>NC_092372.1:48411802-49683468 GCF_030028105.1 Mobula birostris
TTGCCTCTTTACTTTCTCAATAAGCCTTGCATGGGGTACCTTATCAAATGCCTTGCTAAAATCCATATACACTACATCTACTGCTCTACCTTCATCAACGTGTTTAGTCACATCCTCAAAAAATTCAATCAGGCTCATAAGGCACGACCTACCCTTGACAAAGACATGCTGACTATTCCTAATCATATTATGCCTCTCCAAATGTACATAAATCCTGCCTCTCAGGATCTTCTCCATCAACTTACCAACCACTGAGGGTAAGACTCACAGGTCTATAATTTCCTGGAGGGAACAACATCCACAACCCTCTAATCCTCTGGAACCTCTCCTGTCCCAATTGATAATGCAAAGATCATTGCCAGAAGCTCAGCAATCTCCTCCCTCGCCTCCCACAGTAGTCTGGGGTACATCTCATCCCATCCCTGTGACTTATCCAACTTGATGCTTTCCAAAAGCTCCAGCACATCCTCTTCCTTAATATCTACATGCTCAAGCTTTCCAGTCTGCAGTAAATCATCCCTACAATCGCCAAGTTTCTTTTCCGTAGTGAATACTGAAGCAAAGTATTCATTAAATAACTCTGCGATCTTCTTAGGTTCCATACACACTTTTCTACTGCCACACTTGATTGATCCTATTCTCTCATGTCTTATCCTCTTGCTCTTCGCATACTTGTAGAATGCCTTGGTGTTTTCCTTAATCCTGTCCGCCAAGGCCGTCTCATGGCCCCTTCTGGCTCTCCTAATTTTGTTCTTAAGCTTCTTCCTGCTAGCCTTATAATCTTCTAGATCTCTATCATTACCTAATTTTTGAACCTTTCATAAGCTCTTCTTTCTTTTTGACTCAGGTTACAGCAATCTTTATACACCATAGTTCCTATTATCCCTTCCTTGTCTCATGGGAATGTACCTAAGCAAAACCCCACACAAAGATCCCCTGAACATTTGCCGCGTTTCTGCTGTACGTTTCCCTGAGAACATCTGTTTCCAACTTATGCTTCCATGTTCCTGCCTGATAGCCTCATATTTCCCCTTACTCCAATTAAACGTTTCCCTAACATGTCTGTTCCTATCCCTCTCCAATGCTATGGTAAAGGAGATAGAATTATGATCATTATCTCTAAAATGCTCTCTCACTGAGAGACCTGACACCTGACCAGGTTCATTTCCCAAAACCAGATCAAGTACTGCCTCATCTCTTGTAAGCTTATCTACATATTGTGTCAAGAATCCTTCCTGAACACACCTAACAAACTCCACCCCATCTAAACCCCTCGCTCTAGGGATATGCCAATCGATATTTGAGGAATTAAAATCTCCCACCGCGACAACCCTGCTATTATTATAACTTTCCAGAATCTGTCTCTCTATCTGCTCCTCGATGTCTCTGTTGCTATCGGGTGGTCTATAAAAAACACCCAGTAGAGTTATTGACCCCTTCCTATTCCAAACTTCCACCCACAGAGACTCAGTAGACAATCCCTCCATGACTTTCTCCTTTCCTGCAGCCATGACACCATCTCTAATCAACAGTGCTATGCCCCCACCTCTTCTGCCTCCCTCCCTGTCTAAAGATCTAAAGCCTGGCACTTGAAGTAACCATTCCTGACCCTAAGCCATCCAAGTCTCTGTAATAGCCACAGCATCATAGCTCCAAGTGCTGATCCACACTCTAAGCTCATTCGCTTTGTTCATAATAATTAAAATAGACACATCATAGCTCCAAGTGCTGATCCACACTCTAAGCTCATTCGCTTTGTTCATAATAATTAAAATAGACACATCTCAAACCATCAATCTGAGCATATCCCTTCTCTATCACCTGCATATGCTCCCTCTTGCACTGTCTCCAAGCTTTCTCTATTTGTGAGCCAACCACCTCTTCCCCAGTATCTTCAGTTCAGTTCCCACCCCACAACAATTCTAGTTTAAACTCTCCCCAGTAGCCTTAGCGAACCTCCCTGCCAGGATATTGGTCCCCTCGGATTCAAGTGCAACCCATCCTTTTTTTACAGGCCACACCTGCCCCAAAAGAGGTCCCAATGATCCAGAAATCTGAATCCCTGCCCCTTGCTCCAATACATCAGCCACACATTTATCCTCCACCTCGTTCTATTCCGATACTCACTGTCGTGTAGCACAGGCAGTAATCCCGAGATTACTACCTTTGTAGTCCTGTTTCTCAACTTCCTTCCTAACTCCCTGTAGTCTGTTTTCAGGACCTCCTCCCTTTTTCCTGCCTATGTCATTGGTACCAATATGTACCACGACCCTTTGATTGTTCTCCTTCCCACTTCAGGATATCGTGGACGCGATCAGAAACATCCCGGACTCTGGCATCAGGGAGGCAAACTACCATCCATGTTTCTTTCCTGTGTCCACAGAATCGCCTGTCTGCCCCCCTAACTATAGAATCCCCTATCACTGCTGCCATTCCCTTCCTTTCCCTACCCTTCTGAGCCACAGGGCCAGACTCTGTGCTAGAGGTGCAGTCACTGTTGCTTCCCCCAGGTAGGCCGTCTCTACCCCCCCAACAGTACTCAAGCAGGAGTTCTTATTGTTAAGAGGTACAGCCACAGGGGTACTCTCTATCCCGCCCTTCCCTCTCCTGACTGTTACCCACTTACCTGTCTCCCGAGGCCCCGGTGTGACTACTTGCCTATAACTCCTCTCTATCACCTCCTCACTCTCCCAGACCAGATGAAAGTCATCAAGTTACATCTCCTGTAAATCTTTTGTCCTGTAAATACCTGTAAGAAAATGAATCTCGAGGTAGTATATGGGAGTATACAGCTCCCAGCAGGGTATTTTTACTTTTAGTTGCTTTCACAATGATTCTCAGACTGCCTTTCACACTTTGGTTGCGTCAGTACAGATCTTTGGGGGACATGTGTGATGGGCCAAATCCAGCTCGGTTTAGCCCATGAGAGGTAGCATTCATCTCCAAATGGTATTGCAATGTTCCTTTGCATCCTGTTCCGATTGCCTAATCACAAATATTCATTTGTAAATTAATACTATCAACGACGTGACTAATTTTGTGACTTCACCTTGAAACAATCTGTATTTTAATTGCTAAATGTACCACCCTATACTATTTAACACCTTGGAGAAGCAAGAGAGACTACCGATGCTGGATAACTGAAGCAACACACAATATGCTGGGGGATCTCATACTTGATCCAAGCAATTGACTCTGTTTCCCTCCGTAAATGCTGCCTGACCTGTGGTGTTCCATCAGCATCTCGTGTGCTGCTGTATCTAACACAAAATACTTTACTGTGTATTGTTCGTTACTCCCTGCTCTGGTTGCTGCGGTGAACTGATTATTAGTGTCACTTTGTTACAGATGGAAATCTTGCAGTACCTCAGACACCATAGAGAGGCTGCATTTGACCAAGCAGGATGATTTCAAGTTCTTCACTTGGTTTTCTCCAGACATAATGTTGCTGGAGTGGATCTTACCACTGCTAGGCAGCATTTAGTGATCAGTTTTAACAATTAGTGAATATGACATTAAAATTGACTTGATATGATATACCAATACAAGTAAAGCTGTCTTGGTCAGTAACATTTAGAATTCACAATTCCTTAAAATACATGCTTTGCCTAAAGAAAGTAAAATGTGTGTCGAAGCACAGAATTGGGATTCACAAGATCAGCTGTGGTCCACTTGTTCACACTCTTGTCTGAGTCAGAGTTTGTAAGTTTAAGCTGCACTCCAAACTTTGAGTACAAAGTGCCAAGCTATTGCTAAGTATGGTACCGATAGAGAATTACACTGCTGGAGCTGCCAGGTTTTGGAGATGTTAATTGGAGGGTCCTTCTGTTTTCGCGAATGGTTCTAGTTTGAAGAAGTGCAGGAAAGTTATTTTCTTTGTCCAGACCAATGTTTATCTCACAAACTACAAGCATGAGACAAACTGTCTTGTTGTCATTACAATTTTCTCTGTAGGAGCCTGCCATTAAAGACGCACGTCCCTGTGCCACTTTAATAGTCTGTCATAAATGGGTTGGGGAAGAGGCACCTGGAGGATTGATGGGCAATTATTCCAGATGGCATGGCTTTAAGGTGAGAGGGGGATGTGTGGGACAAGATTTTTTCAAGGGCGTGGTAGATGCTGAGAGCACCCTGCTAAGGTTGACAGGATGGTGCTATTTAAGAGCCATTTAGAAAGGCACATGAGCATGTAAGAATGGAGCAATATAGATCATGTTTAGTTTAATTGGACATCATGGTCAATACGGGGATCATGGGCCGATGGGCCTATTCTTGTGCTGTACTATTCCATGGTCCAAGCAGTATGACACCAAATCTCCAACTGCTGTTACACCAGGGGAAAGGCAGTTTAGAGATTTCACAGGGCACAAATGGGCAGTCACTGATATAGTCCATCCAGTAAGATGTTGGCGTGCTCAGACGCAACGACATCTACGGGGCTAACCAAGGGAGTTATTGTCATTTTTAAACATCTGTTTTTTTATGATCGCAAGACCCTGCTGGACATTAAGAACCTCAAGTACTGCAGGTCTGCCCCATCAGCAAGTTGCCCGTTGGCAGAGGAGCTGGGCTTGATGCAGGTTGTGTTGCTGCCTGCTACAGAGAGGTGGAGCTGGTTTCCGAAGGTGACGTACATTCTAAAAGTGAGTGATTGTTCTCGGATGTTTTTCTTGTGATTGCAAGACCTTGTTGGATGTTGGTAATGTGGAATGCTGCAAGTCTGGTTCACTGGTTTATTGGTGTGAACGATGGCGGGGGAAACTGCATGTCCCCGGTTGCAGCTAGGACTAGGCCTCAAACTGTGGTGTTGTCTGTTTGCAGGCTCCAGAGGAGAGGCATTGGAATCAGTGCCAACAGCCATTGTGGCACAGGGCTCCCCTCCAGTATTCACTCGGTGGATTGTGTTCGTCTGCAGGGCTTGCTCTTACCAACAAGATTCAAGGACTCAGGGACTTGAGCTGTTGTAGGAAAGGCAGATACTAGTGCTGAAGATGAGGTAGCTGGTTTACAAACAGAGGCAATGTGTAGTGAGGAGAGGCTGATGATAGGGCAAAATTGCTGTCAACTGATGAGTTGCAACATAAATGGAGGACAAAATTGCAAAGGGTGAATACTGGACTGAAAGTGTTATATTTGAATATGTGCAGTATACGGAATAGAGTAGATGAACATACTTCTTGTGATTGCAAGACCTTGTTGGATGTTGGTAATGTGAAATACTGCAAGTCTGGTTCACTGGTTTATTGGTGCGAGCGATATGTATGGCATGTGTGATGTTGTAGGTATCGTGGAATCATAGCTGAAAGGAGATTATAGCTGGAAGCGAAATGTCCAAGAATACACATTGTATCGAAAGGTCAGGCAGGGAGGCAGAGGGGTCGGCATTGCTCTGTTGGTAAAAAATGCAATTAAATGATTTGAAAATGGTGACATAGAGTCAGAAGATGTTGAATCATTGTGGATAGAGCTAAGGAACTGCAAGGGTAAAAGTACCCTGCTGGGAGTTGTATACAGACCCCAAACAGTAGTAGGGATGTGATCTACAAATTACAATTGGAGATACAAAATGCATGCCAAAAGGGCAAAGTTACAATAGTCATGAGGGATTTCAACAGGCAGGTAGATTGGGAAAATCAGGTTGGTGCTGGATTCCAGGAGGAGGAATTTCTAAAGTGCCTACGAGAAGGCTTTTTGGAGCAGCTCATGGTTGAGCCCACTAGAGGATCAGCTATTTTGGACTGGGTGTTGTGCAATGAACTGGAGTTAATGAGAGAGCTTAATGTAAAAGAACCCTTAGGGAAAGTGATCATAATATGATGGAATTCACCCTGAAGTTTGAGAAGGAGAAGCTAAAGTCAGATGTATCAGTATTACAATGGATGTTACAGAGGCATGAAAGAAGAGCTGGCCAGAATTAATTGGACAAGAACACACTGGCAGGGATAATGGCAGAGCAGCAATGGCTGAAATTTCTGGAAGCAATTTGGAAGACATAGGATATATACATTCCAAAGAGAAAGAAGTATTTTAAAGGCAAGATGACACAACCATGGCTAACAAGAAAAGTCAAAGCCAACATAAAAGCCAAAGAGAGGGCATATAATAGAACAAAAATTAGTGGGAAGTTAGAGGATTGAGAAGCTTTTAAAAACCAACAGAAGGGAACTGAAAAGTTATTAAGAAGGTAAAGATGGAAGATGAATGTAAGCTAGCCGGTAATATTAAAGAGGATACCAAAAGTTTCTTCAGATACATAAAGTGTATAAGACTAGCGAGAGTGGATATCAGACCACTGGAAAACAATCCTGGAGAGGAAATGGCAGACGAATTGAATAAGTATTTGGCATCAGTCTTCACTGTGGAAGACACTAGCAGTATGCTGGAAGTTCCAGGTGTCAGGGGTCATGAACTGTGTGAAGAACCTACTAGGGAGAAGGTTCTTGGGAAATGGAAAGTCCTGAAGGTAGATAAGTCACCTGGACCAAATGGTATACACCCCAGGGTTCTAAAAGAGGTGGCTGCAGAAACTGTGGAAGCATTAGTAATGATCTTTCAAGAAACCCTAGATTCTGAAATGGTTCTGGAATACTGGGAAATTGCAAATGTTACTCCACTCTTCAAGAAGGGAGAGAGGCAGAAAAAGGAAACTTTAAGCCTATTAGTCTGACCTCAGTGGTTGAGAAGATGTTGGAGTCAATTATTAAGGATGAAGTCTTAGGATACTTGGAGGCACATGATAAAATAGACTGTAGTCAGCATGGTTTCCTCAAGGGAAAATCTGTTGAAATTCTTTGAAGAAATAACAAACAGGATGGACAAGGGAGAATTGGTTAATGTTACTTGGATTTTCAGAAGACCTTTGACAAGGTGCTACACATGAGGCTGCTTAACAAGCTACAGGAAATTACATGGTATACAGGAAAGATTGTAGCATGAATAAAGAACTGGCTGACTGGCAGGAGGCAAAGGGTGTGAATAAAGGCTGCCAGTGACTGGTGGTATTCCACAGGGGTTTGTGCTGGGACCAATTATTTTTATATTATATGTCAATGATTTGGATGATGGAATTGATGGTTTTGTTGCAAAGTTTGCAGACGATATGAAAATAGGTGGAGGGGCAGGTAGTTTTGAGGATGTACAGAGGCAGCAGAAGGACTTAGACTGATTTGGAGAATGGGCAAAGAAGTGACAGATTGAATACAGTGTCGGGAAGTGTATGGTCATGCACTTTGGTAGAAGATATGGAAGGGTTGGCTATTTTCTATATGGAGAGAAAATACAAAAAAAAACTGAAGTACAAGGGGACTTGGGAATCCTTGTGCAAGATTCCCTAAAGGCTAATTTGCAGGTTGAGTCTGTGGTAAGGAAGGCAAATGCAATGTTAGCATTCATTTAAAAGATGAAGGCAGAGATTGATATGTTCTTGATTGGTCAGGACATGAAGAAGGCAGGACATTGGGGCAGGGAGGACATTTGAATAAGCCATGATGAAATGGCAGAGCAGACTCAATGGGCCAAATGGCCAAATTCTGCTCCTATATCTCATGGTCTTATGGTCCTCAGTAAGTGGCTGCTCAGTAAGGGAAAAAGGCTTTTCGTTTTCACATAGTCTTTTCCTTTCTCCAATGTTCACTTCTTCAAATTAAAAACATGAATAATAACACCATAATGAACAGTTAATTCTTATTAAGGGGGTAATGTCAAAGAAATGATGAATAAATGACGTGGAGAGTAAGAAATCTGCCATCAGTGATATTAATGCAAAGGTCCTTTAATCAAATCAACTTCAGGACACCTTTCTTTAAATAGTCTTTCATTGGTATTCAGGGGATAAATCAGCCATAAGTCAATGGAGGCCAAGGTGCTCAGAGAGATCTTTGTGAGCTTTAGTCATAATTGGCTTTGGGATCCAAATTTTAAATATCACAATACCTTGGCATGCTGAGAATGTCAGCCATCTCCAAAATAGGCCCTACTTAAAATGGCAGTGATTAGGAACTCTTCAGAAATGCAACCAGAAGTATTTTACTGACTCAAGAGATTCTGCAGATGCTAGAAACATTAAGCAACACACACAAAATGCTGGAGGACCTCAGAAGGTTATGGAGCTTCTGTGGAGGAGAATTGAACAGTCAATGTTTCAGGCCAAGATTCTTCATCATGACTGTAAAAGCAAAAGGCCAGAAACCAGAATAAGAAATGGGATGGTGGGGGGAGGAGTACAAGGTGGCAGGTGATAGATAAGATTGTGAGGAGAAAAGTAGATGAATGGGGCGGGGGGTGAAGTAAGAAGCCAGGAGATGATAAGTGTGGGATGTGGAGGGCAGAACAAGAAGCAATGTAATCATAGACCATCAAAGAAATAGAGGGAGGAGAGTAACTAGAGATAGTTGATGAATGGATGAAAGGAAGAGAAGGATAACCATAATGGGGAATGGAAAATGAGGGAAGGGGGAAAGAGGAATTGCCAGAAGTTAGAAAAATCAATGTTCATCCCCTTCCATTGTAGGCTACTCAGAAGTAATTGGAGGTGTTTCTCCTCCAACCTGAGTTTAGCCTTAGAGTGGTTGTAGAGGAGGTCTTGGACAGACATGTTGGTATGGGAAGTGGAATTAAAATTGACAGCTGCTGGAGGGTGCTGCCTTTTGTGGTGGAGATTACAAAGGTGCTCGAAGAAACTGTCCTCCAATCTGTATTGGGTCTCACCTTTGTAGAAGAGGCTGCACCTGGAGTATCAGGTTCAATATATGACCCTGACAGACTCGTAGGTAAAGCGTCCCTTTATCTGGAAGGACTACTTGTGGTCCTGATTGGTGATGAGGGAGGTGGTAAATGAGCAGGTGAACACTTGTCATGTTTGCAGAGGTAAGTGCCAGGAGGAAGATCAGTGGTGAGGGACACATGGGCAAAATAAGTACTTTACTGCCTGTTTAATCAGTTGTCCATTTTGTTCTCTCAAATAGTGCTAAAGTCATTCTTTCTGCTGAAGTTGCTTTTGAAGGGAGAACTCTACTGTTTAGCTCCAGCAGTAACAAGGGAATGACAACATATTTCTAAGTTAGGATGGAGGGGGTCTGTGGGTGGCAGTACTCCAACCAGTAGGTTACCCTTGTCCTTCTTGCTGGTAGAGGATGTGTATTTGGAAGTGACGTTTAGAGTTGCCTAGCCTACCACTTGGCAGAAGGTGTACACCACATATTTAATTTGCCAGTGATAACTGGAGAATTAATAACGTGGAGAAGTTCAAACATCCATTGACAATCATCCCTGTAATTAGTTTGCCATTACACACTGGCAGTGTGTCTTGTGGAGATGGCTGGAGTAGATGGAATTAATTGTGTTTGTTGGACAACTCAATGCATAAAAGCAAGCAGACATGATCAAGAGGTTCATTTGTTGTTCAGACTAAACATCAGAATGGGTGAGAAATGTGGTCTCAGTGACTTTGACCGTGGAATGATTGTTGGTGCCAGATGTGGTGGTTTGAGAAACCGCTGATCTGCAATTTTCAGGCACAACAGTCTCTACAGTTTACAGGGAACTGTGTAAAAAACAAAAAAAAACATCCAGTGACCAGCAATTCTGTGGGCAAAAATGCCTTGTTAATGAGAGAGAATGGCTACACTGGTTCAAGCTGAAGGGAAGGAGGCAGTAATTTAAATAACCATGCATTATTACAGTGGTGTTCAGAAGAACATATCTGAACACACATATTGAGCCTTGAAACTGATGGGCTACAGCAGCAGCAACAGAGCATGGACATACACTCAGTGGCCACTTTATTAGATATAGGAGGTTCCTAATGAAGTGGACTTTATGATGAAATAATAGTGAGTATACGGTAGGTAATATGCTGTGACCAAAGCTTCTTTGTATATGTGTGGCTAGCTCCTCAAAAATATAGAGAGGAAGAATCTCGTCTCAATCTCCTTCCCTCTCATTCTCTTAATCTCTACCCTTTCAACAAAAAAATTAAGAGGCATGTTTTATATTGCTGGCCAGTCGCCTTGCATAAACTATAGACCATTAATTAAGATAAAGGAAGATTAAAATGTTGTAAATAATGAATTCAGCAATTTTCAATCATTTTGTTGTTAGCTGGAAGTGCTGGCTGTAGGTTTGAAACATTACAATCTTCCTAATGGGTGGTGGTCAATATTTTCAGACAAAAATCGAGGCAGGAATTTACTGTACTGAATCTATGCAAAAACCATGCAGAAAATACAGTTTTTGCACCAACCCTTGCAAATCATAGAGTACTATTCCACAGAACCGAACTGAAAAAACAAACTGCTAGAGGAGCTCAGCAGGTCAGACAGCACCCGCAGAGGGAAATGGACAATGTTTTAGGTTAAGGCCTTAGTCCAGATGAAGGGCTTCAACTAGAAATGTTGATTGTTTCCATCTACAAATGTTTCCTGACCGAATGAGTTCTTACAGCAATTTGCTTGCTTCCTCCAGATTCCAACATCTATAGTTATTTCAGCCTTCAAATGGGTTTATCCAATTCTTTTTTGTTGAATCTGTATCTAGCAGACATTGCTTTTCAGATTCTAATCCCTCCTACACTCTTGGGGAGTTCGCTGGAAAATTCTGTTCTCTTACCAGCGCTGATGGTGTTGAAGCAAATCCCATCAAGTCTCATATTCTGCATTGCAGTAGACTTAAAGACTATTTTGGGTCGTGGGGTGGTGAATTTTGTGATCATAAGTCTTGATGTAGCCAAAGCTAATTGCTGTTCTTGTACTTTTGTTTGAGATCTAACAGCAAAAAATTGAAAGTATGTCATTTTATAAAGGAGCTCCTTGCATTTGCTGTAGGTCTGTGTAACCCACTGTAGTGCACTAATTCCCAGCCTTTGTGGAGCAGGTATGACTCATACCCAAGACTTGCCTCCAGCTTGCAAGCAGACCATGGCTGGAAATACAGCACGGTTTATTCAGTAAAGTTAAGACAGCATATAGCCCTTCTCTCAGCTTCCAGATTACAGCTAAGCCTCTGGAGAGATGCTCCTTATCACCACTAAATTCCAGAGCGATGTTCAACCTGAGGGAGATGTGAAGTTGCTCCTTAGCTGGATGTGTGTCTCCCCAATCCCAGTTCTATGCCAAAATGCCAGAATCCAAAACAACTCTTCAAACTGTTCCACCCTTAATCTGTTTCAAGTTGAATTAGGTTTGTCAAAATCTATACGTATTTTCTCTGCAGAACTGATGTATAAAGCAGGGTTCACTTTTATTTATCTTCATGGATGTTAATAACAAAACTTTATCCATTCTGTCTTTGTTCAAAGGTAAATCTGGGTAAGAATTCAAATATTTCCCTCAGTGATGAGGGCACTGCTTTTAACAACTTGTGGTGACTAAATTGTGGCTTTTACCAAATTGAGACTTTAGAAGACTATTGGAGATGTATTCTGTAGATTTCTGAATAAAATTAAATTGACATAGTGATGTATCTATGTTGGAATGATAATTAAAGTTGATTTGATTTGATTAATATGAGCATGTGACATGAGGTGATGAGACCTCGTGCAAGAATTTTGAAAATCAGGGCCAAGAGGTAGACAGCTATTAACATTTCTTTCTACCTTTAACTTACATTTTTCCTTCTCTTGAAAGAATTACAGAACAGAAAAGACTGAATATATGATTCTTTCTTCTGATTTTCTTGATGCAGTCCTTTTTGCACTCATTGTCTGCCTATTTTTTTTTGTAAACTTGTATTATCAGGACATTTATTTTGGAGTTTGCTGGGGGAGTTGGAAGGCAGGAAGTTGAATGGACAGTGCAGTCTTTTCCAAAACTGATGATGAGAAGATTCTGTTCTCTGTTACATTTCAGGTGAATAATAAATGTACTGTAACATTTGCAGAATAGGGGACTTGAACAAACATAGAACATATTACAGCACAGCTCCTTAGATCCATGATGTCATGCCAACACTTTAACCTACCCTAAGATCAATCTAAATGTTCTCTCCCACATAGCTCTCCATTTTTCTTTCAACCATGTGAGTAAGAGTCTCTTAAATGTCCCAAAAGTGTCTGGCAATACCCCAACCCTTTGTTCCAACTCTCCTTGTGGCCTGTCAACATTCTTTCCTCTAACAATTGGTTATTTTATTGCTGTTTTGATATAGAATAGTGCTGAATTTACCTGTGTAATTAGAAATGCTGGACTTCAAAAGCTGCTTACATGCTTCAGACTGTTAAAATGTGAACAACACTATGCAAGCTCAGTTGTTACTTATTATTTTTAAGAGCACAAACTCTAGCCCTACCTCCAAGGAAATAGTGTTGAGGTGTGTTACCTCACCAATGCTACCTGCGCCAGCTTCCGCAGCCTGAGATTGTGCAACTGCGTGGAAAGCAAGAATTGCTGCTGAGAATGAGTTGGAGTATTGTTAACTTTAGCCAATGGACATCCTTAATAGTTGCCCAAAGGTTCAAAACATTTGGTCTCCTACTGTTACTGTCTTATGTCCGTAAAATCTATGACAAAAAAATAGATGAGTCATCTTTCCAGGCACATCTATTGTCTTCCCTAAACAGTCCAAAGAAACATTTCATAGGCATGTGGCCCTATTTTTGGCTCACTCCACTAAGTGACTTGACAACAACCAGTACTGTTTAGTGAGTGTTGTTGTCCAGAAAGACGTAAATGCTTCTTCCTGCTACTGAGCTCTCCATGACTGCTACTAGCGGGCCATCCTTCCTGCCTTGTCTGTTCTCCGGGCTTTGCTATTCAGAACATGGTAGAGGTCTGTTAAACTGCTTTTAGAGATGCAACAGTTACTGGCAAGTTGCTTTGCTTACTTAGATCTCTTTGGCTTTGTGTCTTGCAATATAACAAGCACTAATTGGTACCAAATATTATGGAGTTGACATATTCTCTGTTAACTGATACAAGATGCCAAAATTAAAACCAAATCTCTAATCTGTGGCTTTACATAATGATAAGAATAACAATTAGGATCATATGATAGCAGAAAAATTGTTCATAAAAAGAGATACTCTAATATTTTGTTTTCCAATTGCATGCTGTTGTAACTTTCAGATGTAGTTGTGATCTTGTAATATTGCCAGGTTTAATAAAAACTTGTATATGTGTCAGCAAATGCAGCTCTTCATGAATGTTTGGTTAATGAGAGTGTATAGTGTTATGATGCAGAAATTGCAGAAAATTATGGTATGACTACCTTTAATTGTACATGTGTGTCTCTGCAATAATTTCTTGGGAGAATTTATACTTCACCCAGATGCTAGACAAAACAAAATTGAATAGGTAATTACCACAACTCCACCCACAGTACAATTAATAGTGATCTTAGGTTTGCTAAGTGCATAGCAGAGTGATCATTCGATTCACTACAGAATGCTATGGGAGGGCTCATTATGTTTTAGCTAAGAAAGAATTGTATTTCTCTCATTAGTATGTGTTTTTTGTTAAATGGTGCAGTTGTGGGTATTAACACCTCCACTTCAAAGTGCAAACCAACATACATTATATTTCCATCATTTTCTGTTTGATTCTGATTTTTAGCGTGTGCAGTTTTCTTTTGGTTTTCAATTTCAGAGAATATAAAGCTCTGGTGGGAATAAGGATACCAGTTTCTCACCTTAAACAGCTTTCCAAGTGCAACTTTTGTTTTTGTGATTTGGATTATTGAATCTTGTTCGGTACAAATACAGTTGTTAATTATCACAATGTGCCCATTACACCTTATTAAAATCCAAATGATAAATCAGAATTACCATTGAGAATACAGCTTGTGTGAACAGTTAAGCTGCAAAACCTTTGGTTTCTGTGCTGTTCATGCTAAGTTAATTGTGAAGGCTGGGGAATAGGCATTTTTATTCCATCTAATTAACTGACTAGACAACAATAAACATTCCGTAAGGTGAATCATTTCCTATATGCGTGGAACAGTGCTATCTGTTAAGTGGTATATTTTGATGATTGGTTTTACTGGGCATAAATTTATCTGTGCCAACATTAAGGTTCAGACACAGTGCTGGACAAACAGAGATCAAAATAGGTTTGAAATTGAAGCTGGGGCCTCATTAATGTTTCCAACAAGAACTGTGATGCAACAGGTTTTATTTTCAAAGACAAGTTGCTCATTTGAGGAGAATAGTATAAAGCTAAAGCAGAGAATGGTAGAAGCACTCAGAAGGTCAGACAGCATCTGTGGATGGAGTCTGTTCTGCTCAAAGATCCAGCATCTGAAACATTAACTGTTTCTCCCTCCGTAGATGCTGCCCAAACTCATGAATGTTTTCGCTGTTTTCTGTTTCTATTTCAGATTTCCTGCATCTAAGTCATTTGCTCTTCTCTCACAGTGCTAAGCCAGTTCAAAGTGCAAGGTAAATTTATTATCAAAGTATCTATATGTCACCATATACAACCCTGAGATTCATCTTCTTGCAGGCATACTCAATAAATCTGTAGAATAATAACCATAACAGAATCAATGAAAGACTGCACCAACTTGGGCATTCAACAATGTGCAAAGGACAACAAACTGTGCAAATACTAAAAGAAAGAAATAATATAAATAACTAAATAAGCAATAAATATCATGAACATGAGTTGAAGAGTGTTTAAAAGTGAGTCCATTGGTTGTGGGAACATTTCAATGATGGGGCAAAAGAAGTTGAGTGACATTATCCCCTCTGCTTTAAGAGCCTGATGGTTGACGGGTAGTAACTGTTCTAGAACCTGGTGGTTGAGTCCTGAGGCTGCAGTGAGAAGAGAGCATGGTCTGGGTGGTGGGGTCCCTGATAATGGATACTGCTTTACTATGACAGTATTTCATGTAGGGAGGGCTTTAACCATGAGGAACTGGGCCGTTTCAACTACTTTTTGCAGGATTTTCTGTTCATGGGTATTGGTGTTTCCACTCGAGGCTGCAATGTCTTGCTGGCAGTCTCCTTGTCTTAAATTCTGGAGACAGATCGGAAAGAACTGCTTTGACTGGGAAGGGAGCCATTCTGCTCTTCCATATTTAACGGATGGTTTGTGTACAGATGTGTATTAAAATAACAGCCCCTACTTTCACTTGGCAGCTCTTGACAATGCTTAAATTTGTCTGAAGGCTTCCAGTGACTTCAGAATCAGAATCAGCTTTATTATCACCAGCATGTGTTGTGAAATTTGTTAATTTAGCAGCAGCAGCTCAATGCAATACATAATATAGAAGAAAAAAAATAAAATAATATTATAATCGATAGTTAGAGGTACAGGTAGGAGGTTCTGTGGTCGTGACAGAGAATTCAGGATGGTTTGTTGCCTCACGGGTGCCAGGGTCAAGGATGTCTCTGATCGATTGCATGACATTCTGAAGTGGGAGGGTGATCAGCCAGATGTCGTGATGCACATCGGTACCAATGACATAGCAAGGAAGAGTGAGGAGGTCCTGGAGAGTGAGTATAGAGAGCTTGGTAGGAAGTTGAAAAGCAGGACCTCGAGGGTGGTAATCTCAGGATTGCTACCTGTGCTATGTGCCAGTGAGGGTAGGAATAGGATGCTCTGGAGGATGAACAAGTGGCTGAGGAACTGGTGTAGGGGGCAGGGTTTCAGATTTCAGGATAATTGGGACCTCTTCTGGGGCATGTGGGACCTGTACAAGAGAGACGAGTTACACTTGAACTACAGGGGGACCAATATCCTTTCAGGGAGGTTTGTTAGTGCTCTTGGGGAGGCTTTAAACTAGATTTGCAGGGGGATGGGAACCAGAGTGCCAGAGCTGACAGTGTGGCTGGGGTGAAAATAAATGATGTTAAAAGTTCAAGCAAACCCGCTAATAGAAAGGTTGTGAGTGGTGGTAAAAATCTTCTGAGGTGTATATATTTCAATGCTAGGAGTATTGCAGGGAAGGCGGATGAGTTGAGGGCATGGACTGACACGTGAAATTATGATGTTATAGCAATTAGTGAAACTTGGCTACAGGAGGGGCAGGACTGGCAGCTTAATATTCCAAGGTTCCAATGTTTCAGATGTGATCGAGGCAGAGGAACAAAAGGTGGGGGAGTGGCATTGCTTGTTAGGGAAAATATTACAGCAGTGCTCAGGCAGGACAGATTAGAGGGCTTGTCTACTGAGTCCTTATGGGTGGAGCTGAGACACAGGAAAAGTATGGCCACATTAGTGGGATTGTATTATAGACCACCCAGTAGTCAACGAGAATTGGAAGAGCAAATCTGCACAAATCTGCAGAGAGATAGCAGGCAACTGCAGGAAACATAAAGTTGTGGTGGTAGGGGATTTTAATTTTCCATATATTGATTGGGACTCCCATACTGTTAGGGGTCTAGATGGTTTAGAGTTTGTAAAATGTGTTCAGGAAAGTTTTCTAAATCAATATATAGAGGGACCAACTAGAGGGGATTCAATATTGGATCTCCTGTTAGGAAACGAGGTAGGACAAGTGACAGAAGTCTGTGTTGGGGAGCACTTTGGTTCCAGTGATCATAACACCATTAGTTTCAACTTGATCATGGACAAGGATAGATCTGGTCCTCGGGTTGAGGTTCTTAACTGGAAGAAGGCCAAATTTGAAGAAATGAGAAAGGATCTAAAAAGCATGGATTGGGACAGGTTGTTCTCTGGCAAGGATGTGATCAGTAGGTGGGAAGCCTTCAAAGGAGAAATTTTGAGAGTGCAGAATTTGTATGTTCCTGTCAGGATTAAAGACAAAGTGAGTAGGAATAAGGAACCTTGGTTCTCAAAGGATATTGCAACTCTGATAAAGAAGAAGAGGAAGTTGTATGACATGCATAGGAAGCAGGGAGTAAATAAGGTGCTTGAGGAGTATAAGAAGTGCAAGAAAATACTTAAGAGAGAAATCAGGAGGGCTAAAAGAAGATATGAGGTTGCCTTGGCAGTCAAAGTGAAGGATAATCCAAAGAGCTTTTACAGGTATATTAAGAGCAAAAGGATTGTAAGGGATAAAATTGGTCCTCTTGAAGATCAGAGTGGTCGGCTATGTGCGGAACCAAAGGAAATGAGGGAGATCTTTTAAAACGCAAACAACAGGAATACTGTAGATGCTGGAAATTCAAGCAACACACATGAAAGTTGCTGGTGAACGCAGCAGGCCAGGCAGCATCTCTAGGAAGAGGTACAGTCGACGTTTCAGGCCGAGACCCTTCGTCAGGACTAACTGAAGGAGGAGTTAGTAAGAGATTTGAAAGTGGGAGGGGGAGGGGGAGATCCAAAATGATAGGAGAAGACAGGAGGGGGAGGGATGGAGCCAAGAGCTAGAGATCTTAAATAGGTTTTTTGCATCTGTATTTACTAAGGAAACTGGCATGAAGTCTATGAAATTAAGGGAAACAAGTAGTGAGATCATGGAAACTGTACAGATCGAAAAGGAGGAGGTCCTTGCTGTCTTGAGGAAAATTAAAGTGGATAAATCCCTGGGACCTGACAGAGTGTTCCCTCGGACCTTGAAGGAGACTAGTGTTGAAATTGCGGGGGCCCTGGCAGAAATATTTAAAATGTCGCTGTCTACAGGTGAGGTGCTGGAGGATTGGAGACTGGCTCATGTTGTTCCGTTGTTTAAAAAAGGATCGAAAAGTAATCCGGGAAATTATAGGCCAATAAGTTTAACGTCGGTAGTAGGTAAATTATTGGAGGGAGTACTAAGAGACAGAATCTACAAGCATTTGGATAGACAGGGACTTATTAGGGAGAGTCAACATGGCTTTGTGCGTGGTAGGTCATGTTTGACCAATCTATTGGAGTTTTTCGAGGAGGTTACCAGGAAAGTGGATGAAGGGAAGGCAGTGGATATTGTCTACATGGACTTCAGTAAGGCCTTTGACAAGGTCCCGCATGGGAGGTTAGTTAGGAAAATTCAGTTGCTAGGTATACATGGAGAGGTGGTAAATTGGATTAGACATTGGCTCAATGGAAGAAGCCAAAGAGCGGTAGTAGAGAATTGCTTCTCCAAGTGGAGGCCTGTGACTAGTGGTGTGCCACAGGGATCAGTGCTGGGTCCATTGTTATTTGTCATCTATATCAATGATCTGGATGATAATGTGGTAAATTGGATCAGCAAATTTGCTGATGATACAAAGATTGGAGGAGTAGTAGACAATGAGGAAGGTTTTCAGAGCCTGCAGAGGGACTTGGACCAGCTGGAAAAATGGGCTGAAAAATGGCAGATGGAGTTTAATACAGACAAGTGTGAGGTATTGCACGTTGGAAGGACAAACCAAGGTAGAACATACAGGGTTAATGGTAAGGCACTGAGGAGTGCAGTGGAACAGAGGGATCTGGGAATACAGATACAAAATTCCCTAAAAGTAGCGTCACAGGTAGATAGGGTCGTAAAGAGAGCTTTTGGTACATTGGCCTTTATTAATCGTAGTATTGAGTATAAGAGTTGGAATGTTATGATGAGGTTGTATAAGGCATTGGTGAGGCCGAATCTGGAGTATTGTGTTCAGTTTTGGTCACCAAATTACAGGAAGGATATAAATAAGGTTGAAAGAGTGCAGAGAAGGTTTACAAGGATGTTGCCGGGACTTGAGAAACTCAGTTACAGAGAAAGGTTGAATAGGTTAGGACTTTATTCCCTGGAGCATAGAAGAATGAGGGGAGATTTGATAGAGGTATATAAAATTATGATAGGTACAGATAGAGTGAATGCAAGCAGGCTTTTTCCACTGAGGCAAGGGGAGAAAAAAACCAGAGGACATGGGTTAAGGGTGAGGGGGGAAAAGTTTAAAGGGAACATTAGAGGAGGCTTCTTTACACAGAGAGTGGTGGGAGTATGGAATGAGCTGCCAGACGAGGTGCTAAATGCGGGTTCTTTTTTAACATTTAAGAATAAATTGGACAGATACATGGATGGGAGGTGTATGGAGGGATATGGTCCGTGTGCAGGTCAGTGGGACTAGGCAGAAAATGGTTCGGCACAGCCAAGAAGGGCCAAAAGGCCTGTTTCTGTGCTGTAGTTTCTATGGTTTCTATAATAATAATGATAAATAAATAAGTAAATCAATTACAGTATATGTACTGTATACTGAATAGATTAAAAATTGTGCAAGAAAACAGAAATAAAAAAGTGAGGTAGTGCTCATGGGTTCAATGTCCATTTAGGAATCGGATGGCAGAGGGGAAGAAGCTGTTCCTGAATCGCTGAGTGTGTGCCTTCAGGCTTCTGTATCTCCCACCTGATGGTAGCAATGAGAAAAGGGCATGCCCTGGGTGCTGGAGGTCCTTAATAATGGACACTGCCTTTCTGAGACACCGCTCCCTGAAGATGTCCTGGGGACTTTGTAGGCTGGTACCCAAGATGGAGCCAACTAAATTAAGAAGCTCTACAGCTTCTATTGGTCCTGTGCAGTAGCAGCCCCCGCCCCCATACCAGACAGTGATGCAGCCTGTCAGAATGTTCTCCATGGTACATCTATAGAAGTTTTTGAGTGTATTTGTTGACTTACCAAATCTCTTTAAACTCCTAATGAAATATAGCTGCCATCTTGCCTTCTTTATAACTGCATCAATATGCTGGGACCAGATTAGATCCACAGAGATCTTGACACCCAGGAACTTGAAACTGCACACTCTCTCCACTCTGAGTTCCTCGATGAGGATTGGTATGTGTTCCTTCGTCTTGCTCTTCCTGAAGTTCACAATCAGCTCTTTCTGATTTACTGAATTTGGGGGCTACAGGCCATCTGTTTTGTATAGAATTTAGCTACTGCTAAATTAATTTGAAATACTTGAATATCTGTTCATCTTGCATATGTTCATTAGATCTTTCCTGATTCCAAATTAATTAAAAATGAAGTGCCGAAGCAGAGCAAACCTAGTAAGATGAGTAATATCGATGAAAGAATTCCATTAATATTGCTAACTGTAAGTTGCAATTGGACCACAGAGAAAGAGGTGGAGATTTTCTTTGTTTCATCAGCTCATGTTGCACTGATGCAAACTGAACTTTGTACGATAAGGGAGGATCAGCACCTCACCCTTGCATAAAAGTCAGAGCAGAAACAAGATAAAGTTAGAACTTTACAAGTATACTCAAAATTATTGGATTGGCTAGGTGTTTAAGCTTTTTAATCGTTATTTTTCCTCATTACTATTTTCAGTGTTTGGTCTCTGCTGTGCTCTTCAGCTTCTTTTTGTGATTGTAATGATTACTGTAAATAGTCTTACTTGCTTTAGCCATTCTAGACCTGTGTGTTCTTTTTGACTTAAGAATGGAAAACTGCATGTGGAGGCAATCTTTGCAATCAGCAGTAAGAAATATCATGATGAAAGGGGCATTGTTAATCGTGTTAAGATGCTACTCTGAATTAGGTCTCACAGAGGGAAGCCTAGTCTGAGATAAAGAAATGTGGTTGTGCCCATGGAAGTTGCGTTTTGTTGGAAGTGTAAATAAAGGGAATTGGAATAGAATTTGGGCTCGAGGCGACATTCAGCATAGAGCTCTGCAATCAGTAAACCTAGGGGATATGCAAAGGGAGATCAGAAGTAAATTAAGTTCTGTAACTAAAATGAAAACGAGAATGGTGTGTAGTGACAAGTCAAAATTAAATAAAGTACTTCAGAGAAAACGTGCATCAATGGAGAGAATAACTTATGTTGTAAACAGCGAGGGTACATTGAGATCTGCAATGAATATTAATGCCAGCAATGGTCTAAAAGCTGGAGACACAAGAGATAGCAGATGGTGGGATTTAGAGCAAAAGCCAGCTACCGGGAGACCTCAGTGGGTCAGGCAGCATCTGTGAAGGCAAAGAGATTGTAAACGTTTCAGGATGCAGGTCCCAGCCTGAATGTTAACTACCCCTTTGTCTCAACAGATGCTGTCTGACGTGTTGATCTCCTCCAGCAGTCTGTTTTTTTTAAAGTAATCTAAAAGCTGTTCTCCAGGCAAATCAAATGGATGATAGTAATATTGGGGAAAGTGACAGGAACTTGATTCTTTACAGATTTAAAGTCAAGTTTATTGTCATGTGGACAAGTACATTTTTCATAGGTGCAATGGAAAAGCTTACTAGCAGCAGCATCACAGGCAGACACCCTCGTATAAACAGCATTCACAAGAAAGATACAAGTTATAAATAAAACACCATTTTAAGTCATAGTCATAGTCATACTTTATTGATCCTGGGGGAAATTTGTTTTCGTTACAGTTGCAACATAAGTAATTAGATAGTAATAAAACCATAAATAATTAAATAGTAATATGTAAATTATGACAGGAAATAAGTCCAGGACCAGCCTATTGGCTCAGGGTGTCTGACCCTCCAAGGGAGGAGTTGTAAAGTTAGATGGCCACAGGCAGGAATGACTTCCTATGACGCTCTGTGTTGCATCTTGGTGGAATGAGTCTCTGGCTGAATGTACTCCTGTGCCCAACCAGTACATTATGTAGTGGATGGGAGACATTGTCCAAGATGGCCGAAGTGATAACAGGGATATGCTCCATTTTGCCTCCTGACACAACAGGTCAACAGCAGATGCAACAGCTCCAATGCCATCTTCAAATTCGCTGATGATACTACCATTGTTAGTCAAATCAGGGCTGGCAATGCGTCACCCTACTGTAGCAAGATGACTTACCAGGTTGAGTGGCAGCTCATAAACAACTGCTCACTCAATGGATATCCCTGTTATCCCTGTTTCAACTTGGACAGCATCCTCTTTTCAGACACCACCGTCAGAGAGATCAGTTCCATCCCCACAACATCACCGGCCTTACGAATGAGTTTGTTGATTCTGTTGGTGTCTGCTATCCTCAGCCTGCTGCCCCAGCACACAACAGCAAACATGATCGCACTGGCCACCACAGAACAAACTAAAATCCATTTTAGCGCAAAGTGATCAGAATGGTAGTACTACAGCTAAATTGTGGTGGTGTTGGTGGTTAGGGTTTTACCAGCTGGTTCAAGAACCAAATGCTTGAAGGGAAGTAATTGTTCTTGAACCTGGTGGTATGGGACTTCAGGTTTCTGTACCTCCTCCAAATGAGAGCAAATGGCAGGAACTGGATGGTGGAGATCCTTGCAGATGGATGTTGCCTCTTGTAGATATGACCAGTGGTGGGGAGGGATGTGCCCTTGATATATTAGACAGTGTCCACTTCTCTCCAAATCTTCGTGTGCTCCTGCACATTTGAATTACCATACCAGACTGTAATGCAACCAGTTAGGACACTTTTAACAGTACATCTATAAAAGTTTCTTAGAGTGTTTAGTAATAAACTGAACCTACTTAATCTTGTAATAAAGAAAAAGACACTTCTCTTACGATTGCATCTCCGTGCTGGGCCCCAGACAGGTCATCCAAAATTATAATGCCCAGGAATTTAAAGCTGCTGATTCTCTCCACTGCTGATCCCCCAGTGTAGGCTAGTGCATGTTTGCTTTTCTTCCTCTTTCTGAAGTCCACAATCAGCTCTTTAGCTTTGCTGACGTTGAGTGAGCAGTTGTTTATGTGCTGCCACTCAACCTGGTAAGTCATCTTGCTACAGTAGGGTGACTCATTGCCAGCCCTGATTTGACTAACAATGGTAGTATCATCAGCAAATTTGAAGATGGCATTGGAGCTGTTGCATCTGCTGTTGACCTGTTGTGTCAGGAGGCAAAATGGAGCATATCCCTGTTATCAGAGGCAAGAGTTGATGTGTGCCAATAACCAGCTCCTTGCAGCACTTCATTGCAGTTGGTGTAAGCACCATTGGATGGTAGTCATTGAAGCAAGTCATCACACTCTTCCTGAGCCTCTTTGAGGCAAGTGGGACCCTCAGACCACAGAATCAAGAGGCTGAATATAATCATATTATTACAATAGGTGCCTCTTTGGGCTGAATATAATCATATTATTACAATAGTTGCCTCTTTGAGGCAAGTGGGACCCTCAGTCCACAGAATCAAGAGGCTGAATATAATCATATTATTAGCACCACTGTCTGGTACACTTTAACATGGAAAATATAGAGATAAAGTCTATTGCCTCCGTATTTTAAAGGCTAAAGTCTATGTAAAATTTGTTAACTGTAAATTGCTAGCTATTTTTTACAATTCCAAAATAATAGACAAGTAACATGATCAAACTCTGGAAGTTTCTAACTGCAAGGAAGGGGACAAGTGAAAGTTATTCCCACCATCTCACTGACCTCACAACATGCATAAATCTATAGAAGACTTAGAAAATCTTTTCGGCCTGCAAAGTTGACAATTCAGTTCTGAATCACAACCAAAAAATAATCTGGAATAGAATTCCAAGAATTTACTGGCAGCTTCTGTGAAATGAGATCAAAATCTTTGTGTTAAAATAGATTGTAGTATTTTTATTATGTTATTGTGATTATAGCCTGCCATGAATTCATCTTCTTCTATGACAACTAAAACAAAAGGTCCTTGTGTATGAAAAATGAAAAGAAAGTCATGACCAATAAAACTACTGGAATATTATTTTGAATGATGATTCCAGTGGGAAAACAGTCTGATGAGCTGCTTTCCTGACCAGCTGTACCTGTAGAAGGCTCTGCTGATCAACGATGTGATCCAGTTCAAGGCCAGAAAGAGCACTGGGACACCCAGAACGGCTGAAGATGAGACTGCCCTTGGTTACTCAATAGCTAAAACACAGGGAGGTAGTGAAAGGAAAGGTTGTGAATTTCCTTCTGGGGCAAAAATTCAAAGTTCAAAGTGAAATGTATTATCAGAGTACACACATGTCACCACATACAACTTTGAGATTCTTTTTCTGCAGGCATATTTAGCAAATCTATAGAACAGTAACTGTAAACAGGATCAATGAACAACAAACTGTGCAAATGCAGATATAAATAAATAGCAATAAATAACACACATGAAATAACATGATTAAGAGTACTTAAAGTGAGACCACCGATTGTGGGAAAAATCAGAAGTAGAATGAGTGTAGTTATCCCTTTTTTGTTCGAGCCTGATGGTTGAGGGGTAGTCACTGTTCTTGAACCTGGTGGTGTGAGTCCTGAGGCTCTTGTACCTTCTACCTGATGGTAGCAGCAAGAAAAGAGCATGGCCTGGGTGGTGAGGATCTTTGATGATGGATGCTGTTTTTCATGGCAACGTTTCATGTAGATGTGCTCAATGGTTGGGAGAGTTTAACTGTGATGTATTAGGCCAAATCTATTACCTTTTGTAGGATTTTCATAGTCATAGTCATACTTTATTGATCCTGAGGGAAATTGGTTTTCGTTACAGTTGCACCATAAATAATTAAGTAGTAATAAAACCATAAATAATTAAATAGTAATATGTAAATTATGCCAGGAAGTAAGTCTAGGACCAGCCTATTGGCTCAGGGTGTCTGACCCTCCAAGGGAGGAGTTGTAAAGTTTGATGGCCACAGGCAGGAATGACTTCCTATGACGCTCTGTGTTGCATCTCCGTGTAATGAGTCTCTGGCTGAATGTACTCCTGTGCCCAACCAGTCCATTATGTAGTGGATGGGAGACATTGTCCAAGATGGCATGCAACTTGGACAGCATCCTCTTTTCAGACACCACCGTCAGAGAGTCCAGTTCCATCCCCACCACATCACTGGCCTTATGAATGAGTTTGTTGATTTTGTTGGTGTCTGCTACCCTCAGCCTGCTGCCCCAGCACACAACAGCAAACATGATAGCACTGGCCACCACAGACTCGTAGAACATCCTCAGCATCGTCTGACAGATGATAAAGGACCTCAGTCTCCTCAGGAAATAGAGACGGCTCTGACCCTTCTTGCAGACAGCTTCAGTGTTCTTTGACCAGTCCAGTTTATTATCAATTTGTATCCCCAGGTATTTGTAATCCTCCACCATGTCCACACTGACCTCCTGGCCACTCAAAGACATTGGTGTTCCTATACTAGGCTGTAATGCAGCCAGTCAGCACACTTTCCACCACACCTATAGAAGTTTGCCAAGGTTTTTGATGACATGCTGAATCTCTCTGAATTTCTTTGCAATAATATTTATGTGATGGGTCCAGGATGGGTCCTCTGAGATAATGACACCCAGGAATTTAAAGTTACTGACCCTCTCCCCCTCTGATCCTCCGATGATTACTGGCTCATAACCCTTTGGTTTCCTTCTCCTGAAGTCCACAATCAGTTCCTTGGTCTTATTGATATCGAGTGAGAGGTTGTTGTTATTACACCACTCAGCCAAGTTTTCAATCTCTATGCTGATCCATCGCCACCTTTGATACAGCTCACAACTGTGTGTCATCACTTGTAAATGGTGTTGAAACTGTACTTAGCTTCACAGTCATAGATGTAAAGGGAGTAGAGCAGGGGACCAAGCACATATCCTTCTGGTACTCCTGTGCTGATGGAGATTGTGGAGTAGATGTTTTTGCCAATCTGAACAGGCTGGCGTCTACAAGTGAGGAAATCCAGGGTCCAATTGCACAAGGAGGTATTGAGTCCCAGGTCTTAGGGTTTACTGATTAGTTTTGAGGGGATGATGGTGTTAAATGCTGAGCTGTAATCGATAAAGAGCATCCTGATGTATGTTTCTTTGCTGACCAGATGTTCTAGTGTTGTGTGAAGAGCCAATGAGATGGCATCCGCTGTAGACCTGTTGTTTCAGTAGGCAATTGGAGTGGATCCGCGTTGCCACTCAGACGAGCTGATAAGCTTCAACACCAGCCTCTGAAAACACCATTGCTATGGATGTAAGTGTCACTGGGTGATGGTCATTAAGACAGGTTACTACACTCTCCTTGGACACCGGTATGACTGAGGCCTGCTCGAAGCAGGTGGGTACCACACGCTGCCAGAGTGAGAGGTTGAAGATATCCATGAACACACCAGCCAGTTGGTCAGCACAGGTCTTCTGTACCCAGCCAGGTATTCTGCCTGGACCGAATGCTTTCCTTGGATTCACTCTCTTGAAGGCAGCGCGCACGTCACCTTCAGATACCGAGACCAAAGGATCATTGGGAGACACTGGGGTGCGTGATGGGCATAGAAGGCATCGAGCTCATCTGGAAGTGAAGCTCTGCTGTCTCCTTTGTTGCAAAATTTAACTTTGTAGGTGGTTTTGACATCTCAAACCCTGCCACAGCTGTCGAGCATCCCTCATTGATTCCACTATAGTTCAGAATCTCCGCTTCACCCATGATATGGCTTTCTGGAGATCATACCTGCACCTCTTGCAGCATTCTTGATCTTCAGACTTGAATGCCTTTGATCTGGCTCTCAGCAAATTCCAGATTACATTTTTCATCCAGGATTTCTGATTGGGGTAGACCCTGGGGACACTCTCATTCACAGCTGTTTTAATAAAGTCTGTAACGTCCCTGGTGTGGTCATTCAGATCCTCAGATGAGTCCTTGAACATGGCCCAGTCCTCTGACTCAAGGCAATCCTGTAACCGTTCCTCAGCATCCTGCAACTACCTCAAAGTTGTCCTGATCGCTGGAGCCTTGTACTCTAGGCTCTGTCCATATGCAGGTAGCAGGAGTACAGGCAAATGATCCGACTTGCCAAAATGCGATCTCGAAAAGGAACGATAGGCATTCCTTATCGTAGTGTAGCAGTGGTCCAGTGTGTTGGTTCATATCCACCTGATTATCTGATTCTGGCCAGGAACCTGAGCCACTCACAGTATTAACCTTGAATTCTGTCTATTCGTCCATCTTCTTATCAAAACTCCTTTGTTAATTATTTATATCCCCTTTTTTATCATCCTCAAATTTCAGCATCTCTCACTCTAAGTTTGCCAAAAAAAAAGGCATCCAGTGAGCGAGGGGATGCTTCAGTGCAAAGATGGTGCTGAGAGACACAGCGAAGCTTCGCAGGCCACTCTTAAAACAAAAAACAATTCTACTAAATATACTTTCTCGGGACCGCAATCACTGCACTCCACAGCCTGTAATTTCCTGCTGGGAGGTGTGCTTTTGAAGCATCTGAAAAATATTTGGTGAACTGGACTCTCAAGTATTCAGGCACAGCTGTGGTTGCTGTTGCTGGAGCAGATTTGGGGCCCGATTGAAGTGGCCCCCAAGTGTAGACAATGAAGTGATATTTAAAAACGTAAACAGGAGGAATTCTGCAGATGCTGGAAATTCAAGTAGCACACATCACAGTTGCTGGTGAACACAGCAGGCCAGGCAGCATCTGTAGGAAGAGGTACAGTCGACGTTTCGGGCCGAGACCCTTCGTCAGGACTAACTGAAGGAAGAGTGAGTAAGGGATTTGAAAGTGGGAGGGGGAGGGGGAGATCCGAAATGATAGGAGAAGACAGGAGGGGGAGGGATGGAGCCAAGAGCTGGCGGAGATGGGCATCTGCTCTCAGGATGAGGCTTTTCATTCCAGGACGAGGGAGATGTCCTCCTTTTTTAAAGAAAGGGGTTTCCCTTCCTCCACCATCAACTCTGCTCTCAAACGCATCTCCCCCATTTCACGCACATCTGCTTTCACTCCATCCTCCCGTCACCCCACTAGGAATAGGGTTCCCCCGGCCCTCACCTATCACCCCACCAGCCTCCAGGTCCAACATATTATTCTCTGTAACTTCTGCCACCTCCAACGGGATCCCACCATTAAGCACATCTTTCCCTCCCCTCCTCTCTCTGCTTTCCGCAGAGCTCGCTCCCTACGCGACTCCCTTGTCCACTCATTCCCCCCCATCCCTCCCCACTGATCTCCCTCCTGGCACATATCCCTGTAAGCGGAACAAGTGCTACACATGCCCTTACACTTCCTCCCTTACCACCATTCAGGGCCCCAGACAGTCCTTCCAGGTGAGGCGACACTTCACCTGTGAGTCGGCTGGGGTGATATACTGCGTCCGGTGCTCCCGATATGGCCTTCTATATATTGGCGAGACCCGACGCAGACTGGGAGATCATTTTGCTGAACACCTACACTCTGTCCGCCAGAGAAAGCAGGATCTCCCAGTGGTCACACATTTTAATTCTATATCCCATTCCCATTCTGATATGTCTAACCATGGCCTCCTCTACTGTAAAGGTGAAGCCACACTCAGGTTGGAGGAACAACACCTTATATTCCGTCTGGGTAGCCTCTAACCTGATGGCATGAACATTGACTTCTCTAACTTCCGCTAATGCCCCACCTCCCCCTCGTACCCCATCCGTTATTTATTTATATACACACATTCTTTCTCTCACTCTCCTTTTTCTCCCTCTGTCCCTCTGACTATACCCCTTGCCCATCCTCTGGGTTCCCCCCACCCCTTTTCCTTCTCCCTGGGCCTCCTGTCCCATGATCCTCTCATATCCCTTTTGCCAATCACCTGTCCAGCTCTTGGCTCCATTCCTCCCTCTCCTGTCTTCTCCTATCATTTTGGATCTCCCCCTCCCCCTCCCACTTTCAAATCTCTTACTATCTCTTCCTTCAGTTAGTCCTGACGAAGGGTCTCGGCCTGAAACGTCGACTGTACCTCCTCCTAGAGATGCTGCCTGGCCTGCTGCGTTCACCAGCAACTTTGATGTGTGAAGTGATATTTGGCTGTTATAAGTGTTGAGCCAGATTTAAAATATTAAGGCTGAGTTCCGAGGGTGGACTGGTATTCAGCTCAATACTCTGGGAGGCTTTTCTCGCCTCAGCACTGTCTGGCTCCGCGGCTGTGGCCTGCAGCCATCGGCATTTGCCCCAGCACTGAACGTGGCTCTGTGGTTGTAGCCTGCAGCCATTGGCATTTGCCCCAGCACTGAACGTGGCTCTGCGGTTGTAGCCTGCAGCCATCGGCATTTACCCCAGCACTGAGTCTGGCTCCGCGGCTGTGGCCTGCGGCCTGCAGCGTCAGGCTCCTGGACTGGTTGCAGCGCTGAACTGGCTCCATGGACATGGACTCACTTTCAGCGACTCTGTGGTTCATGTTCTGTACATTGTTTGCTTGCTTTGTTTGCACGATTTATTCTTTAAGCCTTTACTTAAGGATGAAATTCCTATTATTTTTGTGGGCCGAAGGGCCTGTGCTGTGCTGTACTATTCTATATTCTATGTTCTATTGTGTCAATAAATATGAAGCGATGCATCTGGCATATAAATATTAACTGGAAATCGGCTGGGTAAAGTGGAGGAACAGAGGGATTTGAGTTTACATTAAATGCAATATGTCAAGTTGATAACGGGAATATAGAATTATAGTTTTTATCAAAAGAAATGTAGAATATTTAACATTAAATAAATGTATGCGAGTGTGCTGTTTTCAGATCAATGCTTGAGCTTAGCTCAGGTGAATTAGCACTTCTGCAATCAAGATGGAGAGTTCATTGGAAATGAAAAGTACAAACTGTTACAGAGACCAACTCAAACTGCCTGAAAAAATGTTTAATAGTTTATCTCACCTCTGTGGCCACTTTGTTAGATACCTCCTGTACCTAATCCCAGGAGACTGGCAATTTCTAAGATACTTTAACCAACCCATCTGGCTCTAACATTCATTCCATGGTCAAAGTTACTTAAGTGATATTTTCAAACATTCAAAATTCAAAACGCATTCATGCTCAAAGAATGTACAAATTATACACTAGAAATCTGTCTGCTTAGTGGCAGCCACAAAGCAGGAAGCCCGAATAACACAATAAAAAAAAGACCCAAACCACTGCACAGAGAAAGAGAGAGAGAGAAAAAACACACACATCATGCAAAGCACAGAAGCCAGCCAACAGCATCGCAAACCAGAGGGAGGAACAGATCTGCTCCCAGAGCAGTCGGAGTAGGCCCAAAGCCTCGGTCTCCAGTTCACCACACCAGTAGAGCAGAAGCACACAGCAGCCGGATCAGTTCAACGCCTCAGACAGAAAGGAATAAACATCCATGGGAGAGTGAGGGAAATCAGCTCCACCCTCGTCTCTGCACCCGATATTCAGGGTTCCAGTCTATCTGAGCCAATGTATGTTTCAGTTGTCCAAGCAGCAAGTAGTGCCACGTTCTAGGGCCTGGATCCCAGTGCCTCAATATGCCTGGGCCACACCGCCCAAAGCCGTTCTCGATCTCACCAAATTGGCTTGGCGCTTGGCACGGCCCAACCTCGCACCCGGGTTAGGTGGCCGGGTGTTGAAACTCTTCCGCATTGACTCCTCTCCAAATCTTTTACTCCATCTCTGACAGCGATATGAACTCTGTCTGCGACGCCAGCTTGAACACGTTGTGCCTCACAGCTCAAGCCGCGCCTCCGCCTGCCAGCTCACTGCCTGCACCGATAGTACACCACAATTTTCTTCAGAAAAATTGTTATAAAGAATGCTTTTAGTCAAATCTCTTGCCTTGTGACTTACTAGTAAGCTGTCACACGTCTTCAGTAGTGGCATCTTAAACTGGAAATATTTCTTCCCCAATCTGATATTTGGTCTGAACAACAATCGAACCTCATGACCACGTCTGCATGGTTTTATGCATTGAGTTACTGCCTCATGACTGGTGATTAGATATTTGCATTAATGAGAGATGTATTGAATAAAGTGGCCACTGAGTGTAGGAAGTCGTTAGTAGGATGAAAGCTTCATGGTAAAGGATCCACACAATTGCTCGCAAGCTCCTACAAAACCTATCCTTCTTCTTTCTTAGTTAGTAGGCATTGAGGATGATTTGCTCAGAATCTATGTTGTATATTCTCAGTGGCCATGTGAGGCCTATGTGGAAACTCTGAGCTCTTCCGTAGTTGGCCAGGAGGTGACTGAGCAGGTGGGTGGGAGGTAATGAGTGGGTATTTGTGTAGCGATGCACTGTTTCTGCTACATGTAGGGTTCTGTGTGATTCCAGTGCATGGACTGGATGTTCTCAGTATCATCCCAGAATCGGAATCAGATTTATTACCACTGACATGTGACGTGAGACTTTTTGCTTTGAGTGGTTGATTCGAGTGAATGTGGTCCAGAGAATCCAAAGTGGGGATGTAGGATTTCTTCAAAGAGCTTTTAACACATCCTTGAATTGTTTCCTCTATGTAGCTTTTCTAGAGCTGAGAATAGTCCATCTGTTTCAGGAACCTAATGCTGGGATAGTGTCACAACAAAGTGAAAACAGTTCCCTTGTTATAAGAAACCTATCCAAACACAGTAATCACCTGCTTTTACAAAAGTCTTCTAGCTTGTAAATGTTTGTCATTCAGTTTTACCTTTTTGATAAATATCCACCAGCAAAGTAAGAGTGCAGAACGCAGTATGGATGTGTGGGAATTGGAGGACAAGCTGGAGTCTAAGTCCACTCTGAATTCAAAGGCCAGTGGTGTGGGTGAGGTCGAATGTTGAGCGGCAGATCAGCGAGTCTGAAGTTTTTAGGGTCCCATTATCAGTGAGTCCAGAGTTTGAGGTCTGAAGTTTGGACTCTCATCCAGGTTCCTCATTTAACATCATCTATGAGTCCTGGGCTGAAGATCAAGGCCCGTAAGTCAATCAGAGGTCTGGATCAAAGCCTGGAGGCTGATTGTAAGTACGGAAGTCAAGGTCTGATGGCCAGACTCCCAAGTCTGCCAATGTCTGCGAGTCTGCTGAGGAAGTCATGGCCCAATGCCTGCAAATCCACAAGTCTGCTGAAGGCTGGAGGTCAAAGATGGCCTGTACTGGAGTTGGAGAACAGTGCATGTGCTTGGCTGGGTAGGTAGGAGGGAGGAACGTGGCTTGTTTCTTTGTTGTTGTTTTGTTGCTTGTTATGTTTTGTTCTGTGTTGTTCTGCTGAGCATTGTGGGTATGCTACATTGGTGCCCAAATGTGTGGTGACACATGCGTGCTTCTACCAGCACGTGCTTGAATGTGTCGGTTGTTAATGCAAATGACACATTTCAGTGCATGTTACAATGTACTAAATCTGATTGTGAATCTGGGTGCTGAAATGTCTATGGGCAATGGATACTCTAATGTCGAAGTATTCCCCAGCCAAAATATTAATTACAAATGAAGACATTAATTTCCTAATTATACTTAGTGCACTTTTTTCCAGCATGGCGTTTTTTTCTCTCATCTCCTCATCCGCCTTTAGCTGATGTATGCAAGCTGTGAACATATTAAAAATGATTCTGCCTGGTCACTGAGACACATTAACTTTTCACTCATCATATTCTTCACACGATTTTCACCAGAAACTGAACCAAGAAGTGAATAAAATTTACCTCCGACTGTGTCAAAACAGAGCTTGATGTGAGGAACCAATGTGCAATAAGAAAGCAAAGAATGAAACAGTCAGCAATCAGGGCTGGATAAATAATTTGCATTTTGCAACTTTGCAAGCTGCTAAATGATTTAGTAATTAAGCTTAGGTGAAGCTAAAATGTAATTACTTCCCTCCTTTAAATTGATGTTGTGAATCCTTGAGTGCTGCTTTTTCATATGTACATCACTTACCTCAAGACAGGCATCCATTAACTAAGAAGGCAACATTAATATGCTTTTTCTCCATTAGCTCTGTGTAGTTTCACTAAAGTACTATTGAATTTGTTTGCAGTAATGCTCGATAAATTTCCTGTATTAAACAACATTGTGGCAACATTTCTTCAATGTTAAGCCAATAGCTTTAATATGCACAATTTATTCACCAGGAAAGAAAGGCACGAGAGACTGATAGATGTGGACCAGTTCTCCTGCACAGATGAAGAAATGAGTCAAGATTCAAGATTGTTTCTTGTCATTCTTTGATAACAAATGTAAAGGAGAATGAAATAATTGATACTCCGGATCTGATGTAGCATTCAAACATACAATAAGCATAAAGACACAATTAAAAAAAAACAAAAGCACGAGATGGCATCTGCTGTAGACCTGTTGCTTTGGTAGGTGGATAGGAACAGATCCAAGTCACCAGTCAGACAGGAGCTGATATGCTTCAACACCAGCTTCTCAAAACACTTCATCACTGTGGATGTAAGTGTCACTGGGGGATAGTCATTGAGAAAGTCACCATGCTTTCCTTGGGCAATGGTATGGTTGAAGCCTGTTATGAAGCAGGTACCACGCTGCCGGAATGAGAGGATGAAGATATCCATGAATAAACCAGGTCTTCAGTACTCGCCAGGTACTCAGTGCAAACCAAATGCTTTCCTTGGATTCACCCTCTTGAAGGCAGCTCACACATCGACTTCAGGTACCAGGACCAAAGGATCACTGGGAGATGTTGGGGTGTGCGATGGTTCCTCCCTGTTCTGGTGGTCAAAGCGAGCATAGAAGGCATCAAGCTCATCTGGAAGCAAAGCTCTGCTGTCCCCTATGTTGCAAGTGTAGCACTCTGTAAGGTTTCACTGCTAATGTAATGGTTTCTCTGTAGCAGCAGTGTTTGGGTTATGATGAGAGATACTGGGGGCTTTGGAATGTGCGCCATCCAATGAGAGGTGTGTTGTTTCTTTCTTGTGTGTCTGACAGAAGGCATTCGTGGGCTTTTGTTCGGCAGAGGAGGGAGAGAGAAGATGCCAGAATGTAGACCGCAGGACAGAGTGGACTTGGAATGAGGTCAGGAGTCGACGATGCCTGGGGGTGGGGAGGGTAGGAATTGATGGAGAAGGAACTGACGGGAAAGTTGTTAGCTCCAATGTGCACGGTAGACTGTTTCATTAAAATGGGCTCTTTTCTTTTTGTTTTCTTTACTAACCCTTTAGTCAAATTAAGAATTATACAGCTAAATTGTTTAATTGCATATGTTATTTCGTGGCACTGATTTGTAACAGGGGAAAACATCATGCAGCATCCACACAAATGTGATTTCACAAGTTTGGTGGGACAGAGAGTGTCTTTTCCTAGACGAACGCCGCCGCCCGAACCTGAGGGTTACAATTGTGGGGGTGTCATTCCAGGACTGATTTCGTTGGATGCTGTGTGATTGTCCTGAGCACTGAACTGGTGGGTTGTGTGTTTTAAGTCTGTGCTAGTGTGGATGCTGCCGGGGTGAAGCGGTGGTGTTCATTCATGAGGGTTACCCGTAACTAATGCGTACGTGTTGAGTGGGGTAGATATTCATACTCTGGAGGTATTGGTAATTTGCCTGTTAAGTACTGTTAAGGTTGATGGCAAAGTTACGACTGCAGGATGGAGGTTTCTTAAAATGGTGGGCACAGGCCTGATTTTACTGCAGACTAGCGCTGACGTAACGGCAGTGGAGCAGGCTGAATCACAAGTCGAGTTTCCCGTAGCTGGGTGTGGAGATTTCAAAGACAGGGTTCTATCAGTTCTGAGGAGTGAGGGGAAGGAGTGGTTGGTTTTGGAATGGCTAATTAGTCCTCGTTCCCCAGGGAAGAGTGAGAATTCTGAGAGTATTCACCCTTACTCTCTGGTGAGTAAATGGAAAAATGCTGAGGCCCGAAGTCCCAGCTATGGTAGGCTCTGCCCATTCTCCAGGATAACGCCCACCCCCGAGAGGGAAGAGGAGTATGAGACTTGGGAGGAGCAGACTTCTCAGTTGCTGGATGAGTGGCAGTATTCTGATGATGTAAGGTGACAGGGATTGGTTGAGAGTTTGAGTGGGCGGGCTGCTGACGTGGTGAGAGCCACGTAGCTAAAGCTGCTGATTATATGGGGGCATTGGAAAAGGCATTTGGCACGACGGGGAGCCCAGTGGAGTTCATGGCAGGGTTTCAAAACGTGCCGCAGGAGCAGGAGGAGAAGCTTTCTGCCTACATTTTCCAGTAGAGAGGCAGCTGAATTGCTTGCAGTGCAGAGGGGTCATTTGGGTAGCTGAGGTGGATCAGTTAAGAATGGATCAGATAGCCAGGGGCACCCAGTCACAGGACTTGATTGCTTGGGCCTACGACTGTCTTGTAAGACGCAACCACCTCCTCCCTCTTTTGTTGAACTGATCAGAGAAGCACGAGAGGAGGAGAATGTGTCAGAGGCAAGGGAGGCATCCGTCAGCAGGGTACAGTCCTTGGTAGTGGTCCCCTGCGGTGAAGTGACCACGGATAGCCTGCCCGAGGAGCGGTAGAGGGAATTGTGGCAGAGTTGAGAACTGAGATGTCCTGGCTGTTATCAGCGGGTGTGACCGCCCCCCCCCCCCATATGATGGAGCTGATGGGGGGGCAGATCCCCTAAGGGGACGAACAATGCGGAGGGCTGCTGGCAGCTGATGTCACGCGAGATGGAGAGTGAGCTCCCGGGTTCCTAAGCAGAGGGAGTCATTGGGAAAACCTAGAGGAGACCCAGTGAGGGAACGGCCTAGTGTCTCTGGGGGAACACGTTCCCAGCAATGTACCAAGGGACCCCCGAAAGCGAAAGACCCTATTCCTGAAGGCTTAGTGGGACCATGCTCCAGTGTGTCACTACGGATAGAGGGTATTTATGCTTAAGCCATACAACACTGGGTTGCAGGTCACGTTGTTGTATCGTTCATTTTACATCCGGTATCTGAAGCATTTACCATTGACACCATTCAGTGCACTGGAGATCTGGGGGTTTAGTGTGGGTGATTATCATACGATGATTATTCGTCAGTGAAGCTGGACTTTTGGGAGGCCGATGTGGGAGTGACTGAGGTCCTTGATACATTGGTGCTGGTTTGTCTGGACCCCGTTGAGAAGGGCGGCGTTTCAATCCTGGTGGGGACCAACATCCCTCTGGTGAGAGAGCTCATGGGGGCCTGTAAGGAGAAAGCTGGGGAGAGCTTTCTGGGAACATTGTCCATGGACCTGGTGTTTCCAGCTGCTTTTGAGGAAGAGTGTGTCTGCATTGGGCCGGATACCTCCTTCAGACGAGGGACTGTGTGGTTCACCCAGTCGAAGCCAATGGTGGTACAGCCTGGGGAAGTAGTGAGAGTGATGAGGACGAGGCCTTCTTAATGGATGCTTTGGAAGGCCACAAGGGGGAGTTGGGATTTCCTGCTGGGGTACTGGTGAGGCCTGAACTGCAGAAGTCCTCGGTGGTACATGCGAGCAGGATGGCAGTGATTGTCAGGAACACTACAAAGAGGGAGGTCACCTTCAAGTGGAGGATGCCCCTGGTGCATCTTTTCCCAGTGACAGTAATGTCTAGTGTCCCTCTGAGACAAGCTGGGGAGAAACTATTGGAAAAGTGGGGAAGGTTGACCACTGAGTCATTCAAATTTGGGGACTCCCCGGTTTCTGTGGGTTGGAAGAGGAGGTTGGGAGAGAAGATGTTGAAGCTGGAAGGTGTCTTTTCCACTAATGAATTTGATGTGGGTTGTTCCATGATCACTTGTCACAAAGTGACTGAGGACGCCCCGTTTAGAGAGAGGTCATGGCGACTGGCCCCAGCAGACGCGGAAGACGTTCGGCAGCATTTGTGTAAGTTGAAGGAAGCTGGGATCATCACCGAGTCCCGAAGCCCCTGTGCGTCCCCAATAGTAGTGGCCAGAAAGAAGAATGAGAAGGTACAGATGTGTGTTGACTCTAGGACTCTGAACAGGCGCACCATCCCCGACCAGTATACGGTCCCAAGAGTTGAAGATGTGCTGGCCTGTCTGAGTGGTGTGAGGTGCTCCAGTGCGTTGGACTTGAGGAGTGGATATTACCAGATCCCCATGAGTGAGGCTGACAAAGAGAAGGCAGCACTTATATGTCCTCTGGGATTTTTCCAATTTGAAAGGATGCCTCAGGGCATATCGGGAGCCCCTGTAACCTTCCAGTGGGTTATAGAGAAGATGGTGGGGGATATGAACTTGCTTGAGGTACTGGTGTATCTGGATAACCTCATAGTATTTGGATCCATCTTGGAAGAACATGAAATGAGGCTGCTGAAAGTGCTGGGCCACTTGAAAACTGAGGGGTTAAAACTTTCCCTGGACAAGTGCCAGTTCTGCAAAACGTCTATTACCTATGTCGGGCACGTAGTCTCATGGGATGGAGTAGTTACAAATCCGGCTAAGATAGAGGTGGTGACCACATGGCCAAGGTCCCAGGCTGTGAGCGATCTGTTAGTTATTCCTCAGGTTCTGTGGTTACTATCGAAGGTTCATGAAGGGTTACGTGACAGTGAGTCACCCATTGAATCAGCTTCTGTGTGGGAAGAAAGGGAGGGGGAGCAAGGAGAGGAGGGAAGGGAATATCTTAGCCTATTTGAGCCTTTTGGACGAACATGGGATGTGAATTGTGAAGAGGCCTTTCATCGCTGAAGGAGCTACTGACCTGTGCTGGCTTTTGTGGCCCCCCACTTGCCGTATGTACTGCATACAGATGCCATCCGAGAGGGATTAGCTATGTATCAGGATCAGGGAACTGGGTTGAGACCCATTGCATTTGTCAGCTGGAGTCTGTCGCCCTCCAAGAAAAACTATCCCACGCACAAGTTGGAGTTTCTGGCGTTGAAATGGGCTGCGGTGGATAAGCTAAGTGACTACCTCTGTGGTGCTAAGGTTGAGGTGAGGATGGACAACAACCCCCCAATTTATATCCTGACCTTGGGGAAACTGGATGCCACAGGCCATCGGTGGTTGGCGGCGTTGTCTGCCTATGATTTCAGCCTGAAGTACCGGCCGGGAAGCAGGAATATTGATGCAGATGCTTTGTCCCAACGGGCGTTTGAGGGACTGGTCAGGGGCGAGGAGTGGGAGAGCGTTCCTGCCCCGGGGGTAAAGGCCCTGTGTCAGTTTGCCATCACTGTGAAGGCAGAGGGAAAGGAGGGGCAGGATCAAGTGGTGGATCAGTTAGGAGCTTCTGATGACGCCATCCCCCAAGTTTACTGTAACCTGACCGCTCTGAGGACAAATCAACTGCCGGAATTGAGCTCTGGGGAAGTGGCAGCTGCTCAGCGAGATGATCTGGGCATTGGTCCCATTGGGTCAGCGATTGAAAAGGGAGACATGGCTCAGGCAGAGAAGATGAAACACGCGTCGGTGCCTCCATTAGTGAGAGAACGGCCTCAGCTGGAGTTGTGGAACCAGGTCTTATACCAGGTCACGTCACCCCCGGACTGACCTTGGCATTGCCAGCTGGTTCTGCCAGAGAAGTATCGGAAGATTGCGTTGAAGTCACTTCATGATGATTCTGGACATTTGGGGGTTGAAAAGACCTATGGATTGCTCAGAGACCGGTTTTACTGTCCCTGGATGAAGTCAGAGGTCGAAGTCAGTGGTCCATTCTTGGACCACTAGAGTATGTTTTGGGTTAAGGATGAATTGTACAAAAGGGACGGGTTGCACCTTAATGAGCTGGGCACCAGCATTCTGGCAGGCAGATTTGCCTCTGCAACATGGGTGTGTTTAAACTAAGTTGTGAGGGGGAGGGGACAAACTGGATACATAAGGATGGAGATAAAGGGAAAGTGAGAATAAGAAAAGTTAAGAATGACAGCAAAATCAACAGAGCAGAAAGCTCAAGAAGGGATCGTACAGTATGGCCAAGTGAAATAGGAATTGATATGGGAGGTGAGGGGAGTAATGAATTAAAAGTATCGTATATGGATGCACGGAGTATAAGAAATAAAGTAGATGAGCTTGAGGCTCAGTTGGAAATTGGCAAGTATGATGTTGTGGGAATAACAGAGACATGGCTTCAAGTGGACAGGGCCTGGGAAATGAATATTCAAGGGTATATGTCCTATTGAAAGGACAGACTGATGGGCAGAGGGGGTGGGGTGGCTCTGTTGGTGAGAAATGATATTCAGTCCCTTGCGAGGGATGACATAGAATCAGGAGACGTAGAGTCAGTATGGATAGAACTGAGAAATTCTAAGGGTAGAAAGACCCTAATGGGAGTTATCTACAGGCCCCCAAACAGTAGTCTGGATGTAGGGTGTAAGTTGAATCAAGAGTTAAAATTGGCATGTCGCAAAGGTAATGCTACAGTTGTTATGGGGGGACTTCAACATGCAGGTAGATTGGAGGAATCAGGTTGTACTGGACCCCAAGAAAGGGAGTTTGTGGAGTCCCTCTGAGATGGATTCTTAGAACAGCTTGTACTGGAGCCTACCAGAGAGAACGCAATTCTAGGTTTAGTGTTGTGCAATGAACCAGATTTGATCAGGGACCTCGAGGTAAAGGAGCCATTAGGAGGTAGTGACCATAATATGATGTTTTAATCTGCAATTTGAGAGGGAGAAGGGAAACTCGGAAGTGTCAGTATTAGAGTTGAACAAAGGGAACTATGGTGCTATGAGGGAGGAGTTGGCCAAAGTTCAATGGAACAATACCCTAGCAGGGATGACAGTGGAACAGCAATGGCAAGTGTTTCTGGGAATAATGCGGAAAGTGCAGGATCAGTTCATTCCAAAGAGGAAGAAAGATCCTAAGGCGAGTAAGGGGAGGCCGTGGCTGACAAAGGAAGTAATGGACAGCATAAAAATAAAAGAGAAGAAGTATAACATAGCAAAGATGAGTGGGAAGCCGGAGGATTGGGAATCTTTTAAAGAGCAACAGAAGGTAACTAAAAAGGCAATATGCAGAGAAAAAATGAGGTACGAAGGTAAACTAGCCAAGAATATAAAGGAGGATAGTAAAAGCTTCTTTAGGTATGTGAAAAGGAAAAAAATAGTTAAGACCAAAATTGGGCCCTTGAAGACAGAAGCGGGTGAATTTATTATGGGGAACAGGGAAATGGCAGATGAGTTGAACAGGTACTTTGGATCTGTCTTCATAGGGAAGACATAAACAGTCTCCCAGATGTAATAGTGGCCAAAAGACCTAGGGTAATGGATGAATTGAAGGAAATTTATATTAGGCAGGAAATAATGGTGTTGGATAGGCTGTTGGGTCTGAAGGCTGATAGGTCCCCGGGACCTGATGGTCTGCATCCCAGGGTACTTAAGGAGGTGGCTTTAGAAATCGTGGACACATTGGTAATCATTTTCAAATGTTCTATAGATTCAGGATCAGTTCCTGTGGATTGGAGGGTGGCTAATGTTGTCCCTCTCTTCAAGAAGGGAGGAAGAGAGAAAACAGGGAATTATAGACCGGTTAGCCTGACATTGGTGGTGGGAAAGATGCTGGAGTCAATTATAAAAGATGAAATTACGACACATCTGGATAGTAGTAACAGGATTGGTCCGAGTCAGCATGGATTTACGAAGGGGAAATCCTGCTTCACTATTCTTCTGGAATTTTTTGAGGATGTAACTATGAAAATGGACAAGGGAGAGCCAGTGGATGTAGTGTACCTGGACTTTCAGAAAGCCTTTGATAAAGTCCCACACAGGAGATTAGTGGGCAAAATTAGGGCACATGGTATTGGGGGCAGAGTACTGACATGGATTGAAAATTGGCTGGCTGACAGAAAACAAAAAGTAGCGATTAACGGGTCCCTTTCGGAATGGCAGGCGGTGACCAGTGGCGTACCACAGGGTTCAGTGCTGGGACTGCAACTGTTTACAATATATATTAATGATTTAGATGAGGGAATTAAAAGTAACATGAGCAAATTTGCCGATGACACAAAGCTGGGAGACAGTGTGAAATGTGAGGAGCATATTATGAGAATGCAGAGTGACTTGGACAGGCTGGGTGAGTGGGCGGATGCATGGCAGCTGCAGTTTAATGTGGATAAATGTGAGGTTATCCACTTTGGTAGGTAAGAACGGGAAGGCAGATTATTATCTAAGTGGAGTCAAGTTAGGAAAAGGGGAAGCACAACGAGATCTAGGTGTTCTTGTACATCAGTCACTGAAAGCAAGTATGCAAGTACAGCAGGCAGTGAAAAAAGCTAATGGCATGCTGGCCTTCATAACAAGGGGAATTGAGTATACGAGCAAAGAGGTCCTTCTGCAGCTGTACAGGGCCCTGGTGAGACCACACCTGGAGAACTGCGTGCAGTTTTGGTCTCCAAATTTGAGGAAGGACATCCTTGCTATTGAGGGAGTGCAGCGAGGGTTCACAAGGTTAATTCCTGGGATGGCGGGACTGTCATATATCGAAAGATTGAAGCGACTGGGCTTGTGTACTCTGGAATTTAGAAGGCTGAGAGGGGATCTTATTGAAACATATAAGATTTTTAAGGGATTGGACACGCTGCAGGCAGGAAGTATGTTCCCGCTGATAGTTGAGTCCAGAACCAAAGGCCACAGTTTAAGAATTAAGGGTCGGCCATTTAGAACAGAGTTGAGGAAAAACTTTTTCACCCAGAGGGTGGTGGATATATGGAATGCTCTGCTCCAGAAGGCTGTGGAGGCCAAGTCTCTGGATGCTTACAAAAAAGAGATGGATAGAGCTCTTAAACATAGTGGAATCGAAGGTTATGGGGATAAGGCAGGAACTGGATACTGATAATGGATGATCAGGCATCATCACAGTGAATGGCGGTGCTGGCTCAAAGGGCCGAATGGCCTACTCCTGCACCTATTGTCTATTGTCTATTGAAAACTGTAAGTCATGCATTCGATGCATATGACGAAAGACAGTGCCTACGCAGGCTTCTCCCTTGTCCCACTTGCAGAGTGTGGGGCCCCTGGACCTGGTGTGTGTGGATTTCCTGTCAATAGAACCCTATGCCAGCAACATGGTGAATGTCTTAGTCATTACGGTCCACTACACCAGATATGCTCAGGCTTTTCCTACCAAGGACCAGAAGGTGTCCACAATGGTCAACGTGTTATGAGAGAAATAGTTCATTTATTATGGCCTCTCCAGGTGGATCCATAGTGATCAGGGACAGGATTTCGAGAGCAAGCTCCTCCAGGAGTTACTGGGCATGCTTGGACTTGAGGTCGAGGACCACGCCCTATCATCCGCAGAGTGATCCCCAGCCCAAGAAGTTCAATCGGGTCTTGCTAAACATGCTCAGGACATTGGATATCAGCAAGAAGAGCAGGCAGAGTCAACATATTGGACAACTGGTCAACAGTTACAACTGTACCTGAAATGAAGCTACCGGGTACTCATCACACTATCTGATGTTTGGGCGCAAGACGAGGGTGCCCATTGACTTTTGTTTTGGGGCGATGAGGGAAACTTACCACCGAAGACTGAAGTATGTGTCTGATATGAGAAGGGAACTGAAAACCTATCATTGAAGTATGAGTCTGATATGAGAAGTTTGCTGAGGGGCTTATGAATTAGCTGGGGTCATGGCTGCCAAGCAGAATTAAGGAAATAAGAGGAGGTATGATCAAAAGGTTAGGTTCTCCCAACTCATGCTGGGAGACCGGGTCCTCATAAGGAATTTGGGGCTACCTGGGAAGCATAAGTTGGCTGACCGCTGGGTGGCTACGTCCTATGTGGTGGAGAGTCAGATGCCAAACCTACCAGTTCTCCGGGTGAAACCAGAGGATGGGAATGGGCCTGTCAAGGTTCTCCATCGGAACCACCTTCTGCCTCTGGGACTAGAGGTGCAGGTTGGCCCAGAGCCTGACCTGGAGCCTACACCTCGTAAGAGGACTCTGTGGTGACACAGGGCGACTGCAGGGCCAACAGCAGGAGAGGTTAGGCCGACACCCACCATTGAGAGGGATACTGATTCGGAGGATGAGGACATGGAGGGGTGGTATTGTTACATACCCCGTAACAGGTTAAAGAACCAGCAGAAATGAAAGAAACAGCTGGAGTCTGGTATTGCTGTTATCTAAAGCTACTTTATTTAGTAATGAGGCAATACAGTGATATATGTAAGGGGGTTTCGTCTTTTATGTTACTGCGTAGGCTAATTAAAATGGCTTCTTTGTTATGTTATACTTGGGAATGTTTCTTTGTTATGTTAAACACTGAGGAAGTTCTTGTGCTAGCAGCTTGTTTTGGGTTAGACTGTGATAAGAAGATGTTACGAACCAATTGGGATAGTTGTTATGTTTTTGGTGTATCTGAAGTTATTGTATGAGCGGGGTTTTGGGGGGGAAGGCGGGAGAGAGAGAGAGATAGAGGATGGACCAGGTGCTGTGAATCTGCTAACAGGGTCGGACCCCGAGTGGGGCGTTCGGCGAGGAGAGGAGACGGAGACGGACTTGTGTGGAGCGTCTGGTCGACCACCGTTGTTGGTCCCAGGCGGCCGGTCGAGGAGGTCCGAGGGGTCACAGGGTGAAGAAGAAAGGTCCTGAGCTCCAACTGTTTGTGCATGAAGAGATTGAACTTTGATAAGTGTGGCACCTTTTATTTTCCTTTTATATTTTATTCTCTATTAATTATATAGTTCCAGTAATATCTATAAACTGTAAATCATTTAATCGTATCTGGTGTATTGTCTGTTATTTGGGCAGGGTGGGGTATATCACACAGCATCCACACAAACTAATTACCCAGTTTGACGGGGCCGAGGCTGTTTCCCTAGACGACAGCGAGCTGAGCGACCCTGAGGCTGGCGGGTGGGGGGCGGGGGGCTACATCTATAGTCAGATAGATCAAACAGGTTAACAGTGTTATGTGTATATATGTGTGTAAATATAACTCCCAAACTACTGAGCTTGGGGGAAACAAGACTTAGAGTCTTGAGATGGTAAAGTATGAGCGTTCAGTTCATCCACGGAATAGGTGATGAGAGAGAGATATTTATAATCCAGGGTAAATGTCGAGAGAAGGCAATTACGTTGATATTCCACAGATTCCATGACAGCAGTACAAGATAACAATAGCAGTAAGTTTTATCTCCAAAGTTGTTCCACTCCAAACATGAGATAGCACTGACAGTGATCTTCAACGAATATCCTTTCAACACAAGTGGTACCGCACCCGTATCCTGCTATGGGACATCTCAAAGTGGTGGTCACAGGACACTCCAACAGAATCCACGTATGGATTATCACCAACAGTAGTCTATCACTGAGGTACCCTCTTCAAGTGGTAAAACTACCAACCCAGGCAAGGATTATCACAAACAGGTAGTTTCCACACAAGGTTACCCCAAACACACAACTGTGATAGCCACTTACCCAGTTCCACGACATATGAAATAACTCCAACAGTGATTTGCCACAGGGGTGGCTTATTTCAGTGAGCTATCACACCCAAACAAGGGTAACAAACAAGTGGTATTCACAAAGGTTTTCCCCTCACCAGAGAACCCACTCCTGTGGATTAACTAAGTGACAATCACACTTTCGTAGGCAAATGGAAACAAACTCACCCTCACAGCCTACTTAGAGACAGGGTCCAAACAGTGACCTCTTTGTCACTAGGTTTCTTCTGTTTCAAACCTATCTCTCCTCTCTTCTCTTCCTGCAAACTTGTTCTAGTTGCAGACAACTTGTGAGAGTCATTTATCAATACTCAGGATCGATCTCAACTCACCCCTTTTCGGGCTACTGAAAATTTAAACCAGGACCTCACTCACTGATGTCTTTCATTGATTGAATCCATCTTGACTCTGAGCATGTGCTTCTCTGTGTCTGTAACTGTCCTTGTAAAAAGTAAACACACTGCAGAGAAACCATAACACGAGCTGGTCACCACAGTAACCAAGCAATTCTGTCTCTTCTCTCTCTCTCTCTCTGGAGCAGCTCAAACAATGTCCAAAAGTCAGTCTCATACTCCCGACGTTTTAAAGTGACAGTCCACAGAAAATATAAACCCTAGGGGTACATAACAGTATAATCTGCCTTTTGCTAACTCCCCACTGATTCAGGAAGAGACTCACAACCCTTCTCACGCTGAGTCAGGTGAAATTGGGGGTCTATCATGGATAGCCTGGGTTGCAGCGGGACCCTGCACGGGATGAAGCGGGGCTTAGCCAAGGGACAGAGGGGTCAAATGTGCAGGTGGGCACGAGTGATAGGCCAGGGTAGGCCTCGCCAGGTAGACCAGAAGTATCCCCAGTAGTGCCGGAACATGAAGAGGTACATGATGAGGGGTTATGGAGGTCTCACAGAATCAGGAGACCACCGGATAGACTGGCCTATGTAGCACCGGGGGAACAGAGTGTGACCCCTACTGTTTTGGGGAACTATGTCACTGCCTTTTACACCTGGGTTGGACTTTGTGTTTTGCAGGAAGGGTTGGTGAATTATCTCAACATCATGAGGACATGACTAAATTCGGTGGAGGGAGAGTGTAACGCTCTGTAAGGTTTCACTGCTAGTGTAATGGTTTCTCTATAGCAGCAGTGTGTTTGTGTTATGACTAGAGATAACAGGGGCTTTGGAATGTGCACTATCTGATGAGGGGTATGTTGTTTCTTTCTTGTGGGAATGAGAGAAGGTACTCTCGCGCTTTTGTTTAGTGGAAGATGGAGAGAGAAGATGCCAGAGCAGAGAGGTTGTAGACTGCAGGACTGAGTGGAGTTAGAATGAGGTCGGGAGTCAACGACGCCGGCGGAGGGGGGAATCGATGGAGAAGGAACTAATGGGAAAGTCGTGAGCTCCAATGTGCGCATTAGACTGTTTCATTAAAATGGGACCCTTTCATTTTGTTTTCTTTACTAACCCTCTAGTCAAATTAAGAATTATAAGGCTACATCGTTTAATTGCATATGGTGTATTTTGTGGCACTGATTTGTAACAGGGGAAAACATCATGCAGCATCCACACAAATATGATTTCACAAGTTTGGAGGGCCAGAGGATGACTTTCACTAGACTAACGCAGCCCACCAAACCTGGGGCTTACACAAGATTAACTTTGTAGGAGGTTATGGCATTCAAACATTGTCACAGCTGTCAAGCATCCCTCGTTGATTCCAGTCTAGTCTGGAATCTCCACTTAGCGTGTGAGATGGCATTCATACTACTACCTCTTGTAGCATTCTTGATCTCTAAACTTGAATGCCTCTGAGAGAGAGAGGCAAAGAATGCTCACAGTTTGTTTGGAATTTCTGCAAGGACACTGCCAGCTTCTGAGTTCCTACAGAGAGAGAAGGGAGGAGCTGCTTGATGGACAGCTGGTGTTCAGCATGGTGAGATAAATAGAAGGTCAGCTGGTAGACAGACAGACACATGATTTTGGACACTGGGTGAGCTTTGCTGTGCCCACAGAAAGGTGGGTTTTTGGAGGATTGATCAGGAGAATCGATCAGTGGCTCTCACAGTGTGGGAAAACTGTGACTGGTGGGAAGTTATTAGTGTGTTCAACCCTCGCCTGGGTTGATAACTCCACCACATAAAACGGTCCCCTTGTTGTGGTCACATTCAGTGACTTCTAAAGGATTTTGGAGGACAACGGGAAGAATCAACGGCATCGACTTACTTGAACAACCACAACACCTCTCTCCATCACTACTCAACTCAATATCACAAACTGAACTGAACTTTACTCATCAGTGTAAGACTGTATCCATTTACCCCTAGGCTTGAAGAAGCTTGGTTCTTATATTTAGACACACACACACACACACACACACACACACACACATATATATATAAAATCATTGCCTACCTGTTTGATTTATCTGATTTTATATTACTGTATTGCATGGTTACTAATAAATACCATTAGTTAATAGGAATACCAGACTCCAAGGTGTCTTGCATTTCTGCTGGTTCCTTAACCCGTCACAGGGTACGTGACAACTGAAACAGAGAGCAGCAAGTTAGATGAATGCTTCAAGTGAAAACCTTGAATAGTTGAAATACCTATGGATTTTCCTTATAGATTAGGAGATTAACTTTATTTGTCATGTGTACATCAAAGCATACAATGAAATGCATTATTTGCCTCAAATTAAATCAGTGAGGATTGTGTTGGGCAGTGTTGCTAATATAGTATGCCCACAATTCACTAACCCCAAACATACATCTTTAGAACATGGGAGGAACCTTGAGCACCTGGAGGAAACCCATGTGGTCAAAGGGAGAATGTACAAGCCCCTTACAGGCAGCAGTGCGAATTGAACCCCAGTCTGCAATCGCAGGACAAGTAAGTTGATATCTAACCCGCTACACCACCACGCCGCTCTTGAAGTATCTTGAAGGGTGATAGACAGTGACTCTTCAAGGTATTCCAAGTGTTTCATAGCCAGTGAAATTTGTTTGGAGGTCTGGTCGTAACAGTTATATAATCTTCCTATCCATGCCTGGACTGCTCCCATGAAAAATCAGATAAATGACCAGAATACTGTATATGATATTTGTTTCAGCACAGTCCATAATCAGACTAAATTAGTACAAAAAGTCAAGATTTTCGAGAGCAATGTACTGTTTCTGAAAACTTAAATGATGACTTACATCAAAATGGAAATCGACTGCATTTATCACAGAAATAGTAGCAAAGATGATTTCACAAAGGCCTTTAAAGAAGCTTGTAAAGTCGAAACAAAAACTGTTTGAAAAATTCAGCAGTTAATGCAGCATTGACAGAGAGAAATAGTTAATATTGCAAGTTAAAATATTTTCCAGTGTTTATGGTTGATGATGAATCTTGTGTATATGATAATATAAATGAATTTCAGAACTGTAATTTCATTGTAAGTCACTCAGATACTGGCTAGGAATGTATGTACATGCTCTATCCCATTGCTTGTGCTCACCTTCTGCACTCGTCCTCTGCCACACTTCCGTTTTCAAAGCTCCCAACTATCTTTATCATACAGACAGGAGAGCGCATCCACACTGCTTCCTGAAGTCAATGACCATCTCCTTTGTTTTGTTGACATTAAGGGAAAAGTTGTCTTGACACAATGCTCAAACCAATGACTTCTTCACAGATAATTATGTATCAGCATATTGAAAATATAATGTTTTCTGATCTCCAGTCTAAATATATTTTCATACTTATTAGATTTAGAGAAGCTGCACTATGAAGTACTTTGGAATACCTGGAGGTTGTGGAACACATTGGCTGGAATGAGTTGGACCTGGCTTGTGAATTGCTGTCATCCCCATTTTGTAGTCTTGCTGCTGTGAGTGACTGCAGGCCAGAAGAGGTACGTAGGCCATAACTGGTGGAAACTAAGGCCCTGTTTGTGAACTATCCTGGTGGTACTCTGATGCCATTGACAAAAGTCCTTTCCTGTTATTACTAAATGTGGCTGTGGATGAGACACAGAAATATTCGAAATGTATTTAAACAAGTGAGGCCTTACTTGGAGTATTGTGTGCAGTTTTGGCCACTTACCTACAAGAAAGATGTAAATAAGGTTGAAAGAGTGCAGAGAAAATTTACAAGGATGTTGCTGGGTCTGAGTTATAAGGAAAGAATGAAAAGGTTAGCACTTTATTTTTGGATTAAAGAAAATTGAAAGGCGATTTGATAGAGGTATACAAAATTATGATGGGTATAGATAGGATAAATGCAAGTAGGATTTTTCCACTGAGGTTGTGGTCACAGGTTAAGGATAAAAGGTGAAATGTTTAAGGGGAGCATGAGGGGAATCTTCACTCAGAGGCCATGAGAGTGTGGAATGAGCTGCCAGCACAAGTGGTGCATGCAAGCTCAATTTCAACATTTAAGAGAAGTTTGGATAGCTACATGGATGGTAGGGTTAGGGTCCCACTGCAGATCGATGGGATCTGTTTTTGTGCTCTGTTTTTCTGTGACTCTAATTGACAGCAGCAATAATTAACATAAACCCATATTAAAATTACATAAACTAAAATGTTTAGTAGTAAAAGTTAAAAATGGTTTTGTGGTGAAGGTTGTCAAGCCCATCCCAGATGCATGCGGCCATGCCTCACCTTGCTAGCTGTGGATGGTTTTAAAGCTGAGGAGCCAGGTACAAAATGTCTCCCAGTTCAGCACTTGATAAAGTGCTCCTGGAATCCATCATCATTTTATTAAACCACCGCCTAGTTATCAGTGTAATCTGGTCCATTACGGTATATAAATCATTACTGGCTGTGAAGGGCTTTGAATATCTTGAGGACCATAACTAAATCCAAGGTCTGCCTTTATTTCAGCAATTCATCTGGTGACCTTCATCAAAACATTCATACAAAGATTTTCACTTGGAATATTAATCTAACTTGCTCTTCTGGACATTTCCAGCTTTTTCACTTTGTTCATATAAAACCCAAGTCACATTGAATGTATTAGTGGCAGATATAATGAGACTGCTGATTTGAATAAATTACTATAAAAAATACATCTACACCTACAGCTATAAAAATCTATGGGTGTGAAAGAGGCCATTCAACCCATCATCATTGTACTGGCTGAGAAAAGAATATGAACCCTCCACCTGACCAGCACATTGATATCCTCCCCCGTATATTTTTACCTCTTGAAGAAGTATCTGGAACTTTAAGAAAGAATCATTTGTAGTAATAAGACCATAAGACAAAGGAGCAGAAGTCGGCCATTTGGCCCATCGAGTCTGCTCCGCTATTTTATCATGAGCTGATCCATTCTCCCATTCAGTCCCACTCCCCCGCCTTCTCACCATAACCCTTGATGCCCTGGCTACAGATACCTATCAATCTCTCCCTTAAATACACCCAATGACTTGACCTCCATTGCTGCCCGTGGCAACAAATTCCACAGATTCACTACTCTTTGGCTAAAAAAATTTCTTCGCATCTCTGTTCTGAATGGGCGCCCTTCAATCCTTAAGTCATACCCTCTAGTACTAGACTCCCCCACCATGGGAAACAACTTTGCCACATTCACTCTGTCCATGCCTTTCAACATTTGAAATGTTTCTATGAGGTCTCCCCTCATTCTTGTAAACCCCAAGGAATACAGTCCAAGACTTCTCCGTGGATTGTCACCTTGTCGTGGTGGAGAAGCTTGTGTGGCCCTGTGATCCCGAGAGCAATGCCGTCTGGAGCTATGCTTCTGGTAGGGTCAACCATGGCGGTAAGGTCGAGGGTGAGGTCCCCGACAAAGAACAATCCAACCAAGACCTCAACGGTGGAACAGGCGAATGAAGTTACTTTGAACTCAATGACTGTGAAGGCAGATAATCCATCAGCTCCAATCGTCGTGGTTTCCATGCCATTGCAATCAGTTGGTTGATTTGTGAAGTATCGTGTGCTTCTTGGTGCAACATCAAGTACACGTTAAACAAATACACGCACAGGCGTCTTCACTCTGTGAGCCACTTCTTCAGAACGAAGACCATCATCCTCGACCTCGAGGGATAGCCACGATGACAACGATGACGACAGTCCAAGAGCGGTCAAACGGTCCTCATATGTTAACCCTCTCATTCCCGGAATCATTCTAGTGAATCTTCTCTGAACCCTCTCCAACATCAGCACATCCTTTCTTAAATAAGGAGCCCAAAACTGCACACAGCACTCCAAGTGATGTCTTACCAGCGCCTTATAGAGCCTCAACATCACATCCCTGCTCCTATACTCTGTTCCTCTAGAAATGAATGCCAACATTGCATTGCAATAGTAACTTCTTGGATTCATGTTGGCATGAAATTCATCCTCAGGAAGACCTCAGTCTTGAAGTTCCAGATTGTTTTGATTGTTTCAATTCAAATCGTTAGCTGTTATGTTGGGAGTTGAACTCAAATATTTGGATTAATGTTTGAGAAACTGGAAACTTGCTCACTTACTTAAGAATTGTGATCCCATACTTCACATGCCTGCTCAATACAACTTGGTTTGAACATTATATTTCTACATACGTATATTTGCTTTCACATTTGAAAAGCCTTTGTTCAAAATGGGAAATCTAGCTGAAAACTGCAAATTCAATTGACAAAGAGGCTTGTGATTGAAGGGGAAAGGAGGAGGGTTTAAAATTTGGTGGTCATACTGCAACTTAGAAAGTAACAGAGTGTAAGGATTGATAGGAAGTTTACTGTGGGGGCAGGCTTAAATGTTTGGAGTAGATAGTTTAGGCATTGCAAGAAAAGCTGTGAAGAATTTGCAATACTTGGATATCAAAGTCCACTTGAATACAGGCAGAAGATCATAATGAAGGTCCATTTGATTTGTCTTGGAGATTAATCTTAATCATGTGACCAATTATGTTCAATGATGCTGGATACTCAAAATAACCTACTGATTACTGAAAGGCCTGGAGACAACGGATGTGGAGAGGATATTTCCAATAGTGGAAGAGTTGAGAACCAGAAGGCTATGCCTCAGATTAGGATGTCCCTTTAGAAAAGAGGTAAGAAGGAATTTCTTTAGCTATAATCATTGCCACAGACAGCTGTGGAGGCCAAGTCATTGAGTATATGTAAAATGAAGGCTTGACTAGTAAGGGGGGGGGGTCATGGGTTATGGGGAGAAGACCGGAGAATGCATTTCAAAGGAAAAACAAATCAGCCGTGAATGAATGTCAGAGCAGACTTGATGGTCAAATGGCCTAATTTGGCTCCTCTGGATGAAAATATACCAGTGATTTCTTCAGGCTTTACAGAAATTTCTTGACAGGGAAAGCAGGGAATTGTCATCTGGAGGGAACCAATGATAGCTGCTTTGCCAGAGGCAGTTAGAAGAGATCCTGTGTGCAATGGCAAGCCTCCTTGGAAACTAAACATTACTGAAGTAGCTCAGGGGCGTTTCATGACCAAGAGGGTTGATAGTATAAACAGCAGAAATTACTGAATCTGATTTTAGTTACAAGTTTAAAAAACAGCAGACATTTTCCCTAACAAGAGTAAATCTGCAGATGCTGGAAATCCAAGCAACACACACAAAATGCTGGAGGAGCTCAGCAGACCGGGCAGCATCTGTGGAAAAGAGTAAACAGTCGATGTTTCAGGCCTAGACCCTTCATCAGGACTGGAGTAAAAAGATGAGGTCAGAGTACCAAAATGGGGGGGAGGGGAGGAAGAAATACAAGGTAGTAGGTGATAGGTGAAACCAGGAGAGGAGGAGGCGTGAAGTACAGAGCTGGGAAGTTGATTGGTGAAATAGATGAAGGGCTGGAGAAGGGGGAATCTGACAGGAGAGGACAGAAGGCCATAGAAGAAAGGAAAAAGAAGGAGCACCAGAGGGAGATGATGGGCAGGTAAGGAGATAAGGGGAGTGAGGGAAATGGAAACGGGGAATGGTGAAGGAGAGGGGGAGGGCCATCACTAGAAGATCTAAAATTTTACGTTCATGACATCAGGTTGGAGGCTACCCAGAAAGAATATCAGGTGTTGCTCCTCCAACCTGTGTGTGGTGTCATCGTGGCAGTAGAGGAGACCATGGTCTGACCTGTTGGAATGGGAATGCGAAGAAGAATTAAAATGGTTGGCCCCTGAGAGATCCCACTTTTTCTGGCAAATGGAGTGCAGGTGCTTGGTGAAATGGTCTCCCAATCTATGTCAGGTCTCGCCGATATACAGGTGGACACACCGGGAGCACCAAATACAGTAGGTGACCCCAGCAGACTCACAGGTGAAGTGTCGCCTCACCTGAAAGGACTGTTTAGGGCCCTGAATGGTAGCGAGAGAGGAGGTGTAGGGGCAGGTGTAGCACTTATTCCATTTGCAAGGGTAAGTTCTAGGATCAGTGGGGAGGGATGGATGGACAAGGGAGTCGTGTGGGGAGTGATCCCCACGGAAAGAAGGAAGTGGGGAGGAAAAGAGGCACTTGATGGTGGAATCCCATTGGAGATGGACCTGTTGTTCACTTCGTCCTGTTTTTAGTGCAAATAGTAAGAATAAACATTTCGTATTTATTCAAGCAAACACAACAAATTCAGACAATAAATTTCAACTCTGAATGAAAATATTTGAAGTTTATTCCTGGTTTTGTACGGTATCGTGAAGTATCTTAATCTTTCCCAATTGACTTCAATAAGCATTAAACAATGGTAAAGATAACATCGAAACTGCAAAAGTGATGTCTCAGTATCACCCAAAATTCAAATCTAGTCACAAAATTAATGATCATAAAATTAAAATCCTATGGATTTTGGAAATCTAAACTAAAAACAGAAAATGTTGGATATCTGCTCTGACAAAACATCAGTATTCTGAAACTTTTCATTTGTTTTTCTCTCCATAAATGTTACCCAACTTGCTGAGCATCTGTTGCATTTTCCATTTTGGTTTTAATTTATAATCAGTTTGCTGCTTAGTTCAGAGTTAAAAGCAAAAATGATACATTTTTCATAAATGGGGGAACTGTTTTGTCAAGCACCTCTGCTCCATCCGCCAAAAGCAGAACTTCCCAGTGGTCAATCATCTTAATTCCAATTCCCATTCCTGTTCTGAGAAGGTAGTCCATGGTCTCGTCTTGTGCCAAGAAGATCCCGCCCTCAAGGTGGAGGAGCATCACCTTATATTCTGTCAGGGTAAGCTCCTATCTGATAGCATGAATATTGATTTTTCCTTCTGGTAATAAAAATCTTTCCCCCTCTTCTTTGACTCCCCACTCTGGCCCCTTCCATCTTCTTACTTGTCAATCACCTCCCTGGTGTCCCTCCTCCTCCCTTTCTCCTATGGTCCACTCTCCTCTCCTATGAGATTCCTTCCTCTCCAGCCCTTTACCTTTCTTACCCACATGGCTTCACCTATCACCTCTATCTATCCTCCTTCCCTTCTCCCATTTTTCTATTCTGGTGTCCTCTCCCTTGCACTCCAATCCTAAGAAGGGTCTCAGCCTGAAAAATCGACTGTTTGTTCATCGCCATGGATGCTGCCTGGCCTGCTGCATCCCTTCAGCATCTTGTGTGTGTTGCCTTGGATTTCCAGCACTTACAGACTTTTTCTTATGAATGATACATTCATTATGCCCAAGAATGCAATCTTTAGGACCATTTATTCAATATTTGTTCTATTTAGAGCCATCCATCTGAACACAGTAACTAAATGTTCAACATGACTGGATATCTTAATTGTCCTCAATACAGAACCTGATGTGGAACTTGTAAGAGAAATTTACTGTCTTTAAATTTTGTCCAATTTGCCTCTCCCCATTGCATTGCCGATTTACCCCATGAGTTTTTATGGAGCCATAGGATTTAAAATGACATTGATCTGTTTTATTTAATGGTTTTTTTTAAGGTTCTAAATTAAAATTATATTGTATATCACAATGGGTCATATTTGATGATATGCAGGCAAACATTGCACAGTATGTTCACTTTTAACAAATGAGAATTTAATGACAGGGCAAAAGCTTCTAAAGCTTTTAATAAGATTATCTTTGCAGACACAACTTCAGATGAGCATAAGGATTAAATGCAAATCATTTCATATTTAAAAATTTGACATTTATCTAAGTGGTGCACTGAATAAACATCATTTGTATCCTTGAAGATAATGAATATTCAAGCTAATGGGCACAATCCCCAATGGCAAAAATCTGCAATGCTAATGATAACAAATGTAGAGGGGCTGAGACAAACTCATTTCAAAGTAAATATCATTGGCCTAGATATTGCTGTCAAATTAAGAATGAGATTATTGTTATTTTTACATGAATATGGGTGCAACATCATCAAGCAAGGGGTCAGTATATGGTTAAATGGTGATATCTTAAAGATGCTGCCAGCTCCTGCTCCATGAAAATGGCATTCAGCTTCCTTCTGGCAGACTAAAATATTTTGAATATTGTACGGTGGAATATTTCCACAATGAATGTGAATTAAAAACACTAGACACATTTGGAATTGACAATGTAGCTTCCACCCTATTGGAGGAGCTCAATGATGATTGGGTGCACACTCTTTCACTCTGCAAGGATGACCCTAAGCTGCCTCTTGCCTGTCACTTTAATTTCTGTGATCTCTCTGTCTTTGCCTGCCTGCATTGTTTTAATAATGTTGAACATAAGCCTGAGAAAAGCATCTCATCTTCTGTCTGGGCATATTACAACCTTCCAGACTCAGTATCAAATTCTTCAACTTCAGCTAACTCACTTATCATTGAAATGGCTGCTCTGTATCAGAACTGGCCATTTCTACTATAAGTATTCCCTTTTTGAAAATTCAGTTTTTCTCGCTCCAGTAACAGAACCTATGATGTTGAGCATGTCTTATTGCTTTGTATTTTCCACTTTTTCACACTAGTCTATTGGTATTCTCATTAACCTGCTTCCATTAACCCTCTGACCGGATGATGTTTATAACTTCTCCCCTCTGTAGGCCTGTTCTCTTCTCTTTTCCAGTTACAACAGAGTTTTTCAACATGGAAAATGAACTTTGCTTCTCTCTTCACAGATGCTGTCGGATCTACTGACTGTAACCAGCAGATCGTCTTTATCATTATCAGTTACATTAACACTTGTCATCAACACGTTAAAAGGAATTATTGCTAATCCACACACATTAACTAGAAAATGAATAATTGAAATAGTAGAGTCTCAATCCTAAAATTTTAATCCTTGGAAGTTTTATAAAGTGAATTAAATCTAAAGTGAAATTAGTTTTTTTTTCTTTTTGCTGTATTTTTGTCTCTATATTTACTTCTCTTTATTTCACTTTATACAGATGATTGGATTTTGAATTCATTCAATTTAATGCACTTCCTTGTTCATCGTACATTTCACAGTCCTCCAAATATCCTTGACATGCTGCTTTATATTAAAGTCTTATCTTGTTTCCCTAATCTCGCATCTTTCTTAGGTAATTTATACCATCTTTTCCTGCAGGAAGATTAAAGACCATATAAAAGGACAGTGCTCTCCAATACGTTCAATTAAATCTGTACAGTTGAGCTGATTCAGAGGCTGTGAGTTCAAATCCCACCATGACAAGTTTCACACTTGAGTTCAATAAATTTTGTAATTTATGGGAAAGCTCCGGAAAATGACAACTGGTGTTCACTGATCTGTGAGCAGCAGCAAAGCAACCTCCTAACTATGTCAATGCCTCTCTTGCTGGTAGCTGGCATAAATCTATTAACTTCTGGCAGTCCAGCTGTTCACGGTAAGAAATCAATGGAGATTAAAAGACAACATAAAACAGAATAAATCAAGAGGTACTGAGCAATACAGATCATATACTGTAGAGGAAAGGCAAAACTTAATGGAGTGAATCTTGCTGGCTGAAGTCTTATCAGATGATCAGTTATTTAAACTTCTATAAATCTTAGACCTGCAAGCATGCATTATTAACCATGGAGGTCTGAAAGTTACAGACTGATAGATGACACTGTGCTGCCACTGTTCTCTGTCACTGAGCTCCAAATGGGATCGAGCAGTGGTGTTCATTCTGCTGAAGAAGTCAGCTCTCTGAGCTCCCTCAATGTCAGACCCAGCTTAAGCTCTGAGACCCTTGTACTTTCTGCAAGGTCCAGTACCTGCAGAGTGCTCAGTGTTTCCAGTTATAAAATAATAATTACTTAGCAGCTGTAAATTATTTGTTATTGTCATAGAATTGAAGAGGGAGTTACTTCAGTTCCCAGACAGTAAGGACAGGCAACAGTATATCCTCCACAATCACCATCAGCACAGGTGCACCACAAGGCTGTGTGCTTAGCCCCCTGTTCTGCTTGCTATGGATGTGTGACTAAATATAGTTCCAATGCCATATTTAAGTTTGCTGACAACACCGCCGTTGTTTGTTGAATCAAAGAGGGTGACAAACCAGCACATAGAAGGGCGACTGAAAATCTGGTTGAATGGTGCCACAACAACAACCTCTCACTCAGTGTCAGCAAAACCAAAGAACTGATTATTGACTACAGGAGGAGGAAACCAGAGGTCCATGAGCCCGTCCTCATCGGGGGATCAGAGGTTGAAAGGGCCAGTACTTAAATTCCTGTGTTATCATTTCAGAGGATTGGTCCTGGACCCAAAGAGGGCACGGCAGCACCTCTACTTTCTTTGAAGTTTGTGCAGACTGTGTAAGTCATCTAAAACTCTGACAGACTTCTATAGATGCACAGTGGAGAGTACATTGACTGGTTCCATTAAGGCCTGGTATGGAAACACCAATGCCTAAGAATGGAAAAGCCAACAAACAGTAGTAGGTACAGCCCAGTCCATCACAAGCAAAGCCCTCCCCAACACTGAGCATGATGCTCTGCCACAAGAAAGTAGCATCCAGCATCAAGGATGACCACCATCCAGGCAATGCTCTCTTTGTGTTGCTGCCATTCAGAAGAAGGTACAGAAGTCTTAGTTCCCTCATCACCAGGTTCAGGAACAGTTATTACCCTTCAACCATCAGGCTCCTGAATCAGCACGGATAACTTCACTCACCTCAACTCTGGACTGCTACCACAAACTATGAACTCACTTTCAAGGACTCAACAACTCATGTCCTCAGATTATTTATTTAGTTATTTAGTTCCACATGGACTTCTTTTCCACATTTTTTTTTGTCTGTCTTTGTGTGTAGTTGTTCATTGAGTCTTCTTTGTTTTCCTGTGAATGCTTGCAAGAACATGAATCTCAAGGTAGTATATGGTGACAAACCGTATATGTACTTCGATAATAAATTTACCTTGAACATTTTAAATTCATCTGCTTCACCATGTTCTTCAGGGAAGCTAACCTGTCTTTATCTGGACAGACATATGTATGAATACAGTTTCAGGGCAGCACTCTATTGTTCTAAACTGCAGCAGTATTCAATAAACAAACTGCAATGGGCCACGAAGGCGATTTCCCACCACCAACTCAAGGTTAATTAAAATGTGAGCATTTAGCATTGTTTTGCCAACATTAGCCCCATTTCTTAAAAACAGCAAAGCCTTTTTGTCCCACAGTCTATATTCTCCACATTACAAATCTCTCAGTTTCCTATCCATTGTACATTTTCATCATTGTATTTTAGTTATGCTATCAATCTTACTTGTATTCTGAGCTTTCTTTTCAGGCTCCAGTCAATTAATTCAGTTTTGCTTGTATATTACAGTTTGAGTATATCTTAACTGAAAATCCAAAATCTGAAAACCTCCAAAATACAACTTAAGCGCTGACATGACGTCACAAATGGTCTGAGTTCCACAGACAGTTCTGAGAAGTAACCTCACATATGTAATGAACAGAAGTTAGTGAAAAATAGCAGAATGCTGCATTAAGCAAAATATGAAAATCTTGATTGTGTATTGAAAGAGTAGATTCATCAGCATAGGATAGGATAGGGGTCAACTTTAGGCAAATGAGAATGTTGGTCGGCATGGACCAGTAGGGCTGACAATCTTGTTTCCATGTTGTATGACTCTATAACACTACAAAAAGAGCAGGCATCAGGTACATTATCTGTCATATCCCTGGGAAATTTACCAGGCTTTGTAATGGGTAGTCAACAGATGAATCTTAATTAAGAATAAGGTCAGACTACACTGTTATGTCCCCCAATGTTGCTGTGACCACTGGAAAAAGAACCACATGTAACTAAACACATAAAGTTGAAAACTTGGTGGATTTAACTGCTGGATCCCAGAACTGGCATTTGGCACATCAGTGGGGGTTAATAACCATTTTTATTCCAAGCACTAGGAAGTTGCTTGTTTTTATTTTAGGTGTTGATTCACATTCAGTGAAGAGCAGGCTTAGGAGATTTGGTCTGGAAATGGTACCAAAAACTTATCTTGCACCCAGAAAATGATTGATTTTACCCTTTGAAGTTATACAGTTCATGAGTTAATCAAATGAGTCTATCCATACTGAAAGTAACCTGCCATACATTTGACAGCTGATTCATATTATCCAATGATGATGTTGTAAGTTTTTTTTTAGATTATTTAAATATACTTGTGCGCAAACAGTGCAGGATTAGGTTTCCTGCTGAGTTGGATAAGATTGCATTAAAAAGTGTCGCTTTTCATTTCTAAGCTCAACCTGGGAAATGTAGATCAATACGTTCTTGTGAATCACGCTGGTCCATTGAGAAGCAGAGATGATATGGTGTGAAGTGACTAAAGTTTTCCAGGGAGCCACAGGTTGTTCACTTTGCACTCCAAACTTACAATTCATTCACCAACCTTAAATGCAAATTTAGTGTTTGCAATAGTGTCAATAATTGGGAGTATTCGTGTTCTATCAGTGATATCCAACAATAGCTGACAGATGGAAAAACTAAAGAGATACTTAAAAAATCTCTGCAGTGTATAATAACTGCTGGCACGAGGTGACTACCTACATACTGACTCAAAAAGTTCCCTGATATACTTTAAAAATTCTACCCACTCTAATTCTTTCAAATTAAGACAATCCCAGTTAATACCAGAAACGTTGAAACCCTCTACTACCATAAATAAATAACATTATTTATAAAAATCCTCTGCAGCACACAATATGCACTCAATGGCCACTTTATTAAGTACACCTGTACACCTGCTCATTATTGCAAATATCTAATCAGCCTATCAATTGGCAGCAGCTCAGCGCAAACAAACATGCAGCCTTCGTGGAGGTTCAATTAACGTTCAGATCAAATATCAGAATTGGGAAGAAATGCCATCTGAGTCATTTTGACCTTGGAATAATAGTTGGTGCCAGACAGGGTAGTTTAAGTATCTCAGAAACTGTTGATCATCTGGGACTTTCACACACAACGATCTCTGTAGTTTACAAAGAACGGTGTGAAAACAAAAAAAAAAAATACATCCAGTGAGCTGCAGTTCTGTGGGAAAAAATGCCTTGTTTATGACAGAGGTCAGAGGAGAATGGCCAGACTGATTCAAATTGACAGGAAGGTGACAGTAACTGAAATAACCACGCATCACAACAGTGGTGTGCAGAAGAGCATCTCTGAATGCACAGCACATCGAAGTTTGAAGTGAATGGGCTACAATAGCAGAAGACCACAAACATACATTCAGTGGCAACTTTATTAGGTACAGGAAGTATATGATAAGGTAGCCAAGTATGACTTCTTTCTATTGTTACTGTGCCTATGCAAACTGGCATTTAATTGGTTTATTATTGTCATGTACAAGGTCTAGTGAAAAGCTTGTCTTGCATACTGTTTAAAAAGATAAATCAAACAGAGAAAGGTTGAACAAGTTGGGTCTTTATTCTTTGGAGCGTAGAAGGTTGAGGGGGGACTTGATAGAGGTGTTTAAAATTATGAGGGGGATAGATAGAGTTGACGTGTATAGGCTTTTTCCATTGAGAGTAGGGGAGATTCAAACAAGAGGACATGAGTTGAGAGTTAGGGGGCAAAAGTTTAGGGGTAACATGAGGGAGAACTTCTTTACACAGAGAGTGGTAGCTGTGTGGAACAAGCTTCCAGCAGAAGTGGTAGAGGCAGGTTCGATATTGTCATTTAAAGTAAAATTGGATAGCTATATAGACAGGAAAGGAATGGAGGGTTATGAGCTGAGTGCCGGTAGATGGGACTAGGTGAGAGTAAGCGTTCAGCGTGGACTAGAAGGGCAGAGATGGCCTGTTTCTGTGCTGCAATTGTTATATGGTTATATGGTTATAAATGAGTAAGAATAAGGTAAAGTATAACAACGCAGAATAAAGTGTAAAAACTACTAATAAGTACCGTGCAGGTAACAACAAAGTATAAGATGATACTGATGTAGATTGTGAGGCAAAAAGTCCACCTTATTGTACAAGAGGTGCATTCAGGAGTCTGATAATTGTAGGATAGAAGCTGTCCTTGAGCCTGGTGGTAAATGTTTTTGGGCTTTTATATATCTTCTGCCTGATGGGAGAGGAGAGAAGAATGAATGTGTGAGGTGGGTGGGGTTTTTGATTACGCTGGCTGCTTTACTGAGGCAGTGAGAAATATAGACAGATTCCACAGAGGGGAGGTTGGACCCTGTGATGTGCAGCTGGGGGTTACCCATCTTGTAAAGGCACTGCCTAGAAGAGGGCGATGGCAAACTACTCCGTAGAAAAAAATTCCAAGAACAGTCATGGCCATGAAGACCGTGATAACCCATGTCACATGACACAGCACATAATGATGATGTGGTGATGTTGATGAGTGATGTGACAGTTGGTTCATTTTTAATTTATTCTCAGCAATTTACATAGATATGATGAGACATTATATCGCAAAATATTTTTTCAGCAAGCCAATAGTTTTTTCCATTATCTATCATGAAAGCACAGGAGCAAGTCTGATCCACTTTGGCATGGGACAAATCAGGAAAGATGTGGATTTGTTTGGGATGATTCTGATTCTCTGAAGAATGGAAGGTGACTGACTGAAAATGTATAATTTCAGGGTATTCTATTGCAGTTGCGCATGTATTATCTACCTAACTATTGGAGAGAGGAGATGTTGAAATTGCATGATTTCTTAGTACTGAAATAAACCACTCAGATCCACACTTGATACCCCACATAAGTCTCCCCAATCTGATTTCATATCACGCCATCTATATGCTAAATGACTTTTATTTGCAGTTGAGTTTTACTTAATGCGATATTAGATCGGGGAAGCAGTTTGCTAAGTAACAGAAAAGATGATTTCCATTGAATAAAGAACTGAGGAAAAGCTGCTACTGGGATAATTTCATGGGCAGCTCAGAAGCTGAATTTATTGACCACTTCAAGCAGAATATTAGCATTTTTATTTCACTCATTAACACAATCATGGCAACCAATGGATGTTTGGGTTCTCATCAGATGCTGCCATCTCCTTTTCTGAAGAGGGAGTAATCTCACCAGAACAGCATCATTATGGAGCTTCGACTTACTTCTAACGATAATATCAGTACAGCACTGTAGTACTTCTCTTGATAGTGGATAAATTAAGGTCAATGCTTTTCAGCTTTAATCTTGAATCTTTCACATTTATTGCAACTTAGCACTAGTTCTGTCTGCTGGTTACAACAATATAATAAAAAAAGCTTTGTGGAATTAATGAAAAGAGCCTGATACTGAGTACAACTTGTGCTTGAGTTTGGATAGCCAACTTATGGACACACTAATATTTCAACCAAAATAGTATTAAGTTCAAAATTCTGATGTATGTAGTTATTTTTGTTCTTCCAGGTAGCAGGTCTAGTTTCCTCTTTCTCTTCGGTAATTATTATTTCTTATCATTCTTTTGATGTCGTTCACTACAATTCTGTGTAGGTACGGTTATCATTTGTATTGTTTGACTTAAGACCAATTAGAGTTAAAAATACACTTGGACTAAGATGTTAACTGTCCTGTGCTATCACCAGTGGGATCATTAGTTGATCTGCCACCTGTCTTCCGGAGTTTCGGCCAAAATCTACTGATGGATGTTTGTGAAAGTAGAGTCCGTTCATTACCCAGGGACGGTCTGTATATAATAGAAATGAAAGGAACTATCATAGATGGCAATTTAATGTCAAAGTCTGGACATCGGAGACTAAATTCAATAGTCCAGAAAACAAAGAGAGAGATTGTTTTTAAAAACGCAAACACGGGGAATTCTGCAGATGCTGGAACTTCAAGCAACACACACCAAAGTTGCTGGTGAACGCAGCAGGCCAGGCAGCATCTCCAGGAAGAGGTACAGTTGACGTTTCAGGCTGAGACCCTTTATCAGGACAGGCTCAGTGACACGATTTAATCCTTCCCACGGAGCCAGCAGGAGTAGAACGACAGGCAGGAGTTCGGGAGGTGTAGCTGCAGGCAGGGCTGCTTGTCTTCAACCCCTTGCAAGAAGTAGTCCTGTTATCATAGGCAGAGAAATGAGGCTAAAACAGCAGGATGTGGTGCTATTCTGTTACCTACCTGTTCTTTTCAAGTCTCATGTTCACCTCCATCAGTGATTCCCAAAGGGAGCAGTTACGTGTCCTAAGGGGGCATTAGGGGGAAATAGAAATCGTCGGGTGTTCAAGATTCTTGGGGGCCAGTAAGCAGAATCCTATCTTGAGGCACGAGACCTGAGCGACCTTGACAACTCACTGCCATCATCAACATCTGATAGGCATTCCCAATTTGTGTTAATTTTAAATTTTAATTTGGCTCCATTAATGATGGATAAATACGTATGGTGTGATCTCTATGAGTCTGAAAGTGGTGAAGCCTTGAATTTTACCCTGCTAAGAAACAGAAACTACAGAAAGTACGGCAATACAATGTTACATACCCAGAGTTCGGTTTTATTCTGATCCCTTCAGATCACAAACACCCCATGTGCCTTATTTGTAATACTGTATTGCCATGAAACCATCAGGACTGCAGGAGTACTTCTGTAAAAGACACTCTGAAAAGGCTACTTACGATATTACTCAGTTCCAGAGGATGGAAGAAGCATTTGAAAAGTGTTGAACACTTGAGTTTTGCCAAGACCTTGCAAGTGTGGAAAATCTCATACAATTGATGAAAGATTAATATTGCCTGTTGTATCAGAAGTGCTCACCACTGTTCTCAAATGGATACCAGTATTTTGAAATCAATTTCTCTGAGTAATAACTATATACCTTGTCATATTGACAAAATGAGTGAAGACATTGAGAATCAACTGCACAGAGCTACAAAAAACAGAATTTGGGGTACAACTGGATGAGTTAACTGTGTGAGACAATGAGGCATGCTAATGGCATATATACGCCTTATCAAAAATGGAAAAGTTTATGAAGAGATTGCGTATCAATCTCTGATGAGCAGAAAATGTATGTTGAGGATAAAAGTATTCCGATTAGAAACATAATTTCTTGTGCAACAGATGGAGCAAGAAATACGATATGATAGGTTGCCGTGCTGGTTTAGTGGCATTTATGAAAAAAGAAATCCCAGGTCTGTTTGCAATTCATTGTGTAATTCATCATCAACATCTCACAGGCAAAAACTTCAGCCAGCAACTTTTTTCAAGCATGACTCTTGTAATATCTGCTGCCAGCAAAATTAAAGCTCCATTAAATAGCTGAATATTTTGCCAGTTATGCCTAGATAACATCAAAGAGTTTGAACACTAGCTTCTTCATACTGAAGGCGCCGGCTGTTGCTTAAAATGTTTCTTAGCCTTTTTGATATTGTGGTTGAATTTTTGCTCAAATTCAACAAGAATTTGGGAAACAAGATTGAACTTCGATCTGGAGGTGTGGCATACCTAGCCGATCAGTATGACAAAGTGAACTTTCTAAATATGAAAACACAGAGTGAGAATTTCAGTTTAATCCAGGAAAAAGCATAATGTCCACTTTTATTGGAAAATTAGAAGTAAATCAACTAAACATTCGGAGAAGAATGTTCTCACAGTGTCCATTCATGTAAAGTATGTCACTCTCTTTCACAGACAGTGATTTGCAAGAGTACTGCTTACACAGCAGTCACTGAAGAAGGATTTCCAGAATCAAGGATTTGAATGAATGATGATTTGCAAGGTGGAAGAACAGGAAGAGAGATTGTAAGAAGAAATTATTGAAATTCGGAATGACGAAGAAGCAAAATTGCTTTTCAAAACTGTTGGCGTTTGTGGTATGTGGCCAAGCTGTCATACAAAGTATCTTGGTCTTTGGCAAAGAGACAAACTGCTCTTCATTGCATTTCCATCCTCCTACCTTGTTGAAAGAGACTTCTGCACAGTGAACCACATACTCACAAAGAACAGAAACCGCTTGACACTGTTACGTGTGGGGGCTTAGGACTTTTGCAGTCTCATCTTGAACCGGATATTTCAACTCCTGCTAAAAACTACCAAGCTCAAGGATCATATTGACATTGAAGCTGATGTACAGTGTACAGGTACTCTGTAAGCTAGATTTAGAGACAAACAAAATTTAAAACAGAATCACTTTTCTCACGTTAGCAAATATTGGACAAATTTTTACACTATGGAGGTACTGGAAAGCATATCGTACCTCGGGGGGGGCATTGACAAGTATGAAAGTACTTTAGGGGGGTATTGGGCTAAGAAAGGGTGCGAAACACTGCCCTACGTCCACAATGTAGTTGTAACAATTTCAGAGGGTATAATCAACAACCTCCTTGTTCCCTATTCTTCAGCACCATAATTATTGTAATGGTGTAATTGCACAGATTGTCACAGCCACATCATCTCTGTCACAACTTTTGCCAGAAGTTTCATTCTCATTCAAAGTCCAACTGCTCAAGAAATTAATCTTCATGCATGGACACTGTCTGCTGAAGAATCTGTTTCTGTGTTCTATGACACGGTGAAGATCAAACTCTAAAAAATTAAAAGTTGACATGGTGCCACAGCTAAGTAGGACTGCTGCCTCACATTTCCAGAGACTGGAACCAAACACATCTTTCCCTTCCCCCCCAACCTATTTCTGCTTTGCACAGAGATTGCTCCCGACACGACTCCCTTGTCCCTCCCCATCGATCTCCTGCCTGGCGCTTATCCTTGCACTACACCTGCCCCTACACCTCCTCCCTCATTACCATCCAGGGCCCTAAACAGTCCTTCCAGCTGAGGCGATACTTCAGCTGTGAATCTGTTGGGGTCATTTACTGTGTTTGGTACTCCTGGTGTGGCCTCTTGTGCATCGGTGAGACCCGACATAAATTGGGCGACCACTTTGCCAAGCATCTATGCTCTGTCCGTCAGAACAAGCAGGATCACCCAGTGTCCACCCATTTTAATTCCACTTCCCATTCCCATTCTGATATGTCCATCCATGGCCTCCTCCACTATTGTGATGAGGCCACACTTAGGTTGGAGGAACATCACCTTATATTTCGTTTGGGTAGCCCCCAACCTGATGGCATGAACACTGATTTCTCAAACTTCTGGTAAAAGTCCCCAAACTCCCTCCCCCTTCTCCATTTCACATCCCCTCTTCCCTCTCTCACCTTATCTCACCAATCAACCTCCCAGCTCTTTACTTCATCCCTCCTCCTCCTCCAAGTTTCACCTATCACCTGATGGTTCTCTCTGCCCTCCCCCCACTTTTTAAATCTTCTCATCAGCTTTTCTTCTCCTGTCCTGCTGAAGGGTTTCAGCCCAAAACGTCGACTTGACTTTTTTCCAGAGATGCTGCCTGGTCTGCTGAGTTCCTCCCGCATTTTGTGTGTGTTGCACAGTTTGTGGGGAAACAGTTACATTCATTCCTAAAAATGAATGAAATAAGACATCTGCATTGTACCACCCAGCCTCAAATGGCTTGGCAGAAATGTTTGTCCAGAGTCTAAAGAACATACTGGATTAGGGAGAAATATGTACATATCTGAGTTGAGATGTATTCTATACTGAGTTGTAGATTATAGCTAAGCAGGGAGGAGACTTGTGTATTTAATATTTCAGTAATATTTGAGTAATATTGTAAATATATTGTTTGATTAAGGGTTCTTTGTTGTTTACATAATTCAGTACGTGAAAGGCATATGTTATTATGCCACAGTGTCATAAGTGCACACCTTGCAGAAGTAAAATTGAAGTAGACACATTTATCACCAGCTCCTTGTTTTTCTTTCTACTCGTTTTGTGTTTTGGAATTACAAACATAACAAATTGATTCTCACTATTTTCTTCAGAGCTATGCTTTTTCATTAAACGTTTATAAATATAAACTTCATTTTTAGATCAAGTCATTCAACACTCTTATGGTTTTACTTACATTTCTCAGCACTAAGCATGGTCTCCTGAACTCTAAGATTCTGGACTGATTTGACAAATAGTGCAGCAAAACCACCATAAATTATAAGGTACTTTACACCAATTTTGAAAGGGGAGAAGGGATTCTTCAATCGTCTTTCCTTAGTCATCTATCATATTATTCCAAACATGTTCCATCAGTTAGCTAACTAAATTCAGGTATAACCAACAAGGGTGCATGTTTCATAGTTCATCCTGCCCAGGGAGCAAAGAGGGACATTGCATCCACTGCAGAGAAACACAGAAGCACCACTCTACCAAAATGTAGAATATTCACAGCTGAGCCAGCTAGATCCATTTGATGCATAGCAGCATGACCATATTCCACCACATTAATCAGTTTGACTGCACACAGTCAGGAGAACAAATTGCTTCTTTCATCTATTCAGAACCTGCAGAGTGCCTTTTCGGAGCCTTTGGTTGCTATGATTCAAAGCTCTCTGGTGTCTTATGAATTTCACTTTGTGGACGAGTTAACAATGATTTTCTTCTTGTCCCCTTCAGATAAATATTGACTTCGATCCAGTAGATAAATCATGGAAGAGCTTGAAGAATAGCTTCTGTCAAAGTTTAGCAAATACTACCAGGAAGATCCATAAACCAAACTGTTTATGAATGTACTCATTAATAATGTGCATCACAATTCATATTATCTACTTTATAAACATTTTTATTTCTTATTGGATATGTTACTACACCACCAAATGAAACAATTTCAATATCATTAATTTTTAATAAGTCCTATGTAAGTTTTGTCTAATTTATTTTAAGTTTATGTTAACTTGTATTTGTCCTTGTCTTATAATATGCTGCTGCATAAAGTTAGTTTTCACAACATTTATACTCTGTGTATGTTATTACAATGATAAGCTAGAACTTGAACTTTGAACAAATCTTTGAATTGCCATGATTTACATAATTCTATATTTTTAATGTGAAAGAAAGAATTTGAAGGTTCTCCAAACAATAAAGGAAGGAGTGATTAATTTATAACCCTACCTGTTTGTATCAACTAACTGAATATTTTTGGAAAGGAAAATATGTCAGGTGTTGGAAATCTGAAATAAAACAGAAAACACTTGAGAGACTTAGCAAGTCAAGTAGCACCTGTGGAGAGAGAACCAAAGTTAGCACTTCAAGTCCATGATCAGAGGTTAGAATTTCTGTTGAATGTACGTTTTATTACACTACCTTGCATTCAGGTGTTAAGAGAATTAAAAGCACAAGAGATTCTGCAATGCTGGAAATCCAGAGAAACACATACAAAATAATAGAGGAACTCATCAGGTCAGGCAACATCTATGGATGAGCCAATGTTTCAGGCTGAGACCCTTCATCAGGAATGAAAAGAAAATGGGAAGATGGCAGAATAAGAAGGTGGCAGGGGTGGAAGGAGGACAGACTAGAGGTGGTAGGTGAAGCCACACGGGTGGGAGATGGGTGATGAAGTAAGAAGCTGGGAGGTGATAGGTGGAAAAGGTGAAGGGCTGGAGAAGAAGGAAATCATAAACTTGAGAAAGTCTGCAGATGCTGGGATTCTGATTGCCATTCCTATTTCAACATGTTGGTCTATGGTTTCCTCTTGTGCCAAGATGAGGCTACCCTCAGTGTGGAGGAGCAACACCTAACATTCCATCTGGGTAACCTCCAACCTGATGGCTTGATTATCAATTTCTCCTTCTGGTAAAGCAAAATTTTGTTCCCCGCCAAAGTTTTTCTTTTCCCTTCTCTGGCTTCTTACTCCTTCTCACTGGCCTATCACCTTCCCCTGGATTCCCTCCTCCTTCTCTTTTTTCTATGGCCCATTCTCCTCTCCTGTCAGATTCCTTCTTCTCCAGCCCTGTATCTTTCCAGCTACACCTGGCTTCATCTATCACTTTCTAGCCATCCTCCTTCCCCTCCTCTCACCTCACCTTTCTGTTCTCACATCTTCTTCCTTCCTTCTCAGACCTGAAGAAGGGGCTTGACTTGAAGCGTTGACTGTTTATTCATCTCCATAGATGCTGCCTGACTTGCTGAGTTCCTTCAGCATTTTGTGTGTGTTGCTTTGTAGAAGAAGGAATCTGGTAGGAGAGGAGAGTGGATTATAGGAGAAGGCAAGGAGGAATGACACCAGATGTTAAGGCAGGTGAGGAAAAGAAAAAAGAGGCTAGAGTGAGGAACTGAAGCAGAGGGAAAGGGAGGAGGGGAAAAATTACCAGAAGTCGGAGAAATCACTGTTCATGCCATCAGGTTGGAAGCTACCTAGATGGACTATGAGGTGTTGCCCTGATTGTCTCATTTTCACCATGGATATCCAATCCCTATACACTTGTATCCCTCATCAAGAGCTTAAATCTCTCCACTTCTTTCGACAGCAGACCCAACCAGTTTCCCTCTACCACCATCCTCCTCCATCTTGCAGAAATGGTCCTCACCCTCAACAATTTCCCTTTTGGCTCCTCCTATTTTCTCTAAACTTAGCATGTAGCCATGGGCATCTGTATGGTCCACAGCTCTGTCTGCCTTTTTGTTACCTACGTGGATCAATCCATGTTCAAGTTTTCCCTGGTAACTCTTCCAAATTCTTCCTGCACTACATGGACAACTGCATTGGCACTGCTTCATGCACCCATGCTGAGCTTGTCAATTTCATCAACTTTGCCTCCAACTTCAACCGTGCCCCTAAATTCACTTGGTCCATTTCTGACACCTCCCTCCTCTTTCTCAATCTCTCTGTCTCCATCTCTGAAGACAACCTGTCTACCAATACGTTTCATAAACCCATCAATTCCTATGGGTATCTTGACTATACCTCTTCCCACCCTCTGTCTTATAAAAATGCCATTCCCTTTTCTCAATTCTTTTGTCTCGACCATATCTGTATCCAGGATGAGGCTTTCCTTTCCAGGATATTTCCTCCTCCTTCAAATAATAGGCTCTTCCTTCCTTCATTAGTGGTGCTGCCAAAAGAAACAGGGTTAGAATTACTTTTGTCCTCACCTATCTGTCCAAGAGTCTCTGCATCCAGTATATCATTCTCCGCAGCCTCCGCCATCTTCAGTGGGACCCTACCACCAAACATATCTTTACCCCCCCCCCCAACTCTCTTCAATCCACAGGATAGCTCCCTCAATGACTTCCTTATCCACTCACTTCTCCCCATTAATCTCCCTTTTGGCATTTCCCCCTGCAAATGACAGAAGTGCCACACCTGCTCATTCACCTCCTCCCTCACCTCCATTCAGGACCCCTAACTGTCTTTCCAGGTGAGGCAACACTTCACCTTTGAATCTGTCGGGGTCGTTTTCTGTATTTGTGCTCCTGATGCGGCCTCCTCGACATTGATGAGACCCAACATAGATTGGGGGACCGCTTTGTTGAGCACCTCTGCCCCATCCTTATAAAGTACGATTTTCCGGTGGCCAACTATTTTAATTCCTATCCCCATTCCCCTTCTGACATGTTGCTCTATGGCCGCCTCTTCTGTCATGATGAGGCCACTCTCAGGTTGGAGGAACAACACCTCATATTCCTCTTAGTTCTCCCCACCTGCTTAACATCTCCTCCTTCTCTTTCTCCCATGGTCCACTTTCCTCTCCTATCAGATTCCTTCTTCTTCCAGACCTTTACCTTTCCCATTTATCATCTCCAGCTTCTTACTTCATCCCCACCCTCATAGTCTCATCTATCACCTTCTAGCCTGTCCTCCTTCCCCTTCCCCCACCTTCTTATTCTGGCATCTGCTCCCTTCCTTTCCAGTCCTGATGAACGGTCTTGGCCCAGAACAATCAACTGTTTATTCATTTCCTGACCTGCCAAGATCCTCCAGCATTTTGTTTGTGTTGTTAAGAGAATTAATTATTTGCTATTTTCATCTATGTGGCATTTGAGATACTTTTTGTGCATTCCTTCCTTTTGCTTCCGGTATCTTGTTTCTTGTTTGTTACCTCATTGAATATTCAGCTCATTGAAGTGTTGGATTCGTCCTTCTAGTTCTGTACTCCTGCCATTAGGAGCCCTCTTCCACTCTTCTGTTGGAAAACATACTTCAAAAATTTCACAATATCTCATGAGTCGTCTGTTCCAGATTCCTTTTGACTCAGACAGGAGCGGATTTGTAGTTGTTTGTTCTCGCTTGATCCTGGATAGTAAAAATCTAAGACTCTGTAGGTTTTTAATGGCCAAATTATAAATTTCCAACATCATCTTCAAGTGTAGTCCCCCATGGAGATATGAAACATAAACAGAAAATGCTTGAAACACTCAGCAGGTCAGGTACAATGTGCAGAAAGAGAATAAGCATAAATTCTGTTTCTTATGTCACAGATGATATAACTGCTGTCATTTATATCAATTTTCCATCATCTGCAGCTTTTTAAATTTTCTTTCACATGGGGATGTAATTAATTCCTGCTGTTAGCAGATGATATTCATTTATGATACATTGGGATACACTTTATCTCTTGGCGGGAGTGGGGGCAGTCATTAGATTTGAGATCAATTCCTGAATCAACAGCAAAGCAATGGGAAAAAATATATGTAATATTCTTAAATACGTGGGAGTATGTTACGGTTACGGATTGCACAACGCCTGGATCATAGGGGCGCTGTACAAATGAGTGCTGCACCAGTTGCTTCCATCTCTCACGGTTGTGGGCGAGGGGCTGGGTTGTGGCAAAACTCTCTTCGGTCCATTCTGCAATGTTGTCTGTCCATTTCTTCCCCTCTCTGCCCCCTTTTCGTTTCCCCTGCATTGTTCCCTGAAAAATGGTATTTGAGAATCCACTTGATCTAGTTACGTGGCCATACCATCTCAGTTTCCTCTTCTTTACTGTGGACAGTAGATCTTCGCAGAGTCTCATGTGTTGGATGATGGTTTTTTGGACTTTGTCGTTTGACATCTGGTCTGTATAGGAGATGCTGAGGAACCTTCTGAATCTCATGGGAGTATGACCACTTAAATAAATAATAAAATGTGCTTTTAATGCAGGAGAGAAAGACAGACTCAGGAGGGTATGGTATTTCAACATATTTCACCTTATTGATATCTGATGATCCCAGGTCACCTAATGTTTGGGTATTAATCTTGGGATTCTGGTCAAATACTTTGCTCTAAAGCTTATACATATTGTTGTGGTTATTCACAGAATTTATTAGATACTTAGAGGATTTCGACATTAGCTGTATCTGCCCATTAGGACTTATTCTTTTGTCAACATAGAGAGCAGTTCCTGTGAGTCTTGGTCATCCATGGGAATAGAATCAGCGTTTTTGTCTCTGAATGTTTTTCTTTATTTCCTGAGAAAATAGTTGCTTTTATAAACTCAGTATTCTGCACTGCGATCAGTTATGATTCAGAACTATTGTAAGCTCTGTACCAATACGAAATCCCCATGTATGGATTGACATTGCTTAAATCCATGGATTATGCTTCTACCTCAATAATTTATAAATGATTGATGCTTAAAACATAGTTCTTTGAGCTCCAGATTTCCAGTATTGTACATAGATGGCTGCGCATATTTAGCTGAAATACAGAAAAATCTTCCATTAATTACCATAGAATCATAGAACCATAGAAACTACAGCACAGAAACAGGCCCTTTGGCCCTTCTTGGCTGTGCCAAACCATTTTCTGCCTAGTCCCACTGACCTGCACACGGACCATATCCCTCCATACACCTCCCATCCATGTATCTGTCCAATTTATTCTTAAATGTTAAAAAAGAACCCGCATTTACCACCTCGTCTGGCAGCTCATTCCATACTCCCACCACTCTCTGTGTGAAGAAGCCCCCACTAATGTTCCCTTTAAACTTTTCCCCCCCCACCCTTAACCCATGTCCTCTGGTTTTTTTCTCCCCTTGCCTCAGTGGAAAAAGCCTGCTTGCATTCACTCTATCTATACCCATCATAATTTTATATACCTCTATCAAATCTCCCCTCATTCTTCTACGCTCCAGGGAATAAAGTCCTAACCTATTCAACCTTTCTCTGTAACTGAGTTTCTCAAGTCCCGGCAACATCCTTGTAAACCTTCTCTGCACTCTTTCAACCTTATTTATATCCTTCCTGTAATTTGGTGACCAAAACTGAACACAATACTCCAGATTCGGCCTCACCAATGCCTTATACAACCTCATCATAACATTCCAGCTCTTATACTCAATACTACGATTAATAAAGGCCAATGTACCAAAAGCTCTCTTTATGACCCTATCTACCTGTGACAACACTTTTAGGGAATTTTGTATCTGTATTCCCTGATCCTTCTGTTCCACTGCACTCCTCAGTGCCTTACCATTAACCCTGTATGTTCTACCTTGGTTTGTCCTTCCAACGTGCAATACCTCACACTTGTCAGTATTAAACTCCATCTGCTATTTTTCAGCCCATTTTTCCAGCTGGTCCAAGTCCCTCTGCAGGCTCTGAAAACCTTCCTCACTGTCTACTACACCTCCAATCTTTGTATCATCAGCAAACTTGCTGATCCAATTTACCATGTTATCATCCAGATCATTGATATAGATGACAAATAACAATGGACCCAGCACTGATCCCTGTGGCACACCACTAGTCACAGGCCTCCACTCAGAGAAGCAATTTTCTACCACCACTCTCTGGCTTCTTCCATCGAGCCAATGTCCAATCCAATTTACCACCTCTCCATGTATACCTAGCGACTGAATTTTCCTAACTAACCTCCCATGCGGGAGCTTGTCAAAGGCCTTACTGAAGTCCATGTAGACAATATCCACTGCCTTCCCTTCATCCACTTTCCTGGTAACCTCCTCGAAAAACTCCAACAGATTGGTCAAACATGACCTACCACGCACAAAGCCATGTTGACTCTCCCTAATAAGCCCCTGTCTATCCAAATGCTTGTAGATTCTGTCTCTTAGTACTCCCTCCAATAACTTACCTACTACTGACGTTAAACTCACCGGCCTATAATTTCCCGGATTACTTTTTGATCCTTTTTTAAACAATGGAACAACATGAGCCACTCTCCAATCCTCCGGCACTTCACCCGTAGACAGCGACATTTTAAATATTTCTGCCAGGGCCCCCGCAATTTCAACACTAGTCTCCTTCAAGGTCTGAGGGAACACCCTGTCAGGTCCCAGGGATTTATCCACTTTAATTTTCCTCAAGACAGCAAGCATGCTAAAATGATTCTCAAAAAATGCCCGAGAGGTTTTGATGGTTAACTCTGCACTGTTTACTGATATGCCCAAGATAGATGGAAACTTCAGAGAATTGTTTTCTCTCAAAATTGTTCTGAGAAAGTGTAGCCTCCTTTCTTTTATTTCAGGAATTAGTATTTCTGTTACCTGCTTATTGCATCTTCCAGTCATATCTTCCCCAGGACTGGGAGACATTCTTGGCTACTCCCTACATAAGCAGCTGCAGCTTTACAGATGAGATATCAAATCCTAGGGATTCTGCAGATGTTTGAAAACTTGAGCAACACACCCAAAATGCTGGAGGAACTTAGTGGGTCAAGTAACATCTACGGAGGGAAATAAACAGTTGAAGTTTCGGGCTGAGACCCTTCATCAGTATTGAGATCTCAACCTGAAACTTCAACTGTTTATTTCTCACTCCATAGATGCTGCCTGACCTGCTGAGATGTTAGATCCTTTCAGGTGCTGTTTAAATGTGAAGCAGTCGTGCCATGAAATAACGTTGTCTTTTCCGTTGGAATAAGCACTGACTTGTACTGTCAATTGCAAATGCACATTACAACACAACTTTTGGAGTGAATTATGCAAGCTTAAGTGCTATATGCACACCATGGCACCGTATAGAATGAGCTGTCGGTAGGGCCAATCATCATGCAGCATTAACTTGACCCTAGTCCTGAAAAATGATCCAGCTGGTGTCGTGTTAATCACCTATGGGAATTATGGCATTTAGCAGCAGGAAGATTTAGGCAGTTGCTCTTTTTAAAGAAACCTCAGTAACACAGTTTGACTAGTGATTGAGTTGGAATTCAGTTAGCATTTCTTCATTAGAGTGATGACTATCTGTCAACCGTATTTGGCATTTTCAGTTATCTCTTTAGCTGTAACCTCTGTTGATCAAAACAGGTAAATTATTATTGTTCCATGGTGAAGGAGGAACAGGAGCAACAAACAAAGCAACCTGCCAGAAGTGTTGGGAGAGAAGATCCAGGTCTTACCCCTGCCATGGTCCACTCTGCCCAGGCCGGTTAAAGTGACGGGAGCCATAAATGTTTTCTCCTCAGGCGCACTGCCGGCTAGTGCTGGCAGCTCTTCCTATTGTGCTGAGAGGGTCTCTTAGGGAGGTGGCAAGGTATTTCTCCTCCCTGGAAAAGATCAGCAGCAGCATGCAGGTTGATATTCACCCACATTGTGGGCTTCTTGATGGATCAGTGAGCAGTTAATTCCACCCATATCAGTTTAAGGGCTCTGCGCCATCACCCTGAGAGAAATGCAACATTCAACTAATCATTTACCACACCTGACATTTCTGAATAACAATTTCAGGTACCTAGGAACTGATGTAATTCACTTATCTTACATCCATCAGCTATGCCCTCCATATTGCAGCCACCATGCCCAGCCCATTGGGTAGATGCTTACGGTAAGGGCTGATCCTCTACATTAGGTGCCCGATTTCATTGAGGATGCCATTCAAAAGAGCATTAACAGACATAGAGCAAACTGCAATGTCAAAGACCACCTGAAACAATAATTCCACAACCTGGACTGCCCTGATACTGCACACCAGAAAATTCTCAAACAGAGTTTCTCAATTTCTGGTGGCTTAACAGCCCCTGTGCCACATGGTCATTGTGCAGTTTTAACCTTTGACAACAGGTTTGCAGCAGTGAATGGTGGGGGGCGGGGGGTTAAGGGAGAGAATGGGGAACAATGGAGGAAGTCCCTCTCTAGCCAGTCTGTTATTGGAGAGATTAATTGCAATGTAGCTCCAGAGACACCTTTATGTTCATCACTCAACTTTTAATGCTGTTGGGGATCACACACATGCAAACTAAACACCACAGAGACTTGAAACTCATCTGCTTTACCAAGATGAAATACATAATGCCCAGCATTCTGAGACCATGCTAATAACCAGAAATATATCAAGAACAGCTGCATTTTAACAGTGGCTTCAAGAACACATTGGGGATTAGAGATCTAGCAGCAAAAGACCCAGCATTTGATTCCACCTTCTTTAAAGCATTAAAGCACTTCAGAAATTGATAGACAACCCTCCACCCACCTGGATGAGAACTTTTTCAACAGCACGTCTGGGTATGATCCAGTACAAACTACCCAACCTGACTGGGGCCTAGCTAATGCCCAATATATTTTCTCCCTCTTCCATTATGGTTGCACTGTGCACCAAGGTGTGCCAACACTGTATCACTATTGTATTATGGTATGTATTATGAATTATTTCTGTAATTTATAATAATTTTTATTTCTTATACTGTACTGCTGCTGCAAAACAACATATTTCATGACATACATCTGTGATAATAAAGTTGATTCTGATTCTGATTCTGCCTCTTGCCTAGGCTTCTTCCATATGTAGAATATAAAATATGGGAGCAGAATTAGGCCATTCAGCCCATTGAGTCTGCACTGTCATTCCATCATGGCTGACTTATTTTCCCTTTCAACCCCATTCTTCTTCCTTCTCCCTGTAACTTTTAATGTTCTTACTAATCATGATCCTTTAAATATCCCCAGTAACTTGGCCTCCACAACCATTTGTTGCAATGAATTCCACAGATTCTCCATCCTCTGGCTGAAGAAATTCCTTCTCATCATTGTTCAAAAGGGATGTCCTTCTACTCTGGTCCTAAACTCTGCCTTTACTGAACACACCTTCTCCACGTCCACTCTATCTAGGTCTTTCAATGTTCAGTAGGTTTCTATGAGATTCCGTCTTATCCTTCTAAACTCCAGCGAGTACAGGCCCAGAGACATCAAATGTTCCTCATATGTTAACCATTTTATTTTGGCAATTATTCTTTTAAACATTCTCTGGACCCTTTCCAATGCCAGAACATCCTTTCTTCCTGCCCAACATGAAAACACCTGAAATGACAGGAGAAACAGTCACATACCGTTACTCATACTTTCTCCTTCAAGTTGTACATCAAAACATGTTTACTCCCCTCCCTCATTATCTGGACCCTCTCACTGAACCACAGCATTGAACTAATTTCAACATATGAATAGTGCAATTCAAGAAGCCAATAGCCAACCACCTTCTCAAGAGCAATCTAAGATCATTAAAAGTTTTAAATTTTACTTATAATTAGGAGTTCATTGTGGAATAGGACCTTCTGGCCCTTAAGACACACCATCCAGCAGCTATCAACAAGCCTGATTTAATCCTAACCTAATTACAGAACAATTTACAAGGACCAGTTAATCTAGCTGGTACAGCTTTGGACTATGGGAGGGAACCAGAGGATCTCAGAGAAAGCCCACGCATTTCACAGGGTGGACGTACAGACTCCTTGCAGAGGACGCCAGGTTTGAAGTCCCAACTCTGAAGCCCCAAGCTGTAATAGCATTGTGCTAACTGCAGTGCGACTCTGGGCTGAATAAAGATTACTATTTTTGCTTCAGGTAAGATATTCTTCATCGGCTGTGAACCATTCCTGGACAACTTGAGATCTTGGAAGGTGACACTTCGAGATTGTGTAAATCTTTCCTTTTTACACTTCCCATTAAACATGATTAAAATGTGCAGAGATCAATTCTGATTAAACTACAGTTGCTAGTCCAATGCAATCCCCTGCAGCTAATATCACAGAATCACTCAAACCTAAAGTTAAACACTAAACCAGCCAGTAAATCTACAAACTAATAAAAGGTGAACAAAAATGAACTTATACTCATCAAAATCAAAGTCCAGCTAGATGTTACCAGAGGTTGGAGTTTATCTGTGTTACCATCAAGAAAATGAAGAACAGTGGCTAGAAAACATTTTTATTATCAGACAATAAAATCTATGAAATATTTGTTAAGTTATTGATTTTCCTGAAACAAAACTACTTTGAGCATGATTGCAACATTTGACATAGTTATTATATTTGAGTTATGAAGTCATGTTCATTGTTAAAGGAGTTCCAGTACAAGAACTCAATAAGAACAGAAAATGATTAAGTATTTATTACCCTGAGGAGATAAACTTTTCATTTCTGCATTTAAATTGCTTTTAACTTTCATAATCCAGGTCTAATCCATAGAAAATCAAAGTGAGACTCCCTTTAATTCCCTCAGAAGTGAAAACTTGCCATACAGAAAAAAATCGCAGTTAAACTGTACAACGCCTTTTTGATTTGGTGGTGTATTTCCTAATGGATAAGTGTGGTCCTGTGTTAAAATGACATTCACTTTCAGATTCCACATGATCAAACATCATTTATTTAAGAACACATTGCTCCCACTTAATCCACATAAAAATCAACATGGATATGGCATATAATTTTGGACATGCGCCAAGGACTGTAATATTTATCCTTTGTATAATATTAACAGTTAATGCCACAGCATTGAAATGCTGCAGTTTTCCTTAATATATAGTGATGCTTGAAAACAAAGGGAGAAAATCACAAGCTCCCACTCATGACATCTCTATCAGAAGTAGAAATTACAAATAAACAAAGTTATATTACCATAATTATGATTCCATTTCTTTGGGGATTTGATTTCTGCTCTTCTAGATACATAATTCCAGATTCCAGATTGTCATTTAAACTCAGTCACTGATTGTCAACATTGAGAATAAGTCTGACGACTTTGTATGTTTTTGTGAAGGTTTACTAATCAAATATTGATGTTCCATCTGTTTAACATCCTTAACAACATATCAGGTAAATACTTGTCTCTAGTAAATGCCCTTTATTGACTTCATGGTGTTTCATAGATTTGTAAAGTGCAATGATATCCGAGATGTCAAGAGGAGAGCAAATAAAGTAATAACGTAAAACGACAGCCAGTTGTAAAATAATTTCTAGACCTACCTGTGGGTGGAAACTGGTGGGATGGTCAACTAAGGTTGCCCCACTGAAATTAGGGTTAAAGGTTCATGACTTTATTTGCATTAACTGAGCACGTACAAAAACAGTAGGAATGGATTCTACATCCTACATGAGCTACTTGATATCGCCTGCAATTTTAACTCAGCAGCCCAAGCACAGAGTGCAAGTCCTGCTTTGTGATGGATAAAGGAAAGAAATGGTGACAAAGTAACTTTCAAAGAAATAATATGTGAAAACAAAGTTACGGTGCATCTCATATACTGCACCTGGTGCTCCTGGAGCAGCCTCTGTATCAACGAGACTTGACGTAGGTTGAGGGGACTCGAGCATCCTTGTTCCATTCACCACAACAGGTGGGATTTCCTGGTGGTCACCAGTTTTAATTCTACTTCCCAATCCCATTCCAACATGTCAGCCCATGGCCTCCACAATGGTCACAATGATGCCGTCTCAGGTTGGAGGAGTAAAACCTCGTATTCCATCTGGGTAGCCTTCAGCCTGATTTCATGAACATCAATTTCACCAAGTTTTGGTAAATTCTTCCTCCCCCACCGCCAAACTTGTCTTGTTTTTTCATTCCCCATTCTGGCTCCACTCTTACCCATTCTCTTCTCCTCACTTGCCCATCACCTCCCTTTGGTGCCCCTCCTCCTTCCCTTTCTCCCATGGACAGCTCTCCTCTCCTATCAGATTCCTTCTTCTTCAACCCTTTACTTCTTCCACATATCACCACCCAGCATCTCAATTCAGCCCTCTCCCCCACCCACCCACCTTCCCCCTTACCTGGCTTCACCCATCACCTGCCAGACTGTATAACTTTCCCACCCCCCATCTTCTTATTCTGGCTTTTTTCCCCTTCCTTTCCAATCTTGATGAAGGTCTTGGTCCAAATGTCGACTCTTTCTTCTCTCCATAGGTGCATCCCGAATTGTTGAGTTCCTCTTGCATTTTTGTGTGTTGCTCTGGATTTTCAGCGTCTGCAGAATCTCTGGTGTTTATAATAAGTTAAGAAAATATATCCATTTACTGGGTGAGAAGGCGATGAAACAGACAGGATATTTTAATTTTTTTTTTGAAATGTTGCTGGATGGGACAGAATTTATCACCCATCCCTGGTTAATTGGGGCAACAGTTTATTTGGGACAACTCCTAAAGAACAAAAACTAAATTAAGAATGATTCCTGACATTTCTACCCCTCCATAAGAAAACTGAAATGATTCCTTTTGTTTAATTGCGACACTGTGCCACTTAATTGGGGCAGGAGACTGTTGTCAAATAGTTTCCAATTAGCATCTGTCACATGCACTTGTGTAGCCGTTAGACACTGTACTGTTCTTAGAGTGATCAGTTTTTAAATTGCATCAGTTGCATTTGTTGGTATTCAAAGAGCAGTGATTTTTGTCATTGATAGTTGGTGAGAAATAAACAATATGAAAGTTCAGAAAAGTTTTGCTTACTGCAGTTTCAAGCACTCAGTTTTGGAGATGTCAGAAAAGGCTAGAAGCAAAATTGAAACAATTTCACTACTTCCATGAATAATTTGAAAGTATTGACTATCATCTTGAATGCTACAATTAAAATGAAGATTTGGAGGATGCATGACTGTTACTCTTGTCCTTCTTGGTGAAAAACATGCTTTTCTTATTGGAAATCACAAAATTGAGAATGTTCTGTCTTCAGCCTAGGTGAGTAAGTGCAGATCATTATTTTAGCTTCTTTGGGAATGAATAATTTGGATATTTGATCAGGGACCAATTAAGCAGAAAGCTTTGTCCAAATGGAGTTGAGCTCTCTTTAACACACCAGGGCCTAAGTCTATACAGCACCTTGAAACTCACCTGGTTCTGCTTCACTGCAACATTCTACTCTGTAACATCAATAAAAAGTGAAGTTTGGAGTATTGATGGAATATCAGTTAACAGTCTGTAAAATCTGCAAGTCTGGCACTACTAAAGGCTTGAGCAAGCCAGATTTACTATTCTTGAAAAACAAATTGATTTCTGGGATGAGAGGCTGTCTTATGATGAAAGTGGAGTGGATTGGGCATACATTTATTTGGTGAAGAATAATATGAGGCAATTGCATTAAAACATAAAAAAATCTCAGAGGGTCTTGAGTGGCTAATACTATAGGTAAGGTAGAGGAGTCAAAATATCTTGAGGACAGAATTCCTCTCTCAAAGGAGCAACCTTTGGAGTTCTTTGCACAGGGAGCTAAGGCTGGAGTTGATTTGGTATTTTGAAAACTGAGATTAATTTTTGATGGTTGGATAAATATGAGTAAGCCATCCATGAAATTGTTAAAGTCAAATGATGTCTAACCATTTGATTGGTCCAACCAATGGTACTGAGGCATGGTTTCTACCTGAAACATCAACAGTTTGTTTCCCCCCACAGATGCTGCTTGGCACACTGTATTCCTTCAACGGATTGTTTGAGTCTACCTAACATGACTTAGGTTCATTTTCAGAACAATAGAGACAAGCTATTCCTATTGGGAGAAGGCTAAGAAACAGTAGATGGAAAATGAGGGTGATTTGCATAATAATCAAAAACTACGTGAGGTTAAATTATTTTATTTAGCAGTGGTTACTCTCTGGAAAGAACTGCTTGGAATTGCTTTGGATGCAAGCACAATTGAAGTATTGAGAATGGATCTGGGTAATTATCTGAAAGGAAAGAATTTAAAGGCTATGGGACTGGCTACACTGTCCTGACACAGAGCTGTTATGTACACAATAGGTTGTACGATCCATGTTGGTGCTGTGATGATTCTGTTTCTTCTCGTCCTCTGAGGATCCAGCTGCGTCCTTTGATGTTGCCGTGTAACCCCTGTTGCTGATCTGTTGGTATTTTTCTGATGGTTATAGTGATCCCACAGTAAGCATTTCCAGTGCGTGATCCAGGCTGTAGAGAGGATGTGTTTAAGACTATGACTATGTTTACTGTGAATGGGACACCCGGATGGTATGTTGCCTCCCAGGTGCCAGGGTCAGGGATGTCTCAGATCGTGTCCACAACATTTTGGAGAGGAAGGGAGAGCAGTCAGATGTCTTGGTACATATTGGTACCAACGACATAGGAAGGAAAAGCAATGTGGTCCTGAAAAGAGGTCTTAGAGATCTAGATAGAACGCTGAGAATCAGGTAGTAATTTCTAGATTGCTGCCTGTGCCACGTGCCAGTGAGGGTAGAAACCGGATGATTTGGCAAGTAAATGTGTGGCTGAGAAAGTGCTGCAGGGGGCAGGGTTTCAGGTTCTTGGATCATTGGGATCTCTTATGGGGGAAGTATGGCCTGTTCAAAACTGACGGGTTGCACCTGACCCTGAGGGGGACCAATATTCTTGCGGGCAGGTTTGTTAGAGCTGTTGGAGGGGGGGGTTTAACTGAATTTGGCAGGGGAGTGGGAACCGGAGTGAAGGGACTCAGGATAGGATGGATGGTAAAAAAGTAAAGATAGCATGCAGTCGGACTGTCAGGAGGGCAGGCAGGTGATGGGACACAGTTGCAGCCAACAGGCTGAGTATCAGTACATTAGGGATGCAGAATCAGAAAGCATAGCAAATACGGTACTCAATATGTTGTATCTCAATGCGCGGAGTATAAGAAATAAGGTGGATGATCTTGTTGCACTATTACAGCTTGCCAGGTATGATGTTGTGGCCATCACTGAATCGTGGCTGAAGGATGGTTGTAGTTGGGAGCTGAATGTCCAAGGTTTCATGTTGTATCGGAGGGATAGGAAGGTAGGCAGAGGGGGTGTTGTGGCTCTGCTGGTAAAGAATGGCATCAAATCAGTAGAAAGATGTGACATAGGATTGGAAGATGTTGAATCCTTGTGGGTTGAGTTAAGAAACTGTGAGGGTAAGAGTACCCTGATGGCAGTGGTTCACCTCTCAACAGCGGCTGGGGGAGCGAACCACAGATTACAACATGAAATAGAAAAGGCTTGTCAAAAGGGCAATGTTATGGTAGTCATGGGAGATTTTAACATGCAGGTCGATTGGGAAAATCAGGTTGGAAATGGATCTCAAGAGAGTGAGTTTATTGAATGCCTATGAGATGGCTTTTTAGAGCAGTTTGTCATTGAGCCTAATAGGAGATCAGCTACACTGGATTGGGTGTTCTGTAATGTACCAGAGGCAAGTTTAAGGTAAAAAAAACCCTTAGGAACCAGTGATCATGATATGATTGAGTTCAACTTGAAATTTGATAGGGAGAAAGTAAAGTCTGATGTAGCAGTATTTCAGTGGAGTAAGGGAAATTACAGTGGCGCGAGAGAGGAGTTGTCCAAAGTAAATTGGAAGGAGCTGCTGGCAGGGATGTCAGCAGAGCAGCAGTGGTGTTCATTTCTGGGAAAAATGAGGAAGGTGCAGGACATGTGTATTCCAAAAATGAAGAAATACTTAAATGGTAAAATAGTACAACCATGGCTGATAAGGGAAGTCAAAGCCAATGTAAAAACAAAAGACAGGGTATACAGTACAACAAAGCAAAAATTAGTGGGAAGATAGAGGATTGGGAAGTTTTAAAAAACCTACAGAGAGCAACTAAAAGAATCATTAGGAGGGAAAAGATGAAATATGAAAGCAAGCTAGCAAATAATATCAAAATTGATAGTAAAAATCTTTTCAAGTATGTTAAAAATAAAAGAGAGGTGAGAATGGATATAGGACCGCTGGAAAATGAGGCAGGAGAAATAATAGTGGGGGACAAGGAGATAGTAGATGAACTAAATGAGTGTTTTGCATCAGTCTTCACTGTGGAAGACATTAGCAGTGTGCCAGGTATTGTAGTGTGTGAAGGAAGAGGAGTGGGTGCAGTTACTATTACAAGGGAGAAGGTGCTTAAAAAGCTGAAAGACCTAACAGTACATAAGTTATCTGGAGCAGATGAACTGCACCCTAGGGTTCTGAAAGAGGTAGCATTAGAGATTGTAGCGGCATTACAAATGATCTTTCAAAAATCATTGCACTCTGGCATGGTACCAGAGGACTGGAAAATTGCAAAAGTCACTCCACTCTTTAAGGAAGGAGGAAAGCAACAGAAAGGAAGTTATGAATGGGCGGGAGGAGAAGATGGCGGCGCGACGCAGTGCACGGAGCTCTCCGGTGAAATGATATTGTATTTGTAAGTAGGATGCAGTGCACAATTCTGATTTGATGGAGACAGACGTGAGAAGGCATAGAGGAACATCTGGAGAAATTTCTGAAATGCCTGGTTCGTTGCCGCTGTTACTGTGCGATCGAGAATCTCTGGAGGGAAGGCCCCAAAATCCCTGGCTTTGCCTGCTGCTGGTGACCGAGGCTGAGGTGGAAGCGTTCGGCAGAGATGGTGCTCGGTACTCTGTGTCGGAGGGCTGATCGGAGCTCAAAGTTTTCAGACGACTCAGAGCCGGACTGTGGTCAGGCATGGCAGGGAGAGTTTTCTTCCTTCTCCCGTCTGCATGAGATGTGGGACTTTCGAGAGACTTTGAACTTTTTTACTGTGCAATGGCCTGTTCTTCATCAAGTTATGGTATCGTTGCACTATTGTAACTATATATTATAATTATGTGGTTTTTGTTAGTTTTTCAGCCTTGGTCTGTCCTGTGTTTCTGTGATATCACACTGGAGGAAATATTGTATCATTTTTTAATGCATGCATTACTAAATGACAATAAAAGAGGACTGCGTGTCTTCATAATCTAATCTAATCTAATATACCAGTTAGCCTGACCTCAGTGGTTGGGAAGATGTTAGAGTCAATTGTTGATGACGACGTGATGGAGTACTTGGTGACACAGGACAAAATAGGATAAAGTCAGAATGTTTCCTTAAGGGAAAATCCTGCCTGACAAACCTGCTGGAATTCTTTGAGGAGATTATAAGTAGGATAGATAAAGGGGATGCAGTGGATGTTGTATATTTGGACTTTCAAAAGACCTTTGACAAGTTGCCGCACTCGAGGCTGCTTACCAAGTTAAGAGCCCATGGTATTACAGGAAAGTTACTAACATGGTTAGAGCATTGGCTGATTGGTAGGAGGCAGTGAGCGGGAATGAAAGCATACTTTTCTAGTTGGCTGCCAGCAACTAGTGGCGTTCCATAGGTCGGTGTTGAGGCCACTTCTTTCTATGCTGTGTATAGATGACTTAGATGATGGAATAGACGGCTCTGTTGCTATGTTTGCAGATGATACGAAGATTGGTGGAGGGGCAGGTAGTGTTGAGGAAACAGGTAGGATGCAGAAGGATTTAGACAGATTAGGAGAATAGGCAAGAAAGTGGCAAATGAAATATAATGTTGGAAAATGCAGTGTCATGCACTTTGGTAGTAGAAATAAATGTGAGGACTATTTTCTAAACAGGGAGAAAATCCAAAAATCTGAGATGCAACGGGACTTGGGAGTCCTTGTGCAGAACACCCTGAAGGTTAACTTGCAGGTAGAGTCGGTGGTGAGGAAGGCAAATGCCATGTTAGCATTCATTTCAAGAGGTCTAGAATACAACGGCAAGGATGTGATACTGAGGCTTTATAAGGCACTGGGTGAGGTCTCACCTTGAGTATTGTGAACAGTTTTGAGCCCCTCAGCTTAGAAAAGATGTACTGGCATTGGAGAGGATCCAGAGGAGGTTCACAAGGATGATTCCAGGAATGAAAGGGTTATCATACAAGAAATGTTTGATGGCTCTGGTTTTGTACTTGCTGGAATTCAGAAGGATGAGGGGAGATCCCATTGAAACTTTTCGAATGTTGAAAGGCCTAGACAGAGTAGATGTGGAATAGATATTTCCCATGGTGGGAGAGTCTAGGACAAGAGGGCACAGCCTCAGGATTGAGGGGCATTCATTCAAAATAGAGATATGGATAAACTTCTTTAGCCAGAATGTGATGAATTTGTGGAGTTACAAGTAGGATAGATAAAGGGGATGCAGTGGATGTTGTATATTTGGATTTGCCACATGCAGCTGTGGATGCCAGGTCATTGGGTGTATGTAAGAGAGATTGACAGGTTCTTGATTGGACATGGCATCAAAGGTTATGGGGAGAAGATCGGGAACTGGGGTTGAGGAGGAGAAAAAAAAATGATCAGCCATGATTGAATGACGGAGCAGAGTTGATGGGCCAAATGGCCTAATTCTGCTCCGGTGACTTATGGTCTTATTTTTTCATCTATGCCATCACAAGGGATACAGTGAAAGGCAGTATTAATAACCACACAAGCATGGTTATGATAGGGTTCTTTTGCCCACTCATTATAAAGGAAAGAGGAATGAATTGCTGCTTTAATCGCATTACGTGGGTGAGTGGAGGGATATCTGACTTACAAGAATGCTCTAAATAGTAATATATCACACTGCTCCAAACTGCAGAGAAAATATCTGGAGATTAAATACTTAACTCTAAAAGTTAATTAATGTACTTTACAAGGAAAAGTAAATAATATTCAGATTTCAAAGAAGGGTTGTTAAAGTTTTTTTTCTTTTTTTTCTTTTGTTTTACAATCGGCATGGCAGCCGACCAAGCTGGTGACCCATCTGATATTTCCTCTGACCCCAGTCCTCAGTTCATCTCAGACCTTTGGGCTGTGATGGCCCAGAACCTTGGCGTTAGGCTCTGTCACACCATGGTGTATCACCTGCAGTTCAATGGCCCATGCGAGCAGTTTCACCGCTCCTTAAAGGCTGCTCTGAGAGCTTCCCTGACCTATGAGTGTTGGCAAGATCGTCTCACGTGGATCCTTCTGGGGCTCAGAGCAGCTCCAAAAGAGGGCCTGCAGTCCTCTGTGGCTGAGTTGGTAAACGGACAGCCATTACGAGTGCCACGTGATTTCTTTCCTGATGAAACGACTGTCTGGCTGGCCTCTCAACAACGTTCCCTTCTCCTCAGTAAATTCAATTCCTTTTCACCTATTCCTCCCTGCCAACATGGCGTACAGTACTCTTGGGTTCCTGTTGACCAACATTCCACCTCGTTTGTTTTCATCCACCATGCCGCACACCAACATCCCCTTAGGCTCTGTGTTTTGGAAAAGGGAGAAAAGATTTTTATCAAAGGTAAGAGGGGTAAACCTGAATGTGTTTCAGTAGATCACCTTAAACCGGCCCAACAAGATTTGGAGGAATCTGCTACCATGTCCCTGTGGACATGACATGACCATGAGTGCGTCAATGTGCCTCCGGATGAGCCAGAGGCACCTGCTGGTCCACCACCCTTGGAACACAGGAGCTGAGCCGGGTGGATCGTCTGAGCTCCAGACAGGCTCAATGTCAGTTTTAGTGAATTCTGGGGGGGAGGGTGTCTGTGTAGTGTAACGTAATTGGTGGAAATGTAATAATTCACAGCCACTGGCATTGAGTTGAGGTTTCATTTTCAGAGGCTGTTTTGACGTGATGTGATGTAATTATGTAAAGGGCTTTTAGTGTGCTTCGAGTTCAGTTTTTAAGTGTTCAATAAATGAGTTGCTACTGCTTTTCTGAAACATAAAACACCTCTGCCGTTTTATTTGTGAAAACCCGCACAACAGACCTGTTTTCATTTTTGTATAAATTTTGTATGATTTATATTTAATTTATGTTTCTCTTGGCAATGTTGTCTATCTGATGTTATATGCCTGTGACGCAGCTGCAAGCAAGTTTTCTAATTACACTTTTGTATATATTGCAATAAACACTACTTTGATGTTGTTACAAATATAATGGGCAAGATTGGTATTTGTTTTGAGGCATGAGAAATAATTCCCCATGACACCCTGGTTCTGAGATTATTCTTCCTTGCAGCAAAGAAACAGTACCAGCCATCAGATGTAAAGTATTTGTATTCAGTCTTCACTTCTTTTTAGTGTCTTCTTAAATTTAACTGTCAGGCCCTTTGCATTCACACTCACTCCTGTTTATTATGCCATGTTGAATCCCTAATTGTCACTGAATTGTGTGGATTCTCCTTCATTCTCTTGTCACTTTAGAACTATGTTTAGGCTGGTAATTCTTTTCCCAAAATGCTCCATCCAGGAGGAATAAAACAGCAAATATTTTCAGGTCTTATTTATATTTAAGAAATCCTTGCAATATCCAATGTGTAGAAGAGTGGTGCAGAGTGTCACAACCTGGAGATTTAAACTCACATTCACGATCTCCAACATACCAAAATCTGCTCTTGGCACTGGCACTTCACTATAGAAAGAGAAGAAAGATTTCAGGTAATGCCACTTTAAGCTGTTACTCTCAGTGCAGATCTCCATTGAAATGGCAGAAATTGAGGGTAATTTAGTCTGACACTCCCAGTAGTGCAAGAAGCTAGAAAACTGGATTTAAAGAAGCGACAAAAAAAATTTGGTAACAAGTTTCATCCAAAAAGAAAACTCAAATAAATTAACTTTTTGGCTTTGAGCAAGTTATTGTGCCCAAATTTAGATTCGGGGTATTTATTCAACACCAGAATATGTGTAATATCTCCAATGAAGTTCTTTTCAATATTTACGGATAGGTAAGTTAGAATCCAGTTACATGGCCTACAGCTTACTTTGAGATATGTTTTATAGGGCATTTTTTAAATTATAGGGATTGTTCTCTTTTTAGAATTTAAGTTTTACTCTTGGCATTTAGCAATTAATTATCTTTGACATTAACTTATAGTTTTTTTCACATTATTGGTCAGTAGTTAACAAAATTCCTGCTTGAGGTAGTTGCATAATTAATTACATTGTTATCTGGAACAAGACAATCAAGTAATTAATGTTTGCTGCAGCTAGTATAAAATACAGGAGGAGTTTGATAATCTGTGCAGTGATTAGGTAAGTTTTGCTAAAGCATGAGACACAGGAGTTTGGTAATTGGAAACTTTGGTAGAGCAGAAGCTAATCTAATACATGAAATTATGAGAGGATAGCTAGGACTGGTGGAATGCAGTCCCATGCTATGTAGAAAATCTGGGACACTTCTCGTGTTACATACCTTTGGTAAAGGGAATGTTTACACCCTTTCTGAATGTTTATTCAGAGTGATCAGCAGCACCGGGGCTCCACAGGAGACTGTCTTGTCTCCCTTTCTCTTCACCATTTACACCTCCGACTTCAACTACTGCACAGAGTCTTGTCATCTTCAGAAGTTTTCTGATGACTCTGCCATAGTTAGATGCATCAGCAGGGGAAATGAGGCTGAGTACAGGGCTATGGTAGGAAACTTTGTCACATGGTGTGAGCAGAATTACCTGCAGCTTAATGTGAAAAAGACTAAGGAGCTGGTGGTAGACCTGAGGAGAGCTAAGGTACTGGTGACCCCTGTTTCCATCCAGGGGGTCAGTGTGGACATGGTGGAGGATTACAATAAACTGGACTGGTCAAAGAACACTGAGGCTGTCTATAAGAAGGGTCAGAGCCGTCTCTATTTCCTGAGGAGACTGAGGTCCTTTAACATCTGCCGGACGATGCTGAGGATGTTCTACAAGTCTGTGGTGGCCAGTGCTATCATGTTTGCTGTTGTGTGCTGGGGCAGCAGGCTGAGGGTAGCAGACACCAACAGAATCAACAAACTCATTCGTAAGGCCAGTGATGTTGTGGCAATGGAACTGGACTCTCTCACGGTGGTGTCTGGAAAGAGGATGCTGTCTAAGTTGCATGCCATCTTGGTCAATGTCTCCCATCCACTAAATAATGTACTGGGTGGGTACAGGAGTACATTCAGCCAGAGACTCATTCCACCGAGATGCAGCACAGAGCATCATAGGAAGTCATTCCTGCCTGCGGCCATCAAACTTTACAACTCCTGTCTTGGAGGGTCGGACACCCTGAGCCAATAGGCTGGTCCTGGACTTATTTCATAATTTACTGGCATAATTTACATATTACTATTTAACTATTTATGGTTCTATTACTATTTATTATTTATGGTGCAACTGTAACGAAAACCAATTTCCCCCGGGATCAATAAAGTATGACTATGACTATGTCATCAGATGAGTGGGCTTGACTCTGATTTTGGAGCTTGAGGAATTGCTGATAACATTGTGGTCTACCCAGGAGGATGAGTTTTTTGCGAATCGTAGATTTTTGGATGTTACTGCCTTGATCCTTTGAGCAGTACAGGTATGGCGATACGGCTGCTGGGCAGATGGAAAAGAACTGGCAGTTACTTTATTAGATCCTTGATGGAATCCTTCTCTCCAACCAACATTTGGTTCTGAATACTGATGAAAGAGTGTGCTCCTTTGGGGAGTGCAGCCAGAGGCAGGCTCAGAGCACCAATGGTGGCCGTGTCATACAGAAAGGAAAGAGAAAGGTAAGAGTGATGGTTATAGGAGATTCTATAGTTGGTTTTGGTGGTGATCCATTTGGGACAATCAACATGGATTTGCTAATTAAGTTTGTGTGATTAATTTTGTTTTGAGGGAGTAACAACGAGGACACTTTTTCCACTGAGGCAAAGGAAGAAAAAAACCAGAGGGCATGGGTTAAGGGTGAAGGGGGGAAAAGTTTAAAAGGAACATTAGGGGGGGCTTCTTCACACACAGAGTGGTGGGAGTGTGGAATGAGCTGCCATACGAGGTGGTAAATGCAGGTTCTTTTTTAACATTTAAGAATAAATTGGACAGATACATGGATGGGAGGTGTATGGAGGGATATAGTCCGTGTGCAGGTCAGTGGGACTAGGCAGATGGAAAAGGCCTGTTTCTGTGCTGTAGTTTTTCTATGATTTCTATGGTTTCTATGGACAGTATATTTGATCCAGTCTGCATGGATTTTAGCAAGACTTTTGAAAAAGCTTCATGGCAGGCTGGCCATAAAAAGTAAAAGCACTTGGGGTCCAAGAGGGAGTGGTAAGTTGTTCCTGTCACTGAGGCCATTTCAAATTCAAAGGTTAATTGGTAACATATGTACTTATGTCCTAGAATGTGATTGTCAGAGTGTTCCACATGACTCTATTTGGTTCACTGCTTTCTGTGATGTACATATGAATTATTTTGATGTAAAAGTAGGAGATGTGATAAAGGAGGCTGCAAAAGAGATAAAAATTGGCTTTGTGGTTGACAGTGGGGTAAGTTTAGACTGTAAGTTATTAATGGTCTGGTCAGCTGAGCAGAACGTTAGCAAATGGAATTTAACCTGGAAAATTGAGAAATCCAGCAGAGTAAGGGAATATGAAATATTTGGAAGGATATTGAATAGTGTAGAGGAAGAAAGTGACCTAAGATTATATGTCCACAGATCCGTAAAATGCTATCTGGGTCAATAAGATGTTTAAAGAGAAATGTTGGATTTTTTTTATTAGCAGAAGCTTTAAATTAAAGAGCAGAGAGTAATGTTCAAACTGTAATGAAATTAGTAGGGCTGCAGCTTATGTTCTGAATACAGCTCTAGTCTCCATATTATAGCCATGATGTGATTGTACACACAGCCCTAGTCTCCATATGGTAGCCAGGATGGGATTGTACACACAGTTCCAGTCTCCATATTGTAGCCAGGATGGGATTGTACACACAGTTCTGGTTTCCATATTGTAGCCAGGATGTGATTGTACACACAGTTCCAGTCTCCATATTGTAGCCAGGATGGTATTGTACACACATTTCTGGTCTCCATATCGTAGCCAGGATGGGATTGTACACACAGTTCCATATTGTAGCCAGGATGCGATTGTACACACAGTTCCAGTCTCCATATTGTAGCCAGGATGGTATTGTACACACAGTTCTAGCCTTCTTATTGTAGCCAGGGTGGGACTGTACACACAGTTCCGGTCTCCATATTGTAGGCAGGATGGGATCGTACTGGAAATTTAAGTATGAGAGTGTTTCCAGGACTCAAGGGCCTGAGTTACAGGCAGTAGTGGGCCAGGCTAAGTCATTGGAGAATGAGGAGTGACCTTACAGACGTTTATAGAATTATGAGAGGCATAGATAATGTGGAAGGTTGCAGTCTTTCCCTTTTTCACCTCTTTGAACTACAATGTCCTTTATCACGCTCCTTGTTGGTATAAGTCCTAATGAGGCGTGACTTTCCATTGCATCACCTCCCACTGAGCTTCTTGAAATCCATCTGTCATATTTGGCCCACTTACCTAACTAATCAAAATCCCCCTGTAATTGATAATAACCACCAGCACTATCAGCACACCTCCTAATTACGTGCCATCCACAAACTTGCAAAAAAGCCTTGTGCACTTGCATCCAAATCATTTGTATAGATAATGAATAACAAGGGTCCCAACGCCAACCTCTGTGGCACACCAGTAGTCACTGACTTCCATTCTGAGAAACAGGCTTCAAACACTACCCTTTGTTTACTACTTCCAATTCCAATTTTGGACCTAATCCTCCAGACCAGCTTACCATGTGGGAACTTGTTAAAGGCCAAATAGACAACATTCCCTGCTCTCCCCTCAGCTACCTTTTTGGTTCTGTCTTCAAAAAAAAAATCTTGAAGTTTCATCAAGCATGGCTTTCCATGCACAACCATGACTATCTAATTCTGACTCCTCCTCTTCGGATCCTGTCTATCCAAATACTGGTAGGTATTGTTCCTTAGAATCTTGTCAAGTAGCTTTCCCACTCCTGATGTCAGGCTGACTGGTCTGTAGTTCCCTGGCTTGCCCTTGCTTCCCTTCTTAAGCAATGGAACAACATTAGCCACCTTCCAGTTGTCAGCAGCTGCACCGATAGCTAACAATGAAACAAGTGTCTCTGCAAGGCGCTTTGCAACTACTCCTCTACCAACCCACAAAGTCCAAAGATGCACGCGACCAGGCCAAGGGGATTTATCTACCTAATGTTCCACAAGGCTGCAACAACCTCCTTTCTGGTTTCTCGAAACATTTCCATATATTTTCCTTACTTTGTTATCAACCAATGATTTTCTCCTCACAAAACATCGAGGAGAAATATTTGTTAAAAGACATGGTGACCCTGCTGATATCGAAAGGGACCCATTCTGTCCATTGCCACTCTCACTTCTAATATAATTAGAGAACGTTTTGGGATTTTCCTTAACCTTACTTGCCAGATCCATCTTATATCCTCTCTGATTTCACATTTTGTGTATTCTTATAGCATTTTATAGTGATTAAGGGATACCCTAATCTGCAACATCCTAACCCCAATGTATGCTTGCTTCATTTTCTTGGCCACAATATCTCTCATCAGCCAACGTCCTCTAAACTTGCCAGGTTTACTCTTCACCCTAATAGGAACATGCTGCTCCTGAACATTTCCTATCACACACTTAAAAAGTATCTCAGTTGCCATTTGTTCTTCTCCCTTCTGACAGGCTCGCCCAATCGAATTCTGAAAGATTCTGTCAAATTCTTCCAAAGTTAGTCCTGCTTCAGTTGATCTCCCAGACCTATGGACTTGTCCTGTCCTTATCCCTCACTAATATAAGAGAATTGTAGTCACTAGAGCCAAAGGGCTCCCTGACTGTTGTTTCAGTTATCTGCTCTGCATTCCTTTCTAAAAGAAGGTCCAAACTTACACCCTCCCAAGTCGGGGTCTTCGATACTTGCTGTACACTGAGTACTGGCTATCTACTCCATCTCACATTGTTTTACAAACCTATCAAATCTCCTCTCAGCCATGGCTGCTCTGGAGAAAACAGCCTCAGCTTGTCCAACCTCTACATAGAAATACATCTCTTCCAAACTGCCAGTATCATGGTAAACATCCTCTGCATCCTCTCCAAGGCCTCCACATCCTTCCTGTAATGAGATGACCAGAAATAAATGAAGTATTCTAAATGTGGCCAGAGTTTTATAAAACTGTAACATAACTTCCTGGCTCTTGAACTCAGTGCCTCAATTAATGAAAACAAGCATGCCAGATGTCGACTGTCCACTTCCCTCCACAGTTTTTGATGAGTTCCTTCAGCATTATTTTTTGTTAATTATTTTACTTGATAGCAGATCAAATTATTGAGTATCTCATCTTGTATAACTGCTTGTATGTGCCCACAGTTTTTTTAAATAAAGAAAACTGATTATTTGTAATGTTTATTCATAAAGCCATCTGAATTCCCCCACACCTTCGCGTTGACTACAGTGGTTGGTAAGTTTGTCTTTCTCACTAAATTTAGCGATTACTTTTTAAAATTCCTGTATTCATAAAACAATGCAGATGAACTTTCTTTCAGGTATTAGATAGATCTGATAGGTATGGTTAAGAAAAATCCCATGAGTTTTTTTTTTAGTTATATTAAGAGTAGAAGGGTGGCTGGAGCAGAATGGTAGCATAGTGGCTGGTGCAACTCTTTACAGAGCCAATGATCACCGATAGGAGGTTCAGTCCCTGCTGCTGTTTGTAAAGATTTCGGATGTCCTCTCTGTGACTACATAGGTGTCCTCTGGGTGCTCCAGTTTCCACTCACACTCCAAAGGTGCATAGGTTAGGGTTAGTAAGTTGTGGGCATGCTATGTTGGAGTCAAAAACACTAGTGAGCTGCCCCCAGCATGACCTCGGACTGTTCGGCCATTGATGTAAAAAAGACACATTTCACTGAATATTTCAATGTTTTCATGTACATCTGACAAATAAAGCTAATTTTAGAGAGGAAATAGACCCCCTTAGAGATGAGCAGAGCCTTTTGTCTTGAGCTGTAGGAGATGGATGGGATTTTTAACAAATATTTCTCCTAGCGTGTTAACTGAGGAGAAACTCATGGTTGCGTAAGAAAACAACTTTTGTTTTCCATTGCTCTATATTCATGTGTATCAACTTAATGACTTCGATTCAAAATATTTTTACCAGTTTGTACATATTATTATTTTTTATCTAAATTAACTTAAAGTAACATTTTGCATATTTTCTATACCTCCCAAGAGTAATGTTATGATGCCACTGTTTGAGACTGAAAATCCCAAGACTCTTCATGTTTTTCTGATTTAGATTTCTGACCCTGGGATTAACTTTGTTCTTCTTCTGTGCACTAGATCTTACATTTGAATATCTATTATTTCTTATGATAATGGAATATTTATTGGATTGTTATGAGCAAAATATTGTACAGTCAATGATTGCTTTCTCTGGTGTGTATTTTGTTGTTGGAATAACGTAGCTTGGTACTCTTGTGATGTAGTTCATTCCTGACCAGAACTAGTTGGATATGATTTGCGTTCCTCAGCTTCTCCCTGAGTTATTCCAGTATCATTTATAAAGCACACATTTGTCTATTTTCCCTTCCATCAGATTTCTACTTGCTTGTATTCAATTTTGTCTCTCTACATTCTGTCCAATTACAATTTTGGTCAATTTATCCATCTCAGACTTTTCCCTGAATCCCAAAGGCTTTCATCTTAATTCCTTAATATCCTTTAATATGGAACTTTATTAACAGCCCATCATTAGGAACCCTGTGTAGAACAGAGATTGCATTTCCTTGTCTTTGATTGTGATCCTTTTCAATATTAGAAGAATCTAGAGAATGTGAAATAATGATTTGTGAAATGAGTCAGAGCACAAATTAGGCTTTCCTTGCTGTAACTGGAGAGTAATGAAATTCCTCCCTTGTGACTCTTCCATACTTCACAAGACATTTAATTAACTTTTTATTCTTGATCCTAAGGAGCCCAAGTAGAAAAGGGATGTCTGCAGAGGTTATTGACAGTTCACTACTGGATTCAATGAAGATCAAGTCTAATAGGAAGGGACTTTGTGGAAAAGCTACTTGACAAAGCAAAAGCTCTCCTAATAAATTAATGAAATGGAGGCTTTGTAGGAAAAGTAAAATGTAAGTTGCATCTGTAAAATAACATCAAAATGTTATCTAAACGTCAGAAAGGAAAGTAGCATTATTGGCCTTCATTTTTCATTTGATAAGCAACTTTGAAATGAAGTTTAGCTTTAGGGAGAACTTCTTAACATACAAAATTATTTAACACGGTAGGGTTAATATGGTGGAAGCAAGTGCAAGGGTTTGTACAATATGGAGTAAAATATTTTTTTACCAGGGTCTTGCTGCTTTTGTCTCTTCCTTATAATCTCCCTGTGGGGAGGGTGTGGTAGGCATTGTCTGTGCCACCAGGCTGCTATGAAATATGATGCTCTGCATAGTTCTGAATATTTGATCAAGGTTTTTGTGGATAGGCACATTATTTTCATGATGGCTATGAACGTGCTCCATACTTGCATCTGAACATGAAGAGCAGAAGCTGGAAACGGGAATAAAACAGATAACTCTGGAAATGCTCAGTGTGCTGTGCCACGTCAAAGGTTATTCAACCTTAGCCAGTTCTGTTGAAAGATAATCTACATGAAGGGTTAAATTTATTTCTCTCTGCTGCCTGACTACCTGCTTTTCAGCAATTTCTGTTTTATTACTTACATTGCCATCACTTTCAGGAATTTCTACCATCCACCTAAAAATCAAGAACAACTTGGCACTTCCTGATTATTTGCTCTGATCCAATTCTGATCAATTCTCTGGTCCATACCACCTTTCTTGGTTTCTTAATCTTTATCTTAATTCTTACACATCAGTTTTCATAATCATTACCTGGATGTTTTCCTGTGGTCTGTATTAGGAACTTACTTTTTCTCGACCAGATCCAGCTGTTCTTCCTCTCTTAATGATCCTTTCAGTAAAATGTTCTGCATAGATTCCAGAATTTCTTTTTCATATATTTTTCATATATTTTATCATATATTACCTGATTATACTAAACATCTTGTGGCTATCACTTCAGCTGGCTTTGGAAGCCCAGTGGTATACTAATTTAGGGAAAAGAGTTGCATAATTTTCTTTCGTTCTTGCCAATACAAAAATAATACTATAGTGATACGTAAGATTAATTTGCATAAATATAAGACTACTTGCATAGTGCGATAAAGTGCATTTCTTACTCGTATTAGTTAGACCATTTGTATGGCTGAGTTGGAAGGCCTGGTTTACAATTCAGAAATAATCTGTCCATTAGAATGTTCTCTCAAAGATAATGTCTGCTCTGGGTGGTGGTAGTTGACAGTGTGATTGGAGTTATACGATTATGGAGTTTTTGGAACAACTCCATGGGGGCAGGGTTAGCAAAAGAGTCCATAAGTCCCTATGACACAGGAACAGAATAGTCCATAAGTTTCTATGACATAGGAACAGAATTAGTCCATAAGTCCCTATGACACAGGAACAGAATAGTCCATAAGTCCATATGACACAGGAACAGAATAGTCCATAAGTCCATATGACACAGGAACAGAATTAGTCCATAAGTCCCTATGACACAGGAACAGAATTAGTCCATAAGTCCCTATGACACAGGAACAGAATAGTCCATAAGTCCCTATGACACAGGAACAGAATAGTCCATAAGTCCCTATGACACAGGAACAGAATAGTCCATAAGTCCATATGACACAGGAACAGAATAGTCCATAAGTCCATATGACACAGGAACAGAATAGTCCATAAGTCCATATGACACAGGAACAGAATAGTCCAGAAGTCCATATGACACAGGAATAGAATAGTCCATAAGTCCATATGACATAGGAACAGAACTAGGCCATTTGGCCCACTGTCTCCTCTGCCATTCGATCATGGTTGCTTTATTTTCACAGCCAATCTCATTCGCTTGTCTTCTTGTAACCTTTGGCACACGTACTAAATGCAGTCTACCATCTCCACTTTAAATATGTCCTGTGACTTGGCCTCCACAACTACCTGTGGCAAAGAATTTCACAGACTCATCACCCTCTGGCTGAAGAAATTCTTCCTCACCTCTGTTGTAAAGGGACGTTCTTCTATTCTGAGGCTGTGCTCTTTGGTCATATATTCCTCCACAATCGGAAACATCCTCTCCACGTCCACTCTATGTAGGCTTTTCAGTGTTTGGTAGGTTTAAATGAGATTCCCCGTCCTTCTTCTAAGCTCCAAAGAGTACAAGCTCAAGGCCATCAACTGTCCCTCGTATATTAATCTTCATTCCTGGGATCAATCACATCAATCTCTGCTGGACTCTCTCCAACACCAGCACTTCCTTTCTTAGAGATGGTGTCCAAAGGAGCACACAGGCCAACAGAAATACAGATTGACTGATAGGTTTAGAAGCCATATAAAATATCATGTTTTTCCAGAACATACAAGCTTTTAAATAATAGTCATTTCCAGAATAGAAGGTGCTTAAAAGAATGTGTAGAAGAGTTAATGGGTCTTTCATGACACTATTAATCTTGAGGGAAATAGACTCCGTTTCTGAGACATCTGTCTTTGCAGAAATGTATGTATTTGACAAATCTTTATAAATGTTCATCAGGAGAGGCTAGAAATAAAGGGACTGTTGAGAACAAATAACCTCTGAAGAAGATGGTTAATACTCTTTGATTTAATCAAAGGAGTGTCTTGTTATGAGACTAACTGAATATTGACCAGAGTCAAAAAAAACTCTAAGGTGCATAATAGTCATAAGCAGAAAGTAATGCCAGAGTGGCTGGTCATGCATCTTCTTCCTTTGAACTTAAAATATAAAAGCTGAATCTCCCGTACACTGGTGGAATTGTTGTACCATAGCTTCAAAGTGTAGTTAAAAATGTGTTCTTTGTACTGTCATAGAGAATTCATGTATCACATTTGTAAAGACCTTTTACACTCTGTTTAGAAGAATCAAATTGAATAAATGTTCTTTTAACTAACCTGGAAATTAATAGATTTGTGACTTTTCTTCCACAACAATACCACTCCTCATATTCAAAGTTCTGTACGTGATTGTATCAACAACCAGTTATAGAAATTGAAGATCAATAAGTAGCAATTACAGTGGCAACAAAGTTTTAATTTTATTTGTAGATTAAGGACAGCAAGATGACAGGTTACTTGGCCAACTCCCTTGAGTCCTGCACAGCCCCATTATGTTTCATTTTTTTTCTTTACCTTTTTTTCTAATTGTTAATTAGAAACGGTTGGTTTTCAGCTGATTTACAATAATAGTTATTGTTTGGTTGTTCTGTGAAATCCATCAGTGTTATTATCTATCTATTCTGAACATGGCTTTCAATTGCTGTCTCTTATTTAGAAAGCAAAACATTGAGATTGCAAATTTTTGTATGTTCCAGTATTCAAATAAAGTACCGATATTCCCACAGAATGTTTGTATTTCCATTCTATGTTTGTATTCCTTCTTACAAACTCCCTTTTGCAGCGGGGCAAGCCCTTGTAAAAATAATGACTGTAAGTGGAAAGGTGATTAATGCAAGAATTGCGATTTGCTACTCCTTTTGTCTTTTACCTGTGTAACCGGGTGACTGTCGGATCTTATTCAGTATCGTTAAAAGTGTACTTAGACATCCATCCGGGTAATGCTAGAAAAGTTGTCTGTGCCTTTAAGGGAGACGGTGATGTCATTATGCATGCGCGGGATATTGGGGAGACCATTTTGTTTTCAGCTGAAGACACTGGTGAGGCGTTGGAATTGAGTTCCTCCCCGAGACTGGGCATGGTGAGGAAAGATCTCCACGAGTGAAGAAATTGACAGTGGGTAGCGTGGTTTATGCAAAGTCCCTCACTATCCAAGATTGCCACTACTGTATTAGTACTGTATTAGTTCTGGTATTTTTATACTGCGTACGCAATTCCGTCCATACACAAGGGTGTGGATCGAAAGTTAAACTGAGATTGTAACGGCAAGAACTGGTTGTAAATTCGTTCGTTTTGTTTTGCGACCCTCTTCTGGCACTTAAACATCTAAAACAGATAAAGGAATTAAAACCCGAAAAAGTATTTGTTGTCCTGCATGTGCACTTTTCCCCAGGCTACACTTGCATTACTTCAAAAGGCTGAAGTAATTTCATTAGTTATATAACGCATGTTTCATTCACTCAACGTAAAAAGGAATTCTGGAAAATTTAAGCAGAAGTTAGCCAATCATAGGAGGGACCTTCCTTTATATACATGCATGTTTTCATCCGTCAAAACTAATTAAACTCTTTTTATTCAGAATATAACAAACAAGGAACTTATTCAGCAAGAATATGTAAATGTAGCTAAGTCCATTGTCTCTTGAAAGTAGATAAAATAGGATAACAACGCACATCAAAGTTGCTGGTGAACGCAGCAGGCCAAGCAGCATCTGTAGGAAGAGGTACAGTCGCCGTTTCAGGCCGAGACCCTTCGTCAGGACTAACTGAAGGAAGAGTGAGTAAGGGATTTGAAAGTGGGAGGGGGAAGGGGAGATCCAAAATGATAGGAGAAGACAGGAGGGGGAGGGATGGAGCCAAGAGCTGGACAGGTGATTGGCAAAAGGGATATGAGAGGATCATAGGACAGGAGGTCCGGGAAGAAAGACAAGGGGGGGGGGACCAAGAGTATGGGCAAGAGGTATATTCAGAGGGACAGAGGGAGAAAAAGGAGAGTGAGAGAAAGAATGTGTGCATAAAAATGAGTAACAGATGGGGTACGAGGGGGAGATGGGGCCTTAGCGGAAGTTAGAGAAGTCGATGTTCATGCCATCAGGTTGGAGGCTATATAATAGGATAACATTTATTTGCAATCATCACAGATTTCAGAAGTTCCTTCTTACAAGTCTAGACGAGATTAAAGACCAGAATAAAATATTTTAGTTGAACTATAGAAACAGCACAGCTATAAAATTGATATTCAAAGTCTTCTACTAGGAACCTGCATGATTCCAGCTTAAGAAATTAAAAGGGTTATCTGGAGCATTCCATGAAAGCAAAGCAGTCAGGGTTTTCATCTATCTATGCTTGCCATCTTCAGATAGAAAGATGCTAAACAAGCTGCTATTATTATTATTAATTTGGCCTATGTGGAAGTTCTGTCCCATTTTAGTTATCACTCACTTCCCGCCTATGCTTATACACACATCTCCGCATTTGGAATTGGTACCAATTTGGCTTATTATAGTTCCTAACCGTTTCTATAGGCAATGACTGCTTCCTCTCCACTTCAAAGTCGAATGCACAATTGCATGTATGCACAGTTGCAATGGAAATCTGGCTTGCAGCAGCATCACAGGCATACAGTGTCATATAAGTAGCTTTTACAAGAAAAACATAAATTCAACATAAATTGTACAAAATCTTTACAAGAAAAAAGCACAATTAGAATTAAAGAAAGAGTCCAATATAATGCAAAGTGATTCTTTAACTTCCTAAGAAATTAAAAGATGCTGCCGTGCTCTCCTTTCAACGGCATCTATGTGTTAAAGCCCAGGGTAGGTCACCTGATATGTTGACGACCAGGAATTTAAAGTGGCTGATTCTCTCTACCATTAATTGCCCCAGTGCAGACTGGCAAACGTTCATTCTCCTTCCTCTCCCTGAGATCAGCAATAAAGTCCTTAGTTTTGCTGCTGTTGAGTGAGAGGTTATTGCTGTGGCACCACTCAGCTAGATATCCTATCTCGCTCCAGTAAACTGGCTCACTGCCACCTGCCACCATCTAACAATAGCGTTGTCAGCAAATTTGAAGGTGGCATTGATGCTGTGCTTAGCCACGCAGTCATGTGTGTATTGAGGGTAGAGCAGGGGGCTGAGTACTCAGACTTGAAGTGCACTTGTTGATGATTAGCAAGGAGGAGACGTCATGAAAGTTATAAAATATTCTGCATTTGGATCACCATTTTTTAGAATAGAGATAAAAGTGAAAATAACTTCTGGCTTGTAGTTTGTTAGAATACATGGGGGATGCTGCTTCATTAACTTTGAGCTTAACCGCTTTATGAAGTGGCCTTTGATTCCCAACACTGTATTTTAGCATGTCCGTCTGCTGACCAATCATTTGGCATTGTACTTCCAGTATCCTCCTCTAGTGGGTGCCCAAATCTCAGTCATGCTGGCATATGGTCGAATTGTTTTTGTTCTTACACCATATCCTGTGGCAAGATGAGAAGTGAAGGTTAATGACACTCAGAAAGAGCACAAGAATATCCAGCTACTGCAATGTCTTCACATTGATGTCAAAGTTACATTTTTCCACATTTGTACATTTAGAACGCAGAACAGCTTAATGAGAGTCCTTTGGTCGACAATGTCTGTGCTAACCATGATGCCAAATTAAACTCATCCCATCTGCCTGACATGTTCCTTATGTGTGCCTGCATAAGTATCTTGTAAACGCTGCCAAGGTTTTTGCTTTCATCGCTGTGACAGCATGTCCAAGTCACCTGTTACTCTGCAAAACAAATGCTTCCTTCATAAATCTCCTTTAAACTTGCCCCTTTTCACCTCAGTGCTATGCCCTCTAGTATTTGATATTTCTATCCTGGGATAAAGTCTCTGACTATCTATCCTATCTATCTCTCACATAATTTTCTAAGCTTTTGTTAGGTTGCTCCCTGATCCTCCAATGCTCTCGTGCAAACCGTCCAAGTGTGTTGAACATCTTATATCTAATGCTTTTAACTTGATGACCCTCTTTTGCATCCACTCCAAACCTATCACATCCCTTCTGTTATGTGGCAACCAAAACTGCACACAATGCTCCAAATATGGTTGAATCAAAACCTTGTACAGCTGTAACAGGATTTGTCATCTTTTATAGTCAACACCCTGACTGATAAAGACAAACATCCCATAGTCCTTCTTTAAAACCTTATTCACTTGTGTTGCCACGCTTGGGGAGCTGTGGTCTTGTACCCAATGGTCCCTCTTTACTTCAAGACTCTTGAGTACTGCCATTTTACTGTATACTTTCCTTTTTACATTTGTTCTCCCAAAGTGCTACACCTCACACCAGTCTGTAGTAGATTACTTGCTTCAGCCTCAATATAGGCACACAAAGAATATAACTTTGATTTGTAGCCAACAGAGGATAATGCTAGGATGTTGGCTTTGGAGGGGAATTTGACATTGTTTCACTTATCATGCCAATGGATTGGAAGATTTTGCGTTTGGTGATGTTTCACCAGCGCTTCGTAGTATCTGCTGTAGATAATCCAAGTTGGTGGGTACCTTTTCTTCTGGTACGGCAAACTTAAACAGATACGCTATTTTCATTGGGTGTGCTAGTCAACTCCAGTCTGCATCTCAAGGGGAGTAGGACATAAACTGATCTGCCCCATTGACTTCAAAGCCAGTGTGCAAAGTCCTCTGGAAAGTTGTGATTAGGAAAGAAGGAATAGGGACAGCTCTCTCCAGGAGATTTCTCCATCTGAGCAAATCCTTCAAATGCAATCTTGTCCCAACCAACTCTTCATGGAGGAGAAGATGGCAGCGCGACGCAATGCAAGCGGCGATTCCGGTGAATGACATCTGTTATGTGTCAAGTAGGGTACCGTGCACAATTCTGATTGGATGGAGACAGACGTGAGAGAAAGGAGGAACATCTGGAAAAACTTCTGAAATGCCCACTTCGCTGCTGCTGCTACTGTGTGGTCCGGAATCTCCAGGGGAGAAGGCCCCAAATCCTCGGCTTTGCTTGTTTCGGCAGCCGAGGCGAAGTTGAAGGCACTCGGCAGAGGATGGCGCTCGGGACGCTGTATCGGAGGGGCTGGTCGGAGGCTCGAAGTTTTCGGATGGATGGACTCAGAGTCGGCTGTGGTCGGGTGCTTCCAATGCATCGGCAGTTGTTGGTGCCTGGAGGTTTATGGCAGGGAGTTTCTCCCTTTTGCCATCTGCTATCGGGGACTATCGGGAGTCGATCGGGACTTCGGGACTTTTTTTTAACTGTGCCCATGGTCTGCTCTTTATCAAATTATGGTATTGCTTTGCACTGCTGTAACTATATATTATCATTATGTGGTTCTGTCAGTGTTAGTCTTTGGTTTGTCCTGTTTTTCTGTGATATCACTCTGGAAGGACATTGTATCATTTCTTAATGCATGCATTTCTATATGACAATAAACGAGGACTGAGTGTCCACATAATCTAATATCATCAGAGAGATAAACGCAGGCTTTCTGGCAACATCCCTGATGCAGAGAATTGAACTTGTTGGCTTCTGCCATTGTCTGAAGGAGAGACGCAAATAACATCCCACACCTGCACCATGACAGAGAGTAATGAATATTCTCTGACCACCACCTAAATGTTACTTTGTAGTACTGCTGAGCCTCTCTAACCAGAACCACCAGGAGATCCAAGAGCTAATTAATTACAAACGCAAGGCAATTCTGGATTGGAAGATCCACCATAATGCAGGCGTAAAAAAATCAGCTCAACACACACCAGAAAGCCAGAGGCTTTCCATGACATGAAAAGAACAGACGAGCCACCAGACAGAGATTCTTCGGCACTCTCAAGATCACCTACTACTCAAAGACCATCCTATTGAACATACAACTGAGAAGCTTATCAAGGGTGGGGGCTGCCTGTATACAAGGAAGGAAAACTTAATCAAAATCTTCACCCATGACTCTGACCTTGTCACCAGTGTCCTGCAGCAAACTATTCTGTTCAGCCAAACTAACATGAAGTCAGAAAGTCATTGTCCAACTGAAAGCATGGCTTTGAGAGTAGATGATGTCCCTGCTGAAATTGTAAAAGTTGTCAGAGAGGATATTTAGAGGTTTCACCTCTCATATCCAGGAAAAGGAGAATATGCCAGAAGGAGTTGGACTCCATAATGATGCTCGAGAAAGGAGACAACTCAGTTGCAATATATAGCGTACAGGGAGATCTCACTTCTGTTTTGAGTTACTCCTCAGCTAGGAAGCTGTTTCCAAACTGCAGGATGGATTCCATTCAATTAGAGCCACAAAGGACATCATCTTTGCCTCAGGTCAACTCTCAGAAATTTGAAGGAACGGGTATTTATCCATATTAGTAACGTATACAAGGGCACATTTAAGTTATAGACCAAAATCCGAAGAAGAAACCTTCATTTGCAAGTTTGTAGAATTCTTACCTAGGTAGAAGTTTGAAACTTGTGGCACATTTTGTCTATTGTAATAATGATGACAGCAATGATCCAAGTGTGCCAAACCTCTCCATTCCATAGTTAACTATAGAGTTTCACTCAGTTTTCTCAAAGCATAGTAACAATTCCATGTCATAAGTGGATTATAGAAATTGGGCTTAGCAGATAATGTCGCTTTCAAAGTGTCTATGGTGGCTATGCAGACTGTGAGCATTTTTGTTTGATATGAGGGGGTTTGGTACATTCCATAATGTATCTCAGCAGGCTGTCATCGGGCACCCTTGCTGACCTATTTGTCTCACCTTCCATTACCACAAACAGTAAGCTGTCTTAGTAAATTGTGAATGGTGTTCCAGATCACCAACACAATGCTCTCAAAACCAATGAACCCATTTATCATTGTCTTGTACTGGACTCATTCGGTGTAGTTCAATGCACAGAACAATGCCCCACATCAGACCTGACTGAACTTCTACCCTGTGCATTCAAAACCATTTGTTACGGTAAAAGGAATTTTCCTTGTATGATGAAACTCTGAAAAGGAGAATTCATTTTTTTAATGTTTAGTATGTTTTTTTAAAATGATTTCCAATACTTTTAATATATAAATTCAAATAATTATTTGAAGATAAATTTCCTTTACTAATTAATATAGATTATAACATAGGAATATGCATTTCAGCCATCTGCTGAGCTTCATTTTTAAATATTGCAAAGTAACTGCTTTATTTAAAATCAATTTTTCAGGATCTAGGCCCTGACAGAAAATCCAGCATTTATCTTCCATTCTCAATTACGCCCAATAAGATGGAGGTGAATTACTTTCTTAACACCAACAGTGAAAGTATTTCTTGCTGATTGTCAGAGTTCAGAGTGGGGGTTGGGGGGGGCCAGGGGCAATGTTCATGTCATTGCCTGGATAAGCTGAGTGGTAACAATTACATTGGAAGAATCTTCCTTTACATCAGTAGATTTGGCCTTGTTTATGCCACTAGGCATAGCTGCAATTTTATGTTGGCCTTGGTGAGGAAAGTGTTCTATTTTGCAGATAGAATTTGTCAGCAGAATGATTGATGAGAGAAGCCTGGCCCAGGGGCATTTGTTTAATCCTTTGCAGGATCAAGAACATGAATAATACTCTGGTTTTCAAATGCATGCCAGCTTACCTCTGTTCAGAACCCTTTCTCAAGCAGCTGCCACTTCTAATGGTCTGGCACATTGGCTAACAGGGCTTTACTGGAGCAGGTGAAAGAAAGTGGGACATATAAAAAACCAGCATTTTGAGGAGTCAAAAAGATGTGCATTTAGTAACTTCAGGGTCCATAATAGGAGAACCAAGTGGAGTGAAAGGTTTTGACTTTATTTTCTATGGACTGCTGGCGCTACTGTTGAAACCAGTATTTCTTAATTATCCTAATTGTCTTTGAGTTATAGTCCTGAAGTGGTTCTGTCCATGTTGTGGTTGTACTTGTACAGTGCTGTTAAGTATCCGAGCTGATAGTGATGATGATGAAAGACCAAAAATATACCTCCATGTTTGTTTGCTCAGTGCCTTGGAACCTACAGATGGTTTTGCTTTCATTTGTCCCCTAGTGTACGTAATCTGGGAGGTGCTGGCTACAAAGGATTAGCCAGTTTTTTTGTACGTCACTTTAATCGGTCATTTTCTTCATTTTATGGGTGACTTAAACTACAGCTACCTACTCCTACAGGTAAAAGGAGTCAGGATGGAAAGCCCAGCAGGAAAATACCAAGCACATATGTTGGTAGGGTTGGCTCATCTTGGCAAATGGAGAGTACTCCGTCATACTTTTAACATGCATTGTAGATGAAGGGAAGGCTTTGGAAAGTTGGGATGCAGGCTGTTTAAGTGACGATACCCAGCTGCTGACCTGTTTTATACCCACAGCATTTGTAGGTTTGGTGCAATTGCATTTTGGATCAATGGTAAAGTCCTGGAAACCAACTTCTAGCCAGTTCACTGGCTTCCACCCCCTAAAGGTTTTGATGAAGAAGGGGTGAACAGCATTGAAGATGGTCTGCGGTTTTACCATTCGTCTAAAATTAAATTGATTTCAAATCAATTAAACTAATGTTGCTGAATGTTAAGAGAATACAGTGAGAATCTTTGTTGCTGTTGATGATTATTATGTGACAGTTGATTGTACAAACACTATGTGACAGATATACTCTCTGGGTCTTGCTGTGTCCAGGCATGGTGAGCTTCCTTACCCGAGGAGTTATAAAGGAAGTTGAGATCAAATGCTGGAATAAAATTGGTCTTATTGATGGTTGGGTCCTTAAGGAAAGACTGAGATGGATTATCCACTCTGTATTTCTAGATGAGGATGGTTACTAATGTTTCATTTTTGTTTCTGCAAGTTCTGGGTTCTTGTGAGACTGACAGTGGCAAGGTCCCTTCTGATGATGCCCCTCTGCCTGATGGATGGTGGGGGAGGAAAGACGAGAGGATATCGGGGTGGGTGGGGTCTTTGATTATGTCGGTGCTTAACTAGGCAGTGAGAAGCATAGACTGAGTCCTTGGAGGCGAGGCTGCTTTTTGTAATCTGCTGAGCTGGGACCACAGCTCACACTATTTAGCATGCACGTAGTTGTACAGTATATCCTAGCTTCAGGTCCGACTAAGTGATGTTGCCTTTTTGGTGCTCTTCTACATTCAAAGCACCAAGGTGGTCTCTTTTATTGAAATTAGTTTTTAAGTGAAGGATAGCGCAAGCCATGGGGTTGGACATTGTGCTGGATATAATTCTGCTGGTTCTGCTGACTGAAAGGAACACGTGGTGTTGAAGTGCTGGATCTATCCCATTTAGCACTGTTATAGTGACACACAACATGACTGAGGTTATCCACTAAGAAATTAAGAAATAGGAGCTGAATTGGGGTATTCTGCCCCATGAACCTGTCCACCATTCATTAAGATTATAGCTGATCTTCTGCCTCAGCCCCGTTTTCCAGCACCAGGCCCACGTCCTTTGATTCCCTTGGTTTAGTTATCTATCATAGAACATAGTACAGGTCCTTCAGCTCATAATGATGTACCAACTACTTAACATACTCTAAGATTCCCTCCCTCCTACATCGTGCTTCAGTTCTCTACCATCCATGTGCCTATCTACAGTTACAGTTGCGGTTATGGATCGTGTAACCTGCCTGTGTCGTAGGGGCTCTGTACAGGGGAGCGCTGCACCAGTTGTCCCCATCTCTCACAGTTGTAGGCGAGGGCCTGAATTGTGGCAAAACCCTCTATGGTCCACTTTGCAATGTTGTCTGCCTATTTCTTCCTGTCTTCCACAGCTTTTCCTTTTTTTTTGTAATTTATTTTTTATTGAATTTCATCATCAGACAAACATTTCCATAAGATGTATTTCAGATACTGTACATACATATCATATAATCATATTTGTCACAAATCTCCACATAATACTTATCTGAGGTATACACTTATAGAAAGGAGAGGAAAGAAAGAACAATCAAAAGGAGAAAACTATGTACAGAGTAGGGAGTGATTTTTTTTTTACAACATATTCATTCACCCGTGAGAATAAAATCAGGCCTATGAGGTGTTATGTAGTTAAACCATTTTTTCCAGCATGAATAACATTGTTCCAACTTATGATTAACAGATGCTGTTATCTTCTCCATTTTGTAAATGTCCATTGTAATTTCCATCCATACATTTAAAGTTGGGCTCTCCTGTGATGACCATTTCCTGGTAAGAGTCTTTTTACCAGCCACCAGCAGTACATTCATTAATTATGTATCTCTTTTCAACTATTCTTGAGGTATATGCTCAAAGTATATAGTCTTACTCTCTAAGGGTATTTCACATTTAAAGATGTCTTGTAGGGCATTATGTATCCCACTCCAATAGTTTTTGATAACAGGGCATTCCCAGAAAATATGATGATGGTTTGCATTTTGATTTCCACAATTTCTCCAGCAAACAGGGGGTTGTTATCATAATGGGATTTCTGAGAGGCTGTAATAAAATATCTTATCAAGTTTTTCCACCCAAACTCCCTCCATTTCTGTGAACTGGAACACTTCCATTGATACCTCCATATTATTGTCCAGTCTTCCTCAGATATTATTATCCCTCCTTCCTTCTCTCATTTTGTTTTAATGTATGACGTCGAATGCGTTTTAAGATTTGACAAACCCTTATACACGCTTGAAATGATTTCACTACCGTTGTCTGAATTATATGTTTTTCTAATCAGTTCTATCAGGCATGCACTTGCCTTGGCTACATTTTTAACTGTCCTATTAACATACTGTCGCATCTGTAAATACCGGTAAAAGTCTTGTTTTTTTAACAAGTGTTTCTCTTTGAGCATTTCAAAACTGAACAGTGTCCCTTCTTTCATTATATTGCAAATAGCTGTTATTCCTTTAGCTGTCCAGTCCTTAAATCTAGCATCCAGTTTATTTGACGTAAAATCCGAGTCATATGCACATCATTTAAGAATTGCAATGCCTCTCTCCAATTTATATTCTTTTATAATAGTTTTCCATATTTTAAGAGTCCATTTCACCCACGGGTTGTCAATATTACTTATGTAACTCTGTAGGTTGTTATCGGCTAAAATTGCCTGTGTGGGGATGGAAAGTATCCTCTCCTCAATGTTTTTCCATTGAGCGCCATATGATGGGTTGCACCAGCATATCACAGCTCTCAACTGTGCTGCAAAATAATAATCTCTAAGAGAAGGTAGGCCCTATCCCCCCTTTTCCTTGGCTAATTACAAAGTTTTGAGACGAACCCTAGGCGTTTTACCTTGCCATATATATCTTGATAGCATCTTGTTCCATTCATTGAATTGATTTTGGTTAATCTCTATTGGTAGGGTCTGAAAGAGATATAGTAGTCTGGGCAGTATATTCATTTTAATAGATTCAATCCTTGAACTCAGACCAAGAAAAGGGATTAGGTTCCACCTTGTTATATCTTCCTTAATTTTTCTATATATTGGCTGATAATTGCATTCTGGTAATTTTGCCAAATCTTTTGGCAAAATGATGCCCAAATATTTGACGGACTCTGTTTGCCATGCCCAAGGATATCTACTTTCAATTTCTTTTGGTGGACTATAGTTATATGAAAGTAGTTGGGTTTTATCTATGTTGATCTTGTATCCTGATAATTGGCCACATTGTTCAAAGGATTGCATCAATTTAGGTAAAGAGTGTGTTGGTTGCCCTAGATAGATCAAAATGTCATTTGCGTAACAGGCCAATTTATGCTCTGTCCCTTTAATAGTAATTCCCCTGATATCTTCATTTTGTCTGATGTATTGAGCTAATGGTTCCAGATATAATGCGAAGAGTAGCGGTGACCATGCACAACCCTGTCTCGTGCCCCTTTCTAGGGTAAAACTATTAGATAAATATCCATCGATTTTAATCCTGGCAGTAGGATTGTCGTATAGTGCCTGAATAGTTTTAATAATTGTGTCATGTAGACCAAACCTATGTAAAACTCTGTAGAGAAAATTCCAATTAACCGAATCAAATGCCTTTTTAGCATCCACGCTTATCACTATTGCTTCAATTTCATTTTTTTATATGATCCATAATGTGAAGTGTTCTTTGCATATTGTCTTGTGTTTGACGTTGTTGTATGAAACCTGTCTGATCATTATGTATCAGTGTGGGTAGAAACTCTTCTAATCGTTTGGCCATGATGGAGGTAAATATTCTATAATCCACATTGAGAACAGATATTGGTCTAAATAATCCACATTCCATTTTATCCTTGCTTTCTTTTGGTATAGCTGAGATTATCGCCTCCTTCCAGCTGGGTGGTATTTGTGCCTTTCTCAGGGCCCAGTTCAGTATAGGGAGTAAAACAGAGATTAACTCACTTCTAAACTCTTTATACCACTCTGCCGTATATCCATCTGATCCTGGTGACTTGCTTAATTTAAGCCAACTAATTGCAGTTTTTAGTTCAGCTTCAGTTATGTCAGCAGTCATCGTTCTATTTTGTTCTTTGCTTAAAGTGGGTAATTCTAAAGAATTAGGATGATGTCAATTTGGGTTAAGTTTCCCCACTGTAACTTTGGAATATAGAGTTTCGTAAAACATTTCAAAAGCTTCTTGAATTTCACTTAGCTTATTTTTTATCACTTTTGTTCTTGGATCCTTAATTCTATGAACTGTATTTTCTGCTATCGTTTTTTTCAGTTTCCACGCCAGTATTTTCATAGATTTAGATCCACTTTCATAGTGTCTCTGTTTCAGAAACATTAATTGTTTTCTAATTTCTTGTGTAGCTGAACAATTAATTTCGTTCCTAATTTTTAAAATTTCCTCTAGTATATCCTGTGCCAAACGCAATTTGTTTTTTTCTAGTTTCTTCAGCTTATTTTGTAATTCCTCTAATGTTCTATTCCTTATTTTTTTCGTATATGAAGATATTGCTATAATTTTCCCTCTTAAGACAGCCTTCAGAGTATCCCATAGAATGGGAGGTGAAACCTCTCCATTATCTTTGAATTCTAAGTAAAGACCAATTACTTTTTTAATTTGTTCCTTAAAATAGGGATGATTGAGTAGACTTGCATTTAGTTTCCAAATAGTATTCTTTGGTGTGGGTCAAAATCAACAGATAAATATATAGGTGCATGGTCACTTACATCTATTGTCTCAATTCCACAGGTGATTATTTTGTCTCTATCTTTTCCAAATATTATGAAATAGTCTATTGTTGTATATACGGAATGGGGGGAGAATAATGAGTGTAATCCCTTCATTCGGGGAAAAGGTCCCTCCATATATCAATTAGTCCAACATCCTCAAAAAGAGTGTTAACTTTCTTATGTAAGGACTTTGTTTCATAAGTTTATCTATTGGAAGAGTCTAGCTTTGGTTGTAATTGTAAATTTAAGTCTCCCCCTCATATCAAGAGACCTTCTGTTTCCATTACCACAATATTAGTAATTTTCTGGAAGAAACTAATATCACTTCCTGGGGTTGCATATATATTCAATAAAGCAACTGGATTTCCATCTATATTCCCCCTTACCAGAATATATCTGCTCCCCCTTATCTCCCATTTCAAATACTTTTTCGAAATTTAGCTTACTTGAGATGAGAATTGCAACTCCTCTTCTGTGTCCTGATTTATATGAGGCGAAAAACAAATTAGTGAAGCCCATTCTCTTTAATTTTCCATGCTCATTATCACTTGTGAGTTTCCTGTAAATATACTACATGGGCTTGTTCTTTTTTCATTTTTGATAGAATTTTACTGCACTTGACTGGATTCAACAGCCCATTGACATTAAAAGAAATTAATTTTACTTTGTCCTTAGCCATGTGTATTTATCTGTTAGTATATCATTGAAATTTGCAGAATATAACTTAATCGATCTACTCCCTGAAAGAGCCTAGAAACGCGAATAATAATAAAAGGTAACAAAGGTGTGATTCCAAGGCTGGGGTCTCTAGATGACCCTGGGTTGGGCTAGAAGAAACGTCTAGCCGTGGGGGATAGCCCCTCCTACCTGTGGGTTGAGGGCCCCTGTTGCAGTACCTATAAAAGTAAGTAAAAAAAAAACTATGTCCATTACACAGAAATGATTTCCCTGTGTATTCCTCCCATGTATATATTCTCATTTAGGTGGGGAGAAAGGAATGAATAAATGAATTTTTAAAAAATTGAGTAATATAAAAACCACATTATAACACGTATTTCTCGAGATAGGTATATCACCGTCTATTTTTGCTTCTGTTTAGTTTAGCAGCACTCTTAAAGATAGCCAAACCTTATGGCTCTCCTGGACGAGGTGAGGGTTGTCTTTGGAGAACTCAGTCTCTTCCTAATATCCTTCTCTCGTCCTGTTCCCGTCCCCTGCTTTCTCGGTTCTCTTACTATTTCCCAAGCAGCTCGGGACAACTGCTCAGCCAGACTTTCCCCTGGTTTGACCACGCTAATGGACAGTCCTCGGTTGTTCATGTCTGTAGTCGCCTCTTCCACCGTCTGGTACAGTCGTAGCCCTTCTTGGTAAAATACCCTCAGTTTAGCAGGATACGGGGTTTGAAATTTAATCTTTTCCTCCTTTAATATTCGTTTCGCTTCAGAATACTCCTTCCATTTCCGTAGGACTGCCGGGGGGTAATCATGACCAAAGTATATTAGCTTCCTGTTCCAAAAAACACTCTTCTTACCCCAGGCCCTTCGTAGAATCTCCGCCTTGCTCTTGAATCGGAGAAATTTAATTCTCACTGTTTCTCATCAGTTTGGTTTTCTCTGTGCTGATCTCCATATATGTCGTAGATGTATCATCCAGATAGCTCACAAGGAAGGTCATTTCATCCTCACATCCTGCCAGCCCATCAATATCATCGGCGAATCTGAGGTTGGTTATGATGCTGACTGTGCCAATATGGTCTCTCGGGGCATCTGACTTTATTTGCTCTAGGAAAATGTTAAACAGCGGGGATGAAAGGAGGCAGCTTTGTTGAACTACAATTGATGTGCGGAACCACTCTCCAGCTGTGCCTTGAACAAGTACCACACTGCTAGCCTTGGTGTAGAGCTGCTTCTGGCCCATGTTGTATCTCTTCATTGTGGCCCAGAGTGCATCATACCACATCCTATCGAATGCCTTCTTAAAGTCTATGAACACGTGGAAGATGTCCTGCTGATGTTGGTTGTATTTCTCGCACAGTACTCGGAGGTTGCATTTCTGTTCTACTGTACTTCTTCCACTTCTGAATCCAGCCTGCTCTTTGGCAATTATTTCTTCTGCCTGTGGTTTCAGTCTGTTCAAGATGACTTTCAATATCACTTTGCTTGCATAGCTGATAAGACTGGTGGTTCTAATATTCTGGTACTGTTTTAAGTTGCCTTTCTTGGGCAGAGTGACGATGAGTGATTTTGTCCAGGGTGTTGGTGAGGATGTCTACCACTGTCCCTCCTCCATGTTTTATCAGCTCTGTTGGGATGTTGTCTATTCCTGCAGCTTTCCCATTCTTCAGCGATCTTATGGCTGTTTCTACTTCTTCCTGCAGAACTGGAAAGTCATCGGCATTTGGAGAGTTCTGGCTTACGAGTACCCTAGGGTCCCCTTGAGTCTGATGGTTGTAAAGGTCTGAACAATACTCAGTCCATCTGTTGAGAATGTCTTCATCTTCTGTGAGACAAGTTTCCTTCTTTGTCTTGGATGGTGCTGACTCGTGACTGTTCTGTTTAGTGAGGTCCTTCACAGTTTGAAATTCTCAGCTGCTGTTGTTGTTCAGGTTATCTTCTATCTCTGTACACTGTCACTCAATCCATTCTTCCTTGGCCTTGATCATGTCTGTCCTGATCTACTTGTCATTCTCTCTGTTGATGTGTTCTTGGTTTTCCTCAGGTCTCTTCTACTGTCACACATTTCCAGGGTCTCCGCTGTTACCAAGGGTTGGGTTTTCCGGCTGTGTTTCCCAAGTGTCTCATTGGCTGTTTCTGTCATCCCTTCACCGAGCTTAGCTGCCAATGTTTCAGCATCTTTGTCAAGTGTCGGCAGTGGTGCAAATCTATGCCAACTGTAGCTTTGAAGGATTCGGTGATGGAGGGGTTCTTCAGTCTGTCCAAGGTGAATTTCATTCTGATGTTCTTGAGCTATCTAAATTTCTTAAATGCCCCTAATGTATTTGCCTCTAGCACCACCCCTGTGTAAAGAAATTTGCCGCTGACATGCTTCTGATATTTTCCTACAATTATCTTATAAATTATGTCCGCTTGTATTAGCCATTTCCGCCCTGCAAAAGTGTTTCTGGCTGTCCTCTCGATCTATGCCTCTTATCATATTATCACCTTATAGTTCTCTAACATAATTGGCAGGTTTTATCTTTCTTGGTGAAGACAGACACAAAGACATTCTTTTCAAATTTCTGCTATTTCCTGTTTCCCTATTGTAAATTCTCCTGCTTCCATCTCTAAGGGGCCCATGCTTGCTTTTGTAGTTTTTTTTTATTTTGCATGTTTATAAAAGTTCATGCAATCCACTTTTGTGTTCTTGTTATATGCCTTCTCACCCTTTTTTAATCAATTTCTTAGTCGTTGGCTTCAAAGATTTCTCAGACCTACTGGCATTTCTGGCAACTTTAGTGTCTTTTTACACTTAGACCATTAGACCATAAGATATAGGAGCAGAATTAGGCTATTTGGTTCATCAAGTCTCTCTCGCATTTCATCATGTCTGATCTAATATTCCTCTCGGCCCCAAACTCCTGCCTTCCCCCCCCCAACCCATCTCCCTTCATGCCCTGACCAATCAAGAATCTATCAACCTCTGCCTTAATCATACAATCTGTTGTAAAGCCCGGAAGCTGGTGCGGTTAGGTGAGTGCCGTAGTGGGACCCCTCTGCTTTGGCTGACTCCTGACAGCCCTGGATGCTTGGAGAGGTTGTGATTGTATTCATGGATGAGAGCTGGATCCCAGACATCCCTATCAGGAACACAGCACCGTTTCTTGGATCTAAATCATTCCCAGTCCATGAGGGACTGCCAAAAATTTTGAACAGATCATGAATCCAAAATTCTTCTCACAATGAAGACCTATTCCCTATCGACAAATCAGGCTGGCGGTGGGACTGATGTTTGTGAGGCTAAAGGACTGGTGTACACAGGTTTTAATTTGGTGATGTGGAAAGTGGGATTGGTCTTGAGGGTCTAAGGGAACTGCAAGGTGTAAACCACCAAATTTACTTTCCTGAGAATCTTGAAGAGTACAATGAACTTGGGTGCCAATTTCCTGGACTCCACTTGGAGAGGCAAATCCTGAGTTGACAGCCTGACCTGTTGCCCAGGCTGCAAAACTGGTCCCTGTCTTCTCCTGTGGTTAGCCTGTATTTCAGCCTTATGGGTAGAAGCTAACAAAATCCCTCTTGCCTTAGTCCATTTTCCCTTGCAGCATCAGACTAGATCTTCAGCTGCAGGATTCCCAACCTCAGTCTCCTGCTCAGGGAAGAGTGGTGGAAAACACCCAAACTAGCCTTTGAAACAGGACGTCCAGTGCGCCAAATGCCGTAAGGTGTTGTGGGTGACCTTTGTCCACATCAAATGGTTGCATTACTCATCTGGTCTTTCAGAGGCCAAGCATTCTTGTTTATTTCAAATCTTGGTTCACCTGCTACGTCTGACTGTTGGACTGCGGGTGAAATTCAGAGGAAAGACTCACTGTTGCCCCAATCAGCTTACAGAACATCCTCCAAAAATGACGATCATGATCATATACAATGTCCACAGGAAAACCATGGATCCTGAAGACCTGGTGCAGGATAATTTCAGCCGTCTCCACTGCAGATGGTAGTCTGTCCAAGGCGATGAACTTGCAGGCCTTCGCAAAATCATCTACAATTGCCATGATAATGGTCTTCCCCTTGGAAGGAGGAAGACCTGTGACAAAGTCCATGGAGATGCATGCCTGTCGTCTTTCCAGAACTTGCAGAGGGTGAAGGAGCCCTTGAGGTTGGGTGTAGGTCTCCTTGTTCCAAATGCTTCTCTCCGGGCTCGAGAGTGCATATAATCAGCCCCGCAGAGGATAAGTACCAGGAAGTAGATCTACTGCACTGTCGTAGGGTCAGTGCAACGGAAGAGCTGAAGCCTCTCCCTTGCTGAAGACCTCTTCTAAATCCTTGTAGGTGGAAGGGATTTCAATCAGCTTGGGTAGTGGGGGTGGCTCTGCAGACCCCAGATTCTCCTCCATAGGTTCACTAGATTCTTTAGTGAAAACAGAAGCCAAGTCACTGTCCATATCCTCAGATATCAGCAGCGGGACGTGACAAATGGTCTTTGTGCTCCTGGAACTAGGCTCTAAGGGTCTCCGTTTTGGAGCCTTCCCCTTAGATGGAACCTGGCAACTGGAGCCCTTTGTCTTAGCTGCTAGAGTTTCATATTGCTTGGGCACCTCCTTGGTCTGCTGCTGAACTAGAGATCTCGTTCCAGCACATTCCTGACTGGACGGAGTCTGGAGTCGCACAGGCCTGTTGGCTGGAGCTGGCTTGTCTGCCGTTGAAGGTAGGAATGGATTTCCTGAAGGCTCCAAGTTACCCTGAGGAGAAGTCTGCCCCCTCATCGGCCGCTGGTCTTGAGAGAGTCTGGGAGTTGGAACAACAAGCTGAAAACATTCTTGCAGCAACTGGACCATGCAATGATCCTCCCCTCCTTCCAGTTCATGGAAAGGTTATGCTGCGACAGCCCATGGTGCCTGAGGATCAGGGGGATGTGAAGAGACTCAGTGACATGGAAACTAATGTCCTCCACATGATCCTCTACCCTCATCCGCAAGACCAATGTCTGCTGCTGGATCTGCCTGGAACCAAGTGGACGGCTGAACAAGGCGGTTGTGGGCCTGGGCTGACTCAACTCCTGCAGTGGTATGTTGAGTCGACAGGAGGACCCAAGGCCCAGAAATTTCCAACTGCCCGAGTTCAAAAGAGCATTCATCTCTCGTCGGTTCCTACCCCAGGAGATCCCTGCCCTCAGGGTGACACCAAAATCTGTGAGGTTGGGAGTAGTGGCTGCTGCCCTCTCAGTCCTCCCAACATCAGACGATCGGAACAGTTTTCCTAATGGCTGCAGGTTTGGACATTTGGTCTGCAGGTGATCTGCTTCCCTGCAGCAAAAGCAGCAACTTCTGCTCCGATGCCGGAATTGGCGGAGATTCTTACGTGGCTGATCTGCATGGGCTTGACAGGAGCCTGAGCAGGAGGCAGGCTGGTCATGGTCCAAGGTCGGGGCATGGAATTACGATGCATTGAGGTTGGACTCGGGCAGGCCCTCTTAGACCTCTTGATGTAGTCCCACTTATGCTCTGCCAGACGATCATTGAGGTGAAAGGATTGGTTGATCAGAACCTCTGTCCTCTCCTGGCTCTCCCAAGGCGAGGGCATCCTTCAGTTTGTCTTGGAGTCTGTGGTGGTATACAGTGGCCAGCGCCTCCCTGTCCCAGCCACTCTCTTGGGCCAAGGTCCAAAACATGATAGCGGTTGGCCGCTGACCATCTACCCTGTTGAATCTTCATCAGATGGTCAAGCGTCGGCTGCCTCTGATAGGGTGGTAGAACACCTTTCTTATGGCAGTCATGAATTCCTCTGAATCCAAGCAAACCTCCAGCCTTTGTTCCCAATACACGGTAACCAAGCCCAGGGTTCTTCCAGTCAGAAAAGAGATAACGAAGGGCACCTTTCTGCAAAGGAAACAGGACAGCTGGAGTTTGAACACTAATGAGCATTAAATGAGGAAACCACAGCAGGAGCCTGAGTCACCGTCGAACGTCTCCAGGGATGGAAGATGTTCCGGCCCCGTAGCAGAACCATCTGGCTCTGCTGAGAGACTCTAGCTTCCTCCTTGCAAAAGTTCACCAATTGCTACCTGGAGGTCACGTATCTCCAGACTCTGTCTGGAAATATTTTCGCTGTGGCTGGTCACAGCAGATGAAAGACTCTGATACCCCACTGGATTTGTATTGCTCAGTTGTACTGTGAAGAGAGTCCTTGACGAGGATGGTTTGGACCCAAATGCTGGAGTATCTGAGGATAGGATCAAGACACGGTATCAAATTTGATCAAAAACTGAGCACCAAACTAACACTGGATGATACCACTAGTTAGGCTTACAATCGAGCACTGAGGCTCCATTCAAGTGCTCTTTAAATACTCAATTCTCGGTGCCCAGAACATGATTTCCAATTAGTGGGGTGTTTCTGAATCTTTAAAGGGGCAGTGCCAGCTATCCATATTCCAGAGAGTTAGAGCACCTAAGCCCTGGGTGGTGGCATGGTTGGGTGCATGTTGTAACACATTCTATCTCCAAGGCATCTTGGAAAAAAGATTAGCAATTCTGTAAAAAGCAAGTTACAAAATAATTTTTCCTTAATCGGTTTCTTCAACATATTGATCTGGGAAAAAACATCACATTTACAAGTACATTCCATGAATTCACCTTACCCTATAACAGCGCATTTGATTTATCCATCCTGCATTTGGCTAGATTTATAATTATTTTATGACCTCTGTCATGTGAATTTCCTGGTTTATCCCAGCCTAATATCACAATCTCTATTTGGTGGCCTATAAATATTTTATAGCAATTTTTACTGCTTATTGCTACTTTCATTTTTCACGTGTACTGAACTCCCCTCTGCATTCCTTTTTGACGTTTTCATCCATTGCTTTTCAAACCTTCCCCAATCTCACTATGAACCCCAAACAAACACCTCTTCAAACCAATCCTCTCCCTGCAAGGTTATTGTCCCGGTTAACGAACTGTTTCCTAGCTCCCTGAAGTTCACCAATTGGATCTTATGTTGTTGACATTGCCACTGATGTAGAGTATGATCTCTAGTTGTTCACCTTTCCATGTTTGGGATGCTTTGAAGATGATTAGTGATATCCTTGACCCTGGCACCAGTGTAGGCAACACATCCTGGGTGATGCATATCTATGACCATAGAATGTCTGTCCCTTCTCCTAAATATTGAATCCCTGGTGACTATTGCTCTTTCACTCATTCTGTTTCCTTCATGCACAGTTAAACACATGAGCTTACCAATTACTAATTGCTCAATGGATCCCATGTGGGTGGGAAATCAGGTCTGTAACTTTGCCGTCTGTTGCAGGGACAATCTTGCAATACCCAAAGCGACCATGACCCAGTCTCTATGACAGCAGCTCATTCCAGGATCAGACAACGGCATTTCAGAGCAGAAATTGCTGGAAAATCTCAGCAATTCAGGCAGCACTTACAAAAAAGGATGAGGTTGAAAGCTGTTCATCAGAATGGATGGGGAAAGCAAGTTAATCTGAAAAGCAGAAAGACACTGGCTGGAGGAAAGGGGATCACAAACAAGAGAAAATCTGCAGATGCTGGAAATCCAAGCACACACACAAAATGCTGGAGGAACTCAGCAGGCCAGGCAGCATCAATGGAAAAGAGTACAGTCAACATTTCAGCCAAGACCCTTCATCAGGACTGAAGAAAACAAGGATGAAGAGTCAGAGTAAGAAGGTGGGGGTGGGGGAGGGGGACAAAGGGAATGTCTGCAATGAGTGAAATGATGTAGCCATTGAATGAAGAGTTTCATTCATAGTGTATGTCTGTGTAATACATTACTGATATTGCAAATGGTGATGTTTCTTCACAACTTTAGTAACGTATTGCACAGACAAATGAAGATGTGCCTGTGAAAGAAAATGGATGTGGAAATATCAAAAAAGATCTCCTTTGTGGAGGTGGTGCAGGTGCTCCACACGAGGACCGTATGAAGGACCTGATATAGGGCCCTTCTCCATCATGGCTTGGTATGGAAGCAGCAATGCCCAGAAATGGGAATATACACAGTAAATGGTGGATGCAACCCAGCACATCGCAGGCAAAGCCCTCCCCACCATTGAGCACATTTACATGGAGTGCTGCCACAAGAAAGCAGCCTATATCAAGAACCCCAACATCCATGCCAAGCCCTCTTCTCACTACTACCATTGGGCAGTAGGTACAGAAGCTTTAGGTCCCACACCACCAAGTTCAGAAACAGTTATATCCACCAGGCTCCTGAACCAGCATGAATAGCTTCACTCACTGCACCTCTGAACTGACTTCACAACCTAATGACTCACTTTCAAGCACTCTACAACTCACATTCTCAAGTTTATTTTTTGCACTATTTGTCTTCTTTTTTACAACTTTGAACTTCTCACTGTCTATCAACCAAGCAAGGTCTTAGTACTTTTTGAATGTTACAAGGATTAACCCTCCATAGTAATGATCAGTTTGGCACAGAGAGAATTTTTATTTACTGACAAGTGCTTTCATTGGCTCAGTCAGTAAACGCATGAATTTACAAAACGAAATATCTGTGTGCATACCTACTAGGTTTCTTTGACCCACCATGAACAATTGAAGAGAACAGGTAATACCCTTGAAAAGTAGTCTATACTGACTAAGCATTCATCTTATTCTTAATACAATTTCCACATTTCTCACGCAGGGCTATCACTTCCATGATTGTTGGTCTCCACAGAGTTGTCTGTTCTCCCATAATCCTCTGTTCTAAATCTTTTCCTTATCAGATTAATCTATGAAGATTCAGCTTCATTGGATCAAAGTCATCTGACAGAGCTGTGTTAGTTTCTTTTTGGATATGATCCAAAGCTACAAGCAGTATGTGTTTATGGCTCTTTCTTCAGCCTTATGACCTAGGTGATGGCTTTTGCTCTGTTCAACTCCGACTGGTTCAGATCGGTACATCTAGGTCAGGCAAACACTGGACCCAGCTGACCAGATCACAGGCTGTTCCTTCTGCAAATCTGCCAGTTTACATAAGCAGCTTCTTATCTGATAATGGTCTCAGGTTTAACAGACCATGGAGGCACTGGTGATCATCTTCCAAGAATCAATGGATTCTGACATGGTTCTGGAAGATAGGAAAATTGCAAATGTCACTCCACTCTTCAGGGAGGTAAGGAGGCAGAAGGAAGGAAATTATAGGCCAGTTAGCCTGATCTCAGTGGTTGGGAAAATGTTGGAGTCTATTGTTAAGGATCTGATTTCAAGATACTTGGAGGCAGATGACAAAATAGGCATGAAATATTGGCGTAGTTTCCATAAAGGAAAGTCTCGCCAGACAAATCTGTTGGGATTCTTTGAGGAAATAACAAGCAGGAAATACAGGGAAGAATCGGGGGATGTTGTTTACTTGGATTTTCAGAAGTCCTTGAGAAGTTGTCACACATGAGACCGCTTAACAAGCTACGAGTGCTTGGTATTCCAGGAAAGATTCTAGCATGGATAAAGCAGTGGCTGATTGGCAGGAGGCAAAGAGTGGGAATAGAGGGAGCCTTTTCTGGTTGGCTGCTGGTGACTAGAGGTGTTCCACTGGGGTTGGTGTGGGGACCACTTCTTTTAATGTTTTATGTCATTGATTTAGCTGATGGAATTGATGGCTTTTTGGCTTAGCTTGCGGACGATGCAAAGATAGATGGAGGTACAGGCAGTGTTGAGGAAGCAGAGTCTAGACAGATTAGGAGAATGCACAAAGAGATGGCAAATGAAATATAGTGTTGGGAAGTGTATGGTCATGCACTTTGTGAGAGTGTATAAAAGCATAGATCATTTTCTAAATGGGGAGAAAATTCAAAAATCCAAGATGCGAAGGAACTTGGGAGTCCTCATGCAGAATTCCCTAAAGGTTAACTTGATGGTTGAGTCTGTGGTGAGGAAGACAAGTTAGCATTTATTTTGAGAGGACTAGAATATAAAAGCAAGGATGTAATGCTAAAGCTTTATAAAGCACTGGTAAGACCTCACTTGGAGTATTGTGAGCAGTTTTGGGCCCCTTATCTAAGAAAGGATGTGCTGACACTAGAGAACTTTCATAAGAGGTTCAGGAGAATGATTCCTGGAAGAAAACGCTTATCGTACGAGGAGTAATTGGCTCTGGGCCTTTACTCACTGCTATTTAGAAGAATGGTGGGGGGTGAGGGATCTCATTGAAACCTATCAAATATTGAAGGACTTGAATAGAGTGGACATGGAGAGGATGTTTCCTATGGTAGAGGAGTCTAGGACCTGAAGGCACAGTCTCAAAATAGAGGGACCTCCATTTTGAACAGAGATGAGAAGAACTTTCTTTAGCCAGAGGGTGATAATCTGTGGAATTTTTGCCACAGGTGGCTGTGGAGGCCAGGTCATTGGGTGTATTTAAGGTCGAGGTTGATAGGTTCTTGATTAGTCAAGGCATGAAAGGTTACAGGGAGAAAGCAGGAGAATGGGGTTGAGGGGGAAATGGATCAACCATGATGAAATGGTAGAGCAAACTCAATGAGCCAAATGGCCTTTGGTCTTATAGACAATAGACAATAGGTGCAGGAGTAGGCCATTCGGCCCTTTGAGCCAGCACCGCCATTCACTGTGATCATGGCTGATCATCCACAATCAGTATCCAGTTCCTGCCTTATCCCCATAACCTTTGATTCCGCTATCTTTAAGAGCTCTATCCATCTCTTTCTTGAAAGCATCCAGAGACTTGGCCTCCACAGCCTTCTGGGACAGAGCATTCCATAAATCCACCACTCTCTGGGTGAAAAAGTTTTTCCTCAACTCCGTTCTAAATGGCCTACTTCTTACTCTTAAACTGTGGCCTCTGGTTCTGGACTCACCCATCAGTGGGAACATGCTTCCTGCCTCCAGTGTGTCCGATCCCTTAATAATCTTATATGTTTCAATAAGATCCCCTCTCAGCCTTCTGAATTCCAGAGTATACAAGCCCAGTCGCTCCAATCTTTCGACATATGACAGTCCCGCCATCCCGGGAATTAACCTTGTGAACCTATGCTGCACTCCCTCAATAGCAAGAATGTCCTTCCTCAAATTTGGAGACCAAAACTGCACACAGTACTCCAGGTGTGGTCTCACCAGGGCCCTGTACAGCTGCAGAAGGACCTCTTTGCTCTTATGTTCAATTCCCCTTGTTATGAAGGCCAACATGCCATTAGCTTTCTTCACTGCCTGCTGTACTTGCATGCTTGCTTTCAGTGACTGATGTACAAGAACACCTAGATCTGGTTGTACTTCCCCTTTTCCTAACTGTCTTATGGTCTTATCATTAGCTGAAACTCCTTGTGTCCACATTCAACTGCTCTGATTAAATAATCCCAGAGCAAGAAACAGTTCAAGTGATGGCAGTGCAAAGAAAGTTTCACAAAATGGCCACTTCCTTTCCTGTCACTACATTGCAAGAACAAACATTTTCGATTTGTCTGTTTCCACCACTCTTACTGTTCATTGATTTGTAGATTGTAGTTCTTCATCTGGACTTCCTTTAGGTACCTGGACATGAAGCTGACTCTGTACACCTTTTGGAAAAAGAAAAGTGAAAGAAGTTTGAATTGGAAAATTATTTTGGAGGACTCTGTGGCTTGGTGGCTTTTTATATCTTTCTCTTCAACATTTAGCCTCAGGAGGAGCAGCTTCTGAGTGTCTTCCTGGAGATAATGCTTTTCCCTTGTCTCACTTCTCTGAACACCTTTGAAGTTTACTTTAATTGCTTTCCATTGCTATGCTGGGGAATCAAGAAGGCTTTTGCATTCTATGCAATCTATTTTTAAACTTCCATGATGTTCACAGAGGTCATTGGCTTCATGTTCAGCTTCCACGAGCTCTGCCGGGCTTCTGAGCCTGTACTATTACGCAGACATCTGTGGCCAGAGACAGACAGTAATGTAACATTGATAGCTCTGACTGTGAGCATCTGGGACCAGACTAAACCAAAACTGTGAGTCATCAGATGGGTTAATTTAGTGCAATTGACAATGACCTAAACAAAATGTAAGCATGTATTTTTTGAAGAGGACCTGGATATCAAGGGTACATTAATTTTCTGCATGAACAATGTAAAAGTGATTTTTTTTTTCCTTTTTCTTGCTGATTTTTGAAAAATTCTGCTGGAGCCAAGATGGGCCTATGCAAACTAGAGTAGCACTAAAATTTATTGAGAACCACCATGATCAATTGTTTAGTGTCTCCATTTCGTAAGATCCCTTCCTTCACTTATAGTGTTGAAAGCAGTCTTGGCTGAGAAGCTGCAAAGCTCTAGTTTCCCCACTTTCATCCACACTGTCACCGACCACACACTCACACCTACACTACCCTTTCCCAATCCCACACAACCGTACACCCTGTCACAACCCCGTGCTATCACCATGACATCCCTTCACCCCTGCAGCCCAAACCATGACCTCTACAGCCATTCACCCTGTCACAGTCTTATGCTTTTACATCCACAGTACCATATCCGCACACCCACATGCTCCAATACTGCCACACAGCCCAATAACTGAACAATGAACCTTTTGGAACTCATCAATGCAAATCCATTCTGAGCATGAAAGTAGTTTGCAGCTGTTCCTCTGTCCCCAGTGTGAATGGGCAGACATTTTAAGGGTTCTACCTATAAAATCCATTTTATTGGCACAATCCTGTCATCATTTCCAAAGGGGTCTGTATTATTTAACTACGTTATTGAATATTGGATCGGATCAATTATGATTCAGAACGTATGATGCAGCTGCTAACTCTGAAATACAAGAAGCAGGTGCAATTACCCAGGAGTGGACCAGCAACAAACCGCAAAGCTTTCAGTGAAAGCTTTGGAGACAGCCTCAGCTGGGCAAAGCAAAATGTCAACCGTGTGCATATAAATCGAGATCTATATTTAAGCAAAGAGATCCACTTGGAATAAAGGAAATTCAGCATACACAATGAAACCAAGCCACAACAAGGTTAAGCTCCTTTATTACTTCGTCATTTTTGATACTTTTTTCAATATTTCATTTGTCCTGAAATTCGATTATTGAGGATAGTAATGTATGATTACTCAATGCCCATCGAGTGGAATGCAGACAGCATGCTAGCTGCACTGGCTGCTTATTTCCATGCCTGCTGCCTCAAGGCAGTGTTCGGTGTTCAGTGGATGAACGCATTAAAATGAGGCTAATCCTGCGAGCGGGCTTCTGAAGTCAGAGACTAGCTAGGATTGTTTTAAAGGGGAAATGTATTGTGGCAGAATAGATGGAGTCCACATTTTCAAGGTGCAATGGAGTACCGTGCCTATCACTATGCTGTGAGTACTTATCGGGATTTAACTACGACTCAGGTCTCAGGTCTTTTTTTAGAGGCAATGTTTCCTAATCCTGGCAGAATTAGTTTATCTTCATCTACTTCATCAACCAATGGATCTAGCTCTCCACTGTTTCTCCTATCAGTTCTTCTTAATGTCTTCAATATATTATTCAAATGAGCTATTAGCCTTGCAAATTTCAGGAAATGCAATCGTAAGACCATAAGACATAGGAGTTGAATTAGGCCATTCTTCTCACTGAGTCTGCTCTGTCATTCAATCATCACTGATTTATTTTCCATCTTTGCCCCATTCCCCTCCTTTCTCCCCATTACGATTGACATCCTTACTAATCAAGAATCTATCAGTCTATAAAAATACCCTATGACTTGGCCTCCACCATTGCCAGTGACAATTAATTCCACAGATTTACAATTTCTCTTTATCTCTGTTCTAAGTGGATATCCTTTCATTCAGAGGCTGTGTCCTCTGGCTTTAGACTCTCCCACTAGTGGAAACATCCTCCCCACGTCAACTCAATCCAGGCCTTTCAATATTTGATGGGTTTCAATGAGATCACCCCCTCCCATCCTTCTAAACTCCAGCATGTATGGGCTCAGAGATCCACCAAACACAATCAAAGATCACACCCATCCCAACCATTCTCCCTCCCTGTCCCATTGGGAAGAAGATACAAAAACATGAAAGCTCTTACTATCAAGCTCAAGGACACATTCTATCCCATTGTTATAGAACTATTGAATGGTTCTCTGGTATGATAAGCTGGACTCTTGACCTCTCAATCTACCTTGTGACCTTGCACCTTACTGTCCATCTGCACTACACCTTCTCTGTACTTTATTCTGCACTATGTTTTTTTTGCTTTGTACTACATCAATGCACTCTTGTATTGAATTAACTCAATGGTAGGTGTGCAAAGCCAGTTTGTCACTGTACCTCTGTATATGTGACAATAATAAAAACAAATTACAATTTATTTAGCCCTTTCATTCTTAGGATTATTCTCAGAAACGTCCTCTGGATCCCCTCCAACACCAGCACATCCTTTGTTGTTTAAGATGTCCAAAGCTGCTCGCAGTACTTCAGATGCGATCTGAACAACACCACATCAAGCCTCAGCGTAACATCCTTGCTTTATACCTGGTTCTCCCAAAACGAATGCAAATGTAACATTTAACTTCCTTACTGACTCAACCTGCAAGTTAACCTTTAGAGAATCCTGCACAAGGACTCCCAAATCCTTTTACACTTCTGGTTTCTGAATTCTCTCTCCATTTAGAAAATAATCTATCCCTCTAGAATATTAAAAAGTTTTTGACAAGAACGGGCCATTAATCCCAACAAAGCTTGCCAAATTCCTATTCACATAATGTGTTGAAATAACTATCAAGTTTAGATTTGGAAGTTTCTAAGGTACTACTCTCAACTACACAACTAGGTAGTTTCTTCCATGTGTCCACAGCTCACTGTGTAAAGAAATGCTTCCTGATGTTAGTGCGAAATCTCCCTTTAACCAGTCTCCGCCTATGGCCCTGTGTCCTCGTTGATGAATTAATTTTGAAGTAGCAGCTGGCATTCACCTTACTTATACTCTTAATGATTTTGAACACTTCTATCATGTCCCCTCTCATTCTACATCTACTTCGGCTAAAAAGATTTAATTCTTTCAATTGTTCTTCATAGCTCATACCCTACAGACCTGGGACGGGTCTTATTGCTCTTCTCTGAGCTCTCTCCAGTGCCTTCACATCCCTCACAAAATATGGAGACCAAAACTGTGCACAGTACTCAAGGTGTGGCCTCACAAGCGCATTTTACAGCTTAAGGAGAACTTCTCTTGACTTGAACTCCACTGAGTGCATTATATAGCCCAACATTCTATTAGCCTTCCTGAACACTTCTGTGCATTGTCCAGATGCTGGCAGTGAGTCTACCGGGATGCCCAAATCCTTTGTTCCATCTATCAAAGTGCTTAACTATACACTTCACTCTGCTGTATTCCATCTGCCACTTCTTTACCCATTCTCCCAACCTGTCCAAGTCCTTCAGCAGATTTCTTGCCATCTTAACACTATCTGCAAACTTGGCTACAAAGTCATCAGTTCTGTCATCTAAACATTAATATACAGAATACTGCAGGAAGTAGAGGACCCAACACCAGTGCCTGCAAAACACCACTAGTCACCAGCAGACAACCATTTGGCTATCCTAGTTCCTTTCCTGTGATACCATGGGTGCTTGTTAAGCAGCTTCATGTGCAGCACCTTGTCAAAGGTCTTCTGAAAGTCCAATAAATAACATTTTCACTGACTCTCCTTTGTCTATCTTGCCTGTTCTTTCCTCAAAGAATTCCAACAAGTTAATCAGGCAAGACTTCCCCTTAAAGAAATGATGCTGACTTTGGACTATTTTATCCTGTGCTTCCAAGTACCCCAAAGCCTCATCCTTAATAGTGGGCTCTAAAATCTTACTGACTGCTAAAGTCAGGCTTACTGGACAATAATATCCTATCTTTTGCCTTCCTCTCTTTTTAAGAAGTGAAGAGACACTTGTGATTTTCCAGTCCCCTGGAACCATTCCTGACTCTAGTGATTAGTGATACTAAATCACTACCAATGCATCCACAAATTCTTCAGCTACCTCTTTTAACTCTGCCATTGGTCCACCTAGTTTAGGTGACTTATCCATCTTCGGAACTTTCAGCTTCCCATGTACCTGCTTCTTACCCCTGACTCTTCTGAATTTCTGGCATGTTGCTGGTGTAGAGAGAAGACTGATGTAAAATACTTACTTATGTCTGCAATTTTGTTATTCGCTGTTTTGGTATTCTCCTTTATGTTATCTGTTAGCTTGTCTTCATATTTCATTTTTTTCTTCACTTACTATTCCTATAGTTGACTTCTATAAGTTTTTAAAGCTTCCCAATCCTCTAGTTTCCTGCTAATTTTTGTAGTATTGTATGTTCCCTCTTTTGGAAGAAAGAAAAATGAAGGGCTATGTTATGGAAGGGTTAGCTTGGTCTTGGAGTAGGTTAGAAGATCAGCACAACTTCATGAGCCAAAACGCCTGTACAGTGCTGTACTGGTCTAGGTTTTATGTTTTGTTTTGCTTTTATGCTATACAGTATTTGATTTCCCTTGTCAGACAAGGTTACCTCAGCCTCCCATTAAAATGCTTCTTTGGAATGAAATTCAGTGTCTTCTGAATAACTACCAGAAACTCCTACCAGTGCTGCTCTACCATCATTCCTGTTAGGGCTCCCTTCCAATCAGTTTTGGCTAGCTCCCCTCTCATGCCACTGTAGTTATCTTTACTCACTGTCAAACTGGGTGAATTCCATCATATTATGATCACTACCTCTTAAAGGTTCCTTTATCTTAAGCTCCCTAATCCTAGTCTGCAGCTTGGCATTTCATGCAATAGCAACAGTTTGCACTTAAGTATGAAAGTGGCTTTGAAATAATTAAACATCTAACGACACTTGTGCAAGGAACAACAAAGCAAAATCCCACAGTAAGTTCTGAAGGAGGATCAAAGTAAAGCCATATTTGCTGGTGTATTCATACTTCAGATCTTAATTGAAAATGGATTTCAATTATTTTTGTTGCACTGTAACATTATTATATTTAGCCAAAAGAAAAAAAATCACAAAGTTCTTCAAAAAAGATGTTTGAAATAATGTTTGGGCATTTTACGTCCAGAAATGAGTTGAAGCATCATACAGTCTGCTGGAAGAACAATGCAGGTTGCACAGCACCTGAGGGAGGAAGGCAATTGTTGGTGGTTCAGATTGAAACCCTGCAGCATGACCTGCACAGCTGATATGGGATTGTATAGAGCTTAGTGCAGTTCCCATCATAATCATCAGTACATAGTACTTGCACAAACATATCTCCTTTTAAAGGCACAGTCCACCTGTTGGTAAACAGCAGCCATATGTGTGTTGCTACTGTTTGACTACCAAGATGACGTGCCAGTATGTTTAGGCTGATGGTAGGAAATTTATTCCAATGGTCAGCATGCCCTGGCTTATTTTTGTCCCTGGAGGCTGGGAGTCTCTCAATTCCCACAGTGATGAAATTCCTTCAGTGCTTAAGCATATTGGATCTGTGAAGCCCATCTTTTTTTGGTTTAATGTGTTCAGAATGATATAGGAACACGGCTTTAAATAAAATCCCCATTTTAGGATCATTTATAGTAATGGTCTATTTTAAATATTTTGGTAAAACCTCTTTAAAAGATGAAACTAGACAGAAGAATACTAACTTACTTCAAAGTTTTAAGGTTAAACCTTCTCCCTATCTTGCATCTTAATGTCCATATTCTACAGAAATCCTGCCACAGTTTCAGCTGATAATTACGAGAACATGTACAGAAATTCAACTCCTTTTGCTCCACTGGAACTCTCCTGTGATCCCAGAATTCCTGGGGTGAGATGAGGTGAAGTGAGCAGTTGACCAAGAGCAACGTCAAAGAGCCCTGACAAAACTTGTGTCAATGCAAACTGAGGGGAAAATACTCTTATCGGAGGTGCCTCAACAAACAGAATTGTGCTTTTTTGGGGAACAATGATTTTGATCTGAAAACATAGAGGAAAGAGATTCCTTAGAGCAGTGACTTTTATACTAAATCATTTTAGATGTTTCATCATGATGTCATAAATGAGGTAATTTGCTGATGATTAGCGTGTCATACGTTTGTATTTTATCTGCTGCTCTTCCTATGAAGATTAAGTGGTCCATGCTTAATGATTGAGACAACTTTCTGGCATGGGCTGCTAAATGGCAAGTAATATTTGTGCCACACAAGTGGAAGAAAATAACTAGTTCCAAATAGAAATTCCTACTTTCAGCATCGCCTTCTCAGGCAGTTCCCCGGATTTGAAGATAATTTTCTTCCACTCTATGTCTGTGGATTCTGAGGTAGCTGAATGAATCCATAAAATTTTCCACAGCTGGATGATATGCTTGATTGGATGATCTGCTATTGATACATTCTTCCACATTTTGTGTTGAGCGGCTGTCAGCTCATGGCAATGGACTCAATGCCAGTCTGAAACTTCCTTCTCCATAATGGCCCAGTTATTTCAGAGAGTTAGTGGGAGTGTCACAATTTTTCAAGGAGGGTTTGACAATGTGCTTGAATCTTTCCTTTTTACCATCTGGTAATTTCTTGCTGTGATAAGTATCTGGCATCCAGCATTTGAAAATATGGTTTGGTCATTAGTGTGAATTCAGGGTTGGGGATTCAAGTTTGAGAGAGGATTCTAGCATTGGTTTTCTCCTGCCAATAAATTTGGGGGATCTTACAGCTGCAGTCAGTAGTTCTTAAGTATTTTGAGATTACCATGTTGGTGGTCCAAGCCCCAGAAGCACATAGGTAGGTAAGGAACAGTGATGACCAGTGAATAATGAGGTCTTGCCGTTCAAAGACACTTCACACGTAGGTAAAGATGGTACTGAAGTTGATGCTTAATTTTGCCTTTGTTAACTGCCTTCACTCCCCTGCCTTCTGCAGAAGATTTCTGAACAGTCTATAAACCCGATCATAGTTTTTATTGTTTTCTTATACTCCTGAAACAAAATAGCACATTTCAAGACCTGTGAGGAGCTGATAGACGGGAGCTACAGGGAGGGAGTCACCCCTAAGTTGCAGAAGGCAGATATCACAAGATCACAAGACAAAGGAGCAGAAGTAGGCCATTTGGCCCATCGAGTCTGCTCCGCAGCTCCCCCATGAGCTAAGCTATTCACCCATCTAGTTCCAGTTTCCAGCTTTTTCCCCATATCCCTTGATACCCTGACTAATTAGATACCTGTCAATCTCCTCCTTAAACACCCTTAATGATTGGGCCTCCACAGCCATATGTGGCAACGAATTCCACAAATCCACGACCCTCTGGCTAAAAAATTTCTCCTCGTCTCTGTTTTAACTGGGTACCCTCTAATTCTAAGACTATGGCCTCTTATCCTGGACTCACCCACCAAGGGAAACAACCTTTCCACATCTACTCTATCCAACCCTTTCAACATTCGAAATGTTTCTGTGAGATCCCCTCTCATTCTTCTATACTCTAATGAATACAGTCCAAGAGCTGACAAACGCTCCTCATATGTTGGCCCCTGCATTCCAGGAATCATCCTCGTAAATCTTCTCTGAACTCTCTCCAACATCAGTATATCCTTTCTAAGATAGGGGGCCCAAAACTGCACACAGTATTCCAAATGAGGTTTCACTAATGCCCCATAGAGCCTCATCAACACCTCCTTACTCTTATACACTACTCCTCTTGAAATGAATGCCAACATAGCATTCGCTTTCCTTACCGCCGATCCAACTTGGTGGTTAACCTTTAGGGTATCCTGCACGAGGACCCCCAAGTCCCTTTGCACTTCCGATTTTTGAATTTTCTCCCCAGCTAAATAATAATCTGCCTGATTATTTCTTCTTCCGAAATGAACAACCATACATTTGTCAACATTGTATCTCATCTGCCATTTCTTTGCCCACTCTCCTAAACTGACTAAGTCTCTCTGCAACCTTTCCATTTCTTCAACATTTCCTGCTCCTCCACCTATCTGGATGAACATCAGGAGAGGGAAAGAAGGTAGACAGTAAGCACAGAGCAACCCTGTGGCCATTTTCCCTCAATAATAAATGCACCACTTTGGATTCTGTTGGGGGGAGGAGGGGTCTAATGAATTACAGGGGATTTCTGCAGCGATCTGATCTCTGGCACTGAGTCTGTCTCTGTGGCTCAGAAGGGAAGGGGGAGAAGAGGAGTGCGGTAGAGATAGAGGATTCCATAATTCAAGTTCAAGATCAAATTTAATTGTCATTCAACTATATATGAATACTCATGAATACAGCCAAACGAGGCAGTGCTACTCTGGGGCCAAGGTGCAAAATACAGTGCCAGCAGTCATGCACAGCACAAGGCACAGAGAGAACACATATGATAGCAAGCACATGTGAGGTATCAGTGGAATACAGTCACACAAAAAACATAGTCCAAGACCCCGAGTCCATGAAATATTGCAGCAGTCTGCAATTGATCATAATATGGCCTGTCTTCTGCTGAGCAAGCACTGGGGGCAGTGCTGACCCAGTCTTGGATGCTGTGCCACACACTCCCTGACACTCTCATGGAGCACATCAACTCCAGCCCCTCTCTCCTGAGCAGCAATAAAAAGGCAACACCACAACCAGAGGCCTAGTCCTCACTACAACCAATGCCATGCAGATCTGCCAATAAATCAGTGGATCAGGCTTGCAGCATTCCACTTCACCAATGTGCAGCAAGGTCTTGCGATCACAAAAAAAGTGATTAAGATGAATACTTGCTGTTAGCACATCGAGAGTGTCAGGGGGCAGAAGTGAGTGCAACTACTAATCTTAGGGAGAAGTTTCTTGGGAAGTTGAAAGGCCTGAAGGTAGATAAGTCACCTGGACTAGATAGTGTACATCCCACAGTTCTGAAAGAGGTGGCTGAAAAGATTGTGGAGGTATTAGTAATGATCTTTCAAGAATCACTAGATTTTGGCAAGGTTTTAGAGGACTGGATAATTGCCAATGTCACTTCACTCTTCAAGGAGGGAGGCAGAACAAAGGAAATTATTGGCCAGTTAGCCTGTCTTCAGTGGTTTGAAAGATGTTAGAGTCTATTATTAAGGATGAGGTTTTGGGGTACTTGGAGGCACATAACAAAACAGGTCTAAGTCTGCATGGAATCCTTCAGAGGAAATCTTGCCTGTTGGAACTCTTTGAGGAAGTGACATGCTGAATAAACAAAGGAGAGTCAGTGGATGTTGCTTACTTGGATTTTTCAGAAGGCCTTTTACAGGGTACTGCACATGAGGCTGTTTAACAAGAGCACATGGTATTACAGGAACAATTCTAGCATGAATAGCAGATTGGCTGACTGGTAAGAGGCAAAGACTGGAAATAAAGGGGGCCCTTTCTAGTGGTTGCTGGTGACCAGTGGTGTCCTGCATGGGTTGACGTTGGGCCAGCTACTTTTTATGTCATATATCCATGATTTGGATGAAGAAATTGATGGATTTGTGACCAAGTTTGCGGAAGATACAAATATAGGTGGAGGGGCAGGTACTGTTGAAGAAACATTACGACTGCAGAAGGACGTTTTACAGATTGGGAGAATGTGCAAAGATGTGCCTGAAAGATTAAAATGTAGAGAAGTGCATGATCATGCACTTTGGAGAAGGAATAAAGATGTGGACTATTTTCTAAACGGGAAACACATTTAAAGATCAGAGGTGCAAAGGGACTTGGAAGTCCTCTTGCAGAATTCCCTAAAGGTTAACTTGCAGGTTGAGTAGGTGGAGAGGAAGGCAAGTGCAATGTTAGCATTCATTTTGAGAGGACTAAAGTAAGGATGTTCAGTAATGCTATGGTTTTATAAGGCATTGGTCAGACTGCACTTAGACTATTGTGAGTAGGTTTGGGCCCCTTATTTAAAAAGGATGTGCTGGCATTGGAGAGGGTCCAGAGGAAGTTCACGAGAATGATCTCAGGAATGAAGGGGTTAACATATGAGTGTGTTTGATGGCTCTGGGCCTGTGCTCACTGGAGTTTGGAAGAATAGGGAGGGATCTCATTGAAACCTATTGAAAGCAAAAGGCCTAGATAGAGTGGATATGGAGAGGATGTTTCTAAAGTGGGGCAGTCTAGGACCAGAAGGCACTGCCTCAGAATAGAGGGATATCCATTTAGAACGAAGATGAGAAAATATTTCTTTATCCAGAAGGTGAGGAATCTGTGGAATTCATTGCCGCAGATGGGTATATGTAAATCGGAAGTTGATACGTTCTTGATTAGTCATGTCTCAAAGGTTATGGGGAGAAGGCTGGAGAATGGGGTTCAGAGGCATAATAAATCAGTCATGATGAAATGATGGCGCAGATTCAATGGGCTGAGTGCCCTAATTCTGCTCCTATAGTAAGTCTTATCGTCTTATAGTAAGTCTGATTATGAGATGGGAAATTAAGCATCAACTTTAGAACATCAAGCACTTCACAAGATATTCAAGATCAGCTTATTTCCTTGTCCGATGCAGACATGTTGTTTTCAAGGTTTGGATCGAAATCTTCTTTGGCCACATCTGTAGCTTCCGATACTCTTATACCCTCCCCCTTTGTCTCCTGCTGAGACATAGCTGATCTGTGTTCCCTTGGCAAAGGGCTGAAGTTGGTGCCATCAAATGTTCGAAGTTCAAAGGAAATTTATTATTAAGGTACACATATGTCACCACATACAACCCTGAGATTAATTTTCTTACGGGCATTCTTAATAAATCCAATAACCATGGTAGAATTAATAGAAGACCACACTAACAGGGTGGGCAATCAGTCTGCTAAACTGTACAAATACAAAAAGAAAGAAAAATAATAATTATAATAAATAAATAAGCTATAAATATTGAGAATATGAGATGAAGAGTCCTTGAAAGTGAGTCTGTAAGTTGAGGAAACAATTCTGTGAAGGGTCAAGTGAAGTTATCCTGTCTGGTTCAAGTGCCTGATGGTTGAAGGGTAATAACTGTTCCTAAACATGGTGATGTAAGTCCTGAGGCTCCTGTACCTTCTTGCTAGTGGCAGCAGCGAGAAGAGAGTATGACTTCATATTGGATATCGGGACAATTGGTTCCCTACAACATTCCTTGCCATATACTTGCAAATTTCTGGGATCTGTTTATTTAATTACCTTTCTTTTCTTTGTTCACTGTCTCTTCTTTATTAAATTTTGACAGAATCAGGGATTGGAGTATAGCTTTCAGTCAAACTTAGGCAACAAAGCAGGGCAAAAGTTAAGTGAATGTCTTAGCTCCTGAGATCACAAAGCCTTTTCACCATTCACGGGGCTGGATCTTGATGGCAAACTCTTGAATTGCTTAGAAATATGCAGCAGCCCTCAAGCTGCTGAACACCATCCAGGATAATAATGCCCACTTGACACAGCAACACACCAAATTCTGGAGGCACTCAGCAGGTCAGGCCACATCTGTGGAAGGAAATGCACACCCAGCTCCCTAAACACATTCCCCACACCACGGGTACACTGTAGTTACTCACCAAGGCTATTCTAACACTTCCAACAGCATCTCTCAAACCGCTGTTTGCTGTCACCAAGTGCATGGGAACACCATCTCCTGCAGGTTCCCCTCCAAGTCGTACATTATACTTGCCTGGAAATAGGTTACCATTTCCTCATCATCACTAAATTTAAATCCCAGAACTCAGTACCCAGCAGCATGATAGGAATATCTTCGCCAAAAGGACTGCTAAAGAAAGTGGCATGTCATTTCTGTCTACAGTATATTTAAGTATAGGCAATAAATACTGGTCTTGACAATGGCACCCTCATCCTGTAAAATTTATACAAATAAGAGTAGCCAGGATTTCATTCATCCATGGCAAACAATTTCATAGCGAAATGCCAGTTATGATCTCCTCATGGGATAGATCAACTTTGACCTCTGCATTTGTACATTGACATGCAAAAGTTGGACTCGATTCAGAGGTCAGATGTGATGTAGTTGACCTCTCACTTCACTGCAGAATTTGGCAGTAAAGTTCAGCAGAGGGAAATGTGTTGTACTGAGGTATTTATTCAAAGACATTTCACACCTGACTCAGCTTAATGCCATTCACGGCTGGTATAAGTAATGCAGCACCATGCTTTTGAGTGTGCTTACTGACCTTAATTTAAAAAGGTTAGGACAAGTGAACATATTTTTCTTTATTTCGATAATCTTAATGTTTTTAAAATTTGAATTTGTAGGACTTTGATTATCACATTTAAAGGAAATCACAATTAAGGAAGTTCAGTACTCTCTCAGTATTTAAGGGGCAGAGCCTCAGGATGTGCTGCCTGTGTCCTGGTTTCTTCTTGCAACCCCCTCCCTTGGAGTGAGGACTGTTGGGCATAGAGGTCATTTGGCTCTCTGCATCTGGATCATGTCAGCGCACATCATGGATTTAGGCTGGCACTTAGATCCAAATGATTCATCTCAGAGGCTCCTGTTCATACAGTTCAGATGCTATTCCTCTTATGAAAAGTTGCCATTTTCAGGAAATATTAAATCTGTAGCCAGTGATTCATTTTCCTCGATATATGAACCATAACAAAATACTTACAATTCTCAGTCTCGATGTTGCACAAGCTACTCCCTGCAGTAGTTGTTCTGATTAATCACTACCCGATCTTTACTAGCTCCTGAACATCTGCTCATGCTATCTTGGAGCTTTCTGCTAGGATGTAAAATCAGATTCATTATTTTTTTCCATATTTCTTTCCTTAAGGAGCTATAACCAGCCTCTGCTTGGTAATGCTTCCCACTACTTGAGCCACACTGGAAATAACTTACAAGTCCATGGCATCTGCCAAGACGTTCAAGTAGAATTCCTGATATTTGGATGTTCTGCTCAATCGTTTTTGCCATATTGACACTTGGGTTATTTGACACATTTTCAGCTAATTCCTAATGTAATAGCATGCATTGATTTGTCACAACAGCTTTTGGGTATTTGCTGTAGTTTAGCTTTGTTGACATCATTGTGTTTGGCCCCAAAACCAAAGTGACCATAAAAACCATAAGACATAGGACCAGAATTCAGCCATTTGGCCCACTGAGTCTGCTCCACAAAGATGCTTAAAAATAAAATTCAACTTTAATTGGTGTGATAATCAATGCTGTGATTAGGGACAGTGCCCTAATGAGCAAACTGAAAAAAAATTAAAGAATTAGTGAAAAGTTTGGTAACATTTTTTAGTGTGTTTTTTAAGCCGAATCACATATGAAGATTTTGCTGGCGTTGTTCCTGATTGTAACTGCCTGCAGCGATCACAGCTGCTCTGTCATTGCTACGCTAATTGCTGGAAAGTGAATTAAAACACTCTGTATTGGCTGTCACTGTACTGCATAGAACAGTACAATAGGACGTAGAACAGTATTCTAAAAGGCTGTCATGGAAGCGAGTTAAAGCGGGTGTGGTGGTCCTACATTAATTCAAAGTGGTTTGGACCAGTACACTCAGTGCCCGAAACTTCAGTGATCTATAGCTTCATAAAGAGCAAAGTGATTGAAGCATCTTGCTCCATTATATAGGCATGCCCTTTTCTCACTGTTACCATCAGGTAGGACGTACAGAAGCCTGAAGGCACACACTTAGCAATTCAGGAACAGCTTCTTCCCCTCCGCCATCCGATTCCTAAATGGACACTACCTCACTTTTTAAATATACGTTACTTCTGTTTTTTGCATAATTTTAATCTATTCAATTTACATATACTGTAATCAGTTTATTTATCTAATTTATTAATTATTTTATTTATTTATTTTTCCTTCTTCTTCTTCTTCTTCTCTACTATGTATTGCATTGAGCTACTGCTGCTAAGTTAACAAATTTCATGACACATGCCAGTTATAATAAACCTGATTTTGAGATGCTGTAATCACCAACAATACAGCTTGTGGACAAATGTGGAGCCCAAAGATATGAGTTTGCAGGCTCAGAGAAAATCATTCATGTTCCAATGGGTACCTATTTTTGTTTACATCTTCTCGCTGACTTTCTGTGGAGTTTATAGCTTGTCGACAGTCGCACTTCGATAAGCCACTGTCCATTGGTAAACATGGAAATGGCCAGCGTACAGCAGATGTCATTACATTTGTATCTGATGCCAAGCAGGTGTCTCAAACACTGAGATGAATGGTGCCCAGAATTGTGAGGCCAATTTCCCAATGTTTTAATTCCCACTCTAGAAATTGATGCTTGCACACTTTAAGGTGGCCACAATTGCTTCTGTACAAAGATTATACATGAATAATAAATCAGTTGCAAATGATTCTAATTCCTAGGCAGATAAAGATTAATGTTTTTGTACAATTGTTTCTAACCCCTAGTTTAAAGAGGGCATTAGACAGGAAATATGTCCTTTGACATATATCCTATGATTTTTCAGCCATTATGTAATTAACTGCATGCATTGTATTCCTTTTGTTACTTAACTGTAGTTGTCCAAAATATTCCACTGAGATAATACAGAAGAGTTGGGGGGAAATCCAACAGAAATATTTCCTCTTGTTCTCCGAGCAACTGAAATTTTTATATCAAATCTCACAATGGTGTTGCTACCACCTTAGTTCAGTAGTAGCACTCTTGAAGCTACATGAAACTTGTGGGTTTAAATTTTCAGATGAGTCGATCTCCATTTTAAGGAACATTGGTGCTTTGGCATCTTGGTATTTTTTCCCAATTTCTTCTTGCCCTTTGACAAGGTAGTATTGGGAAATGTTTCACCACTGGAGTCAACATCAGTTCCCAGGATTTTCCAACATCATTATAAGAAATAGTGACTATATATTCAAATGAGAACATCTTCATGAAATGGCTTTTGATCGTTTTCATGAAGACATATGCTGCTATATCCATCAATGACGCTGAGGCTGAGAAAGTCAAGGGGCTAGCAGTGAACACTACCGATAGCCTGGTCCAGCCATGTTGATGCTATAGCCACGACAGCTCACCGGTGCTTCTGCTTCCTCATGAGGCTAAGATATTTGGCATATTAGCTTTGGTCCTCACCCATTTTTATCGATGCACCCTAGAAAGCATCCTATCCAAGTAGACGCAACTCACACAAAATGCTGGAGGGACTCAGCAGGCCAGACAGCATCTATGGGAAAAAGTACAGTCGACGTTTCAGGCCGAAACCCTTCGGCAGGACCGGAGAAAAACAAGCTGAGGAGTAGATTTGAAAGGTGGGGGGAGGGGAGATAGAATTGCCAGGCGATACCTGAAGCTTGGAGGGGGAGGGATGAAGCAAAGAGCTAGTAAATTGATTGGTGAAAGAGACAGAAGGCCATGGAAGAAAGAAGAAAGGGGGTAGAGGGAGAGGAGCACCAGAGGGAGACGATGGTCAGGCAAGGAGATAACATGAGAGAGGGACTAAGGGATGGGAAATGGTGAAGGGGGGATGGATGGAGGCATTACTGGAAGTTTGAGAAATCGATGTTCATGCCATCAGCTTGGAGGTTACCCAAAGAGAATATAGGGTGCTATTCCTCCAACCTAAGTGTGGCCCTATTTCTCCCCTCCCCCCACCTTTCAAATCTATTCCTCAGATTTTTTTTTCTCCAGTCCTGCTGAAGGGTTTCGTCCCGAAACATTGACTGCACTTTTTTTTTCCATAGATGCTGCTTGACCTGCTGAGTTCCTCCAGCATATTGTGTGTGTTGCTAGGATTTCCAGCATCTGCAGATTTTCTCTTGTTTGTGCTACCCAGATGGATCATGGCTTGGTATGGCAACTGTGCTGCCTATGACTGCAAGAAGCTGCAGAGAATTGTGGATACAGCTCAGCATAACACAGAAACAAGCCTCCTCTTTATGGACTCCATCTATACTTCTTGCTGCCTCAGTAAAGCATTCAGTCTAATCGAAGACCCCATCCACCCTGGACATTCCCTCCTCCCCTCTCCATTCTCCCAGTAGGCAGAAGGTGAAAAAGCCTGAAAGCACGTACCACCAGGTTCAAGAAAAGCTTCTACCTCTACCTTGCTGTTATAAGAATATTAAATGGTCCCTTAGTATGATGAGATGAACTCTTGACCTCACCATCTACCTCATTATGATCATGCATCTTATTGTCTACCGGCACTGTACTTTCTCTGTAGCTGTTGCACTTTATTCTGCTCCCTGTTGACGCTCGACCTTGTATTCTCTCAACGCATTATGTTATGACTTGATCCACGTGAACGGTAGACAGGACAAGCTTTCAACTGCTGCACCTTTATACCTGTGATAATATGCCAATTCCAATAACTGCTTTATGGCCATTTCCTCCAATTAGATTACAGAACACCAATTTTCAAGCAGCAAAAACTTTACACTGGAATTCTGAATCTCCATCATTTATATAATTGAGTCATTGAGTAATACTGCAAAGATGTAGTCCCTTTGACCCAGAAAGTCCATGCTGACCAAGGTGCCTACCCAGCCATTCCCAATTTCCCACTTTCAGCCGATATCCCTCCAAGCCCCACTCATCCATCTACCTAACCAAGTGTTTGTAAACAATACCTTCTTCAACCACATTTTCTGGCAGCTCTGCGTGAGTGTGCTCTGTGTAAGCCTAAAGTCACGAAGTGGGCACTCAGAAACTGTACAGTACAACTGATCAACTGCCTTGTAAACAAAAAGTACTTCACTTGAAAAGGGCCTTCAAAATGTTTTTCACAATGCCTGAATGTCAAAGCAATGTGAAATTTGAGGTCTAGCCAAAGAAAGCAATCAGTGAAACCTTTCAGTTTTGATCTGGAATAGAGTACATCAGTTTGAAGTTCCTCCTCCCTCCCACCCTCTCACTAAATTATCAAGTTGCCATGGTATCATAAACATTTTCCCAATTTCAAGCAGGGGTAATATTCACCAAAAAAAAATCCTAAAGATCGAAGAAAGGCACAAGGAATGTTAGCAGATTTAAATTGTCCTTTAAATTGTCAGTCAGAATTTGAACATTGATTTCTTTAACTTCTCGTAAGTACTCCCCCCTCCCCACCCCTTCTCCTTCTTACTCTTTCCAATTCCCATTCTGGTTATACTCACTCCCCTTCTTTTGTCTTCATGTTCCCATTACCTCCCCCGATGTCCCTCCTCCTTCCTTTTCTTCCATGATTTCCTATTGGATTTCTTCTTCTTTAGTCCCTTACCCCTCCCAGCTTCTGACTTCATCTCCCCACCCCACACAGCCACTTTCCACCTCACCTAGTCCCACTGATCATCTGCCAACTTGTACTCCTTCCCCTTCCCCTACCTTCCTTTCCAGTCCTGATGAAAGGTATCAGCTCAAAACATTGACTGTTTATTCCCCATCCATAGCCCGACTTGCTAAGTTTCTCCAGCATTTTGTGTGTGTTCCTCAACATTTTCATCATCTGCAGAATCCCTTGTGTTTATGAGTTAGCTTGCTGTTTGTTTTTTTGTTAATTGAGAGTTAAATTGCCACTGCAGAGAATTTTAATCGCTACCTGAAAGTATTTTCATTGTTCCTATTAGCAGTTTGAAGTGAACTTCCTGGGATACTTTTCAGGAATTCACCATATCTTCTCAAAGATACCTCAGGACCCCACTTAAGAAGAATCTGTACAATACAACACACAAACCACTAAAAGAACTCAGCAGGTCAGGCTGCATCATTAAAGGGTCATAAACAATGGTTGTTTTAGGTTGAGACCTCTCCAACAACTAATAGGATTAACCAGGATATAAATAAGGCATGGTTTACAACATTCTCCTCATGTTCCCAGAAGAAATGGAAGAAGATAAGACTAGACAGAACATTCACAACAGTGGGAGGAAAAGGGTGGTGGAGGAAAATGAAGATACACTCAGTTATCACTTTATTAGATACATCTGTACACCTGCTTGTTAATGCGAGTATCTAATCAGCCAATCATGTGGCAGAAACCCAGTTCATTAAAACAAGCAGACATGGTCAGGAGGATCCTTTGATGTTTAGACCAAACATCACAATAAGGAAGCAATGTGATCTAAGTGACTTTGACAGTGGAATGATTGTTGGTGCCAGATGGGGTGGTTTGAGTATCTCAGAAACTGCTCATAACCTGGGATTTCCATACAAAACTGTCTCTAGAGTTTAAAGAGAATGGTGTGAAAAACGAAAACAAAAAATCAATCATTGGCTGTTCTGCAGGCAAAACACCTTGTTAATGAAAAAGGTCGGAGGAGAATGACTAGACCATGTGTTACAACAATGGTGTTCAGAAAAGTATCTCTGAATGCACAACACATCAAACCTCGAAGTGATTTGGCTGTAGCAGCAGAAGACCATGAACATACTCTCAGTGGCCACCTTATTAGGTGCAGGAGGAGCCTAATAAAGTGGCCACTGAATACAGCTCCATGAGAATCTGTATCAATGTAACAGTGCATTCAGATACTTCTTGAAAACAGCCACCATGTCAGAGCTGTCTTCAACTTCAACAAGTGTAGATTGGTACATTCTGCACATCAATCCTCCAAGAAAATAGTGTCTCATCAGCAGTTACAGCTGAAGGCTGATATTGCAACTCCAACCAATGTCAAATGAAGATCACCAGTTAGGTCCAACATACCCTAGAAATACCAGAACTGCTGAAGGATAGGTCTTAATTCTTCATTCCTTTTATCACTGTATGTAGTCCTTGCACTAAAATGGTCTTGCTTATCTAGTCTTCGAATTATCCTTGAATTCCTGCTGATTTGAGATCGCTATCACAATCCTACACCTGCCTGAGTACCTTCAATGCATTTGACAAGGTCAGGAGCATTGTGGGAGTCTGATAGGAGTTGGCAGCATAGCAGATGGTCCATTGTTTTCGGCTGATCAGCACAGTTGCATCTCATTGAGTTACTGTCATTGTAACTCTATTCCTCCATCATTACTTCTGTCTTGGTACCTACTGAGGCATAGCTGTGTTGGCTACAGCTCATAGGCTCCTGCTGGAATGACAACCACATGACGTGCTTTATTCTGTAGCCGATTGGAAAACCATTCCTTCAGTTTCACAGCGGCTTGAAGAAGATTGACAATGGTTAGGAAGGTGTATCTGAGCTTAAGTTTACCTTGAGCACAATGATGCTGAAACAATGAGAGTCATAAAATTGTCTGGTGTTTTCGTCTCTACCTCTGGTTACCTCCCTTTTGACCAAAAGGTATCATTTTAGAAAGGCAAAATTCAAATTTGTTTAATGTCATTTCCTGTACACAGGTGTAAAAGAAAACAAAATAATTGTTACTGTGGATCTGATGCAGTACAAAAAAAAAACAATAAAATAAAGAATACAATAACACTAATAAAATGCAGCAAATATAAATACATGAGATAGCTTTTATACATTGATTGTATGTCCATAAAGTGATGTTGGGCACAGGAGTATCTGTACGTAAGTTGACAGTCAGGAAATTGTAAAGCAGTGGTGGTTCGGGGTAACTGGGGAGAGTAACTGTTTATGAGTGTAGAGGTCCTGATGTGGATGCTAGGTAGCCTCCTCTCCGATGGGAATGGGACAAACAGTCCATGAGCAGGGTGGGTGTGATCCTTTATGATGTTACTGGCCCTTTTCCAGCTCCTTTCTGTATATTGGTCCTTGATGATGGATAGGCTGGTACTGGTGATGCATTGGGCAGTTTTGAGTACCTGTTGTGGAGCAAGGGGTTTAGATGGGGTGGAGTTTGTTAGGTGTGTTCAGGAAGGTTTCTTGACACAATATGTAGATAAGCCTACAGGAGGAGAGGATGTACTTGATTTGGTATTGGGAAATGAACCTGGTCAGGTGTCAGATCTCTCAGTGGGAGAGCATCTTGGAGATAGTGATCATACTTCTAGCTCCTTTACAATAGCATTGGAGAGAGATAGGAACAGACAAATTAGAAAAGCGTTTAATTGGAATAAGGGAAATTATGAGGCTATCAGGCAGGAAATTGGAAGCTTAAATTGGGAACGGATATCCTTAGGGAAAAGTACGGAAGAAATGTGGCAAATGTTCAGGGGATATTTGTGTAAAGTTCTGTATTGGTACGTTCCAATGATACAGGGAAGTTATGGTAGGGTGCACAAACCTTGGTGTACAAAGGCTGTTGTAAATCTAGTCAAGAAGAAAAGAAAAGCTTACAAAAGGTTCAGAGAGCTAGGTAACAGCAGAGATCTAGAAGATTATAAGGCTAACAGGAAGGAGCTTAAGAAAGAAATTAGGAGAGCCAGAAGGGGCCATGAGAAGGCCTTGGCGGGCAGGATTAAGGAAAATCCCAAGGCATTCTACAAGTATGTGAAGAGCAAGAGGATAAGACGTGAAAGAATAGGACCTATCAAGTGTGACAGTGGGAAAGTGTATATGGAACCAGAGAAAATAGCAGAGGTACTTAATGAATACTTTACTTCAGTATGCACTATGGAAAAGGATTTTGGTGATTGTAGCAGACTGAAAAGCTTGAGCATGTAGATATTAAGAAAGAGGATGTGCTGGAGCTTTTGGAAAGCATCAAGTTGGATAAGTCACCGGGACCGGATGAGATGTGCCCCAGGCTACTGTGGGAGGCGAGGGAGGAGATTGCTGAGTTTCTGGTGATGATCTGTGAATCATCCATGGGGAATGGAGAGGTCTCGGAGGATTGGAGGGTTGTGGATGTTGTTCCTTTATTCAAGAAAGGGAGCCAGGAAATTATAGACCATTGAGTCTTACTTCAGTGGTTGGTAAGTTGATGGAGAAGATCCTGAGAGGCAGGATTTATGAACATTTGGAGAAGTTAAACTGGACAGTTATATGGACAGGAAAGGAATGGAGGGTTATGGGCTGAGTGCAGGTCGGTGGGACTAGGTGAGAGTAAGAGTTCGGCACGGACTAGAAGGGCCGAGATGGCCTGTTTCCGTGTTGTAATTGTTATATGGTTATATGGTTATAATATGATTAGGAGTAGTCATCATGGCTTTGTCAAAGGCAGGTCGTGCCTTACGAGCCTGATGGAATTTTTTGAGAATGTGACTAAACACATTGATGAAGGAAGAGCAGTAGGTGCAGTGTATATGGATTTCAGGAAGGCATTTGATAAGGTAGCCCATGCAAGGCTTATTGAGAAAATAAGGAGGCATGGGATCCAGGGGACATCGCTTTGTGGATCCAGAACTGGCTTGCCCACCAAAGGCAAAGAGTGGTTTTAGACGGGTCACTTTCTACATGGAGGTCGGTGACCAGTGGTGTGCCTCAGGGATCTGTTCTGGGACCCTTACTCTTCGTGATTTTTATAAATGACCTGGATGAGGAAGTGGAGGGATGGGTTAGTAAGTTCTACTGGTGACATAAGGTTGGCGGTGTTGTGGATAGTGTGGAGGGCTGTCAGAGGTTACAGAGGGACATTGATAGGATGCAAAACCGGGCTGAGAAGTGGCAGATGGAGTTCAACCCATGTAAGTGTGGAGTGGTTCATTTTGGTAGGTCATATACAATGGCAGAATGTAGTATTAATGGTAAAGACTCTTGGCAATGTGGAGGATCAGAGGGATCTTGGGGTCCAAGTCCATAGGACATTCAAAGCTGCTGCGCAGGTAGACTCTGTGGTTAAGAAGGCATACAGTGTATTGGCCTTCATCAACCGTGGAACTGAATTTAGGAGCTGAGAGGTAATGCTGTAGCTATATAGGACCCTGGTCAGACCACACTTGGAGTACTGTGCTCATTTCTGGTTACCTCACTACAGGAAGCAGGTGGAAGCCATAGAAAGGGTGAAGAGAAGATTTACAAGGACATTGCCTGGATTGGGGAGCATGCCTTATGAAAACAAATTGAGTGAACTCGGGCTTTTCTCCTTGGAGCGACGGAGGATGAGAGGTGACCTGATAGAGGTGTATAAGATGATGAGAGGCATTGATCGTGTGAGTAGTCAGAGGCTTTTTCCCAGGGCTGAAATGGTTGCCACAAGAGGACACAGGTTTAAGGTGCTTGGGAGTAGGTACAGAGGAAATGTTAGTGGTACGTTTTTTACTCAGAGAGTGGTGAATGCCTGGAATGAGCTGCCCGTAACGGTGGTGGAGGCGGATATGATAGGGTCTTTTCAGAAACTTTTGGACAGGTACATGGAGCTTAGAAAAATAGAGGGCTATGGGTAAGCCTAATAATTTCTAAGATAGGGACATGTTCGGCATAACTTTGTGGGCCGAAAGGCTTGTATTGTGCTGTAGGTTTTCTCTGTTTCTATGTTTCTTACTGTCCACCACAGGGAAGTTCCCGTACCAAGCGGTGACGCAACTTGTTAAGATCCCCTCTGCTGTGCATCTGTAGAATGACATGAGTTTGGATGTGTGTTGTCCAGCTCTTCAGCCTCCTCAGAAAGTAGTGGCATTGGTGAGCTTTCCTGACTGGGAAGGATGTGTTCTGGGACCATGAGAGGTTGTGCAAGATGTGCACTCCCAGGAGTTTGAAACTGCTCTGCCACCAATGTAATGGGGGGATGCGAGTATTGCAAATTCTCCTGAAGTTGAATGCCACTTCCTCTCTCCTGATGAAGGGGCTCGGCCCAAAGCGTCGACTGTACTCTTTTTCCATAGGTGCTGCCTGTCCTGTTGAGTTCCTCCAGCATTTTGTGTGTGATGCTTGGATTACCAGCATCTGCTGATTTTCTTGTGTATCGCCTTTGTCTTGTTGACATTGAGGAAGAGGTTATTTGCCTGACACTAGGCCTTGAGCTCTTCCACTTTCTGGAGGCCGTCTCATCATTGTTGTTATTGTTGTGCCATCAGCGAATTTGGAAATGTGATTACTCTGGTGTTTGGCCATGCAGCCAAGTGGAGTTGATTAAAGCCATCAGAGGAAAACAACTTGGCCCGAAACATCGGCTGTACTGTTTTCCATAGATGCTGCCTGGCCTGCTGAGTTCCTCCAGCATTTTGTGTGTGTTGCAGGCAACTAAGTTCATTTTTTTTTGCAAAAATGATGTGCCAGATCTGTATAAGTGTTTCATCATGTGAGGATCAGCTTAGCCAGACAACAGTGGATGATTTCTGGTTCCAACGTTAATTTTGCTCTTAATACTATGTTCCTTGAAACACCAAGTGTGAAACAATGCCATAGTTTATTCTGTTCAGGAGAATAAACAGAATAGTTTATTTTACTCTGTTCAGTAACACTCTGCAATATATAATGCAAATTCGGTTCCTTTATACTCCTGGTGCTTTTTTACTGAAATACAGCATAGTATATGGCTCTTCTGGCTCTTTGAGCTGCACTGCCCACATATAACCCTAGCCTAATCATGGGCAATTTACAATGACAAACTGACCTACTAACTATTACGTCTTTGGACTGTGGGAGGAAAGGGGAGCACCCAGGGGAAACTCCTTACAGATGGCAGCAGGAAGTTAACCTGGGTCGCTGGTTCTGTAAAGCGTTGTGCTAACCTCTACACTACTGTGGTTTGTGGCAGCCATGGCTTAATTTACTCTCCTTCGGGAATGGTAAATATTATATTAGCCTACCTAAATTCATATTGCATTTCTAAATTCAAAATGCATTTTGTTGGGAAAATCCAGGAACTTGGTGTAATCAGGTTTTCACTAGCCTCTCAGCTTTCGTTTGTTCATTAAGTGTGGAACACGTTGAACATAAGATATAAGAAGGTGGCTATAGAAATCCTCAAGTACACTTGGCTATTCAATAAGGTTATGGCTGACCTTAGCTTGACTTCATCTCCAATTTCTTGTCTGTTCCCTATAACCTCAGATTTCAAGACAACAGGAGAATAACCTCGGTATTAGACATATTCATCATTAACAGCTGTCTAATTAGTGGGGGTTGGGTGGAAAAAAAAGATTCTTGACTGAGTGTAACTACTATATTCCTTTTCATCTCTATTTTGTTCTAACTCCTTATTCTGAAACTATATGAGCCTCGAACCCTTAGTCCTGGCTCCCTCGAGGGGATACGGCATCTCAGTGTCTACCTTGCCAAGCCCCCTCGATCTCATGCTTCAGGCTGTACCTGCTCCCCTTTGTGAGTCAGAGCTGACTCACTGATACACAAAAGCAGAAAGTGCACACAATAAATAATTGCATTCCTCCAGCATTTTGTGTCTGTTGCTTGGATTTCCAGCATCTGCAGAGTTTCGAAGGACATTAGACAAAGCACAGCAAAGAAAACTAAGCAGATAAAGTAGGAAGCAGCAACATACAGCAATAAAAGGACTGTGATAAAGTGGGTAAAAAGGTGCTAGAGGAAAGGAGAGCAGGGGCATGGCCCAATCACAATTATATGCACACTAAAGGTACATGCATGTGTGACTAGTATGCATAAGGAATTTGTTCACACCTTTAAAAGGGGTCAAATTTAAAATCCCATATGAGCTCCAAGCTCCGATTGTAAATTTGCTTGGCATCCTGACAGGTGGACGTGTAGTTTTTGAAATGTACTGAGGAGTACTTCCCAGTAAAGATTAATAGCTCTGTCAGAAAGCTGAATAACCAATTTCAAAACTGTCCCGAAGTTCAGGGAAGTTTTAAAAAGGTTATCAGTCCCTCCATTGACAAGATTATTAATCCTAATAATTTCTGTATTGGCTGGCAAAGGTTACATTAGAAATGCATGTGTGATCTCTTGATTTTGAGATGCTATGGTTAAAATAAATAAGCTGTGTGAATGTATTCAAAGAAAATGACATAGTTCTCATTAATTCTGTTATATTGTCAATTATTCAATATTTAATATACAGAATATTTTTTCCTGCTAATAATTCTATGAAAACGATTTGGTCCTTTGAAAATATTCCAACATGAAATAATCTTAATGGTACAATTCATCTGCATTTCTTTTCCCATTGATTTTTGCGATGACATCAGTCACCAAAGCAAAACTAATGATATACTACACTGGGAATCTGTTCAAAATTATATAAATCTTCATAGCAAAAACAAGTATGTATATTATTCCTTAAGTATTGTTAAGTACAAGAAAAATAAGTAAAAGTGTGGTAAATTATCTTTTCCATAAAATGACTTCCAGCCATAGGCATAAACAAAAAGCTACAGAATGTCCTAATTTGAAGCAAGATCAGAAAATGCTCAAAATACTTCATATACAGGCTGTGCCCTGAGGGGAGAGAGATGCAGAGTTAAGGTTTTGGGGAGCTGATCTCTCATGCAGGCTGTTTGCTTTCTGTCAATTATGTGCTGGAAGGAAATTTAGAAAGGATATGCAGTGAACCCCTTTTATTATATATGGGAAAGCCATGCAAAAGTTCAAAATGGAGACAATTAGATTTAGTATTCACATAGTATTCAATTCAAATTGTTAATGTGTTTGCATTAGCTAAGAGCGTGGGAGCATGAGAAGGCTTTTTTAGCTTGTGCATACTTATCATTCAATGAGAATATAGTTGTTCTGTAATTGACTATGTATACCTACCTTTACCTTAGTTCCCTTTGTAATTGACATCTTTGGGATGTGGGAGGAACCCAGAAGAAACACAAGGTTACATACCTCATGGATATCTTGTGACTGTCTTATGAGGATGATGAAATGGTCTTGCGGAGGTCACATGATGTAAATTTTCCCGCCGATGTGAGGTCATGTGATGACCTGTTCTCAACTGGTGACGCAGTTAGTTTTCCCAGTTGAGTTTTAAGTTTAGTTCGTCAGTTACTCCATATTGCTGCGTATTTTATTTTATGATGTGGTTTCATTTTAAAATAGAGTTTTACTTTCCATTGTAAGGTACAGAAGTGTTGGGCTGGTAATTTCACCAATCTCTGCCAGGTTTGTTGATGTACCTTTTCAGTAGTATTGGAGAGTGAAGACCAGAACCTGAAGGAGTCATTCGGCAGTTTTGGAGAGGATGGACCATTATTGAATTCGTTCAAGTAAGAGTGATCTGCATGAGATAACCTCTGCTAAAAGCAGCAGAAAAGGTTGTGTAGTATCTGGTCTATGGAGGAAAAAGGTCAGTGCCTTTAAACCGTTTTATTTCCATTGTCATGAGTCCTGCAGACGAGGCAGATTCCGGCTGGGATCAGCAGTAATGGCAAGTCTTCGAGGAATTCTTTACTTCAGGAAAGTCTCTCCTAATTGACTGTATAAATCACTTGAACTTTCAAATTTACCATTCTAAGAACTGTGTTCTAATTTACCACTTTAAGATTGTGTTCACATTTACTGCTTTAAGAAGTAGTACTGAGTTTGGTGGTTTGTTAAATGGCCGCATAGCAGTTTACTTCCGGTCAAGGTTTTCGTTTGTTTATCTTTTTACTAATTTTGAGCGGAGTTTAATAAATGTTTATTTGTTTATAAAACCTGACTCATTTCTATATTCATTGTTGCCGGTCACGTGACAATTCAAACTTCACATAGACAGCATCGGATCAGAATTAGGTTTGATATCACTGGCATATGTTCTGAAATTTGTTGACGCGATTGAACCTGAGTCTCTGGCATTATGAGGCAGTAATTCTTATTAACTGCAAAACCATGCCTCTCCATCCTTAAGTTCCTTTGATTATTTTTTTTATCTCTCACTGACATTGTAATGGTCTGCCAAGTCTCAATTAACAATCACTTCTTCTACCTTTTCAATATCTAAAAAGTATTCTGACTTATCTCTCTCTTTTTTACACTCAAAGAGGACAGTCTCAAATTTGTCTATACATTTCCGTTTACTTAATCCTTTAATATCTCATTGCAAATTAATGCTTCATTTATACTCCTTTACCTTGTCACTTGGCATTGGCAAATTTTCACTTTCCATCCCATCACCTAAAAAGATATTAATATGATGAATTCCTACCTTAATTTGGCATTGAGATGAGCAGAATCCCCTTGGTAAAGAGCATAATTGGTTTAAAACAGACTTTAAATTGCTCTGTGGTGTGGTGGGGGGGATGGGGTTAGGTGGAAGATTAAGAAATCACTGCAGCTAGAAATAGTCTTTGGCTTAGTGGGATTGACTTATGGCATGATATGATGATTTAACTGTATAATATATTTTTAGAAGTCCAAAGCAACACACATAAAACGCTGGAAGAACTCAGCAGGTCAGGTAGCACCTATAGAAGTGAATAGATTGTTGATGTTTCAAGCTGAGACCCTTCATCAGGACACCAGTAAAACTGGTTCCATACAAAGCAAAATATCTCTCTTATCCTTTGATATGTAACTTGGACTAATAGTCCCTGGCAATATTTTAAAATATACCTTCCTTTTGAGGTAATGTTAAATTTTTTAAAAATGGTCTTCCTGTTCTTATGGATCAGATGGATGTGAAATATCTAATGTCAACATCCAACATAAAGTTTTCCATTTATTTTACACGTTGCATAACATCAGTTCTTCAGAAACGCTACAGAACAGATTAGAAGATATTTACTCCCCAGACATCAATGAACAAATTAACATTTTTCTCACTACTATTTGAACAGCATGTTTACTCATCTTGTTTGTTTGCATAACAGTAGTTGTTAGTTTTCAAAAGTCACTTTTTTATGCTATAGATTGGATAAAGAATTCCTTTTTGTTGCCTTTAGTATAATTTATCAGCGTTTACACAGCATAATTCCTTTACTTTCCTGGTCCTGGAATCAGGAACACTGGAATAACTCAATGGGTCGAGCAGCATCTCTAGAGGCAAAAGGGATAAGTAATCATTTTGATTTGAGCCCCTGCATCAGGAAAGAAAGGGAAGAGAGAAGATTACCAATGTACAGCAGCACAGGGGTGGACTGGTAGGTGATGGGTACGACTGGTAACACATAGAGGCTGGGAAGTGATAGGTAGATCCAGATGGGGAGGGTGTAATGGACAGGTGTAGCTAGATGGGGCAGGCTGAAGAGGAGAGCAAAAGGACAAGAAAACTATTTACAATGGTCAAGTCGAGTTTCTGGTTGCACATCATTTTAAATCTTTCTCATACTGATTCAATTTCAGGTAACCGTCTCCCACAAGCACTTAACTATCCACATAGTTTACTTCTCCCTTTGTTCCCCTCACCTCCCTCCTCACACCTGTTCCCATGTGCCCACTCTCCCCTCCCCACTGGTTCCACCTATGACCTGCTCAAAGTTCAAAGTACATTTATTATCAAAGTTTGTATACAGTGTACGACCTTGAGATTCATCTTCTTGCAGGCAAAGAAACACAACAGAACAGAAAGAAAAGCCCCACACAAGAACACGGCACCCAATGTGTGGGGGATGGAAAAAAACAATAAAATGTAAGCAAATAACGTTAACCGCAGAGTCCCCGAAAGTGAGTCGGTAGTTGCGAAATGTGTTCAGCATGGAGGGGAATGAAGCCCGTCCAAGGGCTCGATGGCTGCAGGGTAACAGCTGCTCTTGAACCTGGCAGCGTGGGACCCAAGACTGCTGCAGCTTCTGCCCAGTAGCACCAGCAATGAGGAGAGACCAGTCAGTCAGGGGCTGAACGCCTGCTCGTTCTCCGCTCTTGTTCTTGTCTACCTTAACCTCCCTTGATGCTTTAACTGGCGCAGAGTAGTGGAGCTGACCACGGATTCATGTTCCGCCGTTAGGAATCGACGCAGTGTACACCCCCAGCGATGGCCATAGCTACACCCTCCGCTCTCATCCATGCCAAATGCCCCAGGAGGTTGCAGAAGTGTCAGATGGTTTACTCAGCTTAAAGATACGTCTTAAGAAGGGAAATTCCAGGCGGCAATCGATCGCAGTTCAGAAGTATGTGTAGAAGAAGAAGAAGAGTATCTAGTAGTATTGTGAGTTGTCTGCAGGATGGGGCCATCAGTTCCCCACCATCCCGTATACTTCTTTACACCGGCAATAGTTCCTCTTCTCTCTGAAATAGCAGCTTACTCCTTCTGCCTCTACAGAAACTGCTTGGCCCATTAATTTCTCCCAGCATTCTGCTTACTTGTTCCTCTAATTTTCACTTAGTTTCTAATTTTTTTTTGTTGCTGGTATGTTCCCTTCTCTCCATAATTCTGTCTACTCCATTAGTACTTTAGTTTTCAGTCTAAAAGGATGACTTAAAGAAGAGGCAAATTTCTTCAGGAACGGTGGAGAATGGGTACTAAAGGCCTCCAATCTCCTGAATAAAGTGGATTTTCAAAGATGGAAGTGAAAGACAGATATGCAGACAGAGGCATTGAAAGGAAGATGCCACAGAGGAATAAAACAAGCATACATAAAGTACAACGCATTATCCTCCACAACCTTTGCCATCTCCAAAGGGATCCTACCACTAAATGCATCTTTACTTCCATCCTCTCTACTTTCCATCCTCTCCCTTGTCCATTTATTTCTCCCCACTAATCTCCCTCCTAGCACATATCCCTGCAAACGGTCAAAGTACTACACCTAGCCATACACCTCCTCCCTGAACTTAATTCAGAGCCCCAAACAGTCCTTCCAGGTGAGGCAACATTTCACCTGTGAATCTATTGGGGTCATCTATTTGTGACCAGTGCTCCCGAAGCAGCCTCCTCTACAGCGGTGAGAACCGCTATAAATTGAGAGACAGCTTCATTGAGCACCACCGCTCCATCCGCCAAAAGCGGAAACTCCTGGTGGTCAAACATTTTAATTTCAATTTCCATTCCCCTTCCAATATGTTGGCTCATGACTTCCTCTGTGCCAAGATGAGACTGCCCTCAGGTTGGAGGAGCAACACCTTGTATTCTATCTGGGTAGCCTCCAACCTGATGGCATGAATATCAATTTCTCCTTCCGGTGGAAAAAAAACCCTCCCCCCACCTCCAACTCCCCTATTCCCGCTCTGGCCTTTTATCTCTTCTCACTTGCCTATCATTTCCCCACCTGTGTCCCCTCCTCCCTCCCTTTCTCCTATGGTCCACTCTCCTCTCTTATCAAGTTCCTTCCTCTCCTGCCCTTTATCTTTCCTTCCCACCGGGAATCACTTATTCTGTAGACACTGCCTGACCTGCTGAATTCCGCCAGCATTTTGTGTGTGTGTGTTGTTTAGGATTTCCAGCATCTGCAGACTTTCTCCTGTTTATACATAAAGATGCCAAGATGGATTAATTGGATAATGGATGCAGACATCAACAGTGGAGTAAAGTCTGAATCAAGGATGGAAGTGAGAATAATGAGGCAGAAAGAGTCCTGTTGGATTGTAATTTGCCCCTAATGTGTTATTCAGTGGTTGAGTCTGGGGAGGGGGAATTAACAAGAATGTTTGGGAATTACATTGGGACAATGTAGGATCAGTGTAAATACATGGTTGATGGTCTGTATGGACTGACTCCATGGCTGAAAGGCATTTTCCATGCTGCGTCTCACTGACTCTTAGAATATTTTAAAAAGTTCTTGTTGGGCTCTGAATGACAGTAAAGAATATTGAACACTGTAATTGTGAAAGTAATTATAACAGTATCAGTGAAACGTAATTAGAGAGTATTAATCATCACTTGTAACACAATCAAGTACATGCCAAACTGAATAGAAAAATCCTGCAGCATTTTCTGTGAATAATTTCATATTTCTGAGAAAACAAATGGGGACAATATTGTAATAATTAATTATGTAACTGTTTGTCAAAATAAATGATGCAGCTAACCAAAAACTATGAAGTATTATTAGTTGTACAAGTCATTTATCTCCTGGGACTTTTGCATCATGATTTGGACTCTGCAACATTATTATGCCAAGATGTAAGTCTCGGAGAAATTCATACTCAAGAATTTTTTGAAAAGGATCTTTTGTAAGATATTTGCTGGTTTCAAAACAAAGTGGTTATTTTTGTCATATCCGTGTGGAAGTTTGGATTTCTCTGGTGTACACCCGTGACCTGAAGGAGTAGCTTAAAGCTGCTGCTGTCCCAAATGCACCTATTTTGGTGTTCAAGTGGCTAGTTTGCAGGCCTGAAATGTCTCAGAGTTGAGCATCTTGGTTGTTGACAATTTATGCAGGAGTGAGATTGATAAATACATGGGTACCAAAGCAATCAAAGGATTTAGGGTTCAGGCCAGAAGACTGAGTTGCAGGATCAGCCAAGATATTGGATGATGCAGAAGGATTCAAAGGCCATATTGTCTATTGGGTCCATTCAGAACCATCAATATTTAACAATAAAATCTGGACTGACAAACAATAATTCACTGCTGAAAAGTGTTCCACTGCTAACAGTGTTGTCTTTAGGTTTAGAGGGGTCAGAGAATGTTGAATCTTTGTAGATGGAGTTAAGAAACTGCAAGGGTAAAAAAAACATTATGGGAATCATTTATAGGCCTCCAAATAGTAGCCAGATGTAAGGTTGAGATCGCAAAGTGAGCTGGAAAAGGCATGTAGTAATGGTAATGATACAATTGTAATGGGGGACTTCAATATGCAAGGGGATTGGGAAAATCAGGTTGGTGTCGGATTGCAAGAGAGAGAATTTGCTGAATGCCTACAAGATGGCTTTTTAGAGCAGCTTGGACTTGCGCCACTCAGGGAAAGGCTACCTGAGATTGGGTGTTCTGTAATAACCCAGATCTTATTAGGGAGCTTGATGTAAAGGGACCCTTAGGACACATTGTTCATAATATGATTGAATTAATATTGCAGTTTGATAGGGAGAAACATAAGTCACATGTATCAGTATCGCAATGGTACAAAGGGAATTACAGAGGCATGAGAGAGGAGCTTGCCCAGGTGGGGATGATGGCAGAGCATAGATGGTTGAGGTTTCTGGGAATAGTTCACAAGGCACTGGATAGATATTTCCCACAGAGGAAGAAGTTCACAAACGGGAGGGGTGGGCAACCGTGGCTGACAAGGGAAATAAAGGACTGCATAAAAGCCAAAGAAAAGTAGCAAAACTGAGTGTGAAGTTGGATGATTGAGAAACTTTTAAAATCCAACAAAAGGCAACTAAAAACACTATAAGAAGGGAAAAAATGAAATATGAGGGCAAACTAGCCAATGATAGAAAGCAGGATAACAAAAGTTTTTCAGTTATATAAAGAAGCAAAGAGAGTTGATATTGGATCACTGGAAAATGATGCTGGTGAGGTAGTAATGGAGAACAAAGAAATGGCAGATGAACTTAATGAGTACTTTGCATCACTGTGGAAGACACTAGCAGTGTGCCAGAAGTTGGTGAGTGTCAGGCAGCAAGAGTGAGTGCTAGGCAAAAGTCCTAGGCAAACTCAAAGGTCTTAAGGTGGAAAAGTCACCTGGACCAGATGGACTACATCCCAGATTCCTGAGAGAGATTGCTGAAGAGATAATGGATGCATTGGTCATGATCTTTCAAGAATCACTTGATTCTGGCATGGTCCTAGAGGACTGGAACTTTGCAAATGCCATTCCACTTTTAAGAAGGGAGGAAGGCAAAAGAAAGGAAATTATTGGCCAGTTAGCTTAACCTCAGTAACTGGCAAAGTGTTGGAGTCTATTATTAAGAATGAAGTTTTGGGATACTTGTAGACTAATGATAAAATAATTCAAAGTCAAGCATGGTTTCTGTAAAGGGAAGTTTTGCCTGACAAATCTGTTAGTGTTCTTTGAGGAAATAACATACAGGGTGGACAAAATACAGACAGTGGATGTCATTTACTTAGATTTTCAGAAGGCATTTGATAAGGTGCCACACAAGAGGCTACTTAGCAAAATAAAATCCTATGACGTTACAGGATAGACACTGGCATAGATAGAAGAATGGCTGATAGCCAGGAGGCAGCGAGTGGGAATAAAGGGGGCCTTTTCTGGGTGGCTACTGGTTAATAGTGGTGTTCCTCAGGGGTCAGTACTCGGACTGCTACTTTTCATGTTGTTTGTCAGTGATTTAGATAATAGAATTGATAGCTTTGTGGCAAAGTTTGTGGATAATACGGAGATAGGTGGAGGGGTAGGTAGTGCTGAGGAAACAATGTGATTGCAGCAGGACTTAGACAAATTGGAAGAATGGGCAAAAAAGTGGCAGGTGGAACACAGTGTTGGGAAATGTATGATAATGAATTTTGTTAAAAGGAACAATAGTGCGGACTATCATCTAAACGGACAGAAAATTAAAACATCAGAGGTGCAGAGGGACTTAAGAGTTCTCGTGCAAGGTTGAGTCGGTGAGTAAAGAAGGCAAATGCAATGTTGGCATTTATCTAAAGGGGAATAGAATATAAAAGCAAGGGGATAATGCTGAGACTTTTCAAGATACTCGTCAGGCAGCACTTGGAGTATTGTCAACAATTCTGGGCCCTCACATCTCAGGAAGGATGTGTTATCATTGGAGAGAGTCCAGAGGAGGTTTACAAGGATGATTCTGGGAATGAAGGGGTTAACATATGAGGAGTGTTAGTCAGCTTTGGGCCTGTACTCACTGGAATTTAGAAGAATGTGTGGGGATTTCATTGAAACCTACCAAATGTTGAAAGGACTGGATAGGGTTTCTGTGGGAGGATGCTTCCTTTTGTGGGGGTATTCAGAACTAGAAGGCACATCCTTAAAACTGTGTGGTGACCTTTAGACCAGATGTAAGGAGGAATTTTTTTAGGTGGTGAGTAGTGAATCTGTGGAATGCTCTGCAACAGATTGCTGTTGAGGCCAAGTCCATGGGTATATTTAAGATGGAAGTTGATTGTTTCCTGATCAGTCAGGTCATCAAAGGATATGGCAATAAGGCAAGTGTATGGGGTTGAGTGGGATCCGGGATCAGCCATGATGGAATGGCGGAACAGACGATGGGCTGAATGGCCTAATTTCCTCTGTTGTCTTATGAACTTATTATTGCTTCTATTTTTGACTTTCTTGTATTTTCATTAAGAAAGAGTTTGCTGAGCTATTCTGTTTTCCTGAAAACCTCTGTTTGAAAATGAGCTACATTGCCACTGCACTCGCAGGTGAACCCGTGCAGCCATGACCGCAACAGACAAATAATAACTTGAAAAATGAACTATCTACAAAACACAATAGTAACCTCACTGAGACAAGTTCTGATTTATCAATCATCAGCGAAGCGTTGGAATCGTGTCATCAAGTGACACAACTGTGTCACCAATTATCTGCTCAATGATACTCGGCTCATGCTCCACCAGACCACAGAGCTCTGGATCTTATAACATCCTTCATCAAGACCTAGCTGCAAGATCTGTTTACCGGAAGACCAGTGAGGTTAACTTCTTTTGACATCTCATCTGTATTTGCCTAAGAATGGTACTGATGATTAAAGGGAATCAATTGTGATGCTTCAGGAAGGGGGCATCCATCATGAAATACCTGCACCATCCAGGACATCCCTTCTTATCATTACTACCATCAGGGAGGAGATACAGGAACTGAACCTGTGACATGGAATAAAATTTTATACAGATTTATATAAAAATAAAAAAAGGATTTAAAAAAATTAAAAAACACGAAAAACAAAAGAAACAACAAATTCTGTCAATTTTTGTCAAGTCTTTGTCTCATAGAAAATCATGATACAGACAGTTTTCGAGGACGATAATCCTTATATAAAGTGAGGGTTACCTGTAACTGAATGTTGTCACAATAGAAATTTTATTGGAGATTTGTGACTTTCATTCGGGTGAATCTCCCTTGCTTGAACTGCCATAATATGGAATTGCCTTTGAGGTCCAGTGGTCATCAGAAACCGTACCTGTGACTGCCAACAATGTTTATCTTCAGGTAAATTTTGAAATTTAAATCTTTATTCCTAGAAGGAGTTGTACAAAATAAAGAAATACAATAGAGTTTGTGAAACACTGTCCATTACAAAGACTGACAAACATCCAATGCGCAAAAGAGAAAAAATTATGCCAAAAATTAATTTTTTAAGAAGTATATAAATAATACTGAGAATGTGAGTTATAGAGTCCTTGAAAGTGAATCTCGAGGATGTGGAGTAACTTCAGATTTGAGGTGAATGAGGTTATCTGTGCTGGTTCAGGAGTCTGAGGGTTGTCGGAGAATAACTGGTCCTGAAGCTGGTGATGTGGGATCGATGGCTTCTGTACCTCCTGTTCTATGGTAATAGTGCGAAGAGGGGTCCTAAATGATGGAACACACACAAAATGCTGGAGGAACACAGCAGGCCAGGCAGCCTCTCGGAAAAGAGTAAACAGTCGATGTTTTAGGCTGAGACCCTTCATCAGGACTAGAAAAAAAAGATGAGGTGTCAGAGTAAGAAGGTGGGGGGAAGGGAGAAGAAATACAAGGTAGTAAGTGATAGGTGAAACTGGAGGAAAGGGAGGAGAGAAGTAAAGAGTTGGGAAGTCGAATGGTGAAAAACATAAAGAGCTTGAGAAGGGGGAATCTGATAGGAGAGGACATGGAAGGAAGGGAAGGAGAGGAGCACCTGAGGGAGGTGATGGACAAGTAAGGAGATAAGGTGAGAGAGGGAAATGGGGATGGGGAATGGTGAAGGGGGAGCATTACCAGAAGTTCAAGAAATTGATATTCATGCCCTCTGGTTGGAGGCTTCCAGATGGAATATAAGGGGTGGCTCCTCCAACCTGACTATGGCCTCACTGCGGCCTGCTGAGTTCCCCCAGCATTTTGTGTGTGTTGCTTGGATTTCCAGCATCTGCAGATTTTCCCTTGTTTGTCCTTAATGATGGATGCTGCTTTCTTGTGATGGGTGATGAAATGAAGTCCGGCAGACTGCTGACAACAGCACATCTCTTTCTGATGAGCTTAGTTAGTGCAGTCAATGCACATTTTGAGCTTGAAGGGAATTAGAATGTTCCTAACAGCCCCCAGTGCACCTAAGCCCATAGTCACTGCTCAGATATAATGTCAGTCTTCATAATGTCAGGAGAGTGAAGTTGTGAAAGGCAACCAAATGGGACTGTGTTCCTGTCCATGTCCATAAATCCAGAGCAGATCAGCTAGCAGGGGTACTTGCAGTCATTTTGAACCTCCCTCTGCTTCACGGTAAGGTTCCCATGTGCTTTAAGAAGACCACTTTCATCTTGCCACCTAAGCAAAACAAGGTAAGATGCCTTAATGACTTTTGCCCAGTAGCTTTGACATTCAGCATTACAAAGAGCTACAGAACATAGTTGGTAAGGATTGCCAGCAAAACCTCTCCACAATTATTCTCACAACAGTGGAGCCCCACAAGGCTGTGACTTCAGTCCCCTACTCTACTTCTTGTATACTCATCACTGCCTGACCAGAGACTACTCTGACTCCAGCTACAATTATACAAACAATACACCATAATGGGCTGTATCTCAAATAATGATGAGTCAGAGTGCAGGATTGAGATAGAGAGCTTAGTTACATTTTGTCAGGCCAATAACCTTTCCCTCAATGTCAGTCAAGCGAAAGAGCTGAACATTGACTTTAGGAAGGAGGTGGTATAGAAACAGAGAAAAACTACATCACTATACAGCCCCTTCGGCCCACAACGCTGTACCGAACATGTACTTTAGAGATTACCTAGAGTTACCCATAGCCCTCTATTTTTCTAAGCACCATGTCCCTATCCAGGAGTCTCTTAAAAGACCCTATTGTATCTGCCTCCACCGCCGTTGCAGGCAGCCCATTCCACACACTCACCACTCTCTGTGTAAAAAACTTACCCCTGACATCTCCTCTGTACCTACTTCCAAGCACCTTAAAACTGTGCCCTCTCATGCTAGCCATTTCAGCTCTGGGAAAAAGCCTCTGACTATCCACATGATCAGTGCCTCTCATCATCTTATACACCTCTATCAGGTCACCTTTCATCTTCCGTCGCCGCAAAGAGAAACGGCCATTCACTCAACCTATTTTCGTAAGGCATGTACTAACTCAATGCATTGGGTAATGAATTGATCTCTATGAATGGTATGGAAGACAAGTTTTTCAATCCACCTCAATAGATGTGACAATAATAAACCAATTTAGCACTTTGTCTTTGTCAAATTTTCAGATCAAGGCTACATCTACTGACCAACAGAAGCCTTAACAATATTAAGATTTTGGAGTCTGTTAATAGCACAAGAGTCTGAAGAAATATGACCAGGAGTGGACCATGAAAAGGCTTGAACCTGCTCAACCTTTCAATAAGATCATGGCAATATAATCTTTTCCCACAACTCTATTCCCCTGCCCAGTTCCCTTGGGCCTTGATTCTTCTGTAGTCTATATCTCCATCCATCTCAGGCTTGACTATATTCCATGATTCAGCATCTAGAGTTCATTACAGCAGTAAACTCTAAAGACATCCATTCCAAGGGGGAAATAATTTTACCTCCGTCTCAGTGTTAATCTTATCCTGGGTTTATTTCCTGTGGTCTTAGATTGCTTCATTAGAAATAACACTTTCTTGGCATATACCTTGTCAAACTCTTTCAGAATTTTCAATAACTTAATGAATTCACTTTCCTTCTGCCATGCACCAGGGAACATGGGCTTATTCTGCTCAGTCTTTTCCCTAAGGGTAACACTGTCTTCACACTAGGAATCTATGTAGTGAATCTTTGTTATACTGCCTGAGGCGATAAGAGAAAATGGTTATACAAAGCCTGAATAGTTGTAGGGAAGTGGTGTTAGGTAAATTGAAGGGATTGAAGGCAGATAAATCCCCAGGGCCAGATGGTCTGCATCCTAGAGTGCTTAAGGAAGTAGCCCAAGAAATAGTGGATGCATTAGTGATAATTTTTCAAAACTCGTTAGATTCTGGACTAGTTCCTGAGGATTGGAGGTTGGCTAATGTAACTCCACTTTTTAAAAAAGGAGGGAGAGAGAAACCGGGGAATTATAGACCAGTTAGCCTAATGTCAGTGGTGAGGAAACTGCTGGAGTCGGTTATCAAGGATGCGATAACAGCACATTTGGAAAGCGGTGAAATGATCGGACAAAGTCAGCATAGATTTGTGAAAGGAAAATCATGTCTGACGAATCTCATAGAATTTTTTGAGGATGTAACTAGTAGAGTGGATAGGGGAGAACCAGTGGATGTGGTATATTTGGATTTTCAAAAGGCTTTTGACAAGGTCCCACACAGGAGATTAGTGTGCAAACTTAAAGCACACGGTATTGGGGGTAAGGTATTGGTGTGGGTGGAGAATTGGTTAGCAGACAGGAAGCAAAGAGTGGGAATAAACGGGACCTTTTCAGAATGGCAGGCGGTGACTAGTGGGGTACCGCAAGGCTCAGTGCTGGGACCCCAGTTGTTTACAATATATATTAATGACTTGGATGAGGGAATTAAATGCAGCATCTCCAAGTTTGCGGATGACACGAAGCTGGGTGGCAGTGTTAGCTGTGAGGAGGATGCTAAGAGGATGCAGGGTGACTTGGATAGGTTGGGTGAGTGGGCAAGTTCATGGCAGATGCAATTTAATGTGGATAAATGTGAAGTTATCCACTTTGGTGGCAAAAATAGGAAAACAGATTATTATCTGAATGGTGGCCGATTAGGAAAAGGGGAGGTGCAACGAGACCTGGGTGTCATTATACACCAGTCATTGAAAGTGGGCATGCAGGTACAGCAGGCGGTGAAAAAGGCGAATGGTATGCTGGCATTTATAGCGAGAGGATTCGAGTACAGGAGCAGGGAGGTACTACTGCAGTTGTACAAGGCCTTGGTGAGACCACACCTGGAGTATTGTGTGCAGTTTTGGTCCCCTAATCTGAGGAAAGACATCCTTGCCATAGAGGGAGTACAAAGAAGGTTCACCAGATTGATTCCTGGGATGGCAGGACTTTCATATGAAGAGAGACTGGATGAACTGGGCTTGTACTCGTTGGAATTTAGAAGATTGAGGGGGGATCTGATTGAAACGTATAAGATCCTAAAGGGATTGGACAGGCTAGATGCAGGAAGATTATTCCCGATGTTGGGGAAGTCCAGAATGAGGGGCCACAGTTTGAGGATAGAGGAGAAGCCTTTTAGGAGCGAGATTAGGAAAAACTTCTTCACTCAGAGAGTGGTGAATCTGTGGAATTCTCTGCCACAGGAAACAGTTGAGGCCAGTTCATTGGCTATATTTAAGAGGGAGTTAGATATGGCCCTTGTGGCTACAGGGGTCAGGGGGTATGGAGGGAAGGCTGGTACAGGGTTCTGAGTTGGATGATCAGCCATGATCATACTAAATGGCGGTGCAGGCTCGAAGGGCCGAATGGCCTACTCCTGCACCTATTTTCTATGTTTCTATGTTTCTAAGACTTATTTTACCCTTGTATTTCCACTCTGCGATAAAGGGAGAAACTCAGTTTTCCTTCTTTATCATTATACCTACAGATAATTTTATGGGTGAGAACACTCAGATCTCCTTGATCTCCTTGAACATCAATGATTAATAAAGTCTCATTGTTTTAATGTTCTACTTTTCTACTCTTGCTAAAAAAACGCTCGAATTTCTACTCATTATATTCCACCTGTTGTTTGTTGCCCATTCACTTAACCAGTTAGTATCCTTTTGCAGATTGTTTTGCATCATCCTCATAGCTTTTCCAGCTATCTTTGTCTCACCTGCAAATTTAGAAACAGTAATAAGCACTTTACCTCTCCTGTAATCATCAACATTGATTCCAACTCACTGAGCACCCCTCCCTCCCCATCACCAGCAAGCTCTCAGAGGCAAACTTTTAGTTACAGGTTCAAAGTTCAAAGTAAAATTTATTATCAGAGTGCAAACATGTCACCACAGACAACTCTGAGGTTCTTTTTCTGCAGGCATACTGTTACATACCTCAAGGAGATCTATCATTTTTTTTGGGGAGAATGATGTAATGGTCTTTTGGAGGTCACCTGATGTAATTTTCCCGCCGATGTGAGGTCACATGATGCCACGTGCACCACGGGTATGTAAGGGAAGACCTCAGATGACGCAGATAGTTTTTAGTTTTTAGTTTTCCAGCTAGAACGTTGATGTGTCTCCGTTTCTGTTGTGTATTTGTTTTTATGACGCAGTTTCATTTTTAAAACGGAGTGTTGCGTTCTGTTGCAAGGTACAATAGTGCTGGACTGGAAATTTTTGCTAGATGTGTTGATGTACCTTATTCAAGCAGTAGTATGGGAGAGTGAAGACTTTATCGAAGTATGGGACCCGAAGGATTGAGAGGAGTCGGCATCGTTCTGCAGTTTAACAAAGGATCGACCTTATTGAGTCTTCGTTGAAGGAGTAGTGACCTGCATCGAAGATAACTCTTGCCAAAAGAGATAAAAGTTCATGCAAGGTGCTCTCTAGAATTTAAGGTCAGTTGTTTTAAACTGTTTCCTGCATTGTGAATCCTTTGGACAGAACCAACAGGAAAGTCACGTCTATGAAGAAGTCCTTCTCCAGAGAAATCTCTCCCAATTGAACGTATAAATCTGTTGGATTTTTGAATTTACCATTTTAAGAACTATATCTGACTTTACCACTTTAAGAACTGTTTTCGCATTTAATGCTTTAAGAACCAGTGCCGAGTGACGATTTGTTGAACGGCTGCATAGCGGTTAACTTCCGGTTAAGGTTTTTGTTTGTTTTTTTTATTGTTTATCTGTGTTTAATAAATGTTTGGTTGTTTTTATATAACCTGTCTCGATTGATTTTCGTTGCTGCCGGTTACGTAACAATACTTAACAAATCTATAGAGTAGTAACAGTAAACAGGATCTGTAATCTGTAAAATAATTGCACATAATAAGTAAATACCAATAAATAATGAACACAAAATTACAAAATAAAAGACTCCTTAAATGAGTGTAGTCATCCCCTTTTGTTCTACAGGCTGATGATTAAGAGGTAGTAATTGTTCTTGGACCATGTGGTGTGAGCTTGCCAACTTGGAAATGGGCTATTTTCTGTTAGTTTATATAGGCACCCGTTAGTCTCATGAGACCACGAATTTGCGCCTTGGAAGGTTTCCAGGGCGCAGGCCTGGGCAAGGTTGTATGGAAGACCAGCAGTTGTCCATGCTGCAAGTCTCCCCTCTCCACGCCACCAATGTTATCCAAGGGAAGGGCATTAGAACCCATACAGCTTGGCACCAGTGTTGTCGGAGAGCAATTTGTTGTTTAGTGCCTTGCTCAAGGACACGCACGCTGCCTCAGCCAAGGCTCGAACTAGCGACCTTCAAATCACTAGACGAATGCCTTAACCACTTGGCCGCGCACCAACTCTGTTAGTATCGCAATTCTGTATTCATCACACTATCATACCTTAAATCTAATCTGCAGCTTTTCATGATCGTTTTTGATTTTCATGATTTCTTTTTGCATTTTTTCATGATCTGGTTATCACTGACAAGACCAGCAGTTGTAGCTCATCCCTGATTGTGACTGAGAAGGTGATATCGAGCGTTGGCTTGAAGCTCTGTAGGATTCTGGTGAAGACACTTCCACAATTCTACTGGGAGGGCAATTCAGGTAATTAGACGCAATGATAACGAAGTGTTTGCAGAATATTTCCAATGCAGGATGATGTACAACTTGTAAGGGAACCAGCAGGTGATGGTGTTCCTGTAAATCTACTGCCTTTGTTCTTCCTGGTGGTAGATGACATGAGCTTCAGAGATGCTGCCAGAGTAACCTGTGAAAGTGCCCGTCGTACATTTTTTACATAGTATACATTGCAGCTTTTGTGTGCCACTAGTGGAAGAAATGGATGGTGGATAGGGTTGGGGTTGTGCTTAAGCAGATTGGTTTGTTTTGGATCTTTTTGAGGTTCTAATGTTTCTTGGAAATCAAAATGCACCATACCTGCTCGTTCTTCTTACCTGCCTTTGTAATTACATGCTCAAAGAACAAATGTGTTAAACATAATTTCCTTTTCATAAAATTAAGTTGTCTATGGCACATCACATGATTCTTTTTGAAGTACTCTATTATCATTTATTTAACAATGGATTCTGATCTTTCCCTGAAAATTGATTTTCAGATAAGCTAACTCATAATACCCTGTTCTCACTCTTCTTCCTGGAATATCATTGCTAAGGAGCTGTGTGAATTGGATTTGTATTTAGAATTGAACTCAGGGCAAACTTCGTAGCCACACTAAGGAGGCAGAAGCTATCTAAATTATATCCACTCTTTTCTCACATTTTCTTTTTCCTCTTTCAGTTCCCCGTTCTCTGCCCAACAGCTAGTTGGCAAGGATTATGCACAGTTGATAACAGAGGTGTATTACAAATTGGTTCCTTAAGATTGTCAAAGCCGGGGTGTGGGGTGATGGTCGGGATAAGCTCCCACTGCTTATTAAATGCACTCAATGGCATGCATCTTAAAAAGCCTCTGACAACCAAGCCCAGCTCTTGGGCTTCACATGTAGCTTAGCTACTAAGCCTGTCAAAACCACTTCTACTGATAGGAGTGGGGTAAGGGCGGGTTACTGGCACCTTAAAACTAGTCACCTCAGGCGGATGGGGCTCATCAGCTGTGGCTGGTAGCTCATTTCGGAGAAGGGAAACTCTGATCTCAGACCTCTGCTGCCTTGGGGTTACATCCACTCATGGGGAAGGCTTTGAAAACAAGCTCTGAGGAAGAATCTGGAACTGGAGATCCTACATTGAGTTTAACACTGACTGGCAACTCCTGCTACACTGCTGGTGCCAAACTGTATCAGTCTTTGCCATTCCTTTGGATTCATCAACTGCGTGGGGGGGGGGGGGAGCCTGCTACATGGGCAATAACTTGCTCTTCATATTGTACCGCTCTGGCTTGCATACTGGCTTGTGCATTGACAGTGCCAGCTAGGACATCCACGATTGACCTCAACTAACAGAGGGCTATAACATAAGTCACAGATCTTAAGAACCTCACTCTACCATACACCTCAGGGTTTATCTTGAGTCCTGTGGGCATTGAGAGCTCTGTTTCAGCATGACCAGTATAATTTAGTGTGGTGGCACGCTTTCATTGCCTTTGTGAGCTTGGGTTCAGTGCTGTTATATCACCAGTAGCTCTACATTTTGTAGTGCTTCAAATGCAGTGGGCACGGTAGGCTATTAGAGAATGAAGCCACAAATAACTGCAGCCATTGACCAACGTGATTGGCTCACTGATATCTCATACTAGTTTGAATCTAAGGTTCTGAAATCCCATTATGTTCTGGTATAAAACTGAACTGATATCCATTTCCTACAGAATGATGTGTGCTGTCTACAGCCATAAGCACCTGCAGAGCCAAGTTAGACTGAATAGCTTTCATTAGGGGTCTGTTCCAATCAATTCCTGACAGATAGGGTTCCACAGCAATAACATTTGTGTGTGCAATGACATTAAACTGATTAACCTTGAAGCTGGATTTTTTTTGGTGTTTGTTGTTGTAGATCAGTTTGTGTAAAGCGCGATTTAACCTGGGTCAGATCACCTGGGAGATCACTTCTGCGCAATGTCCTGTTTGCCAGAAGAAATGGCTCAAACACTTTCATGTTTTACTCGCTTTATCACATTTGTAGTTTGCACATCCAATTACATTATAAATCAAAATCAACACATTTACTTCCTTACTGGCATAAACTGGAGTTTTAGCATGTGACCTACATTAGTCATTAAGCACATATACCAAAACCTGGAAGCTTATCACCCTGAGGCTGATACTGAGTGGAACCAATGGATGTGTTGCATTTGGATTTTCAGAAGACTTTTAATAAACAAAAGTCAGGGGATCTGGAATTGAGTTACTTATCTATTTTTTTCTTTCAACCAGCTAGAATTGACCAAGCTTTTTTTCTATGGAAAACAAAGGGAATAACATGTTTTCATGATTTATTCATGGATGACTGTTTCATGTCTTTTGAACAGTTGTCTAACAAATGCAATTTGCCTAGATCACACTTTTTCAGATATCTACAGATTAAAAACTTTTTGAACACTACTTTATCTACCTTTCTGATATCACATCAAAAAAAGTTACAGAAAAAAAAATTAGGTTTAAACCCCTTTCAGAAGAGTTTAATAGCAATTATTTATGATCCGATTACAAAAATACGTCCGGGTACATCTGATAAAATTAAGTATGAGTGGGAAACAGAACTTCAAATATCTTTATCCACAGAGAAATGGGAAAAAATTCTTCAATTAGTCAATACTTCTTCAATGTGTGCCAGACACGCCTTGATACAGTTTAAGATGGTTCACAGAGCTCATCTGTCCAAGGATAAGTTAGCTCGTTTTTATTGCCACATAAATCCGTTTGTAATAGATGTAATTCTCAGGTAGCTTCCTTGACACACATGTTCTGGTCTTGTCCTCTTTTAGAAAAATATTGGAAAGATATTTTTGATATTATTTCAGCAGTTCTGCGTATTGATTTACAACCTCATCCTATTACTGCAATTTTTGGACTACCAGTAATAGGCTCTAGTCATTTATCCATGTCAGCTTGTCATCTAATTGCATTTGTTACATTAATAGCCAGAAGATCCATTTTATTTAAATGGAAAGATTCTAATTCCCCCACTACATTTCAATGGTTTTCCCAAACAATAGCATGCCTAAACTTGGAAAAAATTAGGAGCGGTACTAAATTGGTTAAGTTTGAAGAAACTTGGAGGCTATTTATTCACTATTTTTATATGATGTAAGTTGACCCTTTCTGAATCCTTTGTAGTAATTTTTTTTTGTTCATGTATGGAGGAGCGGAGTTAATGACAAATAATTTTAGCCGAGGTAATATGACAGCCCAAGCTTTGTTTTTTTTAGTTTAGTTTCTTATTAGTTTAGAAGGTTTTCTTTTTCTCTCTTTATAAAATATCTTTTTCATGGTCAATTACAATGAGATTGGGAGGCTAAACTATATTTGCTACTTGGAATTTGTGCTTGTACATGTTAACTGTTATTATTGTAATCCCAATCTCTATGTATCATTATTATTATTGTTATGTTTAATTTTGAAACTTAATAAGAAGATTGAAAAAGAAAAAAAGAGTTACAGTTTGTACCAAATCAAAAACATAGAGTAAGAGCAACCAAGACCTGCTCAGTTTCCTAGGAGTGGGTCACTTGGTCCCTCAAATCTGCTCTGCCATTCAATATTTTGGCTGATGTATTGTGGATAACAGTTGATTGTAATCTCAATTTTACACTTCTGTTGATCTGTGGAACATATGCCCAGTTCTTTCACTACCCAGCCCCACTCTCTTATCAGGTTTGTCACTGCCTTTAAAATAAATAGGCTTTCTGTTTCAGTTATGTAAAGCAAATTTGTATTTTACTATTGTATGTTCCTTGGCCTCAGTACAGCCCACAGTCTCTCACAGTCAAGGAAGTGCTTTTGGATTGTAGTCACTATTGTAATAAGACAATAAAATATAGGAGCAGATTTAGGCTATTTGTCGAGCCTATCCTATCATTTCATCATGTCTGATCCATTTCCCTCTCGGCCCAAATCTCCTGCCTTCTCAACAGATCCCTTCATGTTTCAAAGGTACATATAATGTCAGAGAAATATATACAATATATTCCTGAAATGCTTTTTCTTTGCAACCATCCACAAAAACGGAGGAGTGCCCCAAAGAATGAACGGCAGTTAAATGTTAGAACCTCAAAGTCACCCCCCCCCAGCTCCCCCCTCCCGCGCGCAAGCGGCAGCAAGCAACAGTCCCTCCTTCTCCCACCAGCAAAAAAAGTATCGGCACTCTCCACCGAGCCCTCAAGTGTGAGCAAAGCAACAGCAAAGACACAGACTTGCAGTTACCCCAAAGACTTTGCATTTCACCCGGTATTCGACATACCACAGGCTCTCTCTCTCCCTAATAAGGGAGAAAGAGGTGTCTCTGTTTTCACAGCAGGCAGAGAGAAATAACAAACAACTCGCTGGTTTATGATGTTAAAAGTCTGCCACATCACTTTTTTTGAGCTCTGTGCCCAAAGATCACGAGTCTCTGGGCACACAGCCGCAGATATTCCAACTCCCCTGATGACACACGGGTCTCCTGCCGTGACATTGACTCTCGATCCACCCATCTCCAGAGCCCCAAAATCCCAGGCTTCCAAAGCCGAGCTGGACTCTTAGGCCGAGCCCTTGGCATGCTGAACAACAGCCAGTCACAAAACCCCGAGAATGGGTCCCATTCCTGCAAAAAATTGTAGACAGCCTGTAACTCCAGGCTGGAGTCTTCAAAAGAAGCCTGAAAAGGAAAAATAGAGATACTAAAGATGGAAATAGAGCTGTTTCCGAAGATGCAAGCAAAGGAGTCACCGTTTAACGCCATCTGTCCTGATTAATCAAGAATCTATCAACCGCTGCCTGAAATATACCCAGTGACTTGGCCTCTACAGCCTCATGTGCAATGAATTCCAAAAGTTCGCCACTGTCTGGCTGAAGAAATTCCTCCTCATCTCCATTCTAAATAGACGTCCCTCTAAACTGAGGCTGTGTCCTCTGGTCTTAGACTCCACCATAGGCATCATCTTTTCCACATCCACCCTATCTAGGCTTTCAACATTCGATAGGTTTCATTGAGATCCTCCCTCATTCTTCTGAATTTCAATGAGCACAGGCCCGCTACCTATTAAATGCTCCCAATGGCGTGCACCTCAAATAACCTCTGACAACCCAAGTCCAGCTTCTGGTCTTCAAGTGTGGCTTAACTAAGTCTGACGGAACTGTTTCTAGTGACAGGAGAAGGGGCAAAGGTGGGTTACTGGTGCCTTAAAACCAGTTGCTTTGGGCAGATGGGGCTCATCAACCGAGGTTGGCAGCTTATCTTGGAGAAGGAAAACTCTGATCTCAAACTTTCGCTGCCTTGCGGCTGTACCCACTCATGGGAGTAAACCCTGAGGGGAAAATCTGGAGCTGGAGTCCCTAAGGCAGTCCTACATTGAGTTCAATGTTGACTGGTAACTCCTGCGAAACTGCTGGTACCAAACTTATCAGTCCCTGCTGTTCCTTTAGGTTTATCAGATGTGTGGAGTGGGTGAGCTTCCTACATGGAAACAGCTTGCTCTCCATATCGTACTGCCCAGGCTTGTGTATCTCGACTGCTGGGATGCAATATCCATGGTCAGCTCTGACCGACCGAGGCCTCAGACTCAGACAGGCCCAAAGCCATGATAACTCCTCGTATGGTAACTCTTTCCATCCCAGAATCTCTTTCGTCAACCTCCTTTGAAACCTCTCCAATGTCAGCTCATCCTTTCTTAAATAGGGGGCCCAAAACCACTCACAATACTCCAAGTGAGGTTTCACCAGTGTCTTACATCCTCAACATTACATCCTTGCTGTTATATTCTAGTCCTCTTGAAATGAAATCTAGCATTGATTTGCCTTCCTCACCACCAACTCAACCTGCAAATTAACCTTTGGGAGATCTAATCCCTATGCAGCTCTGATTTTTGAATTTTCTCTCCATATAGAAAATAGTCTATGCATTTATTCCTTCCACCAAAGTGCATGACCATACTTCCCAACACTATATTCCATCTGCACCTCTTTGCCCATTCTCTTAACTATCCAAGTCCTTCTGTAGCCTCTCTGCTTCCACAAAACTACCTGCCTCTCCACCTATCTTCGTATTCTCTGCAGACTTGGCCATAAAGCCATCAATTCCATCATCCAAATCATTGACGTATAACATGGAATGAAGCAGTCCTAACATAAAATCCTGTGGAAAACCACTAGGCACTGGCATCCAACCAGAAAAACCTTTATTCCCACTCTTTGCCTCCAGCCGTGTAGAAAATGTGACGGGTAATTATCAACAAGCAATAATGAGATAAGTAAGCAGTGCTTATTTTTCTTTGCATTAATAAATGATTGAAAACATTGCTTTTCCATTTCCTTGCAAAATCGATTTAACAGCTGACCTGTAAACAATGCTTCAACAAACAATATGCTGGAGGAGCTCAGGGTCAGAATCAGGTTTAGGTTTATTATCACCAACATATATCGTGAAATTTTTGTTTAGCAGCAGCAGTACAGTGCAATGCATAAAACATCACTATAAATTACAACAAAATATATTAAAAATAAATAATGCAAAGAAAGAGAGCGAAGTAATGAAGTAGCGTTCATGGAGATATGGACCGTTCAGAAATCTGATTGTGGGGGGGAAGAAGCTGTTCCTAAAACATTGAGCGTGAGTCTTCAATTTCCTGTACCCCTCCCTGATGGTAATAATGAGAAAAGGGCATGAGCTGGATGGTGAAGGTGCTTCAAGCAGGATGCAGTCTTCCTGAGGCACTTCCTTTTGAAGATTTCCTTGACAATAGGTTCCTCCCATTAATTCTGCTTGACCCATTGAGTTCTTCCAGCAGATCCTTTTTCCAGATTCCAAAATCTGTGTTTTCTCATGTTTCTCCCACTGGAGCATTAACCTGGCCAATTACACCAACGCTGTCTTTCGTTAATTGAGGAAATGGATACCTGAAGGGCAAAGCATCAGATCTGGCACAAAATGCTCTCTCATATGTGTCTGAGACTGGGACTACCTACAGCAGGTATGCCAAAACACGTATGCTGCTACCCCAATAACTCCCAGGTACAGAATATGAAAAACGTAAGCAGATGTTAGTATCTTCACTCAGGCCAGGCACACGCTCTTGCAACCCCTTACTCTCTAGCAACTCCTGCCATATCTGTTCAATGAAGGTCCCACATTGGCCTCATCAGTCACTTCAGAACTCACAATACAGGAGTGGAAACAAATCTTTCTTGATCTTGAAGAAGAGAGCAACAAAGCGGGTTCAAGTATAACCAGAGCCGATGTTTTACAAAATGTTTTGCATTCTCCACCTTGTCAAAAAGGTGAACTGTATATTAGAATAATGAGGTTCACATGTACACTTCCCATGCTACTTTTTTAATGAAAGAAAAAAGATTGCCCAGAGGCTAATAAGTCCCCTGCTTCCTCAAAGAAACATGTAACAGCTCGCAAAATTGTTATCTACAATACATCAAGCAAAATATGTCAGAAAACAATATTCAACATCATGCAGATTTAATGGTTTTGGCAAAATATAAAAATATTCTTCCTGTGCTCGTTTCTTATTCTAAAAAACTGCCCCAAAGCCACATATCAATAATCCTTTATTAGCTGCAAAATGAAAAACATTTCCTAACAGATAAATCCAGCAGCTGATAGAAACAAGATCCAAAATGCATTTTCAAATCTTAATTATTTCTTACTATAGGGGGTCCTCTATTTGGTGACTTTGTGACTGCTGTTTCATGATTTGTTTAAAAGGAGATTCACCATAATAGTGGTGTTCTGATCCTTCTTACAAGCTTTCATATTTCACTCCTACCTGTGTGAATGGCTTTGAAAACTGATGGCTAAGGTCTTGCAACGACCAAGAATAAATGTATCAGAGTTGATTTGAGTGAGTAGCTGAAAAATCCCAATGAAAATAGGTCTTCCAAACAGGTCACTTCAATGAATTCTGGAAAAAATAAATTCAGAGTACTTTCAACATACACGTGATGGCCTCATGCAATTTAAAAGCAGAATTAACTTACAGAAAAAGCACTCTATAGTAATGTGCACTTGTCATCTCTGGCACCTGAGCCATATAGGAGCACCTTTCGAAGTAGAAAGCCATTGATGGATGTGTGCACGTCAATTACGTGATGCACCTGAGCTCATTTATCTTTTTATTTCACAACTTCTTTTAGATCCCCTATCTTGCTTGCTCAGCATTCACATTTGTTTAATATGCAAAACAAACTGGCCATCTTGATTTCTTGCAGATGAAGGGAATCTGAGGCTGATGGGATCGGAGAGCATTTTTTTTCTGGGGTTTGCAAGATACAGAGAGAGAAAATCATTTTTGCTGGTTAATGGGAAATAACAATGCTCCAAACATTTGCAATGTATGTGTGCAGATGTTTTGCTTCATATGACTAAATATCTTGTGATCAAATATTCTGCGATGCATACAAAGTGACAATTCTAATGCTTCTCCAAAAATCTAACTTGTTGCCCAGTTCAGTTTAATTGCCCATTCATGCTTCTATGGGCATGATGGACAGAATGGCCTTCTATAACTCTTCTTGTCACCTTCCACGTGTAATTTTCAATACCCCAATGATCGGTCCTTGAATCCTCACTTTCTTTCATTTGCATACTGCCCCTCAGCAGCATTATTTGAAGACGTGGCCAGTTCCCACAATATTCTGATGACACCCTTGCCCTACCTCTTGTTCTGTCCTATCACTTATCCAAAGTTCATTCTTAGATCAGTCACAATTAAAATTTGCCTGTTCAGTCTTGAACTGAGCTCATGACTCTGTACTTTCTCCAATATTAAGAATATCTTCTTCCATATCAATAGACAATAGACAATAGGTGCAGGAGTAGGCCATTCGGCCCTTCAAGCCAGCATGGCCATTCACTGTGATCATGGCTGATCATCCACTATTAGTATCCAATTCCTGCCTTATCCCCATAACCTTTGATTCTGCTATCTTTAAGAGCTCTATCCATCTCTTTTTTGAAAGCATCCAGAGACTTGGCCTCCACTGCCTTCTGGGGAAGAGCATTCCATATATCCACCACTCTCTGGGTGAAAAAGTTTTTCCTCAATTCCGTTCTAAATGGCCTACCCCTAATTCTTAAACTGTGGCCTCTGGTTCTAGACTCACCCATCAGTGGGAACATGCTTCCTGCCTGCAGCGTGTCCAATCCCTTAATAATCTTATATGTTTCAATAAGATCCCCTCTCAGCCTTCTAAATTCCAGAGTATACAAGCCCAGTCGCTCCGATCTTTCAACATATGACAGTCCCGCCATCCCGGGAATTAACCTTGTGAACCTATGCTGCACTCCCTCAATAGCAGGAATGTCCTTCCTCAAATTTGGAGACCAAAATAGCAAGAATGTCCTTCCTCAAATTTGGAGACCAACACTCCAACACACCAACATCTGCAACACTCCACCCTGGCCTAGTCCTGCTGAAGATCCTATCCTTACTCTCGTCAATACAAAAAGTGTTAATGCTTGTAATACTAGCCATTCTCTCTTCCTCATCCTTTGTAAACTTAAGCTCATCACTATTTCTCTTGCTGATCATCATTAAAGCTCTAATGCAAGAAGAATTGTTTACATTGACGGCTTTTTTTCAAAACCCTCAATTTAAAATTGTTCATCTTATATTCTAACCCTTTCATGGTCATGCTTTATTTATAAAACCCTTCTTTGATTGTATTGTGTCAGTTGTGGGTATTACACAAGCAACAGGGTCCTGAGTTCAAGTTAACACAAGGAAAATCTAGTCTGCCACCATAATGCACTGTAACACAAAACATGCTTTATACTGGAAGTAACTAGGAAAATGTGTAGCTTGGGTGGTTGATGGTTGAGTTGGGTTGTTCTCCGATCTTGGCAATCCATTTGCAAACAACAAGACCCTATGTGGAGACATCATCAGTGCGCTGTTCATTTTATGGTGTGTCCTCTAAATGCATGGCCTTTACATATTTATCAATCAGTCATTATGAAAACTCAGTTGTGATCTAGAATAGGGTCTTGTCATTGATCAGTTGCGTGGCGAACTCTGTGCATTTGGGTCTGGAATTTTGACTGCATTGGCTTATAAATAGGATCGACATCTACATGTCTGTTTCCAGAATTGTTTGCGGAGAGGCATGCTTCTAAAAATTCTTTTGCAAATTGAGAGGGGCACAAATTCCATTGGGCATCAGTGAAAGTTATGGCGCAAGTAAACTCATGACATGCAAGAGAATTCCTAGAAGCATGGCTTTCTGCAAACAATTCTGTTAACAGGCACATAGACCTTGATCCTATTTATAAGCCAATACAGGCACCCCACCAGGGATAGGGTTCCTCTTGTCCTCACCCACCACCCTCCTAGCCTCCACATCCAGCACATAATTCTCCGTAAGTCTCCATCTCCAACGGGATTACACCACCAAGCATATCTTTCCCAAACATATTGTTCTGCCTAATATTACCGAGTTGATTACTGGATGAACCATTTGAGTCATCAAAGGATTGTATCACAGTTTCAGAAAGTGCACTGAGTGTCTCATGCAGTTTCCTTTTGAGAGCCACCTGACTTCCGTTGAACAGCAAGCAGTCAAACTGTTCATCATTCTCAATTCAATGCTCTTGAAATAGTCGATAATTGAGAGCATGGGACCTGATTTTATTTACCATTGTGATAACAGTGTTTAATGATTTGTGCAGCTCATCACTTAGAATTTTTTGCAAACAGAACTTATCTGTGAATAGCACAGCAAATGGTAACTAAGTTAGGTACAGCTTTCTTCATGAAAGTAATAAATCTCACGGTGGCATTCGGCCATTGATGGCACTGCATCTGGTGCACAAGCAAGAACGTTGGTGAGTGGAATGTCCTTTTATTTGAATAATTGTCCAACAACCCAAAATACTGACTTCGCCTTCATATCTGTTTCTAGTCCACTCGCAAATAACAACACTTGAACCATGCTTTCATCTTTTATGAAACGAACATACAGTAATTAAGAAGCAAAGATTTGATGCCTTGTAAAGTTGACTCATCCCACTGCAGAGCCAATTCTGTTGTCCTAAGTACATTGTACAATGTGCCTTCTGGATCCTCAGTCATTTCATTTCATTTCATCTATTTATCTAAGAACAGAGTTTTCACTGAACGAAATCACTTTTTTTATTTAGTCTGGTGACAAGTTCAAAATTGCTCTCAGATCCTCCCTTACTGCTGGCAGAATTAATTCTTCTCCAATTGTATGGGGTTTTTCAGATTTAGCAATGAGCAATGGAATGATGTATGAAGCACTGTTTTGTTGTAAGGTGCTGACAAACATGTTTTGAAGTGTTTCCATTTCTGAAAGTTTTCCCAAAATGACTGAAAGTAAGCCAAGTTCTAGTTTGCTTATCAGAGTGCATTTTCAAAGAGACTGGATGATTTCATTGCCTCATTTGAAAAAAAAAAGCCTTTTCACACAGCAGGCACACTGGCCATTGTTGATTGCTTGGTGTTAGTATAAATCCATATTTCTGACACTCCACCCTATACTGTCTACACTTCTTTTTCATTTGGTTTGCTCCTGCCATTTTCGTAATGGATGAATGATCACGGTCAATCACCTATGGTTTAGTCCAACCTCAATTGATGTGATCAAAAAGGGGAAAGCTATTATGTCATTATAGCTCAGGAAAAAAACCTGACTCACTGCCTGGTTGGGCCACGGGTGAGAGAAATGCGGTCAAGACCATTTGAAAGGGCAGATTCTGATCTTCACCCAATTGAACGCCATCCCCTAATTCACAGGAATTGCATTTGTGCATGATTAGAGTATGGGAATTGTTGTAGCTAACGCTATACTACAGTATTGAAGGGCAATAACTCAATTTCTTCAGTCGAGATTTCTCATGATATGCCAAATACAGAAGTGCCATGCCATGTCAACAACTATCACTTGCTTCCTAACATTAAGAGAATGAAGGGTTAGCAAGTGATGAGGGGATTATGTGATCATTATAATCAGTTATGAGACACTGGGGATCAAATGCTTATAATAAGTAATTCATTTCCTAAATTAAGCCTGTAAACCCTCAGCTGTCCCCTTTGCTGCAGAACGCACTTTCCACCCACCACCCCCTTTATCTTTATTGTTTCCTTAGAAGCTCGCACCACCCCCTGGGGCTAATATTGCCCACTTTGGGAACCACCAGTCTCATCCCTGTTGTGGAATTCTCCTTACGAATCTCCCTGGTTCTCCAACCTCTTTACATGAATCTGCTCTTCTAAGACTCTATAAACTCAATTTTTATGGCCATCTTCCTGTCTTCATTGTTAGCTTTGAAATCATTTTAGACTGATGATGAATAACTTTGGATGTAAGGCAAAATGTGCATACTCCATTCAGTTACCCATTACACTTCACTCCTGATTTCCCTGCTCATTGACTTCCATGAACCCAGTCAGAAATGCCTGAGGTTTCCTTGGGATGCCTTTTTACATGAAATATTAATGCAGGTGTTTCTTTTTCCCACAGCAGCTTTTGGAGTACCTTACAATAAAGGACATGTAATTGCTTCAACTGAAGGAAGAGAAGCTGAATTGTTAGACATGTAAAGTTTTTGAACCTAAACCTTAAGAATCTAGAATTGTGGTGAGTTCAGATAGAACAGTAGAGTTTAACTAAAATGGATGCTGTTGTAAAATGACAGGCAGCTCTCTTGGCGGGTGATCCATAAGCATCAGTCTATTCTCAGTAGTCATTAGATACACACTGTAATCCATTTACTTGAAGGGCACTTGCTCAATTTGACCATTTAAATAATCATCTGGACCCTGTGACATGCCCTGCAGTTATTGTGTTATTTTTGTACTCTGTGTGAGTTCCATGCTGAATTAATAGCCTTAAATATGCTGTAACTTTGGGATTAATAAGAATTTGTGTGTTTGATTATTTTTTTATTCAGGAGCTGGCATTTCCCAGGCAATCAGATAAATAACACCAACTCTGGCCTCTTCGGGTGCAGAGTTAAAATATCTGTTCTTCAAATTTAAAAAAAAAAGTTATTTTTGCCCCTTTTGCGCTATATTTTTGTCCCCACGTGCACCATCTATATCTGTGTGTCCCAAATGGTTTTCCTGACAATTCCTGTCACTTGAAGGTGGAACTGAAAGTCAAAATGTATTTATTTTCTTTTCTTCACAAAAACTTTGCGGTCAAATATAATAGAACGTCTTCAATGCTCCATCTGAGTAAATATTTTGCTTCTTCCCTTTCATAAGAACGTAAGAAATAGGAACAGTAGTAGGTACCTGGCCCGTTGAGCCTGCTCTGCCATTCAATAAGATCATGGCTGATCTGACCACGGACTCATCTCCACCTACCTGCCTTTTCCCATAACCCTCAATTCCCCTACTATGCAAAAATCTTTCCGATCTTGTCTTAAGTATATTTACTGAGGTACCCTCCACTGCTTCATCGGGTAGAGAATTCCACAGATTCACCACTCCCTGGGAAAAGCAATTCCTCCTCATCTCCATCCTAAATCTACTCCCCAGAATCTTGAGGCTCTGTCCCCTAGTTCTAGTCTCACCTATCAGTGGAAACAACTTTTCCTGCCTTTATCTTATATATCCCTTTGATAATTTTATATGCTTCTATAAAATCTCCTCTCATTCTTCTGAATTCCAGCAAGTATAGTCCCAGGCGACTCAGTCTCTGCTCATAGTCTAACCCTCTCATCTCTGCAATCAACCTGGTGACCCTCATCTGAGCCAGTGTATCCTTCCTCAAGTATGGAGACCAGAACTGCACACAGTACTCCAGGTGTGGCCTCACCAGTACCCTGTACAGTTGCAGCATAACCGCCCTGCTCTTAAATTCAATCCCTCTAGCAATGAAGGCCAACATTCCCTTGCCTTCTTGATAGCCTATTGTACTTGCAAGCCAACTTTTTGTGATTCATACACAAGCACTCCCAAGTCCATCTGTACAGCAGCATGCTGCAATTTTTTGCCATTTAGGTAATCATCCGCTCTTCCATTTTTCCTTCCAAAGCAGATGACCTCATATTTACCATCATTATTCTCCATCTGCCCACTCACTTAACCTGTCTATATCTCTCCGTATCTTCTGCACAATTTGTTTTTCCACTCAATTTAGTATCATCAGCAAACTTGAATACACTACACTGGGTTCCCTCTTCCAGATTGCTAATGTATATCATGAACTGTTGCGGGCCCAGCACCGACCCCTGCTGAACACTGCTCACTACTGATTGCCAACCAGAGTAACACCTATGTATCTCAACTCTCTGCTTTCTACTAGTTAACAAATTCTCTATCCATGCTAATATATCATCCCCAACTCTATGCATCCTTATCTTATGGATAAGTCTTTCGTGCAGCACCTTATCGAATGCCTTCTGGAAATCCAAGTAAATAGCATCCATCTTTTCCCCTCTATCCACTGCACTCATTATATCCTCAAAGAACTCTGGTAAGTTTGTCAAACAGGACCTGCCTTTGCATCTGCCTGATGGATCCATTTCTTTCCAGCTGCCTCGCTATTTCTTCTTCAGTGATAGCTTCAAGCATTTTCCCAACTACAGGTGTTAAACTAACTGGCCTATAGTTACCTGCCTTTTGCCTACATCCTCTTTGGAACAGTGGTGTGTCATTCGCCGGCTTCCAATCCACCGGGACCTGCCCAGAGTCCAGAGAGTTTTGGTAAATCATCACCAAAGCCTCTACTACATCTTCTGCCATTTCTTTCAGTACCCTGAGGTGCATTCCATCAGGACCAGGAGACTAATCTATCTTCTGGTTTTTATTATGTTTTCTCCAATTTGGCTCTATTGCATAGAAATTCCTCAGAGCAACTCCTCCTCCTGTGCTCCTCACTGATGTGCCACAGACTATTTGGATAAACATGTTATTGACAAAAAGATATCCTCTGTGCTTGAGTGAAAGTAACACTGATAGACCATGAACAACTCTGCTGCAGTTCCAAGGAAGTTTTAGGCAGTGTAATCGGAGTGGAAATCTGGGCTGATTTATTCTTTCTCCATTCCAAGACAATAAGGCCAGAGGCCAGCTACTGTGTTCTTCTGGTTTATCTCAGCCAAAGATATTTTGTTTTACATTTCAGCGTTGCCAATTAATTTGCAGGAATAGTTGGCTTACCTTGTGGGGTGTCTTCCAATGGAACAGTGACTAACCCTGCAATGAGAAAACATTAATTTCCTTTTGATTCAAACTGAAGCATCACATGTTTTTGCATGTGTCCCTCTTCAATCTCTGAAGGTGGATTGGAGAGCACACTTTGATAAGACAAGGCTGAAGGCAAATAATCCAGTATTCATTGCATTTCATATTGGCTAAACATGCAGAGCAACAGGTAAGATCACTCTGCTGAGTCAGTGCAGCTTACCATTGTGAAAAATACGGTACGAAATTATGAACAATTTATGGCTTTAAATCTAATCATCATCATCATCATCATTATGTGCAATGTCATGACATGGACAATCATGGTCTATCCATGACCATGATTGTTCTTGGCTATTTTTTCTACAGTAGAGGTTTGCCATTGCCTTCTTCTGAGCAGTGTCAATACTCTTCAGAGATTGTCTGCCTGGCGTCAGTGGTCACATAACCAGGACTTGTGATATGCTCCAGTTGCTCATATGACCATCCACCACCTGCTCCCATGGCTTCATACGACCCTGATCAGGGGGCTAAGCAAGTACTGCACTTTGCCCGAGGGTGACCTGCAGGCTAGCAGAGGGAAGGAGAACCTTACCCCTCCTTTGGTAAAGACATATCTCCACCCCGCCATCCAATTAAATTTTACGTTGTTTTCAATTTGCAAATGTATAATAGTGTAACAATACTGCATTTAGCAAGGCTGAGTAAAGCGGTTATTTGGACCATTACCAAATGAAAGCCAAGTCCTTCACCTCCTGTTAACATTGAAATGAAATTTTAGGTCCATTCCAAACATACTCCTAAACATAGAATAGTAGGGCACAGGAACAGGCCTTTTGCTCACAATATCTGTGCTGAATATGATGCTGAATTAACCTAGTCTCCTCTGCCTGTACGCGATCCATATCCTTCCATCTTTTCATTTCCTGCACATTCATTTATCTATATAACAACCTCTTCAATGCCATTATTGTATCTGTTCTCACTCTGTGTAGAAAATAATCTTACCCTGCACATCTCCTTTAAATTTCCCCCCTCTGACCCTAAATGCATGCCTTCCAGTATTTGACATCTTATATCCTGGGAAGAACTATTCTGAGTGCCTACCCTATCTATGCCTCTCATAATCTTATAAATTTCTTTCGGCCTCTGACATCCCAGAGAGCACAACCCAAGTCTGTCCAGTCTCTCCTTCTAGCTCATATTCTGTAATCAAGGTAACTTCTGGTAAATCTCTTCTGCACCCTTTCTGAAGCCTCTGCATCCTTCCTCTAATGAAGCAACCAACATTGCACATAAAACTCCAATAAGGAATACTGCAACAAAGAATCACATCTCTTTTCAACACTTGTACTCAATACCCTGACCAATGAAGGCAAGCCCACCATATGCCCTCTTTACCACCCTAACTACTAGTATAAATACTGTTGGTGAGCTATGGACCTGGACTCCAATGCCCCTCTACATCAGTACAATTAAGGGTCCTGTCATTAACTTCATACTTTTGTTCTTAGGCTGGTTTACCCGTCATCCTAAAAACCACTTGAGTTAAATTTCTTTATGTAGTTAGAAGAACTCTGGCTCTGGAGAACAACATCAGACCAGGCTTCCTCTTGATTCCTTTCCATCCTTGCCAGGATTAGCCAAAGCTCTTGTAATGGCAAAAATCAGGCCCCACTTAAAGCAGTTTCATTGGAGTATCTGAATTACACCTGAATTATGATGGTGTTGATACCAAAAGATAAGTGTCAGTCATTGGCCTCCATAGTTCAAGTTCACCAGTGCTACTTACAGTACTTGAGTTTGAGAAATTAAAAATTTAGTTTGTTACATTTTTCAAATTGAGATGACAGTGCTGCCTCAGTAAAAAAAAATACTTAAGCTCATATATTCACTATCTGAGAGAGACTAAAGCATATCCTTCTCATAATTTCAAAAAAAAATCTTTGCAATTTTTTTCTGGCTCTGTCACTCCTGTAGTACATGTGTTATTTGTGACACACAATCAATGTTTTATGAACAGCTTCTTGCTCTCCACCATCAGATTTGTGAAAGGTCGATGAACCAATGTACAATACCTCAAAAACTTACTTGCTCTCTTTTTGCCCTACTTATTTGATTCATTTTATATTTTTTCTCAGTTTTTAAATAAATTATTATGTATTGCACTGTGCTGCTGCCATAAAACAACAAATTTCATGATATATACCAATGATATGAAACTTGATTCCAATTTTAACCATCCCTCATTTACATTAACAGAAGCCGGGTAATTCCCACCACAAGACTATTAAATGGTGTGATTTGTAAATTTACAGATGAGAGCAAAGAGACCAGAGTAAAAAGGTTATCTAATGTCATATCAAGATATAGATCAGCTGTAAAAATAGGCAATGGAATGGCTGATGAAACTTCACTCAAGTACGAGGCAATGTTAAACCAGACTAGGACATACACAGTGAATGGCTGTGTCCATAGGGGGTTTCAATCTTACAGCACAGACAAAACACTTTTTACAGAGAACAGTAATTAGCTTTTTCCATTCCTAACATTGAAAGGTTCAAAGGTCAAATTTAATGTCAGAGAAATGTATACAATATACATCCTGAAATTTTTTTTTTCACATACATCCATGAAAACAGAGAAGTGCCCCAAAGAATGAACGACAGTTAAACGTGAGAACCCCAAAGTCCCCCCCAGCTCCCCCCTCCCGTGCGTAAGCAGCAGTGAGCAACAATCCCCTCCTCTCCCCACCGGTAAAAAGATGCGCATCGGTACCATCACTGAGCCCAAGTGTGTGCTAAACGATAACAAAGACACAGACCAAAGTTACCACAAAGGCTTCGCATTTCATCCGAAATTTGACAACCCACAGGTTCTCTCCCTCCCTGGAAACGGTGGGGGAGGTGTCCCCAATTTTCACAGCGAGCGGGAGACATAACAACTCGCCGGCTTATGATGTTAAAGGCCCATATTGTTGCTTTTCTCAAGCTCTGTGTCCGAAGATTGCAAAGACCTCGGGTCTCCAGGCCCACAGCGAAAGATTTTCCTGCCTCCCTGATGACACATGAGTCTCCTGCCGTGACACTGACCCTAGATCCAGAGCCCCGAGATCTTAGGCTTCTGAACACAATCGAGATTCTCAGGCCAAAGCCTTGGCATGTCGAATCGGAGCCAGTCGTGGAACCCAGACAATGGGTCCCATTCCCGCAAAGAACTGAAACCTGCGTCCATTATCTTCATTGTTATCTGGTTCCTGACATTTGTTCTTTGTTTTGTCTTTAGAAGCTGTGTCTAGTTTTTCTCTGTTGTCAAAACAACCCCCCCCCCCACCAAAAAACAGACATCTTGATAAAACACACATACACAGACTGGTAAGCTTCCCATCCAAACCAGCAAAGCACCATGGGATCTCATAGGTTCCATTTTGTCACATTGTCTTTTACCACAGTTACAAATTTATAAAGACTTCAGGACTACAGATATAATTCCAAATGGGATTAGTGTAGATAAACATTTTGCTTGACATGGATGAGTTGGGCTCATGGACCTGTTTCTGTACGGTGTAACTTTATGAGTCTATGAAAAAAAAAGTATGATGAATTCAACTCAAATCTTAGTTTGTTATTTTATTTAACAGCCATTTTTAAAAATAGTAAAACATCATGTCGTTAATGATTAAATATACATTTTACCCATTTTCCAGTAGAATAAAGGATACAAAAACATCCAAAATAAAGATTATGAATTAAACACACAAGAAACACTGCAGATGCTGAAAATACGGAGTGACACATAATATGCTATTGAGGGAAATGGACTGTCAAGGTTTCAAACTGAGCCATGATCTTCTTGAAGTGTATTGACTAAAGCAGTTTATTGTTTTTTAAAAATTTTACAGCATAAAATCTAGCAAAATGTAATACAAAATTCCCAATTTGTTTATAAATAATTTGTATACTCTTAACGGGAATCCAGCTGGTTGCAGGTATTGATTATAATCAATGGTTTTATGACAGTCTCTGCCATCTTCATCAAGGATAATGCCGAGGCATGTCCAGTCTGGTGGCATTTATACCCTCGTAGTCCTTCCCTCCTGATTGGTTAGTCCTCATCCAATCAGGTTTCTGCTATTCCACCTTGTTTACAATCGAATTCCAGTTCTTACCTAGAGTGAGACCTTTGTCTTTTTTAAAATTCTTTTTCTCTAGTTTTATTTCAATGGCCTCCTTTACCAGGCAGTCCCAAAAGCCATTGGCACAGCACAGTAGTTTTGTGCCAATGGAGTCAATCCTATGACCAGTGCGAATGCAATGTTCTGCTACTGCTGATTTCTCTGGGTAATCCAAATGGATGCACCTCCTGTGCTCTTTGATGCACGTTTCTACCATGTCTCCCAGCTGGCTGATATACACTGCTCCACATTCACAGGGAATCCTGTAAACACTAGCCGTCCTGAGTCCCAGGTCATCTTTGACCTGCATGAGCTGTAATCTGAGCTTCCTTACTGGATTGCGGATGGTATTAATCCAGTATTTCTTCAGGATTTTGGCAATCCTTCCAGAAATTATGGAAATATAGGGAAGACAGGCAGTAGCAATGGATTCCTCCTCTTTGTTAGGTTTCCTGCTTTTTCTGTCGGCACTTTTAAGGCCCCAGTTGATTTGCTTCACCTTCTAGTCATTCTGTAGGAACACCGTGTGTAATCGTCTTATATCCTCAGGGAGGCTGTCCGGGTTCAAAATAGGTTTTGCATGGCTAATCGAAGTAGAAAGAACCACTCTCCATTGGGAAGCATGATAGTGGCTGTTATTGTTCAGATATAAGTCTATGTGAGTGGGTTTCTGTTAGACGCCATGTCTGAGGCTACCATTTGGTTTCCGTTATATTAGAATGTCCAGGAAAGGGAGGCAACCATTCTTCTTCATCTCCTTTGTAAATTGAATATTTGGATGTATTCTGCTCAGATGGTCATGGAACTGTTGGAGTGCTTGGAGTCCATGAGGCCACACTATGAAGGTTTCATCGACATAACTGAAGAAGCATTTGGGGTGTGAGGGCAAGGAACTCAGAGTCGTCTTCTCATATTCCTCCATGCAGGAATTAGCAATACCCGGTGACAAGGATGATCCCATGGTCACTACGTCTGTTTCTTCATAGAAGTTCCCCTTATAGAGGAAGTACGTTGATGTAAGGATGTGTTTAAAAAGGTCAGTGGTACCCTTACCAAACCTTGACCACAGGAGGACTAAGCTGTCCTTAATGGGAACTTTCATGAATAGGGACACCAGGCCAAAACTGACCATTACATCCTCTGGGTTCAGCTATCATTTTAACGAAGTCAGTCGAATTTGTGATGTGATGCTTTCAGACCCAACAAAGAGAGACAGCATGGTCGTTAAATGCATAGCAAGGTAGTAGGTTGTGGAATCTATTACACTGATGACAGGCCTCGGGGCAGAACCCTCCTTGTGTACCTTAGTGAGCCTGTAAAGTCTTGGTACCGGTGCCTGAGGCAGAAGTATCTTGCATATGTCTGCTGGCAGTCCGGATTTCTTCAGTAAAACGGAGGTCTTCCTCACCATTGAATCCATGGGAATCCCGCTGTAGAACTCCATAGGCAGGATCATCCAGAATGTGTTGGACTTTCCTATGGTATTCCTCCAAGGACGTCAGGACCGTCACATTTCCTTTGTCTGCTGGTAAAATCATGGTGACTGGATTTTGCCGTAGTGCCTGCATGCTCAGTCGCTCTCCTTTCATAATGTTCAGTTTTGGCAAAATGGCTTTTTTGAAGGATAGATTCTCGAACTTACTATCTCACCAAGTTGACCATACTGTCTCCCTTTTTTGGGGGACTGTGAGCATCACATCACAAATTTGACTGGCTTGGTTAAAGCAATAACCAACATCCAGCTGAACCTGGAGGACATAATGGTCAGTTTTGACATGGTGTTCCTGTTCACGAGAGTTCCCATCAGGGACAGCATTGTCCTTCTGCCATCAACATTTGATATGGGTACCACTGACCTTTTTGAACACGCCCTTACATCGATGTACCTCCTCTATAAGGGGAACGACAATGAACAAACAGCCGGAGTGGCTATAGGATCACCCTTGTCACCAGGTATTGCTAATTTCTACATGAAGGATTTTGAGGAAAGAGCTCTGAGTTTATCACCCTTACACCCCAAATGCTTCTTCAGATACGTCGATGACACCTTTGTAAGTGTGGCCTCATGGACTCCAGCAGTTCCATCACCATCTGAACAGTATATATCCATACATTCAGTTTACGATGGAGATGGAGAAGAATGGTTGCCTCTCATTCCTGGGCATTCTAATATAATGGAATGGTAGCTTCAGACATGGCATCTATCGGAAACCACTCACACGGACTTACACCTCAGCAGTTACAGCCACCATCAGACCTCCCAATGTAGTGTGGTTCTTTCTACTTTGATTAACTGTGCAAAAACTATTTTGAACGTGGAGAGCCTGGCAAGAAACCTGTCTCTACTGCCTGTCTTCCTTATATTTCCATGGTTTCTGGAAGGATTGCCAGGATCGTGAAGAAATACCAGAAATATAATCTACACACCTGTAAGGAAGCTCAAATCACAGTTTATGTGGGTCAAAGATGACCTGGCACTCAGGTCAGCTGGTGTTTACAGGATTCTCTGTGAATGCAGAGCAGCGTATATCGACCAGACAGGATGCATAGCCGAAATCCGCAACAAGGAGCACAGGAGGTACAACTGATCAACAGATGATGCAATAGCCACAGCTCTACACACCGTCCTTACACACCTCAAGAAGAGGGATGCTTATGTGAGAATGCTGTTCTTGGACTACAGTTCAGCACTCAACACCATAATTCCCTCCAGGCTTGACAAGAAGCTCAGAGACCTTGACCTTCATCCTGCCTTATGCAGCTGGATCCTGGACTTCCTGTCAGATCACTGGCAGGTGGTGACAGTGGGCTCCCTCACCTCTGCCCTCTGACCCTCAACACAGGAGCCCCTCAGGACTGTGTCCTAAGCCCCCTGGTTTACTTTCGGCTGTAGCAGATAATTGCATTCGCAATGGCCATAGGTAATTTACATTTACATTTAGCCATGACTGTGTCGCCACCCACAGCTCCAATCTGCTAATTAAATTTGCAGATGATACCACATTGACTGGCCTTATCTCAAATAATAACAAAGCAGCCTACAGAGAAGAAGTCATCACCCTGACACAGTGGTGTCAATAAAACAACCTCTCCCTCAATGTCGCAAAAACAGAAGAGCTGGTTGTGGACTACGGGAGGAATGGAGAGAGGCTAACCCCTACTGACATCAATGGATCTGGGGTTGAGAGGGTAAACAACTTTAAGCTCCTCGGTATCCACATTACTGAGGACGTCACTTGGTCTGTACATACCGGCTGTGTGGTGAAGAAATCACAACAGTGACTCTTTCACCTCAGATGGTTGAGGAAGTTTGGTATTGCCCCCCCCCCCACCCCAAATCCCAAGGACTTTTTACAGAGGCACAATTGAGAGCATCCTGACTGGCTGCATCACTGCCTGGAATGGGAACTGTATCACAGGACTCTGCAGAGAGTGGTGCAGACAGCCCAGTGCATCTGTAGATGTGAACTTCCCACTATTCAGGACGTTTATAGAGACAGGTACATGAAAAGGGCCCGAAGGATCATTGGGGACCCGAGTCATCCCAACAACAAAATGTTCCAGCTGCTACCATCCAGGAAACAGTACCACAGCATAAAAACTAGGACCAACAGGCTCCGGGACAGCTTCTTCCACCAGGCCATCAGACTGATTAATTCACACTGACACAATCGTACTTCAAAGCTATATTGACTATTTTGTTGTACATGCTATTTATTACAAATTACTATAATTTTCACATTGCACATTCAGATGGAGGTATATTGTAAAGATTTTTAGAAGAAGTAATTTAGAAAACTTAGGGCACAATACAGGCCCTTTGTCCCACAAAGCTGTGCCAAACATGTCCTTACCTTAGAACTACCTAGGCTTACCCATAGCCCTCTATTTTTCTAAGCTCCATGTATCCATTCAGGAGTCTCTTAAAAGACCCTATTGTTTCCGCCTCCACCACCACTGCCGGCAGCCCATTCCACGCACTCACCACTCTGCGTAAAAAACTTACCCCTGACTCCTCATGTAAGTGAAGGATGTAAGAAATAAAGTCAATTCAATTCGTTTGGGTTACCCGGAGAAATCGGCTGTAGCAGATAATTGCATTCGCAATGGCCATAGGGTTGATTTTGACAACACAAAACTATTGTGCCATGCCAATAGCTTTTGGGACTGCCTGGTAAAGGAAGCCATTGAAATAAAACTAGAGGAAAAGAATTTTAACAAAAACGAAGGTCTCACTGTAAGTAAGAACTGGAATTTGATTGTAAACAAGTTGGAAGAGGAGAAACCTGATTGAATGAGGACTAACCAATCAGGAGGGACGGACAATACACGGTATAAATACGATTAGACTAGACATGCCTGGGCATTATCCCTGATGAAGGTGGTGGAGATTATCATCAAAATGTCAGTTATAATCAATACCTGTACTATCCAACTAGAAGCCCAATCAGAGTTTATTTGTCATATACACCAGGAAAGCACTAGATCCTTTAGCTCCCAACTTGTTTATTACACCAGACTTTTCCCTAAGTAGGTTATGATATTATACTTGAAGACTCCCACACACAACTGGAAGAGAATACTCCATTTTACTTTCTCAAAAATATTCATTATTATCGCATTTTATTAGAAGGAAGGAGCTGACTCAAAAAAAATTATGTTATTTTTGGCCATGCACAAAATATTAACTTCTACAGGCTGCTGTGGTTTTTCTAACTAGTATGCACTTTAGTGATCTTTACGTGCTTTGATGTACCACTATCAGAAAACATCGGCATTGACAACAGCAATAATGAGCCATTTCTCAGCATGTCAAGGCTCATCCTAATGCAAGTTTTCCAGATGATATTTATAAATATCTTTTTAGGTTCTAGAGCTCTTATTCCAAGACCAGCAGAATGCAAAACTTACATTTCAATACTTTTCATTAAGCACATAGCTTATTATATGTAAATAATGACTTACTCAAATCAAGGCAGATCTGCGAGCCAGGATGGCTTTTGTTGTGGGAAATATATGAACTATGACCAAACAAAAATACTGAAGTGCTCTCTGATTCCCAAAATAAATGCAGTAGGCAGAGTAGCCAATTTGCAGGATACAACTACGAAGAATTTCTAGAAGATGACTCGGCCCATATCTACAGTGCTAACATGACTATCACAGTGATGAGTATTTTGCACTTTATGTTCATATCTGGAAACAGAGCAACATTTTCATAGTAACTCACTAGTAAGAAAATAATGAAGGGCACAGATGCGAAAATGCTCATACAGTATCACATTTGAATCAAAACCCATTTTATTCTGTGATAAACTGCATATTGAAAACTCAATAGCCTCTGGTAAAATAGACACCATAGTTTAGTATTCTTTTGCTGTTCAGAGCTACTGATGAAATTGATAACTTGGGGAAAAGCGGCAATCTTTTCATCATCCTCTCCTATCACAGAATTCAGCTAAAATATTTAAAGTGGGTACTTCAACATGTCATTTGTGCAGATGCTAGAATAGAAAGATAATATTGCTCCCTCTGGAGCCCTTTTGCACTGAAGTGATGCTACTGTCAAGGCAACTATATATGGCTGAGACATTTCAAATATTAGAAAAAATAACCCATTATATGGTACTAAAATCAGTCAAAATTATCACTGCTGAGTTTCAAATAGGTTCATTACTTTTATTTATCAAATCGAAGACATTAAGAGCTAGAGCTATTAGCATCAAGAATACGTTTCTTTGATAGGAGAAATTATTTAGTACTGTGAAAGGGTTTGATCAAGGTTGAGGGTTGGATGATGTGAGTACAAAATGCAAAAAGTAACGGGATAATCATGCAGCAATTATTGTTAATCATCACACAGCCTGCAAGGAAATAGAATATTTTCAAATGTAAAACCTTGTAAGGTAAGTTTGCCATTAACTAACTAACTCAGTGTTTTGACAGATTTCTTTCTCTCTCTCGCTCTCTCTCTCTCTCTCTCACACACACACACACGCACTCACTCTCTCTCACATACACACTGTCTATCTCTCTCACATTCTCTCTCTCTTTCACACACGCTCTCTCTTCCACCTTCCCCTCCCTGTCTGCCTCATATTTTGAACTTTTAAACAATACTTTCAAAAAATATTCATATATACTTAATAAGAATTTGCAATGTTCAATCAGTAGCTTTGAATATTAAATTGCAATGCCTTTTTACTGCCGGCTAATAAGTTTGCAATATGCAGTTTATTACAGAAAATATGGATTTAATTCAAATGCTGTGTAAGTATTTTCATTTGTATAAACCAAGTATTACAGTCCATTCTCATTCTCCTTTATATTACCCATTCCTCTCCATCTTTCTCCTATTGAAAAAAATATTTCTCCTCTATACCATAGTTCTGACAAAGTGTCTCAGATCTGAAATGTTAACTGTATCTCTTTCCACAGATGTTGCCTGACCTGTTGGGTACTTCCAGCAGTTTTATGCAGATGTACAGTGGAGAGCACTCTGACCGGTTGCATCGCAGCCTGCGATGGAGGCTCCAATGCACAGAGTGGCAGGAAGCTGCATAGACTTGCAGACTCACCAGCTCCACCATCAAACACAGCCCTCTCCACCACTGAGGGATCTTTAAGAGTCGGTACCTCAAGAATGCAGCATCTATCATTAAAGACCCTTACGATGCTGGCCGTGCCCTCTTTTCATTACCACCAACAGGAAGGAGGTGCAGGAACCTGAAGACCCATATGCAATGATTCAAAAATAGCTTCTTCCTTTCCGCCATCAGATTTCTGAGCAGTCTATGGACACTACCTCATTATTCCTTTCGCAAACACGAGGAAATCTGCAGATGCTGGAATTTCAAGCAACAGGCTTAAAAGTTGCTGGTGAACGCAGCAACTTTTAAGTGTGTTGCTCATTATTTCTTTTTTACATTAGTAATTTTATATTTAGAATGTCGCAAAACAATAAATTTCACACAACATAAGGCAGTGATAATAAACTTGATTCTGATTCTGTTTTCACTATAAGATTGTGCAAAAGAATCAATTGCATGATGTTAAGCAGGGACTTAATGAGTCACATCCTGGGCTTTTGAAAGACATGGATTTGGATATATTGAATCTACATTTCAATATTTGAAGTTCCAGAGATTCTACAATGGTTCTCTCGCGTTGCGATTTGGTATATGTAATGCTAATATTTAAGAAAAGAGAGAGATAGAAAATAGGGAATTCAGAATACTTTGGCTGACATCAATAGTAGGGAAAATTCACGAACTTAATATTAAGAAAGCCATAACAATCATTTCAAACAAGTATAAAGGTTTGTCAAATCTTAAAACACATTTGACTTCATACATTAAAATAAAATGGAAGAAGAAAGGAGGGATAATTATATCTGAGGAAGAATGGATATTAATATGGAGGTATCAATGGAAGTGTACCATTTCACAGAAATGGAGGGAGTATGGATGGAAAAAATTAATAAGATATTTCATTACATCCTCTCAGAAATCCCATTATGACAGTAACCGCTCTGTTTGCTGAAGAAATTGTGGAAATCAAAATGCAAACCATTATCATATTTTCTGGGATTGCCCTGTTATCAAAGACTATTGGAGTGGGATGCACAATGCCCTCCAAGACATTTTTAAATGTGAAATACCCTCAGAAAGTAAGACCATATATTTTGGGTATGTACCTCAAGAATGGTTGAAAAGAGATAAATATTTAATGAATGTACTGCTGGTGGCTGGTAAAAAGACTCTTACCAGGAAATGGTCATCACAGGAGAGTCCAACTTTAAATGCATGGATGGAAATTACAATGGACATTTACAAAATGGAGAAGATAACAGCATCTGTTAATCATAAGCTGGAACAATTTGATTCATACCGGGAAAAATGGTTCAATGACATAACACCTCATAGACCTGATTTTATTCTCACAATTCAATGAATACGTTGTTAAAAAGAAGATCACTCCCTACTTGTACATAGTTTTCTCCTTTTGCTTGTTCTTTCTTTCCTCTCTTTTCTATAGGTATATACCTCAGATAAATATTATGTGGAGATTTGTGGCAAATATGATTATATGATATATATGTACAGTATCTGAAATACGTCTTATGGAAATGTTTGTTTGATAAAAAATAAATTGCAAAAAAAAAGAAAGCCATAACAGGGCACCAAAAAATAATCAAAGGATTGGACAGAATCAACATGGGAAATTGTGCTTCTCCATATTTTAACTACTACAATACAAAGGGTAGTTGCGGGGGGTGGGGGACGATGGACTTTGCTGTTAAAAGATTTGAGCATGAGTAATCATGCCTGAAAGTATTTATGTAGTGCCCAGGTTGGATTACATACAAGTCTGGACCCTTTACCTAGGAAAGCATGGGAGGTGGTGGGGGAGAACCACTATATTGACTCCTTGAATATGAGATTTGTCTTACAAAAAGACATTAGGCAGACCTAAAATGTTAAATGTGATATAACATGACTGTCTGAACCTACATGCCTGTAATGCTGCTGCAAACAAAGTTCAAATTAAATTTATTATCAAAGTATATATAATATATATATATCACTCTGAGACTCAACAAATCCAATAACCATAATAGAATCAATGAAAGACCACTCAACTGGGTGTTCAACCAATGTGCAAAAGATTACAAACTGTGCAAATACAAAAAGGAAGAGAAAAAAGAATAATAATAATAATTAAATAAGCAATAAATATCGAGAAAGTGAAACTAAGAGTCCTTAAAAGTGAGTCCATGGATTGTGAGATCATTTCGATGATGGGGGCAAGTGAAGTTGAGTGAAGTTGTCCCCTTTGGTTCAAAAGCCTGATGGCTGAGGAGTAATACTGCTCCTGAACCTGTTGGTGTGAGTCCTGAGATTCCTGTTCCTTCTTCCTGATGGCAGCAGTGAGAAGAGAGCATGACCTAGGTGGTGGGGGTTTCTGCTTTCCTGCAATGGTTCTTCATGTAAGTGTGCTCAATGGTGGGGAGGGCTTTTTCCCATGATGGACAGGGCTATATCCACTGCTTTTTGTAGAGTTTTCCATTCAAGGGCATTGGTGTTTCCATACCAGGCTGTGATGCAGCCAGTCAATAAACTCTGCACCAGACATCTGTAGAAGTTTGTCAGAGTTTTAGATGTGATACTGAGCCTTCACAAAAGTCCTAAGAGCATTGGTGTGCTGTTGTGCTGTCATGTACGAGGTACAGGTGGAGTGAGAAAGGAAGTTTTTCACTTCACCTGTACATCACCATACCTGTGCATTTGACAATAGACTTGATTGGAGTTTTTGCACTAGCCAAATTTTAATTTTTATATCAAATACTATCAGGTCATAGATTGATAGAATGGTTCAAGGTGCAGAACAAAGCCATTCATCCCATTACGTCTGCAAAGTGCTCAACCAGAGCAACTCAGCAGTTTCATAGCCCCTTCTTCATGGCCTTTTAAACTTCTCATCATTGTATGTTAATCCAATGGTGTCTTGCAGATCACAATAGAACCTGTCTCCACTACATTTGCAAGTATGGATTCCAACTGCTGCAGTCCTAATGAAGATTATTCCCGCTGTTCTAATTAATAGAGACTTTCAGAATTTAGAGCCAGCAATGATGAAGAACTGGCAAACTACTTCCAAATCAAGGTGGTGTGCTGCAGAAAGTGAAGTTTAAGGTGGTTTGGAAGGGGGTATTGGAGCAGCCAGCAGAAGTAATTGTAGTGCACTTTGTAGCTGGAGCCATTATGTACTGCTGGCCGAGAGAATGGACATTTCAAGTGGTTGATGAGGTGCCAATAAAATTGTTTTATTTGTCTCAGGTAGCACCAACCTCTTTGCAAGTCTTTGCTTCTGCATTCATCCAGGCAAGTACAGAGTATTCCATCAATCATGGCGTGTGTCCCAATAAGACTTTGATGCATTGGGAAGTGTGTTAACCTGCCTTTGGATACCGAAGGCAATTATGTGATTGATCCAGATGAGTCTCTGACCCAGGGTGAGCTCCAGGATATTGGCGATGTTGACAATGCCTATAGTAATACCACGGAATATTAAAGTTTGATCTCCTCTTAGTGGAGATGGCCACTGCATGGTACATTTGTGACACAAATGTCACTTTCCACTTTCCAGCCCAATCTGTTCACTTTTCAGTTATTGAATACGAGCTTTCATTGATTCAATTATGTTTTTTTGGGGGGGATTTACTGTGTATGCCCACAAGTGTCACAACCACGGATTCGGCAGCACAGTAGATAAGGCAATTGCGCTTGTGACTTCGCACGTGTCAGCTAATTATTATTTAATTGCGATAGTATTTAATTGCATACCTAGTGCTTGTCGAGACTTGGACAGAGCAGAGCAACGCTTCGCTTTTGTCTTGCATCGGCCTTGCCTGAGTACTTGGACTGTGGAGTCAACTGACTCTGAAGACTCGTGCTATTCGTTTAATAATTAGATGTTCTTTTCAGCTGCAGTGTAGGCTTCGTTTCCCGTTTGAGAGTTTTAGTTAACGGCCCTGTGTTGGCCTAGCATCTATTGTTTTATTTTCATTTGAACACTGTTTGCATTAAAGTCTGTGAACTATCGACCTGCTTCAGTGTCTCTCACTCCGCACTTGGGCCATATCTGAACCATGGTGACAACAAGAAAACAAATCCCAGGACTGTGTATAGTGACATAATAAATTTACTTTGAACTTTGAACAATCCTGAATATTGCTTAAGTCCTGCAGCTTGTTGCTATGCACTGCTTCATTTGCTAAGGAGTTTGGGATGAAAATGAATATTGTGCAATCACCAGAAAACAACCAAACTTCTGATCTTATTCTGGAAACAGCATTATTATTGAAGCTGCAAAGATGGTAGGACCCAGAACAATTCCTATGGAATTCCTGAAGTGATACCACAGGGTTTGGATGACGGAACTCTGACTACCATAACCATCTTCCTTTGTACAAATCGATTTCATGTGACTGGTTTTATATGGGAGTTTGCATGTACGTTTCTTTTCATTTTTAATTTGTACTTAAAGATTCCAAATGCAAAAAGTTGTTTAAAATGTTTTATCATTTGAATATGTAAGTGATAACCATTGGTCTTTGTATTGCTCTCTCATCGACTACACACTCTTTCACAAATTAAATAAAAGAATTAGAGCAAAATCCTTGCATATCCTGATACTTTCTGTGCTCCCACAAGGTGAAATATAAATGTAAGGTCTTGTGTCTGCTCCATGTTACTATGGAAACAGGATTAGAAGGGGTGAATTACTAGCAACAATCCTTATGCTTTCATGAACTATGTGTGCAAAATTTCTGTGCAGAACTAAAGCTTTAACAATTTTATTGATGACTATATATCTTGTGGAAGAATCATGCATTTCATATCTTTACATTTGAATTCTCAAATATATGAAAATTAGAAATATTATTAATTTATTTGCTTTAGTGACACTTTCTAATATATGTATCTTTCTTCAAATAATCTGTTTTAATCTCCTTTGTTCCATTACAAACCATCATTTCAAAGTGTCAATCAAATGGAAGATTAGTATGTTTCCATTAAAGATAGCTACTCTCCAGAAAAATGGTAATGAATCACTTCGCCTTTATTTAACTATCAGTAATATTATCCCTAGGTAAACTTACTCAAAATTACATATGGAGCATGAAAGTCAGTCAAATAAATGAGGCATGAAATTGAAATGAGTATGTCAGCTGCTTGAACTGTTAACCAGTCTTAGCTATAAATCTATGGGGACTGTTGGATAACGTAAATACAATCCCCTCACCCGGGCTCGTACATCATCTTAACTCATTAGCTGACTCGGCTACAGCCACGTGACTCTGCAGTGAGAAGGCTGCCTTTCATAATCAATACACGTCTAGGGTCAATATGATGTGGAGTTCTTTCAAACAGGAACATCGGGATGCTCCAATTGAAGGAACCTCAATTTGAGCGAATGCTGTGTAAATACTGCCCATGAACAGTTATCAGTAGCCCAGAAATGATAGGTCGTACACCAGCATAAAGAAAGTATATTTACCAATTTTCAACTTTATCAAACCATTAACAGAGAAAGAAAAAAAAATGATAAATGGCCCATTACAGTTAAACCAGTCTAAATGTGCACACAAGTGTTGGAGCTCATTTCTGTAGTAGCTGGGAGTATCGCTTTACTCACAGCACTGAATTCTCATCACCAATCACAGGTAGAACTTCCCTTCATGGAATCCTCACCTTGCGAAGCACTCCTTACAATAAGGTCTCCTCTTCGGATGGGATCTTCCAGGCGTCTTTTCTCGTGCTCTTCTCTCCATATCTCCGCCAAAAGACCCCAAACCATACTACTGTCCTTCAGAAAACTCTCCCCACCCACCCAGCTCTCGACAATGTGCCAAGCCATCCCACTCCTGATTGGCTGACACAACATTCCGAAGTTGAACAACATGGCTCCTTATCTTCAGCTGAAGCCAAAACACTCTTACCAGCAGGACACACTGCTTTTACAGAAAACTTCTAAAATAAAATACCTCACAGCTTTGCAGCAGAAATCTTAACCAGGGCATTACATAAGTATTTTAAAAGTGAGTAAAATTATCAGTTTCAGTATTATTATTGCTTGAGATTTTGCAGAGTTGTCCATTCTATATATTACTGCTACATTTTAGATTATATGCATCTTATCTATTGAGTAACAGTCCTTGGTCTAAGCCCAGAGTCAGTTTTAAAGATAATGTGATTAAAAAAACAGCATCTCTTTCTCACTGTCATTGAATAATGTTCACAAAATTGAGTGTCTAGGACTTGGACTTGGTGATTGTCTTTCAATGACAGTTTATAAATTGTTCCAATAGTTGGGCTCCATTGGACTCCAATGACAAATTGTGGCAATTCCCCAGAACTTTGTTGGGAAATTTGCCCTTGAACCTACGTCAGTTTTGATCTTATATTTTCTGACAACGTGGATGTAAGGATATTCAGCCCATTGAGTCAATTCAGCTTTCAGAGCATTCCCATCCAGTCCTTTCCCCCACTTATTTTCCTTGTAACTTATTCTTTCTCGTACACCTATCAAATTCACCCCCCCCAATTCTTCTGTCGCCCATCTGCTTTAGGTATTTCATAGTAGCCAATTAATCTCGTATGACACTCCTATAGCATCTATAGCAATATCTTCATGTGTACACAGAACCCTGAGGACTCAGAAGGAACCCATGATATCATAGGGAGAATGTGAAACTTCCTGTAGATAGCATACAAGGTCAGGACTCAAATTAACTGCTTTCAAGTAAATAATTCATATGAGAAATAAAAATTCGATATTCCCGATTCAACAATTCAAGATTGTTTATTGTCATTCTTCAGTACCCAATTGAAAAGGAGAACGAAATGATTGTTACTCCGGATTAAGTGAAGCACAAAGAACACAATCAACATAAGTATAGAAGCAATCCTATAAAACACAATGTACAAGTAACTGAGTGCGGCCGATTAGCTTATATGCATGTATATAAAGTGATGCTTGGTGCAGGACTATCTGTATATAAGGTGAATCTGACAGGAAGTGATAAAGTGACTTTTTGCAAGAGGAACTTTTCTAGGTAGCAGTGGGTCATATGAAAACACGGTAGGACAGTGCTTGTGTCCATGTAGGTATGAGGCATGGGAACTTTGGCACTTACTTGCGGTAAGCCACTTTATATCATGAAGTTCTACGGTCTTCTGAACCCACACTACTCATCGTCACCGAACACATTCAATGCATTTTGAAATGATCAGAGGCAGTGTGCAATAGTATATTTCAGAATTTTCCATTTCTATAAAATTTTGTGGGAATATTGAAAATAGCAATGCCTCCCAGTAAAAGATGGTTTAAATCTCAAGTTGCTCTCAAGCAGCCTCAATTTCCAGTATAGTAGTTATCATCTGTGGAGACAAGGCTATAAATCAAGTTGGCAAGGTGTATTAGGGATATAAATCATTATTCTCATGATGCAAATATATACTTAATCTATTGTTTTGGACTATTAAACAGGAAGAGATGCATGACTAAAAGTTAACTTAATCTATCATCCAAAAGTTTTTCTTCTCCTCCAAGTGAAATGTAAAAGTTTACTCCTTGACTCGAATGCATGGTGAATTAATTCACAGGCAGATAGGTAATCCACTCTGCCACCTGAAGATAGTTACTCTGTGATGCATCACTCTGCAATTTCAATGGTAGTAGATCACATTTGGTCAGATAAGGTTCTCCTGTGTGACTTTCATAAATTCAAGCTGTCTGGCTTCAAAGTGTGTACTTTACCATATATCACATCAATACTTTCAGGTAAATCACATCATGTTGATGGACTTTTCACTTATCTTTTTCGCTTCAAGAAAATACCAGAGAGGAAATGAATCACTTGGTACATTCAATTTATTGGCTGAAAATTTAACGATACCAATAAAGGCACAGTGCCTTACAGGTGGTAAAGCAGCCTCACAGCTCCCGTGACCTCGGTTTGATCCTGTCCTCCAGCGCTGTCCACGTGGGACTCACACGTACACCCTGCGGCTACAAAGGCTCCCCCTCGGTGTTCCCGAAGTGATGTAAAACTTACCCCCAGTGTAGGAAGCTGGCAGAGAAGCACTGGGTTATTATTGAGCACACATAGCAGGGAAGGAAGTGGGGAGATGGAAGTAGCAGAGCTGCACTTCAGGTCACTCAGAACTAAGTGTTCCGGACTTGCTGTGTCCTTCCAGATTTTTGTGTGCAGTGCTTAAGATTTCCAGTGTCCATAGAATCTCTTGTGGTCTTGAATTGTCTCCTTTTGTGCTGGAAGCAATACATGATTACTTTAAAAATTTTTGTTTTTTAATTAAAACACCTCAATGTCAGTGATGCAAGGAGCATTCAAGATAAAAAAAAACAAATGACAATGTGTTTACATATAAATTCCATTCATTCTTAGACCAGGAGGGATTTCTGGTGGTAATTATTTAAAGGAGGCATTCCACACATCTGTGAGCCTATTTTGGTAAATTGTAATAAGCTTGTTTAAATGTAACACACATCAAAGTTGCTGGTGAATGCAGCAGGCCAGGCAGCATCTCTAGGAAGAGGTACAGACGACGTTTTAGGCCGAGACCCTTCGTCAGGACTAACTGAAGGACGTTATTCCTTCAGTTAGTCCTGACGAAGGGTCTCGGCCTGAAACGTCGACTGTACCTCTTCCTAGAGATGCTACCTGACCTGCTGCGTTCACCAGCTACTTTGATGTGTGTTGCTTGAATTTCCAGCATCTGCAGAATTCCTGTTGTTTGCATTGTTTAAATGTAGCCTCTTGGTATCAGATTCAGCTGACAAAGACATACCAAACATAATATAAGTATTGTACTTGATTGCCATAAATCTTCTGGTATCAAGAATTGTCATTACATGAGTATAGTACAGTTTTTATAACTACAGCATATCGAAGTGAATACAAATTACTTCATTGGCTTCATCTCCTTTGGGGGAGCATAATTTTAAGTTGGCTGGAGGAAAGTTTAGGGGGATGTCAGAAGTAAGTGGGTGATTGGAACACCCTGCCAAGGTAAAGGCAGATATATTAGAGACATTTAAGTGGATGATAGAAAAATGGAGAGGTATGTAGAGGGAAGGGTTAGATAGATCTTAGAGTCAGTTAAGAGGTCAGCAAAACATTGTAGACCAACGAGGCTGTACTGTGTTGTAATGTTCTATGTTCTGTGCAATTTTGTGAGCTCCTGGATTATGTTAGTTCAGCTATATTTCTATGGCTATCCAATAATCATGTTTAGCGATGCAACCTTGGACTTGATCCCAACAACGTAGATTTCTTACAGTAGAATACATGAAGTTGAGATACTGAATTACATTTTTGGAATTTAATAATTAATTTTAACAAACATGGAATTGCAGAAAGTAATGTATTTCAATTGTAACCAGAAGAAGTGAGTACTTCAATTTTCTGCGTATCTAAAATTTTGGTTTGATGTTCATCATTTCAAAAAATATCATGGAAATAATGGTTTTTTAATCTTTATTTACTTGAAGCTCTAAAGGCTGCAATAAACTTTCATGTCTTAGGAAAACAGGTAGGTAAATAAAGAATTAGATTAAATTCATTAACACACACCAAAGTGCTGCAGGGACTCAGCAGGCCAGGCAGCATCTATGGAAAAAAGTAAAGTCAACACTTCGGCAGGGCTGGAGAAAAAAAGATGAGGAGTGGATTTAAAAGGTGGCGGAGGGAGGAGAGGAACATAAGGTGATAGGTGAAAATGGGAGGGGGGGCGGATGAAGTAAAGAACTGGTAAGTTGATTGGTGAAAGAGATACAGGGCTGGAGAAGGGGGAGTATGACAGGAGGGAACAGAAGACAATGGGAGAAAGAAAAAGGACAAGGAGCACCCGAGGGAGCCACAAGGAGATAAGGTGAGAGAGGGAAAAGAGGATGGGGAATGGTGAAGGAGAGTGGTGGGGGGGGGGGGTGCCCACTACTGGAGGTTCGAGAAATCGAAGTTCATGCCATATCAGGTTGGAGACTACCCAGACAGAATATAAGATGTTGTTCCTCCAGTCTGAGTGTGGGCTCATCGTGACAGCAGATGATTCCTCCAGTCTGAGTGTGGGCTCATCATGACAGCAGACGATTCCTCCAGTCTGAGTGTGGGCTCATAGTGACAGCAGACGATTCCTCCAGTCTGAGTGTGGGCTCATCGTGACGGTAGAGGATTCCTCTGATAAAGAAGAAGAGGGAGTTGTATGAAATGTATAGGAAACAGGGAGTAAATCAAGTGCTTGAGGAGTATAAGAAGTGCAAGAAAATACTTAAGGAAGTAATCAGGAGGGCTAAAAGAAGACATGAGGTTGCCTTGGCAGTCAAAGTGAAGGATAATCCAAAGAGCTCTTACAGGTATATTAAGAGCAAAAGGATTGTAAGGGATAAAATTGGTCCTCTTGAAGATCAGAGTGGTCAGCTATGTGCGGAACCAAAGGAAATGGGGGAGAGCTTAAATAGGTTTTTTGCGTCTGTATTTACTAAGGAAATTGGCATGAAGTCTATGGAATTGAGGGAATCAAGCAGTGAGATCATGGAAACTGTACAGATTGAAAAGGAGGAGGTGCTTGCTGTCTTGAGGAAAATTAAAATGGATAAATCCCCGGGACCTGACAGGGTGTTCCCTCGGACCTTGAAGGAGAATAGTGTTGAAATTGCAGGGGCCCTGGCAGAAATATCTAAAATGTCGCTGTCTACGGGTGAGGTGCTGGAGGATTGGAGAGTGGCTCATGTTGTTCCGTTGTTTAAAAAAGGATCGAAAAGTAATCCGGGAAATTATAGGCCGGTGAGTTTAACGTCGGTAGTAGGTAAGTTATTGGAGGGAGTACTAAGAGACAGAATCTACAAGCATTTGGATAGACAGGGACTTATTAGGGAGAGTCAACATGGCTTTGTACGTGGTAGGTCATGTTTGACCAATCTATTGGAGTTTTTCAAGGAGGTTACCAGGAAAGTGGATGAAGGGAAGGCAGTGGATATTGTCTACATGGATTTCAGTAAGGCCTTTGACAAGGTCCCGCATGGGAGGTTAGTTAGGAAAATTCAGTTGCTAGGTATACATGGAGAGGTGGTAAATTGGATTGGACATTGGCTCAATGGAAGAAGCCAAAGAGTGGTGGTAGAGAATTGCTTCTCTGAGTGGAGGCCTGTGACTAGTGGTGTGCCACAGGGATCAGTGCTGGGTCCATTGTTATTTGTCATCTATATCAATGATCTGGATGATAATGTGGTAAATTGGATCAGCAAATTTGCTGATGATACAAAGACTGGAGGTGTAGTAGACAGTGAGGAAGGTTTTCAGAGCCTGCAGAGGGACTTGGACCAGATGGAAAAATGGGCTGAAAAATGGCAAATGGAGTTTAATACAGACAAGTGTGAGGTATTGCACGTTGGAAGGACAAACCAAGGTAGAACATACAGGGTTAATGGTAAGGCACTGAGGAGTGCAGTGGAACAGAGGGATCTGGGAATACAGATACAAAATTCCCTAAAAGTGGCGTCACAAGTAGATAGGGTTGTAAAGAGAGCTTTTGGTACATTGGCCTTTATTAATCACAGTATTGAGTATAAGAGCTGGAATGTTATGATGAGGTTGTATAAGGCATTGGTGAGGCCGAAACTGGAGTATTGTATTCAGTTTTGGTCACCAAATTACAGGAAGGATATAAATAAGGTTGAAAGAGTGCAGAGAAGGTTTACAAGGATGTTGCCAGGACTTGAGAAACTCAGTTACAGAGAAAGGTTGAATAGGTTAGGACTTTATTCCCTGGAGCGTAGAAGAATGAGGGGAGATTTGATAGAGATATATAAAAATATTATGGGTATAGATAGAGTGAATGCAAGCAGGCTTTTTCCACTGAGGCAAGGGGAGAAAAAAAAACCATAGGTTAAGGGCGAGGGGGGAAAAGTTTAAAGGGAACATTAGGGGGGGCTTCTTCACACAGAGAGTGGTAGGAGTATGGAATGAGCTGCCAGATGAGGTGGTAAATGTGGGCTGTTTTTTAACATTTAAGAATAAACTGGACAGATACATGGATGGAAGGTGTATGGAGGGATATGGTCCATGTGCAGGTCAGTGGGACTAGGCAGAAAATGGTTCAGCACAGCCAAGAAGGGCAAAAAGACCTGTTTCTGTGCTGTAGTTTCTATGGTTTCTATGGTTTCTATGAGTGTGGGCTCATCGTGACAGCAGACGATTCCTCCAGTCTGAGTGTGGGCTCATCGTGATGGCAGATGATTCCTCCAGTCTGAGTGTGGGCTCATCGTGACAGCAGACGATTCCTCCAGTCTGAGTGTGGGCTCATCGTGACAGCAGATGATTCCTCCAGTCTGAGTGTGGGCTCATTGTGACAGCAGACGATTCCTCCAGTCTGAGTGTGGGCTCATCGTGACAGCAGATGATTCCTCCAGTCTGAGTGTGGGCTCATCGTGACAGCAGACGATTCCTCCAGTCTGAGTGTGGGCTCATCGTGACAGCAGATGATTCCTCCAGTCTGAGTGTGGGCTCATCGTGACAGCAGATGATTCCTCCAGTCTGAGTGTGGGCTCATCGTGACAGCAGACGATTCCTCCAGTCTGAGTGTGGGCTCATCGTGACAGCAGATGATTCCTCCAGTCTGAGTGTGGGCTCATCGTGACAGCAGATGATTCCTCCAGTCTGAGTGTGGGCTCATAGTGACAGCAGACGATTCCTCCAGACTGAGTGTGGGCTCATCGTGACGGTAGATGATTCCTCCAGTCTGAGTGTGGGCTCATCGTGATGGGGTCTGAGTGTGGGCTCATCGTGATGGGGTCTTAATGTGGGCTCATCGTGACAGCAGATGATTCCTCCAGTCCGAGTGTGGGCTCATCGTGACAATAGATGATTCCTCCAGTCTGAGTGTGGGCTCATCGTGACAGCAGACAACTCCTCCAGTCTGAGTGTGGGCTCATCGTGATGGAGTCTGAGTGTGGGCTCATCATGATGGTAGATGATTCCTCCAGTCTGAGTGTGGGCTCATCGTCACAGAAGACAATTCCTCCAGTCTGAGTGTGGGCTCATCGTGATGGGGTCTGAGTGTAGGCTCATCGTGACAATAGATGAATCCTCCAGTCTGAGTGTGGGCTCATCGTGATGGTAGATGATTCCTCCAGTCTGAGTGTGGGCTCATCGTGATGGTAGATGATTCCTCCAGTCTGAGTGTGGGCTCATCGTGACAGCAGACAATTCCTCCAGTCTGAGTGTGGGCTCATCGTGATGGGGTCTGAGTGTAGGCTCATCGTGACAATAGATGAATCCTCCAGTCTGAGTGTGGGCTCATCGTGATGGTATATGATTCCTCCAGTCTGAGTGTGGGCTCATCGTGATGGTAGATGATTTCTCCAGTCTGAGTGTGGGCTCATCGTGACAGCAGATGATTCCTTCAATCTGAATGTGGGCTCATCGTGACGGTAGAAGACAATAGTGGACCCCTCCTCCACCTTTTAAATCTACTGCTCATCTTTTCTTCCTCTAGTCCTGGCAAGGGTTTCAGCCCGAAATGTCAACTGTATTTTTCCACAGATGCTGCCTGATCTGCCGAGCTCCTCCAGCATTTTATGTGTGTTGCTCGGATTTCCAGCATCTGCAGATTTTCTCTTGTTTGAGATTAAATTCATTAACTAAATTAGATGTTGACTGTATTAGAAAATCCTTCAATATATTTCTTTGCTCACTCTATATTCATTAAGCGAATTTAGATTGTCAACCAGCATGCCAGTTAACAATTCACTTTCATGAAAGACATGTTACCTAGACCTTGTCTAGCTATTCAGTGCACATTTGGGAAAATGGTGTGAGAAAGTTGCCAATAGGGCATCTCAAACTGCTTGGAAAGGCCTCTTGTTTGAGATAATTAAACTTGACAGTTAGTTCATTTGGCTGCTTGACCATGAATTACATTTATTTTTATAACATTAGCAGATAACAAGCTATTAGTTTTGCTTCAAAATCAAAATTAAACCAGTGTTTTGTTTTTGCATTTTGTTGCCTGATGCCCTTTTGCTCTTGTTCAGAAATTATTTGAAGGCTTGTAACGAACTCAAGTCTGCAATGCAGACAGCATTAGATCACATTGTTTTCTTCAGAAAGTTAGAAATTTTATACAAAATCTCATTCAACATTTTTAATCTTATAGTATAATATCTATATAAAGAATTTTAGCACAACAGAGTTGGAACTCACCTAGTATTAAAATTGGTTTGTGCAGAACTTGTAACAAATATATACAGATTGTAGAATGAGTTCGTTTTTATGTTTATCTAGTGGAATTTCAGCTTGTTGAATTGGTCAGAGGGTAATTGCAAAATAATTTCTATATGACAAGTAGGCTTACAACTGAAGTAAGGGAGAACATGACAAAACAATGTTGTCAAACTGATTAGTATCTGTAAAAGGATAGGTTATCACTTCAGTTACAGTCCTTCATCAGCATATGAAGGGAAATAATAGGACTTGGTAAAGTTATACACATATTATGGAAATATATGACTAGCAATGTTTTTATTCCGGGGATACATACCTAAAAACCTATCTCTTTCACTATACAATGCTGGTGGAGGGGTCATCACCTTTAGTGCTGTGACAAGAATACACATAGATTAAGATGTTAGCTGTCCTGTGGGATCAGCAGTTGGTCTGCCACCTGTCTTCAGGAGAGAGAGAGATAAAGAAAACAATGGAGCAGCATTTGGAGATGTGTAATGAAGGGATGGGGGGGGGGGAGAGAGAGTAACAGAAGGAGGGAGCTGTCAAGAGCGGCTCCCCCTTTGAACCCTGAACTGTTTGAAGTGATGGACAGGCGATACCTCAGCAGGGGGATAAAAAGGGACAGGTTCGCTAAGGCGACACACACGACACCCGAGGTAACGAGACCCTGGAAGCGGTGCGCCTCTCACGGGTCGGTGGGAAGTACCGGGCCATAAACGCACAGGGTGGAAAGGCACGATCGGCAGGAACCTGGTGTGTGTCCACTCTTGCCTGGGTGCCAGGTTCAGCGCAGGGAAACGATCGTATCTGGAAACGGAGGGGTCACGGTCGGTGACCTCAGATGACATCACAAAGGACTCGCCCGACAGCTGACTGCGAAGGTCTGTGTGTGGAAGCTGTTTGAATATTCATTCGTTTTTGCTCTCTCTCTCCTTCCCCCACACTGTCCATCTCCCACGGCAGCGATTACTGCGAACTGAACTGAACTTTGCGTCACTTTGAAACTGGTCATTTGCCCCTAGACAACGCTAGAGCTTGATTGATCCTGTTATCTGAATTCTGTGTACATGTATGTTTATCATTGCTGAACTGTTGCATTCATTATCCTTTTGATTAGAGTACTGTGTTGCTTGTTTCTTTAATAAAACTTTCTTAGTTCTAGTAATCCAGACTCCAACTGAGTGATCCATTTCTGCTGGTTTGGCAACCCAGTTACGGGGTACGTAACAGTGCCAACTGCAAGTCTTTGCATGATTGAAAAGAAAAGTTTATCAAATACATGTTCCTCCTACTTCGGACCTGAAATCTCCTCCACCTGTTCATGACTTCCTCGTTTCTCTTGGTTTATGCTCTTTATTTGCCTCAAAAGATTTCTGGTCCAATCTTCTGTTTTTAACTTAATGTTAAATATTTTCAATTTCCTCTATTCCTTTGTTCTAATCCCACATAGCTATCCATTTGTTCTTGATTTTTTGATTCCGATGAAGGATTATATCTATGCTCTTTCCTCTCCTTAAAGCTCTCTGGTTTGCTATCTAAGATGAGACTTTTCTTTGCTTTACTGTATACTTACATACTTGTCGAGCTTTCCCTAAAGACTAAAATTGCTAATGTAGCACTCTCAATGCATTGGAGTCGATTTGTCTTTATTTCTTTCTTCTCTTTGCTAAAATCAATGGAGAAGTGCATGGACAGGAAGTTTTAATTCAAAGTTCAAAATATATTTATTATTAAGGTATGTACGTAGGATATAGAACAGTACAGCACAGGGGCTAGTCCCTCAACCCACGATATTGTGCTGAACCAAATAAATTAGTAACCAAATGGCCAACCAAACTAACCCCTTATGCCTACACATTGTCCATATCCTTCCATTTACTCACATTCCTATCATAGTCATAGTCATAGCCATACTTTATTGATCCAGAGGGAAATTGGTTTTCGTTACAGTTGCACCACAAATAATTAAATAGTAATCTGTAAACTAAGTCAGGAAATGTCCAGGACCAGCCTATTGGCTCAGGGTGTCTGACCCTCCAAGGAAGGAGTTGTAAAGTTTGATGGCCACAGGCAGGAATGACTTCCTATGACACTCTGTGTTGCATCTCGGTGGAATGAGTCTCTGGCTGAATGTACTCCTGTGCCCAACCAGTACATTTTGTAGTGGATGGGAGACATTGTCCAAGATGGCATGCAACTTGGACAGCATCTTCTTTTCAGACACCACCGTGAGAGAGTCCAGTTCCATCCCCACAACGTCATTGGCCTTACGAATGCGTTCGTTGATTCTGTTGGTGTCTGCTACCCTCAGCCTGCTGCCCCAGCACACAACAGCAAACATGATCGCACTGGCCACCACAGACTCGTAGAACATCCTCAGCATCCTCCGGCAGATGTTAAAGGACTTCAGTCTCCTCAGGAAATAGAGATGGCTCTGACCCTTCTTGTAGACAGCCTCAGTGTTCTTTGACCAGTCCAGTTTATTGTCAATTCGTATCCCCAGGTATTTGTAATCCTCCACCATGTCCACACTGACCCCCTGGATGGAAACAGGGGTCACCGGTACCTTAGCTCTCCTCAGGTCTACCACCAGCTCCTTAGTCTTTTTCACATTAAGCTGCAGGTAATTCTGCTCACACCATGTGACAAAGTTTCTTACTGTAGCCCTGTACTCAGCCTCATCTCCCTTGCTGATGCATCCAACTATGGCAGAGTCATCAGAAAACTTCTGAAGATGACAAGACTCTGTGCAAACTAAATGTCTCTTAAAACCCCTAATGTATCTGCCTCTACCACCATCCCAGAGATGCATTCCAGGCACCCACTCTTCCTGTTTTAAAAAAACTTGCCCTTCACATCTCCTTTAAAATTACCCCCTCTCACCTTACGTGCTCTCTGCTATTAGACAATTCAACCCTGGGAAAAAGGTACTGTCTTTCTACTCTATCATGGTAATATGTTTCCATATACTATCTTGAGATTAATTTCTTGCAGGCATTTATAGGAAAAATAGCAATACTGTACAACGGAATTTTATTAAAAGCTATACTGTACGCAATCAGCCAAAGTTTGACAAACAGCAATGAGCAAAAGAAGGCAAGCTATACAAATGAAAATAATGCTAATGTAACTCTCAGGCTCGGCCAGCGCACGTTCGTCCAGGGGGAAACAACTTCTGGCCCCGCCAAACTGAGGAATCTCGTTTGTGTGGATGCTGCGTGATGTGTTGCCTGGTTACAAATCCGCACTGCAAAATATCTGACAGTGCACCATATGCAATTAAATTATTGAACTTTAGAAATATTAATCTGGATAGAGGGTTAGTAAAGAAAATAAAAAGAAAAAGGCCCAATTTTAAGGAAAAAGTCTATTGCGCATCGTTGGAGCTCACTGTTCATTCATTTGTTCCCGTCGACCTCTGAGTGTATCCGGCCCTCAGACCCTCACTCCTCAGTCCACTCTGTCCGGTGGTCTTCCGACTCTCTCCATTTGCGTCCTCTCTCTCCATCGCTCCCTGACAGAAGACTGCGAAAATCTCTCTTCCAGACTCACAAGAAAGAACAATATTTCTCCCATTGGATAACATACATTCCAAAGCCCTGTCATAACCCAAATATTGTTGCTGCAGAGGAACCATTACCTTAACAGTGGAACATTACATAGAAGGCATTACGTTAGCCTTGGCAGTGAAACTTTACAGCGTGTTACACTAAGAACATGTGTAGTAAAGATCCTGAAAGCCTGTCTGTAGATTGTAGAATTAGTTCAGAATAGTAGTGAATGAAGTTACCCACACTGGCTCAAGAGTCTAATACTTATAAGGTACTAACTATTGCTGAATATAGTGGTGTGCATCCTGAAGCCCACCTTAAATGGTAATGGCAAGAAGAGAGCATGGTCTGGATGGTGGGGGTCCTTAATTATGGATGCTGCTTTCTTGTAAGAACTCTCCCTATAAATGTACTCAATGGTGGGAAGGGCTTTGCCAGTGATTGGGTTGCATCCGCCATCTTCTGTGGCCTTTCCTGTGGCTAGGCATTGCTGTTCCCATATCAGACCACGATGCAACCAGTCAGGATATTCTCCATTGTACATTTATAGAAGTTCATCAAAGTTTTTGGTAACATGGAAGATGTTCACAAACTTCTAAGAAAGTAGAAGAGGTCGTGTCACACCTTCTTTGTGATGATGCTTATATGCTTGGTCCAGGGCAGACCCTCTTTTCCGTTGATGCCAAAGAATTTAAAGCTACTGACCCTCTCCTTCTCTGTTCCTCTAATGAGAACTGTCTCATGGAACTTTGGCTTTTTTCCTCCTGTAGTCAATAATTAGTTTTTTGGTTTTGCTGACTGAGTGAGAGGTTATTACTGTAGCACCACTCAGCGGATTTTCAATCTCCATCCTATGTGGCAAATCATCACCATCTTTGACTCAGCCAACAACAGTGGTGCCATCAGCAAACTTAAATACTGCCTTGGAGCTACAAACTACTCAGCCTCACAATTCTAAGTACAAAGTGAGTAGGGCAGGGGGCTAAGCACTCAGCTCTAGGGTGAACATGTGCTGACGGTGAGTGTGGAAAAAAAATATGAAAAAGAAGCCCATTGATCAGATAAATAGGGAATGACTTTCCCGCGAGTGGAATAATTTTTGCTAATGAAGAATTTGATTTAATATTGAACGTAAAAGAATGAGGATACAAATAGAAAAGCTTCAAACTATAGAGCTTCTTTTAAGTAGTTATATGTCTCAAGGTACTTCACAAAGATATTATCAAACAAAATCTGACACTTATCTGACACTTAGGCCATTATCTGAATAGCTGATAAAAAAAAAGTTTAAGGAATAGGCTTTGAAGAGTGTCTTAAAGCAGAAGAGGTGGAGATTTATAGAGTATCCATTTAGTAAAATGGTGCGCTCTCACATTGGTTTTAGTTATCTAGTGAGTATGATAACAAGATGGGCAGTAAAATGAAACATTGATATGATGCAGAGATGAGCTGAGAAGTGGCAGATGGAATTCAATGCAGAAAATTGTGAGGATCTTTGGAAACTCGAAGCTGAAGGCTGAATACAGGTTAATGACTGGATTCTTAGCAGTGTGGAGGAACAGAGGGATCTTGAAGTCCACGTCCATAGATTGCGGCAGAAAAAAAAGTGTTTAAGATGGTGTGTGGTGAGTTGGCCTTCAATAGTTGGGGGTTGAGTTCAAGAGCTGTGAGGTAATCAAGTCAAGTCAAGTCAAGTCACTTTTTATTGTCATTTCGACCATAACTGCTGGTACAGTACACAGTAAAAACCAGACAACATTTTTCAGGACCATGGTGCTACATGAAACAATACAAAAACTACACTGAACTACGTAAAACAACACAAAAACTACACTAGACTACAGACCTACCCAGTACTGCATAAAGTACACAGGACAGTGCAGACGTTACAATAGGTAATAAACACGATAATAGGCACAGCGGAGGGCAGTAGGTTGGTAGTCCGATGGCTTGAGGGAAAAACTGTTACATAAATAAACAGCTGAATGGCAGCGTCCGGAACCACGCTCGTTTCTGTACTCCTGCCGAGTATTCGTTGGAGTTGGATGTAGTCCAATTTAATGTCCATTGGACAGCAGAATGGACGGGAGAGCCAGCCGACTAGGGCTTGCTTTTTTCCTGGCATAGACTCCTGCCCACTTGCCTCGCTTCCGCTTCCTTGCACACCGCTTACGATGTCCCCACGTCCGGCCACCGGCATCAGGCGACTCCGAGGACTGCAGGCCCGATTCCCTCAGCAAGCGGACATTGGAGAACAGAATGGACGGGAGAGCTGGCCAGCTAGGGCTTGCAGCTCTACAAAACTCTGGTTAGACCACAAGGAATATTGTGTTCTGTTCTGGTCGCCTCGTTTTAAGAAGGAAGTCGATGCTTTAGAGAGGGTGCAGAATAGATTTACCAGGATGCTGCCTGGGTTAGAGAGCATTCCTTTCGTGGATACGTTGAGAAGGCTAGGGCTTATCTCTTAGGAGCAATAGGAGGATGAGAGGTGACTTGACAGAGGTGTACAAGATGATAAGAGGCATAGATAGCACGGACATCCAGAGAACTTATTTCAGGGCAGAAATGGCTAATCTGAGGGAGCAAGGAAAGTATGGGGGATGGAAGAGGTAATTTTTATTTACACAGAGAATGGTGGATGCATGGAATGTACTGGCAGGGAATATAGTAGAGGCAGATATGTTAGGGACATTTAAGAAGAGGCACATGGCTGAAAGAAAAAATAGAGGGCAATGTGGGAGGGAAGGGATAGGTTGATCTAAGAGGAGGTTAAAGGGTCAGGACATCATGGGCCACAGACCTGTACTGCACTGCACTGTTCCATAGCCTATATCCTGTGGAACGTGATGTGCATGCTCTCTTGTGAGCCCTGTGAAGATGTTTATGGGAGGTAAATGATAGGTAGTTGAATGCGTGTTTGTTTTTGTGCCACAGTTTAATCTGGGAATGCACAAGAAGCCAAAGTTGGTTGAGTACAAAGGATAGGGAGCCCAAAGGGTGGGAAATTACAGAGATATGACAGTGTGAAACCAGGTGGTGATCAGAAAACAGTGATTAGAATTTTAAAGTTTAGGCTTGGCCGCAATAAAACTCAATGCAAGATCAGTGCACACAGAAATAAGAGATGGAGAAAACTTGATGGGAGTTGGGATATAACAGTGCCCAAACTTCAAAGTAATGTAGGGGAGAAGGTGGGATTCCAGCCAGGAGTGAATTAGAATAACCAAGCCTAGAATTACAAAGGCATGGATGAGATTCAACATCAAATGGACTCCTGAAAAAGGAAGGGTGAAGGAGGTTAAAATACACAGTTATGGTCTTATAGAGAAAATGGGATGGGAAGGTCAAGTGCAACAGCAAGTTCATAAATAGTTCAGTTCAATCTCTAGTTATTGATAGGGAGAGAAATGCATTTAATGGTTATTAAGTTTATGGTAAAGTTTGAAAACAGAAGTTGATAGTTTCTGTACAGCCGATACAAGACAATAAAATGGATATCAGAGGTAGTGAAAGTGCAAAGCAAGATGGTGATGAGGTTGGGGCTCTATGTCAGAACCTGATGTGTTACTCAATGTAAAACTGAGATTTGCTAGAATTTAAAAATCAATTAACATAGGAAATAATTAAGGAAGAAGACTTTGCTTATTTTAAGAGAAAATATTTTGTTTGAACTCAAGGTAGATGACAGCTGCAGGAACAGAGCTAATTAGTTGCTCTCAATATATAGTATTCCATCAAAGAGCAAGCATGTTCAAAAGGTAAAATGGGTTCCACTGGTGCCAAAGATCTACACAGTTCTCTGAACTTAAAATATACTCATTGAAATCTAATTACAGACTTAAATTTGCACTTTCTCCTGTATTAATTACATTAATTCCCCACAGTTTATGACAACTGTACTATAAAGGATAGCCACTTTAATTTTGTGCAATATTTTATGACAGATAATTGTATTGATTTCAATTTCCATTTAAAAATACTGTCTCATCATTACACTTCAACCAACTAATAGGAGTATAAATGTAGAGTTCTCAGTATTTTACTCTTGTGATCACGTACTGTGAATGCAAAATTAGATTAGATTAACCAATATTCAGCACTAAGTATTGAATTGTGTATGTAAAATTCAGACAATGCAGGCATCTTTCGCCCAGTGTAGCTTAACTATGGAGGTCCATGTGATATTTGTTCTGGAGTTTAGCCATCAAAGGTTGAAGTTTCCCCTTATTTCTGAAAGTTGGGTGCACACCTTTGCAAGGTATGATAGAGATGAGGAGCGACATTGAGATGTAACAGATTGGGAAATGTGCAAGAATAATGATACAGCCTTTTTTTTTGCAATGGTCATCAGTGACGTTTAATCTGATTGGTCATAGAAACATAGAAACATAGAAAATAGGTGCAGGAGTAGGCCATTCAGCCCTTCGAGCCTGCACCACCATTTATTATGATCATGGCTGATCATCCAACTCAGAACCCTGCACCAGCCTTCCCTCCATACCCCCTGATCCCCGTAGCCACAAGGGCCATATCTAACTCCCTCTTAAATATAGCCAATGAACTGGCCTCAACTGTTTCCTGTGGCAGAGAATTCCACAGATTCACCACTGTCTATGTGAAGAAGTTTTTCCTAATCTCGCTCCTAAAAGGCTTCCCCTTTATCCTCAAACTGTGACCCCTTGTTCTGGACTTCCCCAACATCGGGAACAATCTTCCTGCATCTAGCCTGTCCAATCCCTTTAGGATTTTATACGTTTCAATCAGATCCCTCCTCAATCTTCTAAATTCCAACAAGTACAAGCCCAGTTCATCCAGTCTTTCTTCATATGAAAGTCCTGCCATCCCAGGAATCAATCTGGTGAACCTTCTTTGTACTCCCTCTATGGCAAGGATGTCTTTCCTCAGATTAGGGGACCAAAACTGCACACAATACTCGAGGTGTGGTCTCACCAAGGCCTTGTACAACTGCAGTAGTACCTCCCTGCTCCTGTACTTGAATCCTCTCGCTATAAATGCCAGCATACCATTCGCCTTTTTCACCGCCTGCTGTACCTGCATGCCCACTTTCAATGACTGGTGTATAATCACACCCAGGTCTCGTTGCACCTCCCCTTTTCCTAATCGGCCATCATTCAGATAATAATCTGTTTTCCTATTTTTGCCACCAAAGTGGATAACTTCACATTTATCCACATTAAATTGCATCTGCCATGAATTTGCCCACTCACCCAACCTATCCAAGTCACCCTGCATCCTCTTAGCATCCTCCTCACAGCTAACACTGCCGCCCAGCTTCGTGTCATCCGCAAACTTGGAGATGCTGCATTTAATTCCCTCATCCAAGTCATTAATATATATTGTAAACAACTGGGGTCCCAGCACTGAGCCTTGCAGTACCCCACTAGTCACTGCCTGCCATTCCGAAAAGGTCCCGTTTATTCCCACTCTTTGCTTCCTGTCTGCTAACCAATTCTCTATCCCCATCAATACCTTACCCCCAATACCATGTGCTTTAAGCTTGCACACTAATCTCCTGTGTGGGACCTTGTCAAAAGCCTTTTGAAAACCCAAATATACCACATCCACTGGTTCTCCCCTATCCACTCTACTAGTTACATCCTCAAAAAATTCTATGAGATTCGTCAGACATGATTTTCCTTTCACAAATCCATGCTGTCAGTATAAGGCATTGGTCAGTGTCTACATGGTCAGTGTCATTGCTTTCATGTCATTAAGACCTTAAGGTGTAGGAGCAGAATTAGGTAATTCAGTTCATCAAGTCTGCTCTGCCATTCAATCATGGCTGATTTATTATCCTTCTCAATCGCATTCTACTGCCTTCTTCTCGTAACCTTTGACACCCTGACTGTTCAGGAACCTACCAACCTCCACTTTAAATTATACTCAATAACTTGGTCTCCACGTCCATCTGTGGTAATGAATTTCACAGATTCACTACCCCCTGGCTAAAAGAATCCATCCTGATTACCGTTCTAAGTGGATGTCCCCCTATTCTGAGGCTGTGTCCCCTGGTCATAGACTCCCCCACTTTAGGATACATCCTCTCCATATCCAGCTTATCTAGGCCTTTCAGTATTCAATATGTTTCAATGAGATTCCCCCTCATTCTTCTGAAATCCAGCAAGTATAGGCCCAAAGCCATCAAATGACTCTCGTACATTAACACCGTCATTCACAGAATCATTCTCGTGAACTTCCTCTGGACCATCTCCAATGCCAGTATATCTTTTCTTAGATAAGGTGCCCCAAACTCAATAGGCTTCAATAGGTACATTTAATGTCAGGGAAATGTATACATTATACATCCTGAAATTCTTTATCTTTGCAAACATCCATGAAAACAGAGGAGTGCCCTAAAGAATGAATAACAATTAAATGTTAGAACCCCAAAGCACCCCCAATTGCCCCCTCCCACACATAAACAGTAGTAAAGCAATGACTCCCTCCCCCACCAGCAAAAATTGTCGGCGCTCCCCCACTGAGTACTCAAGTGTGCAGCAAAGCATCAACAAAGACACAGATCTGCAGTATCCCAAAGACCACTCGTTCACCCAGTATTCAACATACCACACTCTCTTTCTCTCCCTCATAAGGGAAAAAGGGGTGTCCCCGTTTCACAGAGAGAGGAGAGACATGACAAAATAACTCACTGATTTATGGTGTTTATAGTCTGTTGCGTCCCTTTTTCCAAGCTCTGTGCCCAAAAAACTCGGTCCCTGTGCACACAGCCAGCAGCCAGCTCACTGCTTTCAATCTTCCATGTACTCCCACGACACATCAGGTGGCGGCAGCGGCCTTGAATCAACCTGTCTCCAGAGCCACGAAAATCCGGAACCCTGAAGGCGCACTAGTCTTCCAGGCCATATCCTTGGCACCGGTCGTGAGGCCCTGAGAGCGGGTCCCAGGTCCACAAAGAACCAAAGTCAGCGTGTGACTTCAGGTCAGGTCAGGAACTTTTCACAATTCTCCAAGTGCAATCTGACCAATGCCTTATAAAGCCTCAGCATCACATCCTGACTCTTATATTCTTGTCCTCTCAAAATGAATGTTAACATCACATTTGCCTTACTTACCACAAACTCAGCCTGCAAGTTAATCTTCAGCATATCCTGCACAAGGACTCCCAAATCCCTGCAGCTGATATTTGAACTTTCTCCCTGTTTAGAAAATAGTCTACACCTTTATTTCTTCTACCAAAGTGCATGATCATACACTTCCCTGCACTATATTCCACCTGCCACTTTTTTGCCCATTCTCCTAACCTGTCCATGTCCTTCTGCAGAAATCCTGCTTCCTCAACACTTCCTGCCCCTTCCATCTATCTTTGTATTGACTGCAAACTTGTCCTGAAAGCCATCAATTCTGCAATATAAATTATTCACATATACCATGAAAAGATGAGGTCCCAACACTAACCCCTGAGGAACTCCACTAGTCACTGGCAGCCAACCATAAAAGGCCCCCTTTAGTCCCATTCTTTGCCTCCTGCCAGTCAGCCAATCTCCTCTCCATGCTAGTATCTTTCCTGTAATAACATGGACTCTTATCTTGTTAATCAGCCTCATGTGTGGCACCATTTCAAAGGCCTTTGAAAAACCAAGTAAGCAATATCCACTGACTCTCTTTTGTCTATCCTACCTCTTATTCCCTCAAAAAAGTTCCAACAGATTAATCAGGCAAGATTTTCCCTCAAGACAACCATGCTGAAATTGGCCTATTTTATCATATTCTTCCAAGTATCCCAAAACCTTATCCTTAATAATGGACTCCAACATTTTCCCAACCATTGAAGTCAGGCTAAATAACCCACAATCTCCTTTCTTCTGCCTCTCTCCTTTCTGAAAGAGTGGTGTGACATTTGCAATTTTCCAGTCCTCCGGAGCCGTTCCAGAATCTAGTGATTCTTGAAACATCATTGCGAATGTCTCATAATCTTTTCAGCCACCTCTTTTCAGGACCTTAGGGTGTGCTCCACCTAGTCCAGGTGTCTCAGTCTACCTTCAGACTGTCCAGCTCCCAAGTACCTTCTCCTTAGTAATAGCAATTACTCTCACTTCTGTCCCCTGACACTCTCAAATTTCTGGGACACTAGTAGTGCCTTCCACAGTGAAGACTGATGCAAAACTCTGATTAATTCACCTGCTATTTCTTTGTCCTCCATTAGTTTCTCTTCAGCGCCGTTTTCCAGCAATCCAATTACCACTCTCAACTCTCCTTTACTTTTTATACAGTATTGTACCAAGGCTTTAGGCACATAAATATAATTAGGATGCCTAAGGCTTTTGTACAGTACTGGATTTGTCAATGTGGAACGATTTAAAATCTGGTGCGAGTAAATGGAAAGGCTGGAGCACCACGGGAGGGGTGTGGGACAGGCGGCAGAGAGGAAGTGCCAGGGGTGGGGGGAGCACCACGGGAGGGGTGTGGGACAGGCGGCACAGAGGAAGTGCCAGGGGCGGGGGGAACACCACGGGAGGGGTGTGGGACAGGCGGCAGAGAGGAAGTGCCAGGGGCGGGAGGAGCACCACGGGAGGGGGGTGGGACAGGCGGCAGAGAGGAAGTGCCAGGGGTGGGGGGGGGCGCATGATGTTGAGGCAGATACACCCAGACCTGAGACACCAGGCAAGGTCATTTTATTCCAAACAAATGGTTTATTGATCATAATAGAATGTCTCTCTGGTACTTCTCACTCTCCCCCCTCTCCCTTCCTCTTTTCCCAACTATGATTCCCCTCTCCCTGCCCCCTTCCCACTCTCAGTCCACAATAGAGACCCACATCAGAATCAGGTTTATCATCATTCACATCAGTCATGACATTTGTGGGTTTTTTTTTGCAGCAGGAGTATAATGCAATACATAAAATTCCTACTGTACTCTGCAAAAGTCTTAGGCACCCTAGCTATATATATGTGCCTGAGATTTTTGCACGGTACTGTATATCTGAAAAAACATTGGGTATCCTCTTTTACTTTATTGGCTAGCTTTCCTTCATATTTCATTTTTTCTCTCCTTATTTTGTTCTTAGTTGCCTTTTGTTGGTTTTTAAAGGCTTCCAAATCTCTAATTTCCCACTAAGTTTTAATATATAATATGATATCCCTTTTCCTTTTATGCTGCCTTTGACTTCTCTTGTCACTCACAATTGCCTCATTCTCCCTTTAGGATGCATCTATCCCTTGCCTTCCAAATTGTCCTCAGGAACTCCAGCCATTGCTGTTCTGCTGTCATCCCTGTTAGTGTCCCCTACCAGTCAACCTTGACCGGCTCCTCTCTCATGCCTCTGTAATTCCCTTTACTCCACTGTAATACAGATATACAGTGTCTGAGTTTATCTTCTCTCTCTCTCTCTCTCTCTTAAATTGCAGGTTGAATCCTATCATGTCGCCACTGCTTCCTAAAGGTTCCCTTACCTTAAGCTCTCTAATCAAACCTGGTTCATTACACAATATTCAAGTCAAGATTGCCTTTCCCGTAGTGGGCTCAACCACAAGCTACTCTAGAAAGTAATCTCATAGGCAATCTATAAATTCCCTCTGCTGGGATCCAGGACAAACCTGTTTTCCCAATCTACCTCCCTACTGAAGTTTCGCATGACTATCGTAACATTGCCTTTTCTGTCTCCCATTGTAATTTGAATCCCACATCCTGGCTACTATTCAGAGGCCTGTATATAATTCCCATCAGGTTCTTTTTACTCTTGCAATTTCTTAATTCTACCCACAAGGATTCTACAGTTTCTGATCCTATATCCCATCTTTTTAAGATTTTGATTTCATTTACCAAAAGACACACCCCACCTCCTCTGTCTACCTGCCTTGAGTTCAGGTGTAATCTTTCTTGCACAGTTCATACCGTCCACAAGTGAGATCTAATGATCCAGAAATCTGAAACCCTGCCCCTTGCACCAATTCCTCATCTACACATTTCATCTGTCAAAGCATCCTACTCTTACCATCACTGGCACATGCACAGACAGCAACCTAGAGACTGCCACACTGTAAGTCCTGCTTTTCAATGTCCTGTATTCTTTCTTCAGGACCCCCTCCCATTCTCTACCTACTGTTTGTCATTGGTAGCAATATGTACCATGCCTTGTGGCTCCTCCCCCTCCCCCTTTAGAATACTGAGAATACTGTGAACCTGATCTGAGACAACATTGACCCTGGCATCTGGGAAGCAAAATACCATCCTGATATGTTTTCTCATGTTCACAGGATCTCTTGTCTGCTCCTCTAACTATGGAACAACTATTGCATCCTCCTTCTCCCTCTTCCCTTCTGAGCCAGACTCAGAGCCAAAAACCTAGTGGCTTCCCCTAGTGGGTCATCCCCCTCCAACAGTATCCAAAGTGGTGTACTTATTGGGGGGAATGGCCACAGGGGTACTCTGCACTGGCTCCTTATTTCCTTTCCCTCTCTGGACAGTTACCCAGGTACCTGCCTTCTGCAACTTTGGGGCAATTACCTCCTGTAGCTCCTATTTATCTCCTCCGCATTCTCCTGTGTGAGCTGAAGGTTACCAAGCTGCAGCTCCATTTCCTTAACATGGTCTCTGAGGAGCTGCAGCTCGATGCACTTCGAACACACGTAGTTATCAGGGACACAGGAGGTCTCCTGGAATTCTTACATCTCACACAAAGAACATATCACAAACTCTGGACCCATTCTCAGTGACTAGCTACTATATGTAGCAATAAACAATGAAGCAGAAAAAAACTCACTAGAAACTTGCGTAGAACCTCTGCCTGTGCTTGCCCAAGCGTGTAAAGCCAAAGCCTTCCTCTCTAATACTGGTCCACCCCAACAATGGCTGCTCCACATACACCTCGCTTACTTTTATTGGCTCAAATGAGACTCACTCCCGATGAGTCTTGCACAAATACATTCCTGTCCATAGATGAGGTAATAAAAAATCATGTAGATCTCTTCATCGTAAATCAATGTATGTAGCTTACATAGATCTCTTCATTTTTGGTGGGGTCGTCTTGTAGTGAAGATCACATCCAGTTCCTTCCACATCAGGGATTCCCAACTTTTTTATACCAGGGATCAATACCATTAAGCAAGGGGTCCATAGACCCCAGGCTGGGAAAGCCTACTCTAGATAATTCAGAGAAAAGCTCTTTGGATTTGGAATTCAGAAGGACCCTGACAAAAGAAGATTTTGACTTTCTACATAGTGACTGGGACTCACATACTGTAAAAGGACTGAATGGGATAGCTTGTCAAATGTGGTCTGGAAAGTTCATTTAATCAGTACATAGAGGTCCCATCTAGAGGGAGTGAAATACGAGCTCCTATTAGGGAATGATACAGATGTGGGAGCACTTTGCAACTCATGATCGTAATTTCATTAGTTTCAATACAATTATGGAGTAAGATAGGTCTGGTCCTGAATGGTATCAGAAAGGATCTGGCAAGTGTGGATTGGGACAGGTCGTTTTCTGGCAAAGTTGTACATATGGAAGGCCTTCAAAAGGGAAATTTTAAGAGTACAATTTTGTATGTATCTCTCAGAATAAAAGGCAAGGATAACGTGTCTTGGGAAATTTGTTTTTCGAGAGATATTGAGGCTCTGGTTAAGAAAGAGAAGGAGGTGCGTAGCAGGAAGGAGCAAATGAAGTACTTGAGGAGTGAAAGAAATGCAAGAAAACACTTAAGAAGGAAATCTGCAGGAATAAAAGAAAGCATGAGGTTGCTTTAACGGACAAGGTGAAGGAAAATCCCAACAGCTTCTACATATATATTAAGAGCAGAAGGATGGCAAGGGACAAACTTAGTCCACTGAAGGATCAGCGTATTCATCTGTGCATGGAGCTGGAAGAGACAGGAGATATCTTAAACAGATTTTTTTTTACCTGTATTTATATCCATATCTTGAGAAACAGACGCAGAGTTTATAGAAGTGTGGCAAAGCAGCAGTGAAATCATGGACCATTGGAAGATTACAGAGGAAGAGGTGCTTGCTGTCTTGAGGTAAATTAGGGTGGATAAACTGACGAGGTGTTACCTCAGACCCTGAGGGAGACTAGTGTTGAAATTGCAGGGGCCTTTGCAGAGATATCTAAAACGTTGTTAGCCACAGGTGAGGTGCCGGAGAATTGAAGGATAGCTAATGTTGTTCCATTGTTTAAGAAAGGCTCCAAGAATAAGCCAGGAAATTATAGGCCAGTGAGCCTAACATCAGTAGTGGATAAATTATTGGAAGGCATTCTAAGGGACTGGATATATAAACATTTGGATAGACAGGGTCTGATTAGGGATAGTCAATATGGCTTTGTGCAGGGTAGGTCATGTCTAACAACTTCTTTGAGTTTTTCAAAGAGGTTACCAGGAAAGTTGATGAAGGCAAGACAGTGGATTTTATCTACATGGACTTTAGCAAGAGCTTTGACGAGGACCCACATGGTAAATTGGTCGAAGGTTCAATCGCTTGGCATTCAAGTTGAGGTAGTAAACAGGATTTATGGGAGAAGCCAGAGAGTGGTAGTAAATTTTTGCCTTCCTGACTGGAGGCCTGTCATTAATATCATGCTGCAGGGATCAATACTCAGTCCTTTGTTGTTTGTCATCTATATCCATGATCTGTATCTGTGATGTGGTAAACTGAATCAGCAAATTTGCAGCTGACACAAAGATTGGGGGTGTAATGGACAGTGAGGAAAACAATAAAACTTGCAATAGAATCTGAACCAGCTGGGAAAATGGGCTGCAAAATGGCAGATGGAACTTAATGCAGACAAGTGTGAAGTATTGCACTTTCCGAGGACAAACTGGGATAGGACTTACACAATAGGGCATGGAGGAAAGTGGTAGAACAGAAGAATCTGGGATTGTTGGTCCATAATTCCTTGACGGTGGTGTCACAAATAGATAAGGTCATAAAGAAAGCTTTGTCACATTGGCTTTCATAAATCAAAGTATTGAGAACAGAAGTTGGGATGTTATATTGAAGTTGTATAAGATATTGGTAGGGCCTAATTTTGAGTATTTGCACAGTTTTGGTCACCTGCCTACATGAAAGATGTATATAAGATTGAAAGACTGCAAACAAAATTTACAAGTATGTTGCCAGGACTTGAGGACCTGAGTTATTGGGAAAGGTTTAATAGGTGAGGACTTCATTCCCTAGGGTGTAGATGAATGAGGGCAATGAGGAATATACTTAGGGTAAATGCAAGGATCCTTTTTGCACTGAGGGTGGGTAAAATGATATCTAAAGGTCATGAGTTAAGGGTGAAAAGTCAAATGTTTAAGGGGGATTTTCTTCAACCTGATGGTGGTGAGAGTGTGGAACAAGTTGCCAGTGGAAGTGATGGATGTGATTTGATTTCAGCACTTCAGAGAAATTTGGCTTAGTACATGGATGGGAGGGAATGGAGGGCTACGTTCCGGGTGCAGGTTAACGGGACTAGACAGATTAATACTTCAGCATGGAGTAGATAGACCTTGCTGTAGATGTTTCTGTGCTGTAGTGTTCTACGGCTCTATGACTCTCTGTGACGGACAGTAACAAGACACCTCTGTAGTCAGCAGAGTCAGAGTTTGTCTCTTTACGTGAAGATTGCCACAATTACAGCATCTCTGAGGTCCCCTATTTATCTTCCACTTGCCAGGTACAGATGGTAACGCCATATGCTAGTGAATTTTACACTTATACTGTTTGCATGGACCTTAAAGTTTAGAGAACTTCCAAACTAGTCGCCAGTCGACATAAGAAAGGTTTTACACCGTGTCACAGAAAATCGGGAAGAATGATATGCAGCTACCCCGTGTACACGGGAACCATTTAGAACACGAGTTTAACATGTTTTCCTTCCTGAGGTCCCATTCAAAATGATTTTTAGATGGCGGGACGATATGTAATTGTACCCTGCATTTACGTCTCATTGCATGTAATTTTTTTCACCAAACAAGGTTATCCGAGCAGTAACTAGATATTTAGTTTCTGTGAATCCTGCCCTTGTCTGTTTTTATCTTTAATGTTCTCTCCAAAACTGACAAGGCAGAATTCATTTTCTCCATCCAGGATTAGGTGTTAAATCACGACCTTGCCCCTGGGACGTGTGGCATTCTAGATGCACGACCTCCACGAAGTTCCCTTTGTGGTTTTCTCAAACCAATTTATTCATTATTTATCCTGCGCACGCGTTGACCAAGTTTTGCCTTCACTCTGAACAACGGTAAATATCCACTTTGCAGGAGATGTCCAATTGAAACAGGAACGTGCTCGCCCACCCCCGCCGCCCCGGTCACACCTTAATCCTTAATCTCGGTCCCCTCGTCAGCCAATAAACTGCTGGAGAAACGAAAAGAATCGAGGGGTTTTCATCGATCTTTTCCATAGATGGTCACTGGCCTGCTGAATTCTTCCACCATTTTGCTTGTGTTGCGGGGGTTAAGAAGCCTTACAAATTAACCGAGCAGGATCTAGATCTTTGCTGAGGTATATTTTCCCTCATCTCAGCTCCGTTTTTTAAGCGACCCTCCAAGAAGACGGACAGAGCTACTCCTCGCCAGTAGGCTCCCGGAGAGACCAGAGAGACCTCACAGTCTGATTGGTTCGGTCACCGGGCTTCCAAAGGGTTCATACACTGATCCACGCCGTCCCCTGTACGAGGTAAGGGAGGGGGCGTTCAATTGATCACTGCCTTTGTTACAAGTAATTAAAACGAGCCGTCGAGAGTACAGTGAGATTAGCGGGGACAATGAGGCATCGAATTGCAGTAAATTAAAATCGATCCGACATTGTCTCAGAAGGTTTTATATAATGGAGTTCAGTAGTCGAACAAATCAAATTCATTCATATCAAACTGGAACTTGGCTGGGACTGGGAAGAAACAGGGAGTAGAACAATGACTTACTGCCAAAGTCTTGCGCAGCCTTCCAATAGCCTGGAGGTTGCAGATGATATTGTTCCATGTGCCGAATACTCCAGCATAAAGCATAATAAAATACGATTAACAGGCCATGCGTAACCTAAGTACCAGTTCCGCCGTACATCGCTCGAAGGACTATTTGCATTAATGTTTTTCTTTAACCTTCTGTAGACAGCCCCTTCTGAGTATGATTAGTTTTGGTGTATCAGTTCACGGATTTGGTTGGTAATGCCGGCAATTTTCACTGACTCCCTCTCATCATATCCCCCTCCACCCCGCCGCATCCTTATTTTAGAGGGTATTTTACTGGATCTTGATGGATCAGACCAGACAGATAAGAATGAGTTTCTGGAGGACTTTGTGAACCTGGGAGGATTTTATTTAATGATATTTCGGCAATGATGGATACGAGCTTTTCACTTCACGTGCGTTTAATCCATCAAATCTTTCCTCAGATCTATTATTCAGAGTGTGTTTGGTGAGAGGCAAGATGGTTACACTCGCTTCTCGGTATTCCAGCTCTTTAGTTTCTTGTCCAGCAACATTAACCTCTATGTTACCGGATCGGCACACCTGTTTCCAAGCGCGAAGTTTTCAAATCGACTAAATTAAAACAAAATCATCTTTCATGCCAAATAACTAACACCATGAACTTCTTATACTAAGTGAACGTATGGCTGGAGGAAGTGGCAGATTGGCTGATTGATAATGACAGTCGTTACATAGTGGGCAGTTCAATAAAAGCACACAAGCTTGTATTCCTTATCGGGCAAGTTTTATTTTGCTTATGGGAAGTAACTTGTAACTTTACTGATTGCAAACGATCACAGGCCCAAATTCTGCCACTTTGAAAACCACGAAAGTAAAAACTAGCAGAAAACTTAGCACACGGCATACGTGAGTTGTGAAACAACATATATCGAGTGAGAATAAGTAATACTTTCCTTCGGCAAATGGTGTCATTTAACTCGGCATGTTCTGAGCTGCGAATACAACATCCAGAATTGTGTGATTAAATCGCAGAATGACGAGGATACATTTCAATTACGTTTCAGGGATATACCGATTAGTTAAGTAACGTAACATCTAAACTGAAATGGCCTAATTAGAAATGTTGTTAAAAAGTTATGTCAGCACACATTTTATCACGTGCACAGCAATGACAGTCTGGGTACAAGTTGAATCCAATAGTGTTCGTGCCACAAATGTATATTAACATAAATATTAAATGCATTACATTAGAATTGTATAGTTTGTTTTTGGACAAATGCATCACAATAATATATTCGAAATAATGGTTAAATTATTGTCTGCAGAAATTGCATTTTATAATTTTCTTGAAAGCACTTTGGAAATCCTTATTGAAATAAGCATAAATGATGGGATTTAGCAATGAGTTGGAATAGCCCTGCCAGTTGATGACGGCGTGAAGCCAGATTGGCATGTAACACCGCTGTCCGCAGAACGGCAGAACAAGGGCAACGATGAAAAATGGCAACCAGCAGAAGATGAAGGTCCCCATAATGATGCCCAAAGTTTTTACAGTTTTCCTCTCGCGGGCAAGGGCCACTTTTCTCTTGGCTTCAACGTTCTTTTCATTCCTATCCTCAAAGCAAAACGTCAATTGGCTGTTGGTGTTGTTGGGCAGATGAAGGTGACCTTTCGGGTTGTGGTGTACTTCGATGACTTCTAGAGCTGACCCTTCTTCCCCGTGCCGAACGGCCCCATTGACACAGGCAGGTTTGGGCTCCACACTCCTCCTCCAGTTTTTACTGTTCTCGCCGTTGCTTTTCTTCTGTGCGGCAGCTGGAGAAACTGCCAGGCAAGTGTCTGCTACTTTCTGCTTCTCCGATTTCTTCACGGTCTTACGAATGCGGAATCTGGCGGCTTTGAATATCCTCCCGTACAGAACTAGCATCAAGATCAGCGGGATGTAAAACGCTCCGAAGGTGGAATAAATGGTGTAGCCCGGATCTTGACTGATCTTACAAGCATCGGGATCAGCTCGGTCTTCGGGTGTTCTCCAGCCTAGCATGGGTGGGATTGAAATTAAAAATCCGACCAGCCATGTCAAGCTTATTAGAATAGCAGCTCGTTTGGGAGTCCTCTTGTTGACATAGTCTATTGGATTTGTTATAGCCCAGTATCTGTCCAGAGCAATAGCGCACAGGTGTAGGATGGAAGATGTACAGCACAACACGTCTAAAGAGATAAAAATATCACAGGTTACCTGTCCCAGGGTCCATTTGTTCAGAACTTGGTACAGAGCAGCCATGGGCAGCACCAACACCGAGACCATCAGGTCTGTGACAGCAAGTGACCCTATTAGATAGTTGGCTACGTTTTGGAGAGAACGTTCCAGAGCTATGGCAGCAATCACACAAGCATTTCCAATGATAGAACAAAGGATCATAGTCCCTATAAACAGTGAAGTTATAATCTGGTACGTCAGCGTCACCTCTGAAAAGTTCGTGTTGTTTTCCTTGGTGAAACCCGAGTAGGACAGGGTGCTGTTATTGTACATTTCCATTCCGAAATCGCGAAGGAGCCGAGAAGAAGTTGTCTCAAGCGTTCGGTTTGCAAACTCCGGGAGAAAACTAAATTATTTAAATGAAACGATGAAGTCCAAAACACATCGAACACGTCGCCACATTTTCTTATTTCTTTCAATCATTGGCGTTTTGCTCCTCGAATGATGACTGAGTGAATTAATATATACCGCCGTCCAGGATACGTCAGATAGCTAATCGGTCTCAGGAGCGCGCATTTCTCTGCTGATGCTGATACTGGTTGAAAGTAAGAACGGCTAACAACACGGCTGCATTCTTTTCTAATATGCCCATTCTGCCTCATGCCACGAGTTTCCCCTGATTTCCACACTTACAATAGATTTGTTCCTTTATGCTCGGAACAGGTCTGACTCTTGGGTCAATTATACGGACAGCGTTGGCGATTATCTCAGGTCGTTCGGCTGTTTTCTTCACGTACCTTGCCTAGCGTGATGGCATTAGGAAACGTGTCCATTGTTTGTTCCTAAAGGCCATTCACCTCTGTTTGTAGGCGTTTGTTTTTACTGTATACGCGGCAGCAGACGAAACGAGATAACTACAACAATATCAAGAAAAGTGGCCACGTAATTCTGGCGATCAATATCCTCTTGAGTATAGAATAACACTCGATGAAGATTTATTTAACTCGGTCATCATTGAATACTCCAGCTTCGATAACTTTTTTTCAGTACAGTAATCTTTAAATTGCAACGAGGGTGGGGAGATGTAGAAGTAGCATCTTTGAACACTTCTTAACATCAAAGCTGGATAGATTTTTTTCCTCTCTTAGTTGATAACCGTTTAACTCTCGGGATGTCAGAATCAAAAATACAGTGTGTATGGAACTATAAACCCATCGCATGCTTGAGTGGCTGGAGCTGCGCTGAGTAAACAGTGTGCTGAGTTTGAGCTCCTAAAAGCAGCAAGCTCTGGACGTTGCCTTTGTAATTATTTGTCTACTCTGCGGGGAAAAGAGTAATTCTAACATCAATTCAAAAAGGAAGATAACGACATCTTACAATAATCGATTAAATAGTTGCGAGTTTCTGCACTATTTAATAACCTTTAGTGCCATGCTGGGCGAACACCTGTTTGCCACATTTGAAATTTAAGCACCACGAAGAGCGCACCGTCAAAACTCAAAGGAGATTTGCTGCCACCTAGAGATCGATAACAGTTGAATCTTCACAGATCAAACGGCACTCTGGATCCAGTCGGAAGAATACCCGCAGTAATCCACGAGAAATAAAACGCCTCGCAAATTAAAGGTGGACATAATTAATAAACTGCAACTTGCCTAGATTATGACATTATTAGAATTCAGAGATAATTTATTTAGATTTAGCAATGAAATTATATTTAGTTTTGCATTTGTTAGCCCAACATATCTTAGATAGACTTTAAATGGCGATCGTGATATTTTAAAGATTAATCATTTTAATTTTAATATAAGCATTGTCAGTGGAAGAGGGACGATTGACCATTGGTAATTACATCTATTCGTTACTTTGTTCATAAAAGCTGCCGCAGAAGAAATACCTCCCAACTCAAACAAAACAATCTGAATTACCTGAATAATTCTTTTGCAGATAATTGTCTAAAGAATTCCATGAATTCTCAGTGTAACTTGAATAATTGATTTCAAGCAGAAATGTTCTGGAATCTACTTATCATATAGAATTTAATTTACAGGATTATTTCCAATAATTCCTTTTTTTTTAGCATTTACATGCCAGGTAGGAATATATTTGGATCAATGTGCGTCCACTCCAGGGGGATTTTTCATTATGAAGTAGTTAAAGAGGAATAGTCATTACCATTGGAATAGTCTTTAATGGGCGCCACATCTCTCTTTGTGATATCGGAGAAACCAGTAGAGTTACAGATAAAAAAAAAGTAGACTGTGGAAATAAAACCATCTGTAAATTATACTGCAAGACATCATTTGGCATTGGAGATTGAGGTTCTTCATTTACGCGGTCTTCGGCGCTTGACCTGAAGACGAAGAGGCCCTGCTGAAAGAACGAACACGGAAGTCCTGCAGGAGTTGGAAATTTGAGTTAAAGAAAAAGTGAACACCAAAAACGGTTTAGGCAGCACCTCTGGAGAGTAAAACAGATGTAACCTGAAACCTGCGATTCCCTGAAATGTTGATTTGCGTTGGTTGCACAGATACAATACAACACACATAACGGGAAAGCGCAGCATTGAAAACAATTTCAATCTATATTCTATGAAGTTCACTTCACATTCCTGTTCCACCCGCCCCCCGCCCCATCTTCCGACAAAACCCTGTACTCTGGAAATGGCTTACGCCACTTCAACAGGCATTCATCAGTTCTTCCATGGCGGTTGTATAGTCCATTTCTTCTCCACGATACGGAATATAAAGGGCCAAAGGGCCGGCACAGTTGCGCAATCGCGTTAAGCGCCAGCGCCAGCAATGGAGGTTCGATTCCGCCGCCGTACGTAAGCAGTTAGTGCGTTCGACCCGTGAGCACGAGCGTTTCCTCCGGGTTCTCCGGTTTCCTCTCACATTTCGAAGAGCTAAATTTAAGGTTAGTAAGTTCTGAGCATGCTATATTGATGCCGAAAGCGTGGAGATACTTGCGGGCTGCCCCCGCACAATCTTCGCTGGTTTGATTTGACGCAAATGACAAATTTCGCCCTATGTTTCGATATACACGTGACAAATAAAGCTAATCTTTAATCTGTTTAATCTACGTGTATTGCGCATATCAGCATGCGACCATGGGAGTAAAAGGGAGATAGCTACACGTTTCAAGCATTTATTTATAGGGAGCAAGATGAACCCTTTACTGAAACGACTTGATAACCACTGCTATCCAGAACAGTCCAGAACACCCGAGTAATCGATCATAATTAAAAATTTTTCCATTGTGGGATTAGTTAATTTCTATTTTCTTTATAGTCATGTCCCAGCCTGGGCACCATGACCATCGATCAATGCTTCCACTTTTAGCTGTAAGACTTAAGTTCCATATTCCACTCAGTTGGCCACCCACTGCAGAGCTGAGTGAGCATGACATTTTGATAGCTAATGTCTTTCTGGTGAGATTTTAAACCAGGTGAATGTAAGAAATCTCATGAGATTAGTGCAAAAAAAAAAGAATTTTCCTTGACCAATGCTTAACTGTCACTCAGAATCATAATACAGAGTTATGATGCTGCTACTTGTGACAACTTTCGACTCACAAACTGGCTGCCATTTTTCCTAGCCCATGTGGCGCATCCTGCTGTACTTTGAGATATCATTAATTAGCACTTTAGGGCATCATGAGCCATGAAAGGCACAGTGAAAGTTTGTCCTTCCTTCCTTCCTCTCGCCTACTTTGTTTATCTGTCTGTATATCTGCCTGTCTTTTTACGTACACTCAGTGGCTACTTTGTTAGGTACCTCCTGTTCCTAATAAAGTGGCCACAGTGTGTAAGATCATGGTCTTTTGCCCATCCACTTAAAGTTTCGACATGCTGTGTATTCAGAGATGCTCTTCTGCTCACCACAGTTGTAACGTGTGGTTATTTAAGTTGCTGTAACTTTTCTGCTGCTTAACCATTCTGATCATTCTCCTCTGACCTCTCTCATGAGCAAGGCACTTTCATCCACAGTATTTTTTCTTGGCTTTTCGTATCACTCTCTGTAAACTCAAGCGATTGGTGTGTGTCAAAAAGGAGATCAGCAGTTCCTGAGATAGTTAAGTCACACTATCTGGCACCAACAATCATTCCACAGTCAAAGTCACTTAGATTACATTTCTTCCCCATTTTGATATTTGAGCTGAATCTCTTCACCATGTCTGCATGCTTTTCTGCATTGTATTGCTGCTACATGATTGACCAATTAATGAGCAGGAGTACAGGTGTACATAATGATCTGGCCACTGAGTGTACGCAACCAATAATCATATTGTATCTCTTTTAAACAACTTCTATTTTTCTTAAAATTTTCATAAATAACCCAAACATTGCTGCTACAGAGAAACCATTACCTTAGCAGTGAAACCTTATTGAGGGGCCATTACATTAGCAGTGAAACATTGTGGCGCATTACAATAGTAATAAAATTCAAATCCAATGGATGCCTATCAATTACATTCCTCCTCCACCCACCCAGTGTTTCTTTTCCATGGACTTGATCCCTTCCTGCACCCTTATTGAAATGTATTTTAATTTGCCAATACATCTCCTAGTTACGTGGCATATTTTAGGTAGTGAAAATGATTATCCCTAACATAGGATTCAATGTAATGTGGGGCTCAATTAATTGTCCTAACACTAATGTGGTCAGAGCACACTTATTTATTTTCACATAGTTAATATAATATCAGCATCAAAACTAAAATAGATTCTATGATTTAGTCCCAGATTTGATTCCTGAGTTTAGCTTCAAATGGGGAAATACAATATTCCATCCCTGTGATGAATGTAAGGCAGTAAATGAATATTTTGTCCTTTGCAATGGTGTCACATGAATTTTAACTGGGAAAACTGGTGAATATTGGTGGGCTGTGAGATCATGAATATATCAAGAATCCAGGCCACCATTTAATTCAATTCAAAATAACTTCAATGTCAAACTAAATGTAACTTATGATTGCTAAATCTAAATAAATTATACAACTGTATGACTTTGGGCTTTTAAAAGAACCAAAATATTTCCCATTTCACCATCATTCAAAGAGAAACACACAACACTTTGACTATTCCCAATAGCAGATGGCTTAACTAAAGAAAATACCTATTTTATCTTAATTCACCACTGAGACCAAGAATGTCTTGGTCTCAACAGAAACTACTTCTGTTTGACCAATTGACATGCAGAATTGATTTTTTTTTCCTTTTGGTAATCCTGAACCCATTTTGCTTTTCTGATTGTTTCCTTTTTTGTTTGTGCCAATTTGTTTCAGCATGCTTGTTAGATTCTCTCTGCTTTGTGCACTCTATGTGCAAGGTTATTTAGTTAAGCTTTATAAGTAATAAACAACAGATAATTTTATACATTGATAATTTAATCCAATTTGAATTCTATCATAGACCACTTAAGTACTTTCTTAAAATTAAACATTAACGTCAAATTCCAAGCTTTAACAGTTCACTTCTATTACTTTTCAAAATTCTTACTGATGTTGGCTACAATTTATTTCAAATTATTTCCATTCCAGAGTTTTTGGGTGATGTATTTACTTCAGCATTAAATTAGACAGTAAGTAATGAATAGGTATTCTAACAATTGACTTAACACCATTTGTCTAACCATCCAATGCACACAATAAACTTGAGAATTTTCTGATTGGCCAATGTAACCAGTTTACTAGAAGAATAATGAATAATCTAAGTAGTTAGTAAATCACATAGTTAACTACATAAATAGAAGTGAAATTTGCAAGGACTGCTGATTTATTTCAGAGCAATGTCATACAGGTTCATTTTATTCCTTGGCACTATGCACACAGGCAGATATGGCAAATAAACATAATTTTACTAATAAAAGTAGGTATAGACCATAAAACCTTTGCCTTTCAATAAGATTGTGACTGAACCTATCTCTCAAGTTCAATGTCTACCTGATCAGCATATCCCTTGAAGTAGTCCACCTACATTAGACTTCTAGCGAAATTATCAGATGGCAGTTTTTAAAATACTTCTTGTAAACATTTAATGTTTTCCCTAAGGTTACAAGTTTGACAATCATATAACAAATATTAAACCTAATAGCTAAAACTGATCACTGATAAATATGTTTGAAATGTATTAAGCCCCAGAGAAGTTATACAGTTACCTCAGTCTGTTTCTCTGGTAGCAGTTAATAAAAAAAAATAACAAAATGTGTAAAAAAAAGCTGTTAAACATAAAAGTAAACTCAACAATACGAAATATTGCATGAAAAACAAAATCATAATCTGAGAAACTATAGCACGTACACAATGATCCTGGCAAATTATAGATCATTTCTTAAACTGAATCACCTAAACAGCAACAAGTTAGACAATGACTACATTATGGGGGCATTGATCACATTTTATCTGCTTGTTATGCACTAAGCTCTATGTAAACTGATATCAAGCAGAAAAGGAAGACACATTAAGAATCATGAACAAAAAGGATTCTGTGCAGCCCCATCAAGGAGCTATAGAGGCAAAAGAATTCAGAAAAGGTTTTAAGCCATGATGCTGAAGGCATACACATCAAACACACCAGCGTGCCATGGTAGTGTGGCGGTTAGTGTGACGCTATTACGACTCAGGGAATTGGAGGTTGAAGTTCAATCCTAGTATCCTCTGTAAGGGGTTTTATATGTCCTCTCCGTGGAATGTGTGGGTTTCCTCCCACAGTCCAAAGATGTACTGGTTAGTAGGTTGATTGGTCATGTTAAAGTGTCCTGTGATTAGGCTAGGGTTAAATCACGGTTTGTTGCACAGAGCAGCTCGAAGGGCTGGAGGGGTCTATTGAACATTGAATAAATAAATAAGTAAGTATAGGGAATACATCCAGAGTTAGGGGAGCTCAAGAAATGAGGTTTATGAATTTGGAGGAGGCTATAAATATGGAGAGGCAAAGAAGTTTGAATACAGGTACATTGCTGGGGGACCAGGGTTCAAAGGTGAGGAGCAGAAGCTTCAGATTTCTCTGCAGCAGATGGACTGGGATGATCTGGAATGAGACAATGTTATGGAGTGGATGAAGCAGCCATCGCAAAACTCCAGATCAAGTATATGAATAACATTGGGAGTAGTCTGCTTAAACCAGAGACACTGGAAGTGTAGATTGACAACGGTTATCTGATATCTAAGGCTGAGAAAATGAAGGTGGCCAGGGTCATTCCAGTGTGTAGCTGAAGGAAATTACAGCTTATCTGAGGTTCAATGTCCAATCACACAGAGGCAATGAAGTTGCTGTGAATGGTAAAGCAAGGAATCATCACTGCTGAAAGCTGAAGTGGTTCAGGATTCTAGTTAAGGAAGAAAGAAGATTTCAGGGCTGTAGTTAATTGTTGGTGCATTATGATACATAACATAATAAGCAGATTATTACTGGCTACTTTGCTGCCTGTTGCATTTGTACATTACACGCCTCTTCCATGTATATGGTCAACCCCAGATTTTAACAAACCTGTCCTTAAACTCCTGGGATTTCTGCTGGATTAACAGCTATCTATCAAAAGGACATTAATATGAAGCTAGGAGATTATTATATAAAATTAATATATCTGACTGTTAGAGAAGGAGCATAATTTGATTTTCCAAATAACATTTAGGATTGAAAACAGGAAAAGCAATACTTGATCACTCATTTTAATGAAACAATGCCCTGAGACATTTTATTTCATAGCACACAGAGCTGTAAATTAATTGTGCCCCTTGAGAGACAAACATTAACCACCGACATTTTATTGAACTGCATGCTAGACCATAAGTAAATTGCATTAACTAATAACACATGATGCATTGGCCCTATTAATATTATGTTGAAATTTACTGATATTAACCAACACAACCATTTAAAGAGGATAAAATAACTTTTGTTATACTTATACAAAATGATTCTGTGTTAACAGAAGGTGCAATCACTCTGTCAGGCTTATGTTTATAGATCACACCACAGCCTTCTTTGTGATATTACTTAGGTGTTGGTCCCAGTACAGATCCTCTGAAATGGCAACGACAAGGAATCTAAAGTTACCAACCCTCTCCTCCTCCAATCCCCTAATGAGGGCTGGCTCAGGACCTCCAGTTTGTTCTTCCTGTAGTCTATAATCAGCTGTTCGGTTCTGCTGGCATTGGCTGAGAGGTGGATGTTGTGGCACCACTCAGCCAGATTTTCAATCTCTCTCCTATATGCTGATTCGTCATCATCTTTGTTTCAGCCAACAACAGTAGTATCGTCAGCAGACTTAAATATGACACTGGAGCTGGTCTTTGCCACGTTAAGTACTCTACTGCAGTGTACAGGACAAGTCAGAAGGAAGGACAAGGATGGCAAGGTAAGAGAACCTTGGATGTCAAGAGCGGTGATGAATTTAGTCAAGAAGAAAAAGGAAAAGTATGTAAAGCTTAGGAAGCTAGAACCAAGCTGAGACCTGGGGGGTTACAAAGAAGCCAGAAAAATCTCAAGGAGGGAATTAGGAAAGAAAAGAAAAGAGGGACTATGCAAAGTCCTCGGCAAGTAAGATTCAAGAGAATTCCAAGGCATTCTATACATATACCAGGAGCAGCAGGATAATTGGGGAGATGGTGAGACCACTCAAGTCATAGTCATAGTCATACTTTATTGATCCCAGGGGAAATAGGTTTTCGTTACAGTTGCACCATAAATAATTAAATAGCAATAAAACCATAAATAATTAAATAGTAATATGTAAATTATGCCAGTAAATTATGAAATAAGTCCAGGACCAGCCTATTGGCTCAGGGTGTCTGACCCTCCAAGGGAGGAGTTGTAAAGTTTGATGGCCTCAGGCAGGAATGACTTCCTATGACGCTCTGTGTTGCATCTCGGTGGAATGAGTCTCTGGCTGAATGTACTCCTGTGCCCAACCAGTACATTATGTAATGGATGGGAGACATTGTCCAAGATGGCATGCAACTTGGACAGCATCTTCTTTTCAAACGCCACTGTCAGAGATCCTGTCAAGGATAAAGCAGGAAGATTTGCTTGGATGTGCAGGATGAGAACCAGGTCCTTAATGAGTATTTTACAACAGTATTTACTAAGGAGAAGGATAGGGAGATCACTGTAGGATAGGAAGATCAGTGCTGAGAATATTGATATGCTGGTGCATTTTGAAGTAAAGGAGGAGGTAGCGTTGGGTCATTTAAAGAGTATTAAGGTGGAAAAGTCCTCAGGGCCTGATGGGATATACCCCAGGTTATTGAGCGAGGCAAGTGAAGAGATTGCTAGGGTTTTGACCAATATCTTTGTGTCCTCTCTAGTGACATGCAAGGTCACAGAGGATTGACGAGTAACTAATCTTGTTCCATTATTCAAGAAAAGAATCAGGGATAATCCTGGAAACTATAGACTGAGTCGAATGTTAGTGGTAGGGACGTTACTGGAGAGAATTCTTGGGGATGGGATTTATGAGCATTTGAAAAACCATGGCCTAATGAGAGAGAGTCAGTTTGGCTTTGTGCAGGACAAGTCATATCTTACTAATTTGATTGAGATTTTGAAGAGGTGATAAGGGTGATTGACGAACATAGAGCTGTGGATGTTGTTTACGTGGATTTTAGTAAGGTGTTTGACAAGGTCCCTCATGGAAGGCTAATTTAAAAAAATTAAGATATATAGGATCAATATTGAACTGGCTGCTTGAATTCGGAACTGGTGTGCCCATAGAAGATGGAGGGTGGTGGTCGAAGAGACTTATTCTAGCTGGTGGTCTGTGATTGGTGGTGTTCCATGGGTACCTGTACTGGGACCTCTGCTGTCTGTGATGTATATAAATGACTTGGATGATAATGTAGATGGATGAGTTAGTAAATTTGCAGATGATACAGAGATTGGTGGTGTCGGGACAGAGTAGATAATTGGCAAAGTGGGATGTAGATCATTTGCAGATATGGGCGGAAAAATGGCAGCTGGAGTTTAACCTGACCAAACGTAAAGAAGCAGTGCTCTGTAAAGGTCAAGACCTTTAACGATGTTGATGAGCAGAGTGATCTTGGAGTCCAAGTTCATAGAACATAGAACATAGAATAGTACAGCACAGTACAGGCCCTTCGGCCCACAATGTTGTGCCGACCCTCAAACCCTGCCTCCCATATAAGCCCCCACCTTAAATTCCTCCATATACCTGTCTAGTAGTCTCTTAAACTTCACTAGTGTATCTGCCTCCACCACTGACTCGGGCAGTGCACTCCACGCACCAACCACTCTCTGAGTGAAAAACCTTCCTCTAATATCCCCCTTGAGCTTCCCACCCCTTACCTTAAAGCCATGTCCTCTTGTATTGAGCAGTGGAGCCCTGGGCACCAGTGAATGCTCCCTGAATGTGGCTTCTTAGGTTGATTGGGTGGTTAAGAAGGCATGTGTTGTGCTTACCTTTATTAGTTGAGGCGTTAGTTCAATAGTCCAGGAAGTTATATTGCTGCTTTATAATACTCTAGTCTTTACCAGGGTTCTCTGGAGGTGCAGCTCGTTAGTCCCTCGTGAACAGCCACTGAACTCAGTGTAATAAAACTACCTTTCTCAGACTCCATACACCTAAGGTCAGTATGATTTGGGTCCCACCCAACCCGGGAGGTTGGGATGTCTTGTCCACCTGAACCCCAATCTGAGCAAATAGTGTGTAAATGCTGCCCACTTGCAATTACCCGTCAATAAGAAATAACAGAAAGTAAACTGCATATAATTATAAAGAAAGTATATTTACAAGTTTCCACTTTCTTGAACAGTTAGTAGGAAAAGAAAAAGGAAAAAATAAAAAGGGCCCATGTACACATAAGTTGGAGCTCATCTTGAAGTTGTCTTTAACTCACAAGCTGGACCCACAGTCTGCGTGAAAGCACACACCACCTTCTGAATGTCACTCGAAGTCCATCGCAAACAAATGGGCTCCCCCTCGGGAGTATTGGTCCTTTCTCCTTGCTGCCATTCATCTGTACAAAGCACCCTGTGCAACAGGGACAGCACCCTCAGCCATCTTCCCTCCTGTCTTCTCCCAGCTCCTGCCAAAAAGACCTTGACCCACACCAGTGTCCCTCACAAAATCCTCTCCACCCAGCGTTCTCTAGATTCTCCCAATTCCACCATTCTGATTGGATGACACTACATACCTGAGCATGAACATCACAACCCCTTATCTTTACCTCAAGCTCAAACATGCTGAAAGTAGAATAGACTGTTCTTACAGAACAATTGAAATGAAATACAGCGTAGCAGTAAAAATCTTAACCAGGGTGTTACACTAGTTACACAGCATATAGTTTATTGGATACAGTTCTGGTCTCCCCATTATAGGAAGGATGTTGAGGCTTCGGAGAGGGTGCAGAAGAGGTTTACCAGGATGCTGCCTGGATTTGAGTGTATGTGCTATAATGAGAGGTTGGACAAACTTGGGTTGTTTTTCTGTAGCGGCATTGGCTGAGGGGACATCTGATAGAGGTTTATAAGATTTTGAGAGGCGTAGATAGAGTAGGCAGGAAGTATCTTTTTCCCAGGGTTGAAATGTCGAATACCAGTGGGCATGCATTTAAGGTGAGGGGTGTAATTTTAAAGGAGATGTGAGAGGCAAGTTTCTTTACACAGAGAGTGGTCGGTGCCTGGAATGCACTGCCAGGGTTGGTAGAGGCAGATATATCAGGGCTTTTTAAGAGACGTTTAGATATGCACATGAATGTGAGGAAAATGGAGGGATATGGATGTGGTGTAGGCATAACAGATTAGTTTAGTTGGCCATTTGATTACTAATTTATTTGCTTGGCCACCTTGTGGGCAAAGGGCTGTTCCTGTGCTATGTTCTAAGAATAAAGCGAGTAGAACTGGAGGCTAAGCACTCAGCCTTGTGGTGCTCCTGTGCTGATGGTGATTGTGGATGAGGTGTTGTGTCAATCTGTACTGACTGGGATCTGCAAGTATGACAATTGAGAATCCAGCTTTGAGTGCTGAACTATAATCAATGAAGAGCATCCTAATGTATGCATCTTCATTGTCCAGATGTTCCACAGCTGAGTGAAGAGCCAGTGAAATGGCATCTGTTGTTGACCTGTTGTGATGGTTGGCAAATTGATGCAGGTCCAAGTCACTCCTCTGGCAGTAGTTAATATGCTTCATGACAAACCTTTCAAAGAACTTCATCACAGTGGATGTATGTGCTACTGGACTATAGACTGTGAGATAGGTTATCAGGTTCTTCTTCGGCACCTGTATGATTGAAGCAGGTAAGTAACTTAGACTGCCAGAGCAACATGTTCAATATGTCAGTAAATATCCAACCAGTTGATTAGCATTAGTGTCCAGTGCTCAGTCTGGTGCATCATCTGGGCCAGAAGCATTCTGTGGATTTGCCCTCCTGAAGCAAGCTCTCATATCAGCCATAGAGACTGCAATCACAGAGTCGTGGGAGGCTGTGGGAGTTTGTGAAGGTACCTCCATGTTCTGTCAGTCAAAGCAAGCATTAAAGGCATTGAGCTCGCCTGGGACTGAATCCTTGTTGTCATTTACGCTGCACACATCAAAGTTGCTGGTGAACGCAGCAGGCCAGGCAGCATCTCTAGGAAGAGGTGCAGTCGACGCTTCAGGCCGAGACCCTTCGTCAGGACTAACTGAAGGAAGAGTGAGTAAGGGATTTGAAAGTTGGAGGGGGAGGGGGAGATCCAAAATGATAGGAGAAGACAGGAGGGGGAGGAATGGAGCCAAGAGCTGGACAGGTGATTGGCAAAAGGGATACGAGAGGATCATGGGACAGGAGGTCCGGGAAGAAAGACAAGGGGGGGGACCCAGAGGATGGGCAAGGGGTATATTCAGAGGGACAGAGGGAGAAAAAGGAGAGTGAGAGAAAGAATGTGTGTATAAAAATAAGTAACAGATGGGGCACGAGGGGGAGGTGGGGCATTAGCGGAAGTTAGAGAAGTGGATGTTCATGCCATCAGGTTGGAGGCTACCCAGACGGAATATAAGGTGTTGTTCCTCCAACCTGAGTGTGGCTTCATCTTTACAGTAGAGGAGGCCATGGATAGACATGTCAGAATGGGAATGGGATGTGGAATTAAAATGTGTGGCCACTGGGAGACCGCTTTGCTTAACACCTACGCTCTGTCTGCCAGAGAAAGCAGGATCTCCCAGTGGCCACACATTTTAATTCCACATCCCATTTCCATTCTGACATGTCTATCCACGGCCTCCTCTACTGTAAAGATGAAGCCACACTCAGGTTGGAGGAACAACACCTTATATTCCATCTGGGTAGCCTCCAACCTGATGGCATGAACATCGACTTCTCTAACTTCCGCTAATGCCTCACCTTCCCCTCGGACCCCATCTGTTACTTATTTTTATACACACATTCTTTCTTTCACTCTCCTTTTTCTCCCTCTGTCCCTCTGAATATACCTCTTGCCCATCCTCTGGGTCCCCCCCCCCTTGTCTTTCTTTCCGGACCTCCTGTCCCATGATCCTCTCGTATCCCTTTTGCCTATCACCTGTCCAGCTCTTGGCTCCATCCCTCCCCCTCCTGTCTTCTCCTATCATTTTGGATCTCCCCCTCCCCCTCCAACTTTCAAATCCCTTACTGACCCTTACTTCAGTTGGTCCTGACGAAGGGTCTCGGCCTGAAACGTCGACTGCACCTCTTCCTAGAGATGCTGCCTGGCCTGCTGCGTTCACCAGCAACTTTTATGTGTGTTGCTTGAATTTCCAGCATCTGCCGAATTCCTCGTGTCTGTGTCATTTATGCTGCTTGGTTTTGTTTTGTAGGAGCTGATAGATTTCAAGCCCTGTTGGGCATCCTTCTGTGATTCAAGTCTGGTCCCGAATTACCGTTTTGAATGTGAAGTCATAGCTGGACCTCAATTAACTTCCTGGGCTGCCAGTCCTGAATATCGCCAATCTGGTCCTCAACATATTATGGATCTCTTGGTTCATCCAGCGCTTCAGATTGGGCAAGACTCAGAATGATTTTGTAGAGGCACACTTAGAGTCATAGAATCAGAGAATACTGTGGCACTAAAACAGGCCCTTTGTCCTATCTATAAAATAGCAAACTATTATTCTGCTTCATCCCACCAACCTGCACCCAGATCATAGCCCTCCATACCCCTTCTATCCAGTACCTATCCAACTTCCTTTTAAATGTTGAAATCAAACCCGCATCCACCACTTCTGCTGGTAGCTTGTTCCACTCTCTCTCACCATCCTCTGAGTGAGCAAATCCCCCAAATATTCCCTTAAACATTTTGCATTTCACCTTTAACCCATGACCTCTAGTTCTAGTCTCACCCAACCTCAGTAAATGCCTGGTTGCATTTACCCGATCTATACCCCTCATAATTTTGCATACCTCTATATCTCCCCTTATTCTCCTGTGCTTTAAGGAACCAAGTCCTAACCTGTTCAACCTTTCCCTATAACTCATGTCCTGAAGTCCCAGCAACATCCTTGCAAATTTTCTGTGTGTGTGGATCTTCAGTCTATTGGTATCTTTCCTGTAGTTAGATTAGATTATGAGGACACGCAGTCCTCTTTTATTGTCATTTAGTAATGCACGCATTAAGAAATGATACAATGTTCCTCCAGTATGATATAACAGAAACACAAGACAAACCAAGACTGAAAAAAACTGACAAAACCACATAAATATAACGTATAGTTACAACAGTGCAAAGCAATACCGTAATTTGATAAAGAACAGACCATGGACATGGTAAAAAAAAGTCTCAAAGTCTCTCAAAAGTCTCATTATCTCACGCAGACGGTAGAAGGAAGAAAAACTCTCCCTGACATGAACCTCCAGTGCCGCAAACTTGCCGATGCAGCACCCTGGAAGCACTCGACCACAGCCAACTCTTGAGTCCGTCGGAAAACTTCGAGCCTCTGACCAGCCCTCCAACACCAAGCACCGAGCACCATCTCTGCTGAGCGCTTTGACCCCGGCCTCAGCAACAGGCAATAGGCAGAGCCGAGGATTTGGGGCCTTCCCCTCCGGAGATTCTCGATCGCACAGTAGCAGCGGCAGCGAAGCAGGCATTTCAGAAGTTTCTTCAGATGTTCCTCCGTGCTTCTCACGTCTGTCTCCATCAAATCAGGATTGTGCACGGTCCCTACTTAACAAATACGATATCATTTCGGAGCGGCCGCGCGCGCTGCATCACACTGCCATCTTCTCCTTCCCTCCTCCCCTCTCTCAGTTAGATGACTAAAACTGGAAAGAATGCTCCAAATTAGGTCTCACCAATGTCTTATACAACTTCAAATTAACGCCCCAACTCCTGTACTCAGTACTTAAATTTATGTCTGTCAATGTGCCAAATGCTCTCTTACAACCCTATCTACCTGTTTCAAGGAATTATGGATCTGTATTCCAAGATCCTTCTGCTCTACCGCACTCCCAGTGCCCCACCACTCTCCATGTAAGTCCTACCTTGGTTTGTCCTCCCACAAGTGCAAAAACTCACACTTATTTGCATTAAATTCTATCTGACATTTTTCAACGCGTTTTTTTTCATCTGGACCAGATCCTGCCGCAAACTCTGATAGCCTTCCTTGCTGTCCACTACATGCACTATCTTGTTATCTGCAAACTTGTTGATCCATTTTACTACGTTATCATCCAGATCACTGATATGGATGACAAAGAACAATAGATCCTGGACTGATCCCTGCAACACTCCACTTGTTACAGGGCTCTAGTTAGAGAGGCAACCATCTTATATCACTCTCAAGCTTCACTTGCAAAGCGAATGTCTAATCCAGTTACCTCATCCTGAATACCAAGCAACTGAACTTTCTTAACCAATCTCTCCTGTGGAACCTTCTCAAAGGCCTTGCTGAAGTCCATTTAAACAACATTCACTGTCTTGCCTGATCAACTTTCCTGATAACTTCCTCAAAAAACTCTATAAGATTGGTAAGACACTACCTACCATGCACAAAGCTATGTTCACTATCCCTAATTAGTCCCTGTCTATCCAAATACTTATATACCTGGTCCCTTAGAATAGCTTCCAATAACTTCCCCACTACTGATGTCTGACTCACTGGCCTAAAATTTCTCGTCTGATTCTTAGAGCCTTTCTTAAACAAGGGGACAACATTAGCTATCCTCAAATCTTTTAGCACCATCTTAAATAACTCAGATGGGGCCTTTGCAATTTCTGTACTAGGCTCTCACAAGGTCCAAAGCAACAGTTTGTCAGTCTCTGAAGGTTTATCCACCCTAATCTATCTCAAGACAGCAAGCATCTCCCCCTCTGTAATCCATATACAGTCCATCACTTGACTGCTGTTTTGCCTCACTTTGATAGACTCTATGTCTGTCTCACAAGTAAATACAGATGCAAAAAATTCATTTAAGATCTCCCCCATATCTTTCAGCTTTATGCATAGATGACCACACTAATTTTCTTCTTAATATATCTGTAGAAGCCCTTCACCTGGTCTGCAACCTCGTGCTTTCTTTCAGCCCTGCTGACATCCTTCGTACGTATTCTTTTCCATTTCTTGTACTGCTCAAGTACCTCATTTGTCCCTTGCTGCCTAGATCTCTTTCTTCATCTTAACCAGAGCTTCAATATCTCTTGATAGCCAAGGTTCCCTAACCTGTTAGCCTTGCCTTTTATTCCAACAGGAACATACAAAGTGTGTACTCTCAAAATTTCAGTTTTGAAGGTTTCCCACTTGCCAAGCATACCTTTGCCAGTAAACAACCTGTCCCAATCAAATATCCATGAGTGTCTTAATAAAGTCCACATCAATCATGACATATTCATTCAGATAGTGGCTGACCCCATGAATTCCTCTAGTGGTCTGATTTTTGAGACAATAGTATTCCTTTTATTAAGAAGGGAAATTGAGATAATCCAGGAAATTATTGGCCAGAAAATCTTACATCAGTGTTCATGGAATTCTTGGGGATGATTCGTAGGGACAGGATATACTTAGAGAACAATAGGAAAAGCTTGGGCATATAAGGCATAGTCAATGTTGCTTCTTGCAGAGGAGATCATGTCTCACAAACGTTAGTTTTTGAGGAGGTATGAAGATGATTTATCAGATGGGGGGGGGTGGATGTTGTCTAATTAGATATTAGCAAAGCACTTGACAAGGTCCCTGATCCAACAGGTTAAGTTATATGAGTCCATGAATAAGTTAGTGGATTGAATTTACTTGAATAACTTTCATTTCAAATTTATTGGCATTGAAAATAGATCTAATTGTAGCTGTCTTTCAGGTAGAAGATGAGTGATGTCTGGTTCATGCGGATCATGCACATTTAAATAATTTTAGAAAAATTTCAATTCTGGGGCAGTATTTGCATTGCTTGTAGTCAACTAAAACAGGCAATAGGCTGTTTGAATCTATCAATAAGGTGCTTCTGTCAAACGCTTCTCTAGTTCCAGATGTACCATGACTCTGCTGATGCCTCTGTGGAATTTCAGAGGGAATGTGCTGATTAGGAGCATGTTTGGAATTTAATGCTGAAGCAATCATTGCATAGTATGCCAATGATGATGGAGAGCACAAATCCAGCATTTATTACATCCCTTCAACATCCACTTTGTTGGCCTTGTTAGCTGCCTGCAGGCACATCTCATCCTTAGCAGCATCATAGCTGGAGGAACTCAGCAGGCTGCGCAACATTGAGGGATGGGAAGAATTGATAATGTCTCAGGTCAAGATCCCACATAAGGACTTAATCTGTTGAGTTCCTCCTGCAGATTGTTCATTACTCCAGATTGCAGCGTCTGCAGTCTCTCGTGCCTACAGCTCATCCTTTGTAGCCTTGGTGTGAAACTCAAGCTTAATATGTAGTCTTTTATTTTTTGGCACCAGTTTTGTTTTCTAAATTATAAGAAGTGTTTCTCTGCTCGTAATTGCCACAAGGAAATAAATGGAACAACAAACAATACACTCCATAAATGTTTTGTGCACCAATAGATTCATCAAATTGCTCCCTTTCTGATCATTTCAGTGAGTTGTGAAAATGAGACAGCATGCAGAGACTTGGAAGGAAAACCAACTAGTGGGTCTTATTTTTTTTTTGTTTCTGGGACATAAATATTACTGGCAATACAACATTTATTGTCTGTATCGCATTCGTCTGGAACTGTTCTGGCAAGAGACATCCACTTCTCTCATACAATAAGATGGACACTTGACCTCACAATCTACCTTGGTGTGTTTTTGCATCTCATTGTTAAGCTGCACTGCACTTACTCTGTAGCTGTTGCACTTCATTCTGCATTGTTACTGTTTTACCTTGTACTACCTCAATGCATTGTGTAATGATTTGATCTGTATCAGTACTGAGATTTGAGCGCTGAGTCACTTGAGAATTTTCAGGGGATTTGGTGATTTCAGTCCTGATGGAAGGTCTCAGCCCAAAATGTCGACTGTTTATTCCTCTCCATAGATGCTGCCTGACCTGCTGAGTTCCTCCAGCATTTTGTATGTGTTGCTCTGGATTTCCTCCATCTGTAGATTCTCTGGTGTTTATTATTAGTGAACCAGTTGTTTTTTTTTACAACGTTTGGCGACATTTATTGTTATTGCTATACAGACATTTTTGTTTAATTCCAAAAGAGTTTAATTATTTGCACTGAAATTTCCAGCTGCTGTGTAGGAGTTATTAATAGTCAAGAACGCTGCCTATTAGTCAAGTAACAACTATTCTACTTGCCAATATCAAGTAGTCAGATACTAGCTTTGATTGGCAGGGAGCGTGCCTGTTAAGCAAAGAGTGAAAAGAATACAAGTCAACATTATTCAGCAGAATTGAACAACAATCATTAAGTCAACAGTGATTGAATATGAATAAATATTATACAGTACTGCCAGATGCTTTTAAACCTGAAACTACTTTTGCTCAAATCTTTGACTTAAGATTTCAGTGTATTTCTGGATTCTAGGCATGCATGAGCTTCTGATTTCCTAGTGTTCTGAATCCGCTAAGAATGATGAGCCAGCTGATTAGATCTACATTCCTCTGGCTTTTCCTGGTTCTCTTGAGAATTTTCAGGGGATTAGGTACTTTCAGTGAAAATCTTACCAGTAAGAGCAACAATTGGCCTGTTGGATCGTTGGTCCTGGGGAGAGTGCAACACAGTCGTGTAGCGATTAGTGTTAGGCTGTTACAGTGCCAGTGACCTGAGTTCAGTTCCACTGCTGCCTGCACTGTTTGTACCCTCTCCCCGCGACTGTGTGGGTTTGCCTTGGGTGCTCCAGTTTCCTCACTCATCCCAAAGACCTGTGGGTTAGTAGGTTAATTGGTCACATGGGTGTAATTGTGAACCACGGGCTCGTTGGTCCAGAAGGGCGTGTTACCGTGCTGTAATCTCTAAATAAATAGACAAAGGTCTGGGCTTCATCTAGCACCCGAGTTTGCACTGGATAACAATAAGGTTGGCACAGTGGAAATATAATGCAGCAATATGAATATCTTGCAGAGTGGAAAATGGTTGAGGGCCTATTGCAGTGCCTGAGGTCAAAGTGCGACAAATTCCTGAATGGCCTTAGGCATTTCACTTTGTAAGCTGCCTATTGCAGAGCACTTAAAGGGAAGTATCAGGTCAATCCTGGACAAGGAGGTCCTGAGGAAGATGGCCAGGAGCTGAGGTCTGCTGGGACTCCAGCCACCAGATTGGGGCTTCTTGCTTGATGTTGAGCAAGAAATTTAGGGCACCATGGTAGAATGGCAGCTTGCAAGCGCTATTACACCTTGGGGTGTTCTGGAGTTTGGAGTTCAATTCCAGCACTGTTCTGCAAGGAGTCTCTGAAAGTCCTCCCATGAATGCATGGGTTTTCCCCGGGTGCTCGGGTTTACTCTCACAGTCCAGAGACGTACTGGGAAGGTTAATTGGTCTTTGTAAATTGTCCTGAGATTAGTGTTATGTTTTGTAACTCCAAAACATTAAACTAACTGGAAGAGTAACAAGAAAGCTGGGCATGCGAGTCTAAGTTTGTGTTTACTTTTAAGCAAATCGTGCACATATCACATGGTAGCTCGATGACGTATGCAATTTACATATTCATACATATAACCCACAATGAATTATCCAAATGAACATGAATGCTTAATCAACCTACATATATACAAGATTACTCAAATATTACTGAAATATTAAATGCGCAGCACTCCTCCCTGCTTAGCTATAAAGTCCAACTCAACAGAGAATGCATCTCAACCATATGCCCAGTATACAACTGCTATACAGACATCCACAGCCTAGTAAATTTTAAATTGCCCCATTCAGGCCTAAAGATTTAATCGTCCTGGAAGATTTCTTACTCTTGAGGGATAACGTCTTTCCTGACAAGGGGGAATCATTCTGCTTGGCAGGTGGGGCATGGCTGTGAAACAGTCTCAAATTCCGGGGCCTCTGTGGTGGTGGTTGGAGTTGACTCCAAGTCTGCAGGAAGTGGTTCTAGCAGCAGTAGCCACCTTCCTTGTTGAAAAATTGTCTCTGCTCCTCCTCAACTGATCAATGTGCCATCTCCAAATGATATCAGACACAATCTTCACTGTGTAGGAGAGTGGTACAGTTCTGTTCTTGATCTTCCGATACCCATTTTTGATCACCTCTGTAGTGCCTTGCCAGGACTGCTTGTCCAGGAGTGACACACCAAACCTCCTTGTTTAAGGAGCTTTCCGTTTGTCTCAGCTGTTTGTCCTGCATACTCCTTCTGAGATTAGTTTGAGACGATCCAAATGTGAGTACAAAGGACGACCTGGGAACAGCGTAGCTGGTGAATTGTCGCCTGTGCAGTGTGTTACACTGCGATATGCAAGGAGGAAATTAGCAAGCTTCTGGTTCAGTGTCAGTAGTGTGTTCTGCTGACGTTGCTCACAGTGCTTTCTATAGACTCTGGACAAACCTTTCCACCAAGCCACTTGTAGCTGGGTGGGATAGTGCAGATGGAATATGTTTTAGTCCATTCATTTTTAGGAATAACTAAAACTGTTCCCCCAAAAACTGTAATCCATTGTCACTAAATGGTTCCAGAACACCAGTACCTGCATAAAGGCTTCTCATTACATCAAGTGTGTGCGAAGCTGTAGTGGGGGCCATTGGGAACACTTCAGACCACTCTGTAGCTGCATCCAGTGCTACCAAGAAATTTGTGCCCATGAATCGTCCAGCAAAATCCACATGAATCCTGTGCCAGGGCAATGCAGACTATTCCCAGGGATCAAGAGGCGCTGCTCTTGACATCTTCTGGGCATGTTGGCATCCTGTTCAGTGCATTGCAAGCTGCTCGATCTGCTGATCTAGCCCAGGCCACCAGACAAAGCTTCAAGCCAATGCTTTCATTTTAACTATGCCTTGATGATCGCCTTGAAGCTCCTCTGATACTGTAGCTCTCAGCTTGGATGGTACAACAACTCTCAATCCCCACTTAAGGCAACTCCCTGTCAAGGACAAGTTCATTTGGCACTGGTAAAAGTGGGGCACCTGGTGTTTCTGCTCAGCATTCTAGCCATTTTTGGTGTCCAGTAGACCTGTGACACTGGATTTTTTCTGGTTTCCCTCTGGATCATTTCTGCCATTAGAGGGAGATTTTCAAATTGCATTGGGAAGGATATAGAACATAGAACAGAACAGCACAGTACAGGCCCTTCGGCCCACAATGTTGTGCCCACCCTTAAACCATTCCTCCCATATAACCCCCGACCTTAGATTCCTCCATATACCTGTCTAGTAGTCTCTTAAATTTCACTAGTGTATCTGCCTCCACCACTGACTCAGGCAGTGCATTCCACGCACCAACCACTCTCTGAGGAAAAGACCTTCCTCTAATATCCCCCTTGAACTTCCCACCACTTACCTTAAAGCCATGTCCTCTTGTATTGAGCAGTGGTGCCCTGAGGAAGAGGTGCTGGCTGTCCACTCTATCTATTCCTCTTAATATCTTATATGCCTCTATCATGTCTCCTCTCATCCTCCTTCTCTCCAGAGGGTAAAGCCCTAGCTCCCTTAATCTCTGATCATAATGCATACTCTCTAAACCAGGCAGCACCCTGGTAAATCTCCTCTGTACCCTTTCCAATGCTTCCACATCCTTCCTATAGTGAGGCGACCAGAACTGGACACAGTACTCCAAGTGCGGCCTGACCAGAGTTTTATAGAGCTGCATTATTACCTCGCGACTCTTAAACTCTATCCCTCGACTTTATGAAAGCTAACACTCTATAAGCTTTCTTAACTACCCTATCTACCTGTGGGTCAACTTTCAGGGATCTGTGGACATGTATCCCCAGATCCCTCTGCTCCTCCACACTTCCAAGTATCCTATCATTTACTTTGTACTCTGCCTTGGAGTTTGTCCTTCCAAAGTGTACCACCTCACACTTCTCCGGGTCGAACTCCATCTGCCACTTCTCAGCCCACTTCTGCATCTTATCAATGCCTCTCTGCAATCTTCGACAATCCTCTACACTATCCACAACACCACCAATCTTTGTGTCGTCTGAAAACTTGCCAAGCCACCCTCCTACCCCCACATCCAGGTCATTAATAAAAATCATGAAAAGTAGAGGTCCCAGAACCGATCCTTGTGGGACACCAATAGTCACAGCCCTCCAATCCAAATGATCCCGCCACCACGACCCATCTGATCCCACCACCACGACCCTCTGCTTTCTGCAGGCAAGCCAATTCTTAATCCACCTGGCCAAACTTCCCTGGATCCCATGCCTTCTGACTTTCTGAATAAGCCTACCATGTGGAACCTTGTCAAATGCCTTACTAAAATCCATGTAGATCACATCTACTGCACTACCCTCATCTATATGCCTGGTCACCTCCTCAAAGAACTCTTATCAGGGTTGTTAGACACGATCTGCCCTTCACAAAGCCATGCTGACTGTCCCTGATCAGACCATGATTCTCTAAATGCCCATAGATCCTATCTCTAAGAATCTTTTCCAACAGCTTTCCCACCACAGATGTAAGGCTCACTGGTCTATAATTTTCTGAACTATCCCTACTACCTTTTTTGAACAAAGGGACAACATTCACCTCCCTCCAATCCTCTGGTACCATTCCCGTGGACAACGAGGACGTAAAGATCCTAGTCAGAGGCTCAGCAATCTCTTTCCTCACCTTGTGGAGTAGCCTGGGGAATATTCCGTCAGGCCCCGAGGACTTATACATCCTAATGTGTTTTAATAACTACAACACCTCCTCTCCTTAATATCAACATGCTCCAGAGCATCAACCTCACTCATATTGTCCTCACCATCATCAAGTTCCCTCTCATTGGTGAATACCGAAGAGAAGTATTTATTGAGGACTTCGCTCACTTCCACAGCCTCCAGGCACATATTCCCATCTTTATCTCTAATCGGTCCTATCTTCACTCCTGTCATCCTTTTGTTCTTCACATAACTGAAGAATGCCTTGGGACTTTCCTTTACCCTAGTTGCCAAGGCCTTCTCATGCCCTCTTCTTGCTCTCCTCAACCCCTTCATAAGCTTCTTTCTTGCTACCCTAGATTCCTCAATAGACCCATCTGATCCTTACTTCCTAAACCTCATGTATGCTGTCTTCTTCCACCTGACTAGATTTTCCACCTCACTTGTCACCCATGGTTCCTTCACCCTACCATTCTTTATCTTCCTCACTGGGAGAAAGTTATCCCTAACATCCTGCAAGAGATCCCTAAACATCGACCACATCCATAGTACATTTCCCTGCAAAAACATCATCCCAATTCACACCCGCAAGTTCTAGCCTTATAGCCTCATAATTTGCCCTTCCCCAATTAAGAATTTTCCTGTCCTCTCTGATTTTATCCTTTTCCATGATAATGGTAAAGGCCATGGAGCGGTGGTCACTGTCCCCCAGATGCTCACCCACTGAGAGATCTGTGACCTGACCTGGTTCGTTACCTAATACTAGATCTAGTATAGCATTCCCCCAGTCGGCCTGTCAACATACTGTGACAGGAATCCGTCCTGGACACACTTAACAAACTCTGCCCCGTCTAAACCATTGGAACTAATCAGGTGCCAATCAATATTAGGGAAGTTAAAGTCACCCATGATAACAACCCTGTTATTTTTGCTCCTTTCCAAAATCTGCCTTCCAATCTGTTCCTCGGTATCTCTGCTGCTACCAGGGGGCCTATAGAATACCCCCAATAGAGTAACTGCTCCCTTCCTGTTCCTGACTTCTACCCATACTGACTCAAAAGAGGATCCTGCTACATTACCCACCCTTTCTGTAGCTGTAATAGTATCCCTGACCAGTAATGCTACCCCTCCTCCCCTTCCCCCCCCCCATCCCTTTTAAAGTACTGAAATCCAGGAATATTGAGAATCCATTCCTGCCCTGGTGCCAGCCAAGTCTCTGTAATGGCCACTACATCATAATTCCATGTACGTATCCAAGCTCTCAGTTCATCACCTTTGTTCCTGATGCTTCTTGCATTGAAGTACACGCACTTTAGCCCTTCTACCTTACTGCCTTTATTCTGTTTCCCTTTCCTCAAAGCCTCTTTATATGTTAGATCCAGCTTTACTCCATGCACTATACTTGCAGTTCTCTCATCACCTTTATCCTCCTCCACCTCACTATCTGCTCTAACACTCTAGTTCCCCTCCCCTTGCAAATCTAGTTTAAACCCCCCAGAGCAGCACTAGCAAACTTTCCCGTGAGGATGTTAGTCCCCCTCCAGTTCAGGTGCAGCCCATCCTGTTGGAACAGGTCCCACCTTCCCTGGAACAAGGCCCAGTTGTCCAGAAACATGAAACATATGTCAAGTGGATTGTCTTTTTTTTTGTAAATTTTTCCATTATTTTATTTTCCAAGGGTAAACAGGACAATCCATCAGCATTTCCATGATTAGTCATCCTCTTGAATTCAATCTTGTAACTGTGATCTCCAAGAAACAGAATTCATTTCTCCATTTGTGCTGCTGCTTACCCTTCTGTGGATTGAAAATGGACACTGGTGATTGATGATCAGTAATGAGGGTAAACTCTCTCCCATACAAGTGGGGTTTAAAATGTTTTACACCCCAAACCAGGGTTTTCCAGTGCCATCCTTGGACATCGCTGTGGCATCATCCAGTACCTGTCTTAATTTGTTTTTAGTTGACTTCATTGGAGGGGTTGTGATATGCAAATGGTGGATGGATCTCCAATCAAGTTGTAGTTATCTCAGTCAATCATGCCCCCTCAATGCCGGTCCTCCTGTTTTTACCACATTCAAGCTCAATGTAGCTTGTTGGTTGTTGTATTTCACTGTTATGAATGTCATTCCCACAGGAATTATCTTTTCTGCAGTATAAGTTCTTCGTCAGCTATCTTATTTCGTCCTCTTTGGGATGCATATATCCTGTGCCTTCCAAATTGCTTCCAGAAATTTTAGCCATTGATGCTTTGTCATCATCCCTGCCAGTGTTTTTTTCCAATCCTTTCTGGCCAACTTTTCTTTCATGCCTCAGTAATTCCTTTTACTTCACTGTAATACTGATATATCTGACTTCAGCTTCTCCTTCTCAAATTTCAGGGTGGTAATATGATCATTTACCCCTTATGACTTTTGTAACATTGTCTTTTTGGCATGCATTTTCTAACTTCTGTTGTAACTTGTGAACCACATCCTTACTACTGTTTGGAGGTCTGTATACAACTCCCATCAGGGCCTTTTTACCCTTGCAATTCCTTAGCTCTATCCACAATGATTCAACACTTTCAACACCATGACACCTTTTTCTAATGATCCGATTTCATTTTTTTTACCAACAGAGCAACCTGCCCCCCACCTTCCAGCCTGTCCTTTTGAATAATCTTCTTTCAGCCATGATTCAGTGATGCCTACAATATCATATGCTGATCTGCAACTGTGTTACAAGTTCATCTACCTTATTCCAAATACTGCATGCATTCAGATATAATACCTTCAGTCCTATATTCCCCATTTTGAGATATTACTACTGGTTTATAAAGCACTAAATGGCTGAGGGCCAAAATGCATCTCCAGTCTCTTGCTGCATTATGAACCTTCTCGAGCTCTCCGGTCATCTGGGGGGGGGGGGGTCTGCTTACTGTTGCCTGGGTTGGAAGTAAACATGGTGAAGCAGCTTTCAGTTAATATGCTCCACATATCTGGAACTACTTTCCAGATGATCTGAAGTCTGCCCCAACTTTAAGCTCTTTTAAATCGAGGCTTAAAACTTTTCTTTTCACTGTAGCTTTTAATTAGAATCTCCTACACTGTAACTTTTATTGCTTTAATTTTATGTGTGATTTTATTCTCTTTATATTGCCTGAAATTTGATGTTTGAATTTTATATCTTGTTTTACGTAAAGCACTTTGGACTGCCTTGTGTTTGAAAAGATTAGATTAGATTATGAGAACACTCAGTCCTCTTTTTATTGTTATTCAGAAATGCATACATGCATTAAGAAATGATACAATGTTTCTCCGGAGTGATATCACAGAAAACAGGACAAACCAAAGACTAACACTGACAGAACCAAATAATTATAACATATAATTACAGCAGTGCAAAGCAATACCATAATTTGATGAAGAACAGACCATGGGCACAGTAAAAAAAAAAGTCTCAAAGTCCTGAGTCGATCAACTCCCGAGTCCCCGATAGCAGGTGGCAAAAGGGAGAAACTCCCTGCCATAAACCTCCAGGCACCGTCAACTTGCCGATGCCTTGGAAGCAGCCGACCACAGCCGACACTGAGTCCATCCGTCCGAAAACTTCGAGCTTCCGACCAGCCTCTCTGAAACAGCCTCCTGAGCGCCATCCTCTGCCGAGCGACTTCGACCTCTCCCCGGCCGCTGAAACACATAAAGCCGGGGATTTCGGGGCCTTCAACTCCAGAGATTCCAGTTGCCATACAGTAGCAGCGGCAGCGAAGTGGGCACTTCAGAAGTTTTCCAGATGTTCCTCCATGCTATCACATCTGTCTCCATCAAATCAGAATTGTGCACGATCCCTTACTTGACAGATAACAGACATCACCACCGAAGTAGCCGCGCGCGCTGCCGTCGTGCCACCATCTTCTCCTCCCTATACAAATAAACTTGCCTTGCTTTGCCTTTTACTTTGCAACTCATCAGTTGACAGCAATTTTGCCCCATCAACAGCCTCTCCTCACTACACGTTGCCTCTGTTTGTAAACCAGCTACCTCATCTTCAGCACTATCATCTGACTTTCCTACGATAATTCTTGCTTTGAAATATCACTGCTCAGGTCGCTAGTCACAACCTTTTGTTTCCTAACCTTGTCTGAGGTCTGCCTCCACAACCCCTCCACTAACTGTTCTGGCACTTTGGTTGCCATCAATCTGCAACTCTAGTTTTTTTTTTGTAATTTATTTTTTATTGAATTTCATCATCAAACAAACATTTCCAGAAGATGTATTTCAGACACTGTACATATATATCATACAATATTTGTCACAAATCTCCACATAATATTTATCTGAGGTATACACTTATAGAAAGGAGAGGAAAGAAAGAACAATCGAAAGAAGAAAACTATGTACAGAGTAGGGAGTGATTTTTTTTTACAACATATTCATTGACTTGTGAGAATAAAATCAGGCCTATGAGGTGTTATGTAGTTAAACCATTTTTTTTCCAGTATGAATAAAATTTTTCCAACTTATGATTAACAGATGCTGTTATCTTCTCCATTTTGTAAATGTCCATTGTAATTTCCATCCATACATTTAAAGTTGGGATCTCCTGTGATAACCATTTCCTGGTAAAGGTCTTTTTACCAGCCACCAGCAGTACATTTATTAAATATTTATCTCTTTTCAACCATTCTTGAGGTATATACCTAAATATATGGTCTTACTCTCTAAGGGTATTTCACATTTAAAGATGTCTTGCAGGGCATTCTGTATCCCATTCCAATAGTCTTTGATAGTGGGGCATTCCCAGAAAATATGATAATGGTTTGCATTTTGATTTCCACAATTTCTCCAGCAAACAGGGGGGTTACTATCATAATGGGATTTCTGATAGGGTGTAATAAAATATCTTATCAAGTTTTTGCACCCGAACTCCCTCCATTTCTGTGAACTGGAACACTTCCATTGATACCTCCATATTATTGTCCAGTCTTCCTCAGATATTATTATCCCTCCTTTCTTCTCCCATTTTGTTTTAATGTATGAAGTCGAATGCGTTTTAAGATTTGACAAACCCTTAGAAACACTTGAAATTATTCTACTATCGTTGTATGAATTATATGCTTTTCTAAATAGCTCTATCAGACATGTACTTGCCTTGGTTACGTTTTTAACCATCCTATTAACATACTGTCGCATCTGTAAGTACCGGTAAAAGTCTTGATTTTCGAATAAGTATTTCTCTTTGAGCATTTCAAAACTGAACAGTGTTCCCTCTTTCATTATATTGCAAATAGCTGTTATTCCTTTAGCTGTCCAGTCCTTAAATCTAGCATCCAGTTTATTCTGCGTAAAATCTAAGTAATATGCACACCATTTAAGAATTGCATTGTCTCTCTCTAGTTTATATTCTTTTATAATAGTTTTCTATATTTTAAGAGTCCATTTCACCCACGGGTTGTCAATATTATTTATGTAACTTTGTAGGTTGTTATCTGCCAAAATTGCCTGTATGGGGATGGAAAGTATCCTCTCCTCAATGTTTTTCCATTGATCGTCATATGATGGGTTGCACCAGCATATCACAGCTCTCAACTGTGCTGCAAAATAATAATCTCTACGAGAAGGTAGGCCCCATCCCCCCCTTTTCCTTGGCTAATTACAAAGTTTTGAGACGAACCCTAGGCCTTTCACCTTGCCATATATATCTTGATAGCATCTTGTTCTATTCATTGAATTGATTTTGGTTAATCTCTATTGGTAGGGTCTGAAAGAGATATAGTAGTCTGGGCAGTATATTCATTTTAATAGATTCAATCCTTGAACTGAGACCAAGAAAAGGAATTAGGTTCCATCTTGTTATATCTTCCTTAATTTTTTATATATAGGCTGATAATTGTATTCTGATAATTTTGCCAAATCTTTTGGCATAATGATGCCCAAATATTTGACAGACTCTGTTTGCCATGCCCAAGGATATCTACTTTCAATTTCTCTTGGTGGACTATAGTTATATGAAAGTAGTTGGGTTTTATCTGTGTTGATCTTGTATCCAGATAATTGGCCATATTGTTCAAAGGATTGCATCAATTTAGGTAAAAAGTATGTTGGTTGCCCCAGCTAGATCAAAATGTCATCCGCGTAACAGGCCGATTTATACTCTGTCCCTTTAATGGTAATTCCCCTGATATCTTCATTTTGTCTGATGTGTTGAGCTAATGGTTCCAGATATAATGCGAAGAGTAGCGGTGACCATGCACAACCCTGTCTCGTGCCCCTTTCTAGGGTAAAACTATTAGATAAATATCCATTGATTTTAATCCTGGCAGTAGGATTGTTGTATAGTGCCTGTATAGTTTTAATAATTGTGTCATGTAGACCAAATCTATGTAAAACTCTGTAAAGAAAATTCCAATTAACCGAATCAAATGCCTTTTCAGTGTCCACGCTTATCACTATTGCTTCAATTTCATTTTTTTATATGATCCATAATGTGAAGTGTTCTTTACATATTGTCTTGTGTTTGACGTTGTTGTATGAAACCTGTCTGATCATTATGTATCAGTGTGGGTAGAAACTCTCCTAATCGTTTGGCCATGATGGAGGTAAGTATTCTATAATCCACATTAAGAACAGATACTGGTCTAAATGACCCACATTCCATTTTATCCTTGCCTTCTTTCGGTATAGCTGAGATTATCGCCTCCTTCCAGCTGGGTGGTATTTGTGCCTTTCTCAGGGCCCAGTTCAGTATAGGGAGTAAAACAGGGATTAACTCATTTCTAAACTCTTTATACCACTCTGCCGTATATCCATCTGATCCTGGTGACTTGCTTAATTTAAGCCAACTAATGGCAGTTTTTAGTTCAGCTTCAGTTATGTCAGCAGTCATCGTTCTATTTTGTTCTTTGCTTAACGTGGGTAATTCTAAAGAATTCAGGAATGTGGTATTTTGGGTTATGCTTCCCTCTGGAACTTTGGAATATAGAGTTTTGTAAAACATTTCAAAAGCTTCTTGAATTTCTCTTAGCTTATTTTTTATCACTTTTGTTCTTTGATCCCTGATTCTATGAATTGTATTTTCTGCTATCCTTTTTTTCAGTTTCCACGCCAGTATTTTCCTAGATTTAGATCCACTTTCATAGTGTCTCTGTTTCAGAAACATTAAATTTTTTCTAATTTCTTGTGAGCCAAACTATTAATTTCATTCCTAATTTTTTAAATTTCCTCTCGAGTATCCTGTGCCAAACTCAATTTGTATTTTTTCTAGTTCCTTCAGCTTATTTTGTAATTCCTCTAATGTTTTATTCCTTATTTTTTTCGTATATGAAGATGTCGCTATAATTTTCCCTCTTAAGACAGCCTTCAGAGTATCCCATAGAATTCATTGAATTCAAAGTAAAGACCAACTTCTTTTTTAATTTGTTCCTTAAAATAGGGATCATTGAGTAGACTTGAATTTAGTTTCCAAATAGTATTCTTTCGTTGTAGGTCAAAATCAACAGATAAATATATAGGTTGTTACGTAAACGGCAACAATGAATATCAATCGAGACAGGTTATATAAAAACAACCAAACATTTATTAAACACGTATAAACGATAAGGGAAAAAAACAAAGGAAAACTTTAACCGTAAGTTAACAGATATGCAACCATTCACCAACTCACCACTTGGCTCTGGTTCTTAAAGCGTTAAATGCAAAAACATTTCTTAAAGCGATACAGTCAGATATAGTTCTTAAAGCGATAACTTCGAAAGTCCAACAGTTTTACACATTCAATTGGGAGAGACTTCTCTTGAGAAGGATTTCTTCACAGACACACCTTTACTGCTGGTTCTGTCCACAGGATTCACGATGTCGAAAATAAACAGTTTAAATCAACTGACCTTAAACTCCTTTAGAGAGAGAGAGAGAGCACCTTTTTGCATGAACTCTTTGTTCTTTCTGGCAAGAGTTATCTCGATGCAGGTACTCCTCCAACGAAGACTCAATAAGGTCGATTCTTTATTAAACTGCCAAACGATGCCGACTTCTCTCGATCCTTGGATAAATTCTTCACTCTCCCTTCAACTGTTGGAATTGAGTAAATTGGCACATCCAGCCACAAATTTCCAGTCCAAATAATATGGAATCTTTCAACAGAATGCACAGCCGTTTTAAAAAATGAAACTGCATCACAAAAACAAATGCAACAGAAACGGAGATACAGCACGTTCTACCTGGAAATCTACAAACTTAAAAACCTACTGCGTCACCTGAGTCAACCCTTATATAGTCATGGGGCACAGGTCATCACGTGACCTCACATTGGTGGGAAAATCACATCAGGTGACCTCCAAAAGACCATTACATCATTCTCACTAAAAAAAAACAGATCTCCTTGAGCATGTAACAAAGTGCATGGTCACTTACATCTATTTTCCCAATTCCACAGGTGATTATTTTGTCTCTATCTTTTCCAAATGTTATGAAATAGTCTATTCTTGCATATACGGAATGGAGAGCAGAATAATGAGTGTAATCCCTTCTGTCGGGGAAAAGGTCCCACCATATATCAATTAGACCAACATTGTCAAAAAGAGTGTTAACTTTCTTATGTAAGGACTTTGTTTCATAAGTTTATCTATTGGAAGAGTCTAACTTTGGTTGTAATTGTAAATTTAAGTCTCCCCCACATATCAAGAGACCTTCTGTTTCTGTTATCATAATATTAGTAATTTTCTGAAAGAAACTAATATCACTTCCTTGGGGTGCGTATATATTCAATAACGTAGCTGGATTTCCATCTATATTCCCCCTTAACAGAATATATCTGCCCCCCCCATCTCATATTTTGAATACTTTTTCAAAATTTAGCTTACTTGAGATGAGAATAGCAACTCCTTTTCTATGTCCTGATTTATATGAGGCGAAAAACAAATTAGTGAAGCCCATTCTCTTTAATTTTCAATGGTCATTATCACTTAAGTGAGTTTCCTGTAAATATACCACATGGGCTTGTTCTTTTTTCATTTTTGATAGAATTTTACTGCGCTTGACAGGATTCAAGAAATTAATTTTACTTTGTCCTTAGCCATGTGTACTTATCTGTTAGTATATCATTGAAATTTGCAGAATATAACTTAATCGATCCACTCCCTGAACAAGTAAGAGCCAAGAAACGCGAATAATAAAAAAAAGGTAACGAAGGTATGAGTCCAAGGCTGGGGTCTCTAGATGACCCTGGGTTGGGCTGGAAGAAAAGTCTAGCCATGGGGGATAGCCCCTCCTACCTGTGAGTTGAAGGCCCCCGCTGCAGTGCCTATAAAAGTAAGTTTAAAAATAAACTATGTCCATTACACAGAAATGATTTCCCTGTGTATTCCTCCCATCTATATATTCTCATTTAGGTGGGGAGAAAGGAATGAATAAATGAATTTTAAAAAATTGAGTAATATAAAATCCATGTTATAATACGTATTTCTCGAGATAGGTATATCGCCGTCTATTTTTGCTTCCGTTTAATTTATCAGCACTCTTAAAGTTAGCCAAACCTTATGGCTCTTCTGGAGGAGGTGAGGGCTGCTCTCGGAGAACTCACAGTTTCTTTCTAATATCCTTCTCTCGTCCTGCTCCCGTCCCCTGCTTTCGAGGTTCTCTTACTATTTCCCAAGCAGATCGTGATATCTGCTCAGCCAGTCTTTCCCGCTAATGGGCAGTTCTCTGTTCTTTATGTCTGTCGTCGCCTCTTCCACCGTTTGATATAGTCGTGTCCCTTCTTGATAAAATACCCTCAGTTTAGCAGGGTGCGAGGTTTGGAATTTAATCTTTTCTTGCTTTAATATTCATTTCGCTTCGGAATATTCCTTCTGTTTCTGTAGGACTGCCGGGGGGTAATCATGATTGAAGTATATTAACTTCCTGTTCCAAAAAACCCTCTTCTTACCCCAGGCTCCTCGTAGAATCTCTGCCTTGCCCCCTTCTGCACTCAAATGCAGTGATATAGACATGAACAAAGGTCATCCAGAGTTCAGGCCTCCCCTCCGTACCTGAAGGCCAGGATGCCTGTGTGTGCTGTAGGCAAGAGGAGGCATGGGAGCCGGTGAATCAGTGATCCTGGAGTTCAGGGTCCTGTTATTGGCTTGTTGTGTTCTGGTATGTGTTCTTCTGCGAGCATCTTGGGCAGGCTCTTTTGGCGCTGGACAGTGCAGTGAAACCTGCAGGTTGATCCCAGCACATCCTTGGGTGTACTGGTTTTTAATGGAAATGACACATTTGTTTTGACGTGTATGTGATAAACAAATGAATCTGAATCCATGCTATGGAAACTAATCAGACTTCACAGAAAGAAATTATTTTCTTGTCTCTCTAGCTCACTCATGCAATGACACAGAATGACTTAAATGCTACAGGTTCCAAATATAAATGTTTTAATAAGATCTTTTTGCTTTAACATAACTGAACCATGGGTAAGATCAAAATTAATCCCTGCCTGGTGTATGTTGCCCTGTGCATCAGTGGAATGGTTATTCTTTTAACTTTTATCCACATAAATGTTATTACATAGTATCCAACTCCATAACGAGTTGTATGACACCAGCTGTACCTCATTTGGTAAGCAGCTGGTCTCTTGAGTATTCATTAAAACTTTAGAATTGTAAAATCTTTCTAATCTTTTTGAAACAATGAAGTATGAAGAATTTACAATCTACATGTGCACAATGTACCTCTATAGTCAGAAGAGGGTTTATATAATTGGCAGATTTACATTTTGGCATCAATAGTGATTGAATAAATTATGCTTCTGAGGATACACAAGCAACGAAAGCACTGAAGTGCTTTAAAATTCATGTCTGCATGTTAATGGGATCACAGTAACATGCATAAACGCTAATGAAAATCAAGAGGCAAGCCATCACACCCAAATGGCATATTGGAGGTCTGGATGCAGACAGTTTACCAGCAAATTAACCACAGAAAATGAAAAGATACAATAAAAAAGGACAAGTAGGCTTTGTTTCATTACATGAGCAAATGTGCAAATATATAGAATTAAAATATACTAAACAGGTTTTAATGTATAATAATGCTAACTTGAAAATAAATGTTATATGGCCTGGACTTTAAAATTCAAAAATTGCAGAAAATAGGCTGGTACTTTAGGTTAGGTTAGATTATGAGGACACTCAGTCCTCGTTTATTGTCATTTAGAAATGCATGCATTAAAAAATTATACAATGTTCCTCCAGTATGATATCACAGAAACACAAGACAGACCAAGACTAAAACTGACAAAAACCACATAATTATAACATATAGTTACAATAGTGCAAAGCAATACTGTAATTTGATAAGAGCAGACCATGGGCATGGTAAAAAAAAGTCTCAAAGTCCCGATAGCCCGAACATCTCACGCAGACGGTAGAAGGGAGAAACTCTCCCTGCCATGAGCTTCCAGCGCTGCAAACTTGTCGATGCAGCACCTTGGAAGCACCCGACCACCGTCCGACTCTGAGTCCGTCCGAAAACTTAGAGCCTCCGACCAGCCTTCCGACACTGAACACCGAGCACCATCTCGGCCGAGCGCTTCGACCCCACCCCGGCCACCGAGCAACAGGCAAAGCCAAGGATTCGGGGCCTTCCCCTCCGGAGATTTCTGATCACACAGTAGCAGCGGCAGCGAAATAGGCATCTCAGAAGTTTCACCAGATGTTCCTCTGTGCTCTCACGTCTGCCTCCATCAAATCAGAATTGTGCACGGCATCCTACTTGACAGATAACAGATATTCATCACTAGAGAGGCCGTGTGCGTTGCGTTGCACTGCCATTTTCTCCTCCTCCTCCTTAATCTTTAGACAAAGATTATTGAAAATAATCACACATAGCAAAATGCTCAGTATCATTTTTAGGACACAGCCTATTTTTAAGGATTTCAGTGTCTTCATACTGCCCTAAAGGCAAATGGGACAGTGTCTTTCAGTGTGGTTACAGTGCCATAGTAATGGAAGTGAAGATAACAGTGGACAGGCCTAGTTAGAACAATAGGCTGAAAGTGAAAATAGCTCATAACCCTGGCAGCTACCAACCTGTTCTCAAACACATTGTGTATTTTGACAAACATTTTCCACCACCTCGTGGAAAAGACTCAGAACCTGTGCTCTCAGCCTTGCTTTCCTTTGCCTTTTGTTTTCCCTGAGACTAAGCAATTAGGTCTTGAAGATTTAAAGTAATATCTAAGAAAGTAATTCGGATTTTCAGTTGTAATTGTCCTATCCTAAAATTAATAAGAGAGATTGTTTCCAACTTTAATACGCTGAAGCTAAATAAGTTTTCAGTAGTTGGGTTCTTGTCCAATTTCAGAATAATTGGAGTGGGATTACTCCCCAATAATAAAACAGAAACACTGACTTGCATTTCTATTAAGATAGTAATCCTTTACATAGCATCACACAAACAGATAAGAAGCCAAAAATGGACACATAGTCAAGGAAGATTATGAAGGTTGACCAAAGCTTGGAGAAAGTGATATGTTTCAAAGAGTATTTTCGATGAATGGGAGAGAAATAGAGAAGATAGAAGTAAAGATAAATAAGACTGAATCTTTGGGACTGAAACACCAGAGGGGCAGTTTTCAATAGTGGGATGGAAGGAATGGATTGCTACAGAAGAGGAGATAGGACACTCTTTCTGAGATTGAAAAATTAAATACAGAAAATATGCAAGGTCTTTAAATGTGAAGTTGAGAATTTTTTAAACCGAGGAGTTTGGCAGAGCTGGAGCTAACTTTTGGTATAAGCCAAAGTGATGGAATGATGGAGTTTTGGTACAGCATAGGAAAAGCTATGGCAATTGGTGGCAGAAGATATGAAACTTGCCTTGAGATTATTGGGTTGTTATATTTAATCAAAAAATACTTCAGAAAGAGTAATCAAGGTAGATGGCATAGGCACATTTAAGAAAAGCTAGGTAACTATATGAGGTAGAAAGAAATAGAAGACTATGTTGATAGCATTTCATGAATTAAAATAGAAGGAAGTTGATAAGGAGCATAAACACTGGCACAGACCTGCTGAGCTGTTTAGCTTATAATGACTATGTTAACGATTGTATTACTGGTTAAAATAAGACTGAGCTGAATTTAGTGCAGTGGTTGTCTTCCCTCATGTATTTATCTACTTTACAATTAGGAGATGAGCCAATAGCTTTCACTAATAGGTGGGCTAATTACTGAATTAATATCCAACATTAGCAATTACACATAGGAGGATCATGTTGCACCTTGTTACAACCAAGTTTTCATTCATCCATGCCATGATTATCCCATACTTCCAGGAATGAAGTGATCTACCTTTGCACACAGGAAAGTTCATACCCTTCCAAAACGCTTCAGAATGTCTGAGTAGCTCATGTCCGCTAGTAACGCATTACTGTGCAATTTACAGGACGGCTCAAGTGCCTGGATAGGCCCAAGGCTGACCCACCAGAACCCATTTCAAATCTGTTTCATCACCATGGATTATGTGGAACTTCGAAATGAGTGTAGGTGGAAAGACTTGTTGAGAGGTGAACATGAGAAAGTCATAGTCATAGTCATAGTCATACTTTATTGATCCTGGGGGAAATTGGTTTTCTTTACAGTTGCACCATAAATAATTAAATAGTAATATGTAAATTACGCCAGGAAATAAGTCCAGGACCAGCCTATTGGCTCAGGGTGTCTGACCCTCCAAGGGAGGAGTTCTAAAGTTTGATGGCCACAGGCAGGAATGACTTTCTATGACGCTCTGTGTTGCATCTCGGTGGAATGAGTCTCTGGCTGAATGTACTCCTGTGCCCAACCAGTACATTATGTTGTGGATGGGAGACATTGTCCAGGATGGCATGCAACTTGGATAGCATCCTCTTTTCAGACACCACCGTCAGAGAGTCCAGTTCCATCCCCACAACATCACTGGCCTTACGAATGAGTTTGTTGATTCTGTTGGTGTCTGCTACCCTCAGCCTGCTGCCCCAGCACACAACAGCAAACAAAGGTATATATAGCCGAATTCTGATAAAGGATCTTTTGACCTGAAAGGTTAATTCTATTTTTCTTTCTACAGGTGCTGTCTGATCTGATAAGCATTTTCTGTTGGTAGTTCAGATTTCCTACAGCGGCAGCTTTATTTCATTTCCTTGCATTGTAAACAGTAAAATTAGCAAGGAAAGGCGGAACTTAGGTAAGATGTTGCTAAGCAGCAACTCCTTTGCTTGCATCTTCGGAAACAGTTCTATTTCCATCTTTAATATCTATTTTTCCCTTTCAGGGTTCTTTTGAAGACCCTGACCTGGAGTTACACGCTGCCTTCTGTTCTTTGCAGGAATGGGACCTGCTCTTGGGGTTTCAATACTGGTCGTTATCTGACATGCCAAGAGCGTGGCCTAAGAGTTTGGCTCACCTTTGAAGGCCTAGGATGTCAGGGCTCTGGAGACAGGCGGATACAACAAACTTTTAACATCGTAAACCAGCGAGTTGTTTGTTATGTCTCCCCTCTTGCTGTGAAACAGAGACATCCTTTTCTCCTTTATTAGGGAGAGAGGGAGCCTGTGGCATGTCGAATGCCGGGTGAACATGTAGTCTTTGGGGTACTGCAAGTCTGTGTCTTTACTGTTGCTTTGCTCATGCTTGAATGCTCGGTGGCAGGTGCCAATGCTTTTTTTTGCTGGTGCAGGAGGAGGGCTGAGCGTTTTGACCCCGGCCCCGGCAACAGGCAATAGGCAAGGCTGAGGATTTGGGGCCTTCCCTCCGGAGATTCTCGATTGCACAGTAGCAGCAGCAGCAAAGCAGGCATTTCAGAAGTTACTCCAGATGTTCCTCCGTGCTTCTTCACGTCTTTCTCTATCAAATCAGGATTGTGCACGGCATCCTACTTCACAGATACGATATCAATTCGGAACGGCCACACGCGCTGCGTCATGCCACCATCTTCTCCTCCCTCACTCTGCATGTTCATGAAAAATAGAATATACAGCAAACAGCTGGGGAGGCAAAGATATGTTAGTTATGATTGCAGGACCACTCCACTCTGAACTATTACTTGGACATTCAATTAACTGTGTGTATGATGCTGGCAGATTTATATTTATTGCTGAACCCCTGACATTTCAATCACAATGTTTTGAAAAAGACAAGGTCTTGCAGTGAAGGGCATCTGGGCTGCCCCTACCTTAGTGCCATCATTCATGCTGGATATAGGCATCATCTTTTCTATCCCACTCAGGAGATCATACCTTGTCCGGGTGCTCAGAAAGGTTTACACTTATGGTGCGGCATTGCATTGCTTCAGAAGGATCGTCACATTCTGAAGTATCTGCTTTCCTAATTTGGTCTCCAGATAAAATGGAGAAGAAAGAAGAAAAGGAGAAGAATTAATATGGTCTGACAGAACAGACAGCAGCAGTTGACAGGCATCATGCTGGAGTGATACTTCACCTAACTGAATGTACATCCATTTTCTTGAGATAAGTGAATGGATATAAATGAGTGGACACAGATCTCTTCAATTTACATTCACTGAAGATGCCCAATCTCTGCATTTCCATTTGTATCCCAAATCAGAAAGGCAAATGGATCTACCAAAGGTTGTCAAAATGAAAAATATTTTCTATTTTTAATGCATGCTCTCAAGCTCCAACAGAAGATTCCTGCAAAACAACCCGCCAATCCATTGAACTTTCTCAAAAATGGGCTGACCAAGGTGTTTTGAGATTATTTGAAATTATCATCAAGGGCTTAGATTTAATAAAAAAGTACAAATAACTTCAGTTATGATTATCTTTGAGGTCTCCTGTTAAGTGACACTGTGTAATATTGCACTGCACTACTGGTCACCCCCTCTCCGCCTGTTCCCCCCCCCAATAATGCTGCGGCACGAATAGCAAACATTAAATCTAACCCGTGAGCAGCTTATTGAATCTCCAAAGGGATCCATGCCATTTTTTTGAGATTTTTTTTCTCGCTTTATTAAAGTTATGTGAAGGTTAAACAAGAAAAATAAGAGTAAACAAGCTTGTCACAGCAGCAATCAGACATGATATGAGCTAAGAGGGCCTGAAAAATTTGGTGAATATTTTACTGAAGTAAGAAACCTTGGTTGGCTCTGTTGTGATCGTTGTATTGTGATAGGTAAGGTTGTCCTTTGTGGCTTGGACATGTTGCTGCTTTATTGGTATATGCCAGTGGCTCCCAAAGTGGGCAATATAGCTTCCCGGGGCAGCAGGGGTCTCTAAGGGGGTGATAGAGATAAAGGGGGTGGTGGGGGGTGCTCAGTAGTAAGGAGGGCAGCTGAGGGATGCAGGCTTAAATTAAGAAATGAATTGCTTTGATCCAATTAAACACATTTGCAGTGTTTCTAATCAAAACCAGGACACGGCTGGATTTTGTTTTGTTGGGAGAGATTAGGCTAAATCGAGCCAGAATAACAATGTGATGATGTAAGTGGCATCACTTAGTGAGTGACGGATCTATTGGCCAAAGTTGCACACCTCACCAGAAACGGGATTGATTGGCATTACCGTATCCAGGAAAGTTGCACACAGGAACAGAAACGGGATTGGTCGATGTTACCGTATCCAGGAAAGATACACACAGCACCAGAAACGGGATTGGTCAGTATTACCATATCTAGGACACAGCACCAGAAACGGGATTTGTCGGTGTTACCATATCCAGGACACAGCACCAGAAATGGGATTGGTCAGTATTACCATATCTAGGACACAGCACCAGAAACGGGATTTGTCGGTGTTACCATATCCAGGACACAGCACCAGAAACGGGATTTGTCGGTGTTACCATATCCAGGACACAGCACCAGAAACGAGATTGGTCGGTGTTACCATATTCAGGACAGTTACACACCTCGCCAGAAACGGGATTGGTCGGTGTTACCATATTCAGGACAGTTACACACCTCACCAGAAACGGGATTGGTCGGTGTTACCATATTCAGGACAGTTACACACCTCACCAGAAATGGGATTGGTTGGTGCTACCATATCCAGGAAGTTACACACAGCATCAGAAACAGGATTGGTTGGTGTTACTGTATCCAGGAATGTTGTACACAGCACCAGAAACAGGATTGATGGGTGTTACCATATGCAGGAAAGTTACACACAGCACCAGAAACGGGATTGATTGGTGTTATCATATCCAGGAAAGTTGCACACAGCACCAGAAATGGGATTGGTTGGTGTAACCATATCCAGGACACAGCATCAGAAAGGGGATTGGTTCGTGTTACCATATCCAGGACAGTTGATAAGGTTAAGGACTGGTGTAGGGACAGGAAGGAGAGACATGGTATGAGAGTGAACATAGGGAAGGGCAGTTGTCACATTCTAATGTTTTTTTTAATCATTTAAGGACTCGTGGGACAGGAACAGGAGATTCTGGATAGGGTTGAACAATTATGGGTCCTGGGCTATGATGTGTGCTTCATACAATATTTCAATGCTTATTGCTAAATCTGGAAAGCCACATACAATTGGAGAACTGACTCTGCTACCAGTAAAGGAGGTTCTGAGTACAGTTTTGCACAAGTCATCAGACCAAATGATTAAAGCGATTCTGCTCAGTGACAACTCTGTTGAAAGACAAATAGATGAAAAGTCTGAGAATGTGGAAGACACTTTGTGCAACATGGTTAGGATGACAGAATTTGCTCTGTAGTTGGATGAATGAACTTTGCTAGGCAACAAATCTCAGCTTCTTGGTTAAGTTCGCTTCATAAAAGATGAAAGCATGGTTCAAAAGTTGTTATTTGGAAGAGAAAACAAACAGACATGAAAGGGGAGTCAATATTTTGGGTTATTGAGCAATTTTTCAGAGAGGTAGACATTCTGCTTACCAACATTCTTGCTTGTGCAGCAGATGGGGAACCATCAATGACAGGATGCCACCCTGGGGGTTATTATTTTTTGTAAAAAAGCTGTACCTAACATATTAACCATTCCTTGTGTAATTCAGACAACGTATTCTCACAAAAAACCCAAGTGATTGGGTGAACAAATCATCAAATACTGTTATCACAGAGGTAAATAAAATCAAGTCCCCTGCTCTCAATTTTTAACTATTTCAAGAGTTTTGTATTGAGAATGATGAAGCGTTTGAACACTGACTGTTTCACACAGAAGTCAAATGGCTCTAAACATGAAATTGCCCGAGTTGCTTTATGCACTTTTGAAACTGCGATAAAATTCTTTGAAGATTCAAATAGTACATTCTGTTATCAACTCAAGATTAGGCATGACATTGCTTATTTGTCAGAATTATTTGCAATGTTTCATAAAATCAGTTTTCAATTGCAAGGAAATTATGTGATTCTTATCAAATTCAAATCAGTTGTCTCCACATTTCTGTACAAGTTAATTCTTTTTAAGTGCAACATAGGCTGTTATGATCTTTTCCAATTTCCAAACCCATCTGAGTTGGAAGAGAAAGAAAGAATGCCATATGATGATTTTCAAGTATAAAGTGCCCACCTGCATGAGTTACAGTAAGACATGTCTGAGAGATTTCAGGATCTTCTCTTGATCCAAATTCTAGATTGGGTGAAAAATCCATTCCTGAACGCTTGTAATGAGGAATTAACAGGAAGGACGGAGAAAAATCTGATCTTGCTACAAAGTATCTTTGAGCTGAAGTTGAGCTTCATAAAATCATATCAAATCTTTTGATTGCAGAAAGAAATCTCTTAATACTAACCTACACCATGGAAAAAGGTCAAGATGTTCCTTATTGCCTTTCTAAAATCATAATTCGTGGAGCATTGTTTCAGCACAGTCATCCAACTTCTTTCAAAGCAATGAAACACACTGAAAATTATTGAATGTGGGAATCTGAGCCCCTTCTGAGAGGTGTTCTGTCATGGTCTGGTCTGTGGTCCGCAGTCCGGTTCACGGTCCAGTCCGTCGATTCCTTATTCCGGGTTTTCCTGTTTTCCCTTGTTCGATTGGGTGCCTTAATTGAGGCACCTGATTCTTATTTTGGACTGGCACATAAATACCTCTCAAACCAAGGATTTGCTGCTGGACTGTTCCCTTCCTCTCTTCATCTGAATCCCTGGCAGTTACTTTGGCAGTTTATCTCAACAGTTACTTTGGCACTAAGCTTTGTCTGTAATCTTTGTCTGTTACCTTCGCCTGCTATCTTGCCTGCTACCTTGCCTGCAACCTTACCTGTGTCCTCACCTGTATCGTTGTCTAGTTCAACTGCCGGAGTGAGACCGGAGCCTTGCCATGCCAAGATAAGGAACTATCTATTGTTCAGTCTGGAACTGTCTCTTTGTGTCCCTGTGTTTAGTGTCTGTGTCAAAGAAGAGTCCCAGCCCTGGGTCCTGTTCCCAAGGAGGGATCCTGACTCTGTGTAGAGCCCCAGCCCTGTCCTGTCCCCAAGGAGGGGTCCTGGCTTTGTGTTCTGTGTTCCTGTGCTCAAGTCCAAGGCTCTGTGTCCCAGTGCCTCGTCCAGTCCAGGAGTTCCTCGCCTAGTAAGGTGCTGGAGATTACTTGCCCTGTGCTGGATCGTCTCCATCTGAATCCTCGGCAGTTTACCTCAGCAGTCATCCCAGCCCTGCGTCCTAGAAAGGGCCCCGGCCCTGTGCTCCAAGGAGGAGTCCTGACTCTGTACCCAAGAGCCTAACCAAGCAGAGTCCAAGGGCCTCGCCCTGCCCTGGAGTACCTCGTCCAGTCCACATCCAAGGCTCTGAGCATCCTGTGCTGGGGTACCTCATCTTGTCCTTACCAAGATCCTAGTCCTGAGTCCTAGCCTAGACTCGGGTTCTGGTTCTGAGCCAAGACCCAGGTTCTGGGTCCTTGTCCAGGCTCTGGTTCTGGAGTTCCGTGTTCCTAGTCCAGGCTCCTCGTTCCTAGTTCCCCGTCTGAGTCCCATGCTTCTAGCCCAAGACCTAGCCCAGGCCCTGAATCCTAGTCTCGTCCAGGGCCTGTATCAATGTCCAGCGTCGTTTCTTCCTGACTCACCTTGCTATCTCGATAAACCTAGTCTTGTTCCTAGTACTTCAGTGTCTCTGTCTTGCATTGGGGTCTGCGATCGATACCCCCCTTGTAATTTTTTTTTTGTAGTTTTAAATAGATTTGAATTTTTTTGCAATTATTTGTCATTGCTTTGAACTTGCCATTCCTATTTTTGTTTACTGTGCGTCATAAATCAAAATTCTTTGTGGTTTTCCTGTAACGACTGGAAAGGGAGCAGGGTGGGTTTCTGGGAATGTGGTCTGGGACCCAATGCGTGGTAACCTAAAAATGTTTGGAACCCATTGGTCTATGTGGTCCAAGATAGATGAGGTTTAATTTGACTTTACTGACACTTTTGAAAAGCATGTTTGATTATCTATGTTTGAAGTCTGAAACTTATTTGAATATTGAATAATGGTTAAACAATTTATTTTGATGAACATGTAACAAATAAAGCTAATCTTTATCTTTTATCTTCAATTATGCTGGCATGTCAATTTATAAACTTCTGCATCTCAAGCAAATAATTACTGGTTCCCATGGGGAAAAAAATCAATTTTAATGAATGGAACATTATGACCTTTTTTATTTTAAACACTGAAATAATGCAGGCAGGAGTTCAAGATCATTAAAAAACAGGGTTTTATAACCTAATTAGTTATAAAATAATGCACACTTATTAGGATGATCCAAAATGCTTCATAACTAAGTTTTTTTTTGTGATATGATTCCTATTGTGATTTAAGAAAAATAGTAAGTCATTTATACATTGCCAACTCCTGTAAACAGTCTTGGGCTTATGACCAAATAAGTCATGGTAATATTTATTTTTAAGTTGATGAACATACTGTATAAAATCTAAAATGTCTTTTAACATCATATATGATCTAAATTAGAATCAGATTAAAACATCTAAAGTGAAAAGATCTGACTATTTTTAAAATTTCAATAATAAGTTACTTATAGAAATATTCATGACTCTTCCAAAAAAGAGGTACATTTTTCCCACAAGGCACAGTAGTTAACTGTTTCAAACACAATTTGATTGAATTTTACAATGTGGTAATAAATATATTGATAAGAGTTTTGAGATTGATGTAATTTAAATGGATCCAGCAAAGACATTTGACAGGTTCTCACTTGGGAACTAGTCCAAGTTGACAAAACGGATTCAAAATTGACTTAATAATGGGATGCAGAGGGTAATAGGGAAAGGTAATGTTTGTGATTGGAACCTGTGATCAGTGGGTTATCACAGGAAATCTTACTGTTTGATATACATTACCAACCTGGATCTAAGTGTAGGAGGTATGGTTCAAAAGACATGAAAATTGGCAATGACAGGGCCTCCTCTACATTGGTGAGAGCAACATAGACTGGGACCACTTTATCAAGCACCTTTGCTCCACTTACAACAAAGGATTTCCTGATGTTGCACCAAATGAATTCCAAACTGCATTCCCATTCTGTCAGGTCAGCCATGGCCATCTCTGGTGCTACATAAGGCCACGGTCAGGCTGGAGGAGCAACACCTCACACTCCTTCCGGGTAGCCTCCCGCCTGATGGCGTAATAGGAAGTTGGGGAATGGGGGGTATTAGCTCAGAATGGAAATTGAGTTTGCTATTAGATCAGCCTTTATCTTACTGAAGAGCAAAGCAGACTCAAACACAGCAGCTTACACCTGCTCCTAATGCATATGTTTGCACATCTGCAATGTTTCAAGACAATAAATTACATCGATTCACATGAAAAATGATTAAGGGATTTACTTTGTTATAACTTTGAAAACTAAATTAACCATACACTGAAAATGATTGGAGAAGATTATTTTGAATGGTTTATATATCCATCAAGTAAAATAATCATTATAACCATTTGTTACATACAGCTAACAAAAGGTACATATCCGGTTGTTTCTTGAAATAGCTAATGATACTGAATAATTTTAAATGCAATTAAATTTAATCAATCAGTTTAGCTAAAATGTGCAATCTAACTAATCATATTAGTATAATATTTTATCTAGACTTGAACCACAGACTAAACAAATTATATTTTACATATTCCCAATGGGTCTGGATGTTTCAGAGTTGTTGAACTTTAAAATATTATTATACTATTTTTGTTACTTATTGCTCATTAATTGCCCATGGTTTTCTATAAACTCATTAGCACCTGAGTAACAATGGTATGACTAAACTCTTCATGATTGCTCATGCAGCACTTTCTTTGATTCCTCTTATTGTCTCCAAACATCTTAAATGGGAAAAGTATCGAAGTCATGTTTTCCAAAGTAAGTAGTTGAACAATGATTTACCAATAGGCGCAGGGAGCTGCAGACACAAGAGACTACTGATATTGAAATCTGGCGTGAAAAAGGAATGGCTGCAGGAACTCAGTGTATCAGACAGCATTTTGAGTCCACAGGAAGCATCTTCACATGAAATGTTAACTGTCCATTCCCGTCCGCAGATGCTGCCTGGCCTGCTGAGTTCCTCCAGAAGCTCATTTCTTTTTAGTTCAAGAGCGGCATTTCTCAGACTATTAACTTTGGGGTGATTGGTTCAAGGTTTCTAATGTAATGAATGCAATACATTTTGTTCCAACAAAATTGTTTAGGGAAAGTCGTGTGTCCAAATTTTAAATTAGAGGATGTCAGGAGTAGGCTGGAAGTAGGGGGTAGTTGGTTGCTGTAAAATGTTGCATCTTTAAAGTATGCTACTAAGTTGTGTGTTATGTACTGATTCACTGAATTCTTTCAAACAAAATCTAGATCTGCTTCTAGCTGGAATAGAGAGAACGTTATATGAACTCATCAGGGCCAGAGTAAGTTCTTGAACTGGTTTTGATTGCCTAAATTAATGTTATAAGAAATTACAAGGTTTTATTTCCTCAAATTGGCTAAGATATCAAGGTCGCAATGTAAATATAGATATGGAATGTCATACACCTCATTTTAATATGCCCTTGTGGAATAAATAACAGACTTTTCCTCACTGTCTATTTCTTGAATAACTTATTCCAAGTGTCAGTCATCCTACCTAAAAATCTGCTGGAGATTATTCAAATCATTGGCTTATGTCTCTCCTCTTGCTTGAATATTTTTGCATAGTTTAATGGATGCTCAATGTTCAAACCTTCTCTGCCTTTCTGTATTAGATTTATATTAGGCTGCCAGCTTTCAGTTCAAAAGATGTGAGATACGCTGGTCTTGACATTCAATTCCGTGACACTTTTTTGAATCAGCTTCTTTTTTACGGTTCCTTCCTAACAGAATGTTTTTTCATGTTTGGTGACCAAGATAATCACAGTACTCAAGGCACAGTCTGACTGAGGCAGTGCACTGCTTTAGCAGATTGTCTTCTAAATAGATTGCACTAACTGTTATAATCAACCATTTCTGAAGTAACTTCCCCATATGGAAAAACAAAGCCGCTGTGGATCAGAAGCTTTGTGTTCACAAGTGCCATTTTTACTTAATGTCACAGCAATTTGTTACATTTTTCCTAATTGCTGATTTATGAGAGGACCTGTATTGAGTCCAGCATTAGGAGGAGGAAAACAAGCACAACAACAGGTCCAATGGAGCTGCAGCCTTTTAGGATGTGACTATTTAACTCAAAATGCCTCCATAGAGAGAAACACACAGTTTTAATCTTCTGCAAGAATGCATGTATTTAAAATATGCTGATCAGGCTCCTGTCAATTCTGTGAGTGAGACAAAATAAGCTGGAGTAAAACCATGGAGGAAGCTAAATAAAAATGGTGACAGGAAATAGAATCTGCTCTCATGTGTTGAAGGAGTGAAGAATGTTGAGTTTGTTAATTAAAACAATGTTGAGTTTGTTAATTAAAAATTACAAAAATGCAATCATTTGTTCTTTGAGGTTAGCAGCACAAATGATTCCAATAGATTAGAAGGACATGGAAGCTATGATGTTGAATAAGGTTGTGATTTTAATTTCCTGTGTCTGCGCAGACCCTGAGTTAAATTGATCTGACACAGATTTTTAAGTGAAAGGTGCTCCTGTGCAATCAGATCTGGTAGGTATGTCCCTGGCTAGTCTTACCAATGTACACTGATCGCACCCAGCAGGTCAGGCACTATCAGTGAAAAGAAAATCAGAGTTAACATTGTAGGCTGAGGACCTTTCATTTAAAAAAACAAGCAGATGCTAGGTTTGCTTTTCTTCAAAACATAGATGAAAGAAAATGTAGGGCCATGTGGGAAGGAAGGATTAAATTGATCTTCACCATCATCATTATGTGTCGTGTCATATGACATCAGTGATCGTGGTCTTCCTTCTGTCTTTAATCAGAGAATTTCTAACAAGATCTTCAACATGTTTGATGTAACTCATGAATGTCATGCGCTATTGACCGCGGGTTTTTCTTCCACCAGTTTTTCCCGTCACTGCCAGATGCTGCCGGATGCTGAAGCTTCTCCTTTCTCAGTACATGTTCCAGAAACTCCAGCTGCTGCTTCCTGATTGATGATAATCAGTTCTCTTCTTATACCAGCTTTTTGCAACACTTCCTTATTTGTTCCACTTCCTTCCATGATATTTTCCTCATTTCTCTCAAAATTCACATTTCTCCAGCTTCAGGTCTTCCCTCATTTTGCTTTGATACTGTGCAACATTCCCTCCCATATGTAAACACAAAATAATCTGCAGATGCTGGGGTCAAAGCAACACTCACAACACGCTGGAGGAACTCAGCAGGTCGGGCAGCATCCGGCGATCGGTCGACGTTTCGGGCCGGAACCCTTCGTCAGGACTGTAGGGGGAAGGGGCAGAGGCCCTATAAAGAAGGTGGGGGGAGGGTGGGAAGGAGAAGGCTGGTAGGTTCCAGGTGAAAAACCAGTAAGGGGAAAGATAAAGGGGTAGGGGAAGGGAGGCAGGGAGGTGATAGGCAGGAAAGGTGAAGAAAGAATAGGGGAAAACGCAATGGGTAGTAGAAGGAGGCGGAACCAAGAGGGAGGTGGTAGGCAGCTGGGGGAGGGGGCAGAGTGACATAGGGATAGGGGAAGGGAAGGGACGGGGATGGAATTACCGGAAGTTGGAGAATTGTATGTTCATACCAAGGGGCTGGAGACTACCTAGACGGTATATGAGGTGTTTCAGTTTGCATTTCTGTATTTCTTTCTTGTTTGTGACAACCATACATTTGGTCATCTTGCAGCTGATGGTCAATCCTTTCTTTTTACTTTCATTGATGACTTTATCTAGAACAGTTTTTCTTGGAGCTTGAAAGTAGCGATCAGCATTGCACCGTCTGCGTATCTGATGTCCAAGTACCAAAAGATTTTTATAAGCTCTTCATGTCTCACCTTTTCAAAAGCTTTGGTATAATTGATGAAACATAGGTATGATCTTTCTGGACCTCTATGGAACACTCACAAATCATTCGAAAGATGAAGACTACATTTTGTGTTCCACTCACTTCAATGAAGCCACACTGCTCTTGCACGACTCCGGTTTCATGCCTTTTCTTGCTCTCATCATGGTGATTCATAGCAGGACTTTCGCAACATGACTCATCGATTCAACCTAATTGTGCGATGTAATGTGCATTCAATTGCTCTAGGATTTGCTCATTTCCTCGGGTATTTCCCTGCTATCATATATTTCATTCAGCAAACCTGTGAACCTTTCAATCCCAAAATCTTCCAGTGCTTGAATCATTTCTATAGCAATGCCACATGGTCCTAATGTCATTTTCCCCCATTGCTGCTTTAACTTCTGATTTCATAATTGGTTGGCCATCCATGTTCTTAGTAATTATTGGCTTCTCTCTTCTCATATCTTCAAGCAAGTTGGCAGCGTATCCAGACAAGCAAGCCAGTATATCTGTTTTTCCATGGGTATTGATCTATCTTTTATCTTCGAACACCCACTAGATGTACAAGAATTAGCACCCAGGAGTGTCCTCACTTCTTTGCGCATAGCGTCAGAATTTTTCAGTTTTCTCTACCTCTTCACATTCTCCATTTAGCCATTGTTCTTTCACTTCCCCACATTTTCACTTGATTTCTTTGTTCAAAATATTATACATGTCACTGTTCTTCTTTTATTAGATCCAGAATTTCATCTGACATCCATTTTAAGCTTAGGCAGTTAAAGAAGTCTTAGTGTAATAACAAATTAGACCTGGTTTACCTGAAGATCTGGACATGAAGTGAAGAACAGAGTTGAAACTCTGACAGTGGAGACAGCGGTTGAAGTTTAAACGGGTGGATCTGTCTAATGAAGTGATATCAGAAAAGAGAAGAAGATTAATATTAGAGGTTAAATTGTCGGCACAACATCATGTTCTGTATTCTATGTTCTATGTTCTAAAACCAATATTTACCGAGTTCCCCTCTAATTATTAGCTTTCTAGCTATTTCCTAATCACTCTCAAAATGTCAATACTGAAATTGATTGTAATTAAGGTCAATTGCACTTTACCTTGGAGTTCTCTAATAGTCATAAACACTCGAAGAAATTTGAACCACGTGTGAAGCGTTGTTATTTGCAGCACCAGCTAAAGTAAATGCAAAGGAGTACAATCTCAGTCTGAAAGAAATGGGAAAATTAACTTCCAATTATTTGCAGCAGAAAATAACCCTAGTTTAACTATTTTTCTTGCCTTTCTGTATATCCAGAATTATATTGTTTTCCGGGTGCTTCTGACAAGATGATGTTGTGAGTAGAGCAAGAGGCAGATCAGGAGCCAGTGAAGTCAATAAGTAGAAACTTAATGGCCAAAGCAGATGGTTTAGTGCCTCCATCTGGCTTTTGAATGGATTCAGGTAGAGGAAGGGAAGCTGGCCAGGTTGATAGAGAAGCCGCCCTAACAGTGAGTAACAGGTAAGCAGAGGTCAGTCAGAATTAAAGGAGAATGCTCCCTACTATAAGACCATAAAACATAGGAGCAGAGTTAGGCCACTAAACCCATCGAGTCTGCTCCACCATTCCATCATGGCTGATTTATTATCCTTTTCAATCCCATATTCCTGCCTTCTCCCCATAACCTTTGATGCCATGATAAACCAAGAAACTACCAACCTCTACTTTAAATATACACAATGACTTGACCACTACAACTGTCCTTGGCAATGAATTCCACAGATTCACCACCCTCTGACTAAAGAAATTTCTTCTTATCTCTGTTCTAAATGAATGCTTCTATTCTGAGGTTGTGCCCTCTGGTTCTGGACTTGTCCACTATAGGAAACATCCTCTCCACATCCACTCTTACTAGGCCTTTCAATATTTGATAGATTTCATTGAGATCTTCCCTAATCCTTCTAAACTCCAGAAAGTACAGGCCCAGAGCTATAGATCAAATGCTCCTCATATATTAACCTGTTCATTCCTGGAATCATTCTTGTGAACCTCCTCTGGACCATCTCCAATGGCAGCACTTAGGTTCTTAGATTTGGGGCCCAAAACTGCTCACAATTCTAAGTGCAGTCTGACCAATACCTTATAAAGCATCAACATCACATTCTTGCTCTGATATTCTAGTCCTCTTAAAATGAATGCTAATATTGCTTGTGCTTTCCTTACCATCAACTCAACCTGCAAGTTAATCTTAGGGGAATCCTGCACAAGGTTTCCCAAGTCCCTTTGCACTTTTGATTTCAAAGTTCACTGTTCAGAGTAAATTTATTATCAAAGTAGATATCTGTCACCATGTAAAACACTAAGACTTATTTTCTTGTGGGCATACTCAATCAATTCATAATAGAATAATAACCATAACAGAATCAATGAAGGACCGCACCAACTTGGGCTTTCAAGCAGTGTGCTAAAGACAACAAACTGTGCAAATGCAAAAAAAAATAAGTATACAAATAAGCAATAGATATTGAGAACATGAGATGAAGAGTCATTGAAAGTGAGAAAATAAGTTATGGGAACATTTCAATGATGGGGCAAGTGAAGTTGAGTGAAATTATCCCTTTTGGATCAAGAGTCTGATGGGTGAAGGATAATAACTGTTCCTGAACTTAGTGGTGTGATTCCTAAGGTTTCTGTACCCTCTTGGTGATTGCAGCAGTGAGAAATGAACATGTCCTGGGTGATGGGGGTCACTAATGATGGGTTGTTGCTCTCTGCAATAACACTTCGGGTATATGTGCTCACTGGTGGGGAGGGTGTCACCCGTGATGGACTGGGCTATATCCACTACTTTTTGTAGGAGATTTGTACCAGATTTTCTCTACACCCCTGTTCCCACAACTCCGTTTGTCAGCATTATTGAAAGATACTTACTTAAAGCCCTTAAAAGTAAGACTGAGGTAAATCTCTTTTCATTGTAGCTATCTTCTGGTGGAGAGGCTGTCGTCTGGAGGACTGGGATTTGTTCCTGAGTAGCTTTGCTCATTGAGCCATATTACACTGGCCGGCATAGATGAAATTCATGGCCTTAGTCTCAGATCCTACAGCATTGGCAGCAAGGGGGGATAATTTATCTCCTTTGAAAGCTAGTCAACATAATTATCCCTGCCTGATGACAACTCCAGTAGCTCCTCAAGGATAAACAACAAAATTAAATGCTCATCTGCTATTGCAAATTAGATGATGATGATCAATAAAAGGTTAAAAAGCCTTTTTTCACGTTTTCTCTTTATTCATTTTTGCCATTGTTCAGGACAGAATTTATTGGCCATCTCAAATTTCCCTTAGGAAGACAGCAGTGGCTCACCTCTTGAACTGCTTCAGTGTTTTTGGTGAAGTTACTCTGACAGTGCTTTTGGGTAGAGAGTTCCCAGAATAATGTTCAGGCGCAAATCAGGAAAATCAATATTGTGCACAGTTTGGAGTGGAAATTTAGGGTTGTTTCTCTATGTGGCTGCTACCCTTGTATCTCTTGATGGTAGAAGTGAAGGTTTGAGAGGAACTATGGAAAAAGCATATGTGAGTAACTTCAGAATATTTGTAGATGGTACACATTATAGCCACTGTGAATCTCTCCAGGAATTGAGTGTTTACAGACTGATAGGGTACCAATCTAATGGACTGTTTTGTCAAGGATAGTGTTGAGCTCTTTGAGTTATTGAAGCTGCTGTCTTTCAGGATACTGGAAAGTATTTAGTCACCCTTATGCTGGTGGAGAAGCCTTGGGATGTCAAAAGGTGAGCCACCCATCGTATGGTAGTCAGGGTCTGACATAATTTAATTGGCTCCTCCATTCGAGTTTCTGAACAATGGTAACACCCAGGTTATTAATGGTGGGGGACTAGGAAATGGTAATGTAATTGAATGTCCAGGGACGGTACTTAAAAGCTCTCTTGTTGAATGTTGGAGATGACTATTGTGGCATGAATGTTTTTTCTTCTTATCAGTACATGGAGACACAAGAGTAATAAACCATCTTCTGCAGGAACTCAATGAGTTGGGTTGACCAGCATCTGTGGCAGGAGAGGAATTGTTGAAACCCACATTGATCAGGCCTTATAAGAACATGTCTGAATGTTGTCTATGACTTTCTGTATACCTGCCTGGGCTGTTTCATTTGCGAGAAGTTGTGAATGGAATCAAATTACTTGTTATTATCAGCAAATATTCTCACCTCTGATCTTATGATGAAGCAGCTGAATGTGATTTTACCCAGGATGCTACTGTGATAAGATACTACAGTGATAATTAGGGACAGTGGTTAATCACCAGCAGCCTTAACCATGCAAACACGAGGAATTCTGCAGATGCTGGAAATTCAAGCAACACACATCAAAGTTGCTGGTGAACGCAGCAGGCCAGGCAGCATCTCTAGGAAGAGGTACAGTCGACGTTTCAGGCCGAGACCCTTCGTCAGGATGGTTAAGCAGCCTTAACCATCTCAGTTTTACCTCGGTGCCCTGATGCCATTCTCATTCAAGTGCAGCTTTGACTTTAAAGGCAGTCATTTTCATCTTCCTTCTGGAATTTAGCTCTTTGGTCCATCTAAGAACCAAAGTTGTAGGTGAGTACTCCTGCCAAAGCTCAAGGTGGGAATTGGTGAGTAGGTTATTGGTATAACAGTTACATAGAAACATAGAAAACCTACAGCACGTTACAGGCCCTTTGGCCTATACAGTTGTGCTGACCATGTAACCTACTCTAGAAACTGCCTAGAATTGCCCTACCACGTAGCCCTCTATTTTTCTAAGCTCCATGTACCCATCTAAGAGTCTCTTAAAAGACCGTATTGTATCTGACTCTACCACCCTTGCTGGCAGTGCATTCCACACACCCACCACTCTCTGTGTGAAAAACTGACATCTCCCTTGTACCTACCTCCAAGCATCTTAAAACTATGCCTCCTAGTGTTAGCCATTTCAGGCCTGGGAAAAACCCTCTGACTATCCACATGATCAATGTCTCTCATCATCTTATACACCTCTATCAGGTCACCTCTCATCCTCCGTCGCTCCAAGGAGAAAAGGCCAAGTTCACTCAACCTGTTCTGATGAGACATGCTCCCCAGTCCAGTCAACATCTTTTTAAATCTCCTCTGCACTCTCTCTATAGCATCCACATCCTTCTTGTAATGAGATGACCAGAATTGAACACAGTACTCCAAGTGAGGTATAACTAAGGTCTTATATGGCTGTAACATTACCTCATGGCTCTGGAACTCAATCCCACGGTTGATGAAGGCCAACACACCATATGCCTTCTTAACAACCCTGTCAATGTGTGCAGCAGCTTTGAGGATCCTATGGACATGGACTCCAAGATTCACTGATCCTCCACACTGCCAAGTGTCTTACTATTAATACTATATCCTGTCTTTAAATTTGACCTACCAAAATGAACCACTCCGCACTTATCTGGGTTGAAGTCCATCTGCTACTTCTCAGCCCAGTTCTGCATCCTATCAATGTCCCACTATAACCACTGATAACCCTCTAGGCTATCCACAACACCCTCAACTTTTGTATCATCAGCAAACTTATTAACCACCCTTCTACTTCCTCATCCAGGTCATTCATAAAAATCACAAAGAGGAGGGGTCCCAGAACAGATCCCTGTGAAACACCACTGGTCACCGTCCTCCACACAGAATACAAACCATCTACAACCACCCTTGCCTTCTGTGGTTAAGCCAATTCTAGATCCACAAAGCAAGGTCTCCTTGGATCCTATGCTTCATTACTTTCTAAATGAGCCTTGCATGGGGAACCGTATCAAATGCCTTACTGAAATCGATATACACTACATCCACTGCTCTACCTTCGTCAATGTGCTTTGTTACATCCTCAAAGAATTCAATCAGTTTTGTAAGGCATGACCTGCCCTTGACAAAGCCATGCTGACTCTCCATAATTGGATTATGTCTCTCCAAATGCTCATAATTCCTGTCTCTCAGGATCTTCTTCAACAACTTGTCCACTACTGAAGTAAAACTCACTGGTCTATAATTTTCTGGGTTATCTCTACTCCCTTTCTTGAACAAGGTAACAATATTTGCAATCCTCCGGTCCTCTGGTACTTCTCCTGTCCCTATCACTGATGCAAAGATCACCACCAGAGGTTCAGCAATCTCTTCCCTTCTTCCCACAGTAACCTGCGGTATATCTCGTCCAGTCCCAGTGACTTACCTGACTTATTACCTTTCAAAAGTTCCAGCACATCCTCTTTCTTAATGTATGTATACTCAAGTGTTTCAGTGCGCTTTAAGTCATCCCCACAATTGCCAAGGTCTAACTTAATTCACAGAACTTCAGTGACAGCATCCATCACATTGCTGATTATGGATAGAAGACTGACTATTTTCCAGATCGGAATTTCCTGCACTTTGTTAACAGGACATACATGAGTAGTTTTTCACATTGTTAATTGTCACATTAACTCCACCATGGACGGTCCCAAGTCCATCTGTGAAAGGAGAAGGGCTGGGCATGTGGTCAGCAACCCCATCCTGTAAAAATCCAGAGCTACAGAAACTCTAAAGACCTCATCACTGGGAGAGGAAGGATCTTCGAAGATGTCATGGTCCTGACCATTAATTCCCCATTTTCTCCTAATTCCCTTTGATTGTGGCATGGTTCCAACTGTTAAATCCCCATTTTCTCCTAATTTCCTTTCATGGCAACACACTTGGCTTTCGTCAAGACCTGCAGCATAAGAACCCCGGCTTTGCACCCACTAGATGCCAGATTGTTGGTTTTGCCAGTGTGGTAATTAACGTTTCCCGGCCGCTTGAGATTGTGTGTTCTAAGATTTGCTTCAGTACCGAGATTTATCTGTGAAACTCAGTCTCTCCGTGTCAAGATAAGTTTTCTAAGTTCTACTCCAGTTCCGAGGTTCACCTGTGAAACTCTGTCTCTCTGTGTCAAGATAAGTATTCTAAGTTTTACTTCAGCACCGAGGTTTACCTGGGTAACTCCGTCTCTCCGTGCTAAGAAAAGTTTTGTCTGCCGTTTTGCTTTCTACACTCTGTGTCAAGGTAAGTCCTGCCTGCCTCCTGCTTTCCTGCACTTCCTCCTCTTTGCCGTTCAACACTCATGCCTGCGTCTGCATCCTAACTCAATCTCCGTGCCTGTGTCCTGCGTTTTGGTTCACCTCGTTTGTTGCACCAGAAGATAAGACTACACCTGAGAGCACCTTGAAATATTGGCCCAGGCAAGAGGACTCTGATGAGTGGCTGTTGGCAGTCTACGCCCCAGTAGGGCGATGGGCTTAAGTAAGAAAGTAAGCTGATGTGAAAATTCTGAATCTATTGTCACTTCAAACTCTTTAGCTTTGAGAATTTCATTTTCCTTTTTCAAATGCATTTAAGATCAAATACATTTTTTTAACAATAAAGTGGACTACTTTCACACTTATTTTTACCTTTCAAAAGCTCTTGGAAAAATAACAGCCCATATTAGTAACTGAAGAAGTGATGATTCTGTATCAGATCTGTTTTGTTTGATAAATACAGTTCCATTTCCTGCAAAATTGAAGCATCTTAGTCCATAATGTCCACTGTTTCCGGATGAACGTCTTTGTCCCAAAATGTCAACTATTATTCTCCTCTATAGATGCTGCCTGACTTGCTGAATTCCTCCAATATTTTGTGTATTTTGCCCAAGACTTTCAGTATCTGCAGAATCTCTTGTGTTAATAAAATGTATTATTTATTAGATTTGGTGGATTTTGGTAAGTCTAAGTGAGAAACATTTTTATTAAACTGAATGTTCCAGACTGGTGAGTCTGAATTCAAAATTACAGACTCCAACTTATGTCAGACTTCTTGAGGAAGTAAACAAGTTGCAGGTACAGTATTATAAAGTCATACTTTGTTATTAAAATGATACAGCGATATCTCACAGGAGAGAAAGGAAATTGCACAGCAGATGAGTCAAGTGATTTCCACTTCATGAGACATACCGTGGTATTGTTGTTAATATTATTCCCACCCAAGATTCTGTGAAAAGTAGTAAATAAGCTGTTCGGTTATTTAAGGATTGGCCCTCAAGATTTATTAGTAAACAAAATTAGTGTAAATAAGCTATATGGTCTGGCGATATTCCATGGTAGACCCTTTCTGGCCTGTTTGGCTTGGAAAAAAGTACACAACACCAAGATGGAAAGAGGAAAATTGCTTAGATACCCACCTCATCCAGTGATTAAGTGATTTCTTGAACAACTGTACATATAGGGGATGGTTAAAGAAAATTTGCCAAGTACTGGGGTGACAAAGACTGAGACAAAGATAGAGGATCTGATGTCTCCAAACTCTACAATGCCAAAATACAGCACTGAGATCCTGATATATCTGAAATATAAACAGGAAATTATCAAGGAACACTTGTGGAAAAGGAAAGATTTGGATATTTCAAAACAGTGACCTTCCATCAGAATTGAAAACTGTAACCCCAGAAGTACAGTAATTGTTATGGAATGAGGAAGGATACATGAAGCTGAGGTACAAATCAGCCATAACCTAGTGCAACGGCAGAGTTAAGATGAAGGATGAACAACCTACTCTCCTTCCCTTCGCTTTATTTGGATGAAATTTGTGAGGTCAGGGTTCAGTTACATATCTTCTGTGATTAGAAGACTTCGTTGCAGTCTTTCTGTCTAATCGGCAGTAGTAATGCATTATTATTATAATGTCTTCCAGAATTTTCTAATTTGATACAAATGCTCTCTATACAGATTTCATAATGTTAGAGCAAAATCTTGCATTTTCAGTGCTGCATATCATGAAAGAAGAATATATCATTTATTTTATTGCTTTTTAAAATGTACTGACATTTTAATAAACCTGTTTATCTTTTGTTCCCTCTATCTTGGCACTCTCATATTTGCATCAAAAGACTGTAAGTATAAGCTGAGCCTCAGTGGTATAAGGTCATAATCTATGTGAACACTTCACAGCCGTTCTGAGGGAGTGCATGGCTTCGAGAAATGCTTCCTTTTATACTCAGTACCATAATCAGTCAACCCTCAAACTTCACTGCACTTTCTGCAGGGAAATTATCAGTATTCCAGGCAAAATGGATCTTTAAATGACAGTGTAAGTATTATCAAGTCACAGCAGTTTACAGTGCCACCCACAGAGAGCAAGTCATCCAATGAAGTTTCTTACGACAACAACTATAGTTCAAAATTGACTGACCTACAAAAGGCACCATGCAAGTAAAAGTATTTCTTTCCTATGGTACTTGTTCATCTGCATTTGAATTATTCCTTCAATTCCTGATGCTGTTTTCTATTGCAGGCCCAATGACTAAGAGCAAGGAAGAAGTCTGACAAAGCAAGGAAGGAATGGTGGAAATGGCCATCCTTCTATGAATCATATGAGGATACAAGCTGCTGAGACGGTGATATAACCAGTAAAGAGTTTCCTTCTTAAGTACAATGGAAAATTCCTTCCCTTTCATTGATACATTATCGTGGCATCAGCCATTGCTTGTTGCATGCAAAGTAACTGGATAACTCTAACTGGAAATGGCATTCTGGGTCAGGGATGGAGGTCACTCCACTGGCTCCACCACAATTCCAATTACACTTATCTGTGTTTTATTTTTATTTATTCATTTTATAGGATGTGGACATTATAGGCAAGCCAGCACTTAGTTCTTAACAACACACAGAAATTGCTGAAGGAACTCAATAGGCCAGACAGCACCTAATGACAAGAGTAAACAGTTGACATTTCAGGCTGAGACCTTTCATCTCAGTCCAAAACATTGACTGTTTACTAGTTTCCATTAACGCTGCCTGGCCTGCTGAGTTCCTTCAGCATTTTGTTTGTGTTGCTTGGATTTCCAACATCTGCAGATTTTCTCATGTTTGTGATATAGTTCGTAACCATAATTTCCTTGAGACAGTTGTTGCAGTTAGCTGCTTTTTTGAACTGCAATCTTTTTGATGCTAAAGGATTTCCATGATTTAGACATTGGGTCAATGAAGGAATGGTGAAGTATATTCAAGCCAAGAACTTACATGACTTGGAGGGGAACCATGCACCTTCAATCCTTGTCCTTCTTAGTGGAAGATGTTACAGGTTTAAAGGTATTGCTGCAGTATCCTAAGTGTGGAACTCTAATAAATTAGATTGTATACTCTGCAGCCTCTCCGCCAGCAACAGAGTGAACTATGAGGTGCCAGTCACACAGATTGCTTTTGCATGGATATGGTGAGCTTCTTGAGACTTGTTGGAGCTGCACTCATCCAAGCATGGGATGTATTCCACTACACTCCTGACTTACACGCTGTAGGTGGTGGGAAAGCTTTGACTTGTCAGGAGGTGAGTTAGGAGGGTTGTAAAGGCAATAGTAATGTCATTGAATATTAGACCATAAGACAAAGGAGCAGAAGTCGGCCATTTGGCCCACTGAATCTGCTCCGCCATTCTATCATGAGCTGATCCAATCTCCCATTTAGTCCAACTCCCCCCCCGCTTCTCACCATAATCTTTGATGCCCTGGCTACTCAGGTACCTATCAATCTCTGCCTTAAATACACCCAATGACTTGGCCTCCACTGCCGGCTGTGGCAACAAATTCACAGATTCACCACCACCATATTATCAGTGGATGTCTGGACTCTCTCTTATTGGAATGGTTATTACTCAGTACTTCTATGGTATGAACATTTAATGAGGCTCTCGAAAATATACACCACTTTCCTTTTTTGGTAGCTCTAAGGCAAAGGCTGAAATTCACCATTACAGTGAATGTGCAAGTATACAGTAGCGTGGGTTTGATTGAAGAAAAGGGTGCTTGAGGATCCAGCCCTCAGACCTGAGCAAAACTAATGGTTTCCTCTGTGCTTCTGACACCAGACTACCAATCGCAGGTATCCCAACGCTGTAAGATCCTCCAAAGGTACTGGTGGTATATGCTTACAAACATCGGTGTTCTCTTCCAGGCCAACAGCGGCAGCAGTGAGACCTTAGTTATGCAGTCAATTAATTTAGGTAAGCCACATTGTTCACATGCCAGACACGTAACACTATTCTGAGCTTAGTTGGGGAAAGAGGTGCCAGGCAGACAGAAGGCATGTTTCGAAGTTCTGTTAAAAGTAAAATTTGCTATCAGAGTACATACATGTTAGCACATACAACCCTGAGATTCTTTTTCTGTGGGCATACTTGGCAAATCTATGGAACAGTAACTTTAAACAAACTGTGCAAGTGCAGATATAAATAATGAACATGAAATAACAATATAACAAAGTCCTTAAATGAGTGTAGCTACCCCCTTTCGTTCAAGAGCCTGATGGTTGAGAGGTAGTAACTGTTCTTGAACCCGGTGGTGTGAGTCCTGAGGCACCTGTACCTTCTACCTGATGCCAGAAGTGAGAAAAGAGCATGGCCTGGGTGGTGAGGGTCTTTAATAATAGATGCTGCTTTTCTATGGCAATATTTCATGTAGATGTGCTCAATGGTTGTGAGGGTTTTACCTGGGACGTACCGGGTGAAATCCACTACCTTTTGTAGTATTTTCCACTCAAAGGCATTGGTGTTGCCATGCTAGACTGTAATGCAGCCAGTCAATACATTTTCCACCAGACATCTATAGAAGTTTGCCAAGGTTTTTGATGACATGCCGAACCTCCGCAGACTCCTGAGGAAGTAAAGGCGCTGTTGGACTTTCTTCACAATTATATTTATAAAATACATCTAGGACAGGTCCTCTGAGATAGTGACACTCAGTAAGTGCTGAAAACCTTCTTGGAAAAATGCAATAAATCCCGCTGGTTCTTGGGAATGTTTGGGGAATTAGGAACCACATTCACATTTTTTGCTTTTGTGACAAACTGCTAAATGGATCACGCTAACAGCTACAAAAATTGCTCAGTCTTCGGTCTCATTTAGCTGATTCACTTCGTTTGAGATAAGGAAGTTTGCTGTTTTTCTCACCTCCATAACCTGCAGTAAAGAAAAAAGTAAGCAGACAAAACTAGATTCCTGAACAAATCTGGAGGACTTCACAGAAATAGACAATTCATTGCAGCTATTCTATGTATTATATGACACTTCCCCACCTTATTTCAATTAAAGTAACCCTCAATTCCTTTGTAACTTGTTTTACAGTTTAGGGGAAGGGAACATTGACTCAGACCATGAGAGGCCTGTGTCGGGCATTTTCATGCCTTACAAGGCGCAGATTGGAAGTCTGTGTGGGGCGCCACTCCTCGCACAGACATTTGTGCAATGTGTGATTAAGTGCCTTGCTCAAGGACACAAACACGCTGTCACAGCTGAGGCTCAAACCAGCAATCTTGAGATCACTAGACGAATGCCAAAATTACAGTTTAAGTGTGGCTATATTAGTCGCTTTATGTTTAAGCAAGTTTCACAAATTTAAATAGTAAAATTAATTATTTATTTGCCATAGTTTTGAATTTCCCTGAGTTTTCTTACATAACAGTATATCATATCAAATCATAATAGATATTTAAGGATCTCGTAGGTTCTTCCTTCCCATTATCTTTTGTTTTGAAAGAGGCAATGCTGTCTCTTGAATACATATTTTATGAAGAAAATCAGTTTTCTTATTAAGAAACTGAACTATATAAATTAACTTCATTAATTTTACATGAACAACATAGAATAATACTTGATATTCTTGCATACTGTTATGCACTGAAATATAATACAATTGAAAATATTGACCTTTTACTACAAACCAAGTACAGTCTTTTAAAAGAACATCTAACCAATTGAGGACTAACATTTGCTTTAGCAATAATGATAATGTAGCTGTTTCATATCATTGAAACTAGCTCAAGGTCAATATGGAATTTGATTATTGTGCTTTCGAATTGAAATGTTTGAATTATTCATTGTTTCTGGTATCATTTGACTATGTAATTAGGTACTACTTTGGAAAGTATAATTAGCTGATGCAATAGCACCGTAAGCGGTACATGATATGGAGGTAGGGAGTGTTAATCTATAGAAATTGCCTAATTTACCGGAAAAAAAATCATGACAATTATAATCTATTTGGCAAAGAACTAATTTTGAATTCAAAGGTTACTGCTTAGTTTTATATGCATATCACCACATTAAAGGTCTGGCAAGAAAATCAACAATATGATTTATGGAAATAAAATCATAATATGGAAATTGTTCTGTTATTTGTCACTGTTGTAGAATGATGACAAATCAAAGTACCATATAAATGAAATGGAACACTAATGATGTCTCATCAGTAACATATCTATCCTGCACCACTTTGCCACCTGAGCCCACCTCACACTTATACCACTGGCTGAAAATATGAGTCAATCAGTAGGTTTTGAAAATGTAATTTGCAAAAAGTGTTTATTTCTGCAGTTCCTCTACAATCAAATCAGGAGAAAGAAAAATTTCTCTAAAGATATAGGAGTACGAAATACACAATTATGGTTTCCATAATACAAGCAAAAGATAGGAGCACTAGAGAAACTGAAAACGTTATGGAAATTTGAATGCACTGAGTATCTTTCCTCTGGAAAAGAGGTCTGGTGGATGAATCTATTAAGTTATGACTGGGTAAACAATAGTTCCACTTGTTGAGCAATCAAAAACACGATCTTTACATATAAGAGAGTTACAAATAAATCCAAAAGAGAATTCAACAGGAACATCTTTGCTCCATTATGTAGAATATTAGGAAGTGAAAGTTACTTCCACAAGGGAATTGATGATGCAAATAGCAGATACACAGTAAGTAAAGAGAAACTAGATGAAAATTGAGTACATGCTGACAAGGTTAGATAAAGGAGTTAAAATATTTGGTTTTCTCCTAGTTGCTGAAAGTATGGCTATGACTTCAATTGGCCACTATCACGCTGCTTTGGTTCAACCTGAGCAACTTATTCGGTCAACTAATTATATTTAATATTTTAAAACATATTAAAAATAGTGTCCTATCTCTCCACAAGAACTCATCGACAAAAGGTAAATGTGGGTTGCCAGAGCAAGTTTTAAAAATGAGTATTATTGTCTAGAGATCTTATTCAACAATTCTGAGGACAATTCACAGATTGTACAAATTTTATGACTGATTTACTGAAAGGCACCTTTACCATTACAGGGTTTCATGCTTTTAAAATTGAAAAAAGGACTGCAGGTGCTGAAAGTCTGAATTCCAAGCAGAAATTGCTGGAAACAATCTGGAGGTCAGTCATACAGCATCTGCAGTAAAGGAGAGTTAATGTGTCAAATTAATTACCTTTCTTCAGAAAGTTTTGATGAAGATTTTTTAACTTGAAACATTAACTGTTTCCCTTTCAGCGGGTGTTTCCCTCAATTTCTGTTTTTATTTCAGTTCAATAGCTCTGTTTGTTGTCTGATTACTGTTGCATTTTTTTTTCCATTTCACAGTACCTAATGCAATTTTGCTCACACCCAGCATTTGATAAAGGTTATATTAAAGTTTCTTACAGATGAGTAGCATGTTGTGTTATAATATCATACCACTGTACTGCTAAAAATGATGCCTGAATTACTGTAATACCTTCTTCAGCAGATGGAAATGTTCTCTGAAATTTAATGAGTCCAGTCCATACCTTAGCATGTAAGGCGTAATTCCTTCAATGTAAGAAAAACAGATTTCTAAAGTCATGAGCTCCTTCCAAATGAGTGCAGGTATACTGTACATCTGAGCTACAGAAAGAAAAATAAATGTATATCATCATTAAAGGATTTTATTGTAAGAGTACCCCCTTACATCTTACTACTGAGAGAACATACTGGAAATGCCATAATCTGCTAGTGAAAAATTAAACAGTTTTGTTATTTGCCAGCATACATCACACCAGGAATATGATATTGGAAAAATTAACCTTCATAAGGCCATAAGACATAGGAGCAGAAATTAGGCCATTCATCCCATCAAGTCTTCTCCACTCTTCCATCATGGCTGATCCCAGATCCCATTCAACCCCATAACCTGCTCTCTCACCATATCCCTTGATGCCCCGACGAATCAAGAATCTATCAACTTCAGCTTTAAAAATATCCACGGACTTGGCCTCCACTGTAGTCTGTGGCAGAGCATTCCACAGATTCACCACTCTTTGGCTAAAAAAATTCATCCTTACTTCTGTTCTAAAAGGTGACCCCTCAGTTTTCAGGCTGTGCCCTCTAGTACTGGATACCTGCAGCAAAGGAAACATCCTCTCCACATCCATATTATCTAGTCCTTTCAACATATAGTAGGTTTCAACGAGATCCCCCCACATTCTTCTGAATTCCAGTGAATACAGGCCCAAAGCTGCCAGATGCTCCCCATATGTTAACCCCTTCATTCCTGGGATCATCAAGGTTAACCTCTTCTGGACTTTCTCCATTGACAACACAACCTTTCTGAGATAGGGGACCCAAAACTGTTGACAATACTCCAGGTGCTGCCTGACTAGTAGCTAATGAAGGTTCAGCCTTCTCTCTTTGCTTTTATATTCTATTCCCCTTGAAATAAATACCAACATTGCATTTGCCTCCTTTACCACAGACTCAACCTGTAAATTAACTTTCTGGGAGTCTTGCACAAGGACTCCAAGTCCCTCTGCACCTCCGATGTTTGAATTTTCTCCCCATTTAGATAATAGTCTGTACTATAGTTCCTTTTATCAAAATGCGTTATCATCCATTTCCCGACACTTTATTCTATCTGCCACTTTTTTTTCCATTCTTCCAATTTGTCTAAGTCCTGTTTGCAATCACATTGCTTCTTCAGCAATACCTATCTACCCCCATCTATCTCCGTATCATCTGCAAACTTTGCCACAAAGCCATCAATTCCACCATCTAAATCATTGACAAACAATGTGAAAAGTAGCGGTCCCAATACTGACCCCTGACGAACACCACTAGTCAACCAGAAAAGGACCCCTTTATTCCCACTCACTGCTTCCTGTCTGTCAGCCATTCCTCTATCCACGTCAGTATATTTCCTGAAACACCATAGGATTTTATCTTGTTAAGCAGCTTCATGTGACGCACCTTATCAGATGCCTTCTGAAAATCAAAGTACATAACATCCACTGTCTCTCTTTTCTCCACCCTGTTTATTACTTTCTAAAGAATTCTAACAGATTTGTCAGACAAGATTTCCCTTGAAACTGACACCATGCTGTCTTTGACTTATTTTATCATTAGTCTCCCAGTCCCCCAAAACTTTGTCCTTAATAATGGACTCCAACACTTCCCCAACACTGAGGTTAAGCTAACTGGCCTTTAATTTCTTCTCTTTTGTCTTCCTCCCTTCTTAAAGGTTAGAGTGATATTTGTAATTTTCCAGTCCTCTGGGACCATGCCAGAATCAAGTTATTCTTGAAAGATCATGACCAATACATCTGCTATCTCTTCAGCAACCTCTGGTCCATCTGGTCCAGGTGACTTATTTACCCTAAGACCTTTGAGTTTGCCTAGCACTTTTCCCTTTGTAATAGCAATGGCACTCACTCCTGCTCCCTGACACTCACAACCTCTGGCATACAGCTGATGTCTTCCACAGCAAAGTACTTACTACATTCATCTGCCATTTCTTTGTTCCCCATTACTATATCACCAGCATCATTTTCCAGTGGTCCAATATTAACTCTCACCTCCCTCAGTTCAGGAAATAGTCTGGACCTTGCAATTAGACATATTCTTATGACAATGTATTTGGAAATCTAAGCTTTATCTAACCAGAGCATTGTCAGTCTCGGAAACGTTTAATGGGATGATGTAGAACGAGTTTTATTCTACATCTAATCATGTCATAACTGTTTTGAAAGTGTTTAATGGCTTATTGTGGAGATAGTTTTACTTAGTCTCTCTTGTATAGTGCCTTCCCTGGGAGTGTTTGATGGAGCAAAGGATGATTTAATCAGTGTTTGTGATCAGTGAGAGGTCGATTCTCTCACCTGAATCAAAAGGTCATAATTTAAAGTCATACTTTATAAATATATTATCATTTGAAGGCATAACACATCCTATGATCTGCATCCCTAATTGCATAGCACTGATTCTCCAAACCCACTGCCTGAGTCAGGCTTGCAGGTAAATCCTGGAACAATTTGATTTGAATGGGCATAGGAATGTAGTATAGTTTCAGGGGTTAGATGGACTGGTGAGGGTAGAGATGGGCTCATTAGAGTAAACTTTCCAGTGTCTTTACTTATTGGGGATAGATTCTGCTGTATTTATTAGTTCTTAGTGATAATGTGCAATGGAGATGGTTCACTGAGATGATTTGGATACGGGACAGTCCAAGTAGACGAGATGATCCTTCTCTGTGCCTTGTGCTTGTGTATTTTTAAGGGCTCCTCTCGAAATTAAAAGAAACATGCTGAACCAATATTCTTTTTTGAATGGGAATGCACAGTTCACTTTAGGAGTCACCACCTCAACGTTAACCACATTTAAGAATTAAATTTCTTAATAAAGTTACAGACGGTAATAGACACAGAGTCAAGATTTAGAGGTTTGATTGTAAGTAGTTCATTATCAAAAAGCGTTCAGGCAATTCACAGCCTCATTTTCAGAAAACAAGATCTCCTTCGAGAGACTCATGAATACTTTTAAAAATACTAAAGTAAATTGGCTGGATCAGAGGGAATTATGGATAATGGTAAAGAATTCTAATTAGACGGCTTCAGTGAATGAAGAATACTAGTATGAATGTTGGGACTCTGATCTTTTCAATGTTTTCTATCACATTGTTAGAAACAGAACATCTAAAATTGAAGATGATAGCATATTGTACAAAGCTAGTTTTATATATAACAGTTGAAATAAAAATATTAGCAATCTAACCAATGAACAGATGATACAACATTTACAAACAATGAATCACTTTTATTATTGCCATAAATGAATAAATGGAATGTTGCTAAATAGATGAATGAAAGTGATGCTTCACTACCTGACAAGCTCAACATTATTTACGTTCGTTTTGAAGGGGAGATTAAAACCACAGCTATGAGGATCCCTGCATCATTTGATGACCCTGTGATCTTCGTCTTGGAGGCCAACGTCAGGCTGTCTTTCAAGTGGGTGAACCCTCACAAGGCAGCTGGGCCGAATGGAGTACCTAGTAAGACTCTGAAAACCTGTGTCAACCAACTGGCGGGGGTTTTCAAAGACAATTGAATATCAGTGCCCAAGAAAAGCAGCATGAGCTGCCTCAATGACTATCATCCAGTAGCACTCAGATCTACAGTGATGAAATGCTTCGAGGTTTGTTATGGCTAGAATCAACACCTGTCTCAGGAAGGACCTGGACCCACTGCAATTTGCCTATCGCCACAATAGGTCTACAGCAGACGCCGTCTCAGTGACTCTCCATGCAGCTTTGGGTCACCTGGACAATGCAGGATGTTCTATTGACTACAGCTCACCATTTAACACCATCTTTCCTACAGTCCTGTTTGAAAAGATACAGAACCTGGGGCTCATACCACCCCCTGCAAATGGACCCTTGACTTCCTCACCAGATGACCACAATCTGTACGGCTTGGAAATAACATCTCCACCTTGCTGACAATCAACACTGGCACACTAAAGGGATGTGTGCTTAGCCCACTGCTGTATGCTCTCTACATCCATGACTGTGTGCTCAACATGATAGCTCAAATGCCATCTATAAATTTGCTGACGATACAACCATAGTTGGCAGAAGTTCAGATGGTGACAAGAAGGCATGCAGGAGCAAGATACACCAACTAGTTGAGTGGCGGCGCACAACAACCTTGCACTCAATGTCAGTAAGCCCAAAAAGCTAGTTGTGGACTTCAGGTAGGGTAAGATGAAGGAACACACACCAATCCTCACAGAGGGATCAGGAGTGGTGAGGGTGAGCAATGTCAAGTTCCTGGGTGTTGACATCTCTGAGTACCTAACCTGGTCCCAACATATTGATGCAGCTATAAAGAAGGCAAGGCAGCAACTATATTTCATTAGGAGTTAAAGGAAATTTGGTTTGTGAACTAAAACACTCAAAAACTTCTACAAATGTACTTTGAATAGCATTCTGACTGGCTGTGTCAACATCTTTTTTTGGGGGGGGGGATCTGCACAAGGTCAAAATAAGTTGCAGAAACTTGTAAAATTAGTCAGCTCTATCATAGTACCAGCCTCCATGGTACCCAAGACACCTTCAAGGAGCAGTGCCTTAGGAAGATGCAGTCTATCATTAAGGATACCCACCACCCAGGACATGCCCTCTCCACACTGTTACCATCGGAAAGAAGGTACAGAAACCTGAAGGCACACACTCAGCGATTCAGGAACAGCTTCTTCCCTTCTGCCATTCAATTTCGAAATGGACATTGAACCCCTGAACACTATCTCACTACTTTTATATTTCTGTTACTTTGCTCAACTTATTTTAACTGTACTATTTAATAGACAGATACAGTATATACTTAATGCAAATCAGTTCTTCTCTATTTATTTATCATGTATTGCATTGTTCTGCTGCTGTAAAGTTAACAAATTTCATGATATATGCTGGTGATATTAAATCTGATTTGATGTGGAAAATAAACTGTGGTACATAAAAATTGAAAGACTTTCAAGTGTGTTTCCTTGTTGTTTCCTATTCAGTTGAAGATTGGACATTACAGAATGGCTTGTGATAAACATGAAATCATTCTGTTCAGTATTCTTTTGAGATTGGCTGGTCTAGTATTTTTAGAAAACCAAGTTTTCCCTGTATCTTGGTAATGATGATGATGATGATGATGTACCATCATCATTGGTGCATATCACAATAATAAACCAATTTTCTAAATCCCTATAGAGGAGTGACCAAAAGTGTACACAATAGCCTAAATGCAGTTGAACCAAAGTTTTGTACGGCTGCAACCTGACTTCCCCACTCAATGGGGGCAAGCAAACCAAATACTTTCTCAATACCCTATGCACATATATCATCACTTTTATGGAGCTTTGGACTTGCACCCAAGATATCCCCGTATATCAGTGTTCCTAGGTTTCTGTCATTTACTTAATATGTCTCACTAGATTTTGACCTCCCACAGTGCATTATCTAACATTTGTGTAGGTCAAGTTTCATCTGCTCCCACTCCACCAAGTTTTCTAGCTGATCTACAAAGTTCCACTGAATCTGTATACAACCTTCTTTGCGATTGATGACTCCACCAATTTTCATGTCATCTGCAAACTTACTAACCATACAACCTATGTTTTCATTTGTCACTTATATATGTTACAAAGGCCCTAGCGTCAATCCCTGCAGTATGTCGCTTGTTACAGATGTGTCAGTCAGTGAAGCACCTGCCCATCACTACTCTCTGCCTCCTATCACCAAGCCAATTTCGAACCCAGTTCACCAGCACACCTCAGATCCCACACGCCTTAACGTTTCAGAACTTGTCAAAGGCCTTACTAAAATATATATAGTTGATATCTTCCATCTTGACTTTATCAACCTCTATGGCTACTCCTCAAAAGATCAGATTTATAAAACCTGATCCTCCCCATACAAAAGCATGCAGACTCCTCCAAATCACTCGCTGCATTTGCAAGTGAACATAACTCCTGTCCCTCAAAACAACTTCCCTACCACCAATGTAAGGCTCACCGGCTTGTAATTTACAAGCATCCGTATTGCTCTTTTTCAACAAGCAGAAAGCATTAGCCATCCTCACATCTACTGGTACCTCACCTGTGGCTAACAAAGACACAAAGGTCTGCATCAGAGCATGAGCAATTTCCTCCAAGCTTCCGTTAGCAAACTGTTATGGGGATTAAAATCTTTACGTTACGTTTCCATCTAAATGTGCAATGTGCAATCATAGTGATTTATAATAAATAGAACAGTCACTGTAATATAGAGTACACTCAAATCAGTGTGAGTTCATCAGTCTGATGGCCTGGTGGAAGAAGCTGTCCGGGAGCCTGTTGGTCATGGTTACTATGCTGCAGTACTGTTTCCCGGATGGTAGCAGCTGGAATAGATTGTGGTTGGGATGGCTTGGCTCCCCAATGATCCTACAGGCCCTTTTTACACACCTGTCCTTATAAATGGCCTGAATCATGGGAAGTTCACAACTACAGATGCGCTGGGCTGTCCGCACCACTCTCTGCAGAGTCCTGCCATTGAGGGAAGTACAGTTCCCATGCCAGGCAGTGATGCAGCCAGTCAGGATGCTCTCAATTGTGCCTCTGTAAAAGGTTCTTAGGATTTGGGGGCCCACACCAAACTTCCTCAACTGTCTGAGGTGAAAGAGGCGCTGTTGTGCCTTTTTCACCACACAGCTGGTGTGTACAGACCTTAATGTGTTCCAATATCTCCAGCACTTCCTCCTTTCTCATAGACATGCCACAATCTGTCGATGTACTCCTCCCTTAGCTCTCCAGCCTGCCCATCCTTCTCTCTAGTTAGTACCAATGAGAAGTATACATTTACAATCTTACTCATATCCCCTGGCTGTATGTATTGATTAGACAATAAGACGAAAAGACATTGGAGCAGAATTAGGCTATTTAGCCCTTTGTGTCAGCTCTGCCATTTGATCATGGCTGACTTATTTTCTCTCTCAACACCATTCTCCTGCTATTATCCCATAATCTTTGAAGACCTGACTAACCAAAAACCTATCAACCTCCATTTTAAATACATAACCAATGACTTAGTCTCCATAGCTGACTGTGGAAATGAATTCCACAGATTAACAAACCTCTGGCTAAGGAATTCCCCCTCATCTTTGTTCTAAAGCAATGTCCTTCTATTCTGAGGCAAGCCTCTGGTCCTAAACTCTCCCTCTATTGGAAACAAGTTCTCAAATCTCTGGCCTATGGTTAGGCCACACTTAGATCCCCTCCAGTTCGCCTACCAGCCCCGACTAGGAGTTGAGGATGCCATCGTCTACCTGCTGAACCGTGTCTACGCCCACCTGGACAAGCCAGCGAGCACTGTGAGGGTCATGTTTTTTGACTTCTCCAGTGTGTTCAACACCATCCGCCCTGCTCTGCTGGGGGAGAAGCTGACAGCGATGCAGGTAGATGCTTTCCTGGTGTCATGGATTATTGATTGCCTGACTGGCAGACCACAGTACGTGTGCTTGCAACGCTGTGTGTCCGACAGAGTGATCAGCAGCACTGGGGCTCCACAAGGGACTGTCTTGTCTCCCTTTCTCTTCACCATTTACACCTTGGACTTCAACTACTGCACAGAGTCTTGTCATCTTCAGAAGTTTTCTGATGACTCTGCCATAGTTGGATGCATCAGCAAGGGAGATGAGGCTGAGTACAGGGCTACGGTAGGAAACTTTGTCACATGGTGTGAGCAGAATTACCTGCAGCTTAATGTGAAAAAGACTAAGGAGCTGGTGGCAGACCTGAGGAGGGCTAAGGCACCGGTGACCTCTGTTTCCATCCAGGGGGTCAGTGTGGACATGGTGGAGGATTACAAATACCTGGGGATACAAATTGACAATAAACTGGACTGGTCAAAGAAGACTGAGGCTGTCTACAAGAAGGATCAGAGCCGTCTCTATTTCCTGAGGAGACTGAGGTCCTTTAACATCTGTCGGACGATGCTGAGGATGTTCTACGAGTCTGTGGTGGCCAGTGCTATCATGTTTGCTGTTGTGTGCTGGGGCAGCAGGCTGAGGGTAGCAGACACCAACAGAATCAACAAACTCATTCGTAAGGCCAGTGATGCTGTTGGGATGGAACTGGACCCTCTGACGGTGGTGTCTGAAAAGAGGATGCTGTCCAAGTTGCATGCCATCTTGGTCAATGTCTCCCATCCACTACATAATGTACTGGTTGGGCACAGGAGTACATTCAGCCAGAGACTCATTCCACTGAGATGCAACACTGAGCGTCATAGGAAGTCATTCCTGCCTGTGGCTATCAAACTTTACAACTCCTCCCTTGGAGGGACAGACACCCTGAGCCAATAGGCTGGTCCTGGACTTATTTCCTGGCATAACTTACATATTGTTATTTAATTATTTATTGTTTTATATTGCTATATTTATACTCTATTCTTGGTTGGTGCAACTGTAACGAAACCCAGTTTCCCTCGGAATCAATAAAGTATGACTATGACTATGACTAAATCAACTCCTCCTGGGCCCTTCAATGTTCAGAAGTCTTCAATGCGTTCCCCACTCCCACATGAATTTGACAAATCGGTTGGCAACCTTGCCGTTTCTTTAGCATCTGTCTGTTTTACGAGGCCGAGTTGCTAGATCTACGCTGAGCCTAGCACAAGTAGAACTTGTGCAAGGAGCCAGCAGAGTCGAACAAGGGAACTCTCGCTCAGAAGGTCTGGTCTGGATGCCACTACACCACCAGCAGTTTTCAATGAGATTCCCTTTATTCTTCTAAACTCCAGTGAGTACAGGCCCAGAGACATTCTTTCATTCCCAGGATCAATCTTGTAAATTTTCTTTGGACCCTCTCCAATGCCAGCATATTCCTTCTTATCAACACACACAAAATGCTGGTGGAACGCACAGCAGCCGCAGCAGGCCAGGCAGCATCTATAGGAAGAAGTACAGTTGACGTTTCAGGCCGAAACCCTTCGTCAGGACTAACTGAAAGAAGAGATAGAAAGAGATTCTTATAATGTGCCCAAAACTGCACACAATATTCTAAATATGGTCTGACCAATGCCCTATAAAGTCTTACTTTTCTATCTTTGCTTTTATATCCTAGTCATCTTGAAATGAATATTGACATTACATTTGCCATCCTAACTATGGGCTCAACCTGCAAGTTAACCTTTAGAGTTAACCTAGAGAGCATCCACTAGGACTCCCAAGTCCCTTTTCATCACCAATTTCTGAATTTGCTCCCCATTTAGATTACCCCTCTTACTTCCAAAATACTTAGAAAAGACTTTAGAATTCTCCTTAATCCTACCTGTCAAGATGTTTCATAGCCTATTCTGATGCCTGAAGTTTTCTCCTATACACCCTGTAAATCTGAAGTGATTCATTTAATAACAACTTCCTGTATCTGACATATTCTTCCTCCTTTTCTCTTATAAAACTTTAAAGATACTTCATTAACCAGGGTTCCCTGAACTAATCATCTTTGCCTTTTATTCTTCTAGGGACAAGATGACTTTGAATCCTGCTTATCCTGCTTTGAAACAAATCCCACTTATCAGATTTGGATTCCACCCAGCCGCTGCACCCAATCTACATCTCACATCTTCCTGTCTTAAATAATTAATCTCCAATTTTCCCCACTTTTGTCCACTCACGTGCCAACTTTACCATTTTCCATAACCATCTTGAAGTTTAAGAATAAATCAAGGAAGGTAGTGCACCCGTGGCTGACAAGAGAAATTAGGGATAGTATCAATTCCAAAGAAGAAGCATACAAATTAGCCAGAAAAAGTGGCTCACCTGAGGACTGGGAGGAATTCAGAGTTCAGCAGAGGAGGACAAAGGGCTTAATTAGGAAGGGGAAAAAAGATTATGAGAGAATACTGGCAGGGAACATAAAAACTGACTGTAAAAGCTTTTATAGATATGTAAAAAGGAAAAGACTGGTAAAGACAAATGTAGGTCCCCTACAGACAGAAACAGGTGAATTGATTATGGCGAGCAAGGACATGGCAGACCAATTGAATAATTACTTTGGTTCTGTCTTCACTAAGGAGGACATAAATAATCTTCCAGAAATAGTAGGGGACAGAGGGTCCAGTGAGATGGAGGAACTGAGCGAAATACATGTTAGTAGGGAAGTGGTGTTAGGTAAATTGAAGGGATTAAAGGCAGATAAATCCCCAGGGCCAGATGGTCTGCATCCTAGAGTGCTTAAGGAAGTAGCCCAAGAAATAGTGGATGCATTAGTGATAATTTTTCAAAACTCGTTAGATTCTGGACTAGTTCCTGAGGATTGGAGGGTGGCTAATGTAATCCCACTTTTTAAAAAAGGAGGGAGAGAGAAACCGGGGAATTATAGACTGGTTAGCCTAACGTTAGTGGTGGGGAAACTGCTGGAGTCAGTTATCAAAGCTGTGATAACAGCACATTTGGAAAGCGGTGAAATCATCGGACAAAGTCAGCATGGATTTGTGAAAGGAAAATCATGTCTGACGAATCTCACAGAATTTTTTGAGGATGTAACTAGTAGAGTGGATAGGGGAGAACCAGTGGATGTGGTATATTTGGATTTTCAAAAGGCTTTTGACAAGGTCCCACACAGGAGATTAGTGTGCAAACTTAAAGCACATGGTATTGGGGGTAAGGTATTGATGGGGATAGAGAATTGGTTAGCAGACAGGAAGCAAAGAGTGGGAATAAATGGGACCTTTTCAGAATGGCAGGCGGTGACTAGTGGGGTACCGCGAGGCTCAGTGCTGGGACCCCAGTTGTTTACAATATATATTAATGACTTGGATGAGGGAATTAAATGCAGCATCTCCAAGTTTGCGGATGACATGAAGCTGGGCGGCAGTGTTAGCTGTGAGGAGGATGCAAAGAGGATGCAGGGTGACTTGGATAGGTTGGGTGAGTGGGCAAATTCATGGCAGATGCAATTTAATGTGGATAAATGTGAAGTTATCCACTTTGGTGGCAAAAATAGGAAAACAGATTATTATCTGAATGGCGGCTGATTAGGAAAAGGGGAGGTGCAACGAGACCTGGGTGTCATTATACACCAGTCATTGAAAGTGGGCATGCAGGTACAGCAGGTGGTGAAAAAGGCGAATGGTATGCTGGCATTTATAGCGAGAGGATTCGAGTACAGGAGCAGGGAGGTACTACTGCAGTTGTACAAGGCCTTGGTGAGACCACACCTGGAGTATTGTGTGCAGTTTTGGTCCCCTAATCTGAGGAAAGACATCCTTGCCATAGAGGGAGTACAAAGAAGGTTCACCAGATTGATTCCTGATTGATTCCTGGGATGGCAGGACTTTCATATGAAGAAAGACTGGATGAACTAGGCTTGTACTCATTGGAATTTAGAAGATTGAGGGGGGATCTGATTGAAACGTATAAAATCCTAAAGGGATTGGACAGGCTAGATGCCGGAAGATTGTTCCCAATGTTGGGGAAGTCCAGAACGAGGGGTCACAGTTTGAGGATAAGGGGGAAGCCTTTTAGGACCGAGATTAGGAAAAACTTCTTCACACAGAGAGTGGTGAATCTGTGGAATTCTCTGCCACAGGAAACAGTTGAGGCCAGTTCATTGGCTATATTTAAGAGGGAGTTAGATATGGCCCTTGTGGCTACGGGGAACAGGGGGTATGGAGGGAAGGCTGGTGCAGGGTTCTGAGTTGGATGATCAGCCATGATCATAATAAATGGCAGTGCAGGCTCGATGGGCCGAATGGCCTACTCCTGCACCTATTTTCTATGTTTCTGTGTTTCTATGTTTACTAAACTATAGTTCCTGTTCCTGTTCCTCCAGCTGTGTGGTGAAAAAGGCACAACAGCACCTCTTTCACCTCAGACAGTTGAGGAAGTTTGGTATGGGTCCCCAGATCCTAAGAACTTTCTACAGGGGCACAATTAAGAGCGTCCTGACTGGCTGCATCACTGCCTGGTATGGGAACTGTACTTCCGTCAATCGCAGGACTCTGCAGAAAGTGGTGCGGACAGCCCAGCGCATCTGTAGTTGTGAACTTCCCATGATTCGGGACATTTACAAAGACAGGTGTGAAAAAAGGGCCCGAAGGATCATTCGGGACCTGAGTCACCCCAACCACAAACTGTTCCAACTGCTACCATCCGGGAAATGGTACCGCAGCATAAAAGCCAGGACCAACAGGCTCTGGGACAGCTTCTTCCACCAGGCCTTCAGACTGTCTAACTCACGTCCATTTGAGTGTATCTCTATGTTACATTGATAGTTCTAATTATTATAAATTATTATAAATTACTATGATTACACATTGCAGATTTAGACGGAGATGTAATGTAAAGATTTTTACTCTTCATGTATGTGAAGGATGTAAGGAATAAAGTCAATTCAATTCATTTCAACTCAATTCAAAATTCACAGACTCTTCCATCATTGACCATCCTTATTCCCTGACATAAGGTCAAGAACAACTCCTCCCTCACTGGATACCAGTACATAAAATCCTCTTGAATGCAGTTTATGAGCTCCTTCCTATCTAAACCACTTACACTAAGAAATACTGGGAAAGTTAACATCCCCTATAAACTACAGCCCCCATTAATTTTGGACCCTTCTGGGAACTGCCTACATATCTGCCCTTCAAGTTTCTGATGGTCATTGAGAGTTCTGTAGTATAGCCTGTCAAAGTAACCACTCCCTTCCTGTTCCCACATTGTACAAGTACAGTATACCCTCATTGGCTGATCCCGCTGGCACATCTTTTCTACGTACTGCTGTAATATTTCCTCTCCATTTGCACCTCCCTCTGTCACATCTGAAACTTCCATACTTCAAAGAGTTGAGCTGCCAGTCCTGCCCTCCCCTCAACCACAAATCTGAAAATTCTACTCCTAAAAAGGGCCATACTAGCAAACGCAACACCACTGAGATCTCAATATCTTTTTTATCTCTGTTATATGACTTACAGTGAAAAGTGCCATTGTTTTTCTAACGGTCAAGTTCCTTTCTAAGTCCAATAAAGAGTAAACTCTGCAATGCACAAAATCTGAAACAAATCATGAAAAGGTCAGACAGAGCTTAGAAAAATAGAGGGCTATGGGTAACCTTAGGTAATTTCTAAAGTAAGGACATGTTTGGCACAGTATTGTGGGCCGAAGGGCGTGTACGTGCTGTAAGTTTTCTATGTTTCTAGAGACTGCAGATGTACTTCTGTTATTTCCAGTTCTACCCATATAGACTCAGTGGTTGAGCCTTCCAGTATGTCCCCTCTGAGTGTAGATGTGATGTCGTCCCTGTCGACCTTAACTCCTTCTCTAGCTTTTCTGAACTATTTAAATCCTGGACGTGCACATTTTTATGGATAATATATTGCTACAAAGTGTTTTTGTACACTATGATTTCTTACGGATAAACTTAGGGAGATATACAGTAAATATAAAAAAATGTATTGAATAAGTCACTTAAATGTCACTAAAAATAATTATTCCTGTGAGGAATTGAAAATTGTACATGCATTTTCTACAAAAATACAGCATACTTTGTGTCAGGTAAAATTTCTATGCTAGATAATTTAAGGCAATGTAATTAGAACCTTTTTGAATCAGTAAGGATCATGTATTGAGTCATTAGTTTTGTTTATTTCAAGTTTTCAAAATTACCCAAATTCTTTATATGAACCATTTTGTTTTTGGTCATAACGCCTTTTTGAGGAAATGGCACTTTTTGCTATTCAACAATACAAAAGAGATAAATTCAAATAGAAATAATGAAAATGACTAAATTTTATTTTTTTACCTCATTCAGTCAAATTACGGGTGGCAAAAATTTACATTGTGAGTTGGTTAGCTTGGTTTTATCTTAACCATGGTATGAATGCTTCACTTCAAGGACTCAGGACACTTTGCACTTTGCCTGGCTGGATGCCAATGCTGCATTTTACGGGGCAAACCCCAGGGCACAGTTAAAACAGAAGCAAATAATAAGTAATGTCAGGTATCTCAGCTCCATTACACATCCTTGCAGAGAAACTGGGGGAGTGGGAGGTGTCTTCAGAGCAGTAGGATGACACTTTGTGCCTCTGCAATGATGTCTTCTTCCATGAAGAAATGGATCAAAGCAGATCATTGTAAAGCACTCCGTGTTATAATGCTGTGTCCTACACACATTCTCCCTTAGTTAGCTGCATGGGGGCAATGTCCAGGTAAAGGTAGAGAAGAGTTTGTAGTTTTCCAGAGAAAGCTGCTGATAACAGTAACGAACTAAACAGGTCTGATTAAACCACAGATGTTGCAGTGTGTCAAATTCAAATTGGAATGAGGGATTGGGGTTGCTCTCTGTGGATTGGAGATACATGACAGGTTAAATAGAAATGCATAAAATGTTAAAGAGTTTAGATGGAGTAAATAGAAAGAATTCCCAATAGCAGAGGGATGAAGGATTAGAGAACACAAATGTAAAATGAGTCCTAAATGATCCATGAATCAGTGGAGTAATAACTTGTTTAAATCAAATGTAAATGTGATTTGGAATAAAATGTTAGAAAATATTATGAATTCAAGTGAGGTTATTCAAGGGTAGTTGGATAATTGTATAAAAGATTGATATGAAAGGTTTTCAGGGACATAGAGCAATAGTGAGGGAATGGAACTGACTGTATGTTCAGCAAAACTGGCAGAGTCTTAAAGGACTTAATTGAGTCTTTCTGGTCTGTGATGATTTTATGATTAGACCATGGTCTGAGTCGACATTCCCTCCCCATAGTACAGTACAGCACAGGAACAGGCTCTTCAACCCACAATGTTGATCTTTAGTTCTTGGAGACTATACCGCAAAGCAATATGGGCAGCCTAAGTGATCAGTGTAGTAATGAAGAAAGCTCTGTCTCCATCCACTTCCCCTCTTGTAAGGAGGATGTGTCATCCTGGATGTGAGTGTTCAGTCATTGTTGCTGTGCAAACTGAAGATCTTGGCTGGGGCACATTGAAGGGGGTTGATCCACTGGCATCCTGACTCTGAGCACATTGAATGTGTAACCTGAAGGAGCTGTCAAAGAAATAGCAAAAGGGTGACTAGATAGGGTAACTAGTGGAGCAGATGGCAGATATGATGTTACTTTGGAATGGAATGAATTAAAACGTGTGTTCATTGCAAAGAAACGATGCAAATTACTGCACATGAAAAGAGCTAACTAAACATAACAGTCTGTAATAATGATTTTCTTAGTCTTTTTCAGGTTTCAAATTATTCCTTGATCTCTCTGTCTCTGTAATTTATTTGTTCTCTTTGTTCTTTTGAAATTCTCTTTCATCTTTTTTAGCCTTTTGATTTGTTTTCACTACAACTCCCCTCCCAACAACTGCGTCCTACTAAACCTTTTTACCCATTTCCTACTCCCTTCAAGCTACTTTTCTGCCAACTCCACGACTCATTTTTATTTTTCACTTCCAGGCCTAATTATTCTCACACTGACATGAAAAACACAGCAACAATCAGACCAACAAGACATTTCAAATGACAACAGGAACAGTGATTACCTCCGACTGCAACTGAGAATTTATTGATAGCCTCATCTTTTCATGCTTTCTGCTGGAGTGGTGCCAAGAATGAAATGGTCAGCGAGACTATGAATTTGGATGAGATCCATGATGAGTAGTATGGTGAACGTTGTAAAGTTTACAGCCTTTCTTGAAAAGCAAGATGGAAGATAAATTTGGGAAAAAATATTGGGGGAGGGGGTGAAGAGAGAGAGCTGGAGGGATGGTTTGCAAACTAGCGATCAGGAACAAAGTCAGATGTTTAACATATATCAAAAAATGTAACAGTTCATGTAGCAGTGAAGAATAAAATCTCAAGCAATGGTTAACTACAGGTGAACTAAAGTTAGGAACTTTAAAATGTTGGCTTGCATATTGTAATTAGGATCAATGCAGCATGCAAATAATTTAAATGTTATGGTATGCATAATCTGGTTGATACTTAGGTATTTTTTTAAACCAAAGCAACAACAATTTAGGTACATTTTGATTTCCTTCACTATTCTGCATTTCTGTCATCTGTACCATTTTCCAGTTTGCCGTGTAATGATCATATTGTGCCCTTGACCTCTCAAATGAAATCAAACTTTGACCCATGATGAACTCCATTAAGAACCAGTATTCAGGTAAGCCATTTTCACTGATGACCGAGTCTCCTGATTTTGAAGCTTAATGAATAACTAAAAAATTATAATGTAAGAATCAAAGCACTAAGGTTTGTATTTTCAGAGACCCATAATAAAATCTCTGAGAGATGGAAACATGTGTATTGATAATATTTTGCAGGAATTTTCTGTATTTTTTATAAGGATGAAGTATCAGTGTAAGAACCAAAGAATTCCCTGTAAACAAGATATTAGTATACACTAATATGGAAGTTAGAGAAAAATTCTTACATCTAGGTAATACACACAAAATGCTGGAGGAACTCAGCAGGTCATAGAAACATAGAAACATAGAAAATAGGTGCAGGAGTAGGCCATTCGGCCCTTCGAGCCTGCACTGCCATTTATTATGATCATGGCTGATCATCCAACTCAGAACCCCGCCCCAGCCTTCCCTCCATACCCCCTGACCCCCGTAGCCACAAGGGCCATATCTAACTCCCTCTTAAATATAGCCAATGAACTGGCCTCAACTGCTTCCTGTGGCAGAGAATTCCACAGATTCACCACTCTCTGTGTGAAGAAGTTTTTCCTAATCTCGGTCCTAAAAGGCTTCCCCTCTATCCTCAAACTGTGGCCCCTCGTTCATCTATGGAAATAAAAAAAAATAGTCAATGATTCCGGCCGAGACCCTTCTGCAGGACTAAAAATGAAGGGAGAAGATGCTAGAATAAAAATGTGGGGGAAGGGGAAGGAGGATAGCTCAAAGGTGATAGGTGAAGCCAAGTGAACTGGAATGATAAAGACGTGGAGGAGAAGGAATCTGATAGGAGAGGATATTCAGCTGGCTTCACCTATCATAGGAGAAAGGGAAGAAGGAGGGACCCAGGTTAGGTTTTAGGCATGTGAGAAGAGGTAAGAGGTAAGAGATCAGAGTGAGGAATAGAAGAGGGGAGAGATTTTTTTTTACTAGAAGGAGACTTTGATATTCATGCCATCAAGTTGGAAGCTAACCAAATGGAATATAAGGTGCTTCTCCTCCACCCTGAGGGTGGCCTCATCTTGGCACAAGAAAAGGCCATAGACCAAATGTCAGAATGGGAATGGGAATAGGAATTAAAATGCTCGGCCACCGAGAAGTTCCACTTTTGGTGAATAGAGCGAAGGTGATCACAAAGTTGTCCCCAATTTATCACGGGTCTTGTAGGGCAATGTAATTGGTGGAAATGTACATAATTCACAACCACCACTTTAAGAGGTTGGTCTGACATGGTGTTGTAATTATGTGAAGTTCTATTACCACACCTCATGTTCAGGTTTTGGAGTACAATAAGTGAGTTGTTAAAGTTTTTCTTCCTCACGTTGTTTTATTTGTGAAAACCTACATTAGTGACCCTGTTGCTCTATTCCAGAATTATCGAACATGTCTTCGAAACTGCTGGAGTTTTGGGAGCAAAATACCATTGCTTGGGTTGTACAAGCCGGGGTCCAATTCGTGCTGTGAGAAATCATCGCCGACACCACCAAATATTTCTGTGGCAGTGTTGCTCAGCAACTCCACAGATGCAAGAGTGGTGAGTCTACTAGAACACCCACCTGAACACAATAAATATCAGTCACTGAAAACTTGTATTTTACAGACTTTTGGGCTGTCAGAATCTGTGCACACCAAACAGTTGATCTCCTTGTCTGACCTCAGTGATGCTAAGCCTTCAGAGCTAATGGACCACATGTTGTCTCTCCTGGGAAATCACCATCCTTGTTTATTTCTGAAGAACTCTTCATGCAGCAAATTCCTGATCAAGTTTGCATAGCCTTCACTATTGCATCCGTGGTGAACAATAGGGAGCTCGCTAAAATGGCTGATAGTCTACACTCAGCCAGGTAGGGTGCATCATTCCTCCTCCTTTCCCTACCTCAATAAGCCCGGTCAGCAAGGCCTCCAACATAAGCACGTAAAACAAGTCTACTAACTAATGCTGTGAAACAGACTGTGCTGGGTCTGTGCCTATGCCACCATCACTTTGGTACGAATGCTAGGAAGCGCTGACTGCCTTGCAGCTTTGACAGTGCCAGTGCATCAGGACATCAGAGGTTTGTGAACACTATGGGTTCCAGCTGCCAGGGGTGTCTGCTGTTCATTACAGACACCCTTTCAGGGTGATGCTTCTTGTGTGATATGGGTGCTCAAGTGAGTGTGTTGCCACCATCGCCTATTGATCAGAAGGCAAAGAGCGACAAGACCTCACTGGAGGCCTCCAATGGCAGTAGGATTCAGACTTACAGGACATGATGGATGATGCTGTGCTTCAGTGGGTGATGTTACACATGGGAATTCATCTTGGCTAAAGTGGCTATACCTCTGCTCGGTGCAGGTCTCCTGTGTGCCCGCTGACTGTTAGGTAGTCTTAAGAACTGCCAGCATGCGGATGTCAAGCACTTTGGGTCATTCCCCTGCTCCCCCAGTAAGTTCCCCACAACGACTCGGTCAAACACATGGACCACCATGTGTGAGTTTCCTTGGCTGCTGGGTGAAATCCCAAACCTCACCACGCCCACATTCTCCACTACAGCCACAAGACATGGGGTGAAGCTCCACATTTCCATCACTGGCCCGCCACTCCATGCCCATGCATGTAGGTTGGACCCAGAAAAGCTGGCAACTATGAAGGCTGAGTTTGCCAACATGGAAAGACTTGGCATTGTACGCCATTTGAAAAGCACCTGGGCTTCACCCCTTCATAAGGTGCCCAAGTCTGATGGAGGTTACGGCCCATGTGGCAATTACCGACGCCTTAACGAGATCACCATGCCTGATCGTTATCCGGTCTCACACATCCAAGAGTTTTCAGCACACTTAGCTGGAAGGTTAGTTTTTTCCAAAGTTGATTTAGTTAAGGGTTACCATCAGATGCCTGTGTGCTCAAAGAAATTCCCCAAAACAGCTGTGATAACCCCATTTAGCCTCGCTGAGTTTTTGCGCATGCCATTGGGGCTGAAAAATGCAGCAAAGAATTTCTAATGAGTGATGGACTCTGTATTAAAAGACTTAAATTTTCTTTTTGTTTACCTGGATGACATATTTGTTGCCAGTGCATTCAAATTCCCACACTTTTTGAGTGCTTAGGCCAACACGGGTTGATTATTAACCCTGTTAAATGCCAGTCTGGGTTGCTAACCATTGCTGCAATTATGGATTTCCCACTGCCCTGCACTACTAAAAAAACAAGAAGAATTTTTAGGCATGGTGAATTTCTATCACCACTACGTTCCATGAGCTGCTAAACTTATGCTCCACAGGTATAGTGCGCTTAAAGGCAATACTCCTAATCAAGTGCTTGACTGGTCAGCACACATGATCTGGGCACTTGAAGATACCAAATGAGCTCTTTCCAACACTCCCCAATGCACCCACAGCCGTTACTACTGCCGCTTCAGACTGTGCTATGGGTGCTGTGCACGAAGATTTGGTCAGAGGCGTGTGGCAGCTGCTCATTTTCTTCAGCGAGCAGCTCCGTCCCCCCAAAAGAAAGTACATTACGTTTGACTGTGAGCTTCTCGGTCTCTATCTGGCTGTCCACCATTTTCATTTTCTTCTGGAGGTTTGCCATTTCATAGCGTCTGTTGACCACAAACCCCTCGTGCACGTGATGATCAAAATAACAGATCCTTGGTCTGCACAGTAGCAGTGCCACCTGGCCTACATATCAGAGTTCACAACTGATATACAACATATCAAGGGGAAAAATAATGCCGTGGCTGATTGCCTCTCACAGCCAGTTAATGAGGCCGTACACATGGGGGTTGACCATGCTGGCATGGTAGCTGACTAAGCTACTGACTCAGAGGTCCGGGCTTACCAAACAGCAGTTATGGGCCTGCAGTTGGCTGACATCCCTGTGTGGAGTGCCAGCCGGCAAATATAAGCTGTCACGTCCAGGTGCTACTGACACCTTTTTTAGATCCCTGAGCGATGGTTTGACCATGTCAATGCGTACCTTATTGGTCCTCTTCCCCCACCCACAGTTTCGCACACCATGGTGGACTGTACCACCAGGTGGCCACAGGTCATCTCTCTAGCATCAACGATGGCCGCAGATGTGGCTTGCGCATTCATCAGCACCTGGGTTGCTCGGTTTGACACCCCATCTGATATTTCCTCTGACTGTGGTCCTTCATTCATATCAGACCTCTAGGGTGCAATGGCCCAAGACCTCGGCTTCCCTGATATATGGGTGTTGGCAAGATCATCTCCCATGGGTCCTGCTGGGGCTCTGAACTGCTCCAAAAGAGGATCTGCAGTTGTCCATGATGAATTGGTATACGGGCAGCCATTACAAGTGCCAGGTGATTTTACTCCTGATGCCACAACTGCCGGGTTGACCTCTCAACAGCATTTCATTCTCCTCAGTAAATTCAATTCCTTTCACCTACTCCTACCTCCCGTCATGGCGTACAACACTCTTGGGTTCCTGCTGACTAACATTCCACCTTGTTTATTTTTGTCCGCCATGACGCACACCAACATCCCTTAGGCCCCCTTACGATGGCCCATTCCGCGTTTTGGAATGGAGAGAAAAGACGTTCACCATAAACCTGAGTGTGTTTCTGTAGATCACCTTAAACCGGCCCAGTAAGATTTGGAGAATCCCAGTACCATGCTCCTGCAGTCATGACATGACCATGAGCATGTCACCACACCTCTGATCAAGCCAGAGGCTTCTGCTCTTCCTCCACCCATGGAATATAGGACCGACCCGGGCAGCTTGTCCAGGCTCCGGACAGGCTCACAGTGCCAGTTTTAGTGGATTCTGGGGTGTGTTTGAGTAGGGTAATGTAATTGGTGGAAGCGTGCATTATTCACAACCACCGACATTGAGTTGGGGGTCACTTTAAGCAGCTGGTCCATGAAATCCTAAGACCACAAGACATAGGAGCAGAATTAGGTCATTCGGCCCATTGAGTCTGCTCCTCCATTCCATCATGAATGATCCCAGATCCCATTCAAACCCACTCACCTGCCTTCTCACAATATATCCTGCCTTCTTGCCATGCTTTGACCAATCACAAAACTATCAAACTCTGCTTTAAATATACCCACAGACTTGGCTTCCACCACAGTCCGTGGCAGAGCATTCCACAGATTCACTGCTCTCTGGCTAAAAAAATTCCTCCTTACCTCTGTTCTACAAGGTGGCTCCTCAGTTTTGAGGCTGTGCCCTCTGGTTCTGGATACCCCCACCAGAGGAAACATCCTATCCACATCCACCTTATCTAGTCCTTTCAACATTAAGTGGGTTTCAATGAGATCCATACGCATTCCTCTAAATTCCAGTGAATACAGGCCCAAAGCTTCCAGATGGTCCTCGTACGTTAACTCCTTCATTCCCGGGATCATCCATGTGAACCTCCTCTGGACGCTCTCCAAGGACACCACATCCTTTCTGAGATACGAGGCCCAAAACTGTTGACAATACTCCAACTGCAGCCTGGCTAGTGTCTTATAAGGCTTCAGCATTATCTCCTTGCTCTTATATTCTATTCCCCTTGAAATAAATTGCAACATTGCATTTACCTTCGTTACCACAGACATGACCTGTAAGTTAACCTTCTGGGAGTCTTGCACAAGGACTCCAAAGACCCTTTGCACCTCTGATGTATCAACTTTCTCCCCATTTAGATAACAGACTGCATCAGTTCCTTTTACAAAAATGCATTATCATACGTTTCCCAACGCTGTATTCCATTTGCAACTTTTTTGCCCATTCTTCCAATTTGTCGTATTGCTTCCTCAGCACTACCTACCCCTTCACCAATCTTCATATCATCCACAAACTTTGTCACAAAGTGATTAATTTCATTATATAAATCATTAACAATGTGAAAAGTAGCAGTCCCAATACTGACCCCTGAGGAACACAACTAGTCACCGGCAGCCAACCAGAAAAAGGCCCCTTTTACTCCCACTTGCAGCCTCCTGCCTGTCAGCTATTCCTCTAACCATGCCAGTAGCTTTCCTGTCGCACCACAGGATCTTATCTTGATAAGTATCCTCATGTGTGGCACCTTATCAAATAACTTCAGAAAATCGAAGTAAATGACATCCACTGTCCACCCTACTGGATACTTCCTCAAAGAACTCTAACAGATTTGTCAGGCAAGATTTCCCTTTACAGAAACCATGCTGACTTTGACTTATTTTATTATTAGTCTCCAAGTATCCCGAAACCTCATCCTTAATACTAGTCTCCCGAGGAGCACCACTAGTCACTGCCAGCCAACTAGATCCTGGTATTAAGTCTGATGTGATGATGTAAGTACGTGAAGTTCCAATACTGTCTTTCATGTTCAGCTTTTGGAGTACAATAAATGAGCCATTACGTTTTTAAAAAAAATATAAAATAGAAACATAGAAACATAGAAAACCAACAGCACAATTCAGGCCACAAAGCTGTGCTGAACATGTCCTTACCTTAGAAATTACCAAGTTTACCCATAGCCCTCTATTTTTCTAAGCTCCATGTACCTCTCCATGAGTTTCTTAAAAGAGCCTATCATATCCATCTTCAACACCATTGCCGGCAGCCCTTACCGCTCTCTGCATAAAAAACTTACCCCTGACATCTCCTCTGTACCTACTTCCAAGCACCTTAAAATTGTGCCCTCTCATGCTAGCCATTTCAGCCCTGGGAAAAAGCTCTGACTATCCACACGATCAAAGCCTCTCATCATCTTATACACCTCTATCAGGTCACCTCTCATCCTCCGTCGCTCCAAGGAGAAAAGACCGAGTTCACTCAACCTATCCTCATAAGGCGTGCTCCCCAATCCAAGCAATTTCCTTATAAATCTCCTCTGCACCCTTTCTATGGCTTCCGCATCCTTCCTGTAGTGAGGTGACCAGAAATGAGCACAGTACTCCAAGTGGGGTCTGATCAGGGTCCTATATAGCTGCAACATTATCTCTCGGCTCCTAAACTCAAGCCCATGATTGATGAAGGCCAATGCACCATATGCCTTCTTAACAAAAGAGTCAACCTGCACAGCAGCTTTGAGTGTCCTATGGACTTGGACCACAAGATCCCTCTCATTCTCCACACTTACCATTAATACTATATTCTGCCATCATATTTGACCTACCAAAATGAACCACCTCACACTTATCTGGGTTGAACTCCATCTGCCACTTCTCAGCCCAGTTTTGCATCCTATCAATGTCCCGTTGTAATCTCTGACAGCCCTCCACACTATCCACAACATCCCCAACCTTTTTGTCATCAGCATATTTACTAACCCATTTTTTCCACTTCCTCATCCAGGTCATTTATAAAAATCATGAACAGAAGGGGTCCCAGAACAGATCCCTGAGGCACACCAGTGGTCACCAACCTCCATGCTGAATATAACCCATCTACAACCACTCTTTGCCTTCTATGGGCAAGCCAGTTCTGGATCCACAAAGCAATGTGGATCCCATGCCTCCTTACTTTCTCAATAAGCCTTACATAGGGCACCTTGTCAAATGTCTTGCTAAAATCCATATACACTACATCTACTGCTCTGCCTTCATCAATGTGTTTAGTCACCTCCTCAAAAAATTCAATCAGGCTTGTAAGGCACGACCTGCATTTCACAAAGCCATGCTGACTATTCCTAATCATATTACTCCTCTCCAAATGTTCTTAAATCTTGCCTCTCAGGATCTTATCCATCAACTTTCCAACAACTGAAATAAGGCTCACTGGTCTATAATTTCCTGTGTTACCTCTACTCCCTTTCTTGAATAAGGAAACATTATCTGCAACCCTCCAATCCTCCGGAACCTCTCCCGTCCCCATTGATGATGCAAAGATCATCGCCAGAGACTCAGCAATCTCCTCTCTCACCTCCCACAATAGCCTGGGTACATTTCGTCCAGTCCCAGTGACTCATCCAACTTGATGCTTTCCAAAAGCTTCAGCACATCCGCTTTCTTAATATCTACATGCTCAAGCTTTTCAGTCCTCTATAAGTCATCCCTACAATCGCCAAGATGCTTTTCTGTAGTGAATACTGAAGCAAAGTACTCATTAAGTACCTCTGCTATCTTCTCCAGTTCCAAACACACTTTTCCACTGTTGCACTTGACTGGTCCTATTCCCTCACGTCTTATCCTCTTGCTCTTCACATACCTGTAGAATCCCTTGGGGTTTTCCTTAAACCTGTCTGCCAGGGCCTTCTCATGGCCCCTTCTGGCTCTCCTAATTTCATTCTTAAGCTCCTTCCTGCTAGCCTTATAATCTTCTAGATCTCTACTATTATCTCATTTTTTGATGCCTCACATCATTTTATTTGTGATAACCAAAAGACTCACAGTAGAGGAGGCTGCCTTGGGAGCAACAGACACAAATAGACGACCCTAGCAGATTTGCAGGTGACGTATTGCCTCATCTGGAATAATTACATCCAGATGTAGGATGACACAGTGTGACAGTTAAAGATTGACTTTATGGGAGGAACTGGAATTCTTTTCTGGACACAGCAATTGTTTCAGATTCATTTGTTCATCATTTTATCATTTATTTAGCAGTGTTTGATGGGTCAGGGGCCTCTCCTCACTGGAATTCAGAAGAATGAGGAGTGACCTCATTAAAACCTATTGAATGTTGAAAGGCCTCAATAAAGTGGTAACAGAGAGAATGTTTCCTCTGGTGGGAGAGTCCCAGGCTAGAGGACACAACCTCAAAGTAGAGGGGTGTCCTTTTAACACAAAGATGAGGAGGAAGTGGTGAATCTGTGGAATTTTTTTGCCACAGGCTACTGTGGAGGCCGGCTTACAAGGCAGAGTCTAATAGATTCTTGATTAATCAGGGCATGAAAGTATACAGGGAGAAGGCAGGAGATTGGGGCTGAGAGGGAAAATGGATCAGCCATGGTGAAATAGCAGAACAGACCAGATGGGCCAAATGGCCTAATTCTGCTTGTACTGTTTATCATGGAGCTTATGGTCCTATGGTCTTATGGTCTTATCAAAATATAGAGTTTCTACCAATGGAAAGTATATGAAATATTGGAAATTTGAAACGTAAATGAAAAAGTTTTGGAAACAATTAACAGATCTGACAGCATCTACAGTGAAAGGAACAGAAGTAACAATTCATCTCAATGACTTTTCACAAGATGTTCTTATTCAATCTTTCTTCACAGTGCAATTCTCATATTCCAGGAGCTTAGCCAGTGAATCAACATTACGATGAGTGCAAGGCAAGTATATAATTTCCTGGATATGGTTATCAACACTGTGTATAGTTTTCATCAAACACTTGAGTAATTGCAGCAGGAATTTCATACTGTTGTACTTAAATCTTCTTGCAATAAAGATTGACATACCAATTGTTTGTTGTACTTTCATATTGCCTTTTGGCATAGTGTATCAAGATTTCACAGACCTCATTTTCTAATTTCTTACTGTAATGCCTTGGTTCATATTTTTACTGCTATGCTGTATGTATTTCATTTTGGCAGTTCTGTAAGAACAGTCTGTTTTGTTTTCATGCTTGTTTGCGTTATTGTTGAAGATAAGAGAGAGGAGAAACATGTGCCATCCAATTAGGATAGTCAAATGAAGGGGAGGTTTCTGATGAGGGACACTAAGGTTGGGCTTGGAGTTTTTGTTTGAGAGGAGATGAAGAGAGAAGATGCTGGGGAGCATTCTTTTTCTCTCTCTCTCCTTTTTCTCCCTCTGTCCCTCTCACTATACCCCTTGCCCATCCTCTGGGTTTTTTGCCCCCCTCCCCCTTTTCTTTCTCCCTGGTCCCCCTGTCCCATGATCCTCTCATATCCCTTTTGCCAATCAACTGTCCAGCTCTTGGCTCCATCCCTCCCCCTCCTGTCTTCTGCTATCATTTTGGATCCCCCCCTTCCCCTCCCACTTTAAAATCTCTTCTTTCAGTTAGTCCTGATGAAGGGTCTCGGCCCGAAACGTCAACTGTACCTCTTCCTAGAGATGCTGCCTGGCCTGCTGCGTTCACCAGCAACTTTAATGTGAGATGCTGGGGAGAACCGGTTGTAGCATACGATCCAGTGGGAGACCTATTTGTTCGAAATGGATTGCGAGTGACATTCGGAAGGTGGTGTGTGCTTTCACTATGACCAAGGTCCCAGTGCATGAGTGACAGAGAGCTTCAAGACGAGCTCCAACTTGTGCACATTTAACTGTTTAATTAGAATGGGTCCTTTTCTTTTCATTATTCTTTACTAACCCTTCAGTAAAGATTCATAAATACAATTCCTTTAATCGTATGCAGTGTGCTGTCTGTTATTTTGTGGCATTAATTTGTAACAGGGTAGAAAATTACACAGCATCCATACACACTTGGGTTTGGGGTGGGACAGCGCCTCACTCTCGTTAGTTTGGCAGGATCGGAGGTCGTCTTCCCTGGACTTACGCAGCTGAGGAAACCAGGGGGTTTCATTACCATTGAAAAATATTTTGATACTTATCCTTCTTCCCAAAGTGACGAAGCTTGCATTTTCCATACATTATACTTTGCTGCATTGTTGCCCACACATTTAACCTTTTGCTCCATTGAGGACAGTTACAGCAACAGGTGCATAAAGAAGGCCAGGAAGATCATTGGAGACAGCAGTCACCCCAACCATAAACTGTTTCAGCCGCTTCTGTCTGGCAAATCCTACCCTAGCATTAAAGCCAGGACCAACAGACTATGGGACAGCTTCTTCCTACAAGCCATTAGACTTATAAATTCACATGTCTGTACATTGCGACAGAGTCATAACGCAAAGATTTTTACTCCCTCATGTTGTGGGATGGATGTAAGATTTAAATAAATTCAAATCCCTTGTTCCTTCCCAGGCATTTTACATCTCACTTTCCCATCAATGTTTTTAAAGAACAATATTTGAAAAAAGACTGAGCAGTTCAAAGTAAATATCAAATTAAATTCTGCCTGTAATAAATCATGCAGGTGATGTGCTCCATGATATGCGACATATATTAAGAAAATAATCAATTTTAAAAATGTACAAGCTTTTATGCATAATGTTATTTGGAAAAATAATTGGATTTCTTGAAGCCTGTATGTAAGACAGAAATGTAATTAGAAAAAAATAATTGGAACTGACAAAATTATCGAGAAATGAGATGCAGACATTAACCTTTTAACACTATTTTTAGTTATGTAAACACAGAAAACTATCTTCATGCTTTTTTAAAAAATTACAATTTCATATACACATTATTTAATAAAGATCATTTTCAGACTAAGTATTGTACACAATCATGGTGTTGAAATGTTAACAAATGGATTGCCATGATTTGGAGAATAAATTAACCCACCCATCAACCATCCGAGCTACACATTTTCCAAGTTATTTCTTATCCTTCAATTACTCCATATTATTCTATTCATGTTCCCATCGACTCACTCCAGATTCTACCACTTACCCACACACTAGTGGCAACTTAAGAGTGCACAATTAACCTACCAACCTGCAAGTCTTTAGAATAGGGACGATAACAGAGCAACTACAGGAAACCCATCTTGGCACAGGAAGAACGTGAACTCTATACAGATGACATTGAGGCTGCAGAAGCTGGAGAAACTCGGCAGGTGGAGCAGCATCTGCGGAGAGAAAGAAATTGTCCTAGTACGGGGTTTCGATCCGAAACGTTAACAATTCCTTTCGCCCCACAGTTGTTGCTTGACCTGCTGAATTCCCCCAGCAGATTATTTGTTACATTGAAGGCGAGGATTGATTATTGGTCATAGGAACTATGAAGTTCTACTAGATATGACATAAGGACGAAGCATATTGAAGGTTTCTGCGTTATTTGAATGAGACATTTTCAACTTTAAAGGGGTGATAATGTTTTGCACCTCATCACCAACAAGGATGAGGACCTTTCTTTTATCTGGTTGAATCAGAATCAGGTTTATTGTCACTGACATAAGTTGTGGAATGTGTTGTTTTATGGAAGTAGTACAATGTGGGCATAACAAATTATGAAGAGTTACAATAAAAGTAAAGCAATAGATAGAGCAAAAGAAGAATGGCAAGGGTAGTTTTCATGGACTGCTAAGAAGTCTGATGGCAGAAGGGAGAAGCTGTTCCTAAAATGTCGGGTTAAGCTCCTGTGCCTCCTCCCTGATGGTACTAATGAGAAGAGGGCAAGTCCCAGATGGTGAGGGTCATTAATGATGGATGCTGCCTTACTGAGACTGTTGGCCAGAAGAAACTGCAGTCTGATTAAGGACAGGGGAAGCAGACAAGCCAGTTGTCTTTGCTTCCCCCATTTTGTGGACTCTGAACAATTTCTTGCTCTCGGATAATCTAATCAGAGCAAGTGAATGTGGACACGGGAAGCTTCAGGTAATGATCTGCTAAACCTGAGACCATTCTCAAACAAATAGCCATTGTTATGGCCTCTGAACGGATCCTAGCTCTGAGATAATCTAATCAGAGCAATATACCTGAGACCATTCTCAGAGGAGTAGCTACTTGTTATGTGAAATGGCAGACCTGCAATCGGTAATTTCGTTAGACTCTGTCTCGGTTGCCTCATTTAACTGGTTTGGACCAGTCAGAGTGTAAAGACACAAATACACGAGGCTGGGGTGGGCAGAGCCATGAAACAATATTGGCTGTGGCCCTGTACAATGACCAGTAAGAAGGTGACCCAGGTAGGTCAGGTGACCTTGAGCCAATGGGATGGAGATCCAATAGTTCAATTGATGAGGAACAGAATAAAACTCAGGAGCTGCAAATACACATGGGTGATAACTCTCTAGCAGCCGACCAACCATCGTGGATAAGGAGGACCCCACGAACGCGTGGAGATCAGGACCACGAGGAATGCTTGGCCAGCATAGTCTCCTTTCCTGGGTAATACCTTTTCTCTTCATTGACTGTTCATGGACTGTCAGGGAATTCTAGTAGGGTGCACCAGAGACAGTTTGTGAACCCATGCGCTTTTAGTTGAAACAATAAAATTGTCATAAGGGAGTGGACCCAAATGCAAGACACAGACACTGAAGTACTAGGAACAGGACAGGACCAAAGACTAGAGTCAGGGACGTGACTGGATGCAGACTAGGAGCTGGAACAAGAACACAGACTTGGGGTAGGACATTGGCTAGGCAAGCGGGACCAGGACTAGGAACTGGGAACTAGGAGCCTGGGCTCTGAGCCAGAGACGACAAGGACCCAGAACCTGGGTCTTGACTCGGGCTCGGACCCTGGAACTAGGCGAGGACATGACATGGCTACAGGACTGGACATGGCTTGGGTTCCTCGAGGCTTGTGTTCTTCGAGGCTTGGCTACAGGACTAGGCAAGGCTTGGGCTCTTCGAGGCTTGGCTACAGGAGAGACTCTTGGGCAGGACAAGGGAACTCCAGCACAGGACAAAGAACATGGACAGGATGAGAACACAAAGACTTGACTTGGTACTCAGGAGAAAGGAATGCACAACACAGAGCCTTGGTCTTGGGAGACAGGAACGTAGAACACAGAGCCTTGGCCTTGGGAGACAGGGATGCAGAACACAGAGCCTTGGTCTTGGGAGACAGGAACATGGAACACAGAGCCGGGAACAGGACGTAGGGCCAGGACTCATACACGAACACAGAGAGACAGTTTCCCAACACAAAGTAGCGGCAAATGGCCGGACCTACCTAGCGAAGCGTGGACACAGAGATGGTTCCCAACACCGATAGGCAGTTTCTTATCTAGACACAGCAAGGCTCCGGTCTTGCTCTGGCAGTAGAACTTGGCAGAAGTTGCAGGCAGGAGGAGGAGGAGGAGAAGGGAAGGGAACAGTTCAGCAACTGAAGCTGAACCAAGGAGCTAGTTATAAATAAGGAATGATGGAGCGGACCGTGAACCGGAATGTGGACTTCACGGACCGGACCATGACAAAAAGTTACTTGTCGGTAACTATAGATTCTCTGTGCCTCGCTGATCATTATTACAAGGGCTGATTCTTGTAACAAGACGCTGCCTTTGGAAGATGTCTTTGATTCTGGGGAGGCTTGTGCCTATGATGGAGCCACTAGTTGAGCCTTTGGAATTGCACATATCTCTCCTGTCAGTTTGACAGGCCACCTCCTCTTTGCAAAGGTATCAGGGACCATGAAGTGTGTGAACTTACCATTAATAGTGAGAAGGCTCTTGGGGAAACTGAAACTTCTGAAGGTAAATAAGTCACCGGGACCAGTTGGTGTACATCACGGGGTTCTGAAAGAGGTGGCTGAAGAGATTGTGGAGACATTAGTAATGAGCTTTCAAGAATCAAGCGATTTTGGAGTGGTCTTGGAAAATTGGAAAATTGCAAATGCACAGGCTTTAGTATGCATATATAAAAGCACATAAATATGCATTTGTGCACATCTGTGTGCTTATACATGTATTATATTTGTAGGTTTTGTTTCTGAGGATAAGAACATTTAACAAATATAATGAGATGATGAAACTTATTTCTGTCTTAATCTCCCGATGTGGCGAGAATCACACTTAGTTGTTATTTCAAGAGCTATTTCCAGCAGTAGTATTTGTTCTGGGGGTATCCTAGTATCTTGGTATAGTGCAATTTCCGCCTCCTCTCAACCTCATGAAGATCTATTTTTGAGGATGTTCTTCCTCCTCCACTGCCAGCCTTGCAATCCATTTCAGTAAAAAGCAAAATGCATTTCAGCAGCGACATGGCTGAATGAAGAAATGGCCTTTAAGGACCAAATCTTGAGGTCATTTGAGATTTGAATGGAGTAGTAATTTTGCCCCAATCATTGTGAACTATACATTGCAAGGAGAACTCAGCGCACTCAAAATGCATGTAGAAATCTTTACAATGAATGTGATCAAAGATGACATCATGTTGCACTATCATGAATCAATGCAGGTTTACCTTGTATTGTAAGCTGGGTGCTCCCATTTAGGAGTAAATCAGTTTTCAGGTGAATGAACCGAACTAAGGAAACATTGAGAGAGGCACAAAAAGGGATAACACGGACTCCAAGATTTTAGACAATTGGTGCACTAGAGGCCTTGGTCGAGAAAGTGATAAATATGAGAGATTCCTGTCAGGGTTGGGAATCTCTCCAAGTACAGAGACAATGAAATCAGGCATGCTCAGAGGATGTTGCTACGATTTTTTTTACAGAGTCCATCAGGTGATCGTGGCAAAGCTCAGAACGGAGTGTCCATTTTGTGACTCTGGTGTTGGGCACGTGAGCTATCTAAGAGCAGAATTTGGCCATTTGGCCCATCGAGCCTGCTGTGCCATTTCATCATGACTGATCTATTTTCCTTCTCAGTCTAAATCTCCTGTCTTCCCTCATACATCTTTATGCACTGACCAATCAAGAATCTATCAAGACTTGGCCTCCACAGCTGCCTGTGGCAAAGGATTCCACAGACTCACCACTCTCTGGCCAAAGAAATTCCTCCTCATTTCCATTCTAAAAAGATGCCTCTCTATTCTGAGGCTGTGTCCACTGGCCTTAGAGCCTCCCACCATCAGAAACATCCTCTCCACATCCACTCTATCAAGTCCTTTCACCATTCCATTGGTTTCGATTAGGTCACCTCTCTTTCTTCTGAATTTTAGTGCATACAGGCCCAGTGAAATCAAACACTCTTCATATGACAATTTATTTAATCCTGGAATCATTTTTGTGAACTTCCTTTGAACCCTCTCCAGTTTCAGTACATCCTTTCTAAGATAAGAGGCCCAAACGTGCTCACAATACTCCAAGTGAGGCCTCACCAGTGCTTTACATTAGATCCTTGCTTTTGTTTTCTAGTCCTCTTGAAATGAATGCTCACACCACATTTGCTTTCCTCACAGCAGACTCAAACTGCAAATTAACCTTTAGGGAATTATGCACAAGGACTCCCAAGTCCCTTTGCACCTCAGTTTTTGTATTTTCTCTCTATTTAGAAAATAGTCAATCCTTTCATTTCTTATACCAAAGTGCATGACCAAGCACTTCCCAATACTATTGCATCCATCACTTCTTTGACCATTTTCCTGGACTTCCTGTTGGTGGTGGATGGAATAACAGCATTTTACAGCCGCTCCTAGTTTACTTTACTTCTCTTACTTTCCAACCTCATTTGACACTATGACTGCAAGGACTGCTAAAGGTAAAAAAGAAGACGGTTCATCTACATCTATGGATTCTGTTATTGAATTGATGCAAAAGCACAGAAAGGAAACGTCCGAGGAATTTCAGCGATTCAGAAAGGAATCCTCCGAAGAGTTTCAACATCTTGGCTCTGAAATTAACCAATTAAGTACAAGACTGGGTTCTATTCAAGAAACCTTAACTGAACACGATAAACGAATAAAAGAGAATGAAGAATTCCTGTTGTTTCTGGATGAGAAAATGGACGACCTGTGGCGGCCCGCACACGCGGGACTCAAACCGCCACTGGGAGCCACAGGCAGACAAGCAGTAGCGCATTTGGAACTACCCATTCAGGGCGGACCTCCCGGGGACAGTCTGACGTCACGTCCGCCCCACGGGAGGGAAGATTTAAGCGTGCGATTTTGAATCAGTAAAGGCATTTCGAGTTCAGCTCTCTCTGCCTTCATGTGTTTCTTTAGTAGCACATTTGTGCACGACTACAGACCTGCAAAAGCGTTATGAAAAACAATCCAAGGTTAATGACGAACTATGACAGAAGATTACTGATTTAGAAAACAGAAGTAGAAGGAATAATGTATGAATTCTCGGTCTTGAAGAGTTAACTGAAGGTGATCGTCCTACGGAATTTTTTGCAAACTTTCTGGTTCAGTTATTTCCTGACATTTTAAAATCAACACCAATGATCGACAATGCACACAGAATACCTGGGAATAGAATGTTTGCAAGCAAACCTCGTTGAGTGGTAATCGCTTTTCATGAGTTTCATACAAAGGGCCGTATAATTCATGAATCTCGTCGGAAAGGTATGATTAATTTTAATGGAAAAAAGATTAGAATCATTGAAGATTTCTCAGCAGAGATTATGAGGGAACCTGCTAAGTTTAAAAGCGCCATGTCAGAGTTCTACAAAAAAGATTTTAAACCTTCTCTACGGTATTCGGCGAAGCTCAGAATTACACTGCAGGATGGATCGCAAAAATGGTTCCGTTTGAGTCTCCAAGCTCAGGAATATTTAGTCAGTAGAGTGATTGCTTGTTATTTGTTACATGAGTAACTGTTTATTTTACCTTTGCTAAACTTTGTACTTAACTCTTTCTTTTTGAACTTTTTAAGGATTTATTTTGAGAATAAGACTTTAATGTGCTATTACTTTGTCTGCTAAGTTTAAAAGCGTCATGTTAGAGCTGTTTAACAAAACTTACATGAATAATTGTGTATTTTGCCTCTGGTGAATCTTGTAGCCAATTTTGTTTTAGAACCTCTTAAGGTTTTACTTTGAGATTAAGATTTTATGAGCTAGTATTCTGTGTGTCCATATTATTTTATATTATACTTACTTTTCTAGGTTTTTTTTTGATACCAGAATTAACTGTTTCTTTATTATCTGTTGTTTTGACTAGTTTGGAATATTCTAACCTTGTAATTTACTTGGAGCTAAGCCAGCAGAATTTTAGGGGGGGGAATGTCATTATTAGTTGTAAGCGTCGACTTTCTTTGGTCGACTTTCTCTCTTGGGAGGGGGAAGGGTGTTTGTTTTTTTTCTTGGAAGCTGTTTGGGATTTTTAGTCAAACCCGTTGTTTGGTTTTCTTATCTCATAGGTCATTGTTTAGTTTTATTAATCTTCTTAAGGATTGCCCTTCTAATTTTTCTTTTAAATAATAATAAAATGGATTATAATATTAAATTACTTAGTCTTAACATGAAAGGATTAAATCATCCTTTGAAATGAAATAGGATTTTTGCCTATATTAAAATTAAGGTCCCAATTATTTTTTTTTACAAGAAACACACGTACGCAATTCTGATAACTCACACCTTTTTAGCTGATAGAGATAATCTCACTTTCATTCACATTTTCAGGCCAAAGCTAGAGGTGTTTCGATTTTTATAGAAAATACAGTTCCCTTTGTTCAACACAGGGTTGTTTTTGATACTAATGGACGATTTGTTTTTGTATCAGGGAAATTAGAGAACAAATTGTTGGTATTTGCTAATGTTTATACCCTAAATATAGATGATCCAGGATTCTTTGAGTGATTTTTTTCATTTTTGATTGACCTGAGTTTGTAATCATTGATGATGGCAGGAGACTTTAATTACTGGTTAGATTCGGTTTTAGATCGGTCTTCTTCTAAACCAGAGACACTTAATAAATCAGCTTCGTTTATCCATTTATTTTTAATGAAATGTGGTATTGTTGATATATTGGGTTTCTTATATCAAGCAGATAGAGAATACTCATTTTTCTCTCATGTTCATCATACGTATTCCAGAATTGACTATTTTTTTATTGATAACCAAATGATTCCATTAGTTCAATCTTGTGAATATAAAGAGATTGCTATCTCTGACCATGCTCCTGTGCTTTTATCCATAAATCTTCCTGGTTTTCCTCAGACAAACAAATTCTGGCATTTTAATTTAACTTTGTATTCTGACAAGGATTTCTTAAAGTTCTTGGAAAGGCAAATCACTCTTTTTGTTTGAAGAGAATACGGGGGAGGAGACTTCTATCCTTGTCATATAGGATGCCTTTAAAGCATATATTAGAGGACAAATCATTTCTTATACTGCAAGTGTTAAGAAAAAAGCTAATAAAGAGAGAATTAATTTAGCCAATCAGCTGAAACAATTAAATGAAGAATATGCTTTGACTTCAGATCCTGTTTTATATAAAAGACGGGTTGAAATTAAAACAATATGATTTTTTATTAACATACCCTATTGAAGCTCAACTCCTGAAGGATAAAAGTCAATTTTATATTCATGGAGATAAAACAGGTAAATTATTGGCTTACCAAATTAAAACTTGCAGTGCTAAACGACAGATTAAAGAAATTTATAAAGCTAATGGTATTCGGACAACTGATTATTTAGAAATAAATGATACTTTTAAAGAATTTTATTCCAAACTTTACAGCTCTGATCTTCTTAAAGATAATACTGTAATGGATAACTTTTTAGACCAAATAAACAGTTGGATCAATGTATTTCTCACAAAGAAGTAAGCCGAGGCTGTGCGTTCACTGCATTTAGGGAAAGCTCCAGGTCCTGACAGATTTTCTGGAGAATTTTATAAGGCTTTTTCTTCTTTGCTTATACCTCACTTATGTTCATTTCTTTCATATTCTTTTAAGCCAGGTAGGTTGCCGCAATATTTTTACGAAGCTTCTATTTTGCTTATCCTTAAAAAAAATAAGAACCCAACTGAATGTTCTTCATATAGACCAATTTCCTTATTAATGTTGATGCTAAAATTCTATCTAAAGTTCTGGCCCGTAGGCTGGAAAATATCTTACCATGTATCGTTTCTGATGATCAGACTGGTTTTATTAAAAATCAATATTCTCATTTTAATATTCGTTGATTATTAAATGTTATTTATTCTCCTTCTAAGGAGATATTGAAGTGTGTGATATCCTTAGACACTGAGAAGGCTTTTGATCGGGTTGAATGGCATTATTTATTTAAAATCTTAGAAAAATTTAATTTTGGGTCCAACTTTATTCAATGGATTAAATTACTGTATTTATCCTCTTTTGCTTGGGTTCTTACTAATTCTCAGAATTCTAAACCATTTAAATCTCAACGTGGAACCAGACAAGGTTGCCCTTTGAGTTCTTTGCTTTTTGACCTGGCTTTAGAACCTTTAGCTATTTCTTTTCGAGAATCTAATGATATCACTGATATTTTACAGAAGGGTACTATCCACAAAGTTTCACTTTATGTGGATTATTTATTGCTTTACATTTCTAACGTTGAAATTTCATTACCTTCTGTGCTTTCTTTACTCTCTTGCTTTAGTCAGTTTTCTGGATATAAACTGAACCTACACAAGAGTGAACTTTTTCCTTTGAATATTTTGCCATTAACTGACATTAACCTTCCTTTTAAAATTGTAAGAAACCAATTCACTTATTTGAGTGTAACAATTACTAAGAATTATAAATACTTAAAGAAAATTTTCTTACTTTATTAAATTATATAAAAAGAACATTATCAAATTGGTCGCCCCTTTCGTTATCATTGATTGGTTGAATTAATTCTATTAAAATGGATGTTTTACCCAAATTTATATACCTTTTTCAGGCTTTACCCGTTTTTATTCCAAAATCCTTTTTTGACTCTCTGGACTCTATCCTCCTACATATGGAAAAATAAAAGTCCTCAATTGAATAAAGTCCATCTCCAGAAAGTTAAAAAGAATGGAGGTTTAGCTTTACCAAATTTTAGGTTTTATTACTGGGCAGCTAATATACGGAATCTCACGTTTTGGTTGTACTATATTAATCACGAGGACTGTCCCGGGTGGGTTTCTTTAGAAGCTAACTCTGTTAATAAATTTTCTATTATCTCCCTTTTGGGATCTTCACTTCCTTTATCCTAAAGTAAGATAACTGAAAATGTGGTGGTCAAACATACTTTGAAGATTTGGATACAATTTAGAAAACGTTTTGGTTTATTAAGATTCTCCCTTTCTAGTCCCATTTAAAAATTTTTTTTAAAGCCTTCTATGACTGATGTAGTTTTTAAACAATGGGAAAGATTGGGCATTACGTGTTTCCGGGATCTGCTTGTGGGTGGAAGTCTTTCTTCATTCGAACAATTGTTAACTAAATATAGTTTACCAAAAACCCATTTTTTTCAGTACTGACAAATTAGAGATTTTCTGTGATCTCAATTATAAACCTTTTAACAGTAGTTCTGATAAGAATGCATTAGATGAAATTCTTACTATGAAATCATTCTATAATGGTTCAATATCCAATATTTATGATATGTTGCTGGGAATGAGAAATTACTCTTTAGACAAAATTAAAAATCTTTGGGAACAAAATTCACAGACCTCAATTTCTGAAGAAACTTGGAATAAGATTTTTAAATTGGTTAATACTTCATCGTTATGTGCTTGTCATTCCCTTCTACAATTTAAAGCGGTTCATAGGGCTTATATGACCAAGAATAAGTTATCGCATTTTTATATGGATATAGCTCCCTACTGTGATAGGTGCAACAATGGAGAAGCTTCACTTATTCATATGTTTTGGATGTGCCCAACTCTTGGAAAATATTGGAAGGAAGTATTCCAAACCTCCTCTGTACTCTTTAAAGCAAATTTTAAGCCTAATCCTTTGACTGCCCTATTTGGTATTGTTGGAAGGAAAGATATCATCTTGAAGACATCTGATTTGCACATTCTGGCTTGTATCTCTCTTATGGCTAGGAGGGCGCTTTTGTTTAAATGGAAGGATGCTGTTCCACCTAACCATACTCAGTGGTTACGGGATGTTATGGCATGCCTAAATTTAGAAAAGATTTGTTGTTCAATTTCTGAATCTAACCAAGATTTTCAAAATATGTGGGGCTGTTTTTAAACTATTTTCATAATCTTTGACTTCTTGTTAATGTATAGAAGTTGGATAATAGCATATTTTATTATCTGATAAGTTTTTTTTCTTTTTTTTCCCCAAACAGCTTTGACTTTGGTAGTGGGTGTAGATTTTTTTTTAATAGAATTGCTTATATTCTAATACACAAATTAATTTAATCTATATGAATATAGAGTAAGGAGTTTGTTAATGTGATTCAATATACTGTATCTGGTATTATTATATTTTTTCTTTTGTTTTATAATATGTATTCTCTTGGACTCTGTATTCTTCTATATAGAAATCAATAAAAAAATTGGAAAAAGAAAATCCACTTTCCTAATCTAGCTAATTTCTTCTGTAGGGTTTCTATTTTCTGAAAACTACTGGCCCTTCCACCTATCTTCATATCATCTGAAAACTTTGCAAAAAACCATCAATTCCATCATCCAAATCATTGCTATAATGTAAAAAGAATAGATCCCAACACAAACCCCTGTGGAACACCACTAGTCACTGGCAGTCAACCAGAAATGACTCCCTTTATACCCATTCTTTGGCTCCTGCCAATCATCCACTGCTTCCTCCATGCTAGAATCTTTCCAGTAGTACCATGGGCTCTTAGCCTGTTAAGCAGCCTCATGTGTGGAACTTTGTCAAAAGCCTTATGAAAATCCAAATACACAACATCAACTAATTCTCCTTTGTCTATCCTGCTTGTTATTTCTTCAAAGAATTCCAACATATTTGTCAGGTAAGATTTTCCCTTGAGGAAACCATGCTGACTATGGTCTATTTTATCATGTGCCTCCAAGTACCCTGAGACCTCATCCTTAGCAATCGGCCCAACATCTACCCAACCACTGACATCAGAAAAACTGGCATATAATTTCCTTTCTTCTGCCTCTCTCCTTTCTTGAAGAGTGGAGTGATATTTGCAATTTTCCACTCTTCCTGAACCATTCCAAAATCTATTGATTCCTGAAAGATCATCACTAATGCCTCCATGATCTCCTCAGCCACTTCTTTCAAAACGCTGGGATGTACACCATCTGGTCCAGGTGACTATCTACCTTCAGACCTTTCAGTTTCCTACAACCTTCTCTTTAGTTATGGTAACTTCACACACTTCTTGACTCTTGACTCCTGGAACTTCCATCATACTGCTGGTGTCTTCCACAGTGAAGATTAATGCAAAATATTATTCAGTTCGTCCACAATTTCCTTGTTCCCCCATTATTACCTCTCCAGCATTTTCTCCAGTTGTCTGATATTCACTCTTGCCTCTCTTTTACACTCTATGTATCTGATGAAACTTTTGGTATCCTCTATAATATTATTGTCTAGCTTACTTTTGTAGTCCATCCTTACCTTCTAATGACTTTTTAAATTACCTTATGTTGGTCTGCTGATTTGGACTAATCGCCTGCAAGTGAGGTTTCATTGTTGGGGATGAGGATCAGGGAGAGGTCACTAACTTTAGGTGACTAGTATATCCCATGGAGACAACATTGGTTATATCCATCCATTGCTTTGAGGTGCTCAATGTAAGTTGTCTAAGACTCAAAGGCATACAGGAAGACAGTTATCAAGCCTGCCTGGAACACCGTGAGCTTTGTGATCTTGGTTTCCAGACTCTCTTTTTGCCAAACAGCCAAAGTCTGTGCTGGCAAACTGAAGAGGTTGATTAATTTGATCATCAATATCTGCCTTTACAACAAAATTAATAAGTTATAAAGGCAATAAAAATATATGTCAAATGTAAGTGCTTCTAATTATTCATCCACAGTTGAAATCATTTTCTAATATAAATTGGTTATTTTAAAGTTAAATGCCACGGAGGCCAGAAATCTAAAACAAAACTGAAAATCTGGAAATACTCAGCTGTACAAAAGAGTCTGCAGATGTTGGAAATCCAGAGCAACACATAGAAAATGCTGGAGGAACTCAGCAGGTCAGGCAGCATCTATGAAGCCGAATTAAAAAGGTGGGGGATGGGGAAGGAGTGCAGCTGGCATGTGATAGGTGAAACCAGGTAAGTGGGAAGAGAGGGGGAGGGTGCAGAAGTGAGAAGCCAGGAGGAATTAGTTTTAAGGGGGAAGGGGCTGAAGAAGAAGGAATCTGATTGGAGAGGAGAGTGTAGCACAGGAGAAAGGGAAGGAGGAGGAGCACCAGAGGAGAAGAGAAGGGATGAAAGAACCAGAATGGGAAATGGATGAAGAAAGAAGGGGAAGGGGAGAGAAGTAAACAGAAGTTAGAGAAATACTAAACTGCTCAAGGAGCAAGTTGAAACAAAGATTTTTCATCTGAAATTTAGAGTTAGGATCCTGAGAAAACATTTAATAGTGGAGTGAATTCCAGTTTATTGGGATAAGTCCAGTCCAGTACATTTTGGCCCAATTAAGCGGCTGCCCCAATTAGCCGAAGTCTAATGGAAGTAGTTAAGAAGGTGCAAAAAAGACAAACTATTGTTTAAATTATGTATTTAAGTTATACACACTTCATGTTAGAAGACTACCAATACCAATGCTCCTCCAACCTGAGAGTGGCCTCATCATGATAGTAGAGGAGGCTCGAGACTGACATGTTGGAACGGGAATGGGGATTGACATTAAAATGATTGGCCATTGGGAAATCCTGCCTGTTGAGGATGGAGCACACATATCTTGATAAAGTGGTCTCCCAATATACATTAGGACTCGCTGATGTAGAGGAGGCTGCAACGTGTGCACTCGATACAGCAGATGACACCAACAGACCAGCAGGTGAAATGTTGCAGGTGGAGCACTTCTTCTGCTTGTATAGATAGGTGCCACAGTGGGATGAACGGACAAGGGAATCGAGGAGCGGGAATCACCACCTATCATCTCCCAGCTTCTTGCTTCATCTGCCCTCCCCCACTGATCTGGCTTCACCTATCACCTTCTGGCTTGTATTCCTTCTCCAGGCCACCTTTCTATGCTGACTCTTTCTCCTTCCTTTCCAGTCCTATTGAAAGGTCTTGGTTTGAAACGTCAACTGTTTATTACTTTCCATGGTTGCTACCTGACCTGCTGAGTTCCTCCAGCATTTTGTGTGTGTTGCTCAATATTTTTTAGAACAAAGAACTTTGAACATTCTTCTACTCCCGAGTATAGGCGGAGACTGAAGACTGCAGCACCAGTAGGGAGGACCAAGGAGGGATGGGCAAGGGAGGCACAGGAGCACCTACAGGACCGCCTTGAATCGGTGGACTGGACTGTGTTCAGTGAATGAGTATGCCACATCTGTCACTGACTTCATTAAAATCTGTGGATGAGCGTGTGCCTAGGAGGACTTACTATACATACCCAAATCAAAAGCCTTGGATGAACCAGGAAGTTCACAGTCTGCTCAGGGCTTGATCTGTGGCATTCAAGTCTGGCAACCCAGGTCTTACAAGAAAACCAGGTAGGACGTTTGGAGGGTTATTTCAAGAGATAAGAAACAATTCTGAGCGAGGTTGGAGGCAGAATTGAATGCACATCAACTCTGGCAGGGTTGGCAGGCCATTAATACCTACAAAACGAAACCTAACATCATGAATCATAGTGATGCTTCACTGCCAGATGAGCTTAGCGCCTTTTATGCTTACTTTGAAAAGGAGAATGAAACTACAGTTGTAAGGATCCCTGCTGCATCTGGTGACTCTATGATCTCTGTCTCAGAAGCCGATGTCAGGCTGTCTTTCAAGAGGGTGAACTCTCGCAAGGTGACCGGCCCCAGGGGGGTACCTGTCAGGGCTCTGAAAATCTGTGCCAATGAACTGGCAGGAGTGTTCAAAGATATTTTCAATCTGTCATTGTTACAGTCGGAAGTTCCCACCTGCTTCAAAAGGGCAATAAGTATACCAGTGCCTAAGAAGAGCAAGATGAGCTGCCTTAACAACTATTGTCCATAAGCACTCACATCAACAGTGATGAAAGCGTTTTAAGAGATTGCTTATGGCCAGTATTAACTCCTATCTCAGTAAGTACCTGGATCCACTGCAATTTGCCAATCGTCACATAAATCTATGTTGGATGCTATATCATTAGCTCTTCACATGGCCTTGGATCACCTGCACAATACTAATGCTGTTTATTGACTAAGTTCAGCATTTAATGCAATCATTCCTACCATTCTGATTGAAAAACCCCAGAATTTGGACTTCTCTACCATCCTCTGCAACTGGATCCTTGACTTCCAAACCCGAAGACTACAATCTGTACAGATCAGAAATAACATCTCCATTTCGCTGACAATCAACACTGACGCACCTCAGGGATATGTGCTTAGCCCACTGCTCTGCTCTCTCTACACCCATGACTGTGTGGCTAGGCACAGCCAAAGTGCCATTGATAAATTTGCTGATGATACAAGCATTGTTGGCAAAGTCTCAGCTGGTGATGAAAGGGCGTACAGAAGGGAAATATATCAGCTCGTTGAGTGGTTTTGCAGCAACAACTTGCACTCAATGTCAGTAAGTCCAAAAAGCTAATTGTAGTCTTCAGGCAAGGCAATCTGCAAAGTCAAAGTCAAAGTAAAATTTATTATCAGGGTACATACATGTCACCACATACCACCCTGAGATTCTCTTTCTGTCAGCATACTTGGCAAATTGATAGAACAGTAATTGTAAACTGTAAACATCAGAAACTATAAACAAACTGTGCAAATGCAGATATATAGGCATCCGTTAGTCTCGTGAGACCATGGATTTACGCCTTGGAAGGTTTCCAGGGCGCAGGCCTGGGCAAGGTTGTATGGAAGACCCGCAGTTGCCCCTGCTGCAAGTCTCCCCTCTCCACGCCACCGATGTTGTGCAAGGGAAGGGCACTAAGGCCGATAGAGCTGGGTACCAGTGTCGTCGCAGAGCAATGTGTGGTTAAGTGCCTTGCTCAAGGACACAACACGCTGCCTCAGCTGAGGCTCAAACTAGTGACCTTCAGAGTACTAGACCGACACCTTAACCACTTGGCCATGTGCCAACACAAATGCAGATATTCAGTGCCCATAAAACATGTTCAACCCTCCCCCCCCCCCCCCAGAAGTTTTCATGTTTTACAACATTGAATCACTGTGGATTTAATTTGGCTTTTTTGACACTGGTCAACAGAAAAAGACTCCTTCTTGTCAAAGTGAAAACAGATCTCTATCAACTGATGTAAAATAACTACAAATATAAAACACAAAATAATTGATTGCATAAGTATTCACCCACTTCCCTTAATATGATACACCAAATCATCATGGGTGCAGCCAATTGGTTTTAGAAGTCACATAATTAGTTAAATGGAGATCTGTTTTTGGAAACATGTATGCAGTCAAGGTATTTCAATTGATTGTAGTAAAAATACACCTGTAACTAGAAGGTCCAACTGCTGGCGAGTCAGTATTCTGGAAAAAACTACACCATGAAGACAAAAGAACACTCCAAGCAACTCAGCGTAAAGATTTTTGAAAAGCAGAAGTCAGAAGATGGATGCAAGAAAATTTCCAAGTCACTGCATATCCTTTGGAGTCAATTATCAAGAAATGGAAAGAATATGGCACAGCTGTAAATCTGCCCAGAGCAGGCCTTCCTCAAAAACTGAGTGACCGTGCAAGAAGGGGAATAGTGAGGGAAACCACCAAGAGAACTATGACAACTCTCGAGGAGTTACAAGCTTCATTGGCTGAGATGGGAGAGACTGCTCATACAACTGTTGCCCGGGTGCTTCGTCAGTTACAGCCTTATGAGAAAGTGGAATAAAAAAAGCCACTGTTGACAAAATGCACATGAAATCTCAGCTAGAGTTTGCCAGAAGGAATGTGGGAGACTCTGAAGTCAGCTGGAAAAGGTTCTATAGTCTGATGAAACCAAAATTGAGCTTTTTGGCCATCAGGCTAAATGCTATGTTTGGTGTAAGCCAAACACCACACATCATTAAAAACACACCATCCCTACAGTGAAGCATGGACGTGGCTGCATCATGCTCTGGGGATGTTTCACTTCAGCAGGCCCTGGAAGCCTTCTGAAGGCAAAGGGTTAAAAGAATGCAGCAAAATACAGGGAAATCCTGAAGTAAAATCTGTTGCAGTCTGCAAGAGAACTGCAATGGGAGAAAATTTGTTTCCCTGCAAGGCAATAACCCCAGGCATAAAGCCAAAGCTACATAGAAATGGCTTAAAAACAACAAAGTTAATGTCCTGGAGTGGTCAAGTCAGAGTCCAGACCTCAATCCAATTGAGAATTTGTGGCTGGACTTGAAAAGAGGTGCTCACTCATAATCCCCATGCAATCTGACAGAGCTCGAGCAGTTTTGTAAAGAAGAATGGGGAAAAATTGTAGTGTCCAGATGTGCAAAGTTGATAGAGACCTATCCACACAGATTCAAGGCTGTAGTTACTGCCAAAGGTGTATCTACTAAATACTGACTTGAATGGGGTGAATATTTACGCAATCATTTATTTTGTGTTTGTCGTGAATTTAGATTACTTTGTAGAAATCTGTTTTCACTCTGACACAAAAAAGTCTTTTTCTGTTGATCAGTGTCAAAAAAGCCAAATTAAATCCATGGTGATTCAATGTAAAACAATAAAACATGAAAATTTCCAAGGGGGGGGGTGAATACTTTTTATAAGCACTATAAATAAATAGCAATAAATAACAAGCATGAAATAACAACGTAAGAGTCCCTAAATGAGTGTATAGCTATACCCTTTTGTTCAAGAACCCGATGGTTGAGGGATAATAATTGTTCTTGAACCTGGTGGTGTGAGTCCTGAGGCTCTTACACTTTCTACCTGAAGGCAGCAGTGAGAAAGGAGCATGGCCTGGATAGTGAGGATCTTTGATGATGGATGCTGCTTTCTAAAGCAAGGTTTCATGTAGATATGTTCAATTGTTGGGAGGGTTTTAAACCATAATGTACTGGGCCAAATCCACTACCTTTTGTAGGATTTTCGGCTCAAAGTCATTGGTGTTCCCATACCAGGCCATAATGCAGCCAGTCAGCACACTTTCCACCACAAATCTGTAAGAGTTTGCATGGTTTTTGATGACAGGCAGAACCTCCTCAGACTCCTGAGGAAGTAGAGGCGCTGTCATGCTTTCTTCACAATGATATTTACATGATGGGTCCAGGACAGTTCCTCTGAGATAGTGACACCAATAAATTTAAAGTTACTGACCCTCTCCACCTCTGATCCTTTGATGATTACTGGCTCATGGACCTCTGGGTTCCCTTTTCTGGTCTACAATTATTTCCTTGGTCTTCCAAGTCATTGAGTGAGAGGTTGTTGTATTTACACCACTCAGTCAAATTTTCAATCTCCCTCCTGTTTTTTGATTCATCACCACCTCTGATACATCCCACAACAGCGGTGTCATCAGCAAACTTGTGAATGGTGTTGGAGCTGTACTTAGCCACATAGTCAGAGGTGAAAAGTGAGCAGAGCAGTGGGCTAAGTACACATCCCTGTGGGGTTTCTGTACTGATGGAGATTGTGCAGGAGATGTTTTTGCTACTCTGAACTAACTGGGATCTACAAGTGAGGATATCCAGGATCCAATTGCACAAGGGGGTATTGAGGACCAGGTCATGGAGTTTACTGATTAGTTTTGAGGGGATGATGGTGTTAAATGCTGAGCTGTAATCAATAAAGAGCATCCTGATGTATGCACCTTTATCATCCAAATGTTCCAGGGTTGTGTGAAGAGCCAATGAGATAGGATCTACTGTAGACCTGTTGCTTCGGTAAGTGAATTGGAACAGATCCAAGTCACCATTCAGACAGGAGCTGATGTGCTTCAACACCAGCCTCTCAAAACACTTCAACACTGTGGATGTAAGTGCCACTGGGCAATGGTCATTTAGACAAGTTACCACACTCTTCTTGGGCATCAAAATGATTGAAGCCTGCTTGAAGCTGATGGGTACTGTACACTGCTGTAGGTTGAAGATATCCGTGAATAAACCAGTCAATTGGTCAACGCAGGTCTTCAGTACTTGCCCAGGTACTCCATCCAGACTGGATGCTTTCCTTGGATTCACTCTCTTGAAAGCAGCCTACACATCGTCTTCAGATACTGAGACCAACTGATCACTCGGAGACATTGGGGTGTGCGATAGTTCTTCCCTGTTCTGGTGATCAGCATAAAAGGCATTGAGCTCATTTGGAAGTGAAGCTCTGCTTCTCCCATGTCGCAAGATTTAACTTCATAGGAGGTTATGGCACTCAAACACTACCACAGCTATTGAGCAACACACATCAAAGTTGCTGGTGAACGCAGCAGGCCAGGCAGCATCTCTAGGAAGAGGTACAGTCGATGTTTCGGGCCGAGACCCCTCGTCAGGACTAACTGAAGGAAGAGCTAGTAAGGGATTTGAAAGTGAGAGGGGGAGGAGGAGATCCAAAATGATAGGAGAAGACAGGAGGGGGAGGGATGGAGCCAGGAGCTGGACAGGTGATTGGCAAAAGGGATATGAGAGGATCATGGGACAGGAGGCCCAGGGAGAAGGAAAAGGGGGAGGGGGGAAACCCAGAGGACGGGCAAGGGGTATAGTCAGAGGGACAGAGGGGGAAAAGGAGAGAAAGAGAGAGAAAGAATGTGTATATATAAATAAATAACAGATGGGGTACGAGGGGGAGGTGGGGCATTAGCGGAAGTTAGAGAAGTCAATGTTCATGCCACCAGGTTGGAGGCTACCCAGACGGAATATAAAGTGTTGTTTCTCCAACTTGAGTGTGGCTTCATCTTTACAGTAGAGGAGACCGTGGATAGACATATCAGAATGGGAATGGGATATGGAATTAAAATGTGTGGCCACTGGGAGAACCTGCTTTCTGTGGCGGACAGACCGTAGTTGTTCAGCAAAACAATCTCCCTGTCTGCGTCGGGTCTCGCCAATATATAGAAGGCCACATCAGGAGCACCGGACGCCGTATGTCACCCCAGTCGACTCACAGGTGAAGTGTCGCCTCACCTGGAAAGACTGGCTGGGGCCCTGAGTGGTGATAAGGGAGGAAGTGTAAGGGGAAGTGCCGCCTCACCTTCTCCAACTTCCGCTAATGCCCCACCTCCCCCTCGTACACCATCCGTTATTTATTTATATACACACATTCTTTCTCTCCCTCTCCTTTTTCTCCCTCTGTCCCTCTGACTATACCCCTTGCCCATCCTCTGGGTCCCCCCCCCCTTTTCCTTCTCCCTGGGCCTCCTGTCCCATGATGCTGTCATATCCCTTTTGCCTATCACCTGTCCAGCTCTTTGCTCCATCTCTCCCCCTCCTGTCTTCTCCTATCATTTTGGATCTCCCCCTCCCCCTCTCACTTTCAAATCCCTTACTAGCTCTTCCTTCAGTTAGTCCTGACGAAGGGTCTCGGCCCAAAACATCGACTGTACTTCTTCCTAGAGATGCTGCCTGGCCTGCTGCATTCACCAGCAACTTTGATGTGTGTTGCTTGAATTTCCAGCATCTGCAGAATTCCTCATGTTTTCACAGCTATCGAGCATCCCTCGTTGATTCCAGTCTAGTCTAATGATACAACCATCTTATGGTAACAGCAGCAATATGTCATTGAGAGTTTGAGGAGATTTGTTATGTCACCTAAAACACTTGCAAATTTCTACAGATGTACCGTGGAGAGAGTTCTAACTGGCTGCATCACCATCTGGTATGGTGGTGGGGAGGGGGTGCTACTGCACAGGATCGAAGTAAGCTTCAGAGAGCTGTAAACTTAGTCAGCTCCATCATGGACACTAGCCTCTGAAGGGTGCAGGATACCTTCAAGGAGAATGCCTCGAAAGGCGGCGTGCATCATTGCTGTCATTACTTACTGTAATTCATGTTTTATTCTATTATTATGTATTGCATTGTACTGCTGCCACAAAGTCAACACATTTCACAAGGCTGGAGGTGACATCGGATGCACAGCAACTCTGGCAGGGTTTCTCAGACACTACTTCCTATAATGTGCAACCCAATAGCATGCTTCACTATCAGATGAATCCAACACCTTCTATGCCCACTTTGAAAGGGAGAACACAACTACAGCTGTGAAGATCTCTGTTGCACCTGATGACCCTGTGATCTCTGTCTCAGAGGCCAATGTTAGGCTGTCTTGAAAGAGAGTGAACCCTGGCAAGGCGGAAGGTCCTGATGGAGTACCTGGTAAGGCTCTGAAAACCTGTGCCAACCAACTAGCGAAAGTATTCAAGGACATTTTCAACTTCTCACTGCTAGAGGCAGAAGTTCCCTCTTGTTTCAAAAAGGCAACAACTATACCAGTGCCTGAGAAGAATAATGTGAACTGCCTTAATGACTATCACCCGGTAGCACTCACATCAACAGTGATGAAATGCTTTGACAGGTTGATCATTACTAGACTGAACTCCTGCCTCAGCAAGAACCTAGACTCATTGCAATTTGCCTATTGTCACAATAGGTCAACGGCAGCCACAATCTCAATGGCTCTCCTCATGGTTTTAGACCAACTGGACAACACAAACACCTCTGTTTGCATAGAGGATTGAAATATCCAACTAGTTGAGTGGTCCTGCAGCAACAACCTGGCACTCAATGTCAGTAAGATGAAAGAGCTGATTGCGGACTTCAGGAAGGGTAAGACAAAGGAACACATACCAACCCTCATAGAAGGATTAGAGTGGAGAGAGTGAGCAGTTTCAAGTTCCTGGGTGTCAAGATCTCTGAGGATCTAACCTGGTCCCAACATATCGATGAAGTTTTAAAGAAGGCAAGACAGCAGCTATACTTTATTAGGAGTTTGAAGAGATTTGGCATGTCAACAAATACACTCAAAAACTTCTATAGATGTACCGAGGAAAGCATACTGACAGGCTGCATCACTGTCTGTTGAGGGGGTGATGGGGAGCTACTGCACAGGACCAAAAGAAGCTGCAGAGGGTTGTAAATCTAGTCAGCTCCACCTCCAGCCTACAAAGTACCCAGGACATCTTCAGGAAGCGGTGTCTCAGAAAAGCAGCGTCCATTATTAAGGACTTCCAGCACCCAGGGCATGCCCTTTTCTCACTGTTACCATCAGGTAGGAGGTACAGAGGCTTGAAGGCACACACTCAGCGATTCAGGAACAGTTTCTTCCCCTCTGCCATCCGATTCCTAAATGGACATTGAACCCTTGGACACTACCTCACTTTTTTAAATATACAGTATTTTAATATACACATTATTAATCCATTCAATATACATATACTGTAATTGATTTACTTAATTATTTATTATTATTATTTATATTTTTATTTATTTTTTCTCTTCTATGTTATGTATTGCATTGAACTGCTGCTGCTAAGTTAACAAATTTCATGTCACATGCCGGTGATAATAAACCTGATTCTGATTCTGACATATGCTGGTGATATTAAACTTGATTCTGATTCTGGTAGAACAGTACAGCACAGGAACAGGCCCTTCAGCTCACAGTTGAGCCGAACTAACTAAATTAGTAATCAAATGGCCAACTAAACTAATCTGTTATGCCTGCACAATGTCCATATCCTTCCCATTTTCTTCGCGTTCATGTACCCATCTAAATGTCACCTAGTGAAACAATCTAGGGTATCTACATCTACCATCACCCCAGGAAGCACATTCCAGGCACCCACTGATCTGTGTCAAAAACTTTCCCCTCACATCTCCTTTGAAATAACCCTCTCTGGCCTAAAATACATGCCATCTGGTATTAGACATTTCAACCCTGAGAAAAAGATACTGTCTGTCCACTCTATCTAAGGCACTCATAATCCTTTACAGCAGATCCCCTCCTCAGACTTTGTTGCTCCAGAACAAAACAGCCCAAGTTTGTCCAATCTCTCATTATAGCGCATGCCCTCTAATACAGGCAACATCCTGGTTAACCTCTTCTGCACCTTCTTCAAAGCCTCAACGACCTTCCTTTAATATGGTGAACAAAACTATATACAGTACTCCAGATGTGGCCTAACTAGAATTTTATAAAACTGCAATGTAATTTACTGACCTTTGAACTCAATATCTTGACTAATAAAGGCTAGCATGCTGTATGGCTTCTTAACCTCCCTATCAATTTGTGTAGCCACTTTCAGGGAGCTATGAACCTTGACCCTAAAATCCCTCTGCTCATCAACACTGTTAAGGGTCTTGCCTTAAGTATACTTCTTCTTCACATTTGACCTACAACCAACTTCACATTTGGCCCCATTATACTTGATCTGCCATTTCTTCACCCATATCTGCATCTGATCTATATCCCACTGTATCCTTTGCCAGTCATCTATGCTATCCACAACACTATCAATCTTTGTATCATCTGCAAACGTACTAACCCATCTATCTATATTTTCATCCAGGTCGTTTATAATATAAAATAGACCCAGTGATCCACCTGACAAAGTTGTACAGCAGAGACATCGGGATGCCATTTGGACTGGAAAAGTGGAGCCAGGTGGTAGTGAAAAAGAGGTAAACTCATCAAGACTGAAGGCGTCGAGTTACTTGAAGGCCACATACCAGATGTACAGGACAGCTACAAATACCTGAGGACCCTGCAGGTGCATGGATGCCATGATGAGGACACAAGGAAGGCTGCAAAATCCAAGTCCCTTCAAAGAGTGAGATAGGTCCTAAAAAGCCAGCTGAATGGGAAGAGCAAGATCAGAGCCAACAATACATTCACCCTACCAGTCATCACATACCCAGCTGCAATCGTGTGCTGGCCAAGGAACGAACTGGAAGCTGTTGTCATCAAGACCCGGACACTGATAACAATACATGGAGGATTCCACCCAAAGTGCAACGATGTGCGACTGCACACCCACCAGAAAGAAGGAGGATGGGGACTTGGAAGTGTCAAGGCCACAGTCATGTGAAATATCCATGAGTAAGAAATTGGAAACATCCATGGAAGATGACCTGCTAGGAGAATGCCTCAGACTGCAGGTGCAGGGCATGGAAGTGGAAGTGGGTGAAGCAGAGCCAGCAGACCAGAGGCCATGGCAGGACAAGCCACTGCATGGGATCTACCATCACCTGATATCAGAGATAGCTGACATAAGAAAGTCCTACCAATGGCTGGAAATGGCAGGGCTGAGGGACAGCACAGAGGCACTGCTCATGGCTGCACAAGAACAGGCAATGAGCACAAGAGCAATAGAAGGGGTCTGTCACACCAGACAAGACCCAAGATGCAGACCGTGCAAGGAATTCACTGAAACCATCCAGCACATGGTTGCAGGTTGCAAGTTGCGGACAGGGACAGCATACACTGAACAGAATAACCAAGTTGCAAGAATTGTGTACAGGAAGATCTGCGCTGAGCATGGATTGGACACTCCCAGTTCCAAATGGGAAACATCCAAGAAGGTAGTGGCGAATGACAGAGCTGAGACCCTGTGGGACTCCAAATACAAACTGATACTCGGGTACTGGCCAACCAACCAGGCATGGTAATATTGGACAAGGAGCAGAAGAAGGCAATAGTAATAGATGTGGCAATCCCGAATAGCAGTAACATCAGCAAGAAAGAATATGAGAAGCTGGAGAAATACTAGGGCTTGAAGGAGCAAATAGAAAGGATGTGGAAGGCTAAAGCCAGATTAATCCCACTGGTGTTAGGAGCACTTGGAGCTGTGACACCTAGTCTGGGAGAGTGGCTCCAACAAATCCTGACAACAACGTCTGAGATCTCAGTCCAAAAGAGCACACTACTAGAACAGCAAGGACGCTACGCTGAACCATTAGGCTCCCAGGCTTCTGGTGGAGGAGCTAAGACTGAGGGAAATATATAAGCAGCAGAGATCCCAGAACAGCAGTACTGATCCTTGTGGAACATCACTAATCACAGACCACCAGATATAATAAGTCCCTGCGACCACCAACCTCTATCTTCTATGGGCAAGCCAGTTCTGAATCCAAGCAGGCAATTCACTATTACTTCTTAATCTTCTGGATGAGCCTCCCATGAGGGACCTTGTCAAGCACTTTACTAAAATCCATGTAAACAACATACACAGCTCTACCTTCATCAATCACTCTCGTCATCTTGTCAAAAATCTCAATCAAGTTAGTAAGATTTGACTTGTCCCACACACAGCAAGGCTGGCTCTCTCTAATTAGGCCATGGTTTTCCAAATGCTAATGAATCCCATCCCCAAGAATTCTCTCCAGTAAATTCCTCCCCAATGATGTGAGACTCATTGGTCTATAGTTTCCCGGATTATCCCTATCACCTTCCAGCTTGTATTCCTTCCCCTAGGCCACCTTCTTATTCTGACTTCTTCCCCTTCCTTCCCCATCCTAATGAAAGCTCTTGGCCTGAAACATCGACCGTTTATTCCTTTCCATAGTTGCTGCCTGCTCTGCTGAGTTCCTCCAGCATTTTGTGTGTGTTGCTCGATATTTTTTTAGAACAAAGAACTTTGAACATACTTCTACTCCCTTGAGTATACGCGGAGACTGAAGACTGCAGCACAGTAGGAAGGACCAAGAAGGGATGGACAAGGGAGGCACAGGAGCACCTACAGGACTGCTTTGAGTCAGTGGACTGGACGGCATGCAGGGATTCATCTTCAATTCTAAATGAATACACCGCAGCTCTCACTGACTTCACTAAAACCTGTGTGGCTGAACGTATACGAGAACATACTGTGCATACCCAAATCAGCAGATTCGAAGTCTCCTGAGGGCTTGATCTGCAGCCTTCAAGTCTAGCAATCCAGGACTATACAAAAGGCCAGGTGCAACTTACAGAGGGCTTTCTCAAGAGCATAAGAACAATTCTGATTGAGGGTAGAGGCGGAATCAGATGCACGTCACCTCTGGCACTGTTGACAGGCCATTACTTCCTACAAAGCAAAACCTAACGTCATGAATGATAGTGATGCTTCACTCCCAGATGAACTCAACACTTTTTATTCACGTTTTGAAAGGGAGAATAAAACTACAGCTATGAGGATCCCTGCACCACATGGTGACCCTGTGATTTCTGTCGCAGAGGCCCGACGTCAGAATGTCTTTCAAGAGAATGAACCCTCACAAGGCAACAGGCCCAACAGGGTATCTGGTAGAGCTCTGGAAAACCTGTGCCAACAAACTGGTGGGTGTGTACAAAGACATTTTCAATCTCTCATTGCTACAGTCAGAAGTTGCCACCTGCTTCAAAAGGACAACAATCATACCAGTGCCCAAGAAGACCAGGGTGAGCTGTCTTAATGACTATCGTCCAGTAGCACTCACATCTACGGTGATGAAGCACTTTGAGAGGTTAGTTATGGCTAGAACCAGCTCCTGTATCAGCAAAGACCTGGACCCACAGCAATTTGCCTGTCGTCACAATAGGTCTACAGCGGATGCAATCTCACTGGCTCTTCACACGGCCTTGGATCACCTGGACAATACTAATACTTATATTAGATTGTTATATATTGACTACAGCTCAGAATTTAATACAATCATCCCTACAGGTTTGATCTAAAAGCTCCAGAACATGGGCCTCTGTATCTCCCTCTGTAACTGGATCCTCAACTTCCTCACCAGAATCTGTGCGGATCAGAACTAACGGCTCTATCTCGCTGATGATCAACACTGGCACACCTCGAGGATGTGTGCTTAGCCCACTGCTCTACTCCCTCTACCCCTACGACTGTGTGACTAGGGGCAGCTCAAAGGCCATCGATAAATTTGCTGACAACCAACTATTGTTGGCAGTATTTCAGATGGTGACAAGAGGGCGTACAGGAGAGATATATCTGTTAATTGAGTGGTGTTACAGCAACAACCTTGCACACATCATTAAGACCAAAGAACTGATTGTGGACTTCAGAAAGAGTGAAACGAGGGAACGCACACCAGTCACCTTTGATGGATCAGAAGTGGAAAGAGTGAGTAATTTTAAATTCCTGGGTGTCAACATCTCTGAGGATCAATTCTGGGGCCAACATATCATTGCAGCTATAAAGGAGGCATAATAGCAGATATATTTCATTAGGTATGTCACCAAAGACACTCGCAAATTTCTACAGATGTACTGCATTCTAACTGGCTGCATCACATTCTGGCATGGTGTATGGCGGGGTGGGGTGGTGGTGGTATTACACAGGATCAAGGTAAGCTGCAGAAAGCTGTAAACTCAGTCAGCTCCATCACGTGCACCAGCCTCCCTATATCCAGGACATGCTTCGAAAAGGCAGCATCCATCATTAAGTACTCCCATCACCCATGACTTGCCTTCCATCAGGGAGGAGATACAGGAGGCTGAAGACACACACTCAATGATTCAGGAACAGCTTCTTCCCCTCTGTCATCAGATTTCTACATAACAATAATATGTTGTTTACATAAGCCACTTATTTCCCTCTTAGTGAAAACTTATTCTGTCAGCAAGCTAAGGGACACTCTTGGGTATTTCTCCGATTAAGAAGCAGAAATATTTATATTCTCTAAATTTAATGGAATCAAAAATTAAACTGCTGTCAATGGTAAAATTCTCCATATATTTGCAGTGGATGACAGTCTTCAGAGTTATAAAAAATTTTTCACAGTCCTTGACATAACCATTTCTAGCTTCTTCAACAGCTAACTCTACTCTATCAGAACTTAAGAATGAATTAATTGCTAACAATTTTGGCTAACTCACAACTTTTCTCTTATTGGGACATGTCCACGTTGGCCTACGGGAGATCCAGGAACATATGCAAAATTTCACAAGGTAATAGTTGGGCCCATCAAAAAAAACTGCAGCAAGTCGAAAATAAAATGAAAATAATATTCGAAATAGTAAATTAGGTAGTACTTGAGGCAGGAGTAGCAGAGTTAACCTGAAAAGTTAGCTCTGTTTCTCTTCCCACAGTGGTGGCCTAACCTGCAGAATAGAATTTTCTATTCTTATAATACTTGTGTTCCTTGATTGGCAAGTTAACAAGGGAAGTAACAACCATACCTTGGGTATCAACGTTCCAAAGTTCTCTCCCAAATATATCCTTAAGTTTAGCATTGACAAGAGCTTTACTGGAATCAAATATCTTTTGACCTTATTTCATACCAAGTCACTCCATTACTTGCTGATTACAAATTAGGAGTATGGTAGAATATTCAACACTCACTTAGACAAGTGCAGCTCCAGCAACTCTCAATAAGTTCAACATTATTCAGGGAAAAGCTGCACGAAACACAACGCTTTCTCTCCTTCATTGTGGCTGCTTTGTATACATTAAACAGGGTGAATTTAAGCAGCTCACAGAATCTAATCTGATAGCTCCAAAGTTAAAAGAACATAAATCAAAAATGATAACATTAATTCATAGATCTCAATATTAGAGTTCAATATTATTGTGAAAACTTCGATCTTTCAGGTTAAAAATTGATCTTCAAATTGAGTCCTGCTAAAGATCTCGGCCTGAAATGTTGACTGTACTTTTTTCCATAGATGCTGCCTGGCTGGCTGAGTTCCTCCAGCATTTTGTGTGTGTTTCTTCAAATTAATGGTTTATAATCTTCATATTAATACCTCCAGGGGGCACCCAAGCACCATCCTATTGATAGACCCAGCGTCTGGCAGGTAATTGTAAACTGGAATGACCTAATCTCAGCAGTTCACTGATGCCTGGGAATGAGACATCAAAAGCACAGAACAAACAATAAAAACAAAAAGTGAGCAGGAAACAATTTAATCAATGTTGTATATTTATAATAGACAGGAATCAAATTGTTGGGGTGGTCCTTGAAATAGAAGGAAAAGCATATAATAATATAGAGAATTCAAGGGAATAATTAATAATCAATGAAGAATCTTTAACTTTGGTTATCTTAATTACACACAACTTACACTTAAGCAATTAACTCAATGATCATAAATTCAATAGAATAAAACATGTCTTTTATACTTTGAATTGGAGTGTAAGAATCAATTAAAGATTTATGTGTGGTGTGCAATGCAACTTTCAATCATGAGGATCTGTGTACAGGGCAAGTAAGTGTGCAGGTAACTCGGAGAGTGTATGGGTAAGGTCAGTCATGGTATAATGCCAACTCATTTATCTCAGGGAAAATTATTCACCATATACCCTCGGTCATGTAGAAGAAAGCAGGGTCAAATGATAGGGTCAAGTTCTTCTCCTCCACTATTTAAAGAGAGAATTAACTACCAGGGTTAACTTTCATAGGAAGTTGGGTACAAAGAACTTTGGTGCTACAATGATCTGGGACCATTCTGAACTACAAACTACAAGCTACAAAGGCAACAACTACAAACTTATAATCCCATAATAGGTGCTGCATTTAAGATGTCAATAGGTTTTTGGCCATTATTCAAAGATCAAAGCACATTTATTATCAAAGTATGTATGCAGTATACAACCCTGAAATTAATCTTCCCACAGACAGCCATGAAAAAAAGAAACACCCTGGAACCCGTTCGAAGAAAAGAAATCAAACCCCCAGTGCGCAAATAACAAATCGCGCAAATGGCAGAGAAAAACAAGCAAAAAACACAGAATATAAAACATCAAAGCACAAGTCATCATAAACACTCCAAGAATACTCATTTCAGTCCAACCCAGCACCATGTCATTCGTAGACTGCAGGTCACAGCGCCAGCTCACACGATCAAAACCACACAAAACAGCACCAAAAAAAGGAGCGGGCAGAAACACATCACAATGTGAACCACAGAGTCCAATCCACATTAATTAAAGCTTGGTCAAGACCCAAGACTCTAGCATCATCCCCCGGCAGCATCAAGTGCAAGGGAGTGAGAGAGAGTCCAATCAAACACATCTTCCTCCGGGACCAGCAAGCAGGAGCGGGAAAGAGACGGGTTACACTCAGGTACCTTCCTCCGACAGCGGCTGATCACAGACGGTGCTGAACCGATGCTTGCCTCGCCTTCCACTCTCATCTTGGTTGATTTCAGTCTTCCTCAATGCTTTAATCATAAGACCATAAGACCATAAGATTTAGGAGCAGAAGTAGGCCATTCGGCCCATTGAGTCTGCTCTGCCATTCAATCATGGGCTGATCCACTTCATCCATCAATCCTCGCTCCCCTGCTTTCTCCCTATACCCTTTGATGCCCTGGCTAATCAAGAATCTATCTATCTCTGCCTTAAATACACCCAATGACTTGGCCTCCACAGCCGCTCGTGACAACAAATTCCACAGATTTACCAGCCTCTGACTAAAGTAATTTCTCCGCATCTCAGTTCTAAATGGACGTCCTTCAATCCTGAAGTCGTGCCCTCTTGTCCTAGAAACCCCTACCATGGGAAGTAACCTTGCCATATCCAATCTGTTCAGGCCTTTTAACATTCAGAATGTTTCTATGAGATCCCCTCTCATCCTCCTGAACTCCAGGGAATACAGCCCAAGAGCTGCCAAATGGTCCTCATATGGCAACCCTTTCATTCCTGGAATCATTCTTGTGAATCTTTTCTGAACCCTCTCCAATGACAGTATATCGTTTCTAAAATAAGGAGCCCAAAACTGCACACAATACTCCAAGTGTCTCACAAGTACCTTATAGGGCCTCAACATTACACCCTTGCTCTTATACCCTATACCTCTAGAAATGAATGCCGACATTGCATTCACCTTCTTCACAACCGACTCAGCCTGCAGATTAACCTTTAGGGTATCTTGCACAAGGACTCCCAAGGCTCTTTGCATCTCTGCATTTTGAATTCTCTCCCTATCTGAATAATCGTTTGCCCGTTTATTTCTTCTGCCAATGTGCATGATCTTAAGACCATAAGACCATAAGACAAAGGAGCAGAAGTTGGCCATTCAGCCCATCGAGTCTGCTCCGCTATTTTATCATGAGCTGATCCATTCTCCCATTCAGTTCCACTCCCCCGCCTTCTCGCCATAACCTTTGATGCCCTGGCTACTCAGATACCTATCAATCTCTGCCTTAAATACACCCAATGACTTGGCCTCCACTGCTGCCTGTGGCAACAAATTCCATAGATTCACCACCCTCTGACTAAAAAAATTTCTTCGCATTTCTGTTCTGAATGGGCGCCCTTCAATCCTTAAGTCATGCCCTCTCGTACTAGACTCCCCCATCATGGGAAACAGCTTTGCCACATCCACTCTGTCCATGCCTTTTAACATTCGAAATGTTTCTATGAGGTCTCCCCTCATTCTTCTAAACTCCAAGGAATACAGTCCAAGAGTGGACAAACGTTCCTCATATATTAACCCTCTCATTCCCGGAATCATTCTTGTGAATCTTCTTTGAACCCTCTCCAATGTCAGCACATCCTTTCTTAAATAAGGAGACCAAAACTGCCCACAGTACTCCAAGTGAGGTCTCACCAGTGCCTTATAGAGCCTCAACATCACATCCCTGCTCTTATACTCTATTCCTCTAGAAATGAATGCAAACATTGCATTCGCTTTTTTCACCACCGACTCAACCTGGAGGTTTAACTTAAGGGTATCCTGTACGAAGACTCCCAAGTCCCATAGCATCTCAGAACTTTGAACTCTTTCCCCATTTAAATAATAGTCTGCCCATTTATTTCTTATGCCAAAGTGCATAACCATACACTTTCCAACATTGTATTTCATTTGCCACTTCTTTACCCATTCTTCCAATCTATCCAAGTCTCTCTGCAGACTCTCCATTTCCTCAGCACTACCGGCCCCTCCACCTATCTTCGTATCATCAGCAAACTTAGCCACAAAGCCATCAATTCCATAATCCAAATCGTTGATGTACAATGTAAAAAGAAGTGGCCCCAACACGGACCCCTGTGGAACACCACTGGTAACCGGCAGCTAACCAGAATAGGATCCCTTTACTCCCACTCTCTGTTTCCTGCCAATCAGCCAACGATCTATCCATGTATGTAACTTTCCCGTAATTCCATGGGCTCTTATCTTGCTAAGCAGCCTCATGTGCGGCACCTTGTCAAAGGCCTTCTGAAAATCCAAGTACACCACATCTTGCATCTCCTTTGCCTACCTTGCTTGTAATTTCCTCAAAGAATTGCAGTAGGTTTGTCAGACAGGATATTCCTTTCAGGAAACCATGCTGGCTTTGGCCTATCAGCAGGATTGGCGAGAAATGGAGTTGATTAATGGCTTCTTGGCCTCGATGCCACACACTTTACTCAAAACCTTACTCTACTCCCTCTGAGACAGCAAAGCGCCAGTTGCTCAGTCGGTCCAAAAACACACCACAGATCGCAGGCTCCAACAGTAGCAGAACCACATCTGAAAGAAGAAGAAGTGAAAGGAAAGATTTCATGAACTGCCTAAAGGATGTTGCTCTTAGTCACGTTGCTTGCTAGCACCATCTTCTTCTGCCTATTATCGAATCATATTTCAGATTTTAACCATTTCACATTATAAATAGTTACTATCAAGAGCAGGAAAAGAGAGTTCAAAGCCACTCACACAAGGTAAGCTGCTGGAGTGAGGAAGGATGGATGAAGGGCTGTGGTCAGGGAGGTCTACGAGGCATGTAAGAGGCTGCTTTAATCAGTTCTCCCACTCGCCACTCTCTGAGGAAGCAGAGATGTTCAAATGCAGTGACATCGGAGATTTTCTGTACACAAAGTTCCACCTACATATCCCTACCTGGCCTGTTCTGCCTTAAGGTTGAAGGTTTTTGCCATTCTGAAACATTGCATGACAATTTCTAATTTTTATCAAATAGCTGGGGACACAAGGTGCCTTGGAAGCTCCCTGGACAAGGAAAAGGGAAGTAGCCACTGCCTTTCCACTCCGAGTAGCAAATTTTAAAGTCATTTGGGTTTGCACAGATTATGGTGTAAGGGTAATGTAACTGCTGGTTACCATAACTAGGTTATGGTGTAAGGGTAAATTAAGGTACATGATTCACAACCACCGACATTGAGTTGGGGTTTTCACTTTAATGGGCTGGTCTGATGTGATGACGTTATTACATGAAGATTTTCAGCGCACTTTTTGTATGGGGGTTGTGGAGTTCATTAAAATGTGCTACGGGTTTCATTAAACATTAAAATGCCTCACTTCACTTTATTTGCAAAAACCTAACTTGGTGACCCCGATGCGCTAGGACAATTGCAGAGTTATTGAATATGACAGCCAATGCAGTTGCTTTGAAACTGCCAGTGTTTTGGGAGCGAAATGCTGTCGGATGGTTTGTACAACCCGAGGCTCAGTTTGCGCTGCAAGATATCGCCGCTGATAACACCAAATTCTACTACATGGTAGCATCGCTCAGCAGCTCCACGGCTGCCAGAGCGGTGAGTCTGCTTAAACACACTCCTGAAGATGATAAATACCGATTGCTGGAACACACCTTCTACAGACTTTTGAACAACTGGAGTTTGAGCGCGCCAAACCTTTGCTCTCCTTCCCTAGTCTCGGTGATGCTAGGCCCCTGAAGCTAATGAACCACATGCTGTCTCTCTTGGGAAATTACCATCCTTGTTTTATTTTTAAAGAACTCTTCATGTAGCAAATGTTTGATGAAGTTCACATAGCCCTCACTAATGCACCCATGATCAACTATAGGGAGCTCTCTAAATTGGCTGATAGTCTACACTCAACCGGACAGCAATGCATCATTCCTCCTCCTTTCTCTACCTCAGTTAGCCTGACCAGCAAGGCCCCCAACATAAGGATACCTGTGGCTGAGAAACAGACAATGCCAGGTCTGTGCTTTCACCATGCTCACTTTGGTATGAATGCTCGGAAGTGCCAATCGCCTTGCAACTTCAACAGTGCCAGTGTATCAGAACATCAAAGGTCTGCCAGGGTCGTCTACTGTTCATTACAGATACCCTTTCAGGGCAATGCTTCCTGCATGACACGGGTGCTATGTGAGTATCTGCCAGTATCACCTATTGATCAGAAGGCAAACAGCGATGAAACCTTGCGAGAGGCTACCAATGGAGGCATGATCCAGACTTATGGGACACGATGGGTGACACTTTGCTTCAGTGGGTGATGTTACACATGGGACTTTGTCCTGGCTAAAGTAGCTAGACCTCTGCTCGGAGCAGGTTTCCTGTATGCCCAAGGACTGTTAGTCTTAAGAGCTGCCGGCTTGAGGAAGTAAAGGACTTTGGGTTGTTTCCCTGCTCCCCCAGTAAGTTCCCCACAACAACTGTCAATCGCAAGCAGCAAGTCTATCACTCCAACAACATCCGAAGTGTGTGCGAACATTAGGAAAAAATCCACATGGTCATTGCTAGGAAGCCTGGAAGTTGTGTAATACTGAGGCAATTCACTGTGCCCATTCCATGTAAAGACAAACAAAACTAATCTCCTTTTCATTAGCTCCTCATGCCAGCTGAGACCCCTAGTTATGATGGAGAGACCAATAACAACCCCAAGCTCAGACCATGAGGAACCTGGGAGTATTCTTAGTAAGGTTCTTAAGATGTAAATATGCTGACTAGATAGTACCTGCCCTGCAATACACTCTTGACATGCTTAATGATTTGGTTTATAGTCTGTTCATAATCATAATCACAATATTTTCAGGGCAATGTGCTTTCTACGCTGGACAGCAGAAGGAGGAAGAGGAGGCGAAGCAGGTAGAAAATGAAAAAGAGGCAAAGGAGAAAGCTGGAATGAGGAAGGCAACAGGTGGTCATGGGGAGATCCTCATTAGGTTGTGGCTTCAATATACAACTAATAGCCCCCTTAAGGTTTCTCTGTTTGCATCAATTTCCACAATTATGTTGGCGACATCCAGCTCTACCTCACCCTAATATGTTGATCTCTCTTCTATCTTTAAGCTGCGAGACCATTTATTCAACTTTCACCACTAACTGAGTGGAAAACTTCTCCAGCCAGATATTGGGGCAACTTGTCTTTGACCCCCATCAAGAAATCCATTCACCAGCTTCCAACACCATTCCTCGCCTTCACCAATTTCTGAAGCCGAAGCAGACTCTTCCCAACTATGGTGTCATGTTTGAAGCTTTAGACCACATATCCCTATCATCACTAAGACCCCCGATTTCTACTTCCTTTACACCATTATAATTCTGACTTTGCATCAGCTCATCTACTGCCTAAGGAATAATCCATGAAATTTTACCTATTTACATGACAAGTCCCATTAAAATATATTCATTTAACTAAGCTTTTGGTCTTATGCACTAATATCTCCTCATAAAGCTATTTGAAAAAATTTGCTCATTAACACACTTGAGAAATGTTTTTGGACATTTTGCTACACTAAACTGAATTTGTTTTTCATGTTGAAAGATAAGTGGACTCAGTGGCCTCTCATTAGACCTAGGTATTGCACTGTTTCAGAACAGAATTTGAGAAAAGGGCTCAGGTCAGAACTGGACGACCTTATGACAGTGTACCCAGATTAACATCAGGGGCACACACATCCAAAAATATTTAACATTTAAAATTTGTGAAACTGATTATGCACATGTGGTGCCCCGTGGCCTTGTTCACCCAAAGATATATTACAACATTCCCTTTTACAAAGGTACATTGGGTAGCCTCTCATTAAAATGAAGGGAACTCCATGACCAGTCCTTCATCAATAGGGATTGCTATTTTGGGATTAACTTTCCTTCTGGAATAAATCAGCTGTGCCATGACTGTATTGAAAGTTCCCACCAATAAGGTTTTCAATCTGAAAAAAAAAACAAGCTAATGTGGAAATAAAGAGATAAAATATATCATCTGACTGGGTATTCTTTAAATAGTTCTTTTATACTAGTTTGTAAAATAACAGGTACCTTGCAGTTTACTTGCAATAAAGTCCTTACATGGCATCCTCTCACTGTTAACAATGTTGTAAAAAAAGAACAATTACAAATAATTATCTTGTTGATTCTTCACTTATATTTTTAGTTGCTTGTTTGACTATTTCAGTTTATATTGGAACTGTAGACAGTGTCATTAAGAGAATGGGTATAAAAAAACTTCTAAATCCTAATCTGTAATAAACAGAAGATATCAACATCTTATATTTCTAGATGTTCTTCCTAATTTTGCCTACAAGACTAATTTACTGTAAAGTCATGTGGGAACTTTCAGAGAAAGTAACCTGAAATGACATGATTTAGACAAACAACTCATCCAAAAGGAGATAGAAATGGCATGTAAAAAGGGCAATGTTATGCTAGACGTGAGGGATTTCAATATGCAGGTAGATTAGGAAAATCAGGTTGCTGCTGGAGCCCAGGAGAGAGAACTTACAGAATGCCTACGAGATGGCTTTTTACAGGAGCTTACGAATGAACTCACTAGGGAAAATGCACTTCTGGATTGGGTGTTGTTTAATAAACCAGATAGGGAGCTTCAGGTAAAGTAACCCTTAGGAGTTAGTGAACATAATGTGATAGAATTCACCCTGCAGTTTGAGAGGGAGATGCTAAAATCATATATATCAGTATTACAGTAGGTCAAAGGCAACTACAGAGACATGAGACAGGAGCTGGCCAAAGTTGGCTGGAGGGTACACCAGCAGGGATGACAGCAGAACAGCAGTGGCTGGAGTTTCTGGGAGCAATTCAGAAGGTGCAGGATAGATACATCCCAAAGATGAAGAAGTGTTCTAAAGGGAGGATGGGGCTACTGTGGCTGACAAGGGAAGTCAAAGACAGGATAAAAGCAAAAGAGAGGGCATACAATATTGAAACACCAGAGGGAAGCTTTGATGATTGGGAAACTTTTAAAACTAACAGAAGACAATTAAAAAACCATAAGGAGAGAAAAGATGAAATATGAAGGTAAGAGGATACCAAAAGCTTTTTCTGATACATAAAGAGTAAAAGAGAAGCAAAAGTGGATATTGGACCACTGGAAAATGATGCTGGAGAGGTGGTAATGTGGGACAAAGAAATGGTGGATGAACTTAATAAGTATTTTTAATCAGTCTTCAATATGGAAGAACTAGTAGTATGCCAGAAATTTGACAAGAGTGCCAGGAACCATAAGTGAGTGTGGTTACTATTACCAAGCTGCTTGGAAGCTCAAAGCTCTAAAGTTAGATAAGTCATTTGGAACAAATGGACTACACCCTAGGGTTCTGAATGAGGTAGATGAGGTTGCGGAGGCAATAGTAGTGATCTTGCAAGATCTTGAATAGTTCAGGTGGAATGGAAAATTGTATATATGACTCCACTCTTTAAAAAAGGAGGGAGGCAAAAGTCAGAAAATTATATGACAATTAGTCCGATGTAATAAAGAATAAGGTTTCAGGGTACTTGGAGGCACATGATAAAATAGGCCAAACTCCATAGGGGGAGATCTTGACCAACAACCCTGTTGGAATTCTTTGAGGAAATAACAGGTGGCTAGACAAAGGTGAATCAGTAGATAGCGTTAATTTGATTTTCAGAAGGTCTTTGACGAGGCGCCGCACATGAGGCTGTAAGACAAAATTAGAGCCCATGGTATTGCAGGACAGAAGATTGCCTGACTGGCAGGAGGCAAAGAATGAGAATAAAGGAGGAATTTTCTGGCTGTCTGAGGTGGCTTGTGGTGTTCTGCAGAGGTCAGTGTTGAAAGCACTTCTTCTCTCGTTATACAGTGATGCTAGAATGTTTGTGAACCCTGTAGAATTTTCTCTATTTCTGCATAACTATGACCTAAAATGTGATCAGATCTTCATCTATGTCCTAAAACTAGATAAAGAGAACTCAATTAAATAAGTAAGACAAAAACATTGTACTTATTCATTTATTTATTGAAAAAAATAATCCAATATTACATGTATTTGTTGGAAAAAGTATGTGAAGCTTTGCTTTCAGTAACTGGTGTGACCTCCTTGTATAGCAATAACTTCAACCAAGCATTTCTGGTAACTGTTGATCAGTCCTTGGAGAAATTTTAGACCATCCCTCCTTAGAAAACTGCTTCAACTCTGGGATGCTGGTGGGTTTCCTTGCATGAACTGCTTGCTTCACATCCTTCCACAACATTTCTATAAGATTAAGGTCAGGACTTTGACTCGGCCATTCCAAAACATGTATTTTTTTCTTTTTAAACCATTGTGTTGTTGATTTACTCCTGTCTCTTGGATCATTGTCTTGTTGCGTTATACGACTTCCGTTAAGGTTCAGGTGACAGACTGCTACACTGACACTCTCCTGTAAAACATCTTTATACAATTTTGAATTCATTGTTCCCTCAACGATTGCAAGCTGTCCAGGCCCTGAGGCAGTAAAGCAGCTGCAAACCATGATGCTCCTTCCACATTGCTTCAGAATTTGGATGAGGTTTTGGTGTTGGTGTGCAGTGCCCTTTTACCTCCAAACATAGCAATATGCATTTCTGCTATGTTCAACTTTGGTCTCATCTCTCCACAGAACGTTGCCCCAAGAGTATTGTAGAACTTCCAGGTGGTCTTCTGAACTTGAAACGTGCAGCAATGTTTTATTTTTTGGAGGGCAGTGTCATCCTCTGTGGTGTCCTTCCATGAACACCATTCTTGTTCAGTGTTTTTCTTATAGTGGGCACATGAACAGAGACTTCAGCAAGTGCTAGAGATTTCTGCAGGTCTTTTGCTGTCACCCTTGGGTTCTCTTTCAACTCCTTCAGTATTGCACATTGTGCTCTTGGTGTGATCTTTGCAGGATGCCCACTCCTAGGGAGAGTAGCAACAGTACTGAGTTTCCTCCATTTGTAGACAATTTCTCTTACTGTGGACTGATGAACACTCAGGTGTTTAGAAATGCTCTTGTAGCCTTTTCCAGCTTCATGCATCTCTACAATTCTTCTTCAAAGGTCCTTTGAAAGTTGTTCTGATTAAGGCATGGTACACATAAACAAATCTTTCTTAAGAAGAGCAGGCTCTGTCAGTAACCTGACCTCGCGTGTCTTTTTTATAGAGAAGGGCACATCTACAATCCACACCTCGAATCTCATCTCATTGGTTGGAACACCTGACTCCAAATAGCTCTTGTAGAAGGCATTACCCCAACGGTTTACATACTTTTTCTAACAAATACATGTGATATTGAATCATTTTTCTTAATTAATAAATGAACAAGTATAACGTCTCTGTGTTATTTATCTAGTTTTAGGACTTATGTGAAGACCTGATCACAATTTAAGTCCTATTTATGCAGGAATAAAGAAAATTCTGCAGAGTTCACAAACTTTCTAGAGTTTAATGACAGAATTGATAGATTTGTAGCCAAGTTTACGGACAATATGAAGATAGGTTGAAGGGCAGGTAGTGCTGAAGAAGCAGGGGGTCTACAGAAGAACTCAAGACAGATTTGGAGAATGGGCAATGAAGTTACAAATGGAATATAGTGGAAGGAAGTGTATGGTCACACACTTTGGTAGAAGGAATAAAGGCATAGACTATTTTGAGACAGATAGAAAATTCAGAAATCAGAGCTGCAAAGGGAGCTGAGAGTAATGTTCAGGATTCCCTAAAGATTAACTTGCAGGATGAGTTGACAGTAAGGAAGGCAAATACAATGTTAGCATTCAATTCAAGCATGTGGAGGTCAGCCAGTGAGAACAGCAAGAAGAGTTTAAAAGGAGACGGTTATTTCCTCAGCGGTTTGATCGGGGCACGACTGTGCAAACGCGTGGAGGTCAGCTAGTGAGAACAGAGAGAAGAATTTAAAAAGAAGGCAGCTTTATAGAGCAGGCAATGGAGTAGAGGATGACATAGCAGGAAGGCTTTGGCTCAACGGGGCTTTGGCGATAACAGGTTGAGACGAGGTATGTTACTTGTGTAGAATACAGACAGGAAGTATGTGTGTGAGGCCTGTTTTCTGTGCTCGGTGTCAGATGTGGGAGGTCCTGGAGAATCCCAGCCTCCCGGACGGCCACAGCTGCACCAGGTGCATTGAGCTGCAGCTCCTTAGGGAATGCATTAGGGAACTAGAGATGCAGCTTGATGATCTTTGTCTGGTCAGGGAGAGTGAGGAGGTGATAGAGAGGAGCTATAGGCAGGTAGTCACTCAGGGGCCTCGGGAGACAGATAAGTGGATAACAGTCAGGAGAGGGAAGGGCAAGAGGCAGATGCTAGAGAGTACCCCTGTGGCTGTACCCCTTGACAATAAGTACTCCTGTTTGAGTACTGCTGGGGGAGATGGCCTATCTGGGGGAAGCAACAGTGGCTGTGCCTCTGGCACAGAGTCTGGCCGTGTGGCTCAGAAGGGCAGGGAAAGGAAGAGGATGGCAGCAGTGATAGGGGACTCTATAGTTAAGGGGTCAGATAGGTGATTCTGTGGATGCAGGAAACGTGGATGGTAGTTTGCCTCCAAGGTGCCAGGGTCCGTGGTGTTTCTGATCACGTCCACAATATCCTGAAGTGGGAAGGAGAACAGCCAGAGGTCATGGTACAGATTGGTACCAACGACATAGGTAGGAAAAGGGAGGAGGTCCTGAAAACAGACTATAGGGAGTTAGGAAGGAAGTTGAGAAGCAGGACCTCAAAGGTAGTAATCTCGGGATTTCTGCCTGTGACACGTGAGAGTGAGTATAGGAATAGAGTGAGGTGGAGGATAAATGCGTGGCTGAGGGATTCAGGGGACAGGGATTCAGATTTCTGGATCCTTGGGACCTCTTTTGGGGCAGGTGGGACCTGTACAAAAAGGACAGGTTGCACTTGAATCCTAAGGGGACCAACATCCTGGTAGGGTGGTTTGCAAAGGCTATTGGGGAGAGTTTCAACTAGAATTGTTGGGGGGTGGGAACCAAACTGAAGTGACGGAGGAAGGGGCGGTTGGCTCACAAATAGAGAAAGCTTGGAGACAGTGCGAGAGGGGGGATAGGCAGGTGATAGAGAAGGGACGTGCTCAGACCGATGGTTTGACAAGTGTCTATTTTAATGCAAGGAATATTATGAACAAAGCGGATGAGCTTAGAGCATGGATCAGCACTTGGAGCTATGATGTTGTGGCCATTACAGAGACTTGGATGGTGCAGGGGCAGGAATGGCTATTTCAAGAGCCAACCTTAGCTGTTTCAGGAAGGACAGGGAGGGAGGCAAAAGAGGTGGGGACATGGCTCTGTTGATCAGAGATAGTGTCACGGCTGCAGAAAAGGAGGAAGTCATGGAGGGGTTGTCTATGGAGTCTCTGCGGTTGGACGTTAGGAACAGGAAGGGGTCAATAACTCGACTGGGTGCTTTTTATAGACCATCTAATAATAACAGGGACATCAAGGTGCAGATAGGGAGATGGATTCTGGAAAGGAGTAATAATAACAGGGTTGTTGTTGTGGGAGATTTTAATTTCCCAAATATTGATTGGCATCTCCCTAGAGTGAGGGGTTTAGATGGGGTGGAGTTTGTTAGGTGTGCTCAGGAAGGTTGCTTGAAACAACATGTGGATAGGCCTACAAGAGGAGAGACTGTACTTGATCTGGTATTGGGAAATGAACCTGGTCAGGTGTCATGTCTCTCAGCGGGAGAGCATTTTGGAGATAGTGATCACAATTCTATCTTCTTTACCATAGCATTGGAGAGGGATAGGAACAGACAAGTTAGGGAAACGTTTAATTGGAGTAAGGGGAAATGTGAGGCTATCAGGCAGGAACTTGGAAGCATAAATTGGAAACAGATGTTCTCAGCGAAACGTATGGAAGAAATGTGACATATGTTCAGGGGATATTTGCGTGGAGTTCTGCGTAGGTACATTCCAATGATACAGGGAAAGGATGGTAGGGTACAGGAACCGTGGTGTACAAAAGCTGTTGTAAATCGAGTCAAGAAGAAAAGAAGAGCTTATGAAAGGTTCAAAAAACTAGGTAAGGATAGAGACCTAGAAGATTATAAAGCTAGCAGGAAGGAGCTTAAGAATGAAATTAGGAGAGCCAGAAGGGGCCATGAGAAGGCCTTGGTGGGCAAGATTAAGGAAAACCCCAAGGCACTCTACAAGTATGTGAAGAGCAAGAGGATAAGACATGAGAAAATAGGACATATCAAGTGTGACAGTGGAAAAGTGTGTATGGAACCAGAGGAGATAGTAGAGGTACTTAATGAATACTTTGCTTCAGTATTCACTATGGAAAAGGAACTTGACAATTGTAGGGATGACTTGCAGAGGACTGAAAAGCTTGAGCATGTAGATATTAAGGAAGAGGATGTGCTGGAGCTTTTGGAAAGCATCTGGTTGGATAAGTCTGCAGGACTGGATGGGATGTACCCCAGGCTACAGTGGGAAGCAAAGAAGGAGATTGCTGAGCCTCTGGTGATGATCTTTGCATCATCAATGAGGATGGGAGAGGTTCTGGAGGACTGAAGGATTGCGGATGTTGTTCTCTATTCAAGAAAGGGAGCAGGGATAGACCAGGAAATTATAGACCAGTGAGTCTTACTTCAGTGCTTGGTAAGTTGATGGAGAAGATCCTGAGAGTAAAGATTTATGAACATTTGGAGAGGCATAATATGATTAAGAATAGTCAGCATGGCTTTGTCAAAGGCACGTCGTTCCTTATGAGCCTGATTGAAGTTTTTGAGGATGTGACTAAACACATCTATGGTAGAGCCGTAGATGTAGTGTATATGGATTTCAGCAAGGTATTTGATAAGGTACCCCATGCAAGGCTTATTGAGAAAGTAAGGAGGCATCCAAGGGGACATTGCTTTGTGGATCCAGAACTGGCTTGTCCACAGAAGGCAAAGAGTGGTTGTAGATGGGTTATATTCTGCATGGAGGTCAGTGACCAGTGGTGTGCCTCAGGGATCTGTTCTGGGATCCCTACTCTTCATGATTTTTATAAATGACCTGGATGAAGAAGTGGAGGGATGGGTTAGAAAATTTGCTGACGACACAAAGGTTGGGGATGTTGTGGATAGTGTGGAGGGTGTCATGATCCGGTCCGTAATGTCTGGATTCCAGTTCACTGTCCAGTCCATCATTCCTTATTCCAGGTTTTCTGGTTTTCTCTTTTTCTGTTGAGTGCTCTAATTGAGGCAGCTGATTCACATTTTGGGCTGACTACATAAATAGCTCCTTGGGTCAGCTTCAGTTGCTGGATGTTCCTGTTTAAACCCCCTGTTTGAATTCTTTCTCAGCCCCTTCCTCCTGAAGTCTTGCCCTGCAACCACTGTCTGAGCTTTGCCTGCACTGGAGTCAAGTTCAACTGCTGGACCAAAATAAGGAACTGTCTATCTTTTTGAACTGTCTTTGTCCATGCTGTCACTAGGTAGGTCTGGCTGTTTACTGCTACATAGTGTTGGGATCTGTCTCTGTGTCCATGCCTTTACTAGATAGGTTTGGCCATTTGCTGCTACCTTGTGTTGAGAACTGTCTCTCTGTTCTGTGTATGAGTCTGAGTCCTGGTCCATGTCCTGCTCCCTAGGAGAGGTCCTGACTCTGTATAGAGCCTCCTGGCCTGAAGTCCTGTTCCAAAGGAGGGGTTCTGGCTCTGTGTTCCATGAAGACTGTGTAAGGAATCTGGAGCAGCTGCTGGATGACCTTTGACTCATAAGGGAGAATGAGGCAGTCATAGATGAGAGCTACAAGGAGGTAGTCACACCTAGGCTGTTGGAAGCAGGTTGTTGGGTGACAGTCAGAGGGGGGAAAGCAAAGGTGAGCAGACAGGTACTGCAGAGCACCCCTGTAGCCATTCCCCTGAATAATAAGTTTACCATCCTGGATACTGTTGGTGGGGATGACTGACCAGGTGTGAGCCACGGTAGTAGGGCCTCCAGCACTGAGTCTGACCCTGTGGGGCAGAAGGGTGGAATGGAGAAGAGGAGAGCTGTTGTCATTGGAGACTCTATAGTCAGGGGAGCAGACAGGAGATTTTGTGGACGTGAGAAGGATACCCGCATGGTTTGTTGCCTCCTGGGTGCTAGGGTCTGGGATGTCTCTGACCGGGTGCATGACATCCTGGTACGAGAGGGAAAGCAACCAGAAGTTGTGATACATGTTGGGACCAATGACATAGGCAGGAAAGGGGGATGAGGTCCTGAAGAGTGAATTTTGGGAATTAGGCAGAAGGCTGAAGAACAGGACCTCGAGTGATGTTCTCAGGATTGCTGCCAGTGCTATGTGACAGAGATGGTACAAATTGGAGGAGATGGCAGTTGAATGTGTGGCTGAGGAGTTAGTACAGGGAGCAGGGTTTTAGATTTTTAGATCATTGGGATCTCTTCTGGGAAAGCTGGGACCTGTACAGATTGGATGGGTTGCACCTGAACTCGAGGGGGAGCAATATCCTTGCAGGTAGGTTTGCTAGCATGGTTCGGGAGGGTTTAAACTAATTTGCGAGGGGGATGGGACCCAGAGTGATAGAGCAGTGAAAGAAGTGCATGGAGTAAAGCCAGATCTAACACACAGAGAGGCTTTGAGGAAAGAAGCAGAATAAATGGTGTAAAGACAGTAAGGTAGAAGGGCTGAATGGCCTATTCCTGCACCTATTTTCTGTTTTTTTCTGTGTGTACCTCAATACAAGAAGCATCAGGAACAAAGATGATGAACTGAGCTTGGATACATACATGGAATTATGATAGTGGCCATTACAGAGACTTGGCTGGCACCAGGGCAGGAATGGATTCTCAATATTCTTGGATTTCAGTGCTTTAAAAGGGATGGGGAGGAGGGGTGGCATTACTGGTCAGGGATACCATTACAGCTACAGAAAGGGTGGGTAATGTAGCAGGATCCTCTTTTGAGTCAATATGGGTGGAAATCAGGAACAGGAAGGGAGCAGTTACTCTACTGGGGGTATTCTATAGGCCCCCTGGTAGCAGCAGAGATACAGAGGAGCAGATTGAGAGGCAGATTTTGAAAAGGTGCAAAAATAACAGGGTTGTTATCATGGGTGACTTTAACTTCCCTAATATTGATTGGCACCTGATTAGTTCCAAGGGTTTAGATGGGGCAGAGTTTAAGTGTGTCCAGGATGGATTCCTGTCACAGATGTGGACAGGCTGACCAGGGGGAATGCCATATTAGATATAGTATTAGGTAATGAACCGGGTCAGGTCACAGATCTCTGGGGGACAGTGAACACTGCTCCCTGGCCTTTATAATTATCATGGAAAAGGATAGAATCAGGGAGGACAGGAAGATTTTTAATTGGGAAAAGGCAAATTATGAGGCTATAAGGCTAGAACTTGCAGGTGTGAATTGGGATGATGTTTTTGCAGGGAGATGTACTATGGACATGTGGTCAATGTTTAGAGATCTCTTGCGGGATGTAAGGGATAAATTTGTCCCAGTGAGGAAGATAAAGAATGGTAGGGTGAAGGAACCATGGGTGACAAATGAGGTGGAAAATCTAGTCAGGTGGAAGAAGGCAGCATACATGAGGTTTAGGAAGCAAGGATCAGATGGATCTATTGAGGATCTATTGAAGCAAGAAAGGAGCTTAAGAAGGGGCTGAGAAGAGCAAGAAGGGGGCATGAGAAGGCCTTGGTGAGTAGGGTAAAGGAAAACCCCAAGGCATTCTTCAATTATGTGAAGGAAAAGATGAGAGGAGTAAAGGTAGGACTGATTAGAGATAAAGGTGGGAAGATGTGCCTGGAGGCTGTGGAAGTGAGCGAGGTCCTCAATGAATACTTCTCTTCAGTATTCACCAATGAGAGGGAACTTGATGATGGTGAGGACAATATGAGTGAGGTTGATGTTCTGGAGCATGTTGATATTAAAGGAGAGGAGGTGTTGGAGTTGTTAAAATACATTAGGACAGATAAGTCCCCAGGGTCTGACAGAATATTCCCCAGGCTGCTCCATGAGGCGAGAGAAGAGATTGCTGAGCCTCTGGCTAGGATCTTTATGTCCTCGTTGTCCACGGGAATGGTACCGGAGGATTGGAGGGAGGCGAATGTTGTTCCCTTGTTCAAAAAAGGTAGTAGGGATAGTCTGGGTAATTATAGACCAGTGAGCCTTACGTCTGTGGTGGGAAAGCTGTTGGCAAAGATTCTTAGAGATAGGATCTATAGGCATTTAGAGAATCATGGTCTGATCAGGGACAGTCAGCATGGCTTTGTGGAGGGCAGATCGTGTCTAACAAGCCCGATAGAGTTCTTTGACGAGGTGACCAGGCATATAGATGAGGGTAGTGCAGTGGATGTGATCTATATGGATTTTAGTAAGGCATTTGACAAGGTTCCACATGGTAGGCTTATTCAAAAAATCAGAAGGCATGGGATCCAGGGAAGTTTGGCCAGGTGGATTCAGAATTGGCTTGCCTGCAGAAGGCAGAGGGTGGTGGTGGAGGGAGTACATTCAGATTGGAGGATTGTGACTAGTGGTGTCCCACAAGGATCTGTTCTGCGACCTCTACTTTTCGTGATTTTTATTAACGACCTGGATGTGGGGGTAGAGGGGTGGGTTGGCAAGTTTGCAGACGACACAAATGTTGGTGGTGTTGTAGATAGTGTAGAGGATTGTCAAAGATTGCAGAGAGACCTTGATAGGATGCAGAAGTGGGCTGAGAAGTGGCAGATGGAGTTCAACCCGGAGAAGTGTGAGGTGGCACACTTTGGAAGGACAAACTCCAAGGCAGAGTACAAAGTAAATGGCAGGATACTTGGTAGTGTGGAGGAGCAGAGGGATCTCTGGGTACATGTCCACAGGTCCCTGAAAGTTGCCTCACAGGTGGATAGAGTAGTTAAAGCTTATGGGGTGTTAGCTTTCATAAGTCAAGGGATAGAGTTTAAGAGTCACAATGTAATGATGCAGCTCTATAAAACTCTGGTTAGGCCACACTTGGAGTACTGTGTCCAGTTCTGGTCACCTCACTATAGGAAGGATGTGGAAGCATTGGAGAGGGTACAGAGGAGATTTACCAGGATGCTGTCTGGTTTAGAGAGTATGCATTATGATCAGAGATTAAGGGAGCTAGGGCTTTACTCTTTGGAGAGAAGGAGGGTGAGAGGAGACATGATAGAGGTGTACAAGATATTAAGAGGAATAGATAGAGTGGATAGCCAGCACCTCTTCCCCAGGGCACCACTGCTCAATACAAAAGGACATGGCTTTAAGGTAAGGGGTGGGAAGTTCAAGGGGGATATTAGAGGAAGGTTTTTTTACTCAGAGTGGTTGGTGCGTGGAATGCACTGCCTGAGTCAGTGGTGGAGGCAGATACACTAGTGAAGTTTAAGAGACTACTAGACAGGTATATGAAGGAATCTAAGGTGGGGGCTTATATGGGAGGCAGGGTTTGAGGGTTGGCACAACATTGTGGGCTGAAGGGCCTGTATTGTGCTGTACTGTTCTATGTCTCTGGGCTCCTGCCCCTGTGCCCTGCCCGGGGCTCTGGACTCCTGCCCCTGTGCCTGGTGCTGGGGTTCCCTCGTCCTGTCCAAGGCACATCCAGGAGCCTCGCCCGAGAATAGACCCAGGTTCTGGGTCCCTGTCCTGTCTCTGGCTTGGAGTCTAAGCCCAGGCTCCTAGTTCCCAGTTCCTAGCCCTAGTCCTGCTTGCCTAGCCAATGTCCTAGCCCAAGTCTGTGTTCTCGTCCCAGTTCCTAGTCTGCATCCATTCATTTCCCTAACTCTCGTCTCTAGTCAAGTCCTGTTCCTAGTACTTCAGTGTGGGTGTCTTGCATTTGGGTCCACTCCTAGTGCTGCCCCCCCCCCCGCCATGACAGATGGCTGTCAGAGGTTACAGCGGGACATCGATAGGATGCAAAACTGGGCTGAGAAGTAGCAGGTGGAGTTCAACCCAGACAAGTGCAAGGTGGTTCATTTTGGTAGGTCAAATATGACAGAATATAGCATAAATGTAAAGACTCTTGGCAGTGTGGAGGATCAGAGGGATCTTGGGGTCTGAGTCCATAGGACACTCAAAGCTGCTGTGCAGGTTCACTCTGGTTTAGAAGGCACACGGTGCACTTTGCCTACATCAACCGTAGTATTGAGTTTAAGAGCCGAGAGATAATGTTGCAGCTATATAGGACCCTGGTTAGATTCTACTTGGAGTACTGTGCTCAGTTCTGGTTGCCTCACTACAGGAAGGACGTGGAAACCATAGAAAGGGTGCAGAGGAGATTTATAAGGATGTTGCTTGGATTGGGGAGCATGCCTTATGAGAATAGGTTGAATGAACTTGGCCTTTTTGCCTTGGAGCAACGGAGGATGAGAGGTGACCTGATGGAGGTGTACAAGGTGATGAGAGGCATTGATTGTGTGGATAGTCAGAGGCTTTTTCCCAGGGCTGAAATTGTTAGCACGAGGGCATAATTTTAAGGTGCTTGGAAATAGGTACAGAGGAGATGTCAGGGGTAGGTTTTTTTTTACGCAGAGTGGTGAGTGCGTGGAATGGACTGCTGGCAGCGGTGGTGGAGGTGGAAATGATAGGGTCTTTTAAGAGACTGCTGGATAGATACATGGAGCTCAGGAAAAATAGAGGGCTATGGGTAAGCCTAGGTAATTTCTAAAGTAAGGATGTGTCCGACACAACTTTGTGGGCTGAAGGGTCTGTATTGTGCTGTAGGGTTTCTGTTTCTATGTTCCTATGTTTCCTATGTTCTACAGTTCTATAAAAGCATGGATGAAATGCCAAGGCTTTATAAAGCATCGGTCAAGCCGCTCTTGGTGTATTCTGAGCAGTGTCTGAGAAAATGCGTGCTGGATTGGAAAGCGACCAGGGAAGATTCACGAGAATGATCCTGGGAATGTGAGGGTTAAGATTTGAGGAGCATTTGATCACTCTGGGCTTGTAGTTAAGTTTAGAACAATAAGGGGAATCTCATTGAAACCCATCAAATATTGAAAGACCTACAAAAGAGTGGACATGGAGACGATTTTTCATATAGTGCTGGAGTCTAGGACCAAAAGCCACAGCCTCAGAATAGAAAGATGTCTTTAGAACAGATGAGGAAAATTCATTTAGTCAGAGGGTGTTGATTCTATGGAATTCATTGCCACAGATGCCTGTGGAATCCAAGTCATTGGGTATATTTGAAGCAGATGTTGATTGGTTCTCGATCAGTAAAAGTGTCAAGAATTATGGGGTTGAGAGTAAAAATAAAATCATCCAGAATGGTGCGGTCTTTCATTGATCTTATCATGGTTATTATTCTATTACAGGTTTATTGAGTATGCCCACAAGAAAATGACTCGGGGTTGTATATGGTAACGTGGTATGTCTTCCCATTCCCTGCCTGTTCATTTTCTCATTAGTGTCTCACAATACTGCAACATGCTTTCACTGATAGTGTGGATGTCCATCTGCTTGACAGAAGGAGTGACCAATAACATATGTATGAGTCACACCCAACACTATCTTGCGTGGAGATAGGCTGATTACATGGTTTAGAGTGCAGGGTATCGCTACGGAAGTGCCTCTGACCACAATCTAATTTTCTTGCAAAATTTAACCATCCTGTTTTTCATTTTGTCATTCAGTTGAGTCCATTCTGTCACTCAACTGCTCCAGTCGATTGTGGGTGGCATAGGCAAGAGAAGTGATGTTTACACTGTAAAGCTTTCAACAGTTCCAGCATCAACTTGTTTGGAAGGTGTAGGCAGCTGTTATTTTACATCTTCTTGGGGATTCCAAAACTAGGAATAATTCCTATAATTAAAAACTTAGCAACAGCTACAACATCATTTTTGAGTTGGGTAGGCTTTTACCACTTGAGAAAATAATATACAGTAACCAGCCCATAATTATAGCCCATACATTTAGGTGACTGTATAAACTCCATTTGGAGATATACAAAGGGCTCAGCAGTGGCAGACACCAGTGATGTCTTTCCTCAATTGTGCATTTTTGCAGATGATACAATTTGCTGACACTATTCCTGCTATAGTTGAGGAACCCAAGACGTATTGCTTATCCTCAATTGTACTCATCATCCCCTTTTACTGACATGCATCAAACTGTGTATAATGTAGGTAAGCCAGGCAAAAAGAGAGGAGAGCAAAAGAATAACCAGTGGGTTGCGAATAGAGCCGTTGGGAGTCTTGCACACTGTGTTTTAGTCCATAGAATATTTTCACCCTCTCATACATCACACTGTAATTTTACAAGTTCATCAATAGAATTTTGGAATGGATTGGCTGCCTTGATGCATTGTGCTTATGAGAATCCACTGCTGCCTTGGCAGTGGAATCAGCCCATTTATTACCTTTAGACACTGTCATTCCCAAGAGCATGAGCCATACATTTAATGACAGAAACTGCAGAAAGCAACTGAATGGCATAAAAGAGATCGTCAATTAATTCATCATTCCATACCGGGGTTCCCGAAGAAGAACTCAGTCCTAAGGCATAATGTGAGTCTGTGTAAACATAGCACCAGCAATGAGGATGCAAGCCCTGGTTGGACAGACTGACGAATGTCAAATAGGGTGAACATACAGCATATCCACTTAGAACGTTCTATGTTTTAGATTGGAACAAAGACCAAGTCCAGGTTTTGACATGGAATAACCCTAAGATCGGGTTGTGGAAGAGAGGTGCCCTGGAATACTGCCTTGCAGGAGTGCAGCAGGATCCAGTATATGTAAGGATAACTGCCCCAGGGAAAACTGAAAGGATTCCTTTTGCACTGGTGTATATATAGCCTCTGGTGTCCTGGATAAAAGACGATAAACAATTGGTGCCAAGTCTTACATTGGGCAGAATCTGAAAAAGTGGATCTGCATCAGGTGGTAACTTTTCACCAATTCCATTTGTCCACTGATTTCCATATCCTATATTCTCTTCCATGTGGCCTTCAGCTCCACCCTAATTCTCCTACACATTGGGATTAATGTAGAATGGCCAATTCAGCTACCAAATACATTTAAAAAAAATTTCGGCAAAAATCAGAAAACCAAGAAATCCAATGGTCACAAGGAGAATGTGTAAACTTCATAGATTGCATGGGGGTGGTTGGGGAGGAATGTGTCAGGGTTAAATTTAGGATGACAAAGCAGTGAAACAGCAGCACTACCTGCTGTTTCACCCTTTCTGCCATTAAGCAACATTAAAGGGCATTTTACAATCATCAGCTAATATACCAACAAATCCTTGGGATGCAAGAAGAATCCTGAGCAGCTGAGGTAAACCCACACAGTCACAGAGAACATGCAAGTTTCTTGTGGACAACACCAAACAACAGGATAAGACCAGGAACCTGGATCAGTGAAACAGCAGCATCAACTGCGATCTCACTATGTCAATAAAAATAATAAAAATAAAAATACATTAATTAATTAAACCATAATGGATTGAAATAAACTGAATATAAATAAAGTAACCTACAATTTCTTGGCTAATCCTCATCACAAGAATTCCCATTAAGATGAATTGGGACTCTCGTTTGGGCTGGTGTAGATTGAAAATATGAACTCCCAAAATTAAATGCCGGGTAAAAATTACGCCCCAAGCTCTATAGTTAAACTTTGCTTTTAGAATGGACTAACATACTTGCAGGTTGCTCAACCTGCCTCAAACCTATGTAAATCCAGTATTTACATACCTGGGGTGGTTGAGGTAGCTATGTGATGGATATTCATTGTCCTAGGCCAGGGGGGCTTTCTTTTCTTACAAACACAGCTTTCTAAACACTAGCAGCTGACATTTCTAAAGATCAAGGTGTTGTTTTTGAGTAAGTTAAACTTTCAACTAATATTCTTTCCTTAGCTTGTTGCAAACAGGAGCCAGTTTTCAGTTAATGTAACTGGCAAGCATAAATCAGCTTGAAGTTAAAAGGACAATTTTGCAAACAAGCACAGTCCATATTGCAGAATTGCTGGCCCACAGCACTGGGCTTATTGCTCAAGAGGTGCAATATAAGACAAAGGATTATTTATGCAAAAACCAGGAATTCTGCAGATGCTGGAAATTCAAGCAACACGTCAAAGTTGCTGGTGAACGCAGCAGGCCAGGCAGCATCTCTAGGAAGTGGTACAGTCGACGTTTCTGGCTGAGACCCTTCGTCAGGACTAACTGAAAAGAGCTAATAAGATTTTTGATGCCTGGCCTACTGTGTTCACCAGCAACTTTGTGTGTTGCAAAGGGTTATTTAATTGGGTTTGTTTCAAATTAGACAACACTGGCTAAGTTATTTAGTTCAAGGAAACTTGCAGGCCAAATGTAAAATATCATGTTGCATATCAAATAGCTGATCTGTCAATGGTTGGAAGGTTTGCACATTCAGAGTCAGTTTCACAGCATTAATTATGGGAATCTGGAATAGCCTAATTAGCTCTTAGGCTATTTGTTCAAATATATCTGAAAGAATATCCTGTGTGAAGACAGTTATGGCTCTTTAGGAATGGTGAAAAACATCAAAAGCATAACAGAAACACGAGGTGAATGAGAATCCATTCATTTGCCTTCAATTTCAGCGTCAGTTGACTGGTTAGTGGGTATGTCTTTTTAGTTTATTGAAATTGTGACTTTTGGAAATACTTTGTTTCAGAAATGGTTTGTAATATGGAAATCATAAGATAGAAATTTTCTGAGAGTTTTAAATGTGTTTTAAGAATGTTACTTGGATCTAAATGTGAAAATAAATGAACTGTGTTTAAACTATGTTAGCTGGAAGGATATTCTCCTAGGTAGGGGTGGGCATAGCTCAAATAGTGGGTATTGGCAGGTAAACTTGCCGTGGAGGATAAACAGGAAAGTGAACTAGTCTTTGAAGATTGGGTAGTTACAGTATCACTTCCCTTTAAGTGAGGGTACCCATGACTATCTATATCAGATGGTGCTTGAGGTCTTTGTTTGAATTTAGAACTTTGCAGTCAGCAAACCCAATGCCAGGTGAGTGCTGCCAGCTTGTGGGTTTAGAATTCCATTCTGATCTGTTACCATATATTTGGTGATTGCACATTCTCCACATGACCATTTGTCATTTTGCTAATTGCTTTGGTTTCCCCTCACATCCCAATGTACACTGTTATGGTAATTGGATGCCATAAGTTATCCCTTCATGGGTAAGTGGCAAGTGGATCAAAGGGTTAATGGTTACTTGGGAAGTGATAAGCTGGAGTTGTCCAGGGAAATAAGGGAAAATAGGACTGATGGATTTTCTTTGCTAGGAGCCAGGATAAACAAGAATGGGTTGAATGGTGTGCTTTTGGATTGTGATCAGTAAATAAACTGAATGTCAGAGGTTTCAAGACAAAAAGAAAAATTTAGCCCAATATTTTTATATGCAGTCAATGTCTCATACATATTCTGCACTGAAAAGTTATTAAAAAAATCACAAAACAATGGTCACCTTTAAGTTCAAAGTAAATTTATTATCCAAGTACAAGAATGTCACCATATACAACCCTGAGATTCATTTTCTTGTGGGCATACTCAGTAAATCCTAGAACCATAATAGAATCAAGGAAAGACTACACCCAACAGGACGGACAAACAACCAGAGTGCAAATGGCAACAAACTGCAAGTACAAAGAAAATAATAAATATTAAGAACAAGAGACCTTGAAAGTGAGTGGAAAAAGCTCAATGGGGCAAGTGAAGTTGAATGAAGTTATCCCCACTGGTTTGAGCCTGATGGTTGAGGGGCAATAACCGTTCCTGAACTTAGTAGTGTAAAGCCTGAGGCTTCTATACCGTCTTTCCGATGGCAGCAGCGAGAAGAGAACATGACCAAGGACGGTGGGTGCCCCTGAGACGGATATAGTTTATTGCAACAGGAAACTTTTGAGGAATTATTCGAAGCAAAAGATGAGCATATGTTTGTGAAAAAGAATGATAAGTTAAGAAATGCTTGAGCAGAGATGCAGTAAACGTATGTCAGCATTTGTACTAAAAATATTTGTGATGCAAGAACTTTTGTATTAATCGCAGTTCTCCAAAAAGCAAAAAAGAAATGATTTCACAGTACTGAAATTTAAAAAAAAAATCTCTTCCTAGGTTCCAATGCAATCCGAAGGTTTTTTAAAAAAAATTAAATTCACATTATTTTAGTGGGTGGAAATGCCAAAAATATGGTAAGAACGAGAGCTCACATTCAGGGATGCTTGCTCAGTGAAGGAGAGGAGAGAAGGAAGTAGAGGTGAAAAAGCTGAAAGGGAAGGAAAGTGAAAACAGCGAAAGGAAGCCGGAGTCGAAGGCGAGGGGAACGCGGGCTCGGGAAACAGGAACCGGAGCTGGACGGTGAGAGGTGCCGGGGTTCGGGAAACGGGAGTCGGAGCGGACGGCGAAAGCTGTCGGGCCTCGGGAAAGGGATGCGGACTACGAGGGGTGACGGGGATCGGCGAATCGGAGCGGGTGCCGGGCGACGAATGGAGCCCGGGCTCGGGGCCGCAGACTGTTGATAAGAGGACGGGCCCGAATGTGGGGAGCGGCTCTGAGCACGGGGATTCCGGGCCCAGTGCGCTGCCAGGTTTCGGAAGCACCACTGTTGCTGACAAGCGAGGGTGTGAGAAGAGCACTGTCACCCTGTGTGTGTATACCCTCTGCCAAAAACCTGACGGAAGGTGAACGCTGTACACCTGTTCTATTACTGTCCTTTCTTCCGGAGGAACATAATTACAGTTCCTTGACCTACTTTTGGTCAGCTGTCTTGATAACCCATGATATGATTTACATTTTGCTAGAGAGCGATGCTCTGGAGTAATTTCATATTTCTTGTAATAGCGTGGTTCAAACGCAGCAAGATGTCATGGTTCCCCACTTACCCATGGATTGACAGACATCCCACCCTGCAGAAACTAATTTCAGGGAGGTAGCATCAGCCCCCACGCCCCCTGGACGACCTCCAAGGGTGTATGTATACAGGACATTTGATTATGAAAGAAAACAACAATCTATTCGATCACATATTGATACTATTTATATATATATATATATATATATATTACACACACACACACACACACACACACACACACACACACACGTATTTCTTGTTGAGTATTTTGTTGGCAGTCTCGATGCTAATATTTAAATGCTAATGCAAATAGCTTTCTTATTTCTTTTGCAAACTTTCCTTGTATTGTGATGTGGCTGGCTTGGCAGATTTGAACATTTTGCCGGAAGTCTCAACCTCATAGTCTGTGCCAATGAATTTGTTAATTTTGCAAGACATCAGATTCACAAAATTCACAATTGTATATATTATCATGGAGTCTTTTTTTATTCTATTACAACTTTAAGCAAGTCTACAGGGAGTTTGGCTTCATCACATAGGACATCAATGGAGTAGCTCCTTAGCAGCTAGCCAGCTACTTTAAATAATGTTAGCTATGCTAATGAACGAATGACATCTGTTAAACTCACCTCAACATGTCTTTTACAGTCATTTAACCCACCATGGGCAATAGAAAAGTCACTGTTGCAAGCAGTGCAGCGAGCAACACTGTCATTATTTTGACCCCCTATTAGGCAGGGGTACACTTTAGTGTAGTCTGGGGTGAAGTACATTTTGTATTTTTTTTTTGGAACACTCTGCCATGGTGCTGCAGGACACTAAACTGAACTGATGGACAATGAAAGAGAGAGGTCGACTGTAAAGCCCGCCCACTGAGAAAACTGATTGGTGTCTCTTTGTGCTAAGTAGACCTATCAGGATTCCCCCTCTTCCACCCTCCCCCGAAAAAATTGATTTCCGGGATATTGTATATAATTTGTGGGCGTCAGGGTTCTGCTATTGATGTGCAGGAGACTCCCGGAACTTCCGGGAGAGGTGGGATGTCTGGATTAATATGTAATAAGTTGCTTCTACTTAACATAAGAACATATGACATAGGAGTAGAATCAGGCCATTCAGCTTATCATGTCTGCTCTACTATTCCATCATGGCTGACTAATTATCCATCTCAACTCTATTCTCCTGCTGTCTCCCTGTAATCTTTGATGCCCTGACTAATCAAGAACCTATCAACCTCCACTTTAAATATACTCAATGATTTCACCCCCAGAGTTGGAATGCAATGAATTCCACAGATTCACTACTCTGCCTAAAGAAATTACTCCTCAACTCTGTTCTAAATGGATGACCCTCTATTCTGAGGTTGTGCCCTCCTGTGGTAGACTCCCCAACAACAGGAAACATCATCTCCACATTCACTATAATTCAATATACAACAGGTTTCAATGAGATCACTCCTCATTCTATTAAACGCCAGTGAGTAAAAGTCCAGAGCAATCAAATACTCATATGTTAGCCCTTTCATTCCTGGGATCATTTTTATGTACTTCCTCTGGACCCTCTCTATTGCAAGCATATCTTTCCTGAGATAAGGGGTCTAAAACTGTTCACAATACTTCAATTACAGTCTGACCAATGCCTTATAAAGCCTCAGCATTACATCCTTGATTATATATTATAGTTCTCTCGAAATGAATGCTAACATTGCATATACCTTCCTTACCACCAACTTAACCTGTAAGTTAACCTTGACCTCTAATTTTTGAATTTTCTCACGGTTTAGAAAATAGTCTACATTTTTATACCTTGTACCAAAGTGCATGACTATACACACTATTCCATCTGTCACTTCTTTGCCCATTCTCCTAATCTGTCTAAGTCCTTCTGCAGGCTCCCTCATTCCTCAACACTTCTAGCCCCTCCACCTACCTTTGTATCATCTGCAAAGTAGACCAAAAAGTCATCAATTCTGTCATCCAAATTATTAACACAATAATGTGAGGAAAAAGTGGTCCCAACACCAGCCCCTGCAGAATACCAATAGTTGCTGACAGCCAATTTGAAAAGGCCCATTTTAACATCATTCCTGCCAAACAGCCAATCTTCTATCCATGCTAGTATTTTTCCTGCAATACCATGGGCTCTTATATTGTTTAGTGGTCTCATGTATGGCACCTTGTCGAAGGCCTTATGGAAATCCAAGTAACTAACATCCACTGACTCTCCTTTGTCTATCCTGCTTGTTATTTCATCAAAGAATTTCAACAGATTTGTCAGGAAAGATTTCCCCTCAAGGAAACCATGCTAATTTTGGCTTATTTTATCATGCGCCTTCAAGTACCTTGAAGCCTCATCCTGAATAATGGACTTCAACATCTTTCCAACCACTGAAGTCAAGCTATTATATGCCCTCTCCTTTCCTTTTATTTTGCTTTTAACTTCCCTTGTCAGCCACAGATGTGCCATCCTCCTGTTAGAATACTACTTCTTTGGGATGGGTTTATCTTGCACCTTTTGAATTGCCCCCAGAAATGCCAGCCATTGCTGTTCTGCCATCATCGCTGCTTGTATCCCCTTCCAATCAACATTGGTCATCTGCTTTCTCATACCTCTAATTCCCTTTACTCTACTATAATATTGATACATCAGGAGAGAGCTTCTCCCCCTCAAACTGCAAGGTGAATTCTATCATATTATGATCACTGACTTCTAAGTGTTCTTTTAACTTAAGCTTACTAATCAAATCTGGTTCATTTCACAACACCCAGTCTAGAGTTGCCTTTTCCCCAGTGGCCTCAACCACAAACTGCTCTAAAAAGCCACCTGATAGGCATTCTACAAACTCCCTGTCTTGTGATCCAGCACCAACCTGATTTTCTCAAACTACCTGCATATTGAAATCCCCCATGACCATCATAACATTGCCCTTTTTTCATGCCTTTTCTATCTCCTGTTGTAATTTGTACCCCATACTGTTCTTAGGCCTGTGTATAACACCTATCAAGGTCTTTTTTACCCTTGCTGTTTCTTAACTACCCGCAAGGATTCTACATTTTCCGATCCTGTGAAACCACTTTCTAAGGATTTGATTTCATTTCTTAATCAACAAAGCTACCCCACTCCCTGCCTATCTGTCTATCCTTTTGATACAATGTGTATCCTTAAATGTTAAACTTTGAACTATGATCTTTTTACACCCTCAACTCAGCGATGCTGACATTGTTAAACCTGCCAATATCTAACTGTGTTCCAAGATCATCTGACTTATTCTGTATACTGTGTGCATTTAGATATAACACCTTCAGTCCTGTTCTCATCACCGTTTTCAATTTTGTCTAATATTACACTTCAACTTATCCCACTGACTGCAATTTTGCCCTATCATCTGCCTGACCTTCCTCACAGTCTCACTACACACTACGTCTACTTGTATACGACTGCCTCATCCTCAGCCCTATCACTCTGGTTCTTATCCCCCAGCCAAATTAGTTTAAATCATCCCCAATATCTTTAGCAAACCTGTCTGCAAGGTTATTCATTTCCCTTGAATTCAGTGTAACTTTTCCTTCGAGTTCGGTGTAACCTTTTCTTTTTAAGGTCATACTGTGATCCCAATGATCTTGAAATCTGAAACCCTGCCTCCTACACCAATTCCTCAGCTGCACGTATATCTGCCTATTCTTATGCTCACTGGCACTTGGCCCACAGGCAGCAATTTAGAGGTTACTATCCCTGAGGTCTACTTTTCAGCTTTCTACCCAACTCCTTATATTCTCTCTTCAGAACCTCATCACTTTTCCTAACTATGTCATTAGTACCACTATAACATGATTTTCAGCTGTTCATCCTCCTCCTTTAGAATGTTATGGACCCAAACTGAGACATTTGTGACCCTGGCACCTAAGAGGCAACATACCAGCTGGGTGTGTCTCACGTGTACAGAATCTCCTGTGTGCTCCTGTAACTATCACTACTGCACTCCACTTCTCCCTCCTTCCTTTCTGAACCACTGAGCCAGACTCAGAGTATATCAGAAATAAAAATGTAAAAGCTGTAACTCTGAGTTAAAACAGAATCTGCTGGTAGTACTCAGCCGGTTGGGCAGCATCTTTGAGTTATTCAGTATGGAAACAGGTCCTTTGGCCCAACTCATCCATGCTGACCAAGTTGTCTATCTAAGATGGTTCCTAGGTATGTGCTTTGTGCTGTGTGTGACTGTTGTTACTGTGTTTTGCACCTTGACCCCAGAGTTTTGTTGCTTCATTTGGCTGTATTCATGAGTAGTCATGTGTGGTTGAATGACAATTAAATTTGAATTTAATTGAATTTGATAGTGTTTGCCAGCGTACATCCACATTTGGTGAGAAACCAATTTATCCTTTCAGGTTGGTAACTTTTTATCATAACTGGGGAAAATTTTGAAATTAAGCATGTGTTAATCTGCAGAAAAGTGGGAATTAGGAGAGCAGAGGATGGATACAAGTAATAATAGATAGTGCCTATTGGTATCCATTGAGGAAATGTGTCCAAGTTGATCTGCAAGAGGAGTAACATGAGGGGGGCACAGCTTTGATTTTCTCAGTGGGTGACAATTTTACAGGGCACCTGCATTCAGTCTTCAGGAGTGATCCTGAGCTACTGGCCATTCCTAGTCAGGTAATGGTCAGGTTCTGTTTCTAATTTTGTCCATGTCAGAAAATACACAAAAATCACTCAATATGATATCAAATGGCATCAAAAACACAAAAGACTAATCAGAAAGAACATTGCTTAAAGTGGAGAGAGAGAAAAAGAGAGGCAGGAACTAGTTCTGCCATTTATCTAGGATGGTGTGAATGAATGGATGTACACATATCAGATTTTTGAATTTGATAATATAGGATCTTGTTCAGATATAGGCTTTTCCATATGCTGGGCATTTTAATCCAAGGACAGCCTGTATCTCAGTGCCAAAACTGTCTCTGTCTGCAGCATCCTGCTCTGCTATGATGAGGCCCAATGCAAGCTTGAGGAATAACACCGCATATTCTATGGACATGGAGTCTGATTGGGCTAGAAAACTTTCTCCATCGTAGAGGCATTTGAGGGTAACCAGTAAAATGTTTATCTGAGGAAAAATCCAATAGGCCCGTGCAGTTCATTTACTGACAATGTTTAAAACAGAGATGAATAATTGAATCAAACAAGATGGTGTTAGTGTAGAAAACTGGCAGCGAGGCAGGAAATCAGCTATGATCACACTTAATTGCAGAGCAACCACAAGGGGCCCTCTGGCTAAGTTTCCTTTTCTTAATTTAATCTCTCCTTGACATATACCTTAAAGCCTAAATTCTACTAAAAGCAATTTTTGCCTGCCACAGTTGCTGTGGAATCTAAGCTGAAATGATTGCAATTTGCCTTTTAAGAGAAGCATAAATTAGATATTTGCTTACTAGCCTATCATTTCAACCCCCCCTCTTTCTGAGAAATGACCAGTGCATTGAGACAGAGTTGTACAACAAAGAAAAAAGGCAGCCCTTGGATCTATCGTGTCCATATACCGAAATCCCGCTTGCCCTGATTAGGTCCATATCCATCTATACCTTGCTGCTTCAAGTGTCTGTCTAAATGCAGTGATGGTATCTAATTCCGTCTGCCCTAAGTTTCCAATCTCTCCTGTTCTGTGTGAAAATTTAGAAAAAAATTTCCTCTAAAATCCCCTGTAAAACGATTTTCTTTTCCCTTAAACATTACAATTTTGTTACCCCTACCATAACACTGTTTCATTTGGCTGTATTCATGGGTAGTTGAATGACAATGAAAATTAAATTTGAATTTGCAAAAGAATTCTGATCCTCTGTCTGATCTGTGCCTCTTACATTGCTATATATCTCCATCAGGTCACTCTCCAGCCTCTCTCATTTCAGGGAAAAGAAATCAACATACCCAATCTTCATCTATAGTTAAATTCCTCTGATCCAGGCAAATCCTGGTGAATCTCCTCTCCCCTGCACTCTCTCTAGCAAAACCATATCCCTTCCACACTAAATTTACTTTGCACACAATACTCCAAGCGCAGTTCAACATGTTTCATGTAAAGTGGTGTCACAGGTAGATAGGGTCATAAAGAAAACTTTAGGCACATTGGCCTTCATAAATATTGAGTGGAGGAGATGGGATGTTATGTTGAAATTGTATAAGACATTAGCGGGGACTTCCGGTAGAGCTCATGGAGTGAAGTCGTGTTCTTGACTCGCTCCATTACCTCTGAGTTTTTCTTCTTATGATCAGCTATATTTTAACTAACCATTAAGGCATCGACTTTTACAATACTTTGAAACAAATTGGCCTCTTTGATAATCGGGTGCTTTTAGGTCTGCTATGTCTAAGAATGGAATAATGGGAAAGACGGCAAACCTCCGGTTAGACCGATTAAGGTACCGATTTTCCTCCGACTGAACCACCGGTGACTTTGAAAGCTATATCAGATCTAATTCAAAGGGAAATTTCAACCTCTATTACGGAGCTGATTCGTGCGGAAATTTCAATTAATTTTCAGAAAATTGCCGATTCAATCGATAAAATACAAACATCTATCACGGAACATCAGTCGGCTATATCTAATCTTCAAAAGTCCACGCAACAAGATGAACTCAAGATGGGGAAAATTGAAGAAACAATTACTATAATGAAGAAAAAACTTGACTTTCTGACCTTTAAAAACTCTGACTTAGAATCCAGAATGCGACGGCAGAATCTTCGAATGATTGGTGTGTGTGAAGCTGTTGAATCTGACAACCCTATGAAGTTTTTTCTCAACTTTTAAAAGATGCATTTCCTACTGTATTTCCTGACCAAGCACTGTTATTGGATCGTGTTCAGAGTTCCATCATACTCGTCTAAGTCAGATAAACCTCGACATGTCATCTTACGTTTTCATTACTTTCAAGACAAGGAGAAACTGTTTCAATTCGTTCGATCTAAAGGTTACATTGATTTTTTGGATCTTCATTTTCAGTTCGTGGAGGATTTCAGCAAACCAATTCGGGATCAACGGGTTTGTTACAGATCTGTGATGTCGGAACTCTACAAGATGGATTTAAAACCAGCGCTGCTTTACCCAGCACGTCTAAGGATTCGTACGTTGGATGGAGCCCTCCGTTTTTTTGAATCTCCATCGGATGCCCAGAGTTATCTGGATCAATTTTCACCTTCAACATCTTAATCGTAATCTTTAACTATCTCCGTTTGATCGGAGGTTGTGAATCTGTCGGTCTTAATTTTTTTTGCCTTATATGGGCAGAAAAGTTTATTTTTGATTGATTAATATGGTTGCTAAACTTTCTATCTGCGTCATTCCTTTCTGGGTGGTTATTTCCTCCGTCATTCTACGTATTTCCTTTGAGGCCTTAAATTTTGTAGTTTTTAAATCTTTTTTTGGTAGGTTTTCATAACTAGTTTATGTTAATAATTTCATTTCTTTTTTTGTATATTCATAGGGTCTGGGGTTTGTTGTGGTTTTTATATTTTCTGGCTTTTTCTGTTGTGTTTGTTTTAATTGATTTACTTTCTTTACTCTTTTACTGTTTTATAACTAGCTGATCTTTTTTATATTTACACTTTTTTTTAGGGAGCGTCTATCGGAAGTCATGGGGGTAGTTTTAGTGCTTCTTTCCGGCTGGTCTGTTTTAGATTTAGCCTTGGGGTCATGGGGTGGGGGGTGGTGGGAGGGGCTTCACGTTTTAGATTTTTTTCTTCTTGGGCTATTTACACTATTGAAGTATTGGTTGCGTTCTCCTCCCAGTTATCTCTTGTTTGTTCTGTTCCCTTTCCGGGTTCGTGGGTTGAGCCTATCGTCAATCCTCCTTTTTGCGGGTTGACTTTAGAGTTTATGGAGTCTATTATTAATTTTGTCTCCTGGAATACTAATGGTCTAAACCATCCTATTAAAAGGAAAAAAGTTTTTAGTGTTCCGGAGACTTAAAGCACAAATTCTATTTTTACAAGAGACCCATGTGCGGAGAGGGGACTTTTTTTTAAATTCTGGAAGGAACAACAGTTTCATTTGAGCTCTAACGCTAAGATTCGAGGCGTCTCTATTTTTATAGACTCCTCAGTTACTTTTATACAACATGATATTATCTCTGATCCAAATAGAAACATAGAGAATAGGTGCAGGAGTAGGCCATTCGGCCATTCGGCCCTTCGAGCCTGCACTGCCATTTATTATGATCATGGCTGATCATCCAACTCAGAACCCCGCCCCAGCCTTCCCTCCATACCCCCTAACCCCCATAGCCACAAGGGCCATATCTAACTCCCTCTTAAATATAGCCAATGAACTGGCCTCAACTGTTTCCTGTGGCAGAGAATTCCACAGATTCACCACTCTGTGTGAAGAAGTTTTTCCTAATCTCGGCCCTAAAAGGCTTCCCCTCTATCCTCAAACTGTGACCCCTCGTTCTGGACTTCCCTAACATCGGGAACAATCTTCCTGCATCTAGCCTGTCTAATCCCTTTAGGATCTTGTATGTTTCAATTAGATCCCCCCTCAATCTTCTAAATTCCAACGAGTACAAGCCCAGTTCATCCAGTCTTTCTTCATATGAAAGTCCTGCCATCCCAGGAATCAATCTGGTGAACCTTCTCTGTACTCCATCTATGGCAAGGATGTCTTTCCTCAGATCAGGGGACCAAAACTGCGCACAATACTCCAGGTGCGGTCTCACCAAGGCCTTGTACAACTGCAGTAGTACTTCCCTGCTCCTGCACTCAAATCCTCTCGCTATAAATGCCAGCATACCATTCGCCTTTTTCACCGCCTGCTGTACCTGCATGCCCACTTTCAATGACTGGTGTATAATGACACCCAGGTCTCGTTGCACCTCCCCTTTTCCTAATTGGCCACCATTCAGATAATAATCTGTTTTCCTATTTTTGCCACCAAAGTGGATAACTTCACATTTATCCACATGAAATTGCATCTGCCATGAATTTGCCCACTCACCCAACCTATCCAAGTCACCCTGCATCCTCTTAGCATCCTCCTCACAGCTAACACTGCCACCCAGCTTCGTGTCATCCGCAAACTTGGAGATGCTGCATTTAATTCCCTCATCCAAGTCATTAATATATATTGTAAACAACTGGGGTCCCAGCACTGAGCCTTGCGGTACCCCACTAGTCACCGCCTGCCATTCTGAAAAGGTCCCGTTTATTCCCACTCTTTGCTTCCTGTCTGCTAACCAACTCTCCACCCACACCAATACCTTACCCCCAATACCATGTGCTTTAAGTTTGCACACTAATCTCCTGTGTGGGACCTTGTCAAAAGCCTTCTGAAAATCCAAATATACCACATCCACTGGTTCTCCCCTATCCACTCTACTAGTTACATCCTCAAAAAATTCTGAGATTCGTCAGACATGATTTTCCTTTCACAAATCCATGCTGACTTTGTCTGATGATTTCACTGCTTTCCAAATGTGCTGTTATCACATCCTTGATAACTGACTCCAGCAGTTTCCCCACCACTGACGTTAGGCTAACTGGTCTATAATTCCCCAGTTTCTCTCTCCCTCCTTTTTTTAAAAAGTGGAGTTACATTAGCCACCCTCCAATCCTCAGGAACTAGTCCAGAATCTAACGAGTTTTGAAAAATTATCACTAATGCATCCACTATTTCTTGGGCTACTTCCTTAAGCACCCTGGGATGCAGACCATCTGGCCCTGGGGATTTATCTGCCTTCAATCCCTTCAATTTACCTAACACCACTTCCCTACTAACATGTATTTTGCTCAGTTCCTCCATCTCACTGGACCCTCTGTCCCCTACTATTTCTGGAAGATTATTTATGTCCTCCTTAGTGAAGACAGAACCAAAGTAATTATTCAATTGGTCTGCCATGTCCTTGCTCCCCATAATCAATTCACCTGTTTCTGTCTGCAGGGGACCTACGTTTGTTTTTACCAGTCTTTTCCTTTTTACATATCTATAAAAGCTTTTACAGTCCGTTTTAATGTTGCCTGCCAGTTTTCTCTCAATCTTTTTTCCCCTTCCTAATTAGGCCCTTTGTCCTCCTCTGCTGAACTCTGAATTTCTCCCAGTCCTCAGGTGAGCCACTTTCTCTGGCTAATTTGTATGCTTCTTTGGAATTGATACTATCCCTAATTTCTCTTGTCAGCCACGGGTGCACTACCTTCCTTGATTTATTCTATTGCCAAACTGGGATGAACATTTGTTGCAGTTCATCCATGCAACCTTTAAATGCTTGCCATTGCATATCCACCGTCAATCCTTTAAGTGTCATTTGCCAGTCTATCTTAGATAATTCATGTCTCATACCTTCAAAGTTACTCCTCTTTAAGTTCAGAACCTTTGTTTCTGAATTAACTATGTCACTCTCCATCTTAATGAAGAATTCCACCATATTATGGTCACTCTTACCCAAGGGGCCTCTCACAACAAGATTGCTAATTAACCCTTCCTCATTGCTCAAAACCCAGTCCAGAATAGCCTGCTCTCTAGTCGGTTCCTCGACATGTTGGTTCAAAAAAAACCGTCCCGCATACATTCCAAGAAATCCTCTTCCTCAGCACCTTTACCAATTTGGTTCACCCAATCTACATGTAGATTGAAGTCACCCATTATAACTGCTGTTCCTTTATTGCACACATTTCTAATTTCCTGTTTAATACCATCTCTGACCTCACTACTACTGTTAGGTGGCCTGTACACAACTCCCACCAGCGTCTTCTGCCCCTTAGTGTTACGCAGCTCTACCCATATCGATTCCACATCTTCCCGGCTTATGTCCTTCCTTTCTATTGTGTTAATCTCTTCTTTGACTAGCAACGCCACCCCACCTCCCCTTCCTTCATGTCTATCCCTCCTGAATATTGAATATCCCTGAACGTTGAGCTCCCATCCCTGGTCACCCTGGAGCCATGTCTCTGTGATCCCAACTATATCATAATCATTAATAACAATCTGCACTTTCAATTCATCCACCTTATTACGAATGCTCCTTGCATTGACACACAAAGCCTTCAGGCGCTCTTTTACAACTCTCTTAGCCCTTATACAATTATGCTGAAAAGTGGCCCTTTTTAATGCTTGCCCTGGATTTGTCGGCCTGCCACTCTTACTTGGTAGATTTCTACTGGTTAGTGGTCTAATATTTAATAAAAAGGTAGTTTTGGTTAATGTTTATGCTCCCAATATGGACTGTCTGGAATTTTATAAATCATTATTCAATCAGTTCCCGAATTTGAATGAGTTTTCATTGATCTGGGGCGGAGATCTTAATACCTGTTTATCTCCAGCTTTGGACCGTTTGGCTCCTCTACGGACCTTACCTAATAAATCTGCAACTTTGATTAATTCATTCCTCTCTGATTCTGGGTCGACGGACATTTGGCATTTTTTTTGCATCCTCAGGAAAAATTTTTTTTTTTTCACATGTTCACCATTCCTATTCAAGAATTGATTATTTCTTTATTGACTCTTGTCTTATTTCTTCAGTGATTAAATGTGAATATGACTCTATAACCATTTCGGATCATGCTCCACTTAAGCTTTCTATTAAAATTCAGGCCAATACACAAAATAATAGACAATGGCGTTTTAATTTGCTGTTGCTTCAGGACTCGGACTTTGTTAACTTTATGAATGAACAGATTGATCTTTTTTTTTACAATCAACTATACAGAGGATATTTCTGAACTTTCTTTGGGATACTTTTAAAGCTTATATTCGTGGTCAGATTATCTCGTATTCTGCTGCTTTGAGGAAGAAGCTGAAGCAGGAGGAGTTGGTAATTGTGGACAAGATTAAGGAAATTGATAAGAAATATGTTACAGCTCCCTCTGAGGAGTTATATAAACAAAGAACTGAACTTCAAATGGAACAGTTTATTACTTTCGTCCTTGATTGTAAACCAATTAAAGAAAACAAGTGAATTTTATGTACATAGTGACAAAATTGGCAAACTGTTGGCTAACCAATTGAAGTCTAATTATGCTAAATCTCAAATTAATCAGATTTATAATCAAAATGATCGACTGATACTTGATCATGTGGGGATTAATCAAACCTTCTTTGATTTTTATTCTTCCTTATATCAATCAGTCTTCTTGAGACTCTAAATATATGAATGATTTTTTAGATAACCTAGATTTCCCTGAGATTTCACAGGATATGTCTTCTATGCTAGATACTCCCATTACCACTGATGAGATTAAGTGTTATTTCCTCTATGAACCTGGGGAAAGCTCCTGGCCCTGATGGGTTTACCGCAGAATTTTATAAATGTTTTGCACCTTCATTAATCCCTTGGTTCTGTAGGGTTTTCGAGGCTTCATTAAAACTTGGTAAACTTCCCGAATCTTTCAATAGAGCATCAATCTCTCTAATATTAAAGAAGGATAAAGATCCTGCTCAATGTGCATCTTATAGACCAATATATTTATTAAATGTTGATTCTAAAATTTTTTTCTAAATTATTAGCAAACAGATTAGAAAAAGTACTTCCTTTAATTATTTTGGAAAACTAAACTGGTTTTATTAAAGGTCGTTACTCTTTTTATAACATTCGCACACTGTTAAATATTGTTTATACCCCCTCACACAATGTTCCTGTGTTATCTCTTTAGATGCTGAGAAAGCTTTTGATAGAGTAGAATGGCCTTACTTATTTAAGGTGCTTGAAATGTTTAATTTTAGCTCGAAATTTATATCCTGGATCAAACTGTTATATCATTCTCCTGTGGCCTCGGTCCATACTAACTCTTTAAGCTCACCTTTTTTCCCTCTTTTTTGAGGTATTCGACAAGGTTGTCCTCTTAGTCCTTTATTATTTGATATTGCATTAGAACCTCTTGCAATTGCCATTCGAGAATCTCCAAATATTACTGGGATAACTCAGGGCTTAAAATCCCATAAAATATCACACTATGCTGATGACTGACTTTTATATATTTCTAATCCTCAAAAATCCATCCCTGCTGTTTTAGAGCTATTAGCACAATTTAGTCTTTTTTTTCAGGTTATAAATTAAATCTTAGTAAGAGTGAACTTTTCCCAATTAATAAACAACTTCCCTTATATCATAACTTTCCATTTAAATTGATTAATAATTTTTCATATCTTGGGATTAAAATTACTTGTAAACAAAGATTTATGTAAGATTAATTTTTTACCCTTAATTGACCATATTATTCAACTTTCATCTAAATGGTTTCCATTATATTTAACTTTGGTCGTATTAATGCAGTTAAAATGTTTTTTCTGCCAAAATTTTTATATATTTCAGGCATTACCGATTTTTGTTCCAAAACCATTTTTTGATAAAGTTGACTCAAAAATTTCTTCATTTATTTGGCAAAATAAAAACCCAAGACTGGGTAAAATCCATTTACAGAAAGCTAAGAGATGGAGGTTTAGCATTACCTAACTTTAGATTCTATTATTGGGCAATTAATATTCAGCATATGAAATTTTGGTTACTTGACCAGGATATACTATCCATTCCTAAATGGGTAGCATTGGAATTACAATCTGTTCAGGGCTATACACTTGGCTCTATTTTAGGTTCCTCTCTTCCTTTTGATTTGAAACGCCTTAAACAAGTGTCTAACCCGATAGTTAAATATACCTCACGTATTTGGTTTCAATTCAGAAAATTTTTTGATCTTAACCAATTTGGGCTAGTGATTCCTATTTTAGGTAACATTTTTTCCTCCCTCTTTCACAGATCGTGCTTTTCAAATTTGGAAGACGAAGGGTATTTCACGGTTTTTGGATTTTTTGTTTAGATGGTTCCCTTATGTCTTTTGAACAATTATCTAATAAATATAATTTATCAAGAATACATTTTTTAGATATCTACAAGTTAGAAATTTCCTAAGTACTATACTTCCTTTCCAATGCTTCCTCCTACATATAGATACTATAATTAACCTTAATCCATGTCAGAAAGGTGCATCGGCTATGATTTATAATATTATGAAACTTAGGAAAGCTCCATTTGATAAGATTAGGGTAGATTGGGAACAGGAATTGGGTTCTATCATTTCTGTGGATGACTGGGGGCAGATTTTACGATTAGTCAATACTTCCTCTATCTGTGCTAAACATTCCCTAATTCAATTTAAAGTTGTTCATAGAGCACATATGTCCAAAGATAAATTAGCTCGCTTTTATTCTCATATTAATCCTTTTTGTGATAGATGTCTGGGGCAGATAGCCTCTTTAACTCATATGTTTTGGTCTTGTCCTACTCTGGAAACTTTTTGGAGAGACATTTTTAATATTAAAGGTATTGAATATAGATATCTCTCCTCACCCTATTACTGCTATCTTTGGATTACCTAAAATTTCCAGTAATCTTTCTCCTTCAGCCCATAGAATGATTGCATTTCTTACTTTAATGGCGAAAAGATGTATCTTACAACATTGGAAAGAGCTTAATGCTCCAACTACCTTTTCTTGGTTTTCTCAGACGATATTATGCTTGAATTTGGAGAAAATTAGAAGCAATCTCTGATTCCTCACTTAAATTTGAACAGACCTTGAGATCTTTTATTCAATATTTTCATTTAATGTAATTTTTTTCTCTTTGCTCCATATTTATATTCCCTTTTTTTTAAACTGTTTTTAATGGAGGTCGGGTTTGAGGACATGATTTTAAGTTCTTTAACTCTGCTTGGTTCCAAGTTAGCCCATTGCTTTGCTTTGCTTTTAGTTTAGTTGCACGGTGGGTTTTGGGTTTTTTCCTTTCCTCTATTGATATATAAATATATGTATATTAGTATACTATTATGTTACCTTATGTTTAAATTACATTGTATCATTTTTTATCTGTGTTAATATCTCCTGTAATTTTATTATATTCTAACAGTGTATTAGTGCCTATATGGCTTACCTTTTTGTATACTTATTCAATAAAAAGATTTAAAAAGAAAGACATTAGCGAGGCCTAATCTGGAGTATTGTGTGCAGTTTTGGTCACCTACCTACAGGAAAAATATAAACAATGTTGAATGAGTACAGAGAAAATTTACTGGGATGTTGCTGGGTCTAGAGGACCTGAGTTATAAGGAAAGATTGAATAGATTAGGGCTATATTCCTTAGAATGTAGAAGATTGATAGAAGTATACAAAATTGAGGGGTATAGATAGGGTTAACACAAACAAGCTTCTTCCACTGTTGGGTGGTATTAAAACCAGAGCACATGGGTTGAGGGTGAAAGGTGAAGAGTTTAAAGGGAACATGAGGAGAAACTTCACTCAGAGGGTTGTGAGAGTGTAGAATGAGCTGCCAACACAAGTGATGCAAGTGAGGTTGATTTCAATGTTTAAGAGAGGTTTGGAAAAGTACATGGATGATAGAGGTATGGAGGGCTATGGTCCTGGTGCAGGCTGATGTGAGTAGGCATGGACTAATGGGCCAAAAGGACCTCTTACTGTGCTGTGCTTCTCTACGATTATGATATCCCAACTTTTTTTTTGCACGATCGTTGTTGAACTTGAACTTCTATGTTTAATGCTCCAATCTGTGAATGCAAATGTGCCATATGCGACCTTTACCACCCTATCTATCTACTTTCCACAAACTATAGACTTGAACCTCAATTAAAAGGAAAAAAATTGTTAGGACCAAAATTGGGCCCTTGAAGACAGAAGCGGGTGAATTTATTATGGGGAACAAGGAGATGGCAGACGAGTTGAACAGGTACTTTGTTTGTGTCTTCCCTAGTGAAGGCAGATCCAATCTCCCAGATGTAATAGTGGCCAAAGGAGCTAGGGTAATGGATGAATTGAAGGAAATTTATATTAGGCAGGAAATGGAGTTGGATAGGCTGTTGGGTCTGAAGGCTGATAAGTCCCCGGGACCTGATGGTCTGCATCCCAGGGTACTTAAGGAGGTGGCTTTAGAAATCGTGGACGTATTGGTAATCATTTTCCAATGTTCTATAGATTCAGGATCAGTTCTTGTGGATTGGAGGGTGGCTAATGTCCTCCCTCTCCAAGAAGGGAGGAAGAGAGAAAACAGGGAACTATAGACTGGTTAGCCTGACGTCGGTGGTGGGAAAGATGCTGGAGTCAATTATAAAAGATGAAATTACAACACATCTGGATAGTAGTAATAGGATTGGTCCGAGTCAGCATGGATTTATGAAGGGGAAATTGTGCTTGACTAATCTTCTGGAATTTTTTGAGGATGTAACTATGAAAATGGACAAGGGAGAGCCAGTGGATGTAGTGTACCTGGACTTTCAGAAAGCCTTTGATAAAGTCCCACATAGGAGATTAGTGGGCAAAATTAGGACCCATGGTATTGGGGGCAGAGTACTGACATGGATTGAAAACTGGCCGGCTGACAGAAAACAAAGTAGCGATTAATAGGTCCCTTTTTAGAATGGCAGGCGGTGACCAGTGGGATACTGCAGGGTTCAGTGCTGGGACCGCAGCTGTTTACAATATGTATTAATGATTTAGATGAGGGAATTAAAAGTAACATTAGCAAATTTGCTGATGACACAAAGCTGGGTGGCAGTGTGAAATGTGAGGAGGATGTTATAGAAACAGAAAATAGGTGCAGGAGTAGGCCATTCGGCCCTTTGAGCCTGCACCGCCAGTTATTATGATCATGGCTGATCATCCAACTCAGAACACCACCCCAGCCTTCCCTCCATACCCCCTGACCCCCGTAGCCACAAGGGCCATATCTAACTCCCTCTTAAATATAGCCAATGAACTGGCCTCAACTGTTTCCTGTGGCAGAGAATTCCACAGATTCACCACTCTCTGTGTGAAGAAGTTTTTCCTAATCTCGGTCCTAAAAGGCTTCCCCTCTATCCTCAAACTGTGACCCCTTGTTCTGGACTTCCCCAACATCGGGAACAATCTTCCTGCATCTAGCCTGTCCAATCCCTTTAGGATCTTGTACATTTCAATTAGATCCCCCTTCAATCTTCTAAATTCCAACGAGTACAAGCCCAGTTCATCCATTTTCTTCATATGAAAGTCCTGCCATCCCAGGAATCAATCTGGTGAACCTTCTCTGTACTCCCTCTATGGCAAGGATGTCTTTCCTCAGATTAGGGGACCAAAACTGCACACAATACTCCAGGTGTAGTCTCACCAAGGCCTTGTACAACTGCAGTAGTACCTCCCTGCTCCTGTACTCGAATCCTCTCGCTATGAATGCCAGCATACCATTTGCCTTTTTCACCGCCTGCTGTACCTGCATGCCCACTTTCAATGACTGGTGTATAATGTCACCCAGGTCACGTTGCACCTCCTCTTTTCCTAATCGGCCACCATTCAGATAATCTGTTTTCCTATTTTTGCCACCAAAGTGGATAACTTCACATTTATCCACATGAAATTGCATCTGCCATGAATTTGCCCACTCACCCAACCTATCCAAGTCACCCTGCATCCTCTTAGCATCCTCCTCACAGCTAACACTGCCACCCAGCTTCGTGTCATCCGCAAACTTGGAGATGCTGCATTTAATTCCCTCATCCAAGTCATGAATATATATTGTAAACAACTGGGGTCCCAGCACTGAGCCTTGCGGTACCCCACTAGTCACCGCCTGCCATTCTGAAAAGGTCCCGTTTATTCCCACTCTTTGCTTCCTGTCTGCTAACCAACTCTCCACCCACACCAATACCTTACCCCCAATACCGTGTGCTTTAAGTTTGCACACTAATCTCCTGTGTGGGACCTTGTCAAAAGCCTTCTAAAAATCCAAATATACCACATCCATTGGTTCTCCCCTATCCACTCTACTAGTTACATCCTCAAAAAATTCTGAGATTCGTCAGACATGATTTTCCTTTCACAAATCCATGCTGACTTTGTCCGATCATTTCACTGCTTTCCAAATGTGCTGTTATCACATCCTTGATAACTGACTCCAGCAGTTTCCCCACCACTGACATTAGTCTAACTGGTCTATAATTCCCAGTTTCTCTCTCCCTCCTTTTTTAAATAGTGGAGTTACATTAGCCACCCTCCAATCCTCAGGAACTAGTCCAGAATCTTATGAGAATGCAGGGTGATTTGGACAGGCTGGGTGAGTGGGCAGGTGCATGGCACACAGATTAATGTGGATAAATGAGGTTATCCACTTTGGTAAGAACGGGAAGGCAGATTATTATCTAAATGGAGTCAAATTAGGAAAAGGGGAAGCACAATGAGATCTAGGTGTTCTTGTATATCAGTCACTGAAAGCAAGCATGCAAGTACAACATGCAGTGAAGAAAGCTAATGGCATGCTGGCCTTCATAACAAGGGGAATTGAACATAAGAGCAAAGAGGTCCTTCTGCAGCTGTACAGGGCCCTGGTGAGACCACACCTGGAGTACTGTGTGCAGTTTTGGTCTCCAAATTTGAAGGACATTTTTGCTATTGAGGGAGTGCAGCATAGGTTCACAAGGTTAATTCCCGGGGTGGCGGGACTGTCATATGTCAAAAGCTTGGAGGGACTGGGCTTGTATACTCCGGAATTTAGAAGGCTGAGAGGGGATCTTATTGAAACATAGGATTATTAAGGGATTGGACACGCTGGAGGCAGAAAGCATGTTCCCACTGATGGGTGAGTCCAGAACCAGAGGCCACAGTTTAAGAATTAGGGGTAGGCCATTTAGAACGGAGTTGAGGAAAAACTTTTTCACCCAGAGAGTGGTGGATATATGGAATGCTCTGCCCCAGAAGGCTGTGGAGGCCAAGTCTCTGGATGCTTTCAAAAAAGATGGATAGAGCTCATAAAGATAGCAGAATCAAAGGTTATGGAGATAAGGCAGGAACTGGATACTGATTGTGGATGATCAGCCATGATCAGTGAATGGTGGTGCTGGCTCAAAGGGCTGAATGGCCTACTCCTGCACCTATTGTCTTTCTGCTTATTAACATTCTTGAGTGCCCTACCATTTACCATGTATAAAGTCACCTTGTCCTTTTCAGGTTCCAATAGTCGCCCTAGATAGCCTTCCTCTTTATCCTCGACATTGCTACCTTTGGCATTAGTTGTAAACTTAATATCAGTACCTCCTACATTCTCTTCCAAGTCACTTAAATTTTACAAATATAATTACAATATATTATAAATTACAAAAGTGGTATAACTCTATTTGGAAACTTCCATCAGAAAAGCATCCTTCCACCATTACCTTTTTCTTCCTATCAACAAACCAATCTTAGATCTAATTAACCAACTGACCTCTGATCCTATGCATCTTAACCTTCTGGACTAGTTTAATATGCAGGACCTAGTCAACTGCCTTACTAAAGTCCATGTTGATAATGCCTATCACATGATATTTATCAGTCTTCATTAGACAGTGAGGTACATTATAGAGTAACCTGGTGCTGCTTGATGTGGAAAGACTAGCAATGTTCAGAAAGCCAGCATTTTAGATTCCTGTTTCTATTCTGGGGTTGTTTGGCCACCTGCTTCCTACATTTTTCAGTTTGCCCAGCCCCTGCCACACCCACCCCTGGTCAACAACTCTGTGCAACTAAATTATTTGAAAATTAGGGCCAATTGAAAATATCAGATGCTGTCTGAAGTTTAGAAGATCATAAGAGTGTTTGATTTATCTGGAAAATTATATACATTAACTTTGACCAGGCTCAGAAGTTTAAAACATCATGAGGTGTAATGCCCTGGTTCATATTTTTACTGTTATGCTGTATGTATTTCATTTAGCAGTTCTGTAAGAACAGTCTGTTCTGTTTTCATGCTTGTTCGGGTTATTGTGAAGAAAGAGGAAGAGAAATGTGTGCCATCCAGTTAGGATGGTCGAGTTAAGTGGAGATTTCCCTGGTGAGGGACACTTAAGGCTTTTGTTTGAGAGGAGATGAAGAAGGAAGATGTAGGAGAGAGGTCGTAGGATTTGACCCGGAGCGGGACCATGATTTGACCAAGCCAGAGGCGTAGACCTCCAGGAGTCCACTTGCAGAATGTGGGGCCACTTGACCTTGTGTTCATGGATTTCCTGTCAATAGAGCCAAATGTCAGCAACATGGTGAATGTCTTGGTCATTATGGATCACTACACCAGATTTGCGCAAGCCTTCCCTACCAAGAATCAGAGGGTGTCCACTGTGGCCAAAGGGTTATGGGAGAAGTATTTCATTTATAATGGGTTCCCCAGGTGGATACATAGTGATCAGGAACGAGCCCCCACAATGAAACCCCCTGGTTTCCTTGGCTGTGTAAGTGTGGAGCCAGGAGATTTCATTGTGGGGACTCGTCCTGAGGTTCCACCTGCATTCTAGGTTCATTTTTCGGCAGCTTTTTGGCTATGGCCATAAATATTTCATTCACGTTCATTGCTGTCTTTGCAGATGTCTCCATGAGTGTGAATGAAATATTTGTGGATGCACAAGCGTATGCAGAAGACAACAGCTTTCCCTTGGTAACATTATATTTTCATTCCTAACTAACATTTAGATTATTACTTCTATGCTAAAAATAATTACATTTCTCCAGGAATTTCATGTAAAATCGGAGAGCCACTCACCATGTAGATGTAGAACTTACCAGTTCTTCATCCCACAACGGGTGAGTATACTGCTCTGAAAGAATATTGTTTGGGTGGAGAAGTATGCCAAAGGTTCAAAAGTGTTGGGGCAGGAGTGAGTGAAGTTGCCACTACGAGGGAGAAGGTGCTTGAGAAACTGAAAGATCTGAAGAGAGGTAAGTCACCTGGACCAGATGGTCTATGCCCCACTGTTCTGAAAGAGGTGGCAAAATAGATTGTGTAGGCATTAATAATGATCTTTCAAAAATCGATGGATTCTGGCATGGTTTCAGAAACTGGATAATTGCAAATTTTCAAGAAAGGAGAGAGGCAGAAGAAAGGAAATTACAGTCCAGTTAACCTGACCTCAATGATTAGGAAGATGCTGGAGTTGATTGTTAAGGATGTGGTTTTGGGGTACTTGGAGGCACAAAATAAAATAAGCTATATTCAGCATAGTTTCTTTGAGGGAAAATTTTGCCTGACATATCAGTTGAAACTCTTTAGAGAAATAACAAGTGGGATGCACAAAGGAGAATCGGTGGATGTTGTGTACTTGGATATTCAAAGGCATTTGATAAGGTACTTCACGTGTGGGTGCTTAATAAGTTAAGAGCCCTGATATTACAGGAAAGATACTAGCATGGATAGAGTATTTGCTGATTGGCAGGAGGCAAAGAATGGGAATAAAGGGAGCCTTTTTTCTGGCTGGCTGCCAGTGTCTTGTGGTGTTCCACAGGGGTCTGTGTTCGGACCGATTCTTTTTGTATTATGTCAATGATTTGGATGAAGGGATTGACATCTTTGTGGCCAAGTTTGTGGAGGATACAAAGAAAGGTTAAGGGGCAGGTACTGTGGAGGATGGAGAGAGTCTGTAGAAAGACTTAGACAGATTAGGAGAATGGGCAAAGAAGTGGCAGATGGAATAGAGTGTAGGGCAGTGTATGGTCGTGCACTTTGGTGGTTGGAAATAACATTTTCTAAATGAAGAGAAAATTCAAAAATCTGAGATGCAAAGGTGCTTGAGAATCCTTGTGCAGGGTTCTCTAAAGGTTAATTTGCAGGCTGAGTTAGTGGTGAGGAAGGCAAATGCAATGTTAGCATTCATTTTGAGAAGATTAGAATATATTTGCAAGGATGTAATGTTAAGGCTGTGTAAGGCACTGGTGAGGCCTTGTTTGGAGATTTGTGGGCAGTTTTGGGCCCCTTGAGAAAGGGTGTGCTTATATTGGAGGGGATTCGAGGAGGTTCATGAAAATGATTCTGGGATTGAAAGGCTTATCTGAGGAGCACTTGATGGCTTTGAGCTGGTGCTCACTGGAACTCAGAAGAATGAGGGGGATCTCATTGAAACCTGTCGAATGTTGAAAGGCCTCGATGGAGTAGATTTGGAGAGGATGTTTCCTATGGTGGGGGAGTCTAAGACCAGAGGACACAGCCTCAGATTAGAGGGATGTTCAATGGAGATGATGAGGTATTTCTTTAGCCAGAGAGTGGTGCATCCATGCAGACGGTTGTGGCGACTAAGCCATTGAGTGTATTTAAGGCAAAGGTGGATAGATTCTCGATTAGTCAAGGCATGATGGGATATGGGGAGATGGCGGGAGATTGCAGTTGAGAGGGAAATGGATCAGCCATGATGAAATGGCAGAGCAGATTCAATGGGTCAAATGGCCTAGCTCTGCTTCGATATCTTATGGTCCTATGGAAATCTGCCACAAAATAATTCATATCATATTTATGTATATAATGTGCCTTGTATAATTTTGAACTGAAATAATTGCAGGAGTAGTTGCTATTTTTTAAGAGGAGGAGTGTCAAGTACTCAATATTGGAGAACAAAATTGTGCTACTACAGCTGAGGAGCTAAGTGATAGTAATGTTACAATGTCATACATAAGTATTGAAGCAAACCTTTGGGCAAAGGTAAACTGTAAACAGTGATTTATAAGCCAAAAGTACTTTATTGAAGATGACATTTATTCCACAATAATATGACAGCAATCACTGGGGAAAAAAAAAATACAGGAGCTGAAATGCTTGACCATGTCACTGTTAGGACTCCTGCATTGGAAGATCGAAGGTGGTCACCCATATTGACAGGCATATAATTTAGAAACCTTGGGGATGAGACAGACAGGGCTGAATGCCTGCTGGGAGTCAGAATACAAGTGGTTTAAAAGATTGTTATGCACACAGAATGCTGGAGAAACTCAGCAGGCCAGGCAGTATCGATGGGGAAAAAAGTACAGTTGATGCTTTCTCCGGTCCTTCTGTAGGGTTTTGGCTGGAAACATCGACTGTACTTTTTTCCCATAGATGCTGCCTGGTCTGCTGAGTTCCTCCAGCATTTTGTGTGTGTTGCTTGGATTTCCAGCATCTGCAGTTTTTCTCTTGTTTGAAAAAGATTGTTATCTTCGTTTTCCACTACAGGGCAAAGTTGCCTTGGGGGTGTCCATATAGACTCAGTTTCAGCTGTACTCTAAGTTTTTTTGGTTATTACTTAATTACATCCTATTGAGTACTCAGAAAGCAGGAGCTCTAAGTTGCTGGTGGGTGGTTGGGGGAATGTTTTCCCTGGCTCCATTGATGGTTAAAGTGTTCTATGCAATGGGAGGAAATGTAAACAATGAGATAGAACAGTACAGCACAGTTCAGGCCTTCTGGCTCAGTGTTGTGCCGACTCTAACTTATTCTAATACGATGAGTGAATTGTTATTTTAGTTGTGTTGGTTGAAGAATAAATATTGGTCAAGGCACTAATAATTTCTTACATATATTAAATGTTGCAGGGCCTTTTGTGTCCATCTGAGCAGACAGATAGGATGTCACTGGAAGCAATCCCTCTACATTATTGGAAAAACTAGCCAAATACAGTATGTTAGCTTAGGCTGCAAATTCTTCTAGCAATTGTTAAACAAAATGGACATGTAAGATTTAATTGCAATCAATCATTTGCAGCATTATTTTTGCATGAGGAAAAAGTCCCATCACATTAAATGAGCTTGTCACATTTCTTATAAATTATTATTGTTTGTGTATCTTTGAACACAAGACTAGAAGACACAGAAGGAGAATCAGGCCATTCAACCCATTGAGTCTGCTCTGCCATTTGATCATGGCTGATGTATTTTACTTCACAATTTCATTTTCCTGTCTTCTCCCTGTAACCTCTAATGCTCATACTATTCAAGAATCTATCAACCTCTGCTTTAAATATACCCATTAACTTGGCCTCCACAACAAACTGTGGCAATGAGTTCCACAGGTTCATCACCCTCCAGTTAAAAAAATTCCTCCTCACCCCTGTTCTCAAGGGACATCCTTCTATTCAGAGGCTGTATCCTCTGATTCTGGACTCACCCCTCATGTCAGAGAAAGTCATAGTCATACTTTATTGATCCCCGGGGAAATTGGTTTTTGTTACAGTTGCACCATAAATAAGTAGTAATAAAACCATAAATAGTTAAATAGTAACATGTAAATTATGCCCGGAAATGAGTCCAGGACCAGCCTATTGGCTCAGGGTGTCTGACCCTCCAAATGCAGCCATTGTGACCATTTAGCATATTTTTCACAATGCAAAAGCAGATTTTAAATTGTACTCAGCTGCATTTCCCACTCACGAATTTTTTCCTCAAGTTTTACAAACAGAAGGCCTCTTCTTATCTTGTATTACCAATTGTTCATAGATCAAGTATTCTCACATATTTACTTAAGTTAGTCTAAGCAACCTTGGAAACTTAAAATAAGAGTCTGTATAAGCTACTATTGGCTACCTACTTAGTATGGGAATGGCAGAAGCATACACACTAGTTAATTTCAGTGTTCACTCTTTTTTCTGCTAATGAAATATTGGATGAATGCCATCTGGCAGATTTATTCATTCTTAATAATAACTTTGTTAACTGAGGCTTTGAAAAGTAGATAAGGGGAAGACAAGTTCTTAAATTATTTGTGTTGGAATATATTTATTGTTAAACATTTTGATAACTTTTAAATGACATGTTGTAATGGTTTTGAAATGTCCCTAAATATTTAAATAAAATTGGTAGTTTTGACAATCGATAAAGCTGTAGCTTGCACTTTGCCAACCGGCAAAGTTTTCAGGATCTTTCTAAGGGAGGTCTTCATTCTGGCATTAAAGGCCTTATTAATGCCAAGGTCACTGAATTCCAAGTAGCTTTTGGTTATTAAAATTGTCCCTCTGGATGCAGAACAGGATGCTGTTTCCAGACAGCAGGATCTATTCAGTAAGATTAGTCGTAATGACGAAAAAGAAGAGGTTGCTATTATTTATGTGAATAATGGGTAACAACTTAAGTTGAACATGTACAGCTAACATAGGATTTTGTCATTTCCAGTACATCCACTGATGTCACCACATAACATCTCTCCCTCTCTCCTCAGCTTCAGCTTTAGAAAGGACTGCTCTTCTAACAAAACCAGTCAACCTTCCAATGCAATGACGGAAAATGCCATTTACCTACATACTTCTCACCATCCAGCTCTCCAAGTGAAATTGCCAGGTAAGCTGATGATTTACTTGTACTTCTCATTTATTATACTTTATTTGTTATTCGTGATATAATCTCTTCTGCAATTGGGAGACCAGCTGCAGATTGATTAATTGAATATGATCTCTATTCAAATCACAGCATAATCTGAAGTTGCCTGTCACTTTAATTCTTTGTTCCTGCTTTCCTGCACTGTTACAGTGAAGTTCAACATATTCTTGATCAGCAGTATTTACTTCATCATTTGAGCAAATTATAGGTTTCCAGACACCACATTTATAATTTTCAGAAAATAATTCTGCTGCTCCCATTCACACCCTTAACATTGATGCTTATTTTGGCCTTTTGGCATCCTCTTTCATCTTGCAACATCATTCCATTTGAAATTTAATCTATACCACAAACTGCTTTATCACAAAACTTCACTGTTGCTCTTTTCTCCTGTTTCCACATTTTCTGTATCTTAAAGCTTGTTTCTGTCTAATCTTTCTTCTTCCAGCTCTGATTTTAAAAACTCACTCACTCACACTCACTCACTCACTCACTCACTCACTCACTCACTCACTCACTCACTCACTCACTCACTCACTCACTCACTCACTCACTCACTCACTCACTCACTCACTCACTCACTCACTCACTCACTCACTCACTCACTCACTCACTCACTCACTCACTCACTCACTCACTCACTCACTCACTCTCTTTCTGTCCTCACAGGACCTGCGTTTTGCCCTAAGCATTTGTAATATTTTCCTCAATTCACTCTGGTGTACATTAGTGATTCTGTTGCCCTGATGGCTTAAGGAGTTACACAGTTACTTTGTCTTCACACAAGACCCGATTGCTCTGCTGACGGCATCATGCTTTATGGTTTTTGAACCTGCAGAATCCTATTGAAAATTTATTGTGAACTTTAACAGCATTAGGCCACAATTTCTGATCCATTAGTTAATAATTTTTAGCATTTCCCCTGTATATTGCTTAGAGCAGGCATTTTGCAGTTAGTGTTCCCAGTGTTAACTACAAAATAAAAGCAACATTTGTTGAATCTCTCTGAAATCAATAGGTTTCAATCCCTAAAAACCCAGTTATCAGGCCTTAGAATGGTTAAATTCAATTGCTGAAATTCCCTAATTATCTGAATTGACATGTTTTATATAATTGCTAACTTCAAGGCTATATACTGTTCACAATTGTCTATGCTCTTAATATGTTAATAATTTATGCTTTTATAATTGACATTTATAATTTGAGCCATTTGCCCTGTTAAAAAAAAAACTCATGGTAAAGTTGGAAATGTATGAATAGTAATGAACCGTTTATTACATAATAAGTTAGCAAGATTGATTAACATGATTATATGGTCCCCCTAAATTGCTTTATCATTAGGCTTAATTAATGTTATATATCTGTTTACCTGTGGATATATTTTTCAGTCTGTGGTCTGACTGCATTCAGACAATGGAATAACTTGAAGAATGAAGCGTATTTCATCAAAGTAATTGTTGAAATACTCAGACTCTTGAGAAATAAGTTGCTCATGGTTTACAACTCTGCTAAATACATTATGGTTATTTTGCTTTTATACAAATTTAATTCTGGCAAGCATAATAGAATAAGTCCACTATTAAGGAGGCAGCAATAGAACATTTAGCATATCATAATATAATCAAGCATTATCAACATGGTTGTACAATACAGAAATTGTGTTTGGGAAAATTGAATAGAGTTATTAGAGGATGTAATGAATAATGCAGATAAAGGTGAACCTGAAGAAGTTGTGTATTTCATTTTTCAGGGTGTAATCACTAAATTGCCAAATAAAAAGTTACTGCATAAGGTAAGAGATTAGGGCTTTGGTAATAATATACAAGCATGAAAAGATGATTGGTCCTTCCCTCCACTAGCTTGCAGGTAACCCCTCAGCAACCAGGGTCATGTAAAGCCATGGGAGCAAGTGGTGGTTGGTTGTATGAGCAGCTGGTGCATAGCACAAGACCTGGTTATGCACCCATTGATGCCGAGTAGATAATCTCTGAAGAGTATTGATAATACCCCTTGTTCTTAAAGGTACTGCCCAGAAGAAGGCAATGGCAAGCTACTTCTGCAGAAAAAATTTCCGAGAACAATCATGGTCATGAGACCATGATTGCCTATGTCATACGACTGGACACAAAATGATGATGATGAATATCTAGATAGTATCATGCTACTGGGATCAGTGCTGGGACCTCAACTACTTATAATCTATATAATTGACTTTTCATAGAGTCTACAACACAGCAACAGGCTCTTTGGCCCATCTAGACTGTGCCGAACCATTAATCTGCTTAGAACCATCAACCTGTGCCTGGACCATCACTCTCCATACCCCTCCCATCCATGTACCTATCCACGTTTCTCTTAAATGTTGAAAGTGAATTCACATCTACCACTTATGCTGGCAGCTCGTTCCTCACTTTCACCACCCTCTGAATGAAGAAGTTCCCCCTCCTGTTCACCTTAAGCTTTTCACCTTTCACCCTTAATCCATGACCTCTAGTTCTAGTCTTATCCTACTTCAGTGTGAAAAGCTTACCCTATTTATACCTCTCATATTTTTTGTATCTCTATCAAACCTCCCCTCAATCTTCTACATTTTAAAGAATAAACCCTAACCTATTCAACCTTTCTTTATAACTCAGGTCCTCAACACCTGGCAACGTCCTTGTAAATTTTCTCTGTGCTCTTTCAATCTTATTTATATCTTTCCTGTTGGTAGGTGACCAAAACAGCGCACAATGCTCCAAATTGGGCCTCTCCAACATCCTGTGCTATTTCAACAGAACCTCCCATCTCCTGTACTCAATACACTGATTTATGATGGCCAATGTACCAAAAACTTTATGACCCTATCAACATGAGACATCGCTTTCAAGGAATTATGGATCCAGTCAGAGAAGCAACCATGTACTGTCAATCTGCGGTTTCTCCTGCGAAGCTTATGTCTAATCTAATTTACTACTTTACAAATGCCAAGCAACTGAACATTCTTCACCAACATCCCATGCAGGAACTTGGTAAGGTTCTTGCTAACATCCATGCAGACAACATTCTCTGCCTTGTCTTCATCAACTTTCCTGGTAACTTCCTCAAAAAACTATAAGATTGATTAGACATAACCTACCATGCACAAAGCCATTTTGACCACCCCTAATCAGTCCCTGCCTATCCAAATGTTTATATATCTTGTCCCTTAGAATACAATACCTTCCAATACCATAGCCACTAAATTTCTGACTTATTCTTAGAACCTTTATTAAACAATGGAATAACAGTAGCTATCCTACAATCTTCTGAAACCTTACACATGGCTAAGGATTTTTAAATGTCTAAATAATATTACAAATATATTGGAAAAATGTATTACAAAAATTCCCTCTCCATTTCCTTGGATGCAGCCTAACCTGCTGAATTCCTCAAGCATTTTGTTGCTTTGGATTTCCAGCATTTGCAGAATTTCTTGTGTTTTATACATCCCTGCCACGGACCTTGCAATTTCTACTGTAGCCTCCCTCAAGGTCCAAGGGAACATATGTCAGGCCCTGGGGAATTATCCATCCTAATTTGCCTCCAGACAGCAAACACCACCTCCTCTGTAATCCGTACAGGGTCCATAACCTCACTGCTGCTTTGCCTCACTTCCATAGATTCAGAATCAGGTTTATTATCAACGGCATGTGTTATGTAATTTGTTAACTTAGCAGCAGTTCAATGCAATATGTAATATAGGAGGAAAGAAAGCAATGATAAAATAATAAATTGGATGTGCGAGGAGAAGAAACTGTTCCTGAATCGCTGAGTGTGTGCCTTTAGGCTTCTGATACCATTAAGATTGGCCTTTCTCCCATTTAAAATCTTAGTCTGAGGACCTTTTTACCATAATTACCCTGAATTTTTGATGAAAGCACAATGTGTTTTCTGAAATACAAAGGCAGGAATTAAGTAATGAGGAGGCTGCAATGGGTTTACATGAAGATATGCAAAGGTTAATTGAGTGATCAAAGATCTGGCAATTGGAACATAATGAGAGCAAATGTGAGGATGTCAGGTTTGATGGGATGAATAGAGGTGTTTAAATATAAAGAGGACTCATAATGCTGTTTTCAGAGAAATCTGGATACTCTCATAAATAAAACATAAAAAGTTAGCATGCAGATTCATCAGGTTGATTCCTAGTTTGAAGAATACAACACAGGAACAGATCATTTGATCCACAGTGTTGTGCTGAACCAGCTAAAAAGCAAATCAAAAACACCCAAACACTAATCCATCCTACCGACACTATGTCTATATCCCTCCAGCTTCCTTACATCCATGTGCCTATCCAACATCTTTTAAAAGCCTGTTATGTATTTGCCTCTACCACCATATGAGGCAGCGCATTCTGGGCATCCATGACTCCCTGAGTAATAATAAAAAAAAAAAAAAAAAACAACTTACCCCTCACATCCTGCTTGAATCTACCCCTCTCACCTTCGATGCATGCCCTCTGGTATTAGACATTTCAACCATGGGAAACAGATACACTCTGTCCACTCTATGCCTCTCATAATCTCGTAAACCTCTTTCAGATCTTCCCTCAGCCTCCACTCCAGAGAAAACAACCGAAGTTTATTCAGCCTCCAGTGATAGCACGTGTCCTCTAAACCAGGGGTCTCCAACCTTTTTTGCACTGCAGACCGGTTTAATATTGACAATATTCTTGTGGACTGGCCAACCCCGGGGTGGGGGGGGGCGGGTGGGTAGGGTTGCCAATGGACAAGAGTAGCAGTCAAATACGTTGTGTTTACTTCGAGAAAGACTACAATGACCATGAAGCCTTGCGCATGCATATACCTGCCGGTTTTTTTTTTTTGTTTTTTTTTCCAAATTGTTTTTGATGATTCTGTTCGTTTGGGGGGGGGGGTGTTAATCACGACCGGAATATAGGTGATAAATGGCTAATAAAGTCCATTTCATTTCTAAAAGGGTTTATCTAACAAATTTAATATTAAACAGACAGCGCATATTTTCCTCGCATGAATATAGTGATAAGTAAATTAACAGGGGAGGACAGGGGAGCTTGAAGTAGGTGTTGAAGGAACTTCCAGTAGAAGTGGTAGAGGCAGGTTCGATATTATCATTTAAAGAAAAATTGGACGGCTATACGGACAGGAAAGGAATGAAGGGTTATGGGCTGAGTGCAGGTCGGTGGGACTAAGTGAGAGTAGCGTTCGGCACGGACTAGAAGGGCCGAGATGGCCTGTTTCTGTGCTGTAATTTTTATATGGTTATATAGGTCACTTTTAAGTCAGTAGCATCATAACATTTTAAGTAATGTTTGGATATTAAACACACAGCACATATTTTCCCTGTATGAACATATAAAATCATTGCAACACACTAATATCGCTGAATCAGTGGGAGCCCTGGGCTTGTTTCCCTGCAACAAGATGGTCCTATCGAGGGGTGATGGGAGACAGTGATACTCGAAGGGGATTCCTTATGTTCTGTCTATTCTGCAATTTAGTTTTTGTTGCATTCATTGCAGAGATATGTTGGAAATGGAAGCAGTGTTTTCAGTGCTTTCGTGGTTATCTCAGGATATTTAGCCTTGACTTTGATCCAGAATGCTGGCAGAGATGTTATGTCAAACATACTTTTCAGTCCGCTGTCATTTGCAAGCTTGAGTTGATCTCCTTCCCACGCTGACATGGATGACGTGTGCGTAATGACCTCGCATGCATTCAAGCTCAACAGTGTGCGTGACAGGGAATGAGGAAAGGTTTCTTCGTGGCCCGGTAGCACATGCTTTGGGGGCTGGTACCGGTCCGCGGCCCAGTGGTTGGGGACCGCTGCTCTAAACCAGGCAACATCCTGGTAAACCTCTTCTGCATCCTCTCCAAAACCTTAACATCCTTCCTATAGTGGGACGGCCAGAACTGTACGCAATACTTCAGATGTGGCCAACCAGAGTTTTATAAAGTTGCAACATAACCTCCAGACTTTTAAACTCATGCCCCGACTAATAAAAGCAAGCATTCCATAAGCCGCCTTATCCACCTTATTGACCTGTGTAGCCACTTTCAAGGAGCTATGAACTTGGAGCCCAAGATCTCTCTGCTCAGCAACACTGTTAAGGACCTTATCCTTAACTGTTTACTGTCTATTTGCATTTGCCCTACCGAGGTGCAACACCTCACATTTATCTAGGTTAAGCTCTGTCTGCTATTTCTCAGCCCATATCTGCAACTGATCTATATCACATTGTGTTCTTTCCAGTCTTCTACAGAATTCACAACTCCACCAATCTTGGTATCATCCACAAATTTACGAACCCACCCATCTAAATTTTCATCCAGGTCATTTACACACATCACAAACAGCAGTGGTCCCAGTATAGATCCCTGTGGAACTCCACTAATTGCAGACCTTCAGCATGAATATGTTCCTTCACCCGCTACCCTCTGTCTTCTGTGCGCAAGCCAGTTCTGAATCCAGTTGGGATCCGCAGGGAATTAACCATGCATCTTATCGTCTGGATTAGCATCCCATGAGGAACTTTGTCAAATTCCTTCTGAAATCCATGTAGACAACATCCACTGTCCTACCCTCATCAACCTCTCTTGTCACCTTGTCTAAAAACTCCAAGTTGGTAAGGCACGATTTGCCACGCTGGCTCTCCCTAATTAGGTCATGAGCTTCCAATTGCTCATATATCCTATCCCTAAGAATTTTCTCCAGCAGTTTCCCTACAACTGACATGAGATTCACGATCTATCGCTCACAGGATTTTTCCTTGTTCCCTTAAATAGAGGGTCAACATTAGCCACTCGTTTGTCCTCTGGGACCACGCCTAAGAATAGAGAGGACTCAAAGATACAGGTCAGGGGCCCAGAAATCTCACCTCTTGCCTCCTTCAATAACCTGGGGTAAATCCCATCAGGCCCTGGGGACATACACCTTAAAATTCATTAGGAGGCCCAACACTTCCTCCTCCTTGACACTAAATGCCCTAATGTATGTATACACACAGCACAATTCTCCTGGTCCTCCATATCCTCTTCCTTGCAAAATACTGAAGCAAAATATTCATGAAGTACCTCACTCTCATTCTCTACATCCAATTAAATGTATTCATCCTTTATACTTGTGTGGTTTCACCCTATCCCTAGTTATCCTCTTACTCTTGATGTATGTAGAATGCTTTGGGATTCACCTTAATCATACTTGCCAAGGACTTTTCATGCATCCTCCTGGCTTTCCTAATTCCCTTCTTTAGCCCTTTCCTGGCTTCTTTATAGTCCTTGTGTGCTTTGTTTAATCCTAGCTTTCAAACTAATTTAGTCTTCTTGACTGAATTCATCACCACTCTTCTTGACTAAATTCACCAGCCAAGGTTCACTTAGCTTTTCATCCCCATCCCTCCTTCTAACAGGAACGTACCTTTCCTGTACTCTGTGCAATTGATCTTTAAGCACCCTCCACATGTCTGATGTGGACTTGCCAGAGAAAAGGTGTTCTCAATTAACTCTTCTTAGTTCTTGCCTAATGCCTTGGTAATTTGCTCTACTTCAATTTAAGACTCCCACAAGGACCATATCTATCTTTAGCTATAGCTATCCTGAACGTTACGGAGTTGCGGTCACTGTTCCCTGTTCACCCACTGAAAGGTCAGTCACCTGGCCAGGCTCATTATCCAAACATCAGCTCCAGTATGGCCCCTCCTTTCATTGGACCATTCACATATTGATTTGAGAAACCTTCCTGGATACCCTTACCAAATTAAGCCCCATCTAACCCCCTTACACTAAGTAGATCCGAATTTATGTTAGGGAAGTTGAAATCCCTAATGACAATAACCCTATATATTTTTACATATTTCCTTAATTTGATTACATATCTGTACCTCAATGTCCCAGTGGCTATTACGGGATCTGTAGTTCAATCCCATCTGTGTGATTGCACCCTTCCTATTCCTGAATTCCACCCAATTGGACTCTGTCTTAGAATCAGGTTTAATATCACCAGTGTACATTGTGAAATTTTTTTAACTTAGCATCTGTAGTACAATGTCATGCATGATAATACAGAAAAATAAATAAGTAAACCAATTATAGTAAATATATATTTTTAAATAGTTAAAAATAGTGCAAAAACAGAAATAACAAGAAGTGAGGTAGTGTTCATAGGTTCAATGCCCATTTAGGAATCGGATGGTAGAGAGGAAGAAGCTGTTTCTGAATCACTAAGTGTGTGCCTTCAGGTTTCTGTACCTCCTTCCTGATGGTAACAGTGAGAAAAGGGCATGTCCTGGGTGATGGGGGGTCCTTCCTGAGACAATGCACCTTGAAGATATTTTTGATACTAGGGAGGCATGGGATCACTCTTCCCATAATCCATAAGTTTCAAGGCACTGATTTGTCTACATTGAGCACAGTGTGTCCTGGGAGGAAATTGTTTTATACCTGACCATTTCTGGTGTTCTTGTAGCTGTGTTAAATGCTTCTTGTCCCACCATTTCCAAAGCAGGTTTGACATGTATTGGACTTGCTTCTGTCTATAATGAGCGTAAATATCTTCCTTTTGGTGTGAAGAATGGTTGGGTCTGAAGTAACAGATGGTTGGGTGATGGTACTAAATCATTGGGATTGGAGGATACCTTAGTAATTGGACAACCATTGATAATAGCCTCTGCATCAAGATTCTGTACCTTCATAGTGGAATTGAGGACCATCACACAGATCTGATCAATCTCTCCCATGTCGCTCCATTTTGTGAACAAGCTGGTGGGGGGGGATTACATTTCACTTAATTCTTTTCTGAAAAAGGACATCAGTAATCTGAGTGATTCCACTTCTCAATGGCTCCTCACACCTTATGCTCAGCTGCAACAATGTTTGACACATTATCAGAGCACAGTTCACAAACCTGTCCTTGTCTTGCTATAAAGCATCAAAGTGCATTTACAAAGTAATCTGTGTCTAAAGAAGATGCCACTTCAATGTGAACAGCTCGTGTAGCCAGACAGCTAATGACGCTACACCTCTTCACTGTACTTCTACTCTTCACCTCAAAAGGTCCAAAGTAGTCCATGTATAAATGGAGGTTCATCTGGGGTGACCTTGTCCAGAGGTAGATCTGCCATGTGCTGGAATCCTGGAGCTGTGTGCGACTGTCAACAAACCAACACATTTAGACAGGAGTCTTCTTATAGCTGTACGTGCAGGGAATCTAGTATTTTTGACGCAACCTGGATAGCATATTGTTACGCCCAGCATGTCCCACCTCTTCATCAATCTTAATGGCATTCATTGTAACATTTCTCTTGACTTCCGGATCGTCTAGCAGTTCTCCAGAACAATTGGGATTCACAGGCCATTCCTTTTCAGGCTGAAGAAGATAGAGGCCCTGACACATGTTTCATTCTTCACCTTCAACCCTCTAGAGGCCACATCTGCTGGATTACTTGAGATGCCTGTGTGACCTTAAGAATTTCTGAAACAAAGGTTCGGAACCTGTGAGTTTAATTTTTGATGTACTTCAGAACAGAAGTACTGTTGGTTCAAAAAACTGTCATGAAACTGCATGTGCAACTCCACAATGTGTCCATACAGCTTACTATCACAACAGTGGTGAGCTCCATATGAGAGAAGCAAACTGACTTCAACAGGGTTACCACAGAGATCCCCTTGATAAAAGCACTGTGCATCTGAGAGCACGTGTTGTGTGACATAGGTATGTCACTGCTCCACAGCCATCTTCTCTTGCATCTGTAAAGTGGTGTAACTGAGCAGCACTATCTTCTGCACAATGCAGGGGCTTTAAATGCCTAACAATCTTGAAGTCTTCCAACTGGCAGAGTTCTTTCAGCTGGCTTGTTCAACTCATAGACAACTAATGTTGGTATAGTATCACCTCAGCCAAGCTCTCACTTTGCAGATGGCACCATCGGACTCGAGATGGGACTAACTGTGTAAAGGATCCCCCTTCTGGCAAGTGGTCTATCGTGGATCATGATCTTAAACTTGAAAGTATCAGAATAAATGCACCTTTGGACATCCTGTACTCTCTCCACTGAAGGTATATCTTGATCCACATCAAAATTCTCCATGTCTTTCGCTCTTTGCTCTTCTGATATCACAGCACACTATGTCTGTTGCGTATCCACTTTGAGTTGAAAGATGCCTTTAGGACAAATGGGTACAAGGTCATGATAGAGAGACACCACTACTCAGTTATCAACATGGAAGCATTGCAAAACTTTATCCAGCATCTCACAGCTGAATTGCTCTTCATTGTCTTTTGAGCAATTCGTAAGAGTGAAGTTGGCACAGCTCGGTGATTAAGTTGCATCAAAGAGATGTACCACCATTCTAAAGTCAACCATATCTTAGGTGGTTCACCACTGGTTCTTCTCTGATACTGGTTATGACTCCAATCAATAAGCTAGTAAGACTGGTCCCTACAAAATCTGAGCATTAAGTGATATTCCCTGAAAAGTCACTCCACAGTCAAACATAACATGAAGTTTCCCTTTTATGCGGTGATAAATACCATGATGTGGAATTACCAGACTTCCTCATCACTACGTTCCAGATCCTCTGCTGTCACTCTTTCGGCATAACCTTTGGAGATGACATCCTTCACGAAAGCAGCGCAGTCAGTGTGAAATGACAAATTCTTCTTAAACCTCTTCCTTAGATTTAGAGCATGCTGTTATACAATCTTCCTGTTTATCATTCTCAAAGGTAAACTAATCTGGTGGTAGTCTTCAACCAGGTTTGCAGAGTTTGTGACCAGCTCTATGAACCTGTGGTCTTCTCTTGGCAAAACCAGGTTGTTCACCTGACTACATTCAGGGAAGTCTGCATGGAATTGCTGCTGACAAAGCTTCCTCATCTAAGCTCAAAACTGAGATCCTGTTAACTCCCAGCTCAGGCTAAGCACAGAACGCTCCCTTCACCATTATCTCCTTTCAGTGGTCTATTCAGTCTAACCCAACATTGTTCTGATTACATACGGTCCATTATTAATACTGTGAGTCACTTATAATGGCACCAATGCTGTAGGCACATTCATCCTAAATTTCTGAATCAACCTTTGGCAAATGGGCATGCTTCAGGTGAGGCCTCCTTGGAGATCTCTCCATCATGGAATGTTCCTTCCAGGGACAGGCAGACTTTCCTGTATACAAATATTAGGTAATTCACAATTTTGTCTAAGCCATCCACTTCCAATCCTGAAATAATGTAACTACTCATGGCATTCTCTTGACCCTTGGTGTATAAGAGAATGTGTGTACTTTTTCCTGTGAGGCCCACTGTGCAGAACACTGCTGTACTTCATAAGTAACCACTGTCTTGTTAGCCTTTTTGACTTCATTTGAACTGGAATAATGGGAAGTTTACAACCACGATCGTCATCCCCTGTAAGGCCATTGGATACCAGGGCACTACTCACTGCTGTGTCTGATTCTTTCACTGCTTGTTTTAATTCTGCACCCTTTTTGTCAGAGTGAATATGAAGTATGCTGGGATGCTTGCTACTGCTTACCCCGCATGAAAGATGCTTCCTGCAATCCTTGCTGATGTGTCCAGTACACGATTTTCTTTTAGAAAGGTAATCTTCGCACTATGAGCTCTTTTCTCCAACTGAGGACATAAATCTACTGTGTGTTCACCCTCGCAGAACAGACAAATCCCTTTGGTTTACAAGACCATTTCCCTTCCATTAGTTCCAGGTTCGGTTTTAGCTTTACTTCTCACAACTTAGAATGAAGTTGTGTCTTAGTTTTGTTCATGCCTTTGCTTATTGCAAGTGATGGAGCATCCTGTATATTCGCAAATACTAGATCTGGTGCAATCTTTACTTGCCTTTAAATAAAATCAACAATGTCAGGGAAAATAGTCTTACAGTTATGGTTTCCTTGGAGTTCACAGACCACCGTCCTCCATTTATCCCTAAGCTTCCAGGGCAATTTCTTTATGACAATGAACATATTTGCAGGCATGCCCAGCTAATGCATATACTGCACTTCTTATATGGCATTACAACAACCTCTAAGCTAAAGACTGCAGTCTTGATGAGCTTTGATACCTTCTGATTTGATAGGTACCCAAGAAAAAGACTTCTACATGCAGGTGGATGCAATTTTCTGTTCGTTATGAAAATGTTTCTGTAGTAAAGCCTTAGCTCCTTTTTATGTTCAACGTGCTGGCAACTTCTGACAAGTTCTGTAGGTCATCCCTTAATGTACTGTTTAAGGAAACAGGTAGTCAATATGGCTATCAGTCTTGCCTTCAACAAGGTTTTCAAAATCTTTCATGAATGCATGATGCTGTAATGGATCGCCATTAAAGATTTGAATCTCTCTTTTAGGCAAAGATGAAATGCATTGTTATTGTGCCTTTAAAGTAGTTATTTCATTTTGCTTCCTCGTGATATCACTAATACTATTCTGACTCTTATTGTCTGAAACAAGTGTTTCCATGTTGTAAGTGCATGTCCCTCTGAGCCCCTGAGATAGGTTCAGAGTGCCTCATTACAGCCAGCTGAGAATAAACACCCCGAACCACCTCATGGGGATCTTGTTCATGTTTCACAAACATTTGAGGAACAAATAAATCAACATTGACATTGAGTGTGTTTGCTTTTCTCCGTGCCTTTTCAATATAAGAATTATCACCATCGGACTGTTTTGATAGAGCACTTTTAGCATTTGCCACACATAAAGCCTTTAGCACATTAACCTTGGCTACCTGTGTGACAATTTCTTCCTCTAACTTAAGCTGTTCCCTCCTTCTCTGTAGCTCCATATCAACTAATCATTCCCTTTACTTCTCCAGCACATGTTTGCCTTCAATAATTGTCGACATGCCATGAATGAAGCTAAATCAGCCTCTGTTTTAATGCATACAGAGGAGGTAGTAGATACAGATGATTTTCTCCCTGCAACAGAACTTCAAGCGTTGACATTGGATATACCATCATTCAGTTTCACGTCATCCTGTGAGTCCTCTGCTATATTTGTAGACAAAACATGCCTCAGACTTTGAGAAACATTATCTGATGGAAAGTGAGACACATATTCACTTGTTGCAGCAACATGACTTTCAATATAACTTGTTTAGCATCCTCTATGAATGCACTACAAAGGCAATCAGTGTTTGGGGAAAAAAAACATTTGTTCTGTTTTCCCTGCTTGACCTTGGGAAGTAATGAGATTAGTATGTGATGTTGCTTAACTATGGCTTTTCAGAGATTAGTCAAGTCCTCAAGACGAGATTGCACTTGCAAGGCATTTTCTTTATTTCCTGTAAGATCCTTAATTGATGGTATTACACCTATAATTTTGTTCACATTTGTTTCATGCTCATTTCAAAGACCTTCAATTTGATTAGCTTTATCTTTAGCAAGAAGTTTCACTTCTGTTATGATAGACCCAATTGCAGAGTCGCTGACAACAGTTCCGTGCTTCAATTCACTCATGTTACATTTGTTGCAGCACCATGGCCTTCAATGTAACATATTTGGATCAACCATTATTGCGCCACTTGCAATTAACTCTTTATTCTCCCACAGCACATTTGCAAAATGTACCGGTGTATTCCTTTCAATAAACGTAGGCAACAAACAAACTGTTCACACATCTTAAGCACTTAAACCAGGCCAAGAAACAATATTCAGTTCAAATGTTAGCAATCGGGACAATGCTTCAGCACTCAATAAAACAAATGATGCATTCTCAGGTAAATAGCAACGGTCCCCAATGGACTGGCAGTGTACTATATGAGTCAACAAAAAGCCGTAGATAATCCTACTGCAAACTGCTTGGGCTTCTCAGTGTTGCGATTCCAGTTTCATCAACCGAGCTGGGGCAATCTTTTGCTGTAAACTGATGTTTGCTTGGTATAACTTTTTTAATTGACAAAAAAAATGTAGTGGATACTTGAAAACAAATCAAACCTGCTGAGAGACTGAATGTGGGAGTTGGCACTGTATGAGGCGCTTCCAAAAATATTGAGTCCCAAGTTAAAGTAATGTACATTTGATACTTTATTATGGAACCAGTAAAGACAAATGATCTTTATTAGAAATATTAGAAATTAATGAAATAAGCCTAACTAAGAGAAATTAGTGGTCAACCAAAAAAAGCCCCTTTGGCTCACCCTCCCTTAATTAGACTAAACTGATTAACTAAGACAAAGTGAGAATATGTAACTATACTCATTGCTTCTACTATACCCCAATGCACATGACAAATTACCCATAATAAATGTGCAACACAAAATACAATACAAAATACAATACAGACAACAGAAAATAGATACATGGCTCTTACAATTTTCTTTCATAGCATTGTGAAGGGAAAGAGTTCCAGAGTTGGGGTTGATCCAGTTCTGAGCATGCTCCTTATGGGGAGGTGCCAAGGAGTCTGAATTTTTCCAGTAGTTATAGGGCTGCTTCAGGGGAGATGACAGAAATAGGAAGAAGCAAAAAACGTTTGGTGAAATTGACTAATACTGCATTATGAACAAATGTAGTTAGGACAACTGGCAGGAAAATTAGTTAATGAGTTAGTCACTGATATTTAGTTGAAGGAAATTTTTACTGAAGTGCCATAAATCCGAGGTAGCTGAGTTGTCATGGGAAGTGGTGGGGAGACAGGTTGGAGCAAATGTGCATCTTGGCATTCTTTAAGTTATATTGGAAAGGAGGAAAATGAAAGAGGCAAGGATCTATCTTTATGATATAAAAGTAAACATGCAGGATTGAGAAGAGACAGTGGCTCATCTGGGGTGGTCAGAATTAAAGCAGGTCAGTGCATTTCCACCTACTGGATATTGAACTAAAAGAGGCAGGTAAGATCAAAAATTGATTTTATTATTTTAAAAATCATAGGATCTTTGTTATCATGAAATGGGAGGAACAAAACATCACTCATATAATTAGCTTTTCCAGGCCAGAAAGACTGCTCAGAAATTATTAAAACTTCGTACATTGAAGTGTGACCGAGTTTTAACAGTCAGAAAGGAAATTTCAGGTGTTTTTACAATGAAAAATATGCAAAAAGTTAAAGTTCACACTGAATTACTGATTCTATGATCCTGTGTAGATTCAGCCTATGGAAATAGTAGCATCATACCTTGTGGAGGAGCAGACTATTATGGAAAGCAACTTTTGGACTTGTGACATAATGCCACTTTCAGTCTTGCAGAGTAATTATGATGAAAACTTTGATCCAGTATGTTGCTGCCATCTATCACAGATGTATAGGTGGAAAATTTTCCCTGGTCACATGGGGATTATACAGCTGATATAATAAAATCTGTAGATTAATTTCTGCTGTTGAAGTTGTTCAACACAACCAAGTATGAGGACAAGCACTATGGGGATTTGGCATATGCAACCAAGGGTGAATTTCTGTGCACCGAAGTTTAAATAGTGCAGTTTGAATTATTTATATGTTTCAAAGTTTCAAGCTTCATTCATTATCAAAGAATGTATAAATTATACAACTTTGAGACTTATTTGCTTACAGGCAGCCACAAAAACAAGAAACCTGAAAGAACCCGATTAAAAAAAGAATAAAGACCAACACCCAAAAGGGAAAAAAACACAAATCATGCAAACATAGAAGTGAACAACAACATTCCAAACCAATATGAGTCCTTAGATTTGTGAACTAGGAGCATAAGAATACATTCTTGTCCCTGAGAAAATTATACCTGAACCCCGTGCCATAAATGATGTTTTGTGCAGTGCCTCAAAACATCATATTAACATGACATAGACCAATTTCACACATTCTTCTATGTAACTTAACAAGATATATGCTTTTGCAGCAATTACCTTAATGTTATTTCTTTTGATATTTCCTCACCCAAACGAAGTCAACATCAGTATAACTGCCAAGAAACATAGAACATAGAATAGTACAGCACAGTACAAGCCCTTCGGTCCACAATGTTGTGCTGACCCTCAAACCCTACCTCCCATATAAGCCCCCACCTTAAATTCCTCCATATACCTGTCTAGTAGTCTCTTAAACTTCTCTAGTGTATCTGCCTCCACCACTGACTCGGGCAGTGCATTCCACGCACCAACCATTCTCTGAGTAAAAAACCTTCCTCTAATATCCCCCTTGAACTTCCCACCTCTTAGCTTAAAGCCATGTCCTCTTTTATTGAGCAGTGGTGCCCTGGGGAAGAGGCGCTGGCTATCCACTCTGTCTATTCCTCTTATTATCTTGTACACCTCTATCATGTCTCCTCTCATCCTCCTCCTCTCCAAAGAGTAAAGCCCTAGCTCCTAGAAACACACACAACATGCTGGAGGATCTCAGCAGGCCAGGCAGCATGCATGGAAAAGAGTACAGTTGATGCTTCAGGTCAAGACCCCCAGAAGGACCTGTCAAAATTGTTTTCTAGCAAGATTTTCAACTGATTCACAATTGGTGCTGTTCAATTGGGGGGGGTGTGGGGAGGGGGGGAGAGAGAGAAGAAGAATGAAAAACAGCCTTTAACCTGACTGAAGGCTCAGTCTGAATGTTAGTTAAATGGTCAAGCACATCTCTCTTGCAGTCACTGGCAGGTGCTATTCAAGATGTTGTCAAAGGTTAATTAGTGTGACCCAGGCTAGGATTTTAGTCACCACACACCCGCAGATTGTTTCAGCAGGTGCCCTCAGAAAGTTAAGTGATTAGAAATGCCTGCAGGTATCCTGCCAGAAAAACAAGTTTCTATATTTATCAGATCAGAAATGACTAAAATACTGGAGAAAGACATCTGCCAAAATGTTCCAGTTTCCTCAGTCACAAATCCTCCGTACATTCTGTCTTCCTGACAGAATAGAATTATCAGAGGGAGCACTTCAGTGATTAACCAGTGGGAGGAGGTAGCCATGGGATACCTCAACATTGATCTTGGAGGTCGCTGAAGTCTCATGGCATCAGTTAGACCTCCTCCTGATAGTCATATACTATCCTCCTTCAGCTGATGAAGTAATTCTGGTCCTTATTTAGCACTCAAAGAAGAAGCACTGGAAATAGCAGGAACAGAGAGTGGAGGACTTCCTTATCTTCACTATTTGTGCCACTACTGAGTGAGTTCTGAAGGACGTAACTAGCAGATTAGATTTTTTACTTATTTGGAGATAAGGGGCAGAACAGGCTCTTTCAGCCCAATGAACTGCTGCCTAATCACAAGACAATTTACAATGACCATTTAACCTACAACTGGTACGCCCATGGACTGTGGGAAGAAACTGGAGCATCTGGTGGAAATCCACTCGGTCGCGGGGAGAATGTACAAACTCCTTACAGACGGCGCTAGAATTGAACTCTGAAATCCAACAACCTGAGTGGTAATAGAATTGCGCTAACCGCTATGCTACCATGTCGCCATGGCAACAAAGCGGGCAAACTTATATGACAGCTCAAAGCTGGAGAGTTATGAGGTGCCATTAAGAACAGCAGGAATGTTCTGTATATCAAAGCAATATGTAGGCATAGCATACATCTCAATCTACTACAACAATCAATGCAGGTGATTAACGTCAAGGTAATGTTAGCAGGTGCCTGGGTGCACCATATGGAGGCTTTTCCATCATTACTTGAGGGAAAAAAAGTCACCTGTACTGCACACACATTTGTTAGTAAACAAACATCTGGTTGAACACACATAAAATGCCGGAGGAACTCAGGAGGTCAGGCAGCATCTATGGAAATGCATAAACTGTCGATGTTTTGGGCCGAGATCCTTCATCAGGACTGCTTCAACATCTGCTTTTGTGGTTTTGTGGTGCTTCAATAACAACCTCACATTTATTGTTAATAAAACCAAGAAGCTAAATGTTGCCTTCAGAAAGGTGAAGTTGGGTGGCTATGTGCCAACCTTCTTTGTAGGCTCGGAAGCAGAGAGAGTAAGCAGCTTCAAATTCCTGGGTGTTAACATTCGGATGTGCTGTCCTGGGTCCAGCAATCAGATGCAATTAGGAGAAGGCACGCCAGTGCCTCTACTCCCTTCGAAGCTTAAGAGAATTTGGCATATTATCAAATGCTCTCAACAGTTGCACTGTTGAAGGAATTCTGACCGGTTGCATCATCGCCTGGTGCATCAATTCCAGTGCTCAGGAACACAAGCAGCTGCAGACAGTAGTGGACACAGCCTTGTCCATCATGGGCACAGCCCTCTCCATCATTAACAGCATCTATAGGAGGAGCTGTTTCGAGAAGGTGGCATCTATCATCAAGCATTGCAGTCATTGAGGTTATTCCCTCTTCTCACTGCTACTGTCAGGCAGGAGGTATAGAAGCTACTTTACTACAACATATTGGATTCTTGAACTATAAACTCATGTGGTTCTGCAGATGCTGGAAATCCAGAGCAATTCATATGGAGGAACTTAAGATTCAAGATTGTTCAATGTCATTTCCTGAACACGAGTGTAAGAAGAACAAAATAATTGTTACTCCAGATCTGAAGCAGCACAAAATGATACACTAAAGATAAAAAGACAAAAGATAGGGTGCCACAGTAGTGTAGTGGTTAGCGCGATGCTATTGCAGCTCAGGATGTTGGAGTTCAGGGTTTAATCCCAAAGTAATCTGTAAGGAGTTTGTATGTCCTCCCAATGGGATACATGGGTTTCCTCCCACTGCTGAAAGATCTACAGATTAGTAGGTTAATTGGTCATTGTAAATTGTCCCGTGATTAGGCTAGAGTTAAATAAGGGTTGCTGGCAGTGCAGCTTGAAGGGCCTATTTCGTGCTGTATCTTTAAATAAAAATAAAGAACACAATAATAATAATAAAAAAACACAAAATAAAAGTACATAAGATAGCTTATATACATAGATTGATTGTATGTCCATAAAATGACACAAGGCTGTACATATGCTGACTGACAGGAAATAATAAGGTAGTGGTGGAGTTAGTGGGTGGAGGTGTTGATCATCCTTACTGCTTGGGGAAAGTAACTACTTCTGAGTCTAGTCGTCCTGGTGTGGATGCTACATAGCCTTCCTCCCTGATGGGATTGGGACAAACAGATCATGAGAAAGTTTGTGGGATCCTTCATGATGTTACTGGCCCTTGTCCCGCACCTTTCCGTATATATGTCCTTGATGATGGTGCCGGTGATGGTTTGGGCAGTTTTAACTACCCATTCTAGGGCCTTCCTGTCCAGCACAGTGCAGTTTTCATAGCACTCAGTCATGCAGCTTGTAAGGATGCTCTCCACTCCATATCTGTAGAATGATGTGAGTATGGATGTGCGAAGTCCAGCTCTCTTCAGCCTCCTCAGAAAGAAGAGTTGGTGAGTTTTCCTGACTGTGTGGGATATGTGCTGGGATCATGAAAGGCTGTGTGAGATGTGCACTCCCAGGAGTTTGAAGCTCAGCAGATTAGTCAGCATCAGGGGTATGTTACGTACCCCGTAACGGGGTTGCCAAACCAGCAGAAATGGATCACTCAGTTTTAGTCTGGATTACTAGAACTAAGAAAGTTTTATTAAAGAAACAAGCAACACAGTAATCGAAAGGATAATAAATGCAACAGTTCAGCGATGATAAACACACGTGCACAGAATTAAGATAACAGCATCAATCAAGCTCTATCGTTGTCTAGGGGTAAATGACCAATTTCAAAGTGACACAAAGTCCAGTTCAATTTAGTTCAGTTCGCAGTAATCGTTGCCATGGTGATGGACAACGTGGGGGGAGGGAGAGAGAGAACGAGAACGACTGATCATTCAGAACGGTTTCCACTCACAGACCGGCGATATTGCTCACAAGCAGCTTTGGGGTGGGTCCTTTGTGATGTCACCTGAGGTCACCGACTGTGACCCCTCCTCCAGATGCAGTCGATCCTCTGCAGTGAACCTGGCACCCAAGCGAGGGTGGACACACACCGGGTTCCCGCTGATCGTACCTTTCCACCCTGTGCGTTTATGGCCCAGTACTTCCCACCGACTTGTGAGAGGCGCACCGCTTCCAGGGTCTCGTTACCTCGGGTGTTGTGTGTCCTGCCTTAGCGAACCTGTCCCTTTTTATCCCCCTGCTGGGGTATCGCCTGTCCATCACTTCAAACAGTTCAGGGTTCAAAGGGGGGAGCCGCTCTAGACAGCTCTCTCTCCCGTCCCTTCATTACACATCTCCAGATCGCCTGTCCATCACTTCAAACAGTTCAGGGTTCAAAGGGGGGAGCCGCTCTAGACAGCTCTCTCTCCCGTCCCTTCATTACACATCTCCAGATCGCCTGTCCATCACTTCAAACAGTTCAGGGTTCAAAGGGGGAGCCGCTCTAGACAATACCCAGACTGATGGCTCCTTCATTAACATCTCCAAATGCTGCTTCATTGTTCCTTATCTCTTCCTCCCCTGAGGACAGGTGGCAGACCAACTGCTGATGCCACTGTTGCTAGCCCAGGCCAGCAAACATCTTAATTTATGTGTATTCTCGTCACACTTCCCCCCTTTAAGGATTTTTATCGGGGTAAAAATTACAAACATGAGTACATTATTTGATACACACAAATATACATCTTTATCAGCTATCTGGCTAATACAGAGAATTTGAAGTTGTCAGCACCTTGACAGACAGTCAGTAATCACATTTTCCGTCCCTTTTATATGTGTTATTAATAATCCCTTAGACCAGGCTCCAACTCAGCAAACTTCATAGTGGCCAGAAACACTGATGAATTGCGATCAATGTAACCTCTCATTTGGTTTTGTCCCGGACCACAATAACAAGGGTCGTCCCATTCCGACTCAGTTTTCTCTCGCAAGGGCTTAGTAGGAGGAGGAGGGGTAGTGACCGCAGAGTTATTGCAAAACTTCCTACAGTACCCCACCTTCTCCAAGAGCCTTCTGAGGGCCCTCTTGTCTGTCGGGGTTGGGAGGTCAGCGATAGCCTGCACTGTAGCTTGCATCGCTGCCAGCTGCCCCTGTGTCACCACAATTCCCAGGTAAGTGACCTTCGCGTGGCCGAACTCATTTTTTTCAAGGTTCACTATCAAGCTGACTTCAGACAGCCGTATTAAATTGCCAATACACACATCTGTGTTCATCAGCCCTTTAGTCACTGAATTACTCATTATATATGGCTGTTGTTTGCTAGGCTGACCTATAGTAACAGACACCCCCCAACGTCCCATTTCTTTGCATCGCCTCGGGACAATCAAACACACGGGTGCGAGTCGTTTAATTACTTCTCCTAAAGAGCCGCTTTGTTTGGGGATTAAGGGAGAGACCTTATCAGTAGACCTGGCCAAAACAATAGCCTTCTCCCATCTGATCGATACCATACTAATCTTTTCAAAATGGTTTTTCCCTCTTATCGGGGGGACCCTAGCTTCATTGATGTCCACGCTAACCCCGACTAGGTTTGCTAGCATATCAAAAGCCTGTGACTGCCTTAGTTCGCGTCGGTCATGATCAATAACATTCTTCCCCCTGGGCAGCTGGTAAACCTCTTTCATGATTCCACCAACTGTTTCCTCCAGCACCGCAAAATGTCCACCGGGGGGTACCTCGTGGGCCATGTTAAAAACCTCATCCCCATAACCCTTTTGCACCACCCCCCACTCCTCTTTGGCGGGCACGGTACTTGGTCTCTCTTTCTTCCTTAGCACTTCCTCCTCTGCACAATAGCCTACTAGTTCCCTTGTCAAGTCTGTGTCGGAGAGAGCTGTCTCTGCCGAAACCATCAGCCCTTCATCTCGCTCCCGCGTCTGCACAATTTCTTTCCTGGCTACTGCTACGTCTTTCCCAGCTCCCTCACTACCTCTTGTCTCACCACATTCCTTCTTTTCATTTTCTACCCTCTTCTCGTACAAGACTGGCAGAAACATGTCAGCTAAATTTACCACCGCAGCCCCATGATGAACCTGTGAGTCCATGGGCGGGGCCTCACTGCTGGCAGGCTGACCTGTCAATCTCTCGATTGGGAACACGATTCCCCCGGCGACGTCATTACCGAGCAAGACTTCCACGCCCTTCATCGGTAATTCGGACCTCACCCCGATCGTGACTAGTCCAGAGACCAGGTTGCTTTGTAAGTGTATCTGGTGCAAAGGGACTGACTCTGTCCCTTCCCCAACACCTTTGACCTCTACCTCCCCAGTCTGGGTCTCTGAGCTAAACTCTAATACACTCTTCGGTATTAGTGACTGACACGCTCCCGTGTCTCTCCAGATCCGCACTGGAACTGGTTTTAACCCCTCCTTTACTGACACCAATCCGGCCGAGATAAACCTCTTGCGCCCTTCCTGAACTTTGGCAGACCTGTCCTCCCCTAGCGGTTCGCTTAACAGCTCGATACAGCCATTCAAAATCGCTGTCTTCCCTTTTCCCGTCTCCTTTGGGGCAAAGCACCTGGACGCAAAGTGTCCGACTTTCCCGCAATTATAACAGACGGCCCCCGGAGACTTCCTAACAGACTGCTCCCGGTCTACCTTATCCTTCTCACTAGTCCCCGGCTTACTTTCTGACTTTTCCGGCGGACTCTCCCCGCCGTCCTGACTACCCTTCTGGTAGCCTTTACTCGGGGCAAACTTCATTTTATGCGTCAACGCGTACTCATCCGCTAACTTAGAAGTTGCGGCTAACGTGGCTGCCTCTTTCTCATCGAGGTAGGGTCTCATGCCCTCAGGGACACAACCTTTAAACTGCTCAATCAGGATCAGCTGTAGCAGTCTGTCATAATCCCTCTCTACCCCCTTTGAGGCGCACCAATGCTCACAATATGTCTGCATCTCACGGGCAAACTCCAAACACGTGCGGTCCCACTGCTTCCTCGCATCCCGGAACCTCTGCCGGTATGCCTCAGGGACCAACTCATAAATCCTGAGGATGGCCTCTTTCACCACCTCATACCTCTGGGCATCTTCCGCGGACAAAGCTGAGTAAGCTTCTTGGGCTTTCCCTTTCAGTACACTCTGAAGTAACACAGCCCACTTATCCCTCGGCCAGTCCTGACTTATAGCCACTTTTTCGAAATGGAGGAAGTACCGATCCACGTCGGTATCGTCAAATGGGGGAACCAGCCTAACCTCCTGGGTCGCCTGGAACCCTCCACCTTGGTTCAGCACGAGCCCCTGCTCTGCCCTTAACCTTAACTTCTCCAGCTCGAATTCCCTTTCCCTCTGTTTCTCCAACTGCTGCAACTGTCTCGCTCTCTCTTTCTCTTCTCTCTCCAACTGTCTCTCTCTCTCTTTCTCTTCTCTCTCCAACTGTCTTTCTCTCTCTTTCTCTTCTCTTTCCAACTGTCTCTCTCTCTCTTGCCTTTCTACCTCTCTCTCCTGCTCTTCTCGCTGTAACTCTCTGTCCCTCTCCTTCTCTTCCTGCTCCAACTGCCGTACCCGGAACTCGTGCTCGAGTCTCAGTTTTTCAAGCGGCACCTGTACCGCGTCTCCAGCAGGTTTTTCAATAGACACCACCCCCAGCTCGCCTTGGGGAAACACACCTTCAGATACATAGTGCTCTACGATAGCTCTGTGTATCTCCTCTCTCCTCATTGTCGACTTCCCCTTAGCAAGATTCAACCGTTTGGCCACAGCTACCAATTCCGATTTCCTGGCATCCTCTAATGCCTCCAAGGTTGGCGCCTTTATAAATTCCTCAGCCTCCATTTCTGCTGTTTGTCTTTCCTTTCTTTCAGGAATTTTAACCCAATCAATTTACTCCGTCCCAAATTTAGCGTTCAAAATCGCAGACGAGAACCCCACTTATGTTACGTACCCCGTAACTGGGTTGCCAAACCAGCAGAAATGGATCACTCAGTTGGAGTCTGGATTACTAGAACTAAGAAAGTTTTATTAAAGAAACAAGCAACACAGTAATCGAAAGGATAATAAATGCAACAGTTCAGCAATGATAAACACACATGTGCACAGAATTAAGATAACAGCATCAATCAAGCTCTATCATTGTCTAGGGGTAAATGACCAATTTCAAAGTGACACAAAGTTCAGTCCAATTTAGTTCAGTTCGCAGTAATTGTTGCCATGGCGATGGACAACGTGGGGGAAGGGAGAGAGAGAACGAGAACGACTGATCATTCAGACACGGCTTCCACTCACAGACCGGCGATATTGCTCACAAGCAGCTTTCGGGCGGGTCCTTTGTGATGTCACCTGAGGTCACCGACTGTGACCCCTCCTCCAGATGCGGTCGATCCTCTGCAGTGAACCTGGCGCCCAAGCGAGGGTGCACACACACCGGGTTCCCGCTGATCGTACCTTTTCACCCTGTGCGTTTATGGCCCGGTACTTCCCACCGACTCGTGAGAGGCGCACCGCTTCCAGGGACTCGTTACCTCGGGTGTCGTGTGTCTTGCCTTAGCGAACCTGTCCCCTTTTATCCCCCTGCTGGGGTATCGCCTGTCCATCACTTCAAACAGTTCAGGGTTCAAAGGGGGAGCCGCTCTAGACAATACCCAGACTGATGGCTCCTTCATTAACATCTCCAAATTCTGCTTCATTGTTCCTTATCTCTCCCTCCCCTGAGGACAGGTGGCAGACCAACTGCTGATGCCACTGTTGCTAACCCAGGCCAGCAAACATCTTAATTTATGTGTATTCTCGTCACAGGTATAAATAATCAACATTTCAGGCTGAGTCCCTTAATCAGGACCGGAAAGGAATAGGGAAGCCAGAACGAACTGACCTGCAGAATGCTAACTCTGCTGAAGCAATGGAACACTACAGACTACCTCTTGCACTATTATGGACTTTTCTCTGATTGTGTTTTTCTTGCATTAATGTGTTTTTTTAAATTACAGTCATTTTTTTCTCTACATTGTCTTGCATATTTAGGTTTCGTGGTGTCTGAACCTATATGCCTGTGAAGTTGCTGAAAGCAAATTTTTATTGTACCTGTACCTCACCGTGTTTGTGACATGACAATAAACTCGACTTGACTAAGTTGTGCCTGTAGCATACTGAGAGGTAGAGTCTGAGTCACTGTCAGAAATCCTGCTTTAAGATCCTGCTGAGATATACTGTGTGTGACTTCTTGTGACTTCTGTAATTACAGGCAAAGTGGGTAGGGGCATTCAACTCCATTCTTGGGCCCCCTAAAAATGCAGGTATTCATATAAGTGAGCTCATGCCTTCTACAGTCATTTCCTTGGCAACATCTTGCTGTGAGCTGCTGTGAGTTCCTGTGGGAGAAGGAGGCTGCCTCCTTTACATATTGTTCTTCAGTAGACTGTGTAGGTCCCTCTGCCCTGACAGGGCTCTGCCATTTCTTGCTAAGCCCCAAGCAGCTGAAAGAATGGAGACTGTATTATGGCATTACATGTTTAGGACCATCTTGCCAAGATAAGAGCTATGAAGAACGGTGCTATTAATGTGGGAAATTGAACTACTAGCACCTGCTGTTTCTGAAACACAGCAACTTGACACGAGGGATCCAAATAGTGCTGAGTTGGAACTGCCAATAACTAATTTTATCTTTTTTTTAAAGCTTTTGAAATTGTGCCAGGGATATTTATGAAACCATTGTTAACAATGGAAAAATGCTGCAACTGACTAGGTCCAGATTATTAACATAGTAACGATGAATTCATGTATAATAATTGCTCTTTCCATGGACAGATAAATACTGAAAATAATTAAATTCTGAATTTTATGATACGTTGATGTATTGGGAATATAATAGAGTTGATAGGGTTGTGGAGTGTATAAGAGTATTATATATTCCATTTTTGTCTTCAAAGTTATTTTGAGCTTATCCCTGACATTACAGTCTTTTAAAAGCCACACTGCTTTAAATAATGGCTTCCCCAGTGATTTTTGACTGCAGTAACATATGTGCATAGGGAACATTGTAGCAAAAGTAAGCCTCGTAATTATAGCAAATCACAAAATGTTAATCATAAATATTCTACAAAATATGAATTCCAAGTGTACCATAACTTGTAGTTCGCAATTTTTTTTCACTTTAGATGATTTTATTGGTACGGGAATGTCTCATAAATTCCAACAATATGTATGAGAATTTTTCAGGCATTTCAAATATGTATGTTTTCATCCGGGTTAGAGCAGCTCTGGGAGCAATGAATGACTAAGGGGTAACTCCACTTTCCCCAAAGCTCTGAAAGTCCCCAGTCAGAGCCTCATCACTGGTTGCAGTTTAGAATGATACATCAATAATTTCAGATATGCAGATGACACTGCGTTAGTTGCAACTACAGAGGAAGAACTACAAAACTTAATTGATATAATTGTTGAAGAAAGTGCAAAAATGGGTCTATCTATCAATCGCAAAAAGACAGAATGTGTGGTGATATCCAAAAAGAAGGAGAATCCTATCTGCAGGCTGAAAATAAACAGGAAAACATAAAACAAGTACAGAACTTTTGCTACTTAGGAAGCTGGGTGACATCAGAAGGCAGGTGCGATATAGACATCAAAAGAAGAATAGGGATGGTTAAAGACACCTTTGCGAGAATGAAGAGTATACTGACCAACACTAAGCTAGGCATGACAACCCGCCTCAGAGTACTGAAATGTTACTTTTATCCAATTATGTTATATGGATCAGAATGTTGGATGATATCTAGTAATGAGGAAATGAAATGAAGCAGCAGAGATGTGGTTTTTGAGGAGGATGCAAAGAATATCATGGACAAACTGAATATCTAACGAGGATGTCATGAACAGAGCAAACACAAAAAGAGAAATAACGTGTGAGATGATGAAAAGGCAACGTAACTTCATTGGAAATGTGATTAGGAAAGAGGAGTTAGAATGCATGGTAATTATGGGAAAGATTGAAGGGAAGAAGGCAAGAGGAAGGCAAAGACAAATGATGATGGAGACAGCATCCAGAGAACTGGAAACGAATACCAATGAATTGATCCACTTGACCCGATACAGGAATGTGTGGGCCATGGCAGTCAAAGCTCAATCTGGGCATGGTACCTGATGATGATGATGTTTTCATTAGAATTAGTGTTCTAATTTGGTTTAATGCAGTTCAGGATTTTTCATATTTGCAAGTTTTACAATTTAAGCTCTGCTCTTTAATTATTTTTAACGACTATTACTTGTATGGTACGGCACAGTAGCGTAATTGTTAGCATAACACTTTAGAGTACCAATGATCAGAAGATCAGAGTTCTGTTCCTGCTGATGTCTGTAAGGGGTTTGTACGTTCTCCCTGTGACTGCTGAGGTTCCTCCGGGTGCTCTGGTTTCCTCCCACATTCTAAAGACATTTGGGTTAGGGTTGGTAGATTGTGGGCATATTATGTTGGCACTGGAAGTATGGCAACACTTGTAGGCTGCCCGTAACATGTGCCCGGACTATCTGACCTGAAGATATAGGAGCATAATTCTGCCATTCCGTCCATCGAGTCTGCTTTGTCATACCATCATGGTTGATTTATTATCCCTCTCCACACTATTCTCCTCCCTGTAATCTTTGACACCCTGACTAAGCAAGAGCCTACCAATCTCCACTTTAAATATACCCAATGACTTGGTCTCCACGCCATCTGTGGCATTGACTTCCTCAGCTTCACTACCCTCCTCATCCTCCTTATCTCTATTCAGAGATTTACTCTCTGGTCCTAGATCCTCCCCCTGTAAGAAACATCCTCTCCAAATCCACTTTATCTAGGCATTTCAATATTCAATAGGTTTCAATGAGACCACCCCTTATTTTTCTAAACTCCAGTGAGTACAGGCCCAGGGCTATCAAATGCTTCTCATACATTAACCCTTTAATTCCTGGAATCATATTGGAGAGGACCTCTGGGCCCTCTCCAATGCCAGCACATCTTTTTTTTAAATAAGGGCCTAAGTACTCCCAAGTACAATACTCCAAGTGCAGTCTGACTAATGCCTTATAAAGCCTCAGCATTACATCCATGCTTTTATATTCTAGTCCTCTTAAAATGGATGCTAACATTGCATTTATTTTCCTTACCACCGACTCAACCTGCAAACTAACCTTTAGGGAATCCTGCACAAGGACACCCAAGTACCTTTGCACCATTGATTTTTGAATTTTCTCCCTGCTTAGAATATAGTCTATGCCTTTATTCCTTTGACCAAAGTGCCTGGCCATACACTTCCCTACACTATATTCCACCTGCCACTTTTTTGCCCATTTTCCCAATCTGTGTAAGTCCTTCTGTAGACTCCCTGCTTCTTCAACACTACCTGCCCCTCCACCAATCTTCGTATCATCCACAGACTTGACCACAAAGTAATCAGTTCTGTCATCCAAATGATTAACATATAACGTGAAAAGAAGCGGTCCCAACACACACCCTGCAGAGCACCATGTCACCAGCAGCCAATCAGAAAATACCACCTTAATTCCCACTCTTTACCTCTTGCCAGTGAACCAATCTTCTATTCATACCCATTTCTTTCCTGTAATACCATTGACTCTTGTTAAACAGCCTCTCATGTGTGGCACCTTGTCAACGGCCTTCTAAATTCCTAGTAAACAATATTCACTGACTCTTCTTTGTCTATCATGCCTGTTATTTCCTCAAAGAATTTGATCAGATTTGTCAGGAAAGATTTCCCCTTCAGGAAACCATGCTGACTTCAGCCTATTTTATCATGTGCCTCCAAGTACCCTGAAACCTCATTCTTAATAATGGATTCCATCATCTTCCCAACCATTGAAGTTATTTTATTGAAATTATAGACTAACTGCCGTATTACTTCCTTTCTTCTGCTTCCCACTCTTGTTAAAGAGTGGAGTGACATTTGTAATGTACCAGTCCTCTAGAACCATTCCAGAATCTATTAATTCTTGAAAGATCATTAATAATGCCTCCACAATCTCTTCAGATACCTCTTTCAGAACCCTGGGGTGTAGTCCTTGTGGTCCTGGTGACTTATTTACCTTAAGACCATTCAGCTGCCTAAGCACCTTCTCCTTAGTAATGGCAACTACATACACTTCTGGCCTCTCAAACTTCTGGCATACCGTTGGTATCTTTCATAGAGAATACTGAAGCAAAATACTTAGTAGGTTCATCCGCCATTTCTTTGTAGTTGTTCCCCTAATGCTACGTCTCCAGTGTCATTTTTCAGCAGTCCAATATCTACTGTCACCTCTCTTCTGCTCTTTATTTAACTGAAAAAAAACTTATGGTAAGATGAAGGGTGTTGGCCCAAAACGTCAACTGTACTCTTTGCTGCCTGGCCTGCTGGGTTCCTCCTGGATTTTGCGTGTGTTGCTTGAATTTCCAGCATCTGTAGATTTTCTTGTTTGTGATTGGTATCCTTTTTGATATTATTGGTTAGCTTACCTTCATATTTCATCTTTTCTCTCCTTATTGCTTTTTCGTTGCCTGCTGTTGGTTTTTAAAAGTTTCCCAATCCTCTAATTTCCCGATGTTTGTTATATGTGCTCTAATTTCTTTCGTGCTGTTTTTGACTTGCTTCGTCAGCCACGGTTGCATCATCCTCCCTTTAGAATACTTCTTCATCCTTGGGATGTATCTATCCTGACCTTCTGAATTGCCCCCAGAAACTCCAGCCACTGCTGTTCTGCCACACCTCTGCTAGTGTCCCTTTGGCTAGCTCCTCTCAGATGCCTAATTCCCTTTCTCTACATCTTCTTCCTCTCAAACAGCAGGGTGAATTCTATCATATTGTAATCACTGCCTACTAGAGGTTCCTTTGTCTTAAACTCCCTACCCAAATTGGGTTGATTACACAACACCCAATCCAGAATTGCCTTTACCCTAATGGGCTCAACCACAATCTTGTCTAAAAAACCCATCCCTTAAGCGTTCTACAAATTCCCTCTTAGGACCAAGCACGAAATCTACCTTCATTTTGAAATATCTCATGACTATCATAACATTGCCTTTTTTATATGCAATTTCTATCTCCCATTGTAATTTGTATCCCACATCCTTCCTACTGTTTGGGGGCCTGTATATAACTCCCATCAGGGTCTTTTTACCCTGGCAGTTTCTTAACTCTATCCACAAGGATTCTACATCTTCCAGTTGTATGTCACTTCTTTCTGAGGATTTTATATCTTTTTTTTTACCAATTACTGTGTTGGTCGTTAATACAAATGTAACATTTCACTGTATTGTTTTGATATATATGTGACAAATAAGGTTAATCCTTGTTTCATGCACATTCTCTTACAGACATATGAGGATCCACTGAGAATTCAGAAATGGAAGGTATACTACGTTGCTGGAAATGTCGAATATTTGTATTGAACGCTGATAGTTTGTCCCTTCCACAGGGGATACAAAAATCAAAAATGCAGGTATTGTTCATGTTTGATCATTTGCTGACATAAATGCTACATTTCTTAATTTTGTGGAATAAACATAGTTCTAGAAACTCAGCTTTCAATGTTGAGCAATTTTTTCTACCTTGTTGTACCTCAGCCATTCATTTCACTCAAGCTTGAAATCAGTAGGGTTTTGGATAAAGGCGAATGGAGATAGAACAAGAAAATGCTGTTGAGGTGGGAAATCAGCCACGACCTTGTTGAATATTGAAGCCAATTAAAGAGCGAATTGGCCTCCTCCTGCTCTCATTTCTTATGAAGCTGCGTAGGTGCAAGAATTAACAGTGGGTTAGCACCTTTGTGTTTGTTATCAGAATTGAGTGAGATTTAACATCGTTACGGAAGAGGACAGTAATGGGATAAGGGTAATGTTTCTAAATTGGGGTAAGGCCGATTTTATTCACCTAAGAATTGATTTACCAAAAGTAGGTTGAAATCAAATACTTAAAGACAAATTATTCTTGAAGCAATAGGAGATACTCAAGGTGTGTATGGTAATCATTCCTACAGAGATAAAGCTTGGGGTTGTCAAATCAAGAGTACCCTGGATGACAAAGTACGTTCAAGATACAATTGATCAAAATAGGGAAAGAGCATATCACAAAGCCTGGAAGAGTATTAAAATCATGACAGAGAAATTAGAAAAGCAACAAAACATATGGGAATACACAGGTATTGTCAATGAATCAAACAAGTCCAAAGATCTTTTATAAATGCTTAAAGAGCAAGAATAAAACTAAGGAATGAGTAGAACTTGTTAAGGATCTAAAAGGTAACTTAAAAAGACAGAGGTGAGGTATGTGGGTAAGCTTCTTAATGATTTTTTTCTGTCAGAAGAAGGAAGATGATGCCAAGGAATAGGTGTTAAAATATAAGGTAAGATAAACATGGTAAAGAAGTAGGTATTAAAACAAAATTTCATTTTTGAAAGTAGGTAAAATACCAGCGCTGGATTAAATACAGCCCAGGTTGTCTAAAAAAAAAGCAGGGAAGTAAGGTGCAAGATACTGGCTACAACTTATCAGATCTGGTGCCAAGCTGGAGAACGCTACTGTTGTACTATTATTCAAAATGGGAGGAAAGGATAAACCAAGTACTTGCAGTCCAAATAATTATAGTTGGGCAGAAAAAATAGCAAATGGAGTTTAATCCACAAAGGCATTTGGCAAGGTGAAAAAAAACAATTGGATAACATATAAATGGGGAAAAAAACAGAGTGATGTGAGGGAAAAGAGGATTGTTGAATGCTTTATTAAGATTTAAGAAGAGGTTGCTGGGTGTATCTATGAATGAAGAATGGATAAACTAACATTGTTTCCTTTGGAAGAGAAGAAACCACGGGGAGACATAATTGAGATACATAAAAATTACGAAGGGTCTGGATAGACTAGTATTTCCTTTAACAGAGTGGCACAAAAATAGACAACATAAAGTTAAAATAATTATTAGTAGGATCAGAGATCAGCTGAGGGGGAGTACAAGTAATCCGGAGGACTCTGGGACTGCTGTTTGGGAAAAAAATGATCAAGGATAATTCCTCATTGCATTTAAAAAGTAATTGGATGTGTACTTGAAGATCCATGACCTCCAATCAAAGAACTAAGTGCTTATATGTGGATTTTGGCTGTTTTACAACAGACATAGATAGTATGGGCTAAGTAGCAGCCTTCCATGATTTAAGATTCTATGTTTAATACCAACTCATCTTGCTGAGTTCCTGGAATATCTGATTCTTCAGTCCTGCTTTCAGCAGTTTTAGAACTGCTGTCCATTTCTACTCTGTAGTGGACAAGCATTTTCTAATTTCATTTCATTTCTTCCCTTCCCTCCCTCCCCTATTCACCATGTTAGAACATGTTTTTGTCTTCAAGTTGTTCCTTTTCACATTCATGGGTTTGCAGCTGTCTCTTTAGTTTTCAAAACCACAGGTGGAGAGGTGAGGAGAGAAAATATTATCAGTTCCAGTCCTAATTACATAACATATGACAGACAGAATATGTTATAGATTCTTAAAACTGCTGTTTGATATACATTTTCTCCACTTCTTTATTGTGATGTGGCTTGAATGATCTTTATCATTTTATAGATCTAATTGTTCTTTATTTTAGGATGCTGCTGAGGAATCAACCGGACAAGTCAACTGTACAGTATGGCATGTAAAGTTAGAGTCTATTCCAGAGTGGATTCAAAAAGAAATAGAAAAGGTAAATAATTCTAAAATGAAAATGGCAAGTGTTGCAAAAGTCACAGAACACTCAGCATTTGGGGAATTGGTTCCTGCTTTGGGCTGAACAATCATCAGAAATGGGTTTGTGTACTTCAAATTAAGGTTGTCATAGCTGGGAGAGGTAGTGGGGATAAGCTCCCACCACCTATTAAATGCTCCCAATAAAGTGCGTTTCAAATAGCCTCTGACAACCAAGTCCAGCTCCTGACCTTCACATGTAGTTTAACTACGCCCAGTGGAACCGTTTCTATTGACAAGTCAAAGGGCAAAGGCAGGTTACTGGTGCTTTAAAACCAGTTGTTATGGGTAGATGGGGCTCGTCAGCTGTGGTTGGCAGCTAATCTAGGAGAAGGAAAACTCTGATCTCAAACCTCTGCTCCCTTCCACCCCTGGGAAAGGCTTCAAGAGTAAACCATGAGGAAAATTCCTGAGCTGGAGTCCCTAAGGCAGTCTTACATTGAACTCAACGCTGACTGGCAACCCCTGTGGTGCTTTTGATGTATTGGTCTGTGTCGAACTGTATTGGTCTCTGTTCTGCCTTTGGATTCATCGGCTGGGTGGAGAGAGGGAGCCTGCTGCATAGGCAACAGCTTGCTCTCCATATCGTACTACCGCAGCTGTGTACTAGCTTGTGTATCATGAAGTCAGCTAGGGCACAATATCCATGGTCAACTCTGACCAATGGAGGGCCTCTCATTGAGTTAAATCTAACAATTCAAGTGCCATTTTTACAAAATTGAAGTAACAAGAAATTGAATAGAGCAGGCAAAATTTCTGAATTTTGTAGTCAGTTTTATTTACTGCTCTACTGTAAAGTGTAAGATATGCACATATGCAAGCACAAGCAAAAGCATATCAACTATTATATTTTGGTTGTGTTATGCTTCAACTACAATAACACACTAACTATGAATTGAGCGTTTAGAATGCTTTCCAGCTTTAAATTAGAATACGGTCAAATTTACCAGAATTGTACTTGATTCAGCAAAAATGAATTGAAAACAGTTTCTTAAGTAAGAGTAATTTCTGGAGGGCTTGATGAGAATTCAGTCAAATACGTCCTCAACAAACAGAATCCCAAATCTAGATGCCATGGTTGTTGAGGTACATACAATGTTAGGTTAAGGCAATAAAGAGAGGATAATATACAATTTAGAGACTTCAAAACTGTGGAAAACATGGAAGAGTCTTGAGCGTGCTGAGGAGAAATTTTAAAGCGATTCTATTAGTATTCGCAGGTGTATAAAGAAAGTGAACAAAAGGATCAGGTTCTATTAGAGATCAAATCAGGAGACAATGTGTGGCTCCAATATAGATGTTTATTTTTAAATAAATGCTTTGCATTCTTTCTTCAGAAAGAGAAAGACGATTATGACATTCATTTTTAAAGAGAAAGAAAATTAATCTAAGTAGTAAACATTATGGAATAATGATTTATTAAGGGCTCCAGGATTTTTAAGAGTGGCTAATTTGCTAAACCAGTATATAACATATTCCAAGTTCTTTAAAAGAAGTGGAAAACATTTGGAAGGCTATGTGTAGGATTTTTAAAATCTCTTTGGTTATAATCTTTGTACTGAAGGACTGTTATTTAAAAAGGGAAAATACGATGACTTGTTTCCCTTCAGAGTGGGGTCAATAGAATGGTACAGCATAGGAACAGACTCTTCAGCCTACATTAATTTATTAACTAGTAGGAAGATCGGAGGGGTGTTAAGAAATGTTTTCTTCAGCCAAAAAACAGTGAAAGTCTGGCTCCAGACGGAGAAATGTGTGAGACCATAAAGCAATCCATCTGTGTTACTGAAGATATGTACTTCAAAACTAACTGTGCTTCTAGCCATAGATTTCCTTCACAGTAATGTCCACATGACAATTGCTAAGTTACATAAGAGCCACAGAAATAGAACAAATCAGTGCATCCAGTTATCAATTATCAGTCTGTTCTTATTTACCAACAAAATGACAATAGGTGCTGTTGATAGTGCTATTCGGTAACACTACTTGCCAATAACTTGTTCACCAATGCCCAATACAAATTTTCCCAGGACCATTCAGTAGCTGACCTTGCTATAGCTTTAATCCAAACATGTTCTAAAGGGATAAATCTCAGAGTTGCTGTGAGATTGATTGCCTGTGAAATTAAGGCAGCGTTTGACAAAGTGTGGTTTCAAGGAATCCTGGTAAAATTGAAATCAATGGGCATAGAAGAGAAAACATACTAGTCCAAAAATAAATTGCTGTAAATGTCCATAGAGAACTCTCCAAATATTGGAAAAAAATCTTTCAGTTATTGGAGATCAATTATCAAGTCTCAGGACTTATTTTCTGGGGTTCCTTGGGAAGTCTCCTATATTCAGGATATTCAGCAGCTTCAAAGGTGACTTTATATTAAAGGGTTAGAAGTGGGGTTATCCACTGTTGATTGGATATTGTTCAGTTCCATTCACATTTCCACAAATATCAAGCTGTCTCTAGCTATGTGCCACAAAATCGAGATTTTATTCAGTTATGAGGTAATACAAATGCCACAGAAGTGCCTAGCAATGACCGTCTCAAACAACAGAGAGCCTGATATTCAATGGTATGAGACCCTTTGACTAGAAAGTCAGCCAACAGACTGTTCACCAGAAACAGTGTAATAATTGACTCAACACCAACACCTTGACGGCAATTAGGGATGAGCAATAAATGCTAATGATACACAAATTGAGAAAAATAACAACTCTACACCTTAATCTGACCTTAGATTGATTTTTAGTTGGCTGACCAGAACGGGCATAAGTGCTGTAAATTTTCATGATTCTAAAACACTGACTTCGTCCATTAGTTGCAACAGGCCAAAGGGAGTGATGATAATACAGCTTCAGATGGTACTTTCTCCTTGATTCATTGAAGAACACTGCACTCTGGCATGAAAGAACAATTTAATGATGTTGTCATAATGCAAGATATTAACACAGAATCCTTACTATTATTGCTAGTAATGATATTCATGAACCATACACTTAAAGACTGCCTGAGACTACATGTTGCAGTTCAGCTCAGTTGTGTATCTTTTTATAAATTGTTAATAGTGGCTGACATTTTATTCTGCAGTTAAAATCCTTCACTTGGATTTCTAGAGAACGAATCTCATACTTAATGTTGTGCTTATGTGTATTCAACAATTAAATCCATAGAGTCGTAGAGTTAAGCAACGCAGAAAGTCTCTTTAGTCCACTAAGTCCAACCATCAAGCACCCATTTACATTAATCCTATGCTTATCCCTTTTTATTCCCTTCAACACCGCCCAGGCATTGCCACTCAGCTACATACTAGTGATAATTTACAGTGTCCAATTAGTCCACTAACCATTATGTCTTTGGGACATGGGAGGAAATTGGAACACAGGAAGAACGCGTGTTCTTCACAAAGCACCTGAGGTCAGGATTGAACTGGATTACTGGAACTGTGAGGCAACAGCTCTGCTGGCTGTGTAACCGCAGCAGGATAAAAACAGAATTTAAAAGCATTAAAATTTAAATACCTCAAGTACAGTTTTGCTTATGTTTACAACCACCGAGTTATCCGTTAGATTGATAATTTCAGTTGCAGTTTGGTCATATAAATAAGGCTCTGCCATGTAAGAACTGATGAAGATAGTATTAAATTTAGAATACTATAACACAGAAACAGGCCCTTCAGCCCATCTAGTCCATACCAACTTCATCTGCCTAGTCCCATTGAACTGTACCCGACACTGTATCTAAAAATGTAAAAGAGAGGTGAGGGTGGATATTGGACCACTGAAAAACAACGCTGGAGAGGTAGTAATTGGGGAACCATGAAATAGCCGATGAACTGAATAAGTGCGTGGCATCAGTCTTCACCGTGGAAGACACTAGCAGAATGGTGTAAGTTCCAGGTGTCAGGGGGCATGAAGTCTGTGAAGTTACTGTAATCAGAGAGAAGGTTCTTGGGAAACTAAAAGGTCTTAAGATAGATAAGTCACCTGGCCAGATGATGTTAACCCCAGAGTTCTGAAAGAAGGTGGCTGAGGAGATCTTCCAAGAATCATTAGATTCTGGAATGGTTCCGGAAGATGGGAAATTTGCAAATGTCACTCCAGTCTTCAAGAACTGAGATGGGCAGAAGAAAGGACACTATATGCCAGTTAGTCTGATCTCAGTGGTTGGAAAGATGTTGGAGTCGAGTATTAAGGATGATATCTCAGGGTATTTGTAGACACATGATAAAATAGGCCATAGTGAGCATGGTTTCCTCAAGGGAAAATCTTGCCTGAGAAATCTGTTGAAATTCTTTGAAATAACAAGCAAGATAGACTAAGGAGAATCGGTTGGTGTTATGTACTTGGATTTTCAAAAGGCCTTTGACAAAGTGCCACACATGAGGCTGCTTAACAAGCTATGACCCCATGGTATTCCAGGAAAGAGTGGGAATAAAGGGATCCTTTTCTGACTGGCTGCTGGTGACTAGTGGTGTTCCACAAGGGACTGCGTTGAGACTGATTCTTTTTACATTATATGTCAATGATTTGGATGATGGAATTGATGGCTTTATTGCATAGTTTACAGATGATATGAAGATAGGTGGAGGGGCAAGTAGTTTTGAGGAAGTAGAGAGGCTACTGACTGACTTAGAATAGGAGAATGGGCAAGGAAATGGCAGATGGAATACAGTGTCAGGAAGTGTATGGTCACACACTTTGATAGAAGAAATGAAAGGGTTGACTACGTTCTAAATGGAGAGAAAATACAAAAAACTGAGGTGCAAAGGGACTTGGGAGTCATTGTGCAGGATTCCCTAAAGGTTAATTTGCAGGTTGAGTTAGTGGGGCGGGGGGGAGAGAAGGCAAATGAATGTGCCTTCATTTCCAGAGGACGAGAATATAAAAGCAAGGATGTAATGTTGAAGCTTTATAAAACACCGGTGAGGCCTCATTTAGAGTATCATGAGCAGGTTTGGTTTCCGTATCTTAAAAAGGATTTGCTGAAACTGGAGAGAGTTCAAAGGTTGTTCACAAAAATGATTTTAGGGTTGAATGGCTTGTCGTATGAAGAGTGGTTGATGGCTCTGGGCCCATGTTCACTGGAATTCAGAAGAATGGGGGGTGACCTCATTGAAACCTATCAAATGGTGAAAGGCCTTAACAGAGTGGATGTGGAGAGGATGTTTCCTATGGTGGGAGTGCCTAAGACCAGAGGACAGAGCCTCAGACTAGAAGGGCATCCTTTTAGAATGGAGATGAGGAGGAATTTCTTTAGCCCGAGAGTGGTGAATCTGTGGAATTCTTTGCCACATGCAGCTGTGGACGCCAAGTCTTTATGCATATTTAAAGCAGAGGTTGATAGGTTCTTGATTGGTCAGGGGATTAAGGGATAAGACTATAAGGTATAGGAGCAGAATTAGGTCATTCATCCCATTGAGTCTGCTCTGCCGTTTCATCGTGGCTGATCCTGGATCCCATTCAACCCCATACACCTGCCTTCTCACCATATCACTTGATGCCTCGCTCAGGAATATTATCAAATTCTGCTTTGAATATACCCATGTACTTGGCCCCCACCACAGACTGTGGCAGAGCATTCCACAAATTCACCACTCTTTGGCTATCTTTTCTACTTCTGCTCTAAAAGGTCACCCCTCAATTTTGAAGCTGTGCCCTCTAGTTCTGGATACCCCACCAGAGGAAGCATCCTCTCCACATCCACCTTATCTAGTCTGTTCAGCATTCAGTAGGTTTCAATGAGATCCCCATATATTCTTCTAAATTCTAGTGAGCACAGTCCCAAGGTTTCCAAACACTCCTCATATGCTAACCCCCCCTTCATTCCTAGAATCATCCTCATGAACCCCCTCTGGAGTCTTTCCAATGACAATACATCCTTTCTGAGATAGGGGGCCCAAAATTGTTGATAATACTCCAAGTGCGGCCTGACTAGTGTCTTATAAAGTTTCAGCATTATCTCCTTGTTCTTATATTCTCTTCCCCTTGAAATAAATGTCAACATTGCATTTTCCTTCTTTACCACAGACTCAAACTGTAAATTAACCTTCTGGGAGTCTTGCACAAGGACTCCAAAGACCTCTGATGTTTGTATTTTCTTCCATCTTAGATCCTAGTCTGCACTATATTTCCTTTTACCAAACATTATCATACATTTCCCAACACTGTATTCCATCTGCCACATTTTTGCCCATTCTTCCAATTTGTCTAAGTCCTGCTGTAATCAATCACATTGCTTCCTTATCATTTCCTACCCCTCCACTTATCTTAATATCATCCACAACCTTTGCCACAAAGCCATCAATCTGTTACCCAAATCATTGACAAACAATGTGAAAAATAGCAGTCCCTTCTTACCACCTCGAGAATTCTGACAGGTTTGTCAGGCAAGATGTCTCTTTACAGAAACCATGCTGACTTTGACTTATCATTAGGCTCCAAGTACCCTGAAACCTCATCCTTAATAATGGACGCCTATACTTTACCAACCACTGAGGTCAGGCGAGCAGGTCTATTATTTCCTCCTTTGTTTTCCTCCCTTCGTAAAGAGTGGAGTGACATTTGCAATTTTCTAGTCCCCCGGGACCATGCCAGAATCAAGTGATTCTTGAAAGTTCAGTATCAGAATCAGGTTTATTATCACCAGCATGTGTTGTGAAATTTGTTAACTTAGCAGCAGCAGTTCAATTCAATACATAATATAGAAGAAGAAAAAATTTATTATTATTATTAAATAAGTAAATCAATTAAAATGTACATATATTGAATAGATTAAAAATTGTGCAAAAACAGAAATAATATATATAAAAAAGTGAGGTAGTGTTTAAGGGTTCAATGTCAATGGCAGAGGGGAAGAAGCTGTTCCTGAATCACTGAATTTGTGCCTTCAGGCTTCTGTACCTCCTACCTGATGGTAACAGTGAGAAAAGGGCATGCCCTTTGTGCTGGAGGTCCTTAATAATAGATGCTGCCTTTCTGAGACACAGCTCCTTGAAGATGTCCTGGCTACTTTGTAGGCTAGTATCCAAGATGGAGCTGACTAAATTTACAACGCTCTGCAGCTTCTTTTGGTCCTGTGCAGTAGCCCCTCCATACCAGACAATGATGCAGTCTGTCAGATTGCTGTCCACAATACAGCTATAGAAGTTCTTGACTGCAAACACGAGGAAATCTGCAGGTGCTGGAAATTCAAGCAACATACATCAAAGGTGCTGGTGAACGCAGCAGGCCAGGCATCATCTCTAGGAAGAGGTACAGTTGATGTTTCGGGCCGAGACTCACCAGCAACCTTGATGTGTGTTGCTTGAAGTTTTTGAGTGTATTTGTTGACATACAAAATCTCTTCAAACTCCTAGTGAAGTATAGTCGCTGTTTTGCCTTCTTTATAGCTGCATCGAAATGTTGGGAAGAGGTTAGGTCCTCAGAAATCTTGACACCCAGGAACTTGAAACTGCGCACTCTTTCCACTTCTGATCCCTCTATGAGGATTGGTATGTTTTCTTTCGTCTTACCCTTCCTGAAGTCCACAATGAGCTCTTTCGTCTTACTGACATTGAGTATAAGGTTGTTGCTGCGACACCACTCCACTGGTTGGCATATCTCACTCCTGTATGCCCTCTCGTCTCCATCTGAGATTCTACCTACAATGGTTGTATCATCAGCAAATTTATCGATTATATTTGAGCTATGCCTAGCCACACAGTCATGGGTATATAGAGATTAGACCAGTGGGCTAAGCACACACTCCTGAGGTGCACCAGTGTTGATTGTCAGTGAGGAGGAGGTGTTATCACCAATCCGCACTGATTGTAGTCTTCCGATTAGGAAGTTGAGAATCCAATTGCAGAGGGAGGTAGAGGCCCAGGTTCTGTAACTTCTCAATCAGGACTGTGGGAATGATGGTATTAAATGCTGAGCTATAGTCGATGAACAGCATCCTGACACCTGTGTTTGTGTTGTCCAGGTGGACTAAGGCCATGTGAAGAGCCATTGAGATTGCATCTGCCATTGACTTATTGTGGTGATAGATCATGACCAACGCATCTGTTAGCTCTTCAGCATCCTCTTGTAGGACTCTGGGATGTAGTCCATCTGGTCCAGGTGACTTATCCACCTTAAGACCTTTCAGTTTGTCTACCACTTTTTCCTTTGTAATAGCAATGACACTCACGAACCTCTGGCAGACTGCTAGTGTCTTCCACATGAATACTGAAGCAAAGTACTTATTAAGTTCATCTACCATTTCTTTATCCTCCATTACCACCTCAACAGCATCATTTTCTAGTGGTTCAGTATCAACTCTCACCTTCCTTTTATTCTTTATATAACTGAAAAAAACTTTTAGTATCCTGCTTTATATTATCAGCTAGTTTGTCCTCAAATTTCAGCTTTTCTCTTATAGCTTTTTAGTTGTCTTTTGTAGGATGATAAAAGCTTCCCAATCATCCAACTTCTCCACTCACTTCTGCTTCCTTATATGTCCTTTCTTTGGCTTTTATGCAGTCCTTAACTTCCCTCGTTAGCCATGGTTACCTAGCTCTGCCGTTTGAGAACTGTGACATACAGTATTTGTCTTCTGTGACATACAGTTTTTATCCTGCACCGTGTGAACTATTCCCAGAAGCTTCAGGCACCTCTGTTCTACTGTCATCCCAGCCAGTATCCCACTCCAATCCACCTGGGCAAGCTCCTCTCTCATGCCTCTGTAATTCCCTTTATTCCATTGCCATACTGATACATGGTAGTTATGCTTCTCTCTCTCTCAAACCTTATTGAATTCAATCATATTGTCATCACTGCCTCCTAGGGGTTCCTTAATATTCAGCTGACTAATAAAATCTGGATTATTACACAACACTTAATCTAAGATAGCCTTTGCCCTAGTAGGCTCAAGCACAAGCTGCTCTAAAAAGTCATCTCATAGGCATTCAACAAATTCCCTCTCTTGTGATCTGACACCAACCGGATTTTCCGAATGGCCATGCATATTGAAGACTCCCATTACAATTGTGACATCACCCTTATTACATGCTTTTTCCAGCTCCCTTTGAAATCTCAATCCCACATCTTGGCTGCTATTTAGAGGCCTATATTGATTCCCACAATGGTTTTTTTTTACCCTTGTGGTCTCTTAACTCTACCCACAAAGATACAAGGAAAAGGCAGAAGGTTGGGGCTGAGAGGAAAATTGAATCAGCCATGATGAAATGGTGGAGCAGACTCGATGAGCCAAATGGCCTAATTTTGTTCCCATATCTTATGGTCTTATGGAAATCTACTACAAAATAATTCATACCATATTTATATATATATATAATGTGCTTTCCCTCCAAGCCCCTCTCATCCATTTACCTATCAAAATTTTTCTTTCTCCTCAGCTTGAGTGAGACTAGACCTAGAGATCATGTGTTAAGGGTGAAAGGTGAAAAGTTTAAGGGGAAGTTGAGGGGAAACTTCTTCACTCAGAGGGTCGTGAGAGTGTGGAAGGAGTTACCAGTGCAAGAGGTGCATGCAAGCTCGATTTCAATGTTTAAGCGAAGTTTGTATCAGTACATGTTGGCGGGGGTTTGGACAACTATGGTCTGGGTGCAGGTCCATAGGACTAGGCAACTTAAATGATGTGGCACGAACTAGATGGGCTGAAGGGCCTAGTTTATGTGATGTACTTTTTTATGACTATATGACTTTATCTATGAAGAGGAACCAACGGTCGGCATTTCGGGTGATCGTCAGGACTGGAAAGGAAGGGGACAGAACCCAGAATAAGAAGATGGGGTGAGGGTGTGGAGGGGAAAGGACACAGCATCTGCAGAATCTCTTGTGTTTATGTCGCAGTGCTGAAGCACAGCGTATGGGGCTGGGGGAGAAAAGTCTCCATTGCTTGTTTCCCAGTATATACACTTTGAGTGCAGAGGCACACCATTGGAGAGGGATTATCTTCCTCAGTAGCCCTGAAAAGGTATTTGGACAGTTTTTTAAACTTAAGTTTGAAACACTTAAGTAGAATCCAGTAAATAAGTAGAGCAGTAGATAAAATCTTGTCTGTTTAATGGTTTTTCGATGCTAAATTTAAAAAAAATAATTTGCAATGTTTAGCAATGAAAATGGACCAGAAAAAGATGTTAATGTATCAGCAGGAGACCACTAAAGTGATTAAATTGCATATTTTAACTGAAGTAGTAAGTACTAATTTTGTTATTCTTAGATTTGCCTTTGTTATGTTTATTTTAGTAACTAAAGAAGGACTCTTAACTTGTAGTTCTGTTCTAACTTTTAGCATTATAGGTTCTTTCATTAACTCTCCACTGAGTACTAATTTCTACAGCAGTAAATAATTATTTTTCTTGACTACTGAACTTTTGCTGTGTTATGTTCAGCATATAATTTGTATAAGAATTTGAACATGCCAGTTGTGTTCTTCCATGACTGAAGAGGTTTCAGTATCTTTAGTCACGGATTAGTTTTTACTTTGCCATGAATTTATTAGCCATAAAAAATTACCTGATCATCTGTTTTATTGCCACAATATGCTAAATGCCAGCCTTTTGATTTTTGACTGAGGTAAGCCCTCTATTTCAATTCATTACCAAAAAATAGTCACCTTACCTTATTTAATGCCTGTTCCATGCAAGCCAGTTAAGATTCTGCTGTAGCCAGATTGCAGATACTCTTGTTCGATTTGATTTTTTTTAAAGGATGAATCATCTTATTCTACCAGCACATCAGTGAACTTGCATTTGAGAATCCTAGTGAGATCATATGGATAATTAAATGAAATATGCAAGCTCAGTCCTATGCTATGATTTGGCAAAGTGGACCATGTAAACTGCATTAAAAAAATTATCAATGATTTGCTCATCCTTTCTGATATGTGAACTACATTTTGGTAAGGAATCTAGTAAACAGGGGTTGCCTGTTTTTTTTGTGGAATAAAACAACAAATCTTTTTGGAATATTAAATATTCTATGCCTTTGGACGGAGAGAGTTGACAGGGAAGGACTTAATTTGAGTTGAACCTCAATTTGCCAGATTGACTTGAACTCCTGCCAAACATTGTAACTAATTTAAGACTTAGCAGTGTGTCCTAAACTACTATATTATAAATTACTTCAACTGTTTATTAGCCTGTGCTACTAAGATGAAACAGACAGTTGATTGGAAGCTGCTGAGCACCAATAATTGGTATCTCTCTCTCTCTTACCAGATTTGTCTACCTTATCAGTCTTGTATTGTGGCTGAAGTTAAAACAAAATCTGAAGCTTATTAAATTTGCTCTTTCTTAGAGTGATTCTCCCCCTCTGGTATTGAACTTCCTTTTCCTGGACCACAGATGCAATTGCTGACAGGAATTTTTACTGCTTATGTAAATCATCTGGGTTGAGATCTTTGTGAGTTTAGCACAAAAATCACCATTTGATACTCATGAGAAAAAATATAATTCAGATAGTTTTATTATAATAACACTAAAAGTAGAACTAGAGTGAATCAAGGGGCTTCTTGAGTGCTGTATATTCCATTTAATATGATCATGATCATTCTCCAATTATGTATCTTCTCCTGATCCCCATGACAAAAATTAAGCCTTGATTCAAAAAGTCTGTTAATCTTGGACCTGAAGGTACTTGACAGCTATCGTACTTAGGGATAGAAACTTTCAGAGTCACAAATCACTGCATGAGGAAATTGCTCCTCATCGTCGTATTAAATGGATGAGACTAAGTTTCTGACTGTATTGTCTTCATGAGTCTTTCACACATTGAGAAATGATGATTATATTCATGTTACATGATGTAACTGGAAGTAGCTATTTCTCTGGTCTTACATTCATTCTCCTTTTGTGACACAGTGCCAATACTGTTTTAAAAACAATTGACTGAATTTTCATTTATAATCAAAATGTAATGATTATTGATTTTTAAGTTTCTTGCATTATTTATAACATGAACTCATACTCAATGTTCATTAAATGGTGTTGCTACTCATCACTTTCAGGAGATTATTCACTCCATAAATTGTTTTGTCTTTACTAAACTTGCAATATGCATTTTAGTAAAACAAATCTGTATAACGGTAAAATTACTATTTAGATTGGAGCAGGATCCAAATTAGAATACTTTAAAATAAGATATGCAGAAAATCTACACCCACTATAATCAAAATATAATTGTTGCCATTTTTAAACAAATAATGACTTTTTTCAGTATGAAATGAATGGAACATAAACTGTTTGCTTTGACTAATTAACAATAATCCTCAAAATGTTTAACATTTTTTCTACTGTATTCTGAAATAACGATGGAACATCTATTCAGCATTTTAATTTTTGGGTATTTTGAGCTGGAAAACAACTTCATTTTTAGTACTCATAGGTTGTGGTTTTGAGATCTTTTTGATAGTTCAGCCATACTTTTATCAGTGGTCTGTGATCATAAAGCTATTTATGTTCTTAACTGTTAAAGGCATTATTATAGATTATGCTTTTTGGCATAAAACAGTGGGAATTTTCAGGCACAACTGAATAATATGTATTTTCTAAAGTCTGCTTCTCTGATGCGCTGTAAACCCACACAATCTGCCAAATCAGGTGCCTCAGCATGCAGTTATGTGGGCTTTTCTGTGTAGTACTAGATTCCACATGACACACAGAAAGAAAAGCTGACCTTATGATTTGTATGAAATAGTTGATGTGGTCACTTTCCCGCTTTTTTTAATTACAATGACCAGTGTTGTTTATTTCTTTTCTATAGTCATGGTGGACAATTGGGAAACTGAACTGCCAGCACTGTGGGGCCCGTCTAGGGGAATTTAATTTTGTTTGCCCTGCCAAATGCCCTTGTGGGCAGACAGTGACTGTTCATATCTGCAAGCGTCGGACTGACTATGAACCGCTACATTTAATCAGAACCACTGAGTCTGCAGAGGTGAAATCCTTGCAGAAAATACGATATATACACATACTAGAACCTGTGGAGAAGTTGGAGCATGGGTCAAAAAATAGTTTGTTCCACTACAGGCAAAAAGAATTTTTACATCATTTGAAAAAGATGGATCATGAACAAGGGACTGATGCCCTTTGCCTGGAGGCAAGATCACACAACAGAGGAATTGTAGAAGTTGACAGCAACTTCAAAGCAGCTTATCCACAGCCATGCTCTTCTGCTTCACAGCCAGTGACAGCCAGATGTGCAGTGAAAGGTTTTCACAAAAAGTCTTTCAGTTTGGATTTTAACAGCATAAGCTCAAAGGATGTGTCAGTTAGTTCTGCTAGCATTCATGGATTATGTCCGCGATCTTCTTCTTGTGGCCTTATAATGAATCACATAGATGAGGCTTCTAATCCGATACAGCAGATTTCGGTGTCAGAAGATACTAAACTGCAACTGCTTGCAAGAGAAGAATCAAATGGATCTCTCTTTCCTAATCGATACATTAAAGAGGCTGATTTTGTGTTGAACCCTCAGTCATTCCATGACCATCCAGTTGATGAAGGAAACATCGATCCTGGTCCATCTGTGCCAAGACACTGTAGGAACAAAGCTGCTCATGTATCCACCACTGTTAGAGGTTGGTCCCCTGACTCAAGTACTGAAACAAGTGATGCAGAAGAGAGGGGAGAAGGACATGAAGCTGGAACAAACAATCCCTGTGATGATCCTGCGCCATGCGTTCCCTTATTTTCCTCTGTAGATGAGAGACCCTTGAGTAAAAGAGAGAGAAATAAACTTAAGAATTTGAAGAGGAAACAGCGGAAGTGGCAGCGATGGCATCAGAGCAAATTGAAGGAACAAAAACAGGTCAGTGCTTGAAAGCCTGAGACAGCCTACATGCGGTAATGTTAATATCAGAAAGTCAGGTTAAAATTGGGAACTACTCAGTAAAAAATAAGGAATATCATTTAAAATATAATCTGCATTTAAATTAGAATCAAAGAGTCAGTGATTGCTTAAGAAGAGCACAACTTAGGCACCAAAAATCCCAAGTTATAAACAACAATTGTTTTTAGATCAAAGCAATATTAACAGTGTATTCTTCAGGGTTTCATATTGGAGCTGCTATTATTTATGATATATATTAATGATGGACATTACTGTTAAATAAAATTTGTAGTTTACACAAAATACATTAGCAATGATGAGGATACTAACTAGAGTTGACATTACAGATGAACTGGTGAAGTGTGAATGTATGTTAATGCAGACAAGTGTGAACTGAAGAAAGGGGGGAAACCAACTAGACTAAATGGTATAATAGTAAAATTGCAGAAACCAACAGGCTTGGGTGCAAATGTATGCAAATATTTGAAGATGGTTGGTCAAATTATGTAAGTGAATAGGAATTGGAATTGCTTTATTATTGTGACGTGTGCCAATATATAGTAAAAAGTTTTTTTCTTGCAAAGTGATCAAATCATTACACAATGCATTGAGGAAGAACAAGGAAACGCAATAACACGATGCGAAACAAAGTGAAACAGCTAAAGAGAAAGTGCAGTGTGGGTAAATAATAAGGTGCGAGTTCATAATGAGGTAGATTGTGTGGTCAAAAGTCCATTTATTACATTAGAGAACTAATTAGTTGTTTGAAAAAAAAGGAACTAGTGCTCTCCCAGCTTATATGATGAATAAACTCTTCTCGGGCTTCCAGCCGGGGACAGGTATCGATTTTAACTAACGTTTCAATGACAAACTCTGCCATGGAGTAGAAACTATCTATGAGTCTGGTGGTAAGTGCTTTTATATTTTCTGCCAGATGGAAGCGGGAGATGAAAGAGTATCTGGGGTGGATGAGGTCGTCGTTTATGCTACCTGCATTACTGAGGCAGTGAGAAGTTATAGGCAAGAGTCTTTGGCGGGAAGGTTGGTTTCCATGATGTGCTGAGCACTGTCCACAACTCTGAAGTTTCTTGTGGTCATGACAGAGTAGTTACTATAATGAGCCATGATGTATTTGAATAGGATGCTTACTATGGTGCATTGCTAAAAATTGGTAAAGCTCGATGGGAAAATGCCAAATTTCTTTGGCCTCCTGAGGAAGTGGAGGCATCGCTGTGCTTTGTTGGCCATGACATCTACGTGGTTGGACCAGGACAGACTGTTGGTGATGTTCGCTCCTAGGAACTTGAAACTCTCACCCTCTCAACTTCAATGCATAAGGGTTTGAGGTGTCACACACAAAATGCAAAAGTAAAGTGTTATAAAATACTATGAGGACCGTAACTAAACTACTTTACATTGGTCATTGGATTTTAGGAAGAATGTCAAGGCCCCTAGAAAGGATTTTCTGAAATGTTTCTGGGTTTGGGTATTTTGGATACAAGGAGAGGGAAGAGAGAATGGTATTTTTTAAAGAGAAGGAGATTTGATAGAAATGTACAAGTTCTTGATAGGATGATTATGGAGAACCTGTTCTCAGTGGACTCCAAAAGGCATAGCAATAAAGTTATTATCAAAATGTCTAGGGTATTAAGGGGAGACTAGAATTTGACACTAAATAACAATAATCTGTTAGTGTAGTAGATGCAGATTGCAGGACAAATATTTGAAGTTTAAAGGGCTATTGAGAAAGAATTGGAAAGTGGAATTGACTAAATTGTTCTGGTATAAGCCAGTATAATTTAGATGGATTGAATGGTTTGAACTTTACTGCTTCCGTGATTCCAAAACCTATAATAGAAAAATGAAATTGTTTCTTAAAAAAGCTGGATTTTGATGGTGTTAAAAATTAAAATAGTATCTAATTTGCAATGATTAGACAACAATTGAGGGTATATTTAGTGTCTTCACAATTTTTGAAAGTAATTTCTGCTCTTGCAAAATAAACATAAAAATGCTCTATAATTTTAAATGCTGAATATCAGATAGATAAAAAAAACACTGTGAGGTATATAAAGATAAAAATTCATTTGGTGGAAGAAGGGATGACAGCGAATTCTCCAGTGTCATTCTGAAGGGTTGGATAAATGGCAAAAGCGCTTAATGAATTGTGTCCAGCTTCAAACCCAGAGTTCAGGAATTCAGATGGCTCCTCTCTGGTAGATCTGGTTCAAGATGGAACTGCTGAAACAGTTTTGTGAAGCTTAATGTTATGTTAATGAAACAGAAAAATAGAAACATAGAAACAGAGAAAACCTACAGCACAATACAGGCCTTTCGACCCACAGTACTGTGCCGAACATGTACTTACTTTACAAATTACCTAGGATTACCCATAGCTATTTTCCTAAGTTCCATGTACCTATTCAGGAGTCTCTTAAAAGACTCTGTTGTATCCGCCTCCACCGCTGCCGCCGACAGCCCATTCCATATACTCACCTCTCTCTGTATAAAAAAACTTAGCCCTGACATCTCCTCTGTAACTACTTCCAAGCACCTTAAAACTGTGCCTTCTCGTGTTAGCCATTTCAGCTCTGGGAAAAAGCCTCTGACTAGCCACATGATCAATGCCTGTCATCATCTTATACGCCCCTATCAGGTCACCTCTCATCCTCTGCCACTCCAAAGAGAAAAGGCCGAGTTCACTCAACCTGTTCTCATAAGGCATGCTCCCCAATCCAGGCAACATACTTGTTAATTTCCTCTGCACCCTTTCTACAGTTTCCACATCCTTCCTGTAGTGAAGTGACCAGAGCTGAGCACAGTACTCCAAGTGGAATCGGACCAGGGTCCTGTATGGCTGTAACATTATCTCGGCTCTTAAACTCAATCCTTCGGTGGATGAAGGCCGATGCACCATATGCCTTCTTAACTACAGAGTCAACCTGCGCAGCAGCTTTGAGTGTCCTATAGACTCAGTCCCCAAGATCCCTCTGATCCTCCACACTGCTAAGAATCTTACCATTAATACTATATTTTGCCATCATATTTGACCTACCAAAATAAACCACCTCACACTTATCTGGGTTGAATTCCATCTGCCACTTCTCAGCCCAGTTTTGTATCCTATCGATGTCCCGCTGTAACCTCTGACAGCCCTCCACACTATCCACAACACCCCGAACTTTTGTGTCATCAGCAAATTTACGAACCCATCCCTCCACTTCCTCATCCAGGTCATTTATAAAAATCACAAAGAGAAGGGGTCCCAGAACAGATCCCTGAGGCACACCACTGGTCACCGACCTCCATGCAGAATATAACCCACCTATAACCACTCTTTGCCTTCTGTGAGCAAGCCAGTTCTGGATCCACAAAGCAATATCCCCTTGGATCCCATGCCTCCTTACTTTCTCAATAAGCCTTGCATTGGTTACCTTATCAAATAACTTGCTGAAATCCATATGCACTACATCTCCTGCTCTACCTTCATCAACGTGTTTAGTCACATCATCAAAAAATTCAATCAGGCTCGTAAGGCACGACTTGCCTTTGACAAAGCCACGCTGACTATTCCTAATCATATTATGCCTCTCCAAATATTCATGAATCCTGCCTCTCAAGATCTTTTCTGTCAACTTACCAAGCACTGAAGTAAGACTCACTGGTCTAGAATTTCCTGGGCTATCTCTACTCCCTTTCTTGAATAAGGGAACAACATCTGCAACCCTCCAATCCTCCGGAACCTCTCCCATCCCCATTGATGATGCAAAGATCATTAAAGATCATTGCTAGAGACTCAGCAATCTGCCAGAGGCTCGGCAATCTTGAATGACCTCCAGGTTCCTCTCCAAGTTGCACACTGTCCTTACTTAGAAATATACGAGAAGCATCCCTTTACTTGCTATTTTTATGCCCTGAAACACTCTACTTAACAACACAGTGATGGTAATTTTATTAGAAGGAAAGTAGCTTTTCAAGAAGGTGTCACACCATCAGGTTTTCAAAGGCAACTAGGAGTGAGCAGTTAACACTAGTTTTATCAAGTAACGATTTTACCTGTAAATGAATACTAAATGTAAATGTAAATAAATGAAGTGGTGAATACAGCCCAGTCCATCATGGGTAAAGCCCTCCTCTCCATTGAGCACATCTACACAGAGCATTGTCACAGGAAAACAGCATCTATCATCAGGGACTCCCACCACCCAGGTCATGCTTTCTTCTTGCTGCTGCCATCAGGAAGAAGGTACATGAGCCTCAGAACCCACACCACCAGGTTCAGGAACAGTTATTACTCCACAACCATCAGACTCTTGAACCAAAAGGGATAACTTCATTCATCTTCACTTGCCCCATCACTGAACTGTTCCGTCAACCTGTGGACTCACTTTTGTAGACTCTTCATCTCATGTTCTCATTAATTATTGCTTATTTATTTATTATTATTCTTTCTTTCTTTTTGTATTTGCACAGTTTTTATATTTTGCCCACTGATTGAACTCTCAAGCTTGTGCGGTCTTCCACTGATTCTGTTATAATTATTATTCTATTATGGCTTTATTGAGTATGTCTGCAAGAAAATGAATCTTAGTGTTTTATATGTACTTTGATATTAAATTTACTTTGAACTCTGAATAAAAGAAAGCAGAGAAACTTGTTGGAAGGTGAAGCATATCTTTACAGTGAATTGAAGACTACTTAGTTTTGGAAATTAGTTAAGCAGAGCCATGATCTGTAAGTGCTAGAACATATATCAGAGGATGCATTTGGGTTGGCCATTGTTGAGTGAGCAGTGAGGAATGAGCAGAAAGATATATCCAGGTTGGAATCCAAGTAGAGCCAATGGGATCTGCACCACAGTATTCTGCCGATGAAGACTGAGCTCCTTGACAATAGTGCTAAGCGGGTGAACAATATTGATCTGGGCACTGCTATTGCTGCTGTACTGAGGCGAAGAATATTTTCTAGTAACCAAATAACCTCACTAGTGCATCTTTGAAATATGTGAGGAAGCTGGAGACCCAAAAGAAACTCTCTAGGCCTTGGGAAGAATGTGTACATCTGACGTCTGAGTAGAACCCATGTCCTTGGAACTATGAGTAGCAAACTCAATTATTGAGCAACCATTCCACCCATTCAGAACCAAGAGGTGAGCGCATCACCAAGATCCTAGATGTTGCTTTAGTAATCGGGCCATTAATGTCAATTAACCTCCTAGATAGTCTGGTGGTGACATTTTTGAAGAGCAGGGCTGGTGAAGGAGCTTTGGTGGTTGCATCTGATTGTTTCCCACCATGGCATGACAATTTTCCTCAAATGACATAAGATTGTACTTCCGGAAAAGGGTTAGATAACTCATATGGTTGTATACAATAAAGTACAGTGGAAATAAAACAGTTAATAAAAACCACTTGGGAGCCAAGAGAGGGTTACAAGATTGATTAAACGCTGACTGATGCAGGGCTACAACCTATGGAAGCAGATGGTTAACGTGACCAGGGTTTCAGCAGGGGCAGGCTATGACAGTTGGGATTGTGTAGGAATCTGTTCTCGTCCCTTGCTGTTTCTGGTATTTAGTGAAGAAATTAAGAGTTAAAAGCAAGGGTCAAGATCTAAAATAGTTAACTCTGTTGATAGAGGAAAATAAGTTATAGAAGAAAATTTAAAAAAAACTCCCGATGCCATTTACTGCATACTTTTTCACTTATATTTGACTTCCGAAAGTGCAACACCTTCACAGTTAACCTGTTTAAACTCTATCTGCCTTTTCTCTGCCCATGTTTCCAATTAATCTATATACTTCTGTGTCCTTTGACCACCTCTTTCAATATCGTGAACTCCTCCAATTTATGAGAAACCTGTAACCTTCCAAAGCAACCAATCTACATTTATGTCCAAATGAATTGCATGTGTCACACACAACAGACATCCCAGCACTGATCCCTACAGAACAGCACAGGCACAGAGTGCCAGTCAGAATCCATAACAGTGGTTGCTCCTTTATTATTTCACAGCTCTATCCAAAATAATGGGATTGCTCCACTGGGAGACAAAACTGACCAGGAAGCAAAATAACAACTTTCTGTGTCATAGTACATATGTAAGGCAGTAAGGGCCTGGAACTTACTGCCTAGGAGAGTGGTAGACACAAAAGTTCTCACTGCATTTAGCAAATAGTTAGATTGCATTCTTAAAAACTGTGATCTGCAGGGCCACAACCCAAATCCAGAACCTGTGGACTCACTTTCAAGGCCTCTACAACTCATGTTCTCGGTATTTTTTTTTGTATTTGCACAGTTTGTCTTTTTTGCACATTGAATTGTCAATCTGTGTGTGGTTTTTCATTGATTCTGTTGTATTTTTGTTCTACTGTGAATGTCTGCCATGAAATGAACGTCAGGGTAGGATATGGTGACATATACATTGATAATAAATTTACTTTGAACTTTGAATTTTGACCTTGTTTTGGAAGATGGCATTATTTATGACTAGTGCACACATCAGTGGCAGAATGGCTCCAGAAGTGTGGAATCCTATGACCCGAAGACTTCTGTGATTATCATCTATTAAAAGCCATTATTTGCTTTTCCAACCTTGACACTTTACAGCCAATAGTATACTCAGTGTAATTGCTCTTGTAATGTAGAAAACAGCAGTTGGTTTGGATAAGTGAATTGTTAATGACCAAATGACTTGTTTTAGTGGGAGATAACCTTTCCTTATCTACTAATGAAGCTGTACTTTCATAACAAAAAGGGAAGGGAAAAATAGCAGATAGGGGAGATTAAAAGTAATTCAAACATGTTAACTCTGGTTAACTTAGCTAGTTTTAGTTGGTTTGTATAAGTCCATACAACAATGAATTTTTTTTCTCTTGGTGGCACATGAAACATTACAAATTATTATATATTATTGGAAGTTGCAAAACTTTCCGTGTATGGCAGCATAATGTGAATCATCCGACCATGAAGTACATTGTCTAAATATATGGTAAGTTTAAGAAAGCCAGGCTTTAATTGTGTGTTGATCCCTGCAGTGCTGTATACCATTTTTGTACCCTGCTTCAAACTGCAAAAATATAAATTTCTGTTTGGAAGCAACATGCTGCGAGCTTGCCTTTGCACATGGTTTGATTAGTTATCATCAAATTTGTAATAATGTAAGTATAATGATAGCAATAAAACTAACATGGTACTGTAAGAAAAGAGAGTAGAGAAATGCTGGACATCTGGAATAAAATGCCACTGATAGATTGCACAAGTAAGCATTTTACTTATAATCTTTATATCTGAATTTTTTATCCAGAAATAAAGCAAATATTGTGAAGCCTTTTTATTTATATTTGAAATTTACATACAGCCTGTGGTCTGCAACTATGTTTCTAAGGTAAGTAGTATGCTGGCCTTTATTATGAGAGGATTTGAATTAGAACCATTAGGAAATATTTTTGCTTTTATTTAGTGCTTTGGTCACACCACACTTAGGGTTTTGTGTGCAGTGTTAATTCTAATCCAAGTTCAAGTTTATTGTCATCTGACTGTCCACGTACTGTATACAACCAAACAAAACCACATTCCTCTGGACCACAGTGCACCCACACAATGTATATCAGGCTGCACTTAAACCAAAATATTTTACTATAAATAAGTCAATAAAATATAATTCAAATATACTGCATGTAGTAAAGTGCGGCACAGGTAAACAGTAAACAGGTCGTTGTTTCAGTGAAGAGACCTCGGTGGTGGCAGGGTGTTCATTAGTCTTACAGCCCGAGGGCAGAAGTTGTTATCTAGTCTGGTAGTCCAAGTCCTGGTTCTTTTTTTTTTATCTCCTTCCTGATGTTAGTGGGTCAAGAGATTGTGGAATGGGTGGTTGGGATCCTCAAAAGTGCTTTGTGTTATTCATCTGCAATGCTCTCGGTAAATGTCACAAATAGGCGTGGGGGAGACCTCAGTGATCCTCTTGGCTGTTTTTAATGTCTTTGGTAGGGTCTTGTGGTCAGATGCCTTGCAGCTTCCGTACCACATAATGATGCAGCCAAACAGGACACACTTGATGGTGCTTCTGTAAAAAGTTGTAGAATGGGGATGGGGACCGTTGCATACTGTTGCACACTGTAATATCATCAGTGAACTTGATGCGGTTTGAGCTGAATCAGGCAGTGCATTCGTGAGTCAGTAGCAGGCTGAGCACACAACCCTGGGCAGCACCAATGGTCAGTGTGATGGAGCTTGAGGTGTTGCTGCAACTCTGACTGACTGGAGTCTTTCCTTTAAGAAGATCCAGTTACAGAGAGGAGTGTTGAGTCTCAATGAGGACAGCTTACCCATCAGTCTTGGAGTGATGATCATGTTGAACACCAGGCTGAAGTCGATGAACAACTTCCTGGGGTACAGGGCATCGGTTTCTTGGTGGGAGAGGAAGCAGTGGATGGCCAAGGCTATGGCAATATCAGTGGACTGCTTTGAAGGGTAAGCAAACTGGAAGGAGTCCAATGTAGCTGGAATGTGGGAGTTCATACAATCTATTGTCAGCGACTTAAAGCACTTCATGACTGTTAAAGTCATTGCCACTGGGCGGTAATCATTTAGGCCAGTGGTCCTCAACCTCTGGGCCACGAAGCATGCAAGGGTGCAGCGGTAGCCGGAGCGCACCCAGCACATCTTTGAGAAAAAAGCCAAAATAAGCAAGCTAATTAATTAGGTGCCACCCGGCACGTAAATGTTGGCCCAGATCAGAGGCGATTGCCGATTTCACTTGCTCTACGCGATGTTCACTCCTCTTTCCAGGGCGCTGGAGCCTTTAGCTGTTCCATTGTTTGGTCAATTTAAACGCCAGCCCAGACAGGCTGAAAAGACAGGGCTGTCAGGATCGAGGTGACATGTTCAATCTACGCAAACTTCTAATAAAGTATAGGCGCTGCCGTGCTTTCTTTGTAATGACAGTTATGTGCTGGTCCCACGACAGATCCTCTGACACTTTTAGAGAGAGAAACGTTGATCCTTAATGCTGAAGAATTTAAAGTTATTGACCCTCTCCATCTCAGTTCCTCTAATGAAGACTGGCTTCTGGGTGGCACCTAATTAATAAGTTTGTTTATTTCGGCTTTTTTCTTAAGGATGTGCTGGGTGTGCTCCAGCTACTGCTGCACCCCTGCATGCTCCGTGGCCTGGTATCGGTCTGCGGCCTGGAGGTTGGAGACCACTGATTTAGGCCATTTACTGTTGCCCTTCCTGGCACCAAAATGATGGTGGTCATCTTGAAGCCTGTAAGGACAGTGAACTGTTTCACAGAGATATTAAAGATATCCATTCGGACCTCTGTTAATTGGACTGCACAGTCCCTCAGCACCTGAGCAGATATGTTGTCTGGCCTTGTAGCTTAGCATGCATTTACCATGGCTGATGATGCCATAGCTTTGGCCATCTACTCCAGTTGCAGCCAGATATGGTGCCTGTTCCTCAGGAAGAGAGAGGCTTTCCTTGATGTCACAGTTGTCAATTGGTCAAATCATGCATAGAACGCATTCAGCATATCAGGAACGAAGGATTTTCTGTGTGTGCTCATGCTTTGTTAGTCTCCACACACTGCAGCAAAAAATTTACTTGAAAAGTTCCAGTGATGAATGCTGCATAAAGGAAGATTTAGTGAGCAAATCTCTATTCTCTGGAGTTTAGTAGAATGAAAAGAAATCTCATTGAATTTTGCACAATTCTTAGTTTGGAGTGGAGGGATGTGTGGTTATGTTGTTCGCCTAACTGAGGAATCTAGGAACATGGGACAAAGATTCACAATAAAGGGTAGGCTTTTTAGCACTGAGATGAGGAAAACATTCTTTTCTCAAAGGTTAGTGAAAATTTGACTTCTGAGACTCTCTACTCAATAGTGCTGTGGTCTCAGTCATTGTGGACATAAAGGAAATCGAGGGTTATGGGCCTGGTGCTGAAAAATGGTAGGGAGGTAGAAGATCAGCCATGGTCTTGATGAATGACAGACAAGGCTCAAAGGGCCAGATGGACTTCTTCCGTATATGTTTCTTACATATTGTTAGGCTGCTTCCAAACAAAGTGTTTCAGATAGAGTCTGATAATTACAAAAGCTCTAGCATAACTTCTTATCTTTTGTATTCCAAAGAATTCACTGTAGCTGCTTTCAAATTTCAATGATTTGCATTCCTGCATACCCAATTCTTTGCTTCCGTGTTGTTCTGTCATTTTAATGTTTCTTTTTGAATTCCAAACAAATTATTGCACACTTATACATGTCAAACTCTACCTACCTTGTAAAAAGTGCTTTCCTGGCATAAATGACGAATAAACCCTTTGTAGGCTTCCAGCCGGGTACTGATATCAATTTTAACTGACATTTTGATGACTAACCCAAATGTCTTCAGCAGGGATGATACTTGGGCCATCAATGACTTCCTTTACCAAGTGGTCCCAGATAAAGATTGTAGTTTGTCATCGAAATGTCAGTTAAAATCGATACCTGTACCCGGCTGGAAGCTCAAGCAGTGTTTATTCATCTGCCTCCCTTAGCTTGCCACCCTCAAGCAATGGTTCCATTCCCCTTTGCAGCTTCCGACTCTGATATGGGGTGTCATTTTTCCTTTTAACTGAGAATTGTCTATAAAGTTTGAAAATGTTGTAAATAGTGCAGAATGGGGAATCAAGCCACTGTGTACAGTATATCAGGCCAGACAGATTGAATTTCATTCATTAGCAGCTGTAAATTAATTGACGTTCATTATCTGAAGCTCTTAATAATTTAAGAACTTTTTATCAAATGTTTAACTGACAGAATAATGATGCATTTTATGCTTGATTTTCTATTGCAACATAAACAATGTTCAAAGTCATATTTCAGATGTTACGAATGTTCAAAAAGTTAAATATTTATGTAACATGTAAGATTAGCATAAAGTTTATTACACAAGCTTAACAGAGCTTTGATATTCTGTGTGATGGAAAATAATGCTTTACTTATTCATTATTTTCGAAATCTTAAAATAAAACAATCAGTTTTCTTTTCTTTTCAGATACTTGTAAAATTTGAAAAGCATATTAATAGAGCTTATTCACATCTTTAGGTGCTTTTCTCAGTTTACTTTGAATGGAGACATAAAATCAAAAGTGGTCAATGTGGACTCAAAATAGATAAACCTTCGATCAGAGGAATAGTACAGAACTGAGTATGGCAATAAATTACAAAAAAGTGAGCACATGAACTTCTATTCTTTTTACCATTGCAAAGCTTTGATTCAAGCCACCTTCACTTTTACTCTGCTGCGCAGGAGATAGATGGGAGCTACAAGGAGTTAGACATCCTGAGGCTGCAGGATTTAGGTAAGTGGGTGACTGTCAGGGAAGGGATGGGAAGAGCTCAGATAGTAGAGAGCACCCCTGTGGCCATCCCCCCAGTAATCGTTATCTCATTGAGCGGGGTGACCTGACAGAGGACGGCCACGGCGATCAGGTCTCTGGCACTGAGCCTGGTTCCGTGGTGCAGAAGGGAGAGAAGAAGATGAGGAATGCTGTAGTCATAGAGGATTCCATAGTGAGGGGAACAGATAGGAGATTCTGACAGCCTGATAGAGACACCCGCATGGTGTGTTGTCTCCCAGGTGCCAGGGTGTGGGATGTCTTGGATCGGGTGCAGAGTATTCTGAAGGGAGAGGATGAACAGCCAGAAGTTTTGGTACACGTTGGTACCAATGACGTAGGTACCAATGACGTAGGTAGAAAAAGGGCAGAGGTCCTGAAGAGAGAATTCAGGGAGTTAGGTAGAAAGCTGAAAGGCAGGACCTCTAGGGTAGTAAGCTCAAGATTGCTGCCTGTGCCATGTGCTAGCGAGTGCAAGAATAGCATGATCAGGCGTATTAATGTGTGGCTGAGAGACTGGTCTAGGAGACAGGGTTTCAGATTCCTGGATCACTGGGGCCTCTTCTGAGGGAGGTACGACCTGTACAAAAAGAACAGGTTACACCTGAACCCAAAGGGTCCAATATCCTAGCGGACATATTTAATAGAGCTGTTAGGGAGGGTTTAAACTAATTTGGCAGGGGTTGGGAACCAGAATGATAGGGTTGAGGAAGGGGAAATCAGAAATAAATCAAAGATAGCGTGTAACAGAGATTATAAAAAGAACAGGCAGAAGGTGAGGGTGTTTCTCTATTATGGGAGGTAGGGTTTAAGGGTTGGCACAACATCGTGGGCTGAAGGGCCTGTACTGTGCTGTACTGTTCTATGTTAATCACAGCCAGTGGCATGAGTTACAGGGCAATAGAGGTGTGGTACAGTTAAAACAGAAAGCAACAAATACTGGACTGAAAGTGTTATATTTCAATGCATGCAGCATAAGGAATAAAATGGACGATCTTGAAATTCAGCTACAGATTGGCAATTATGACGTTGTGGCCATCTCTGAAACTTGGCTAAAGGATAGCTGAATATCCAAGGCTATAGGGTGTTTCGGAAAGATAGGTTAGTAGGCAGAGGGGGTGGTGTGGCTCTGTGTATAAGAAATAATATTAAGTCATTAGAAAGAGATGACATAGGATTGGAAGGTGTAAAGTCACTATGGGTTGAGTTAAGAAATAGCAAGGATAAAAGGACCCCAATGGCAGTTGTATACAGGCCTCCAAACAGCAGCCAGGATGTGGATTACAAATTATGGCAAGAGATAGAAAAGGCATCTCAGAAAGGCAATGTCATGATGATCGTTGGAGATTTTAACATGAAAGTGGATTGGGAAAACCAGGACCTCAAGAGAGAGAATTTGTAGAATGTCTAAGGGATAACTTTTTAGAACAGCTGGTTGTTGAGCCCATTAGGGGATCAGCTGTGCTGGATTGGGTGTTGTGCAATGATCCGGAGGTGATAAGAGAGCTTGAGCTTAAGGAATCCTTAGGGAACAGTGATCACAATATGATCGAGTTCACATTGAAATTTGAGAGGGAAAAAATAAAATCCAATGGGTTGGTTTTTCAGTGGAATAAAGGAAACTACAGTGGTATGAGAGGGGAACTGGCCAAAGTTGACTGGAAAGGGATACTAGCAGAAAGGACAGCTGAGCAGCAATGTCTGGAGTTTCTGCGAAAAATGATGGAAGTGCAAGACAGATATATTCCAAATCGGAAGAAATTTTCAAATGGAAGAAGGACGCTGTCGAGGCTGACAAGTGAAGTTAAAGCCAAAGTAAAAGCACAATAGGGGGCATACAAGGAAACCAAAGCTAGTGAGAAGTTAGAGGATTGGGAAGCTGTTAAAAACTTGCAGAAGGAAACTAAGAAGGTCATTAGGAAGGAAAAGATGAATTATGAAAGGAAGCTGGTGATGAATATCAAAGAAAATACGAAAAGCTTTTTTAAGTATATAAAGGGTAAAAGAGAGTTGAGGGTAGGTACAGGACCAACAAAAAATGATGCTGGAGATATTGTAATGAGAGACGCAGAGATGGCAGAGGAACTGACTGCATATTTTGCAATAGTCTCCACAGTGGAAGACATCTGCAGTATACCGGACATTCAAGAGTGTCAGGGGAGTGAAGTATGTGCAGTGAAAATTACGACTGAGAAGGTGATCAGGAAGCTTAGTGGTCTGAGGGTGGATAAATCTCCTGGACCTGATGGAATGCACCCTCGGGTTCTGTAGGAAGTAGCTGGAGAGATTGTGGAGGCATTAACAATGATCTTTCAAGAATGGATAGATTCTGGCATTGTACCAGAAGACTGGAAAATTGCAAATGTTACTCTGCTATTTAAGGAGGGTGGGAGGCAGCAGAAAGGAAGCTATAGACCTGTTAGCCTGACATCAGTAGTTGAGAAGTTGTCAGAATTGATTGTTAGATCACAAGATCACAAGACAAAGGAGCAGAAGTAGGCCAGTCGGCCCATCGAGTCTGCTCCGCAGCTCCCCCATGAACTAGACTATTCCCCCACCTAGTTCTAATCTCCGGCTTTTTTCCCATATTCCTTTGATACCCTGCCTAATTAGTTACCTGTCAATCTCCTCCTTAAACACCCTCAATGATCGGGCCTCCACAGCTGCATATGGCAACGAATTCCACAAATCCATGACCCTCTGGCTAAAAAAATTTCTCCTCATCTCTGTTTTAACTGGGTACCCTCTAATTCTAAGACTATGGCCTCTTGTCCTGGACTCACCCACCAAGGGAAACAACCTTTCCACATCTACTCTGTCCAACCCTTTCAACATTCGAAATGTTTCTATTAGATCCCCTTTCACTCTTCTATACTCTAGTGACTACAATCCAAGAGCCGACAAACGCTTCTCATATGTTAGCCCCTGCATTCCAGGAATCATCCTCGTAAATCTTCTCTGAACTCCCTCCAATATCAGTACATCCTTTCTAAGATAGGGGGCCCAAAACTGCACACAGTATTCCAAATGAGGTCTCACTAATGCCCCATAAAGCCTCATCAATACCTCCTTACTCTTATACACTATTCCTCTTGAAATGAATGCCAACATAGCATTCACTTTCCTTACCGCCGATCCAACTTGGTGGTAAACCTTTAGGGTATCCTGCACGGGACTCCCAAGTCCCTTTGCACTTCCGATTTTTGAATTTTCTCCCCATCTAAATAATAATCTGCCTGATTATTTCTTCTTCCGAAATGTACAACCGTACATTTGTCAAAGTTGTATCTCATCTGCCATTTCTTTGCCCACTCTCCTAAACTGACTAAGTCTCTCTGCAACCTTCCGTTTCTTCAACACTTCCTGCTCCTCCACCTATCTTGGTGTCATCCGCAAACTTAGCCACAAAACCATTTAATCCATAGTCCAAATCATCGATATACATCGTTAAAAAGAAACGGCCCCAACACCGACCCCTGCGGAACACCACTAGTAACCGGCAACCAATCAGCATAGGATCCCTTTATTCCCACCCTTTGCTTTCTGCCTATCAGCCAATGCTCCACCCATTTCAATATCTTTCCTATAATTCCATGGGCTCTCATCTTATTAAGCAGCCTCATATGCGGCACCTTATCAAAGGCCTTTTGAAAATCCAGATACACAACATCCACAGCCTCTCCCTTGTCAATCTTATTGGAGATTACCTCAAAAAATTCCAATAGGTTGGTGAGACAGGATCTTCCCTTCATGAAACCATGCTGGCTTCGGCCTATCTTGTCATGCACCTGGAGGTATTTCATAACCTCGTCCTTGAGGATTGACTCCAATATCTTTCCAACTACCGAAGTCAGACTAATAGGTCTGTAATTTTCTTTTTACTGCCTCCTTCCTTTCTCAGATAACGGAACTACATTTGCGACCTTCCAGTCCTCTGGAACCATGCCAGAGTCTATTGATTCCTGGAAGATCATTTCCAATGCTTCCACAATCTCCAAAGCCACCTCCTTCAGAACCCTTGGGTGCACCTCATCTGGACCGGGAGACTTATCTGTTCTTAGTCCACTTAGCTTCCCAAGCACTTTCTCTCTAGTAATCTTGACTGTACCTAATTCTATTCCCTGATACCTCTGGCTATCAGGTATATTGCTCATGTCTTCCACTGTGAAGACTGATGCAAAATACTCATTCAGTTCCTCCACCATCTCTTTGTTATCCATTATAATTTCTCCAGCATCATTTTCAATCGGTCCCGTATCTACCCTTGTCACTCTTTTACTCTTCATATATTTAAAAAAACCCTTAGTATCCTTTTTTATGTTAATCACCAACTTCCTTTCATAATTCATCTTTTCTTTCCTAATGACTTTCTTAGTTTCCTTCTGTAAGTTTTAAAAATTCTTCCAGTCCTCATTTTCCCACTAATTTTTGCTTCCTTGTACGCCGTTTCTTTTGCTTTTATTTTTGCCTTAACCTCTCTCGTTAGCCACACTTGTGCCATTTTTCCATTCATGATTTTCTTTTTTCTTGGAATATATTTTTCCTGCATTTTCCTTATTTCTTGTAGGAATTTCATCCAATTCTACTCTGCCGTCCCTCCATTTAGCTTACTTTTCCAATCGACTTGGGCCAGTTCCTCTCTCATACCACAGTAATTTCCCCTGTTCCACTGAAATATCGATACACCTGATACCAGCTTCTCCTTTTCAAATTTGAAACTGAACTCAATCATATTATGATCACTACTTCCAAGGGGTTCCTTTACCTCCAGCTCCCTAATCGCCTCAGGTTCGTTACACAGCACCCAATCCAAAACAGCCGGTCCCCTGGTGGGCTTCTGGACAAGCAGCTCCAAAAAGCCATCCTGTAGGCATTCTACAAACTCCCTCTAGGATGGGATGAGATTACGGAGGATCTGGAGGTGCATGACAAGATAGGCCAAATGGTTTCCTGAAAGGAAAATCCTGCCTGACTAACCTACTGCAATTTTTTGAGGAAATTACAAGCAAGGTTGACAAAGGAGATGTAGTAGATGTTGTGTACTTGGATTTTCAGAAGGCCTTTGACAAGGTGCTGCACATGAGGCTGCTTAGCAAGATAAGAGCCCATGGAATTACAGGAGAGTTACAAGCATGGGTGGAACATTGGCTGATCGGCAGAAAACAGAGAGTGCGAATAAAGGGATCCTATTCTGGCTGGTTACCAGTGCAGCTCTACAGGGGTCGGTGTCAGGACCACTGCTTTTTACGACGTATGTCAGTGATTTGGACTATGGGATTAATGGATTTGTGGCTAAATTTGCCGATGATACAAATATAGGTGGAGGAGCGAGTAGTGTTGAGGAAACAGAGCCTGCAGAGAGACTAAAGATAGTTTAGGGGAATGGGTAAAGAAGTGGCAAATAAAATACAATGTTGGAAAGTATATGGTCATGCACTTTGGTGGAAGAAATAAATGGGCAGACTATTATTTAGATGGGGAGAGAATTGAAAATGCGCAGATGCAAGGGGACTTGGAAGTCCTTGTGCAGTATGCCCTAAAGGTTAACCTCCAGGTTGAGTCGGTGGTGAAGAAGGCAACGTTGGCATTCATTTCTGGAGGTATAGAATATAAGAGCAAGGATGTGATGTTGAGGCTCGTGAGACCACACTTGGAGTATTGTGTGTAGTTTTGGGCTCCTTATTTTAGAAAGGATATACAGACATTGGAGAGGGTTCAGAAAAGATTCATGAGAATGATTCCAGGAATGAAAGGGTTACCGTGTGAGGAACATCCGGCAGTTCTTGGGCTGTATTCCCTAGAGTTCAGGAGAATGAGGGGGGATCTCATAGAAACATAAGGCATTTCTTTGTATTGTGAGTGCCTGCAAGAAAATGAATCTCTATGTTGTATATTGTATACAGACTTTGATAATAATTTTGAACTTTGATGAATTTCTGTTTCTCCTTTTGATTTTATTGATGTAGTAATTATTTTGTTTCTTCAGACAATAAAGCAGAGGTCTGGTCAGGACCAGGTACATATAGAGGCAGCAACATAACCTTTAGACCTTAATATAATCTATGGTTTTCTAGAAATAGTGGGTCTGTGGTGCTGGTATTGATGTCAGCAGTGTTCTTGATAAATTACTATGATGTGTACTAATACCAAAATGTATTGGTCTCATTATTGTAGGTCAGAAGTCACATAGGCCAGATACACAGGGCTGGGTTTGGTTCAAATAGCTTACAATTAATACATAGTAAACCACAGTGCCCTGTCTGAGTTTCTCAACGCACAAATTTGTATAAGAGCTATTCATTTAATGCTGGTTTTAAGCAATATCACTGTGAGGCCAGGGCTGGGTTGGACTAAATGTGTTCCTGTTCTGATCCGAGCTAGCTACCAAAATGCTGGAGTGTTATGAGCAAGAGTTTGAGATGAAATTGTGTATTTTCAGGTAGGTGATGCAGTAATTGGTAGGGCTTCAGTCAGTCTAACTGCACCTGGGGTTTGGGACATAACTCTGGCAGATGGTTATTTCAAGATCAAATATAAAACACCTTTTTTACTGTATATTTCAATAAAATCAACTTTCCTAAACAAAAAATAAATGAAAGCCTACAGAATTTTTAGAGGGACTGACAGGGAAGATGTTTCGAATTGTGAAGGAATCCAGAACTTAAGAGTCACACTCTCAGAATGAGGGTTGCAAATGTAATGAGGGGAAATTTGTCCATTCAGAGGGTAGTGAATCTACATCAAAGAGGTGTTTTTGCATTCTGAATATTTTTGCAAGTCAAAGGAAGCAGTGAAATGCAGAACATCAGCTGTAATCCCATTGTCAAGTTCACAAATGACAGAACAGAGGTGGGGCTCACCTGCAATGATAAGATGGCCTACAGAGAGGAGGTGGAAGAGCTTGAGGCCTGATACCAAGCAAATAACTTCTTCCTCAATATCAACAAGACAATGGTGATGGTTATCGACTTCATGAGAACTCCCACCACTCACACCCCTCTTTACATTGGGAGGACAGCAGTGGAAATTGTGAGCAGTTTCAAACTCTTAGGAATGCACAACTCGCACAACCTCGCATGGTCCCAGAACACATTACACACAATCACAAGCACCTCTACTTTCTCAGGAAACTGAAGAGAGTTAGATTATGCAGATCTACACTCATAATTCTGCAGATGCTCAGCAGAGAGCATCCTAACATGCTGCATCACTGTATGGTATGGAAACTGCACTATGGCAACTAGGAAGGCTGTGCAACTGGTAGCCACAACTGCCCAATGCATCACTGGCTTCAGTCTCCCTGCCATCAAGGACATACTGTATATACAGAAAGGTGCCGGTAAAAGGCCAGTAACGTCATGAAGGATCCCACCCACCCTGCTCATGAACTGTTTGTCCCAACCCTATCAGGGAGGAGGGTATGTAGCATCCACACCAGTACCACCAGACTCAAAAATAGTTACTTTCTCCAAGCAATACGGCTGATCAATACCTCCACCCACTAACCCACCCATCCACACTCACCGCCACCACTACCTTATCATCCCCAGTCAGCCACCTTATGTCTAAACACTGCTGTACCTCGTTTTACTTTATGGACAGACAATCAATCCATGTATACAAGCTATCTTATGTAGTTATACTTGTGTTTTTATTACATTTTTTACTATATTGTGTTTTTCTCTGTGCTACATCAGATCTGTAGCACCTCTGGTGGGGGAACATGTCGCGTCCTTTTCAGGGTGGTTAGTCCACCTTTGGTCCCCACCTGGCACTCAGCTCTCACCTCAGCTCTCACTTGTAGCTGTTTGCATGCGACAATGGCAACACCCCGGGCAACGGCTTCGACAAGCGGGCTAAACCAGGTGAGGGTAGCCGACGGGTCTCAAACCCTCGGTGAGGTAGGGAGTTGTCTTTCCCAGCATGTGAAGACAGACTCCGGCGGATTGAGCGGACGAGACCTGTGGAAGGTCCAACGGTCAAGAAGGCAGTCTCTGCAAGCGTCGTGGAACGTGTAGAGCAGGAGAAGACACAGAAGACGTCCTGGTCATCCACTGCACCTAGTCCCATCTCCAGCTGTCTAGATTCTGTCTTGCCACTGGATCCAGATGGGAATTGGGAAGGGAGAGTGAGGCTGACGCTGCGCAACTCTCCCTCACTTAAATCCAAATCACGTGCTAGTCTCGACACCATCATAATGGTGTCGAGGTCCTCATTGACGTCAACGATGGATGAACAACCAACCAACATCAAATCCAGAGTAACAATTATTTTGTTCTCCTTTACACTCGTGTACTGGACATTACATTGAACAATCATAGATGGAGTGGCAGAGCAGGCTTGGGAGACAAAATGGCCTCCACCAGCTCCTAGCTCTTATGGTCATATGTTGCCAGCCTTGCAGCTTATGGGGAAAAGATTTCACCGTATCTGGGCAGTTTTATTCCACTTTAGCTTTCACTAGTTTATTTGATGTTATGTTGCAAACTTTAATGTCACAGAAAAAATGTCAAAAAATTATTATTGAACTTTCTGATTTATAGCTAATTCATGCTCATTAGGATCTCAATTAAAAATCATTTTGGATACGGTGTGAAGACAGTTTTGCCAGGAAGTTACCTTTAAGAAACTTGTTTGCTAATAATGTTTTAATAAAACATACTGGTAATGTAAGTACATTACTTGATTAATAAATTTGTCTGAAATTTGTGTCCTTTACTTTAGGAAACAAATCATGTTTTCCTTTAAATAAGTTTGTATATGTTTAGAGGGGATTGAAAGCAAACATTATTCTTTACAATTGATGTTTGAAAGGAATGGTTTGATGTTAAACTCCATCTTTGAAGAATTAAGTGTTACATGAAATGACAAGCTCTACTGTACAATTACTTGACAGGAATGGGAATCATCATTAATCCCAGAATATAGACAAGTGAGCATTTACTTCTATCCTAACAGGAATTGCAAGGCTAGAAATGATCGATAATAGTATCAACTGTGAATTTATCAATCACATTCGCAAGTCTGCTCTTTTAATAAAGTCCTTAACTGGAATAAAAAGTCAGAATAATAATAGTGGAAGAATATGAACACATTAAGTAGTTATCCAATAATTTTTTTCATCTGACATTGTTAGCTTTTACCATGAAATAATTGATATCTGTTTTAATAAGGTATGTGCTGTAGAGCACATCAAAAGCATAAGTCCAGGTTCGGGTTTTTGAACATAGTGTTAGGAAGATTTGTGACCCAGAAACATATCACTATTCCACCTCCTTTACTGGATTTAAATTGTAGAACTCCCTACCCAATTTGCACCATTGGAGAAGCTATACCAGGACAAAGTGCAGCTCACTCCCACCTTCACCAGGACAATCTGGGATACTGGCCTTGCCAGTTGCCCAAATCCTGAATAGGTGGATAATTTGATATTTCTAAGCATCTATAGTGTGACAGAATAGTAAAACTGCATAGTAAAGTTATTCACAATGATTTTGCAAAGATCATCAGTGATGCCCATAAACCAAAAAGTCAAACACAGAACCTCATGGTCAAACTGAATTTTGTAATGTGCTTTAGTCATCCTCACACCATGCTGGTGGCTAACAATATCACATTTCCATGGAGAATTAATTTTAATTTCTTTAAATTGCATGACTTTGAGTGATATTCTGGGTCCATCAAGTACACATGGTGAGTTGGAGAATATAGTGTGTTACAACATTTGGAAATGATATCAGCATTGCATTGTAAATAGAGCAAATTCTGGTTTTACCTAAAGTTTTTATAGTTGCTAGCTATTGATAATGCTGGTCAATCTTTTATGCATAGAATCAGAAATATTATTGATTCATTTTCTAATGGTTGTGAGTAGACTGATTGGGCAATAATTAGATGCAATGGATTAGTCCTGCCTTTTGTGAACAAAACATATTTGGGTAAATGGCACTGTACGGAAACAACCTAATTGTTGGTGTGGTTTGTACTGGAGCACGAATCTTCAGCACTGGACTGTTGTTAATTCTCATAGCTTTTGTTGTATCTGGTGCTGTCAACTATTTCTTGGTATCACATGGTCATTATGGATATTGATGTTTTTGGGATCTTCTCCTCCTGTTAATTGTCCAATACCATCGACATCTAGATGTGGTCAGACACAGCATTTCATTCTGATCTGTTTGTTATGAGATTCCTTAGCTTTGACTATCATATTTAAATAGGGATCCTCGATCTGAAGCATTGAATTTGTTCGTCTCCCCACAGATGGGTAAAGATGACTGATTTCCTCCCCTCCAAAGCCATTTCTGAATCCGTTTATATTGCAATCTGATACTTTCATGGTTATTGTTACTGTAGATTTTTTCCAAAATCCAGATTATTGAACTCAATTTAAAATCCACATGTGCCATGTTAAGTTTTGAACACTGGATAGTTAATCCAGGCATCTGAATGTCTAACCTAGTCTGGTAGGAAAGGGTTTAAATAGTTCTTGTTGATTTACGGACGCCCTAATGCTTTAACTTTTAGATCCAGGGAAGAATGGAGTAGCAAAGCTAAACATACACAAAAGCCTTTCCCGAATTCTTAATGAGATTGCAGCTGCTGGTACTCTTCAACACTGGCTCAGACAGGCTATATCAGATCCAAGTGGGTACATTTCATGCTCTTGGAAATTCAACTACGGGGAGGGCAAGGACAAAGTTGAGATACGAGAAGGATATCCAGGCTTTATGTTCTTCTTGATTTCCTGTAAAAAAATATATATATTCCAAGGGACCCACCGGACTGCCAGAATAATTTGAAGATGTGTTACAATTTCTACATCAGCTCATTCATTCATTGAGCCATTTTAACTCAGCTTGATGAGGTGTGAAACATTATATTGGTTATTTTTTATTGGCTAAATCAAGTGAAGTTTTAGAGAGCAAGCATTTAATAATTTGTTAAAATGTGATACATTTACATTTTAATGTTTAATCAGACTGATCATTTGTTATGCCTTGAATATGTAGGATACATGCAATGGAACATTGGTTCAGCATTACAATTCTGAAGGGTGCTGCTATTGAAGATACAATATGCCTCAGCTGCTGGACAGTTAGAACTAGTTGTGTCGATTATACTGTGCTGATAGCATCTAAATTATTTATTGGTTCTTGCCTGTAAAGTAAATTACAAATGTATTTGCAGTTGGTACCCTGATGGAATGATATTGCAAAGTGCACGGATGAGTAATCCGAGTTATATTATGGTTGTTATTGGTATGCTATTTCCTTTTTCACCCTATGGGACTTAGTTCTTTTGGCTAATACAATACTCTTACACACCAAACAACTGAACATTATCAAAATCCCTTTAGCTAAATGGAATCTAGTTCATAGTATACAGTTCAATTCTGATCCTTGTGACCAGGTAAGGAAAGATGTACCATAATTCATGAGGCTGCCACTTTTGCAGGACTCTGTCCAGAAAAGCATGTTTGGAATTTCTAGGTATTGAGCCAATTCTTGTTTATACAAGAAGCATTTAAGAATATTTGTTACTGCAGACCACCATTGTATTTTCATCTGAAGATCAAGCGTTTCTGGAAGTGAGCAATAAAATCCACATGAACTTCTTATTTTGTGCCCTTTCTCAGTTTTAAAGGGACTGTGGAAAACAAGTGTCAGAAATAGAGACCATCCATTCAGAGTAATATATAATCAATTAAATAAATATTTCACATTCTTGCATGCTGATATTCAAACTTAAAGTAAAGCTTGATATTCTTCAAAATTAACTGAGTAGAATTTCTTCCTTTGGGGATCAACAGAGAAAGGTTTATGAAGTCAGTTTTTAGTCTTCACATATTAATAAGAGATCATGGCTGCAAAATTCAGTTCTGTCGCACCTATTATATCACCACGTTATCTGCAGAGTTGCCGTATTAGATCCAAATTTTGAAAGGTAGGTTGATGAAGTTGTCAATTAACGCTAAATTAGAAGTCAGTGCTGCAGCTGTACCATAAGACTATAAAATATAGGGGTGAAATTAGATCATTTGGCCTATCAGGTCTGCTCTATCATTTCATCATGGTAATCCATTTTTTCCTCTCAGCCCCAATCTCCTGCTTTCTCCCATATCCCTTCATGCCCTGACCAATCAAGGATCTGTCAACCTCTGCCTTAACTATGCATAAAGTCTGGGCCTCCACATTTGCTTGTGGAAATGGATTCCATATATTTACTAGTGTCTGGCTAAAGAAGTACCTCCTCATCTCAGTTCTAAAAGGACACCGCTCTATTCCAACCTTAGAAAACATTCTCTGCACATCCACTCTATTAAGATCTTTCACCATTCAATATGTTTCAATGAGGGCATCCCTCATTCTTCTGAATTCCAGTGAATACAGGCCCAGAAGCATCAAATGTTCTTAATATGACGAGCCGTTTAATCCTGGAATCATTTTTGTGAACCTGCTTTGAACCCTCTCTAGTTTCAGCACATCCTTTCCAAGATAAGGGGCCCAAAACTGCTCACAATACTCCAAGTGAGGCCTCACCAGTGCTTTATAAAATCTCAACATTATATATTTGCTTTTGTATTCTAGTCCTCTTGAAATGAATGCTAACATCACATTTGCCTTCCTCACCTCAGACTCAACCTGCAAATTAACATTTAGGGAATCCTGCACAAGGTTTCCTAAATCCCTTTGCATCTCAGATTTTTGTATTTTCTCTGCATTTAGACAATAGTCAACCCTTTCATTTCTTCTAGCAAAGTGAATGACCATACACTTTCCGGCACTGTCTTCCATCAACCATTTCTTTGCCCATTCTCCTAATCTGTCCAAGTCATTCTGTAGCCTCTCTACTTCCTCAAAACTACCTGCCCCTCCACCAATATTCGTATTGTCTACAAACCTTGCGACAAAGCCATTAATTTCATCATCCAAATAACATAAAAGAGTTGGTCCCAACACAGAACCCTGTGGAACACCACTAGTCATCGGCAGCCAACCGGGAAAAATTCCCTTTATTCCCACTCTCTGCCTCCTACCAATCAACCACTGCTTTATCAATGACAGAATCTTTCCTATAATACCATAAGCTTGTAGCTTGTTAAGCAGCCTCATGTGTGGCACTTTGTCAAAGACCTTCTGAAAATCCAAATGCACAACGTCAACTGATTCTCCTTTGTCTACCCTACTCGTTATTTCTTCAAAGAATTTCAACAGATTTGTTAGGTAAGATTTTCTCTTGAGAAAACTATGCTGACTACAGCCTTTTTTATCATATGCCTCCAAGTAACCCAAAACCAAATCCTGAACAACCAACTCCAACATCTTTCCAACCACCAAGGTCAGACTAACTGGCCTATAGTTCCCTTTCTTCCACTGCTCTCCCTTCTTGAAGAGTGGCGTGACATTTGCAACTTTCCAGTCTTCTGGAACCATTCTAGAATCTATTGATTCTTGAGAAATCATTACTAATGCCTTCCAAGGCACAAATCCATGGTCTCACGAGACAAACGGATGCCTATATTACTAATGGCTCCACAACCTCTTCAGCCATCTCTTTCAGAACCCTGGGTGTACACTATCTGTTCCAGGTGACTTATCTACCTTCAGACCTTCAGTTTCTTGAGAACCTTCTCCCTAGTAATGGTAAGTTCACACACTTAATGACCCTGACACCTGGAACATGCAGCATACTGCTCGTGTCTTCCACCGTGAAGACTGATGTGAAAATACTTATTCAGTTCACCTGCCATTTCCTTCTCTCTCATTACTACCTCCCCAGCATCATTTTCCAGCAGACTGATATCCATTCTCACCCCTCTTTTACGAAGAATGTATCTGAAGAAACCTTTGGTATCCTCTTTAATATTATTGGCTAGCTTACTTTTATATTCTGTCTTTACCTTCTTAATGACTTTTTATTTTCCTTCTGTTGGTATTTAAAATCTTCCCAATCCTCTAACTTCCAAAAGCTAGAAACTTCTCCCTTGGAAACCGTCACCAACCTGATTTTACCAATCTACCTGCGCATTGAAGTTCCCCATGACTATTGTAACATTGCCATTTTGGCATGCATTTTCTATTTCCCATTGTAATTTGTAGACCAGGGGTCCCTAACCTTTCTCGCACTGCAGACCGGTTTCATATTGACAATATTCTTGCGGACCGGCCGACCGGGGGGGGGTGGGGGAGGAGGGGGCGGGGTAGGGTTGCCAACGGACAAGAGTAGCAGTCAAATATGTTGGGTTTACCCCAAAAGACTACAATGACCATGAAGCCTCGCGCGGGCACCAGTGCGCATCCGTGACTTTACGTGCTGATTCTCCCCCCCCACACAAATCGTTTTTTGGCGATTCTGTTCGGGGGGGGGGGGGTTGTTAATCACGACCGGAATATAGGTGATGTGGCTAATACACTCAATTTCATTTCTAAAAGGGTTTATCTAACGAATTTAATATTAAACACATAGCGCGTATTTTCCTCGCATAAATATAGTGATAAGTCAATTATCAGAGGAGGACAGGGGAGCTTGAAGTAAGTGTTGAACGAACTACCAGTAGAAGTGGTAGAGGCAGGTTCGATATTATCATTTAAAGAAAAATTGGATAGGTATATGGACAGGAAAGGAATGGAGGGTTATGGGCTGAGTGCAGATCGGTGGGATTAGGTGAGAGTAGCGTTCGGCATGGACTAGAAGGGCAGAGATCGCCTGCTTCCGTGTTGTAATTGTTATATGGTTATATAAGTCAATAGCATCATAACATTTTAAGTAACGTTTGGATATTAAACACGCAGCACATATTTTCCCCGTATGAACATATAAAATCATTGCAACGCAACAATATCGCTGAATCAGTGGGAGCCCTGGGCTTGTTTCCCTGCAACACGGTCCCATTGAGGGGTGATGGGAGACAGTGATACTCGAACGGGGTTCCTTATGTCCAATCTATTCCTCAGTTTAGGTTTCGTTGCATTCTTTGCAGAGATATGTTGGAAATGGAAGCAACGTTTTCAGTGCTTTCGTGGCTATCTCAGGATATTTAGCCTTGACTTTGGTCCAGAATGCCGGCAGAGATGTTACGTCAAACATACTTTCAGCCCGCAGTCATTTGCAAGTTCGAGGAGTTGATCTTGTTCCCACGCTGACATGGATGACGCACGGGTAAAGACCTCGCATGCGTAATGGCTCAACAGTGGGCTTGACAGGGAATGAGGAAAAGTGCAGCTGACCCATATCACCAAATTATATCATTTCCTTGCGGCCCGGTAGCACATGCTTTGCGGCCCGGTGGTTGGGGACCACTGTTGTAGACCACATCCTTACTACTGTTTGGGAGTCTGTATATAACTCCCATCAGGGTCTTTTTATCCTTGCAGTTCCTTTATCCTCAATGATTCAAACCTTCCGACCCTACATCACCTTTGCCTAATGATTTAACTTCATTTTTTACCAATAGAGCCACGCCACTCCCTCTGCCTTCCTGCCTACCTTTTTGATACAATGTGTGTCCTTGAACATTAAGCTCTTAGCTATAATGTTCTTTCAGCTATGATTCAGTGATGCCTACAACATCATACTTGCCAATCTGTAACTGTCCTATAAGTTCATTGACCTTTTTACCAAACTCTGCGCATTCAAATATAGCACCTTTAGTCCTGTATTTGCTCATTTAAATTTTTGTCCGCCTTTTATATTGCAACATTCTGTTGACTGTAATCTTGCCCTATCATCAGCCTCTCCTTACTAGGAGTCTTGCTGCATGTTGCCTCTGTTTGTAACCCAACTACCTCATCTTCAGCACTATCACTTTGCATCCCATCCCCCTGCCAAATTAGTTTAAACCCACCTGAACAACTCTAGCCAACCTGCCCGTAAAGATATTGGACCCCTTGGATTCAGGTATAACCCGTCCCTTTTGTATAGGTCATGCTTTCCCCAGAAGAGATCCCAATGGTCCATAAATCTGAACCCATGCCTCCTGCACCAGTCCTGAGCCAGGCATTCACCTGCCAAACCATCCAGTTCTTACCATCACTGGCACGGGGCACAGGCAGCAATCCAGGTATTACTACCCTGGAGGTCCTGTTTCTCAGCTTTCTACCTAGCTCCCTAAAATCTGTCCTCAGGACCTTCTCACCTTGTCTACCTATGTCATTGGTGCCAATGTGCACCAAGACATCTGGCTGTTCACCCTCGCCCTTGAGAATGCCATGGGCACGATCCGAGACATCCCTGATCCTGGCATCAGGGAGGCAACACACTATCCAGATGTCTCTATCACGTCCACAGAACCTCGTCTCTGTTCCTCTGACTAAGGAATCTCCTATCAACACTGCAGTCCTCTTCACCTCTCTGCTCTTCTGAGCCACACACCAGATTCAGTGTCAGAGACCCGGTCACTATGGCTCCCTCTGGTCGGTTGTCCTCCTCAATAGTATCTAAAGTTATACTTGTTATTGAAGGGAGTGGCCTGTGCATTTCTCCTTCTTCCCCGATGTCACCAAGTTACCTGTCTCCTGCAACCTAGGGGTGCCTATCTCCCTGTAGCTCCTGTCTATCACCTCCTCATTCTCCTGTACGAGTCGAAGGTCATTGAGCTGCAGCTCCTGTTCCTTAATATGTTCTCTCAGGAGCTGTAGCTCAGTACATTAGACACTAGACACTAGAATACTACAGCACAGTACAGGCCCTTCGGCCCTTGATGTTGTGCCAACCCATATATTCCTAAAAAAAAGGTACTAAACCCACACTACCCTGTAACTCTCTATTTTTCTTTCATCCATGTGCCTGTCCAAGAGGCTCTTAAATACCCCTAATGTTTTAGCCTCCACCAGCATCCCTGGCAAGTCATTCCAGGCACCCACAGCCCTCTGTGTGAAAAAACTTACCCCTGATGTCTCCCCTAAACTTCCCTCCCTTAACTTTGTAGATATGCCCTCTGGTGTTTGCTATTCATGCCCTGGGAAACAGTTACTGGCTATCCATCCTATCTATGCCTCCGATAATCTTTTAGACCTCTATCAAGTCCCCTCTCAACCTTCTACACTCCAAAGAGAAAAATCCCAGCTCTGCTAACCTTGCCTCATAAGACTTGTTTTTCAATCCAGGCAAAATCCTGGTAAATCTCCTCTGCACCCTCTCCATAGCTTCCACATCCTTCCTATAATGAGGTGACCAGAACTGAACACAATACCCTAAGTGTGGTCTCACCAGAGATTTGTAGAGGTGGTGCAGATGTGTTTATCTGGGAGACCAGAGGTCTCGCAGACCTCCCACATCTCATATGCGGTTGAAAGTACTGACCTGGGAGCCATTCTCACTATACTATGCATTAATAGATGAGTGAACAAATATAAACACATAGAGAGTAACTTACAAGACAATCTACCTCTGATCTTATCTGAGCCTGATAAGCCAAAGCCACTCTAAAGGCTGGCACAAACACATTCTTATATTCATATAATTGATTAAACTTTCAGCAACAAGAAAGACCCACATCCCCGCCTGCTCTCTTCTGCCCACTAACAATATATCAAATAATCATTTACTGCAGGTTAAGCACCCCTTATCCAAAAATCCAAAACCAAAAACCTCCAAAATCAAATTTCTTTTCAGTGCTGACATGACACCACAAATGGAAAATTCCACAGATTTCTGGGATGGTTCTCAAGCAATGAGCTGGTCTCTGTGCGCCACACACAGTTCTGAGAAGTGATCTCACACGCTCTGAGTGGGGCCCTACTGGTGCCAGTTTATTTGCAGCAGGTCCTCATAGCCAGACTGTGTATTACTCACGGTGACTACTGTGTGATTTGTACTTATTCTCTGTTCTCTGCTGTGAAGATGACTAAGAATGCCAGAAAGACCTGTAGTTACCCCTATGAGTAATAGTGAAAAGAAGAAGAGGAAGCATTTGTGTTTATTTATAACACAGTAAGTTAAGTTGTTGGAAAAACTTGACAGAGTGTAAATGTGAAGCATCTGACAGAGGAATATGGTCTTGGAATGACCACCATTTATGACCTGAAGAAGCAGAAGGACAGAATTATCCAGAAAGTAATGACAGAAATTATTGAAAAATAGAATTCTGCATAAAAGTGAAAAATGAAGATCTTGAAAGTGTATTGAGAGAGTGGATTCATCAGTGTCAGAGTGAACATATGCCGCCTAGTGGTATACTGATCATGAAGCAAGCAAAGATCTAATACGACAAACTGAAAATTGATGGTAATTGTGAATATTCAGCAGGCTGTTTGCAGATATTTAAGAAAAAGACATGGCATTAAATTTTAAAGATGAAGTGTCTGTTGATCTTGAAGCAGCAGTGAAATGCATTGAGGAGTATGCCAAGGTCATTGCTGATGATGTCAATAATGTAAATGGACTTCATCCTCAACCTGTAATTATATGATTTAAAGTTGCTAAACTTCAGAGTTCTAGTGTAGTAGGTGCTGAGGGACTTCAAAGCTCTGGGTCATGAGTGCAGTAATGCAACAAATTTCCCTTGGGCAATGCAACATTAGTGGGAGAATGAGCATTGTGCATGCAGAGCAGTGTCTTGAAGGAAGAAGGAGGCATTTGAGGGGGTAGAGGTTTCCCGGGAGGAGGGTATATCTGCCCAGGATGTTCAAAGAGAAATTCACTAATGCGTGCCTTTTTGGGAATAATGTCATTGAGTTGTACAGGATGGAAATTGGCTGTTCAGTCCATTACTTTTGTGTTATGGATCAAGTGCCTTTCTGACCTAATTCCATTTTTCCAGCGTCTGGTCCATGCTGTTTCAAGTGCTTCTCTAAATACTTACAAAGTGTTGTGAGAGTGGCTGCCTCTGCTACTTCCTCTGGCAGTATGTTCCAGATTTCAACCACACTCTAAGGTTAAAAAACACCACCTTATGTTCATCAGACAAGAGGCGCTGGCCAGACACGCGACATTTTACAGAGAGCAAACAAAACCTTTAACTATTCTATTAATCATACTTTTTCTGGACTATGATTGCTGCAATCTGCAACCTGTAATTTCCCTTTGGAAGTTGTGCTTTAGAACTGTCTGTACACCCTGGCACTTTTGCAGTACCCTGAGTGATTCAGCAAACTGGACTCTCAAGAATGCAGGCACAGCCATGGAGACCATTGCTGGAGCGGACTTGGGGCCGGATTGAAACCTCGGGCTAGATCAAAGAGGGGGAGCCCAGACCCAAGAGTAGAAAATGCACTGATGTTTAGCTGATTTAATTGCCAAACCAGATTAAAAAGATCAAGGTGTCAAGGCTGAGGGCAAAGGATGAACTAGTGCTCAGCTTACTATTCCAAGAAGCTCTACTCGCCTCTGTGCTGAACCGGCTCCGTGGCCAAGGCTCGTAGCTATTGGACTCCTAGATCAGCTGCAGCACTGCTGTCTCCATGGCTGTGGATTCACTTTCGGGGACACTGCTGTTTATGTTGTTATTTGTTCACTGTTTATTGTTTGCATGATTTGTTTTTTTTTGCACATTGGGTGTTGATGGTCTTTAATATATGGCGGTTTTTGATGGGCTGTGTCGTGTTTGGTGGCTGCCTGCAAGTAGATGAGTCTCAGAGTTGTATGTGGGACACACACATTGATGATAAGTGTATTTTGAAATTTGATCTCTAAAATCTTAAGTTCTTCTGGTCATAAGTTCTTCTGCTAAGGAAAACATTTTTCACGGCCTGTACAAACTACAGTATGTTCCTCGATTTTGTGTATCTCAGTCTGGTCCCCCTCAGTTTTCAACACATGAGAAAACAAACACGGCCTTGCAAGCCTCTCTTCATATCGTAAGCTCTCCATTCCATTCTGCCAAGTCTACTCTGCAGACCTTCAGTGCAATCATACCCTTCCTGAAGTATAATGACTAGAATGTCACATAGTACTCTAACTGTGGCCTAACAAATATCTTTACAAAGTTACACCATAATTTCCCAGCTCTTTTATTCTATACCAAGCTCTTAAGTGGAAATATCCTTTCCTAACCACTAAGGCTTCTCGATTACTCATTACTTCCTTGAGTCCTACCATTCCTTCTGTATATCTTAGCCTAATTAGTCCATTCAAACTGCATCACCTCACGTTGTTCATCTTAACAGTTGATCAATATAATTCCATAGATGAACACTGTCTTCCTCACTACTAATGATACCACCAATTTACAAACTTACTAATTATTACTTTGATACAGTCCTGATCTTTGGTGCTGTTTGTGTGGGTTTGCACATCCTCCCTTTGACCACATGAATTTCCTTTAGATGCTCTAATATCCTCCCACATCCCAAAGACATCCTAACATAATAATTGACTACTGTAAGTAACCCAGACCAAGTAGATTTGTGGCAGGAGAATTGAAGAGGAAGTTGGGAAAGGGAGAGAGAATAGGCTACATGGAAGGAAGTGTGGGTGTGAGATCGATGGGAAAGTTGGGATAGACTCAGTGGAGCCGTTGGCCAACTGAATTGTCAAAAAATAGAGAAACAGCCAGGGTCTCAGTGGTAAACCACCGATCATTGGTTTCTAATTACATAACGCAAAATATAGCTACTGATTGCCTCCTGTCACCAAGCCACTTTCAAATCCAGTGTGCCAAGTTGAACTGGATCCCTGGATTCTTACCTTTTCCACCACATTCCCAAGAAGGAGCTTATTGGAGGTGTTAGTGCAACTCATATTGCCATCATTAACCACACTATCCTCAGCAACACACCAGGTCACCCTCTTGAAAAGTTCAATCAAGTTAACTAGACAGGATCTCCCTTCAACAAAGCCAAGCTGATTAACCCCGATCAATTCCCAGCTCCATAGCTTAATCCATGCCTCAGAACTTTTTCCAATAATTTCCCTACTACTAATGCTGACTGACTTGTAATTTCCTGCTCTTTCCCACTGACTTCCTTGACTAAATGACTATATACATACTGCTCTTCGGTTACCTGGCAACTCTGCTGTGACAAAAGATTGGAAAATTTCGGTCTGAATCTCAGAAATCTCCTCCCTTGCCTCCCATAGCAGCCTATGATGTATCTCATCAAGTCCTGGAGATTTATCCACTTTAAAATTCACAAATTCAGCTCATACCTCCTCCTTTTCTGTTGCAATTTATTAGAGAATCCCAGGTCCCCTTGCTTGGACTACAATGTCCTCCTTCTTCACAGTGAAGATTCCTGGCTGTCTGCATAGATCATCTCTTTGGTCTCTGATAGGCCATATGTTTTCTCCATTACCCTTAAAATTCATATATTAAAGGTGTGAAATATCTACATTTCTGTAAGCAGTTTCTCAGAGAAATAGAAGGAAGCCACCTGCTCCAATCCTTCCTCTCAACTTTGCCATTAATTTAGTTCAGTGTGGCCATGGTGCAGCAAGTTGAGTGAGAAATATAGCATTTCTAATAATGCAGCAATTTCATGGTTGAAAATTTTTCACTTGACAAAGCAATTAAAAGTTACAGAACAAAGATAGGTGGATTTAAGAAACTGATCAATGAACAGCTTGACAGCCAATTGGATTGTTCATATGTCCTTAAACTATTGTTACATATCCTTTATCTAAAGGTTAACTTGCAGGCTGAGTCAGTGGTGAGGAAGGCAAATGCCATGTTAGTATTAATTTCAAGACGTGTAGAATACAAGAGCAAGGATGTGATGCTGAGGGTTTATAAGGCATTGGTGAGGCCTCACCTTGAGTATTGTGAACAGTTTTGGGCCCTTCATCTTAGAAAAGATGTGCTGGCATTGGAGAGATTCAGAGGAGGTTCACAAGGGTGATTCCAGGAATGAAAGGGTTATGATATGAGGAATGTTTGATGGCTCTGGGTCTGTACTCACTGGAATTCAGAAGGATGACAGGGGATCTCACTGAAACCTTCTGAATGTTGAAAGGCCTAGATAGAGTAGATGTGGAAAGAATGTTCCCCATGGTGGGAGAGTCTAGGACAAGAGGGCACAGCCTCAGGATAGAGGGGTGCCCTTTCAAAACAGAGATGCGGAGAAATTTCTTTAACCAAAGGGTGGTAAACTTGTGGAATTTGTTGCCACATGCAGCAGTGGAGGCCAGGTGGTTGGGTATATATAAGACAGAGATTGATAGGTTCTTGATTGGACATGTCATCAAAGGTTACGGGGAGAAGGCTGGGAACTGGGGTTGAGGAGGAGAAGCAAAAAGGTTCAGCCATGATTGAATGGTGGAGCAGACTAGATGGGTCAGATGGCCCAATTCTGCTCCTGTATCTTATGGTCTTTAGAGGTCAAACACGTCATTTTTAAATTGTATGAAGCATAACTTTCATCATGGTTTGTTTACAACTGGTCACAAAACCACTGTGATACTACCTTTTGATACAAAAGAGTGTCATAACTTGAATTAAGTTCACTAATGTATGAATATATTTGTCTGAGCACATGAACTTCACCTTGCAACCAAAAGCTAATAGATAGATTTCAGCTGCACAGCATGATCACTTCAAGAATGTCCAGTACTTCTTTAAAATAAATAATACGTTCAGTGTTTTTGGAGTTTATTGCTGGCTGATGATGTTTGCTTGTCATGAACATTATCTTCACAGTACATTACCTTCAACAGTGCTTCCTAAAAAGTTGAATACACAATTTAGGTGTATTCACTAATGCAGCACTAAAGGGAATGTTGTTGGGAGAAAATACATACATAGCTTATTTAGTTAAAAAAAAAGATAAAGTTTGGGATATTTTACTTTGCACTCTAATGGAAGTTCTTTTAATTCAGTAATCAGTTGGTTGAATCAAACTGCACCACCAGAAATAAGCAAGTGTTTTATTGTTTTAGTTCGAAGGACTGCAATTAATCACATGTCCAGTAATAGTCTTTTTAAAATTATTCCAATCATATGACAGGGAACAAAAATGGAAAATTTGCTGCAGTGATACTTTGGGAAATAAATCAGTCTGATTTTTATTTTTCTGTGCTGTATTTGTGGAAGTACTTTATCACAAGTTAGAAACATCTGTGTTTAAATATAAACAATTGATAAAAACCTAATATCCAAATTAACTCTATAATAGTCTCCCTAAATATTTAATAAAGTTCATCAAAAGCTGAAAGAAATTGTGCCATCGCCTTGAACAAACTGGTGAACTGCATCAAAAGTGTGAATTTCAGCTAGGATTCTATTTTACATTGTTAATGCAATATTAGCTATCTCCCTATAACCATGGATAATTTGAGAAAATTCCTGCAGTTGTTTTTCTTTTATTTATTTTTTCACAGGATATAGACATTGCTGACAATGCCAACATTTTTGCCTATCCCTGATTTCCCCTCATCCGATGAGACATTTAAGAGTCAGCCATGTTGGTGGCTCTGGAGTCATACATAGACCGGGTAAGGATAGTGTGACGAGAATACACATAAATTAAGATGTTTGCTGGCCTGGGATAGCACCAGTGGCATCAGCAGTTGGTCTGCCACCTGTCCTCAGGGGAGGGAGAGATAAGGAACAATGAAGCAGCATTTGGAGATGTTAATGAAGGAGCCATCAGTCTGGGTATTGTCAAGATCGGCTCCCCCTTTGAACCCTGAACTGTTTGAAGTGATGGACAGGTGATTTGGAGATGTGTAATGAAGGGACGGGAGAGAGAGCTGTCTAGAGCGGCTCCCCCCTTTGAACCCTGAACTGTCTGAAGTGATGGACAAGGCGATACCCCAGCAGGGGGATAAAAAGGGACAGGTTCGCTAAAGCGGGACACACACACGACACCCTGAGGTAACGAGACCCTGGAAGCGGTGCGCCTCTCACAAGTCGGTGGGAAGCTCTTGGACGGCTGATCGCGGGATCAGCCTTAGACGCACAGGGTGGAAAGGTACGATCAGCGGGAACCCGATGTGTGTCCGCCCTTGCTTGGGTGCCGGGTTCACTGCAGAGGATCGATCGCATCTGGAGGAGGGGTCACAGTCGGTGACCCCAGGTGACATCACAAAGGACCCGCCCGAAAGCTGCTTGTGAGCAATATCGCAGGTCTGTGAGTGGAAGCCGTTTTAAATGATCATTCGTTCTCGTTCTCTCTCTCCTTCCCCCCACATTGTCCATCGCCATGGCAATGATTACTGCGAACTGAACTAAATTGAACTGGACTTTGTGTCACTTTGAAATTGGTCATTTACCCCTAGACAACGATAGAGCTTGATTGATCCTGTTATCTTAATTCTGTGCACATGTGTGTTTATCATTGCTGAACTGTTGCATTTATTATCCTTTCGATTACCGTGTTGCTTGTTTCTTTAATAAAACTTTCTTAGTTCTAGTAATCCAGACTCCAACTGAGTGACCCATTTCTGCTGGTTTGGCAACCCAGTTACGGGGTACGTAACGATAGCAAACTTCCTTCCCTGATGCAAAGTAGTTTTTTTAAAATGACAGTCCAGGAACATCAATGTCATAATTTCTGATGGTAGCTTTTTGCTTCAGATGTATTTAATTACTTAAATTTAAACTCTTCAGCTGTTTTGGTGAGATCTGAATTTGTTTCTCAGGATCACTGATGCAAGCATCTCTATGCTAATTGAACCACAATGATACAGCACCCTGCATCTCCTTGTTCAAAACTCTTTTGAAGTATGAAATTATAAAGAAGTTTAAAATTGTATTGCAAAGATATAAATAATTAGAACCCATGTGGCACAGGTGAAGAAGAATGAGGGGAGACCTCATAGAAACGTTTCGAATGTTAAAAGGCATGGACAGAGTGGATGTGGCAAAGTTGTTTCCCATGATAGGGGAGTCTAGTACGAGAGGGCATGGCTTAAGGATTGAAGGGCGCCCATTCAGAACAGAAATGCGAAGAAATTTTTTTAGTCAGAGGGTGGTGAATCTATGGAATTTGTTGCCACGGGCAACAGTGGAGGCCAAGTTATTGGGTGTATTTAAGGCAGAGATTGATAGGTATCTGAGTAGCCAGGGCATCAAAGGTTATGGTGAGAAGGCGGGGCAGTGGGACTAAATAGGAGAAAATGGATCAGCTCATGATAAAATGGCAGAGCAGACTCGATGGGCCGAATGGCCTACTTCTGCCCTTCTGTCTTATGGTCTTATGGTCTAATATTTAATATATATTAATATAATTTAGACAAAATTAAACATCATTAGTGTGCATCATAATTAAGGGCTGCACAACTATAGTTGTAAAATGCTTTCTATTGAACAGCAACTATTTTCACAACTATTTCTAGACATGTATTTGTTAAACAAAGGAAACACAATAAGCTGATTTAGGTACAAAAAGCAGGCACCATTGCATGTAAGTGCTCAGTAAAATCTAAAAGCCATTGAAAAATACCATCTGTTTGATTGATCTTCAATTTTTAAAGGATATACCTAACAGATTATACTAACAAACCAATTGATGCACATTACATTAGTTTTGGACTCTTGGGATTGCAGTTGGAATAATGAACTATGAACTGGCTGTGGACAAAAACAAAATATGAATAAATGTCTCTTTTATAGATAGCAAGGTGCAATTAGTGGAGTTCTGCAAGAATCAATTTTTGGGTTCAACTATTTGCAATCTGTATCAATGATTAGGAAGAGAAGGCCAATTTAATGTATCTAAAGCTACTCATGTTATAAAACTGCTGTGAACATAAAGAGACTGTAAAGAGAAGTAAAATCATACTGATTAGGCAAGGTGGTATATGGACTAAACCTACTTTGTTAGAATGAGTAATAAAGCAGAGTAGCTTTTAAAAGATGAGACACTAATAAATGCTCCTGTCCTTGTACGGTACATGAGTCACATGCAGGTACAGCATGTTCATTAAGAATTAATTAACAATTAGGAAGATAAATGGAACATTTGCCTGTAGCGTATGAGACTTGGAGGTTAAGAATAAGGAAGCCTTGCCACAAATAGGCTTTAATGGGACCACACTTGAGGAAAAAAATTAGTCTCTTTATACGTTTGTACTAGTAAGGATGTATTAGTCTTAGAATCCACCTCACTAGATTACGGGTATCCCATGTGACCCAACCTTCCAGATCAGCCTCCTATGCAGGACTTTGTCAAAGGCATTACCAAAGAGTGTATAGACAACATCCCTAACTTCATCTATCCGATAGTTACTGCTTCAAAAAATTCCAAAACATTCATCAGACATATTTCCCACACACAAAATCATGCAATTTCTGATCAGCCCTTAAGTATCCAAGTGATGGTAGATCTTATCCCCCTGAATTCCCTCCAGTAACTTGCTACAACTGAAGTCAGGCTCACAGCCTATAGTTACCTTGCTACCCTTCTTGAACAATGCAACAAAATTAGCCACCCTCCAGTCTTCTAGAACTTCACCTGTGGCTAATGATAAAGCAAGGATGTCCAAAAATTCTTTCCTGACCTCACAACTTACCACCCACATTTCTATGGCATCCATGATATTTTCTTCAGTAGACACAGAGGAGAAATAGACATCAAAAATCTCAGCTATCCCCTGCAGATCCAGACATGGACGGCTTTGATGACTTAGTCTCCCCCTAGTCACCCAGGAGAATGCCACAATTTCTGCCATCATTTGTCTTTTGATTATTTTAAATTAAATTAAAACCTAGGTATCACATTAAGCACTATTTTGCTTTCAACACTCCCCCACATAATCCAAAGAAGTTGTCTCTAACTTTAATAGTAAACTATAAAAGTAGTGAAAATATTCATCTGTTTCTATTTACCAATCGGTTGCTTCTCCTATCATACTTTGAATGGTGAGATCTGTCACAGTTCTGTTTCTGGTCTCTGAGGTTAGTTGGCTCCATCCCTGGTTCACTGCTGCTGGGCCATGCTGCTGTTCTCACTGCCTTTCATCTTGGCTGCTTTCTGCTCCCTCGTAGCTCCTTTCCCCCTTACTGCATTCACTTTAACACTTTGAGATTGTTTGACAGGCTAAATGCTGAGATTTTCAATTTATTCTTCCTAAAACCGAAAAATTCTCAAATAAAGGAGCATAAAAGGTTGGGCATTTATGGCTAGGATGAGGAGAAATCATGAACCTTTGAAGTTTTCTGTCTGAGAGGCATGAGGATATAAGGTTGAAAGCATATTTATAATGAAGATTATTACATTTTTGGGGTCTTAAAAGAAATTGTGGTAAGGAATGAAAATTGAGTTATTGTAGAAAAATTAGTGTAATAGTTTCCTGAGCTTTTATTGAATACAGTGTTAGTCTGATGGACATTATGATCAATTCCTGTGTTTGTTTTAAATATTTGTACTGCTTATTATTCAACAACCCAAGGTAGAACAAGAAAACCTTTTGGACTTCAGATTGTTGCTTCCTAATTTATAATTCATTAGATAATTAGACAGCTTTTAAAACATTTTTATAGCTGGAGAAGGTGAAAATTGAAAAGGTTAAGGTTTTAATCCATTGCAGTAAGTTGTGAAAAAATCAATTATACGAGAAAACAGTACAATGAGACAGCTTTGGCACAATTAAAAAAACAAGCAAGAAGAAGCTTCCGTGTCAATAATTGAGAACTGATGAGAGACCAGAGATGAAAACCTCATCAGCAAAGTTGATGTATTTGGAATTAAGGAGATAACACTGGTGAGGATACATATTTTGACTGAACAGACAGAGGATGGTGTCAAATGATTGTTTTTCAGACGGGGGAAGCATATTGCTATCTTCAAGGTTTGAAAATGATAAGTTTTATTCATGTGGTCATTGCTGGCAAGTCAAGCAGTGGATTGAAATAACTGCTGTTCTTGAGACCTAGTCCAGCCCCATATTGCGGTCTGAAGTCACGTATAGCTAGATAGGTATCATTTTCTGAAGGATATTAACCAGATGGATCACCAAACCCAGATTATTATTGTAAATTTCAGATATATTGAATAAATTGTATTTAAATTTCCCAGCTGACTATATGGGATTTAAATGTGCCTAAACTTCTTAGTCTATGTCGCTTGGTAACTAATACAGTAATGTAACCATTGTTATCATACAACATGATATGAAAAAAATTGCAGGTGCTGAAAATCTAGAATAAAAACAAAATATGTTAGAAATATTCAGCAAGTCAGACCTCATTTGTGGAGAGAGAAACAGTATTGACATGTGAGATCAAAGTGTGCAATTGGCTTTCCTCTTTGCAGATATAGATTGATTTGCTAAGTACTTCTAGTATTGCATGTCTTTATTCCATTATATTAAGCTCAGAAATCAAACAACCTAATCGAGCTTAAGGGAGTGAGATGTGATCTTATAGAGGTGCATTGAATTATGAAAGGCCAATCTGAGTTTATGGTCATATGCATGGGTACAGTACATGTGTGCATAGGTGCAGTGAAAGTAGATTGTAGAGCAAGGGACTAAGCATGAAGCATTGAGATGCCCCTGGTTGATGGTCAGCAAGGAGGAGTTGTTGTTACCATTCCCCACTATTTGAGGTCTGCTGATGAGGACTACAGAGGGAAGTACGGAGGGCCAGATCTTGAAGCTTGATAATAAGTTTGGATGGGATGAAATTTACTAGAAATCACCAAGCTTAGGCAGCTAGAATTACTGTATGTGTTGAAACTGAAAGAGCTTGATCTTCACAGAGCACAAAAGGTTAAGAAGAGATTTCATGGAGTTACTTCAAACCATTAATGATTTTACAAAATTAAGTATGGAGAAATAATTTTATATAGTTAATTGCTGTGATCTGGTATGCACAGCCTTGAATAATGGTAGGAGCAGATTCAAAATAATATTGGATAAAAGCTTGAAAGGAAAGATGAATCAGCAGATTCTTTCAAAGGTTGAACGAAACTGCTATACTGCTTTCTTCAAAGCTTGTAGGTAAACACAGGACTCAGAGACTTAATCAACATTGAAGGGACCGGTGAAGTGGGAAATACAATGGAAGGAAAATGAATGTAGAAACTTAACAAGCATGAGGAAATCTGCAGATGCTGGAATTTCAAGCAACACACATAAAAGTTGCTGGTGAACGCAGCAGGCCAGGCAGCATCTCCAGGAAGAGGTACAGTCGATGTTTCGGGCCGAGACCCTTCGTCAGGACTAACTGAAAGAAGAGTTAGTAAGAGATTTGAAAGTGGGAGGGGGAGGGGGAGATCCAAAATGATAGGAGAAGACAGGAGGGGGAGGGATGGAGCCAAGAGCTGGACAGGTGACAGGCAAAAGGGATATGAGAGGATCATGGGACAGGAGGCCCAGGGAGAAGGAAAGGGAGAGGGATAAAGTCCAGAGGATGGGCAAGGAGTATAGTGAGAGGGACAGAGGGAGAAAAAGGAGAGAGAGAGAAAAAGAATATATATATATATATAATAAATAAATAAATAACAGATGGGGTACAACAAGCATATCAATGCAAGTAGATTCCATCAATATTAGACCATTCTATAATTCCAAGAATGAAGCAAAATAACAAAAGACAAAAACTGTAGCAAAAGGGAGGCTGAGGAAGATTGGAAGCTCAAAGGTAAAATCAAGTAAAAGTTGTCAAGCACTGCACTAAAATTTGTAAAGGATAAAGAGAAATGTGATAGGAATCTCTCAGACATATAGAAGTCTTGTTCATACTTGGGATTTACAGTGCATTGAGCTAATTAACATTGTGGTGAAATGGTACATTTGTAAACTGCTGTGTTCTATATTCTAACACACTTTTCACCAAATGTGGTTGAGGTGTCAGAATTGACAGTTCAAAAATCTTTATGCCATTTTTAAAATGCTGTCTCTATCTTTCCATATCAGTTAAATTAGCTGCAGTGGGATGTTTCTGGAAGATTAATCACCATGGTTGTTTTATGGTGCAGAGTGTAGCTATGCTCCATGACTTCATTTTTACATCAAGGAAAATATTAAGTTATTGTTTATTCACATTGATAGATGGGCTGTTGTGTTATTTCAGAATCTGTCTAAATTCTAGTGCCTTAAATAAAATGGGCTGGCTTGAATGTCATGAAATTTTCAATTTAAAAGGAAATATTTTTACAAACTTGCTTGCTTGTCCTAGAAATCAACCATTCCACATAGAATTGTTTACCATTCTGTTTACTGTTAGCATTTGGCTTTAATGAGGTCACATCAGAATAATGAAAAAAAGACGTAAAATTTATTGCTGGAACAGTGTTGATAAAGTGAAACTAAAGAAATCTCAGCCATGTAAATTATATCATAACTTTAAAGAGGAAAAAATGTTTCATTTCAAACCATTACTTATAAGTAATATCAGTATGATATTAAAGATTTCCCATGTTTATGCCAAACATGTCATTTATCTCATGCTAATGTTGCAAATAAATAGGTTAGATTACTTAGAGCATAGAACAAAGAGCAATACAGCACAGTACGGGCCCTTAGGCCCATGATGTTGTGCTGACCTATTTAAACCTACTCTATGATAAATCTAACCCTTCCCTCCCTCACAGCCTGTAACCCTCCATTTCATGTACCCATCTAATAGTCTCTTAAATGTCTCTAATGTGTCAGCCTCAACCATCTTCCCTGACACTGCATTCTTGGGACTTTCCACTCTCTCTGTAAAAAAAAAAACTACCTCTAACTTATCCCCTAAACATTCTTCTACTCACGTTGAAAGGATGTCCATTGGTATTATCCATTGTTACCTGGGGAAAAGGCGCTAGTTGTCCACTCTATCTATGCTGCTTATAATCTGATACACATCAATCAAGTTGCCTCTCATCCACATTCACTCCTTAAAAGAAAGCCCTACCTTGCTCAAGCTTTCCGTATAGGACTTGTTCTCTAATCCTGCATCATCCTGGTAAATCTCCTCTACACCCTCTCTCAAGCTTTCATATCTTTCTGATAATGAGGCAACCAAAACTGAACACAATAATTGAAATGTGGTCTAAGCAGAGCTTTACAGAGCTTCAAGATTACCTCACAGCTGTTGAACTAAATCACCTGATTAATGAAGGCCAACACACCATACACCTTACCCAACTACTAGCTTGCAGGGTAACTTTGAGGTACCTATGGACGTCGACTGCAAGATCTTTCTGTTCCTCCACACTGTTAAGAATCCCGCCATTAACCATGTACTCTGCCTCCAAGTTTGACTGTACAAAATGAAACACTTGTCCAAATTGAACTCCATCAGTCACTTCTCAACCAAGTTCTGCATCCTTTGTGTGTCTTGTATCCTACCGCAACCTCCTATACTGCTCACAAACTACCCAGGAGCACCCTACCAAATTTCATGTCATCTGCAAACTTGCTAACACACCTTTCTACTTCCTCATCAAAATGGTTTATAAAAAATCACAAAGAACACAGTTCCTGGAACAGATCCTTGAGGAACACTAGTCACAAACCTCCATGCAGAATATGCTCCACCTATGACCATCCACTGGGCTAGCCAATTTCAAATCCTCTATAAACAATGGTTTCACATGACTTGGATACTTCTTCCAACGGTCTAAATATTTTAAAGTCCTAAGACTGGAGAAATTGATGGTTAGCACAATGCTATTACAGCTCAAAGTTTGGAGTTCAATCCCGGCATCATCTGTAAGTAGTTTCTGTATGTCCTACCTGTAGACTGCTACCGTTTGCCCCAGGTGCTCCTGGTTTCTCCCATAGGCCAAAGTAGTACCGGGTAGGTTCGTGGTCATTGGAAATTGCCCCATGATTGGGTGAGGGTTAAACTGGTTGTCAGGTGTTGCTGGACAGTGTGGTTTGAATGACCACAACTGCCTATTCCACGCTGTATCTCTAAATAAATGAATGAATAAATAAATAAATATTCCTGCCAAAGGGTTTCAGCCCGTATCATCAGCAGTACTCTTTTCCACAGGTGCTGCCAAGCCTGCTGAGTCCCTCCAGCATTTTGTGTGTGTTGCTTAAATAAACATTACCGAGTTTTTATAAGTTAAAAAGAAAATAGTACACATTTTAGGTAAATGTTGCAAAATCAGACTGCAAAGTGGGATTAGTAATTCGCTCTCACCTTCTCTTTGCATTCTGCAGTGTTACTGCATTCACTTTTATCCTTGGAGTGTTTACACCATTATTCTTCACACTGGCTGTCAACGCTGTGATGATCAGCAGGATGTGTCCTTCTGCTAAGCAGAATATTTCTTTGCTACACAATTCCATTCCTATCTTGTGGCAACAACAATTTGACACAAAGAAGAAAGCACTGACTTTTTTTAAAATTCAAGAGTAGTATTGTGTCACTAATATTAATGGTAAAAAAACCTTATATTTCACATTTATTCAAATTTATTCTGTTGAATGAAATCCATTCAATATGTTGTCTCTTGATGCCCTAGTTCAACAATGCATGTATGCATATTTCAAAGTAGTGTCACAACACAGCATCCTTCATAATTTAAGAGAAGCCTTTGCACCCTCCATGTAGTATGAGAATTTTTAACTCTGGGGACTCCATTAATTTTTGCTGCAATTGTGTTGAAAACTAGCAGAATCACAGGATTCAGTAGCTACAGCTATGGAAACTGGGCAACATATTAGAAGCAAATCAAATGAACAGATCACATACAACATTACAGCACAGTACAGCCCCTCGGCCCATGATGTCTTTTAATGTCTATAAAATATGTTTTTTAATGTCTATAACGTCAATCTAACCCTTTCCTCCAGCAGAGCCTCCCTCTTTACTATCACCAATGTGCCTATCAAAGACATTCTTAAATGTCCCTAATTTATCTGCCCCTTCCACCACCCCTGAAGGGTGTTTCATGCACTCACCACTTTCTGTGTTAAAAAAATAAATTGCCTCTGATATGCCCTCTTTACTTTTCTCCATGCACGTTAAAATTATGCCCCTCTGTATTGGCCACTTCCACCCTGGGAAGAGATCTCTGACTATCCACTCAATCTATGCTTTTCTCCAGCTTGCACAATATTTCCTCGTAAAACATGCTCCCTAATCCAGACAGCAGGCTGGTGAATCTCCTTCACACTCTCTCTAACACCTGTACATTCTTCCTATAATGAGGCAACCAGAACTGAACACAATATTCCAAGTGTGGTCTAACTGGGATTTTATAGAGCTGTAACATTCCCTTTCAATCCTGGAATTCTTCTTGTGAATCTTCTCTGGGCCCTCTCCAAAGCCAACACATCTTTTCTTAGATAAGGGGCCCAAAACTGCTCACAATACTCCAAATACATTCTGAACAATACCTTATAAAGCCTTAGCATTACACTCTTGCTCTTATATTCTAATCTTCTCGAAATGAATGCTTACATTGCATTTGCCTTCCTCACCACCAACTCAACCTGCAAGTTAACCTTAAGGGAATCCTGCATGGAACACTCCCAAGTCCTTTGTACCTCAGATTTTTGAATTTTCTCCCTATTTAGGAAATAGTCTAAGCCTTTATTTCTTCTTGCAAAGTGCATAAACATACACTTCCATACACTATATTCCATCTGCCACTTTGTCGATGATCGTGCCTAAAGCTTAGTATTTCAGCAGGAACAGATTCTACTACTGAGATCTTGTTATATTTTAGTTGTGATATGGCCTTTGTGATATCCTATTGGTTAGAAACAACAGTGAAATGGGCCCAGGAAGGTTGCTGTGGGATAGAGTCATTGGTGCTTAAAATAAGGGTTAACAACTTTACAGTAGAACTGGTTTTGATGATCAATGTGTGTGGAATGGGGTGACGGTGCTGGAGGCGGGTGTGATAGGGTCTTATAAGAGACTCCTGGATAGGTACATAGAGGGCTATGGGTAACCCTAGGTAATTTCTGTGACATGTTCGTCACAGCTTTGTGGGTTGGAGGGCCATATTGTGCTGTAGGTTTTCTATGTTTCTATGAAATGCTACCTTTCTTCTTTGTTCTATATCATCTGCCTGATCCAATTAAAATTTCCAGCATGTTCTGCTTTTATTTTGGGTGTACAGTGTTTATATTTTTTATCTATTTTGAGATACAAACCCTTCCAGTCCAATGACTTGTGCTGCCCAATTACATTCATGTGACCAATTCACCTACTAGCCCATACATATTTGAAATGTGGGAGGAAACCAGAGAACCCAGAGGAAACCCACACAGTCACTGAAAAAACGTTCCAACTCCTTATAGATAGTGGCAGGAATTGAATCCAAGTTGCTGGTGGTGTAATAACATAGTGCTAACCACTACATTACTATGCCCCTCATTACAGTTTTGTGCTTCTGTGTTCTTTTCCAATTGAAATCCAATGGTTTTGAATTGCCCCATTATTAGTATTGTCATCAACTGGAAGTACATCTTCACAATGAATATTTACTATAGAAAGGGTTCAGAGGAGATTTACAAGGATGTTGTCTGGATTGGGGAGCATGCCATAGGTTGAGGGAATTTGGTCTTTTCTCCTTGGAGTGACGGAGGATGAAAGGTGACCTGATAGAGGTGTGTAAGATGATGAGAGGCATTGATCGTGTGGATAGTCAGAGGCTTTTTCCCAGGGCTGAAATGGCTAGCACAAGAGGGCACAGTTTTAAGGCGTTTGGAAATAGGTACAGAGGAGATGTCAGGGGTAAGTTTTTTTATGCAGAGAGTGGTGAGTGCGTGGAATGGGCTGCCAGCAATGATGGTGGAGATGGATACGATAGGGTCTTTTAAGAGACTACTGGATAGGTACATGGAGCTTAGAAAAATAGAGGACTATGTGTAACCCTCGGTAATTTCTAAATTAAGCACATGTTTGGCACAGCTTTGTGGGCCAAAGGGCCTTTATTGTGCTGTAGTTTTTCTTTTTTTTTGGCATGTGCCTGCGTGCATGCAAGTCTGTACGTGTGCATCTGCGTGCGCGTCTGTGCGTGTGCGTCTGCATGTGCATGCGTGCGTCGATGATGATGTCTTTTTCGTGGCCTCTACAAGGCGCAGAGCGAGAGAGAGACTGTGTGGCGTGCCACTCCCCACAGAAACATTTTCACAGCACCCCTCCCCTTTATTCCACAAGGTCGAGTCACAACCTTGACACTCAACCTGACACGGACGGAAAGCGCACTCGGGAGCGGACCCAACTGGTCTCGAACCTGGGAACCTCCACTCCCGGTTCCGGCGCCGATGTCACTGTGCCACCAGCTGCCCCGTGCTGTAGTTTTTCTATGTTTCTATGATCCTAGTTGCAGCAACAAAGATCTGTTGAGCTATTTTGACTGTCTATAGCCAAACCTAAAATGTAGGAAATGTTGCAAATATTCATTGGGTTGAGCAGCATCTATGGAGAGTCATCAATCTGACCTGCTGTGTTTTCCTGGTGTGGCAAAGGCTTCGGACTGGCAATCCAAAGGCTTAGGACCAAGGTGAGTAATATAGCACTACCAGTGATAGGATAAAAGCAATGGGAATTGTAGAAACATCTACTTCAGTGTTATAGAAGCCACATATAAATTATGCAGAAATAGGTCTGAATTTGAAGAGTTGTCACTCTTCCTCTAACCAAGATTATCTGATTAAAAGTAGCACATTTACTCACTTGGGATAACTGTCTTATAATAGGATGTTAATTGAAAAGATGTGTATTTTATGTTTTAGAATTAGAAGTTATTTAGGACATGCATTTACAGAAAATTAAGAGCTTTGCACACGTTGAATTTTTAAAAAAATATATTACCATAAAATCATAAAATTTGTGTAGCAACAGGAGTAGCATGCATGTTAAAGATTTCTTGCCATTCAGACAAATTTTCCAAAGAAGTTCCCCTGGACCTAACTCTCCGGCCTTAATAACTTTAAGGGTTTTCAGCTAAAGGTTTTGTCTGAGTTTCCATCAGTTTCCTAAAAAATTGAATTAAACTGTGTTTTCAAATGAAATGCAACCTACAGGAGAGATGGAAGGTCAGTGGTGATCTCAGTAAGGAAGAGTAGGGTCAGCATTTAGAAGGACTTACAAAGGACTGAAAGACAAAGCGGCAGGGAAAGAAGGCATGGAGCTTTGTGTTTAGGAGTTCTTAAATCACTAATCTCATAGTTGGTGGGGTAGGATACTATGGGGTGTATGGGTTTTACACCAATACCCTTACAAACAGCAATAGCTTGGCTTCACTATCCAAATATGCCTTACTGCGGTGGGAATTGAACCCGGGTTAGTTGCACTAGAAAGCGTTGTGCTAACCACTCCTCTACCGTGCTACTAGTTCCAACACTAAATTGATTGTCATTAAAAAAAAATCTGTAAGTTGGGAAGTTCTCACTTCATACACTAAGTTGGATCATGTGCAAATCCTAATGGCAGCTAAATGAAATACTGTTAGCTGCACATCTTTGCCATGCTGACAACTGAAAGGGCTGTCAAACCTTGAAGGAACTCTCTCCATAGCAGCTACAGACCAACTGATTGGATCTGTGGGATTTGGGAAGATGGGCACTGAAGGAAGAAAAGCTGCAGCCTTACTGCTTGGGGAAGGTAACTGTTTTTGAGCCTAGTTGTCCTGTTGTAATGTCTGGAGGGCCTGTAGGGGCATTGATGGGTGTGGGACAATCAGTCCACAAGCAGGGTGGATGGGATCATTCAAGATATTGCTGGCCTTTTACCTGCACCTTTCTCTTTATATGTCCTTGATGATGAGTAGGCTGGTGCCAGTGATGGACCGGGCAGTATTGACCACCCGTTGTAGAGCCTTGTTGCCTGCACAGTGCAGCATGTTAGGATGCTCTCTACTGCACATCTATAAAAGGTCGTGAGAACTGATGTGTATTGTCCAGCTCTCCTCAGCCTCCTCAGAAAGTGAGGCGTTGATAAGTGTGAATAGTATGAGGTATTCTGAGGTCGATAACCATCTCCGTGTCTTGTTGACATTGAAGAAGAGGTCATTTTCCTACCACCAGGTCTCGAGCTCTTCTACCTCTTCTCAGTAGGCTGACATGGTTGTTGGTGATGAACCCCACCACTCAAGGGAATCATTGTCCAGTCTAATCTTTCATATCATTTTTGTGACCTTGTAAGGAATAACATTCAGGGCGTACCTGTTTGAGTAAGGGTTTCTGCTAACGCTGCACCTTCCGCTGGTAAATTATGTAATCTTAGCTGAGGTTACTTTTGCCAATTATCGAAAGTGATTGGGCTAAAAATATCTCAGTAGGTTCATTAGGTTCAATTTAATGTCAGAGAAATGTATAAAATATACATCCTGAAATTCTTTTTCTTCTGATGATTTGTCTAGTTTATTTCTGGAACTGATACTAACCCCCTAGTGAACAGTTAATCCCATCAATCTATTAAAGTTAATAACTCCTTCTGATATATGGGGCCAACAGTCTATTGATGGACACAACTCTCATCCAGTCATTTGGATGAGGCTATTCCCCATCCTGGTCCTTCCAACAATACTCCCCATTCCTTGAATAACCACCCATCCTCCAAGCCCTGGATCTCAGCAGCCACACTACCTGGAATCTGGAACCTAATCCACACCCTTCACTGAACCTTCCCTGGACAGTTTCAGGAGATTCTTTGGCTGTTCAAACAATATTGCTCATGTTTCTCTTGCAGCCAATATATTAAACTCCTCTATCACTGCCCTTGGACACATACTGACACACCAGCTGCAGAGAGGTGAGATACATTCAGAAGGGAGTGGCTCACTTCTGAGAATCTGTCACGTGTTCCCATCTCCAATAATAGTAAAATCCTGGAGGGAGGTTCAGGCACAGATTGTATTTCAAAGAATCCTGTAAGTTCATCAGGCAAGCAACAGCTATTCAAAAAAAAAACTTGGCCATTATCAGCAAAGGTTTGTTTAGGTCCAATCTGGTGCTTGCTTCTTGGTGCTTAGCCTTAGGCCTGAACACAGGAGAGATCCTGAATCTTTGAAAACTGACTCCACGGTGCTCTTGCAGGTGAGTGAAGGGAGCCACGAAAGAGGGGGTAATAAATGAAGGATAAAGTGCACTGGAGCATGTGGGTGAGAGGTGTGAGAGAGGGGGAGAGGGAAGTTGAAAGTGAGTGAATGGAGGGAACATAGAAGTGCATCAAGATGGAGGGGGAGATTAATAGAAGAAAGAGAACAGATAATTATGTGGTCATGTGTGGCTGTGTTCAGGAGAGCACAGTCTTTAATTATCTTGGACCTCATTGGCATTAGAGGAGGTTCTCACTCTGTCAAATAAGATTGATAGCTGGTGAGCTGTGGCCATCCCACATTAAAAGAATTCACATAACCAAGGTGAAAGCAAATCATACTTGACCCAGAGGGATTGCCTCATTTGACAGACCATCTGAAGTGCTGGGCAATTGATATCCACATCAAGGATTTGGAGTTGAAAGAGAGCGTTGATCATTATTGGAAGGGTTCTTGCATATGAAATAAATTTGCAGCCCCTTCTCAGAAATAGTTTAGTGATATGATAGGTTTTAATTGCAACAGAGGTGACCTCGTATTTTGGAGGGTTTGCATTTCTAGAAAATTGCCCGTATCATGATTTTCTGGAATGCCACCTGCCTTTCCTTTTGAGCCCCGTGTTATAAGTGGACATACATTCCTATGGAGTGTTTCTGCCTCATATTAAACAATTTTATCTGCGATGACAAAATGACTTGCTTTCACTACCCTACAGTTGAGGCCAACATTAGACTTGAGGAGATGGACAAGATTTGTGGGTCAGTAAAGGGGTTAGGAAGTGGGGATATTAGGAAAAGTGATGGAATTCAAGAACTGGGGTGCATGAGACAGATGTGTCGGAGTTCAGGAGGATAATGCATTAAAGCACAATGACATAGAGGAAGAAGTTACTTTAAGAAGCCATAGCTACTGCACCTCCCCACAATGCAGCACGTTGGAGAAGATGCCTTGCAAAGAGTATGGCAGCACCGCACTCAGACATCTAATCATATCTCCTAAGATTCAAGAGAATGTTGCAAAGGGAGATAGCTGTGACTGCCAGCCGAATTGAAGCTGTGACATCATGTCCAAATCTTATTGCTCTGCAATACTGAGTGACTAAAATTAAGAATTGAATGTTTTATTTCTTTCACATTTAAGATTGTTTTTTCCCCTGATATTGTTCTATAAAACCAAGTTCTATTCTGCATCTGAAGTTTTTGGGTCATGATTTGTGAATTCCATAAGTGTAAATTTCTGTTACCAGGAAGGCTGTGATGTGAGAGGATGCCTGTACTGAAAACACAGCTTCTGAACTCGATGTTGATAGAACCTGATAATAATAATAAGCTCCTTTCCAATTTTATTACTAGTCATTGTGTAAGATGCTCCTCAGCTGCCCTTGATATAGCAAGAAGCATGCCTTGCTTTTCACATTCTTTTGCCAAACAGAGCATCAGTACCATAGCTAGTTTTCTCAGTACATGTAACATCTTCGCTCCACCATGTGCCATCTGCTCTTCCACTTCTGGCATACTTTGCTCCAAAATCACAGGCAGGCGCTACATGTTGTGCTTTGAAACCTACAAAATTCTGTTGCTTGCCTCACCCTTTCCAAAATATCTCCGAAAGCCTCATATCTCCAGGCCTTCAGAGCTTCTATAATTTCCTTCCCATTTACTCTTCAGTATTTTCTGTATTTCTGTGAAATATTTTTGGATCTTTGTTGGATTTTGTGAAGGTTCTACAATTTTAAGCATAACATAAATATATGTGTAACGCTCAGGTTCGGCCAGCGGCGTTAGTCTGGGGAAGACAGTCTCTGGCCCCATCAAACATGTGAAATCTGAGGTGCAAAACCTCTTGTTTGTGTGGATGCTGTGTGATCTGTTCCCCTGTTACAAATCAGTACCATGAAATAACAGACAGTACATCATACGCAATTAAACGATTTAGTTTTATAATTCTCAATTTGACGAAAGGGTTAGTAAAGAAAAACAATAAGAAAAGGGCCTATTTTAATGAAACGGTCTAATGTGCACAAGTTGGAGCTGATGGTTTCCCTTCCGTTGGTCCTCCATCGATTTCCCCAGGCGTCATCGACTTCCAGCCCCACTCCAAGTCCACACTGCCCTGCTGTCTACAACCTCTCCTTTCTGATGTCTTCTCTCTTCATTTCTTGCCAAACAAAACGCCCATATCATTTTGTTCACAGGCACACAACAAGAAAAAAACACTCCCTTCATTGGACGGTGCAGATTCCAAAGCCCCCGTTATCTCTAGCCATAACCCAAACACTGCTGCTACAGAAAAAGCATTACATTAGCAGTGAAACCTTTCCCAGAGTGTTACACTCTCCCCCCACCAAATTTAGTCATGTCCTCATGATATTGAGATAATTTGCCAACTCTTCCTGCAAAGCACAAAGTCCGGGTGTACGAGGCAGTGACTTAGCTCCCCAAAGCGGTAGATGCCACACTCTATTCCCTTGGTGCTACATAGGCCAGCCTATCCGGTGGTCTCCTGATTCTTTGAGACCTCCCTACCCCTCATCTACTTCTTCATATTCCGACACTACCGGGGATATTTCTGGTCTACCTGGCGAGGCCTCTCCCTGGTCTATCACTCATGCCCTCCTGCAACTCTGACCCCTCTGTCCCTTGGCTAAGCCCCACTTCATCCCTTGCAGGGTCCCACTGAAACTCAGGCTGTCCCCTGACAATCCACCCAATTTCACCTGACTCAGTGTGAGATGGGTTAGGAATCTCTTCCTCAATCAGTGGGGAGTGAGCAAAAGGCAGCATATACCACACCCACATTTCCTCATCCTTTGAATGATCATCCCACCCAGGGGCGGGGGCTGGTCTAATCTGAGGTAAGTGTGAAGTGGTTCAACACAGATAAGTGTGAAGTGGTTCATTTTGGTAGGTCAAATATGATGGCAGAATATAGTGTTAATGGTAAGACTCTTGGCAGTGTGGAAGATCAGAGAAATCTCGGGGTCTGAGTCCATAGGACACACAAAGCTGCTACGCAGGTTGACTCTGTGACTAAGAAGGCGTACGATGCATTGGCCTTCATCAATCATGGGACTGAGATTAGGAGCCAAGAGGTAATGTTGCAGCTATATAGGACCCTGGTCAGACCCCACTTGGAGTACTGTGCTCAGTTCCGGTTGCCTCACTACAGACTGTAAAGGATGTGGAAACCATAGAAAGGGTGCAAAGGAGATTTACAAGGATGTTGCCTGCATTGGGGTGCATGCCTTATGAGAATAGGTTAAGTGAACTTGGCCTTTTCTCCTTGATGCGACGGAGGATGAGAGGTGACCCGATAGAGGTGTATAAAATGATGAGAGGCATTGATCGTATGGATAGTCCGAGGCTTTTTCCCAGGGCTGAAGTGTCTAGCATGAGAGGGCACAGTTTTAAGGTGCTTGGAAGCAGGTACAGAGGAGATGTCAGGGTTAAGTTTTTTCACGCAGAGAGTGGTGAAAGCGTGGAATGGGCTGCCAGTGACGGTGGTGGAGGCGGATACAGTAGGGTCTTTTAAGAGACTCCTGGATAGGTACATGGAGCTTAGAAGAATAGAGCACTATGGGTAACCCTAGGTAATTTCTGAGGTAAGGATATGTTCGGCACAGCTTTATTGGCCGAAAGTTCTGTATTGTGCTGTAGGTTTTCTGTTTCTATCTCTCCTGCTGTTGGTCCTTCTGTTGCCCCTCGTCGCTGCAGAGTCTTCCTACTAGGTGTGGGCTCCAGGTCGGGCTCTGGGTCAACCTGCACCCCTTGTTCCAGAGGCAGAAGGTGGTTCCAGTGGAGAATCTTGACAGGCCCATTCCCATCCTCTGGTTTCACCCGGAAAACTGGTAGGTTTGGCATCTGACTCTCCACTACATAGGGCGTAGCCGCCCAGTGGTCAGCCAACTTATGCTTCCCAGGTGGCCCCAAATTCCTTCTGAGGAGTTGTTCTCCCGGCATGTTGGTAAAACCTAACCTTTTGATCATACCTCCTCTTATTTCCTTGATTCTATTTGGCAACCGCGACCACAGCTAATTCATAAGCCCTTTTCAGTTCCCTTCTCATATCAGACATATAGTTCAGATAAGTCTTTGGTGTTAGGTCTTCCTCGTCAGTCCTAAAACAAAAGTCGATGGGTAAACTTGCCTGGTGCCCAAACATCAATATGACAAGTACCCAGTAGCTTCATTTCGGGTACTGTTGTAGAGGTGGACCAGCTGTCCAATATGTTGACTCCACCTGCTCTTCTCGCTGATCTTCAAGGTTCCGAGCATGTCTAACAAAGTCTGATTAAACTTCTTGGGCTGGGAATCACCCTGTGGGTGATAAGGCATAGTCCTCGACCTCGACTCTGAGCATGCCCAGTAACTCATGTATGACCCTCTCTCGAAATCTCATCCCTAATCACTACGTATCTGTCTGGGGAGGCCATAATAAATTAAATACTTCAACCATAATACCTTGGCCAGCCTGGATGCCCTCTGATCCTTGGTAGGGAAAGCTTGCGCATATCTGATGTAGTGATCTGTAATGACCGAGACATTCACCATGTTGCTGGCATCTGGCTCAGTTGAGAGGAAATCCATACACACCAGGTCAAGGGGCCCCACACTCTGCAAGTGGGACAAGGGAGCTGCCCTCATAGGCAGTGTCTTCCTGCGTATGCATCAAATGCACGACCAGCAGTATTCTTTGACCTCTGGCTTCTTTCAGGGCCAGTAGAACCGATCTCTGAGCAATCCATAGGTTTTCTCAACCTCCAAATGTCCAGCATCATCATGAAGTGACTAAAACACAATCCTCCGATACTTCTCGGGCAGAACCAGCTGGGAACACTGAGGCTGGTCCAGGGGCAACATGACCCGGTATAGGATCTGGCTCCTCAACTCCAATCTGCGCCATTCTCTCAGTAATGGAGGCACCGCAGCGTGTTTCATCTTCTCCGGTTGGGCCACGTCTCCCTTTTCAACTGCTGGCCAAATGGTACCGATGCCTGGGTCATCTCGCTGAGCAGCTGCCACTACCGCAGGACTCAATTCTGGTAATTTGGTTTGCCTTCAGAGCAGTCAGGTTACAGTAAACTTGTGGAATGGCATCATCAGAAGATCCCAAATGATCTACTGCTCGATTTCTCACTTGTCTTCTGTCTGCCTTCACCGTGATGGCAAACAGGCACATGACCTTCACTCCTGGGCAGGAACACTCTCGCAGTCCCCATCCCTGTCCAGTCCCTCATGTGCACGTCAGGACAAAGCATCAGCATCATTGTTCCTACTTCCCAGCTGGTACCTCAGGCTGAAATCATAGGCAGACAATGCTGCCAACCATTGATGGCCTTTGGCATCCAGTTTCACCGAGGTCAGAGTTTCTCTGAGAAGTTAGGGAATTGTTGTTTGTCCTCACCTCAAACTTGGCACCATAGAGGTAGTCACTCAACTTATCCACCACAGCCCACTTTAATACCAGAAGCTCCAACTTGTGCGTGGGATAGTTTTTCTCAGAGGGCGACAGGTCTCAACCCATTGCCCTGTTCCTGATGCAGGACACCCCCTAAGCCCCTCTCTGCTGGCATCCATATGCAGTACATGTGGCAGCAACTTCACGTTTCACATCCCACCTTGGTTCAAAAGGCTCCGAAGGGCTAAGATACTCTTTACCCTCCTGTCCTTTTGGCCTCCTCCCTTTCTTCCCCAAGGGAGGGTAACCACATAGAAGCTGATTTAAAGGGTGACTCACTTTCGTGGAGCCCTTCATGAGCCTCCAATAGTAACCACAGAACCCGAGGAACGAGTTCAAAGCACTTACAGTCTGGGGCCTTGGCTATGTGGTCTCCACATCTATCTTAGACGAATTTGTAACTACTCCATGCCGTGAGACTATGTGCCCAACATAGCTGACAGACATCTTGCAGAATTGGCATAAGTCCAGGGAAAGTTTTAACCCTTCAGCTTTCAGGTGACCCAGCACCTTCAGCAGCCTCGCTTCATGTTCCTCCAAGGTGGACCCAAACACTATGAGGTCATCCAGATACACCAATACCTCAAACAAATTCATATCCCCCACCATTTTCTCCATGACACACTGGAAGGTTGCAGGGGCTCCCGATGTGCCCTGGGGCATCCTTTCGAACTGGAAGATTCCCAGTGGACGTATAAAATGTTGTCTGCTCTTTGTCAGCTTCACTCATGGGGAACTGTTCATATCCATGCCTCAAGTCCAGCACACTGAACCGCTTCACACCACTGAGACAGACCAGCACATCTTCAACCCTTGGGACCATATACTGGTCAGGGACGGTGTGCCTGTTCAGACTCCTATAGCCCACACACATCTGTACCTCCCCATTCTTCCTGGCCACTACTATTGGGGATGCATAGGGGCTTCTGGACTCAGTGATGACCCCAGCTTCCTTCAACTTACACAAATGCTACTGGACATCTTCCACCTCTGCAGGGGCCAGTTGCCGCGACCTCTCTCTGAATGGGGTGTCCTCAAATGCTCTTGGAACAACCCACGTCAAACTCATCAGTAGAAAAGACACCTTCCAATTTCAACGTCTTCTCTATCAACCTCTTCTTCCAACCTACAGATACCGGGGAGTCCCCAAAGTTGAATGACTCAGCAGTTAACTTTTGCCCCTTTGCAGAGGGTTTATCCCTGGCTTGTTTCACCGGGACACTAGACATTACTGTCATCAGGGGCATCCCCCGCTTGAAGGTGACCTCCCTCTTTGCAGTGTTCCTGACAATCACTGCCATGCTGTTCACAATTTGGAGAGGTATAATATGATTAGGAATAGCTAGCATGGCTTTGTCAAGGGCAGATTGTGCCTTATGAGCCTGATTGAATTCTTTGAGAAGGTAGAGCAGTAGGTGTAGTGTATATAGATTTCAGCAAGGCAATTGATAAGGTACCCCATGCAAGGCTTATTGAGAAAGTAAGGAGGCATGGGATCCAAGGGGACATTACTTTGTGGATGCAGAACTGGCTTGCCCACAGAAGGCAAAGAGTGGTTGTAGACTGGTCATATTCTGCATGGAGGTCGGTGACCAGTGGAGTACCTCAGGGATCTGTTCTGGGGCCCTTACTCTTTGTGATTTTTATAAATGATCTGGATGAGGAAGTAGACGGATGGGTTAGTAAATTTGCTGATGACACAAAGGTTGGGGGTGTTGTGGATAGTGTGGAGGGCTGTCAGAGGTTACAGCGGGACATCGATAGGATGCAAAACTGGGCTGAGAAGTGGCAGATGGAGTTCAACCCAGATAAGTGTGAAGTGGTTTATTTTGGTAGGTCAAATATGATGGCAGAATATAGTATTAATGGTAAGACCCTTGGCAGTGTGGAGGATCAGAGGGATCTTGGGGTCCGAGTCCATAGGACGCTCAAAGCAGCTGCGCAGGTTGACTCTGTGGTTAAGAAGGTGTAAGGTGTATTGGCCTTCGTCAATCGTGGAATTGAATTTAGGAGTGGAGAGGTAGTGTTGCAGCCATATAGGACGCTGGTCAGACCCCACTTGGAGTACTGTGCTCAGTTCTGGTCACCTCACTACAGGAAGGATGTGGAAGCCATAGAAAGGGTGCAGAGGAGATTTACAAGGATGTTGCCTGGATTGGGGAGCATGCCTTATGAGAATAGGTTGAGTGAACTTGGCCTTTTCTCCTTGGAGTGACAGAGGATGAGAGGTGACCTGATAGAGGTGTATAAGATGATGAAAGGCATTGATCGTGTGGATAGTCAGAGGCTTTTTCCCAGAGATGAAATGGTTGCCACAAGAGGACACAGGTTTAAGATGCTGGGGAGTAGGTACAGAGGAGATGTCAGGGGTAGGTTTTTTACTTGGAGAGCAGTGAGTGCGTGGAATGGGCTGCCGGCAACGGTGGTGGAGGCGGATATGATAGGGTCTTTTAAGAGACTTTTGGGTACATGGAGCTTAGAAAAATAGAGGGCTATAGGTAAGCCTAGTAATTTCTAAGGTAGGGACATGTTCAGCACAATTTTGTGGGCCGAAGGGCCTGTATTGTGCTGTAGGTTTTCTATGTTTCTATGTACAACCAAGGGCTTCTGCAGTTCGAGCCTCACTAGTACCCCAGCAGGTAATCCAAACTCCTCGTGGTCTTCCGGAGTGTCTAAACTTAGTATCCAAACTTAGTATCCGGCCTAATGCAGCCATGCACTTCCTCAAAAGCAGCTCAAATACTGGGTGCACGGACAAAGTTACCAGAAAGCTTTCCCCAGCCTTCTCCTTGCAGGCTCCCATGAGCCTCCTCACAAGAGGGGTGTTGGTCCCCAGCAGAATTGAAACGTTGCCCTTCTCAGCGGGGTCCAGACAACCATCGCTAATGTATCAAGGACCTCAGCCACTCCCACATCGGCCTCCAAAAACTCCAGCCTCACTGACAGATAATCATCGTATAATAATCACCCGCACTAAGATCCCAGATCTTCAGTGCACAGAGTGGCGTCAGTGCTAAATGCATCAGATACTGGTTGTAAAATGACTATTACAGCAAAGTGACCTGCGACCCTATGTCGAGTATGGCTTTAGCATAAATACCCTTTATCCATAGCGATACACTGGAGCTTGACCCCACTAAGCCTTCAGGAATAGAGTCTTTTGCTTTCAAAGGTCCCCCCCCCCCCCCGGGACACCAGGCTATTCCCTCACATGGTCTCCTTTATGTTTTCCGACGTCTCTCTCTGCTTAGGTACCTGGGGGCTCACACTCCGAGGGGTTTCCCGTCATTCACACTCCTGCCTGAAGTGCCCCTCTTCACCACAGTTATAACAGACAATACCGCCCGCTCACCTTCTCGTGGAACCCTGGCCACCAGCAGCCCTCTGCGTAGTCCGTCCCCTTAGGGGGTCTACCTCTCTATCAGTTTCATCAACCGGGGGGGGGGGCACACCCGCCGATAACAACTGGGACATTTCAGTTCTTAACTCGGCTACGACCTCCTGTACCACTCCCTGGGTTGGGCTATCTGCGGTAACTTCAACACAAGGGCTACTGTACCCTGCTGATGCACCTCCAATGCGTTCTCCTCCTCCCGTACTTACATAAGAAATAAGAGCAGGTATAGGCCATCTAGCCCACCGAGCCTGCCCTGCCATTCAGTAAGATCATGGCTGATCTGTCCGTAAACTCAGCTCCATCTCCCTGCCTTTTCCCCATAACCCTGAATTCCCCTACTACGTAAAAATCTATCTAACAGTATCTTAAATATATTTACTGAAGAAGCCTCAACTGCTTCCCTTGGCAGAGAATCCCACAGATTCACCACTCTCTGGGGAAAACCAGTTTCTTCTCATCTCCATCCTAAATCTTCTCCCATGAATCTTGAGGCAATGTCCCCTAGTTCTAGTCTTACCTTTTACTTTATACACACCCCATTTCCAGAAAAGTTGGGATATTTTCCAAAATGCAACAAAAACAAAAATCTGTGATATATTAATTCACGTGAACCTTTATTTAACTGACAAAAGTACAAAGAAAAGGTTTTCAATAGTTTTACTGACCAATTTAATTGTATTTTGTAAACATACACAAATTTAGAATTTGATGGCTGCAACACACTCAACAAAAGTTGGGACAGAGGCATGTTTACCATTGTGTTACATCACCTTTCCTTTTAATAACACTTTTTAATCGTTTTGGAACTGAGGATACTAATTGTAGTAGATTTGCAATTGGAAATTTTGTCCATTCTTGCTTGATATAAGACTTCAGCTGCTCAACAGTCCGTGGTCTCCGTTGTCTGATTCTCTTCATGATGCGCCATACATTTTCAATAGGAGATAGATCTGGACTGGCAGCAGGCCAGTCAAGCACACGCACTCTGTGTCTACAAAGTCAAGCTGTTGTAGCCCATGCAGAATGTGGTCTGGCATTGTCCTGCTGAAATAAGCATAGACGTCCCGGGAAGAGACTTCGCCTTGATGGCAACATATGTCTAAAATCCTAATATACGCCTCAGAATCAATGGTACCTTCACATACATGCAACTCACCCATGCCATGGGCACTGATGCACCCCCATACCATCACAGATGCTGGCTTTTGCACCTTTCGCCGATAACAATTTGGATGGTCGTTTTCATCTTTGGCACGAAGAACTCAACGCCCGTTTTTTCCAAAAACTATCTGAAATGTGGACTCATCTGACCACAGCACACAGATCCACATTCTTTGGGTCCATCTGACATGAGCTCGGGCCCAGAGAATTCGCCGGCGTTTCTGCATAGAGCTGATGTATGGCTTCCTCCTTGCGTAATACAGTTTCAAGTTGCATTTCTGGATGCAGCGACGGACTGTGTTGAGTGACAATGCTTTCCAAAGTACTCCCGAGCCCAGGTGGCTATAATTGTCACAGTAGCATGACGGTTTATTAGGCAGTTCCGCCTGAGGGCTCGAAGATCACGTGCATTCAACAGTGGTTTCCGACCTTGCCCCTTACGCACTGAGATGTCTCTGAATTCTCTGAATCTTTTCACAATATTATGTACTGTAGATGTTGAAAGACCTAAATTTTCTGCAATCTTGCGTTGAGAAATGTTCCTTTTGAACTGACTAACAATTCTCTCATGAATTTTGACACAAAGAGGTGAGCCACGGCTCATCCTTGCTTGCAAAGACTGAGCCTTTGATGGACGCTACTTTTATACCCAGTCATGATACCTCACCTGCTACCAGTTAGCCTGCTTAATGTGGAGTCTTCCAAACTGGTGTTTCTTGAATATTCTGTGCACTTTTCAATCTTATTTTAACTCTGTCCCAACTTTTGTTGAGTGTGTTGCAGCCATCAAATTCTAAATTTGTGTATATTTACAAAATACAATTAAGTTGGTCAGTAAAACTATTGAAAAACTTTTCTTTGTACTTTTGTCAGATAAATAAAGGTTCACGTGAATTAACATCTCACAGATTTTTGTTTTTATTGCATTTTGGAAAATATCTCAACTTTTCTGGAAATGGGGTTTGTACTTTATTGAAGCCAAACAATTGGTACTAGAACATACAATCATCACAGCGATATTTGATTCTGTGCTTCCCACTCCCTGGATTACAAATATTAAATATTAAAAATATTTAAAATAGTTAGAATTAGTAAATATTAAAACATTAAATTATAAATCATAAATAGAAAATAGAAAAATGGAAAGTAAGGTAGTGCAAGAAAACCGAGAGGCAGGTCCAGATATTTGGAGGGTACGGCCTGGATCCTAGTCAGGATCCGTTCAGCAGTCTTATCACAGTTGGAAAGAAGCTGTTCCCAAATCTGACCGTACGAGTCTTCAAGCTCCTGAGCCTTCTCCCAGAGGGAAGAGGGACGAAAAGTGTGTTGGCTGGGTGGGTCATGTCCTTGATTATCCTGGCAGCACCGCTCCAACAGCGTGTGATGTAAAGTGAGTCCACGGACGGAAGATTGGTTTGTATGATGTGCCGCGCCATGTTCACGATCTTCTGCAGCTTCTTTCGGTCTTGGACAGGACAACTTTCATACCAGCTTGTGATGCACCCTAGAAGAATGCTTTCTACGATGCATCTATAAAAATTAGTGAGGGTTTTAGGGGACAGGCCAAATTTCTTTAGTTTTCTCAGGTAGTAAAGGCGTTGATGGGCCTTCTTGGCAGTGAACTCTGCTTGGTTGGACCAAGTCAGGTCATTTGTGATATTGACCCTGAGGAAGCTTTTGACCTGTTCCACTTGTACACCACTGATGTAAATTGGGTCGTGCAGTCTGCTACTCCTTCTGAAGTCAACAACCAACTCCTTCGTCTTGCTGATGTTGAGAGATAGGTTATTGTCTTCGCACCCAAACTCATCATTAGCGGAGATACGGCCTACAATTGTTGTGTCATCAGCAAACTTATATATTGAGTTTGATGGAAACTTGGCTACACAATCATGGGTGTACAGTGAGTACAACAGGGGGCTGAGTACACAGCCTTGTGGGGCACTGGTGCTCAGAGTGATTGTAGAGGAGAGCTTGTCCCCTATTTTTACAGCCTGGGTCCTGTCTGTGAGGAAGTTGAAGATCCAGCTGCAGATCTGAGTGCTAAGGCCCAGATTCCGATGTCAATGGAAGCAACTTTCCTACTTCTATCTTATCTATCCCTTTCAAAATTTTGTATGTTTCTATAAGGTCCCCTCTCATTCTTCTGAATTCCAGCGAGTATAATCTCAGGCGACTCAATGTCTCCTCATAGGTTAACCCCTTCATCTCTGGAATCAACCTGGTGAACCTCCTCTGCACTGCCTCCAAAGCCAGTATATCCTTCCTCAAGTATGGAGATCAGAACTGCACACAGTACTCCAGGTGCAGTCTCACCAGTACCCTGTATAGTTGCAGATGACCTCCCTGCTCTCGAATTCAATCCTTCTAGCAATGAAGGCCAACATTCCGTTTGCCTTCGTAATAACCTGTTGTACCTGCAAGCCAACTTTTTGTGATTCATGCACAAGCACTCCCAAGTCCCTCTGCACAACAGCATGCTGCAAGCTTTCACTATTTAATTAATAACCTGCTGTTCTATTATTTCTTCCAAAGTGGATGATCTCGCATTTACCAACGTTGTATTCCATCTGCCAGACCTTGGCCCACTCACTTATCCTATCTATATCCCTCTGCAGACTTTCCACATCCTCTGTACAATTCGCTTTTCCACTCAGTTTAGTGTCATCAGCAAATTTTGCTACGCTACACTCAGTCCCCTCTTCCAAATCATCAATGTAAATGGTAAACAGTTGCAGGCCCAGCCCCAACCCCTGCGGCACCCCACTCACCACTGACTGCCAACCAGACAAACACCCATGTATACCAACTCCCTGCCTTCTATTGGTTAACCAATCCACTATCCATGCCAATACACTTCCTCCGACTCCATGCATCCGTATCTTATTTATAAGTCTCTTGTGTGGCACCTTATCGAACGCCTTCTGGAAATCCAAGTATACGACATCCACCTGTTCCCCTCTATCCACTGCACTCATTATGTCCTCAAAGAACTCCAGTCGCTTTGTCAAACAGGACCTGCCCTTTCTGAATCCATGCTGCGTCTGTCTAATGGAACCACCCCTTTCTAAATGTTTTGCTATTTCTTCTTTAATGACAGCTTCAAGCATTTTCCCAACTACAGATGTTAAGCTAACTGGCCTATAGTTGCCCGTCTTTTGCCTACATCCTTTTTTAAAAAGTGGTGTCTTGCTGTCATTTGCTGTCTTCCTATCTGCCAGGAGCTGCCCAGAGTCCAGAGAATTTTGGTAAATGATTACCAATGCATCTACTGTAACCTCCACCAATTTCTTCAGCACCCTGGGATGCATCCTATCAGGACCAGGGGACTTATCCACTTTCAGGCTCTCTAGTTTGTTCATCACTATCTCTTTAGTGACAGTGATTTTATCGAGGTCCTCACCTCCCATTTCATCCATAACATTATTCTTTGGCATATTAGACGGTCCTCCACCATGAAGAATGACACAGAATAGTCGTTCAATGCCTCAGCCATTTCCTTATCACCCAATATCAATTTCCCCTTATCATCTTCCAAGGGACCTACATTGACTTTAGCCACCCTCTTCCACTTTATATATTTATAAAAACTTTTGCTATCTGTTTTTATATTTTGTGCTAATTTACTTTCATACTCTATCTTCCCTTTCCTTATTTCTTGTTTAGTTGTTCTTTGTTGCTTTTTAAAGTTTTCCCAATCTTCCGGTCTCCCACTGCTCTTTGCGACTTTGTAAACGAGCTTTTAATTTGATACTATCTTTTATTTCCTTAGTTATCCAAAGCTGACTCTCCCCACACTCACTGTCCTTGCTTTTGACTGGAATATACTTTTGTTGAGCCCTGTGAAAAACCTCTTTGAAAGTATTCCACTGTTCCTCAACTGTCCTACCAAATAGCCTGTGCTCCCAATCCACATTAGCCAACTTCTCCCTCATCCTGTTGTAGTCTTCCTTGTTCAAGCATAATACACTAGTTTTAGATCTAACTATTCCATCCTCCATCTGAATGCAAAATTCAATCATACCATGATCACCCTTTCCAAGAGGAGCCCTGACTACAAGATCGTTAATCTTACCTGTCTCATCGCACAGGACTAGATCTAAGATAGTATTTTCCCTTGTAGGTTCACTAACATGCTGCTCAAGAAAGCCATCACAGATGCATTCTGTGAAGTCCTCCTCAAGACTTCCTTGACCAACCTGATTCATCCAATCTATGTGGAAGTTAAAATCCCTCATGACAACTGCCATTCCGTTCTTACAAGCCTTAGTTATTTCTTGGTTAATTGCCTCTGCCACTGCAATATTTTTATTAGGTGGCTTATAGACAACTCCCACCAGTGCTTTTTCCCTTTACTGTTCTTAATCTCTACCCAGATGGACTCAACATTCTGCTCCGTCGATCTTATACCGTCTCTCACAGAATCGCCCTCATCTCATCCTTAATTAAGAGTGCCACCCCACCTCCTTTGCCTTCCTGCCTATCTTTCCGTATTACCTGATACCCTTGGATATTTAATTCCCAGTCATCTCCACCTTGCAACCAGGTTTCTGTAATGGCCACTAAATCATATGCCTTGGTACTGATCTGTGCCACAAGTTCACTAACCTTGTTTCTAATACTATGGGCATTTAGATAAAGTGCCCTTATATTCATTGTCCTTTTAGAATCTAGTGCCCCATGCAATTTTTGCTTTTTACTTTTGTGCACTCTACTCTTTTTTAATTATTTATTTTTATTTTTATTTATTACAAACAAAAACACAAAAAAATACAGCACGTCCACAAAAACCACAACCATAACAAAATCAAATCAAATCAAATTAAATATCAAGTAGCAAAAGGGAGAAAAATATAAAGGCAAAAGTAAACATAAACAGCAGAGGTGCACCACACCAAAAACCTCAGTCCTCCCCCCATGAGAAAGTCCAATACAGGGCCCCATATCCTTTCAAAGATGTCCCCTCTGTCCTCATTACATTTGGAGAGACTGAGACTATGTAAAGTATTTGCCAGTTCTCTCAGCCACTGATCGCCGAGTCCATTTTCCACATTTGCAGGATTAACTTCTTAGAAACCACCATTCCAAATAATACAGCCATTTTTTCATACATATTGGCTGAAGATAGGAAGCTTGTTGCTCCAAGGATGGCTATGAGCAGGTCTGGTTCCCACCGCTTCCCAAAAGCCTCAGAGAAACAGTGAAAAATACTTTTCCAGTATGCATAAAGCTTACATCATGACCAGAATGAATGTGACAAGTTACTGTTCACAGATTTACATCTATTACAAACTGGTGAAACATCAGGGTAGAAACTGTGCAACTTTTCTTTGGAATAATGGAGCCTATGTATTGTTTTAAACTGTATGTGTCTGACGTTGACCAAACAATCATGTATACTCTTTAAACACTCATCCCAGACCTCCTCTGTCAGTTCTATACCCAATTCATCCAGCCATGCCTGTTCAAAACCTGCAGTATTCACCAGAGCTCCATTATGTGGGATCTGATAAAAATAGGACACCGCACTATGAGTAACAGGATCAAATTTATTTATTGCCTCCAGGGACTCATGTTTGTCCCTGTTAGGTATATATTTCCTAGCATAATCTCGAATTTGTAAATATCTAAAAAAACTAGATGCAGGGATATTGTAAACTGCTTGTAACTGCACAAATGAGGCAAAGTTTCCATTAATATATAGGTCACCTATACTACAGGTGCCTCTCTGTTTCCAGGTAGAAGAAACAGTATCATTCAGGCCAGGCAAAAAGGAATGATTGTCACAAATCGGAGTGTCAATGTAAGTTTTTGGGGCCTTAATGTGTAGTTGAATCTGCTTCCAAATTCTTACAGTGCTGCCAACCACGAAGCTGTTACTAAAATGTGACTTATTAACTGCAGTGGGGCTATTAAGGAGAGCTGGTAAGGAAGTCTTCTTACAAAGCATTTGCTCTATGAGTAACCGTGTTGGGCACGAGTCTGAGGTAGAGGGTGGGCCTTTTTCCACCATGCAAGAATGGATTGGTGGGCAGCCCAGTAATATATTTTAACTTTCAGTAGGGCAAAACAACCTGCTTCCTTGGGCTTTGACAAGTGTTTTTTAGTAATTCTAATGGCTTTATAATTCCAAATGAAGGGTATAATAATTGAATTCAATTGCTTAAAATACGACAGAGGAATAAAACATGGGATTGACTGGAAAAGACGAAGAAATCGTGGCAGTACAATCATCTTAATTGCGTTAACCCTCCCCACCAAAGGAATTGGAAGGGTTTTCCAAAAGTCAATATTGCATTTAACCTGCTCAACTTTGTTTCGCCAATTCACTTGCAAAAGGTCATCTGGGTTTTTTGTAATAGTCACACCAAGATAGGAAAAATTATCATAAGTTATTTTAAAGGGAATGGACTGTAAATACGCTGTATTAACCACTGCAGTGACTGGCATTAGTTCACTCTTATCCCAATTAATAGAGAAACCTGAGAAACTACCAAAATTATTAATTAGCATCAGAAGGGCGGGTATTGATGTTTGTGGGCTGGAGATATATAAAAGGACATTGTCAGCAAACATCATATATGGCCATTTCACTTGGTCAAATGCACGTTGCGCATCTAATGAAATGACTACAGCCTCTTCTGTATGTTTTGTATATAAAATATTGAAACGACGACACAGATTAAAATACATATGTCTACCTGGCATAAAGCCAGTTTGATCTGGATGAATAATAGAACAAATGCATTCTTTTAACCTATTGGCCAGGACTTTTCCAAGAATTTTGGTTTCAATGGGTAGCAGCAAAATGGGGCGATATGATGAAACCATCACGGGATCATGGCCTGGTTTTGGAATCAGAGAAACATTAGCTTTACATAATGTGGGTGGCAATCTGGAAGCTATCCTAGAATGATTCAACATTCATAAGAGCAAAGGTGACAATTTTGGACCAAATACTTCGAAGAAATCCATGCTAAAACCATCTGGACCAGCTGCCTTATTATTGGGGAGGGAAGAGATGGCCTTCTTGATCTCATCTAGGCTTATATCAGCATCAAGTGTATTTACTGAATCTGTTGACAGCGTGGGCAGATTCAGATTATCAAAAAATGGTTCCATAGCTTCAACGTCCAGACCGCCTTGTGATTGGTAAACATTAGCATAGAACTCCGCAAAACACTTATTAGTTTTTTCCGGCTCCGTCCATAAAATGCCATCTTTCGCCTTTATACAATGTATGGCCCTGGAGGCCTGCATCTGTCTTAACTGACGGGCTAATAACTTACAGGGCTTTTCACCAAGCTCAAAATACCTCTGTCTGACTTGTGTCTGTAGTTTTGAAACACTCTTGGACATTATAGAATTATACCGTAAGGCAGTAATCTTATTAAGTAATTCTGCTTCTTAGTTTATTTTGTAAGAAGCTTCCAGATTTGCCAACTGATCATCTATTTCAGTTAACCTTTTCTTGAATCTTCTTTTTTCTGCTGTCTCATATGCTGTTATGCAACCTCTAATAACCGCCTTCATGGCCTCCCAAAGAGTGGATTCATCAACACCGCCCACATCATTGGTGCTTAAGTATAGATCTATCTTATCTGAAAGATAAGAGCAAAAATCCTTATCCTTTAGCAAAGCATTATTTAAACACCAACTATATTCACCTCTTTTGTAGTTCAATTTGAGTATAAGGGAGACAGGAGTATGATCCGATATAAGTATATTATGGTAAGTGCAACCGACTACTGATGAGACCAATTTCAAATCTAACAGAAAATAATCAATCCCAGAGTAGGATTTATGTACTGCGGAGAAACATGAAAAATCCTTCTTCGTGGGAGTAAGAATCCTCCAAATACCCCTTGCCCATCCTCTGGGCTTCCCCCTCCCTCCCCCTTTTCTTTCTCCCTGGGCCTCCTGTCCCATGATCCTCTCATATCCCTTTGCCAATCACCTGTCCAGCTCCTGGCTCCATCCCTCCCCCTCCTGTCTTCTCCTATCATTTTGGATCTCCCCCTCCCACTTTCAAATCTCTTACTAGCTCTTCTTTCAGTTAGTCCTGACGAAGGGTCTCAGCCCGAAACGTTGACTGTACCTCTTCCTAGAGATGCTGCCTGGCCTGCTGCGTTCACCAGCAACTTTGATGTGTGTTGCTTGAATTTCCAGCATCTGCAGAATTCCTCATGTTTCCAAATATCCACTATGTTATACGATTGCATGAGATTATTAAGTGTTACACTATTTTTAAGTGAACAAACTTGGGGACGTTGTCTATCTAGGAGGGAATTGAAGATGCAATTAAAGTCTCTACCTACAATTATGTTAAAGTCAGACAGATTAGGCATGGCTTTAAAGAGGTTCTGAAAAAAAATTGGATTATCAAAGTTGGGCCCGTACACATTCACTAGTGTCAATAGTATAGAATTTAATATTCCACTTACTATTATATATCTGCCCCTCAGGTCAGCGATAGTTTGTGTGTGAATAAAATTTGGATTGCAACACCTCTTGTTTTAGTACTAAAATTCGACTGGTAGACCTGAGATGCCCAGGAGGGACAAAGCACTTTCGCTGCTGCTTTCTTAATGTGTGTTTCTTGGAGAAAACAAATATCAGCTTTGAGTGTACGAAGATGTGCATACACCTTCCCTCTCTTCAGTGGACTATTCATCCCCTGTACATTCCAGCTGACAAGTTTAGTCTCACCAATGCTGTGCATATGTGAATTAGATGTCATATCTGCAGCTTAACAAAAAAATATGCTGTATGGTCGTGGCATAACACAAACTGTAACTCGAACAAATAGATGTGCTGTAACAACCCCTTGAGAAACACAAAAAACCCTCCCAAAAATAAAAAAAACACACCAGGAGTAGTACTTCCATACCCCTAACCCAGAGTCAAAGCTATATCCAAGAGACAACACATGGCCCGGAATAGCGAGATAACTACTCAGACTCACTAAACACGGGAGAAACACCTCTTCACAAATACACTATGAAATGTAAAAATAAACAACAACAATCAGTCCTCACCCACATCTTAGTGCGAGCTTATTTTTCAGTTCTTCATGCACTGAACGTAATGAAAAGTCTCCAGATGAAGCTGCTATCGATCAACGACAAATCCAGTAACCCAGGGTTAATCCATTTTTGGGTTGATGCAGTGTCCAAATGCCAATCTTTAACTCCTGGGCTCAGGAACTCCTCCGCTATGGCTGCAGTGCTGAATGTACTGGTGGTATTGTTAACTGTAACCACAAACCTCACCGGATACTGGAATCCACACCTAATTTTCCTGGCTTTGCATTTCTCCTTAATGTGCTGAAAATCCTGCCGTTTCCTCATGGTAGCCAAGGTTAAATCCAAGTAAATGAACACCGGACGCCCGTCATATAGCAGTGGAGCTCTCTCCTTGGACAACCATAGCACCAGCTCTTCAACCTGGTAGTGGTGTAGCTTCGCAATAATAGCTCTTGGCCTACCATTCTTAGCAGGTGCTAGGCTCCGTGGGCATGGTCCACTTCAATTGGCTGGTGGAAATATTCTTCCCCCAGCAATTTCGGAAGCAGCGTGGCTACAAGTTCCATTGGCTTATTGTTTTCGGCTTTCTCCTGAACCCCGATAATGTGAATGTTTTGACGGCGAGACCGAGCTTCAAGGTCATCCACCTTAGCCTGTAGCTGCATGTTTTGGGATATTGGCTTTCAAGCCACCTCTCCAACTCTTCGATTCACCTCTCGTACGATTTGGCAGTATCCTCCATTAAAGAAACACACTTACTGACTTCGGTTAGAGCCACTGTTAGGTTCATGATTGACTTATTATGCTCTGCATGTCTTCCATCTACCAAACTGTACAGCTTGTTTACCACCACAAGGACTTCTTCAATGGTATTTGGGACCAGGGCACTAGCAGCATTAGCTTTAGCTTCTCCTGGGCCCGCTAGCTTTGCAGAACCCTCACCAGAATCTTCTCCTGTGCCCTTTTCTTGTTTCTTCCTTTTACCTGGCTTCGTCATTTCGTTCAGCCCATTACAGCTCACTTCAGTCACTTAAAAAATAAGAGTTAACTGCTATTTGGGTGAGGCAAAAGGTGAAGGTAGGTGCAGCTCCCGGGACACACATCTACTCCATACCAAGACCCCACGTGACCCCCTTTATGCACTCTACTCTTACTTTTTTCTTCACTAATTCTAGCTTTGTTGTAGACCGTCCGGATGGTACTGGTCCCACCTCCCGCAGAAGCGGTTCCAATGCCCCAAGAATCTGAAACCCTCCCTCCTGCACCACCGCTCAAGCCACATATTCATTCTAGCTATCCTGCTATTCCAACTCTGGCTAGCACGTGGCACCGGTAATAATCCTGAGATTATTACCTTTGAGGTCCTACTCGTTAACTTATCTCCTAGCTCCCTAAACTCAGCTTGTAGGATCTCATCCTGCTTTCTTCCTATATCGTTAGTCCTTACATGCACCATGACAGCTGGCTGCTCACCCTCCCCTTTCAGAATGCCCTGCAGCCTCTCCGAGACGTCTCTGACCCTTGCACCCAGGAGGCAACACACCATACGGGAGTCCCGTTTGCGGCCACAAAAGCTCCTCTCTATTCCCCTTACCATGGAATCCCTTACCACAACAGCTCCGCCACTCTTTTTCTTTCCCTCTTGCACAGCAGAGCCACCCACGGTGCCATGATCCTGGCTACTGCTGCCTTCACCTGATGAGCCATCTCCCCCAACAGACTCCAAAGCGGTATATCTGCTTTTGAGGGAGATGACCGCAGGAGACTCCTGTACTACCTTCCTGTTGGTCACCCATTCCCTATCTTTCCTTAGATCCTTAAACTGCGGTGTGGCCAACTCACTAAATGTGCTATCCACAACGTTCTCAGCATCTTGGATGCTCCAAAGTGAGTCCATGCACAGCCCCAGTGCCACCATGCAGTCTACCAGGAGCTGCAACTGGACACACTTCCTGCATGTGTAGTCTTGAGGGACACTGTCAGCCTTCCTGAGTTCCCTCATGTCACAGGAAGAGCGTGGCATGGGTCTGAGCTCACCTGCCATGACAGAGCAACGGATGTTAGCGGAAGAGGACCACGGGAGAAAGGGAAGAGTCCGCTGGGGAAGTCGAAGGCCGTTATCTGTGATTCTCTGCGAATCAGTTCTTCGCCAAAGCCCTGTCACTCTGCTACCCTCTTACTCCTCTGCCCACTCCAAATGCTGCCCACTGTATATGGCGGTTTTCTTTTTAAACTCTTCCCACTCTGTACTGGCTGATGTCACGCGCCTGTGCAGTCTTGCCTCTCTTTACCCTGAGCAGTAAAATGCCTTCTCTCTGAAAATCCTTTCAGATATTCCACTCGCAGCCTTCTTGCTTCGAATTTAAAACCTTCTCTGATCAGCTCAACAAATAGGGAGGAGATGTGCCTTATGATTCCAAGCGATCAGGTCCTGGGACTGGGCGCCCTTTGCTATTTAGTCCATCCCTAACTGATCCACCTCAGCCGCCTGAATGGCTTCCCTCTGCGCCACAAGCAATTTAGCTGCCTCTCTAGTCAAAAGATGTAGACAGAAAGCTTCTCCCCCTTCTCCTGATGCATGTTCTGAAACCCCGTCATGAGCTCCATTCGGCTTCTTGTTGTGCCAAATGCATTTTCCAGAGCCTGCATGTAAGCGGCAGCAGTAGCAAGGGGGTGCCAGGACTTCACGGCTCTCACAATCTCAGCAGCCCACCCCTTCAAACTCTCAACCACTCTCTGTCTCTTTACATCATCAGAGCACTGCCACTCATCTAATAACTGAGAGGTCTGCTCTCCTGAAGTCTCATACCCCTCTTCCTCCTCGGGAGTGGGCTTTATTCCAGAGAATATTCTTAGCTTCCGATAACTAGGACCCTCTGCCTGCACACTAGGCCGTTTATTCGCCAGAGAGGTAACTCAGAACTCTTGCTCTTCCCTCGGGAACAAGGGCTAATTAGACATTCCAAATCCGACCACTCCTTCCCCTCACTTCTCAGAAACGAGACAACCCTATCTTTGAAGTCTCCGCCCCCAGCTGCAAGAGACTCGACATGCGATTTGGGCTGCTCCGCTACACTCTCCTCCTCCCACAGAGTATGGACAGCCTACGGTCCCTCCTTACCTGGGGCCCCAATAGTACCAGGCAGTTCCACTACCATTACATCAGTGCTAGTCTGAACTAAAACAAGGTTTGTGCCCGCCGTCTTAGCAAACCTCCATCGTAATCGTAACTTTGCTGACAGCTTTAACAATACTCAAAAGTCGAATTAGCAACTCATCCAGAGTATGAATATGTACCCAATTCAACATGCACGCATTCTTTACTGGTAACCCTGTGGATGCACACCACTGCTCAACCCCGGAGGCATCCATACTAGCACAGACTTAAACACACAACCCACTGGTTCAATGCCCAGGGCAAACACACAGCATCCAACGAAATCAATCCCGGACGAACTCCCGCAATTGTAAATCTCAGCTTCGATCGGCGGCGTTAGTCTAGAGGAGATCGTCTCTGGCCCCACCAAACATGTGAGATCTGAGGTACAAAACCTCTTGTTTGTGTGGATGCTGTGTGATCTGTTCCCCCGTTACAAATCAGTACCATGAAATAACAGACAGAACATCATATGCAATTAAACGATTTAGCTTTATAATTCTTAATTTGACGAAAGGGTTGTTAAAGAAAAACAAAAAGAAAAGGGCCATTTTAATGAAACAGTGCACAAGTTGGAGCTGATGGTTTCCCTTCCGTTGGTCCTCCATCGATTTCCCCAGGCGTCATCGACTCCTGGCCCCACTCCAAGTCCACACTGTACTGCTGTCTACGACCTCTCCTTTCTGGTATCTTCTCTCTTCATTTCTTGCCAAACAAAACACGCAGATCACCCTGTTCTGAGGCACACAACAAGAAAAAAACACTCCCTTCATTGGACGGCGCACATTCCAAAGCCCCTGTTATCTCTAGCCATAACCCAAACACTGCTGCTACAGAAAAAACATTACATTAGGAATGAAACCTTTCCTAGGGTGTTACATATGAAAAACTGAAGCGACTCTCCTAATGATTTATACTGCTCTTCTCATCAACACAGTAATATTGCTAACGTAAGCACCCCTGGTCTAAATGTTTACTGTTTTTGTTTTTTTTTTCTTTTTTTTTGGAAAATGGAGAATTAACACAAGTAAAGGAAAATATTTGGGAAAAGGATAAAACATGATAAAATTAAGTAAATAAGTACATAGGGATTGGATGATTATGTTTGGGGGTAGAATCAAACATGAACAAGTTAGGATATAAACACCTACAATGGTAGTTACATAGACTTGCATACAATATCTTGGACCAGAAAGAAATGGTCCAGAAGAGATATACGGAAATTATTATTAATCCACTATCATTACTATTTTTCTTAACAACTAATATCATTACTTAGCCTAATAGAGTAGAATTTCAACTGCACATAATTATCTATTTAAGTGTCTAATTTCTTTTTATATCATCTTAATGTGTACTTAGGAATGTATAAATAATTATAGATTTATACATATATAAAAAAATGGAAAAGGTTATACATGTGAAAAAAGTTCATGATACTTGTGAATTCCTTATCCAAATAAAAATTAAAAATTAAAAAAAAAGAAAAACTGAAGCAGGAGTATGCCTGCTCCACCATTCAGTGAGATCATGGATTATCTCAGCAGCACTTTCCCGCACTAACTCCATATGCTTTCCTATCTAAAGTCTAGACACAGAAATATTCAAATTTAATATCACGCATCAGACAATAATGTAAAGTTCAATAGACTTTCTGTTATAGGTGTAAGATAGTTAACACTGTAATGAACCAAAACGTCTTTTTAAGAAAGAGTGAACAAGTTATAAAGTAAAGACTTGCCAAGCATTTTTAATTAGGGAAATGCAAGTAAACAAAGGGTCATGGTACAGAACTGCACTGAAAATAGAGAAGTGTGAAAGAAACATTATGTTAGCCATTCATTAATTAAGTGAAAATTAATCCTAAAGGCATGTGAGAGGAGATGTGACTTGGAAGACATATTCATGTGTTTTCTAGGGAACGAAAAGGTGTTAAAGGAAAGGGAAATACTTCACACAGAAAGCTTGCCGTTCAGACTTGTAACAAATTAAAATAAATAAAATTTTCTGTATCCCGTTATAAGTCACAGAAGAAATTAATAAATCAATCACTGCATTGTAGAAAAAGTGGATATGTACCCTGACTTATACTATTTGAATTAACTTATTAATATAAAGTGAATATATGAATATAAATTATTATATAATTATCACTGTACAAGTTAACCTATGACTATAGAGTGAATATATAAATGGAAATCACAGCCCTGGAAGAAATGCAGGAGATGACCTTTAAGGATGAACTGCTAGAAGAATACCTCAGACAGCAGGCAGGGGACATACAAATGGGAGTGGGTGAAGCAGAGCTAGTGGCCCAGAGGCCATGGCAAGACAAGCCACTGCACGGGATCTACCATCGCCAGATATCAGAGGTGGTTGACATTAGAAAGTCCTACCAATGGCTGGAAATGACAGGGCTGAGGGACAGCACAGAGGTGCTGCTCATGGTTGCACAAGAACAGACACTGAGCGCGAGAGAAATAGAAGCAGGGGTCTATCACACCGGACAAGATTCAAGATGCAGACTGTGCGTAGAATCTGCTGAAACCATCCAGCACATAGTTGCAGGATGCAAGATGCAGACAGGGACAGCATACACAGAGTAGCGCAATCAAGTTGCAGGAATTGTGTACAGGAAGATCTGCACTGAGCATGGATTGGACACTCCCAGTTCCAAATGGCAAACACCCGAGAAGGCAGTGGAGAATGACAGAGCTGAGACCCTGTGGGATTCCAAATACAGACTGATACTCGGGTACTGGCCAACCAACCAGACATAGTAATATTGGACAAGGAGCAGAAGAAGGCAATAGTAATAGATGTGGCAATCCCAAATAACAGGTAATTTCAGAGCAAAGGTAAAGACAAGAACTATACAGCATGACCATAGCAGTGATTTCAACGGAGTAGATGCAGAAGTTGTCACATAAAGCCACCTTTTCTAGCACTGTTCGGAGCCCAACCTACCAATGGCATATTGTGACAATTCTCACCAAGCCCTCATTACTTATTCACCTTTGTACCTACTATATTTCTAACCGCTCCACCATTTTAATCTTAATGTGCTCTAGAATTTCATCTTCCCAAATGAAACCTCCAAGTACAATGTCTTTCTTTTTCATGAACACAGGTAAAAAATGTGTGCCCCAGCCTCTGGCTGCCTGTTGTGAGGTCTTCAGTATACGGTATTCCCAGTAAGATGCTTGTCACCTTTTTATTTCTATGTTCTACCAATTTGACCTCACTTGGAGAACCTTCTATAAGACATCCTCCCTCAGCAGTGCTGTGCACACAACGGGAAGTCAAACTGTGGTTTCAGGGCATCAGCATAACGCAGAGATTTGGGGCTTGAGCTGGAACAAATTGGAGGAAATCAGGCAATTAGAAAGCTAGGTTGGTGAATGATGAAGTGGATGGGGGAGATGTTAGTAAGAATGGTGAGCCTGATGATGGGTGGAGAACATATTCATGTCTGGGAAGAGAGGACTGTCCGTAAGGAGAGAAGGTAAATAAGTGAATCTAATCTCAGCTTACTGCAGGTTGGGACTGCTCAAGGGAAGATGCTATTAACATATGGTTGCTCCTAGCATGCCCAGTGGCACTTCAGAACATATAAGGTACATCAGGATGATCACGTACACTGCCAAGGCATAGTAGACTATAGACCAAATGCTCATTAGTGACATCAGTATATGAAAGTCAGCAATAACATGATGGGTCACTGCACCTGTTTCTGAGCTGTGTGACTCTAAATCAATTTCCTGAAAAACAATTAGTGAAATTGAAAATATTTAGAATGTTACCATTGCAATCTGCATACAGAATCATGCAGTAAAATGGGACCTGTTCAGTTCTTGTATGAATATGAATACAGAGCTCCCAGATAGCATGCCTTTGCTCTGCAGATCACTAAAAAGTTGTCCAGAAGACGAGAGTAGATGAGGGAGACAAGGGAGCACAATGACTTCCTTTGCATGAGCATGCCATCATCTTCATCTACAGCATGCAATCATCTTCCCTGATCAACCCACTTTTGCAAATGTCCAATCCGATTGTGAGGTGTGGGCTTATCAATGAAGTAGAGACTACAGCCTGTGGCTCGAATATGAATTGTACATAAATTCTGTAATGACTGATAAAATAGCAAGTAATAAGGTTTCAAAGATCCTGAGCCTTGAAAACAGAAGCTGACAAACGCTGTGTGCAAGTTATCAGTCAGAGCAGAGACTTTTAGACACTTAGCAATCTTGAAACAATGCGTTTCTAAGTTTTTTTTCTTGTTGGCTTTCAATGAAGGACTTCGGTTGCACCCTGTTTGAGCCAGCAGTAAGAAGGAACATGCAGTGAATGACCTGTGGTGTCATTAGATTCATAAGTAAAACAAAGAAAATATCAGTTGCACCAAAATGAATTACGCCCAGATATATCCATGCAATTTCCTGATGGGCACAATTTCACCAAGAAATAGTTGCCAGCGCACTCTCCCCCAAATAAATTGTTTTTATAAATTCAAGCCTTCAGTTTGTAGGTTCAAATATTTAAGGATTTTCTTTAGTGTTTCTTTGTTTGCTGTTTTAACCTGCGTCTCTACTGTTGTAACAGGAAAAGAATGCTATTGAGCATTCATATGGTAATAAAATGATTTCTTAGAAAATTAAAAGTTTGCACAGGAATACTAGGCACTTTTTTGAAGACTGATCCTCACCTTGGGTAAATGTTATAAATCCCAATTAAGATTATTTTTACTTACTAATTAAAAAAAACTGTTGTTTGGAATATGATAGTTCAGGGAAATGTAAATATATATGTAAAACAGCTTGCCAGTCCTGAGCTGATCTATGCGTGTGAAAATAACATCCGTACTGTGATGAATTCCTAGAATAGCACAATGCAATTTTATCTATGGGAGCAGAAACATAACAGTATAGACATCTCACAGTGTTAATGATATCTCATTGGAAGGTTTCTATATTGGGAACCCCCAGGTTGGTGTAAACAAAAGTCCTTTTACCAGATTTGGACAAGAAATGTCAACATAATTGCTTAATCTTGGTAAAACTTTGCAGAGAACACATTTATATTGGAATGGATTTCTTTTTGATTCAAGTTTAACATGTGTAATCATTGATTAACCAAATACTGAAGATAAAATTGAAGAACAAAATTCCACCTTCAAGGCTCCAATGTATTATTTTATCACATTTATGTAGGAAGTCACTAGCAAAATGTTTTCACTTCACTTCTTCTGCCAGCATGAAGCTGCAATGTAATGTGCATTAAACGTAGCAGAAAACTCCCTTCGTACAGAGTGTACAAGTGTATTTGTTTTCCCTTGATGGCACTTGAACTTTAACTAATACATAATTATGAGATGAAACTAATATGTGCAGTATCAGTAATAAATGTACCAATTGATCTTTTTTTTAAGTTTATTCTTTGCTGAATAGGTAGGGGCCATTTGCAAATTTGCAGATGGAATGGTTTCAAGTATTTTAACACATGAACTGGTATGACTGATAAACATTAATTATAAATTAGCATCCTGGAGATCTAGAACTAACTGGTGGTGATAAACACTGTCTAGGTCAGTTAATAAAATCAACTTACTAGTTGGTCCAGAAATCTATTCTGTATGAAAAATGTACCAAAGTGAAATTGTATGGGGTTCCAGTTTTATTGGTACATGATTTTCATGCATGCCCTCTTCTCTCATCATCTGTTTGTACATTTTTCACTTTAGATCACCTCCAAATTTCTTCACACTGGAGTGGAACTAATGGGAAACTATTCAGCCAATGACACTTCCACTATGATGGAAGGTCACTCCTTCCTCAGTCATTGGGTTGCAATTCGTATATCACCTTGCTTTTCTCTGCAAGTTATTGTTGATTTGTTCCTGTACCTTATGAGAAAATGAAATTTTCAACAAAAATATGAAAACAAAGGTCCTGTACCCCATAACCCCACCCCGCCCCAAAGAACATCTCCTTCTGACGTTAGAGGCCCATGACAAAACTTTGGAAAAAATGTGCTACTTCACATACCTCAGCAGCCATGTCATGACAAGAGCAAGTAACAGTGTTGAAATCCACCACTGCTTCCAATTCACCAACACAGCCTTTAGCAAAAGAGGAGTGTTTGAAGATCAATTCAAGGCTGGCACAAAGACCATAGTGCAATGGTCCCTGTCTTTTTGTACACTTTGACACATGGACTACATCTAGAAATACCACCGATATTGACTCCACCGAATCATCCAAATCCATTGGTAAGATGAACAAAAATCATCCGCAGTCCTCTGCCAAGGCACCTTCCCTGGCATTAAGATCCTAATTACACTCTGTCAAGTCTGATTGGCAGATCAAGGATTTGTAGTGGCAAAGGATTATCAGCAAGTCACGTGTATCTAGAATATTCTCAAAGCTTCTTAAAAATGAAAAAATGCTCGCGATTCGTGAGAATCTCTTGTCATTTAACAATCACTGCAGGAAAGGAGCAGCTGATGTAGCACTAGAAATTACAAGTTTGTTGCGTAACACACGGACACTGAGTAAAATTGGTGAAAGGTGCACACCATCTCCCATTCTGCTCACCTATAAATAACATTAACACCTCCGGAACCTTCCATGGAAGAGCCCGTGGTTCCGAAGTTGGCCTCATCTGTCACCTCAGAATCCACAAAACTTAAGAAATCCCTAGAGGCTGGCTGAGCAAAAGATTTCAGATACATGTTGAATATTTGGTATATTTGTTAATATACAAAATATATCCTGTTCCTGTGTTGTGCTCTTTTATGTTCCATACCAAAGACTTGACCATGCCCTGGAAGTGGAGCTATCCTACTCAATGAAGGAAGAATGTACAATCTCAATGCAACTGCCACCTCAGAAGGTCGGATCCTGCCGCTTTGCCGGCAGAACTTCAGAGATGAGATCAATAGTTGTAAGTCGGTGAGTGAGGCAGGCCAGGGGAGAAGGTACTCAATGAGCTAGCTCCTCAGAGGAACAGCTCTGTTCATGGTAGGGAAATGAAGGCTGATGAGTCTATGGCATTGTTTGGTTTACTTGGAATCCTGTCTGAGTTGCATTAAGGAAAGGCGGGTTCCAAGCATGGTGGCACCCAACTAGTCCAGGTAGTGCACAATGACTGAAGATCTTTTACAATACAGAACAAAAAAGTACAGTACAGGAACAGGCCTTTTGGCCCACAGTGTTGTACTGAAACAGCTAAAAAGCAAAATACAATCACCCAAACACTAATCCCTCCTACCTACATCATGTCCATATCCCTCTCTCTTCCTTCCATCCATGTGCCTATCCAAAAGTCTCTTAAAAGCCTCTAATGTATTTGCCTCTACCACCATACCAAGCAGTGCATTCCAGGCATCTATGACTCTGAGTTTAAAAAAAACTTATCACTCATGTCGCCCTTGAACCTACCCCCTCTCACCTTCAATGCTTCCCCCCCAGTACTAGACATTTCAACCCTGGGAAATAGATAGACTCTGCCCACTCGTTTCTATGCCTCCAACACTCTAGAGTAAGCAACACGAGTTTATCCACCCCCTCATGATAGCATATGCCCTCTAAACCAGGCAACGTTGTGGTAAACCTCTTCTGCACCCTCTCCAAAGCCTCAACATCTTTCCTATAGTGGGGCGGCCAGAACTGTACGCAATACTCCAGATGTGGAGTACACAATACTCCAGATGTCCAGAACTGTACACAATACTCCAGATGTGGAGTACACAATACTCCGGATGTCCAGAACTGTATACAATACTCCAGATGTGGAGTACACAATATTCCAGATGTCCAGAACTGTACACAATACTCTGGATGTAGAGTACACAATACTCCGGATGTCCAGAACTGTATACAATACTCCAGATGTGGAGTACACAATACTCCAGATGTCCAGAACTGTATACAATACTCCAGGTGTGGAGTACACAATACTCCAGATGTCCAGAACTGTATACAATACTCCAGATGTGGAGTACACAATACTCCAAGTGTGGAGTACACAATACTACAGATGTTTAGAACTGTATACAATACTCCAAGTGTGGAGTACACAATACTACAGATGTTTAGAACTGTATGCAATACTCCAGATGTGGAGTACACAATACTCCAGATGTCCAGAACTGTATGCAATACTCTAGATGTGGCCTGACCAGAGTTTTATATAGTTGCAACATAATCTCCTGACTTTTTAACTCATGCCTCCATAAACCTCCTTACCCACCTTATATGCAGCCATTTTCAAGGAGCTATGAGCTTGGATCCTAAGATCTCTCTGCTCAGCAGTACTTGTAAGGACCTTGCCCTTAACCGTGTACTCTCTCCTTGCATTTGCCCAACTGACGTGCAACACCTCATATTTATCTGGGTTAAACTCCATCTGCCAATTCTCAGTCCATATCTGCAACTGATCTGTATGAGTATGTATTCTTCACCAGTCTTTTACACTATGCACAGCTCCAACAATCTTGGTATCATCCATCCATCTACATTTTCATCCAAGTCATTTATATACAACACAAACAGGAAAGGTCCCAGCACAGATCCCTGTGGAGCTCCACTAATTAAAACCCCCCAGCTCGAATAAGTCCCTTCAACTACTAATCTCTGTCTTCTGCATGCAAGCCAGTTCTGAATCCAAACAACCAATTCACCGAGCCTCCCATGCATCTTAATCTTCCGAATTAGCCTCCCATGAGGCACAAGTCCATGTACACAATATCCACTGCCCTACCCCCATCAATCACTCCTGTTACCTTGTCAAAAAACTCAATCAAATTGGTAAGGCACTATCTGCCACGCACAAAGCCATGCTGGCTCTCCCTAATTAGGCCATGGGTTTTCAAATGTTCATATATCCTGTCCCTAAGAATTTTCTCCAGGAACTTCCCTACAATTGACCTGAGACTTACCAATCTATAGTTCCAGAATTTTCCCTTATTTGCTTCTTAAATAGAGGTACAACGTTAGCCACTCACCAGTCCTCCAGGACCTCGCCTAGAGAAGACAAAAAGATACAGGTCAAGGGCCCAGTAATCTCGTCTCTTGCCTCCTTCAATAACCTGGGGACATATCCACCTCAATACTCATTAGGTAACCCAACACTTCCTCCTCCTTGACCTCTAAACACCCTAAAATATTTATACACTCAGCACTAACCTCCTGGTCCTCCATATCCTTTTCTTTGGTAAATACTGAAGCAAAGTACTCATTAAGTACCTCACTCACATTTTCTACACCCCTTTTATCCTTGAGTGTTCTTGCCCTCTCCCTAGTTATCGTCTTACTCTTGATGTACGTATAGAATGCTTTGGAATTCACCTTAATCCTACTTGCCAAGGACTTTGCATGGTCCCTCCTGGCTTTCCTAATTCCCTTCTTTAGTTGTTTTCTGTCTTCTTTATACTCATGTGTTTCACTTGATCCTAACGTCCAAAGCTTTATATACTTTTCTTTTTTTTTATTTTTATTTTTATTGAAAGAATGACACAATACAGAATATATAATGGATTACATTTTCCTACATTTTGCTTTAGTATCGTACCCCCAAAACAAACCTCCCCCCCCCCACCCGCCCTCCCCGAACATATCATGGCAGCTAATATATCTACAACACAACAATTCACAAATACAAGTATGGACATTTCACAACCGTACCCCCACACTACTTCAATACGACAGCTCATACACATCTGCAACATGTCAGATGATCCAAAATACACTGATATTTACAATTCATCAACCACCCTGTGAGGTAAATTATAAGTGTGTTAAATGGGAGGCAACTTTCTTAGTACAATCAAATGCCCTCAACTAGTAGGTAATTCCTTAAGACTCCCAAAATATGATAAGAAAGGTCCCCATTTCGAATAGAACTTTTTCACAGACCCCCTCAAAGTGAATTTAATCTTTTCTAATTTCAGAAAAAACATTACATCTTCTAACCAAGCAGCAGCAGTTGGGGGAGTGGCAGATTTCCAAACCAGCAAAATTCTCCTACGGGCCAATAGCGATGTAAATGCAATGATATCCGACTGGCTTGCATTTAAACCCAAATCATCATCTGCCACACCAAATACAGCTATAAGCAGGCAAGGTCTCAGTGTCACCCCCAAAACCTCACTGATAATTTTAAAAAGCAGTGCCCAATAGTCATCAAGCCGAGGGCACGACCAAAATGCATGTGCTAAACCAGCCGGAGAGAAGGAACACCTGTCACAGCCAGCGTCTGTCCCAGGGTATATGTCTGCAAGTCTGGCTTTACTTAAATGTACCCTGTGTAAAACTTTGAATTGTGTGAGCCCCAGTCTAGCACATGATGATGAGAAATGAACCCTATTCAATACTTTTGCCCAATATTCTTCCGCAAGGTTCATACCGAGGTCGTCCTCCCACCTACTCTTAGTTTTGTTTAGATCTTGAACTCCCAGAGACATCAGCTGAGAGTATAGTTCAGAAATCAGCCCTTTATTGTTAAAGCTAAGAGTGAATTTTTCCCATAACATAGCAGGGGGTAGAACAGGAAAAGAGGGAAATTTTTCCTTGACAAAGTGGCGAATCTGCAGGTATTTAAAAAATGATTATGCGGAAGGCCATACTTACCGCGCAGGTTATCAAAACTATCAAATATGTTATCAGTATACAAATCCTTAATGTGCATAAGACCATTCAAACCCCATTGTCTAAAAGCTGAATTGAATGTGGAGGGAGGAAATAAATGGTTTTTATGAATGGGGCCCAAAACTGAAGCTGATATGAACTTATAGTGGCAGCGAAATTGATTAAAAATTTTGAGGGTGGAGAGCACGACCGGGTTAGATGTGAATTGAGAGGATTTCAATGGTAAGGAAGAATACACCAAAGCTGGGAGAGACGAGGAGTGGCAAGACCGTGACTCAAGCAGGCATCAGATTATATCTGGCCGGTGAAGCCAAAATAATACTTTTTGAATGTTCGATGCCCAGTAATAATGAATAAAGCTGGGAAGACCCATTCCACCTACGTCACGACCTCTTTGAAGAATGTGCTTATTAACCCTTGGGACCTTATTTTCCCAAATAAAGGAGGTTATAGCTTGATCAACTGATTTAAAAAATAACTTAGATAAGAAAACTGGCAAACACTGAAACAAATAGAGAAATCTAGGAAGTATAGTCATTTTCACTGACTGAATTCTCCCAGCTATAGTAAGGGGTAATCTGCGCCATCTCTCGAAATCAGCCTTCACTTGGCTAACCTGAGGCCTGTAGTTAGCTTCAAACAGAGACGTAAAAGAGCGAGTAATATGTATTCCTAGGTATACAAAACCATCTTGAGATAAAGGAAAGGGCAAGGATTCCTGTCGGATCTGTAGGGCCAAGTTATTAATGGGAAAGCATTTGCTTTTTTGAAAGTTCAGTTTATAGCCAGAGAAGGCTCCAAATTGATCTAATAATGACACAATAGCAGGACTACTACCTATAGGGTCGCTAACATAAAGTAAGAGGTCATCAGCATATAGGGAAACACGGTGTTCCATGTCCCCTCTTCTAACACCTTGAAATAATGTAGTTGACTTAATTGCAATAGAAAGAGGCTCAATTGCGATTGCAAAAAGAAGAGGGGACAGTGGGCAGCCTTGGCGAGTGCCACATGTTAATGGGAAATAGTCAGATCGAAAATAATTTGTCTGTATACACGCTAAAGGCGAGTGGTATAATAGCTTAACCCAAGCTATAAATATTCTGCCAAATCCAAATTTCTCCAAAACACTAAATAAGTATACCCATTCCACTCTATCAAATGCCTTCTCCGCGTCCAAGGCGATAACAACCTCTGGATTTGGAGAATCACTCGGTGAATAAACCACATCAGCCAGTCGATGGATATTAAAAAAAGAATAGCGATTTTTAATAAAACCTGTTTGATCATCTGAAGTTATCTTGGGAAGGGGATGTTCTAAACGACATGCAAGCACTTTAGCCAAAATTTTCACATCTACATTCAAAAGTGAGATGGGGCGATATGATCCACATTGAGTCAGGTCCTTGTCCTTTTTAAGAAGTAGTGAAATAGCTGCCTGTGAAAGAAAAGGGGGTAAGGAGCCATTCTCCAAAGATTCCTGAAACACTTCTAGAAGGACCGGTGTGAGCTTATCCTTAAATTTCTTATAAAATTCTATTGGATAACCATCAGGACCTGGGGACTTACCACTCTGCATAGCCATAATGGCATTATTAATCTCTTCCTGCCCAAGAGCCCGATCTAGGTTCTCCAACTCCTCTGGTTCAAGAGTTGGTATTTCCAAATTATCTAAAAAACGTTCCATATTTGTTTTATCTGAGGGGAACCCTGAGGCATACAGAGAGGAATAAAAAGTTGCAAAGATGTTATTAATCTCTTTTGGATTGCTTGTCAAGTTCTGGTGCATGTCTCTTACCTGGGGAATAAGTCGTGATGCAGCTTGACGTTTCAACTGATGAGCCATAAGCCGGCTCGCCTTGTCACCATATTCATAATAGAGGCCACGTGTCTTAAGAATTAATTGTTCTGATAGGTTTGTAGATAGAAGATTAAACTTCGCTTGCAAATCAACCCGGCTTTTGTATAATTCCGCAGTGGGTGCCTCAGAGTATTTTCTATCCAGGTCCCAAATAGATTTCAATAACACTTACATTTCCTTTCTACGCTCTTTATTGGCATGTGAAATATAAGATATTATTTGACCCCTCAAGGAAGCTTTTAAAGTTTCCCAAAGTAAAGAGTACGATACCGACTCAGTTTTGTTAGTCTCGAAGAATGTGTCAATGTTAGCCGATATATAACTACAAAATTTCTCATTAGAAAGCAAAAGGGGGTTAAGTCTCCACAGAGGCCGTTCTCTAACGTTTAAAGGAAAACATAGGTCCAGTTTCACGAACGAGTGATCAGATATAACTATAGCAGTGTATTCAATTTGTCTAATCGTAGGTATCATCTATAAAGAAATAGTCTAGTCTGGAATAGGAGTGGTGAACATGAGAGAAGAAAGAGAATTGCCTAACTGATGGATTCAAAAATCTCCAAGGATCCATATAACCATTTTGTTGCATAAACATCGAGAAGGCCTTTGCCATACCAGAAAATGTTCCCCTAGGGCAAGACCTATCAAGCAGTGGGTCAATAGCACAGTTCAAATCTCCGGAAAAGATTAGCTTATGTGTATTCAGGTTAGGTATTAATGACAAAACCTTATTTGCAAATTGGACATCGTCCCAATTAGGAGCATAAACATTTACCAAAATAACAGGTACCTGAAAGAGAGAGCCAGAGACTATAATAAAGCGACCATTAGGATCACTGATTACATCAGATGGTGTGAACTGCATTCTTTTGGTGATTAATATTGCCACCCCCCTGGACCTACTGTTAAATCTGGAATGAAAAACCTGACTAATCCATGCTTTGCGAAGTCTATTATGGTCCTCCACTCTTAAATGTGTCTCTTGTAGAAATAGTATATCTGCTTTTAATTGTTTCAGATGAGAGAAAACTTTAGCTCTTTTAACCGGACCATTGAGCCCCTTTACATTCCAAGAAATAAACCTCACAGGGTGGCCTCCATCAGCAGCACTCACGTTAACCATATCAAAAGGCACACAGGGCCTACAATCCAAAACAGTGCAAGGGTATAAATTGCACACAATAACGCACAATGAAAAGAAAGTCTGATCAATCCGAAACACACAAAAGAATAAACTGCCATGGTAATCCCCCAAAACACTCCCCCCACTCCTTTACACAAACAAAAAAACCCAATTAACCCCCGAAACCTAGATCTACCTCCCCAATTGAGGATGATCGCAGGCAGTACCCAACAAAAAACTTCCAAGGTGTTCCCCATACAACCCAACTTTCAATCTAATCTAGGGTGGCTCCCCTCCTTAAAATTTATCCTATCACTTATACTACCTTTAATATAACATATAGGCTAAAGATGACACAGGTCGAGCTAAGCATTAAAAACAAAAAAAAACACACACACTGGGCAACTTAAACACCCGAGATATAAATCCCAAATGTTTACATTTTGCTGGTTGAAAGTTTTTGTTAATCAGTTTCGGCAGCATAGCAGTTCGACCCGATCGCGTTCCACAAATTAAACTGGAAAAAATGAACAAAGAAGTGGATTGTGAAAATTAACAGTTTGCTTCAGCATAAGACCCCTTCCATGCTGCATGAATAACCTTAAAAAAAAAGTCATTGCTCTTCTCGTTCTTCTTCTCCCCAGCGCGAATGGTAAAACTCTTTGGCCGCCTCTGGTGTATCGAAATAATGCTTTTTACCTTCATGTATGACCCGGAGCTGGGCAGGATAGAAGAGGCCAAACCTGACCCCTTTCCCGTAAAGCAGGGATTTCACCTCCTTGAAAGCTGCTCGTTTTTTACCCAGCTCCGCACTAAAATCTTCATAAAAAAACACGCGGTGTCCACGGAAATACAGCTCCTGCTTCCGTCTATTGATGATGCGTTGCTTATCTTGAAAGGAGTGAAAGCAAACCAGGAACATTCTTGGTCTCGTTTGCTTGGCTCCAGAGACACCGGATGGTTTACGTCCGACTCGGTGAGCACGCGAAAGTACAAGAGGACTTGGGAAAAAATCTGTCCCCAGCACTTCGTCAAAAAACTCGGTCATAAATTTAACAGGGTCCGAACCTTCCAAATTTTCAGGAATGCCGACCACTCTCAAATTGGATCTCCCCGACCGATTTTCGAGGTCATCTAGCTTTCCCTTCAGAACTGCGATTTCGCTCTGCAATGCTGCAATGGCGGCTTCGGCGCTCACCAGTCAGGTCACTGTAATCATTCAGGCCATCTTCAACCCCACGAATGCGTTCGTCGTGTGTCTCGTAAGCAGACATAATTTGTTCCATGGTAGCAGTCACTGGTGATAAAGCATCTTCAAGTTCTCTTTTTAGGGCAGAATGCACCGCTTGCGTCATGTCAGTAATAAGTACTAAACGAAGCCTCTCCAAGTCATCGGGTAGCGCAGGTCCGGGTCCAGCTCCAGCAGCGTGCAACGGTGCCATTACTGTAACATCCGCCTTCTTGCTCGAGGCTTCGCTATCTTTTTCCCCAGTTTTACTTCGAAGGTACATTCTACTTGCCATTTCAATGTCCAGCTATGTCCCGCGTTGTTCACAATGGTAAATATCCAGTTATCTCAAGCATACGGCAAAGATAAACAGGTAGATTTTCAATAAAAATCGGGAACCGCACTCACACGCACCAACTCACTCCATACTCGACCCCGGAAGTCCATACTTTTCTTTCTTAACTGGATTCATTACCTCTCCGGACATTCAAGGTTCTCTTCTCTCTCCGTCCCCGTCGTTCCTTACAATAGGAACATACCTTTCCTGTACTCTGCGTAATTGATCTTTCACCACCTAAATGATGGTCAGTTACTATCAACACTTACAAACTTGACAATGATTTACAGTTGATGTCACTCTTCATAACAAAGGGAAAATGCATGAGTGTTGCACAGAATGCTTGGACTGATGTTTTGCGGGTATCATTGCATTCCAGCAGTCACTTTACCAGATACTCTGCCCCAAAGTGGTGGTGATAGATTCCACGGAGAATGAATTGGCCACTCTTTCTCTTGTTGACAGTGTTCATGTTCCCTGCATTGCCTTTCCAATACTAACCTCACAATTGCCTGTCGGTAATGAGTACAATCTGCTACCACTCATAGTAAAACCAAGCTGTCCATTTCACTTTTAAAAGCTATCTCAGCATTCACAAGGTCACAAGACAAAGGAGCAGAAGTAGGCCATTCGGCCCATCGAGTCTGCTCCGCAGCTCCCCCATGAGCTAAACTATTCACCCATCTAGTTCCAATTTCCAGCTTTTTCCCCATATCCCTTGATACGCTGACTAATTAGATACCTGTCAATTTCCTCCTTAAACACCCTCAATGATCGGGCCTCCACAACCATATGTGGCAACGAATTCCACAAATCCACGACCCTCTGGCTAAAAAAATTTCTCCTCATCTCTGTTTTAACTGTGTACCCTCTAGTTCTAAGACTATGGCCTCTTGTCCTGGACTCACCCACCAAGGGAAACAACCTTTCCACATCTACTCTGTCCAACCCTTTCAACATTCGAAACGTTTCTATGAGATCCCCTCTCATTCTTCTATACTCTAATGAATACAATCCAAGAGCTGACAAACGCTCCTCATATGTTAGCCCCTGCATTCCAGGAATCATCCTCGTAAATCTTCTCTGAACTCTCTCCAACATCAGTATATCCTTTCTAAGATAGGGGGCCCAAACCTGCACACAGTATTCCAAATGAGGTCTCACTAATGCCCCATAGAGCCTCATCAACACCTCCTTACTCTTATACACTATTCCTCTTGAAATGAATGCCAACATAGCATTCACTTTCCTTACCGCCGATCCAACTTGGTGGTTAACCTTTAGGGTATCCTGCACGAGGACCCCCAAGTCCCTTTGCACTTCCGATTTTTGAATTTTCTCCCCATCTAAATAATAATCTGCCCGATTATTTCTGCTTCCGAAATGTACAACCGTACATTTGTCAACGTTGTATCTCATCTGCCATTTCTTTGCCCACCCTCCTAAACTGACTAAGTCTCTCTGCAACCTTTCTGTTTCTTCAACATTTCCTGCTCCTCCACCTATCTTGGTGTCATCCGCAAACTTGGCCACAAAACCATTTAATCCATAATCCAAATCATCGATATACATCGTAATAAGAAGCGGCCCCAAAACCGACCTCTGCGGAACACCACTAGTAACCGGCAACCAATCAGCATAGGATCCCTTTATTCCCACCCTTTGCTTTCTGCCTATCAGCCAATGCTCCGCCCATTTCAATATCTTTCCTATAATTCCATGGGCTCTCATCTTATTAAGCAGCCTCATATGCGGCACCTTATCGAAGGCCTTTTGAAAATCCAAATACACAACATCCACAGCCTCTCCCTTGTCAATCTTATTCGAGATTATCTCAAAAAATTCCAGTAAGTTGGTAAGGCAGGATCTTCCCTTCATGAAACCATGCTGGCTTTGGTCTATCTTGTCATGCACCTTGAGGTATTTCATAACCTCGTCCTTGAGGATTGACTCCAATCTCTTTCCAACCACTGATGTCAGACTAATAGGTCTGTAATTTTCTTTTTGCTGCCCCCTTCTTAAATAGTGGAACTACATTTGCGACCTTCCAGTCCTCTGGAACCACGCCAGAGTCTATTGATTCCTGGAAGATCATTTCCAATCCTTTCACCATCTCCAAAGCCACCTCCTTCAGAACCCTTGGGTGCACCTCATCCGGGCCGGGAGACTTATCTATTCTTAGTCCACTTAGCTCCCCAAGCACTTTCTCTCTAGTTATCTTGACTGTACCTAATTCTATTCTCTGATACCTCTGGCTTTCAGGCACATTGCTCATGTCTTCCACTGTGAAGACTGATGCAAAATACTCATTCAGTTCCTCGCCATCTCTTTGTTATCTATTATAATTACTCCAGCATCATTTTCAATCGGTCCCATATCTACCCTTGTCACTCTTTTACTCTTCATATATTTAAAAAAACTCTTAGTATCCTTTTTTATCTTAATCGCCAACTTCCTTTCATAATTCATCTTTTCTTTCCTAATGACTTTCTTAGTTTCTTTCTGTAAGTTTTTAAAGGTCTTCCAGTCCTCTTTTTTCCCACTATGTTTTGCTTCCTCGTACGCCGTTTCTTTTGCTTTTATTTTTGCCTTAACCTCTCTCGTTAGCCACATTTGTGCCATTTTTCCATTCATGATTTTCTTTTTTCTTGGAATATATTTTTCCTGCATTTTCCTTATTTCTTGTAGGAATTTCATCCAATTCTGCTCTGCCGTCCCTCCATTTAGTTTACTTTTCCAATCGACTTGGGCCAGTTCCTCTCTCATACCACTGTATTTTCCCCTGTTCCATTGAAATATCGATACACCTGATACCAGCTTCTCCTTTTCAAATTTGAAACTGAACTCAATCATATTATGATCACTACTTCCAAGAGGTTCCTTTATCTTCAGCTCTCTAATCGTCTCAGGTTCGTTACGCAGCACCCAATCCAAAACAGCCGGTCCCCTGGTGGGCTTCTGGACAAGTTGCTCCAAAAAGCCATCCTGTAGGCATTCTACAAACTCCCTCTCCTGAGATCCATTACCTTCCTGACTTTCCCAATCCACTTTCATATTAAAATCCCCCATAATTATCTTGACATTGTCCTTCTGACACACTTTTTCTATTTCCAGCTGCAACTTGTAGTCCACATCCTGACTGCTGTTTGGAGGCCTGTGTATAACTGCTATTAGTATCTTTTTACCCTTGCCATTTCTTAATTCTACCCATAAGGATTCTACCTCTTCTGATCCTATGTCCCTTCTTTCTATTGATTTGATATCATTACTTACCATCAGGGCCACACCACCCCCTTTACCTACCTTCCTGTACACTGTGTATCCTGGGATATTCAGCTCCCAATCACATCCATCATTCAGCCATGACTCAGTGATGGCCACAATGTCATACCTTTTAACCTGCAGCTGTGCAGCAAGGTCATCCACTTTATTTCTAATGCTGCGTGCATTTAAGTACAGTACATTTAGATCGGTACCTGTTGCCACTTGTGCTTATTTCTATTTTGCAGCAAATTATCCTGTATATTCACCGGCCTGTCCTTCTTACCATCTTTGCTGCACAGTATTTTTGACTTATTTCTATTTTCCTCTTCCTCGATCCTAACACCTTGGTTTCCTTCCCCTTGCCAACTTAGTTTAAACCCTCCCTAACAGCTATATTAAACAATCCCGCCAGGATATTAGTACCTTTTGAGTTCAGGTGTAATCCATCTTTTTTGTACAAGTCATACCTTCCCCAAAATAGATCCCAATGATTCAAGAATTTGAAACCCTGCCCCCTGCACCAATTACTTAGCCACACATTCATCCGCTTAATTTTGCTATTCTTACCATCATTAGCGTGCAGCTCAGGCAGCAGTCCTGATATTATTACTCTGGAGGTCCAGCTTTTCAATTTTCTTCCTAGCTCCCAGTAATCTTTCTTCAGGACCTCCTCTCTTTTTCTGTCTATGTCATTGGTACCAACATGTACCAAGACTTCCAGCTGCTTGCCCTCTCTCCTCAGAATACTCTGGACTCGATCTGAGACATCCCGTACCTTGGCACCAGGGAGGCAACACACCATCCGGGTATCCTTGTCCGGCTCACAGAATCTCTTGTCCGTCCCCCTTTCGATGGAGTCCCCTATAACTACCACATTTCTTCTTGCTCTCTTGATTTTGGCACTGGGCAGAATGCCAGAGTCTCGTTCACTGTGGTCCTCCTCTGTTAGGTCTGCCTCTTCAACAGAATCCAAAACGATATATTCTTGGGAATAACCGCCACCAGCTGGTGGCAATACGATGGAAGGACTGCAGTGGCGAATAAGACACACAAAGGCTCATGGAAGACAAAATGAAGACAAGACACCAGGGTTGTTTCTCTTGATTAAAGATACAAAATGTTAATTTCCTTAATTCTGACTTTCATGCTTTGTGCAAAAACTAGTATTGGTTTGATCATTAAAGAGGGGTTACGATATGTGCCTTTTATGGAAGACAGATATTGTGTTATTCATTGGTATGACATCATTTGATGTTATGGCTTAATCAGAATTTGTTGCTAATCCTGATTTACCTTAAAAGATGATAAGTCACAACTTTTCTGTATTCTTTTGGGAACTGGACATTGCTAACAAGAATGGTATTTATTGCCCATCGGAATTGATGGTGAGGAGGTCTAGATGACCTCCTGATCAACGGTGACTCTCGGGTTTTTGATTGTGGGGGGAACTCAATGATGATAAATTACAGATTGACAAATCTCTGCCTCCACTGCCTTAAAAAGTCTTAGAAGCATTTATCCTCAGAATGTTTAAGTGTGGAATACCTACTCCAATAAACTATTCCAATATCTTTAAAAAAGCAACTTTCACCTAAAGATTCAACAAATGTTCCTCCAAGAATTCTAGTAACAGTATCTGGCAGTGAGCTCAGCTCCAAATGACTCCCCTGGCAACTGCAAGTAATTGATCCCTTTAAATAGCTCCAGTGCAATGATTGTACTAGTTGTTCAGACCTGCTTTTCTGTATGCGGCTCTCACTGAGTGCTAATTTCATCAACATGAAGCAAATTCACAAGGGAAGCCTTAAGTGGGCATTGCATAAGGTTTGATTTCTCCCCTGCATGCTTTATGTGCTTTCTGCATTAGCCCACTTGGTGTACAGGATCAAAATTGCATTATGTACTATTATGTAAGAATGCTCTATCTACACCTCAAGTCGAACATGTAGATCATAAAATAACCATGTTTCTGGGTTTAATGTGTTTTGTTGCTAATAATACTCAACTCTGCTTTGTGCATAAATCTCTACCATATTTTACGACTATTAATTACTAAAAAAACATTTCTACATGGCACTGTGTAGCCTCCCTTCTGTTAATTGGGCCTTAAAAGTGTTCTTAGCTGGAGGTTTGTGCCTTCAGGGAACTGACTTCTGATAACCCAATCTCATTTCATTTAGGAAAAGAGCCTTTTTGCCTGAACTAATTTGAACCAGAAAAGACAGGCTGTAAACTGTTTTAGTGCTAAATTTGAGGTTAATTCCCTTGGCTGAAAAGTGGCAATTACTGTCCTTCTACGTACAAATTATTAGGAATAACAGTTTATCTAAAGCATGATTATAACCTTAGCACACTTTTCATCCTGAAATAAAATGAAGATTGGTAGTGTTGTAGATACTGTAGAAAGTTGTCGTAGGTTACAACAGGACATGACAGGATGAAGAGCTGGGCTGAGAAGTGGCAGATGGAGTTCAATTTGAAAAGATGTGAAATGATATGCTTTGGAAGGTCGGAATTGAAGGCAGAGTACAAGGTGAATGGCAGGATTCTTAGCAGTGTGGAGGAAGAGAGGGATCTTGGGCTCCATGTCCATACACCCTGCAAAGTTGCCATGAAAGTTGATAGGATGGTTAAGAAGGTGTATGGTGTGTTGGTATTGTGTTCACTACTGGTCACTTCATTATAAGAAGGAGGTGGAAGCTTTAGGGAGGGAGCCAAGGACATTTACCAGAATGCTGCCGAGATTAGAGAACATGTTTTTTGAGGAACAGTTGAGTGAGCTAGAGCTATTCTGTTTGGAGTAAAGGAGGATAAGAATCCTCTTGTGAAGTTTTGACCTAAAATATTGACTTTTTAGTTCTCTCCATAGATGTTGCCTGACCTGCTGAGTTCCTCCAGCATTTTGTGTGTTGAGAATTACAGATGACTTGAGAGAGGTGTGTAAGTTGATAAGCATAAATAGAGTGGACAGCCCTACCTTTTAACCAGGGCAGAAATGGCTAGTATGAGGAGGCATAATTTTAAGGTGATTGGATGAAAGTATAGAGGGTGATGTCAGAGGTAGGTTTTTGTCACAGAGATTGGTGAGTGCGTGGAACACACTGCCGGGGGTGGCGGTAGAGGCAGGTAAGAGACTCTTAGATAGGCACAAGATGAAAGAAAAATGGAGGGCTATGTAGAAGAGAAGATTATGTTGATTTTAGAGTATGTTAAAGGTCAGCTCCACATTGTGGAGAGAAGAGACTGTACTGTGCTATTCTGTTCTGTGTTCTATAAGGCAAGATTTCATTGCTGCTCTGATAACATGGAGCGAGAGAAATGGCTTTTGCCCCATGAGTTGAAACTAGGAGGTCTAGAATCCTCCAATGAAGAATACATTCCCAGTCATACCTTTCACCAAATCAACCTCCAAAACTATTGATGTCTGCCTTAAGCTTTCATTTCCCTTTTAGCAAGATGTTTGTACAATTCCCTTTATTAGCTGAGACTTAGAACATATCAAGTCAAGTCAAGTCACTTTTTATTGTCATTTCGACTATAACTGCTGGTACGGTACACAGTAAAAACAAGACATCGTTTCTCAGGACCATGGTGCTATATGAACAATACAAAAACTACACTGAACTACGTTAAAACAACACAAAAACTATACTCGACTACAGACCTACCCAGGACTGCATAAAATGCACAAAACAGTGCAGGCATTACAATAAATAATAAACAAGACATTATGCACAGTGGAGGGCAGTAGGTTGGTGTCAGTCCAGGCTCTGGGTATTGAGGAGTCTGATGACCTGGGGGAAGAAACTGTTACATAGTCTGGTCGTGAGATCCCAAATACTTCGGTGCCTTCTGCCAGATGGCAGGAGGGAGAAGAGTTTGTATGAGGGGTGCATGGGGTCCTTCATAATGCTGTTTGCTTTATGGATGCAGCATGTGGTGTAAATGTCTGTAATGGCGGGAAGAGAGACCCTGATGATCTTCTCAGCTGACCTCACTATCTGCTGCAGGGTCTTGTGATCCGAGATGGTGCAATTTCTGAACCAGGCAGTGATGCAGATGCTCAGGATGCTCTCAATACAACCTCAGTAGAATGTGGTGAGGATGGGGTGAGGGGGGGCTGGGAGATGGACTTTTCTCAGCCTTCGCAGAAAGTAGAAATGCTGCTGGGCTTTCTTTGCTATGGAGCTGGTGTTGAGAGACCAGGTGAGATTTTCTGCCAGGTGAACACCAAGAAATTTGGTGCTCTTAACGATCTCTACGGAGGAGTCGTCGATTATCAGTGGAGAGTGGTCGTTCCATGTCCTCCTGAAGTCAACAACCATTTCTTTTGTTTTGTCCATATTCAGAGACAGGGTTGTTGGCTCTGCACCAGTCTGTTAGCCGCTGCACCTCCTCTCTGTATGCTGACTCGTCGTTCTTGCTGATCAGACCCACCACGGTTGTGTCATTGGCGAACTTGATGATGTGATTTGAGCTGTCTGGTGCAACACAGTCGTGGGTCAGCAGAGTGAACAGCAGTGGACTGAGCACACAACCCTGGGGGGCCCCGTGCTCAGTGTGATGGTGTTGGAGATGCTGCTCCTGATCCGGACTGACTGAGGTCTCCCAGTCAGGAAGTCTAGGATCCAGTTGTAGAGGGAGGTGTTCAGGCCCAGTAGGCTCAGCTTTCCAGTCAGTTTCTGAGGAATGATTGTGTTGAATGCTGAACTGAAATCTATGAACAGCATTCGAACGTACGAGTCTTTTTTGTCCAGGTGGGTTAGGGCCAGGTGGAGGGTGATGGCAATGGCGTCGTCTGTTGAACGGATGGGACGGTACGCGAACTGCAGGGGGTCCAGTGAGGGGGGCAGCAGGGTCTTGATGTGCCTCATGACGAGCCTCTTGAAACACTTCATGATGATGGATGTGAGTGCGACGGGATGATAGTCGTTGAGGCAGGACACTGAAGACTTCTTCGACACAGGGACGATGGTGGCGGCCTTGAAGCGTGTAGGAATGACGGCGCTGCTCAGGGAGATATTGAAGATGCCAGTGAGAATCTCAGTTAGCTGGTCTGCACATCCTCTAAGCACTCTGCCAGGAATATTGTCTGGTTCAGCAGCCTTCCGTGGGTTGACCCTGCACAGGGTTCTCCTCACATCGGCCACGGTAAAGCACAGCACCAGGTTGTTTGGAGGAGGGGTGGTCTTCCTTGCCGCCACGTCATTTTCTGCCTCAAAACGAGCGTAGAAGTTGTTCAATGCACCTGGGAGGGAGGCATCACCAGCACAGGCAGGTGGTGTTGTCTTGTAATTGGTGATGTCCTGAATGCCCTTCCACATGCGCCGCGTGTCGCTGCTGTCCTGGAAGTGGCTGTGGATTCACTGGGCATGTGCATGCTTTGCCTCTCTGATGGCCCGGGACAGTTTGGCCCTCGCTGTTGTTAGGGCTGCCTGGTCACCTGTTTTGAAGGCAGAGTCTCGGGTCCTCAGCAGCGCACGCACCTTCGCGGTCATTCATGGCTTCTGGTTAGCACATGTAGTGATGGCCTTGGCTACAGTGACGTCATCAATGCACTTGCTGATGTAGCTAGTCACTGATGCCATGTTCTCCTCTAAGTTGGTAGAGTCGCCATCAGTTGCAGCCTCCCTGAACATGTGCCAGTCAGTGTGCTCAAAGCAGTCTTGAAGAGCAGAGATGGCTCCTGCTGGCCAGGTTTTCACCTGCTTCTGAACTGGTCTGGAGCGCCTGAGGAGCGGTCTCTATGCTGGGATTAGCATAACAGAGATGTGGCCTGAGTAACTGAGGTGGGGGCGGGGCTCTGCTGGTACACGTCGGGAATGTTTGTGTAAACAAGGTCCAACGCCTTCTCCCCTCTCGTCGCAAAGTCCATGGTCTGATGGAATCTGGGGAGCACTGACTTAAGGTTTGCGTGGTTGAAATCTCCGGCGACAATAAAGAGTCCATCAGGGTGTGCGTTCTGCAGTTCGCTAATAGCCCCATACAGTTCACAGAGTGCCTCCTTAGCATTAGCGCTGGGGGGAATGTAGGCACCGACATCAGCAGGAAGTTATATTAATATTAGACTGCAGGATAGATCACAACTACCATACTGTTTATAGGTCTGCCATCACATTGCAAGAAGTGCTAGCAAGCAAGAGGGCACAGAAAAGATTTATAAGAATATTGCTCACAGAACTGGAGCTGTGAGAAACATTAAAAGGCTGGCTCTTCTTTGATACAGAAGTTGCTGAGGGATGATTTAATTAAAAAGTATAAAAATATAATGGACATGGACAGAATAACAGGTAGGTCATTAATCAGAGGGCATACATGTAAAGCAATTGCAGAAGAATTAGAGAGTTATTTTCTGTCACTCACTGGGTGTTTGGAACTTGCTCCCTGAAAGAATGGTAAAGATTAGAACCTTTGCATTTAAAAATTCTAGATGTCAGGGAACGATTGGGATGAGATATTCCAATAGGCCAAAAGATTGTGAAACAGATTAGGTCAGATAGTTCATCTTTGGCCACCACAGTGACAACAACCGCCTTTTATGCTTGAAAGTTTATTTTTGTCATCGCTCTGTGCTGCACAACTCAGCCACTATACACTCAGTGGCTATGTTATTAGGTACACCTACTCATTAATACTAACATTTAATCAGTCAATTATGTGGCAGCAACTCAGTGCATAAAAGCATGCAGGAATGGTCAAGAGGTTCAGCTGTAGTTCAGACCAAATCATCAGAATGGGGAAGAAATATGATCTCAGTGACTTTGACCATGAAATGATTGTTTGTGCCAGACGAGGTGGTTTGAGTATCTCAGAAACTGCTGATCTCCTGGGATTTTCACACACAACAGTCTCTGAAGTTTACCTAGAATAGTGTGATAAACAAAAAACATCCAATGAGTGGCAGTTCCTTTCAAGGGCATCTGCACAGAATGCTGTCGTAGGAAAGCATCATCCATCATCAAAAACCTCACCATCCAGGCCTCTCTCTTTTCTCACTACTGCCGTCAGGAAGAACGTACCAGGTTGAAGAACAGTTAGTACCCCTAAACAATCAGGCTCTTGAATCAAAGGGGATAACCACTCAACTTCACTCTCACAGTAACTGAATTGTTCCCACAACCTATTGACTCACTTTCAACGACTCTTGATCTCATATTCTCAATACTTATTGCTTATTTATTTATTATTTCTTTTTTCACTCCCTTTCTTTGTATTTGTAGTTTATATTTTTTTGGGCATATTAGTTGTTGGCCATCCTGTTGGGTGCAGTCTTTCATTGATTCTATTGTGTTTCTTGTATTTACTGTGATTGTGTGCGAGAAAATTAATCTCAGGGTTGTGTGTTGTGACATACATGTACTTTGGTAATAAATTTACTTTGAACTTTCAGCTCTGTGGATGAAAACACCTTGTTAATAAGAGGTCAGAGGAGATTGGTCAGACTACTTAAGTTGACAGGAAGACAACAGTAACTCAAATAACCAAGTGTTACAGTAGTGGTGTGCAGAAGAGCATCTCTGAACACACAACCCATCGCACCTTGAAGTAGATAGGCTACAGCAGCAGAAAACCACACCCGATTCCACTCCTGTTTCTAATAAAGTGGCCACAGTTTGTATATGTCAAAGAGTTCCTATACACAAGGCAGATCAGTCAGAATCTGCCTTGTGCATAGGGGATCTTCTTCATTGAACAAGTTTAAATTTTCTTCATTGAATAATTTCCCAGCATCTGATAGGAATAACCTCTTGTCAATTAAAATGGCATACCAAAGATAAAGCATTTTCTAGCCTGATTCTGGATTTGCTCCATATTTTCTGTTGTGTACATGGTTGCAATAAGTACTTGGTTTATGGGAGTTTGACCTCGTCATCAGGAGGTGGTCATTTTGATTTTTCAATCAACTAACAAAGCAAAATAATTTATCCCAGATCACCTGTTTAGCTAAATGCTTCTTTATATAAAGCAAGTCTACTGTACTATGCCTGGTAATTTTATTTTTGATAGAATGTTATTTAGCTAACCTTTTCTGTGTGTGCTCAGGAAAATGTGGATTCTGAGTTTAAAAGAAAATGTTTTGTTTTCAGGCTTCCAGTTCAAATCTGACCACTTCAGATGATGATGAAATTAAGTGGGAAAAGGAAGGCTACATCTGTGCTGTTTGTCTGGATATTTTCTTCAGTCCTTACATGTGCTACCCATGTCATCACATCTTTTGTGAACCTTGTCTTCGGAGCCTTGCAAAAGACAACCCGACAAGTACGCCATGCCCTTTGTGTCGTACCATCATCACAAGAGTGTTTTTTCAAACAGGTACACAAATATAAGGATATGGATAGGTCTTCTGTGACAAAAAGATTTTGATAAATACTTTCATGCCAATATCACAACCATTTAAATCACGGAAAATAGCTTAAATGTTGGTTTGTAGCCTTTCTGTCAAAGTAGGTGGAAGAAGCCCACAGAGAATTTTTTTGCCTTACACTGTGCAGTCTGCAAGAGAATCTTTTCTTTCTTATGTCCCTAAAATTGAACGGATATTCACGTTGAGAATCTTCTGGTCTTCTGGTCTGATCCATCAGTGTAAGTATATTGTATGAGTACATGTATTTATGGTTCCTATTTGCCAGAATATTCAGGCAAAATAAGGTTAAAGAATTCAAATATATTAAAGAATTTGGAAATATTAGAATAATCTGAAACTACCATGTTAGTTATGAGTTTATAGAACCAATTGACAAGCAACTTGATTTGGTCCATCACAAATAAAAATAATTTTAGTGGATTTTTAAATCAACTTATCCTTTGTTTGAGGAGACTGAAAATAATAATGACACCATCATGTAGTAGTGGAAGGCAGATAAAGCTTCCTCCAACAGGTGGTTGTTTAACCCCACCTCCATCACTGAACATACCATAAATTGGATTAATTTAACCCAATAATTGCTGGAAAAGAGAGAAGCAAGAACAGAGGAAATATCTGATTTTGGTATACCATGATTTCAAAAGCCAAGCACCCTGTTCATGTTGAATAAGTACTACTTGTCTCATGTCCCTGTACAAAGTAAAAGCTATTGAATTAACAAGAGAGTTTGTAGACATGTTGTGACAGTTTAGTTGCACTCCACATTCACAGTAATCAGCCAAAACAAATTTATTTGTTCACTGATTTGCTTGTGCACAGACAAGGAAGACACCCACATACAGAACTCTGAGTTGATTTAATGATCACAATTCTGTAGTAATTTTTATACTCTGGGAATTACTAATGCGCCTTCTATCATCCAGTTCTAAGGTTACAAATCATAGAAGAGCATTTGTTTGACTAATGTACAAGGCATTTAGTTAGCACATCTTGTATCTAAGATAAAACCTTGCCTCTGGTCAGTATCGCATCATAGCAAGCACCCCTTTGATTGAATCAATCAATATCACATCCTTCTAAAGATAGTTTGTAAACAACAGGCTTGCCTTTAATAGCCACATTTACCAATTTATCAATCTATATTTCATCTGGTGCTCAGTTGTGTTAACAGAACAATGACCCTTCTCTGCATTCCTGCAAAGGTTACCCTAGGAGTAAGCTTATAATTTCTTTCATATCTTTTACATCCTGCAGGTAGTTCATAGTCTGCCTACACGAAGCCAAAAGAACAATTGTCTCTCCATTTATGTCCATTTGTATTGTCATAGATTACTTCAAGGGCTGCAACAATCCTCTGACCTCATTAGAGAACATTCCTGTGAGCTATTTGTTTGCTATTATTTTTACTTCCCCAGGTCTGATAGTTTAATAGAGCAGGAATATTTGTTTTGTTACAACATGCTTCATACCGTAAAATATTATTCCCACCAGAATACAGAATACTCACTTCTCTTCAGCTACATGTGTGTACCTTGCAATCCACGACTGCGGTGGGAAGAGGAGAGGGTAAAGGATTTTCAATTTCATTGTCGTCTGTGAGGAAGATTTCTTCAGTCTCAAAAAAATATTTTAGTATTAACTCTGATACTGAAAAACTTCTGAAGGTTTACATAAGATTAAAAATATCTTTTTAATCTTAAAAGGGCAGCACAGTAGCATAGAGGTTAGTGCAATTGTTTGACAGTGCCAGCAATCACTGATTGAAGTTCCCACCACTGTTTGCAAAGAGTTTGAACATCTGCTTGACTACATGGGTTTCCTCTGGGTGCTCTGCTTTCCTCCCATATTACAAAGATGTACGGGTTGGGGTTAGTAGGTTGGAGGCATGCTATGTTGGTACCAGAAACATGGTGATACTTGCCATTCTGCCCAGCACAATGCTCACTGATTGGATTTGACACAATCAAAGCATTTCACCGTATATTTTAATGTACATGTGACAAGTAAATTTAATCTAATCTAAAAGGTAATTTAATCCAAAATGACATGTATTTAAACTTTTGAATGAATATCTGCCATAGGTTCTTCCTTGATTGTAGCATTTTCATTTGAATTTTAATTCCTTGCAAAATAAACATTCACAATATCTGCACTTGAAGATTTGCCATGATTGACAAATAGTGATTGAAGGGGCTTCTTTAAGTTATGGAATTATCAGCATTCCACTGTTTATTTCCATCATAATACAAGTACCCAACTAGCTTTGAGGGCTGTTCTCGATGTTCCATCTGCTAGTTCTTTGCCTATTCTTCCAACCTGTCAGCTCCTTTTGCAGACTCTTTATATTACGTGCCCCTCCACCTATCTTTGTATTGTCCACAAACTTGGCCACGAAGCCATCAATTCCACCATCCAAATCATTGACATATAATATGAAAAGAAGTGGACCCAGCACCGACCACTGCAGCACACCAGTAATCACTAACAGTCAGTTAGGAAGGGCCCTCTTTATTCCCACTCTTTGCCCTTTGTCAGTCAGCCAATCTTCTACCCACGCTAGTATCTTTCCTGTAATACAATGGGCTCCTATCTGGTTTAGCAGCCTCAGGTGTGGCACATTGTCAAATGCCTACTGAAAATCCAAGTACACTACATCCACCCACTCTCCTTTGTTTATCCTGCGTTTTATTTTCTCAAAGAATTTCAACAGATTTTGTCAGGTATGATTTCTCCATGCTGACTTCTGCATATTTTATCTTGTGCTCCGAAACCTCATCCCTAATAATGGACAATCACTGAAATCAGGCTAACTGGCCTATAATCTCATATCTTTAGTCTCCCTCACTTCCTAAAGAGTGGAGTTACATTTGCAATTTTCCAGTCCTCTGGAACCATTCCAGAATCGAGTGATTCTTGAAAGATAATTATTAATATCTCTCCACCCTGGGGTGTAGTCAATCTAGTCCAGGTGACTTATTCACCTTCAGGTCTTTCAGCTTCTCAAGCACCCTTTTCTTATTAAGGGCGACTATGTTCATTTCTGCCCCTGACGCTCTTGAATTTCTGGCACATTGCTGGTATCTTCCAGAGTGAAGACTGATGCAAAATCAGTTAACAAAGTGGAAAGGAGCAGGGCAGTCCTTTTTGCACAAGTAGTACGGGAAGTATCCATGGAGCTAGTCAAGTGATCATGGGAACAGGTCACTGCAAAAAATGAAACTGCAAGATCAGGAAGGTGGTGCTGCAGAAAAGTGCAGTCAAGGTTATGGAAGGTTATCAAATCCCATTATCATTGCCGATTAACTGGGCTCTGAAATTTTGCACCCATTCCTCAATCACACCCTATTTACTTGTGCACAGAGCAACAGTATGGCCCCTGTCACCACACTGTTCTGAAGTCTGAACAGAGAAATGCCATTTTTATTATATAGAATTGACCAACACGGATAATGACCATTTGGTAAACTGTGCGAGTTCAAATTCCTTGTTTGCAAGATTAATCACCATTCTTATGACTGACGTGAAAAAATCATTAGAAATTACAAGCAATCAAGTGATGATACTTAGAAGTTAGTTAAGTAATTGTCCCTTATCTTGCCCCAGTAAGCCAAATGGTTCTGCCCCCCTGCTGTGCAAAGGGAAGCTATGCTCTTAAAGGCGTTCCTTAAAAGACCTTACTTGCCTGGTTATCTTAACCCTTGACTTGCCACAGCTTTCACACCATCTCACAACAATTGTTCCATTAACCTTATCAATCACTCCTAATTTCATGTTTTAAATCATACTCGTCATTAGAATATGGTAACATAAATGCTAGTTTGATCTTCTTCTGCATTTGCCATTTGTGGTCAAATGAATCCTAAAATGATTAGCAAGAGAAGGATAGTATGAAAAGAACTGGAAGAAAGTAGATGCATATAAAATGAAAAGTTGCATTTGGGAATTGGGTATTGCTGATGTGACCCTCATTTAAAGGATATTTCCAATGATCTTTAAGTACATGATGGGGAGCAGCTTTCTTGACTCCTTGCACTTTTTTAAGGAAAGGTCCTCCCACAATGCTCTTAGGTGGGTAGATCTGGGATTTTGATCTAATGTGATTGGAGGAACCTATATATATATCTCCAGGTCCAGATAATGTGTGACTTGGAAGTGATTTTGGAGGTCATAGGTTCAGCCAGATGTTGTTGTAAAAGCCATGGGAAGTTGCTTATGGAGGGATGGAATAGGCAAGATAATGAATAGATTGACAATCAAGAAGGTTGGACCTAAATAAATGGATATGTACAATAGACAGCCAATACCTTGAAAATGCTTAGCCTTCACATTAAAAGAAAATTACCTAACTGTGATGCCAATTGTGGTATAGCGAGAACCTTGGGTAACAAAAATAGCAAGAACTTTTCTTTTTTATATATTAAATTGACTTCTCCCCACTTGAAAGACCTGAATGCTGGTTTTGTATGGTTTTAAATTGGCCAATCCAAACTGTTCATTCTTCATGTATACTACTGCATGAGGAGTATAGATGAAGAATGCATATTTAACCATGTTGTCCACCTTGTCTTCTCTCAATGTTACTAACACATTCAACTTCAGCGAAAAGTCGGTAGTTGATATTGGGAGTGTGAACTATGGCCAGATTTCTTTTCAGTTGATCAGGATGTTGACTCTTACTGCTAGGACAAACTGCAGATTAAACTTGAGCTTCACAAGTCCCAGCTGTTTACTGCCTTAATCTTCTCAGACAATGAAAATGCCGTAAAAGAAAATGAAGCTATTTTGCCAATCACACCCATTCCTTCACAACATTGTTGCAAGGCTAAACAACAGCCTGGATGAAACTCTGAGACATTTCCCTCCCTCTCATTTGGAATGTGGCTTCCCTTCAACATACAGGTACTGACAACAGCAAAACTGAGCTGAGGACTCAGTGACATTTTAATTAGCACTCTATTTACTTCAGAGGTTGACATGTGACTAGTGGTGCTCTGCAGGGGTCAGTGTTGGGATCACTTCTCACATTATATGCTAATAATTTGGATGACAGAATTGATGGCATTGTGGCCGTGTTTGCTGATGATACAAATTTTAGGTTGTGGGGCGGGGGGGGGGGGAGCAGGTAGTGTTGAGAAAGTAGGGAGAATGCAGAAGGACTTAGACATTAGGAGACTGGGTAAAGAAGAAGCATATGGAATACAGTGTAGGAAAGTATTTAGTCAGGCACTTTGGTAGAAGATGTAAAGGTGTAGACTATTTTCCAAATGGGGAGCAAATTCAGAAATCGGAGGTGCAGAGGGACTCGTTAGTTCTTGTGCAGGATTCATTAAAAGTCTTGCAGGTTGAGTTGGTGACATGGAAGGTAAATGTAATGTTAGCATAATTTTGAAAGGATTGAAATATAAAAGCAAGGATAAAATACTGTGACTTTATAAGACATTGGTCAGACCGCAGTTGGAGTATTGCGAGACATTTCGGGCCCCTTCTCTGAGAAGGGATGTGCTTGTATTGGAGAGGGTTCTGATAGGTATACAAGAATGATCCTGGAAATAAAAGGGTTAACATATGAGGAGTATTTAATGTCTCTGAGCCTGTACTCCCTGGAGTTTCGAAGAATGAGGGGAATTATATTGGAACTTATTGAATATTGAAAGGCTTAGATAGATTGGACATGGAGAGGATGTTTCTCCTAGTAAGGGAGGCTAGGACCAAAAGGCACATCCTCAAAGTGGAAGGATGAATCTATAGAATAGAGATGAAGAGGGTTTTCTGTAGCCAGAGGGTGGTGAATACATGGAATTCATTGTCACAGACAGCTGTGGAAGCCAAGTCATTGGACATATTTAAAGTGGAGATTGACAGGTTCTTGATTAGTAAGGGTGTCACAAGTTATGGGGAGAAGGCAGGAGAATGGTGTTGAGAGGGATAGTAAATCATCTATGATGGAACTGATGGACTGAATGGTCTAATTCTGCTCCGATGTTTTATGTTCTCATGTAACTTTTAATTAACAGAAATTGTTAACATTCTTTAATCTTTCCTGCTTTCCAGAGTTGAATAACACCATGAAAAGTTTATTCTCTGAGGAGTATTTAGCCAGAAGACAAAGCTTTCAAAAAGCAAGCTGTGCAAAGTGGCCATTGCCTAGCTGCAGGAGACTGATCAAAGTCTTGGGAGGTAACAAAATACTTCGGTAGTTCACATTTTTCTGCACAACAGCTGAGTTCATAAGCACTGTTTAGATCCAGTTTCTCCAGGTTTATTTTGAAAAGTTAAAGCATGAAAAGAAATATGTCCGTATTAATGAAAAAAATGTTTCTTTGCATTATGATTTTAAGATCAAATGAACAGGTTGTTGACGACAGACATACTACAACATCATGACCACTTTTAATGTAATAAAGCAGGAACAATTCTGTTTTTCTGAGTTAGTAAAATAAACTGTAGATATTTATTACAAAAAAATTAAAGCAAGTTTAATTCAGAAAAATTCATTCACAAATCCTCTTAACTGCTAGACTCTATTCTCCAATTAACTACTCCATCCCTTTTCCTGATCTCTATCTGAAGCGGAACCAATCTAGTTCCATGAATGATGTTGCTTCAGACCACATCATTCTACTACTCTACCACTAGTTTAACATCTATAATGTCTGCAGATTTTGCCCCTGAAACAATTGGAAACTTCATCAGTATGTTATAAGTAGATTTAATTATTGCCGCACACGTCTAACTGTCCTTCCTTGTCCGATGCTCCATAAGCCTGAGATCATCCAAAACTGTGCAGACCTTGTCCTAACATGCACCATCTGCTCTCCGATTTGTAGGCTCCCGGTTAAGCAATACTTTACAATTCTCAATCTCTAGCAAGGTCTTCTCACTGCCTCTGTAATCTCCTCCATCCCTGTAACCTTGTGATGCATTTCTGATTATTTAATTCTGGCTTTGAAACCAATGCCAACTTTACTTATTCCACCATTGCACAGCATCCAACTTTTCAGAAATGAAGACATTAGCAAGAACATATTGTAATTTCTATCCATAATATTTAACAGCATTACCATCTTAGTACCCTACCATTAACAACCTGAGGTCACCCTTGACAAGAGACCTACAGAGTTGGGCTACCATGGCTACATGAGTGGGCCATATGCTGTGCTGTCCTAGTAAATCAGCTCCAGAATCTTCAAAGCTCTTGCAACATCTACAAGGCTCAGGGCAAGAGATGATGGGAAAATCTTGCACTTGCCTGGATGACTGCAGTTGCAAAAATGGTGGTGAACCTTGATACCATCAAGAGCAAGACAACATGCTGTAATGGCACACCACCCTCTCTTGTTCAGTCCCTCCAACTTGCACAGAGTGGCTTCAATGTGTGCTGTGTAAAAATGTAGTTACTCAGCTATAGCATCTTCGGAACCTGAAATCTCTGCCACCAAAAGGCAGGCACGTGAGAACACAGTTATCGGCAAGATGACTGCCAAATCACAAACCACCTTGACTTGAAAATATATGCCTTCATTGTCACTGGACAGTCCAAGCACTGTAGGAATAACTTTGCCAGAAGGTCGTGCAATTCCCACTCATCACCATCTTCTCAGCAGCAAAAAAAATACTTCCCTTATAAATGATGGTTTGCTTTGGTTTATTATCATACTGCAAGGGGTGTTTTAAACTATATTTGACAACGATGGGAACCAGAGTGCCAGAACAGATAGTGGAGAGGCTGTAGAGACAGACGTTCTTAAGACCTCAGACAAAATCAGGATCAAAAGATTGAGCATAATGCGATTTATGTTCTCAGCTGCATCTATTTCAATGCAAGAAGTATTGTAGGAAAGGCAGATGAGCTCAGGGCATAGATCAACACATGGAATTATGACATTGTAGCCATTAGTGAGACTTGGTTGCAGGGGGGACAAGACTGACAGCTGCATGTTCTGGGGTTCTGTTGTTTTAGATGTGAGAGAGTAGGAGTAGGAGGGATTAAAGCTGGAGGGGTGATATTACTAGTCACGGAAAATATCATGGTGGTGCTCAGTCAGAACATACTGAAGAACTCATCTAGTGAGGCTTTATCAGTGATTATAACTTTCCACATATTACTGGGACTCCCACAGTGTAAAAAAAGTAGATGAGATAGAGTTTGTTAAATGTGTTCAGGAAAGTTTCCTTAATCAGTACACTGAAGTCCCAATGAGAGGGTGTGCAGTACTTGATCTCCTATTAGGGAATGAGACACAAGCAGTCGTTCTCCACAAGCTCATTCATTTGGCTGAACGTGTTCTCATATTGACCCATTTTCCCTTCAATTCCACGTAGTCTATCCAGATCAAAGTTATAGCTCTGGGAGCTCACATGGGCCTATGCTATGCTGGCCTTTGTGTCAGATGCATGGAATAATTTTCATTCCAGCCCCAGAAGGGCCCTCTTCTACACCTGTTTTTCATAGAGTCATAGAGAACTACAGCACAGAAATAGGCCGTTGGGCCCATCTAGTTCATGAACCCTTGAAACATTCAGACCCCAAGAACTTCACTTTCTTGATCTGTCAAGCAAATGTAAACTTTATTAATAGACAATAATGTTCAGAACTTAAGGCTAATTTGCACTTTGTCAAATAGCAGCTAGCCTTTGTGATGGAGGTGGCAGATATGACAATGAAGTATGTCAGTAGATCCTGATGACAGCAGGACCTCCAAACAGTTGCTGAGATATGAACTACAAATTGCAACAGGAAATAGAAGAGGTGTATCAAAAGGACAATATTATATTAGTCATGAGAGATTTTAACATGTAGGTAGATTAGGAAAATCAGGTTGGTAACAGATCTCAAGAGAGTGAGTTCATTGAATGCCTTTGAGATGGCTTTTTAAAGCAGTTGTTGAGTCTACTAGGGATCAGCTGTACTGGATTGGGTGTTATGTAGTGAACTGGAGGCGATTAAGGAGCTTAAGGTAAAGGAACCCTTAGGAACCAGTGATCACAATACGATTGGGTTCAATTTGAAATTTGGTGGGGAGGAAGTAAAGTCTGATGTAGCCGTGTTTCAATGGAGTAAAGGAAATTACAGTGGTATGAGAGGAACAGACCAAAATACATTGGAAGAAGACGCTGGCAGGGATGACAGCAGAGCAGCAATGGCATGAGTTTCTGGGAAAATTGAGGAAGGTATAGGATATATGTATTACAAAAACAAAGAAATACTCAAATGGCAAAATAGTACAACGGTGGCTGACAAGGGAAGTCAAAGCTAATGTAAAAGCAAAAGAGAAGGCTTACAACAATGCAAAAATTAGCAGGAAGGTAGGGAATTGAGAAGCTTTTAAAAACTTACCGAAAGCAACTAAAAGAATCTTTAGGAGGGAAATGATGAAATATGAAAGCATGCTGGAAAACAATATCAAGGTGAATAGAAAAAGCTTTTTTAAGTATATGATAAATAAAAGAGGGAGGATAGTGGATATAGGACCAGTAGGAAATGATGCAGGAGAAATAATAACAGGGGACAAGGAGATGGCAGATGAACTAAATGAATATTCTTCATTCTTCACTGTGTCTTCACTGTGGAAGACACTAACAGTGTGTCAGGTATTGAAGGATATGAGAGATGAGAAGTGAGTGCAGTTACTATTACAAGAGAGAAGGTCCTCAAAAAGCTGAAAGACCTAAAGGTACACAAGTTATCTGGACCAGGTGAACTGCACTCTAGGGTTCTGAAAGAAGTAGCAGTAGGGATAGTGGAAGCATTAATGATCTTTCAAGAATCATTAGACTCTGGCATGGTTCTGGTGGACTGAAAAATTGCAAATGTCATTTTACTCTTTAAGAAAGGAGGGAGGCAGCGGAAAAGAAATTATAGACCAGTTAGCCTAACTTCAGTGGTTGGAAGGATGTTGGAGTCAGTTGTTAAGGATGAGGTTATGGAGTACTTGGTGGCACAGGACAAGGCAGTACAAAATCAACATGGTTTCCTTCAGGGAAAATCTTGCCTGACAAACCTGTTGGAATTCTTGGAGGAGATTACAAGTAGGATAGATAAAGGTGATGCAGTGGATGTTGTATATTTGGATTTTCAGAAGGCATTTGACAAGGTGCCAGACATGAGGCAGCTTACCAAGTTAAGGGCCCATGGTATGACAGGAAAGTTACTAACGTGGTTAGAGCATTGGCTGATTGGTAGGAGGCAGTGAGTGGGAATAAAAGGATCCTTTTCTGGCTGGCTGCCAGTGACTAGTGGTGTTCCGCATGGGTCTGTGTTGGGATCACTTCTTTTAATGCTGTATATCAATGATTTAGATGATGGAATGGATGGGTTTGTTGCCAAGTTTGCAGATGATATGAAGGTTTGTAGAGGGGCAGGTAGTGCAGACAAAAATGGAAGGCTCCAGAAGAACTTAGACAGAGGAGGAGAATGGGCAAATGAAATACGATGTTGGAAAATGCATGGTCATGCACTTTGGTAGAAGAAATAAATGTGCAGACTATTTTCTAAACAGAGAGAAACTCCAAAATTCTGAGATGCAAAGGGACTTAGGAGTCCCTGTGCAGAACACCCTAAAAGTTAACTTGCAGGTTGAGTCAGTAATGAGGAAGGCAAATGCAATGTTAGCAGTAATTTCAGGAGGCCTAGATATGCGATGCAGAAGCTTTATAAGGCACTGGTGAGGTCTCACCTTGAATATTATGAACAGTTTTGGTCTCCTTATCTGAGAAAAGATGTGCTGGCATTGGAGAGGATTCAGAGAAGGTTCACAAGGATGATGTGGAACGTTTGATGACTCTGGGGCTGTATTCATTGGAGATTAGAAGGATGAAGGGGATCTCATTGAAATGTTTCGAATGTCGAAAGGCCTAGACTGAATAGATGTGGAAAGGATGTTTCCGACAGTGGGGGAGTCTAGAACAAGAGGGCACAGCCTCAAGATAGAGGCGCGTCCATTTAGAACAAAGATGCGGAGAAATTTCTTTAGCTAGAGGGTGGTGGGTTAGTGGAATTTGTTACCAAACGGGTGTATTTAAGGTGGAGATTGATAGGTTTTTGATTGGCCATGGCATCAACCATTACAGGGAGAAGGCCAGGGAATGAAGCTGAAGGGGTGGGGGGGCGGATGGCGGGGAAGGATCAGCCATTATTCGAATGATGGAGAAGTCTCAAAGGGCCAAATGGCTTAATTCTGCTCCTATGTCTTATGGTCTTATAGAAGAGAGTTGAGAGGTATCCCAGTGTAGATGGCAGAGTAGAATGTATAAAATGTTTTTTCTAGATGCATTTCATACTTAAATATTTTATTTCATTATTATTTTCATAAAAATTACAGTAAAGAGCCAACAAAATTATAGGAGAATCCGGTATCCATGAAATGTAAAAAAAAAACATACTAAAATAATTTGTAAATGATTGGTTTCATTAACATGACATTACATGACATATGTCTGTAACTTATTCAATTCTGTTCTTTTGAATTAAAGTGTCGCAATGCCAATTTATACAATTCTGTCTTGAATTTCATTCAATTCGTTAGTAGTGTCAGAGTGAAAAAACTCTACTCAAATGCTCAGTAGCTCTAATAGCCACAGTGAGCTGCCTTCTTGAAATGCTGCAGCCCTTATAATGAAAGTACTCTCCTAATGCTGTATGGTAGGATATTTCAGGATTTAGACCAAGTGTCAATGAAGGATGAATTACTCCAAGTCAACATAGTGTCCTGGAAGACAACCCAGTGGTGTTCTATGCACTTCATGCCTATGGTGATGATATCACAGTTTTGGGAGCTGTTGCAGAGTAGCCTGAGCAGATAACTGGGATGTATGTATGCTACACATTGTGCCACAGTATTGTAGTGAAAGGAATGAATATTTAGTGTAGTAGATGGTACTATTTAGTCAGGATTTCAAGGATATATATCCAAAAGAAATAGGAAAAGTGTGATACATTTCCAAGTAAAGATTACATGTCTTACAGGCAATCTTGCAGATTGGGGTTGCAATGCACTTCTTTTGTTTGTCTTTTTTGTCAGAGGACATAGGTTTGGGATGTGCTATAAAAATGCTTCAGAAAGTTGCAGCTCTCTACTTTGTAGATTGTACAGCCACCGTTGATCGTCAGTTTCCATGCTGTCATCTTTTATAGACCATTTATCTCAAAGGTTCAAAGATCCAATTTAATGTCAGAGAAATGTATACAATATACATCCTGAAATGCTTTTTCTTCACAAACATCCACAAAAACAGAGAAGTGCCTCAAAGAATGAGTGACAGATAAACATAAGAACCCCAAAGTCCCTCCCAGCTCCCCTCCCTCCTGTGCGTAAGCGGCAGCGAGCAACAATCCCCCCCCCACCACCACCAGCAAAAAAAAGCAAACATCGGTATCGCCACTGAGCACTGAGCATGAGTAAAGCGATAACAAAGACACAGACTTGCAGTTACCCCAAAGACTTCGTGTTTCATCCGGCATTCGACATACCGCAGATTCTCTCTCCCTAATAAGGGAGAAGGAGGTGTCTCTGTTTTTTTCCCCAGCGAGTGGGGAGACATAACAAACAACCCACTGGTTTACGACGTTAAAAGTCTGTTATGTCACTTTTTTCGAGCGCTGTGCCTGAAGATCGCGAAGTTCCCGGGTCTTTGGGCCCACAGCAGATACCCTGACTCCCCTGACGACACACGGGTCTCCTGCTGTGACACCGAACCTCGATCCGCCCATCTCCAGAGCCCCGAGATCTTAGGCTTCCGAATTCGAGCTGGACTCTCAGGCCAAACCCTTGGCGTGCCGAATAACAGCCAGCCCTGAAACACCGAGAACGGGTCCCATTCCTGCAAAGACCCAGAGTCACCGTGTAACTCCAGGTCAGGGTCTTCAAAAGAACCCTGAAAGGAAAAAATAAAGATATTAAAGATGGAAATAGAAGATGCAAGCAAAGGAGTTGCCATTTAGTGTCATCTTAATTTTGCTCCACCTCCCATATCAAGAGATTATGTCACACATGGTGCTGAAGTTGGCAATAAATATATTTTTATGCATCACAATACAAAGGCTGTTTTTATCAGCTAGAAGTTACAGAATGTTGTAATCTCCAGGAGGTTTATATTTTGATGCATAGAGTACAAGCTCATTAATACACGTTGTAATCTCTGGCCTCTTCTTTGGCACATAGCTGGAAGGTGCATGTTAATGTGGTTCTTAAGTTAGCTAAAAACATAAGGCCACAAGAGTTTGATGCCCACGAATTTGATTCATAAGATTCTATGAACTATGTAGAAATGCTTTCTGTATATTTTAAATGAACTTAAATATTTTGCATACCATTCTGCATTGCAACATATTTTGAAAATAAATATTATGAAGGATCAAATAATTTGTACCTTGGAATGAATGAAGCATATCTGATGTGAAAATGCTCATTGGCTATAGGTTTATGATCATCATGCCTGTCAAGGTACAGTGTCAAGCTTTGTTTTGTATGTTATCCATACAGATTATTTCATAACATTAGTTCATTGAGGTATGCAAGGGAAAAACAATGACAGAATGCAGAATAGAGTTACATTTACCAATAAAGTGCAGTATAGGAAAACAAAAGGAAAATCCACAATAAATTAGATTAGAGTCCATCTTAACATACAAGAGGTCTGTTCAATGACTTCATAGCAGCAGGATAGAATCTATCCTTGAAACTGGCGGCACGAGCTTTCAGGCTTTTGTACCTTCTGCCTAATGGGAGAGAGAAGAAGAGAGAATGTCCAAAGTCAGAGGCATTTTTGATCATCCTGCTGCTTCTCTAAGACAGCGAGAAGTGAAGGCAGAGTGGATGGAGGGGAAGCTATTTTTCCTATCTTTTCTGCTTTTATTTAACGATCTAACAATGTTAATGCTTTTCTTCAATAATTTCAATTATAGATTGAAAAGAAACAATAATTGAAAGTTAATCCACAAAGAGATCATGTGGTTTACTGAGTGCACTCTGATTATGTGTTAGTGGAAAAAGATCCTTTTTGTAGCTTTATAAGTGTCTATTACTTTAAGGCTTACACAACTCTGTTCTTTAATGTACGAGATACTGTTTGTCATTTGCTGGAGAGTACTGAGCCATAGTTATTAATATCGTCTTCCTCATAGGTTTTCGAAGACGTCCGGATCCTGTTGCAAGAAGACAATTCCCTCATGGTGCCTACAGGCTGGATTTTGAAGATGACAATCGTGGCTGGAGATTTGACATGGACATGGTTATCATTTATATTTATTCTGTTAACTGGATCATTGGATTCATTATATTTTGCTTTCTTTGCTACTTTTTCTTTCCATCCTTTTAAATTATTAGAGCTTTGATAACATGATAATAATTCAAGCACAGAATGTTGAATAAGTTTAGAAGAAATTGCCTGATATATTGCATATTAAAAATTGTCCAGAAATAAGATGAAGCTGCTTTTGAAGAAATAAGTTAGCAATATTCTTTCCAGCTGCAGTTATCTCGTGTAATTGTAACTCAGCTCTACAGAGTATAGCCAATGCAATTTTATTTGTTTCCGTGAGATTGAGCGCTATCTAAACTTAGTTTAAAAACTTAATTATAACCATCTCATAATATGATTTATTTATGCAATTTATGAGACTTTTCGTATTTTGTTTCCACCTCCAAGAAGATATTGTGGACAAGGATTAATACTGGCACTAACTGGGGATAGTGCAGAATACATTCTGTATAAAGCAAGAACTACATGTGGTTTCAGAAAGTACTGTATCTTAAGCATTTGCTTTCATTGGTTCAAACACACTCTTCAAAGTTAGTGTGACACTTTGAGTAGAATATTGATAATTTTCAAATAACTTGAACAAAAATTGTAGAATACTAGAGCCAATTTAAAATTACATTTTATACAAGTTTTAGTGTAATACTTAATTTTGTAGAGTTGATTAATAATGAATGTTAGCAATTTGAATTTATCATGATCTTGGACAACTGTTTCCTATCCTTATTTTGATTTTTCCACTAATTGTAATTACTAAAGGCTTGAAAAAAAAGATCCTCAATTATTATGTAACAAACTTGGTATTCCTCTGTGTCATTTTGATAGCAGTAGGAATAATGAGGCCAATTTTGTACAGGATGTACGTAATTATATTATTTTATATATATATCCGTCTCCTTCAGGACTGGTGATTCCTCATGAATCTGTGTGAAAAAAGTTACTGAGAGAAGTACAACAACAACTGATGAAGTTAGGCATAGATTACCTTAAAATATGACTGTTTGCTTCTGGCATTACAAAAAATACTCCTTGATTGACAAGTGGGGAAACCTAGCACCATCGTTATGTGTCAAAGGTGCACTGGCCAGTATTGAATCTTCAAACTCATGTTGTCCTAGATACAGCAATGTCTGTTTGCTTGCTTCACTGGTGCCACCCTGTCACTCCAATGAATTTCTGGGTTTCTTAGTTTTGTATGGAGTGGAGGCATATAGAGCTTTTGTTTTGGTGTCCTCTTACTCCATTTAATATTTTACCTTTTACAGAACTCTGTTACTTTTTTTTTTAAATCATGTAGCATCAGATGGAGTATTATTTATTTGCAATACTGATTGACTTTTTGGATGGACGTACCTTTTGAAAGTTCATTTGCTGTCAGTAAGCTGAAGAGGGAGGAATTGTCCCAAGTGATGATTCGAGGAAGTCCCTTGGGGTGTTTATTGCCAGTTACCCCAGTAGCTGAGATCAGAGATCCTACCAGAGCTATCAAAAATAGTATATCCTTTAGAATCAATATGGTTACAAATATGCATTAACTAAAGGTCCGCACTCAAGCAGTACAAAAATGTCAGGGTTACTTACATTTGTTTATGATGCCTTGGTAGAGAGAGTATGACAAGAATTTTATGTGTGTATTATATTTTTTGAAGATGAGCCTTCCCAAGTTATGAGTTTTGGATTTTCCTGGCAGCCCAATCGGAGGGAGAGGGGGTAGAGAGAGAAAAAAAATCGTAGGTCCATGAGTGAGATTTAAAAAGGAGCATTCACGGGCTTTCGCCATTTTTCCGACAGTCCATTCAAATTGCAATTAATTTCATTCATAAAAATAAGGCAGTGATAAGTGGAGTGACCACCGTGTGAGTGGACCAGTGTTAGAATGCAGAGGCTTTGGCTCATTAGGTTTCAGCGAAAATAGGCTTGAAGTTAAGCATCTGGTAAATTTCTTCTTCTTCATTCTTCATCCATTAGTACATAGTTGGAGCAGTAAAAATGGCTCATGGGCTGTGTGTGTTCTTTGTGTGAGATGTGGGAACCTGGGAGACCACCAACCTCCCAGATAACCATGCCTGCAAGAAAACATGTTAAGGAACTGGAGCTGCAGCTCGATGACCTTCAGTTCATAGGGGAAACTGAAGGGGTAGTAGATTGGAGCTACTGGGAGGTAGTCACCCCTAAGTTGCAGGAGGCAGGTATCTGCATGACTGTCAGAATAGGGAAAGGAAATGGGCAACTGTTCCCCTCAATAATAAGCATACTGCTTTGGATACTGTGGGCAGATGACCTACCAGAGGGAAGCTACAGTGACAATGACTCTGACACTGAGTCTGGCCCTGTTGCTCAGAAGGACAGGAGGGAAGAAGAGGACTCCAGTAGCGATAGGGGATTACCTACTTAGAGGAGTAGACATGAGATTATGTGGATGCGATAGACACACCTAGATGGTATGTTGCCTCCCAAGTGCAGGGTCAGGGACATTCTAAAGAAGAAAGGGTGAGCAGCCAGAAGTCTTGGTACATAATCGCACCAATTACAAGGGAAGAGGTCCTGAAGAGAAAATTTAGGGAGCTAGGTAGAAAGCTGAAAAGCAGGACTTCCAGAGTAGTAATCCCTGGATTGCTGCCTGTGCCACATGCCTGTGAGCATAAGAATAGGATGATTTGGCAGGTGAACGCATGGCTGAGGAACTGGTGCAGAGGGCAGGGTTTCAGATTTCTGGATCATTGGAGTCTGTTCTGGGGAAGGTAGTACCTGAACAAATGGGACGGATTACACCTGAAACCGAGGGGGACAAATATCCTTGCGGGCCAATTGGGTAGAGTGTTTGGGGAGTGCTTAAACTAATTTGGCAGGAGGAGAGGAAACTACGTGATAGGCTGAGGATGGAGGCAGCTAGTATAGAAGCAGAGGCATTGTGCGATGAGACTGTGAGGAAGGACAGGCAGATGCTGAGGTAAAATTGCAGTTAGTGGGATTAATTGCAGTGTAATGGACAAAATTGAAAAGGGTGACAGATACAGGACTGAAGGTGTTATATTTGAATACATGCAATATGTGGAATAAGGTAGATGATCCTGTAGCTCATTTAGAGATTGGCAAGTATGACATTGTGGGCTGAAAGAAGATTGTAGTTGGGAGCTCAACATCCAAGGATACACCTTGTATTGAAAGGACAGGCAGGTAGCCCGAGGAGGTGGAGTGGCTCTGTTGGTAAAACATGAAATCAAGTCCTTTGAAAGAGTTGACTAGGATCGGAAGATATAGATTCGTTGTGGGTAGGGTTAAGGACCTGCAAGAGTAAAAAGACCTTGATGGGAGTTAAATACAGGCTTACGAACAATAGCCAGGATGTGGGCTAGAATTTACCATGGGAGATAGAAAATGCATGTCAAAAGGTCAATGCTACTATAGTCATGAGGAATTTCAATGTTCAGGTAGATTGAGAAAATCAGGTTGGTGCTGATTTTGGATCCTAAGAGAGAATCTGGAGTATGCATATGAAATAGAATTTTAAAGGAACATGTGGTTGAGCCCACTAAGGGATCAGCTATTCTGGATTGGGTGTTATGTTATGAAAGTGATTTGATTAGGGAGCTTAAGATAAAGGAGCCATTAGGAGGCTGCGATCATAATATGATAGAACTTACCCTGCCATTTGAGAGGGAGAAACTAAAATCAAATGTATCAGTATTATAGTGGAGTAACAGGAATTATAGTGGCATGAGAGAGGAGCAGGCCAAAGCTGACTGAAAGGAGACATTAGCAGGGATGACAGCAGAGCAGCAATGGCTGGAGTTTCTGGGAGCAATTCAGAAGGCGTAGAATAGATACATCCCAAAGCAAAAGTAGTATTCTCAAAGCAGGATGACACAATCGAGGTTAACAAGGGAAGTCAAGGTCAAGAGAAGAGCAAAAGAAAGGGTATGTAATAGAGCAAAAATTTGAGTGGAAAGTTAGAGGACTGGGACCTTTTAAAAACTAACAGAAGGTAACTAAACATACCATAAGGAGTGAAAAGATGAAACGTGAAGGTAAGCTAGCCAATAATATCAAAGAGGAGACCAAAGGTTTTTTTCAGATATGTATAGAGTAAAAAGGAGGCAAGAGAAGAAATTGAACTGATGGAAAATGACACTGGAGAAATAGTAATGAGGGACAAGGAAATGGCAGATGACTCAATAAGCATTTTGCATCAGTCTTCTCTGTGGGAGACACTAGATGTATGCCAGAAGTTCAAGAGTGTCAGGGGGCAGATGTGAGTGCAGTTGCTATTACTAGGGAGCAAGTGCTCGGGAAGCTGAAAGGTTTGAAGGTAGATAAGTCACCGGGAGCAGATGGACTACACCCCAGGGTTCTGAAAGAGGTACTGTAGCTGAAGAGATTATGGAGGCATTAGTAATGATCTTTCAAGAATTACTAAATTCTGGCATGGCTCTGGAGGACTGGAAAATTGCAAATGTCACTTCACTCTTCAAGTAGGGAGAGGGTCAAAATAAGGATATTATAGACCAGTTAGCATGACCTCAGTGATTGGGAAGATTTTGGAGTGAACAGTTAAGGATAAGTTTTCAAAGCACTTGGAAGCACAAGATAAAATAGGCCAAAGTCAGCATGGTTTCCATAAGGAAAGATCTTGACTGACAAATCTGTTGGAATTCTTTGAGGAAATAACAATAGGATAGACAGAGGAGAACCAGTGCAGGTTCTGTACTTGGATTTTCAGAAGGCCTTTGACAAGGTGTCAAACATCAGGTCAAACAGGTAAGATACTAGTATGGATCGAGCATTGGCTGATCGGCCAGAAGCAAAGATTGGGAATAAAGGGAGCCTTTTCTGAATGGCTGTCAGTGACTATTGGTGTTCTGCAGGGGCCAATGTTGCAGCCACTTTTTTTTAAAGTTGTATGTCAACTTTGAATGATGGAATTGATGGCATTGTGGCCAAGTTTGCAGACAATACAAAGATTGGTGGAGGAGCAGGTAGTGTTGAGGAAGCAGGTAGGCTGCAGAAGGATTTAGGCAGGTTAGGAGAATTGGCAAAGAAGTGGCAGATGGAATACAATGTCAGGAAGTGTTTAGTCATGCACTTTGATAGAAGAAATAAAAGTGTAGACTATTTTCTAAACAGGGAGAAAATTCAAAAATCTGAGGTAGAGAGGGACTTGGGAATCGTTGTGCAAGATTCCCTAAATTTAACTTGCAGGTCGAGTTGGTGGTGAGGAAGGTAAATGCAATATTGGCATTCATTTTGAAAGGACTAGAATATAAAAAACAAGGATGTAATGCTTCTGGAGTATTGTGAGCAGTTTTGGGCCCCTTATCTAAAAAAGGATGTGCTGACATTGGAGATGGTTCAAAGGAGGTTCACGAAAATGATTACAGGAATGAAAGGCTTATCATATAATGAATGTTTGATGGATCTGGGTCTATACTCACTGAAATTTTGAAGAATAGGGGGGTGGGATCTCATTGAAACCTATCAAATGTTGAAAGGCCTTGATAGAGTGGATGTCAAGAGAACGTTTCCTATGGTGCGGGGCTAAGATGAGAAGGGACAGCCTCAGAATAGAGTGATGTCCATTTAGAATGGAGATGAGGAATTTCTTTCGCCAGATGGTGGTGAATCTATGGAATTCGTTGCCATAGGCAGCTGTGAAGGCTGGGTTATTGGGTGTATTTAAGGCAAAGGTGGATAAATTCTTGATAAGTCAGGGCGTGAAATGTTACAGGGAGAAGACAAGTAAATAGGGTTGTAGGAAAATGGATCAACTGTGATCAAAAGGCGGAGCAGACTCAATGGGCCAAATGGCTTAATTCTGCTCTTATGTCTTGTGGCCGTATGGCCTTGTGTATGTATAGATGCAATGGAGAAAGCAAATTTATGTGAAGGCTTGTTGCAGTTGAGAATTGTCTCCAAAACATGTTGACAAGTACCATGTGATATACAATCTTGACCCAATTACCAGATGCACAATAGCAGTAATTCTCTTTTCAAGTTCCTTTAAATGTGTCATCTTTTTATGTTTCTCAGATTCTGAAGGTAAATCACACTGCACTAAGTTGGACTACCGTTTCTTACCAAGAAAGGGCAGTGTTGTTAGTTTACTGTGAATATGTGGATATGGTGTAGGATGCCCTTCATTGCCAAATATAGTAACCCTTGTCACACTCTCCATCACTCATTTGGACGTTCCTCAAACATAGATTTAATGTGGTGAATATTCAATCACACCCACAAAATGTATTCTATTTTGTCACCACATTGGGTTTCCTTTCACTTGATTTACGCCCAGTAGTTCATTCTACCCACTCATCGCACACGCATATGCTCAGCAGCCTTGCCCTTTATACAAAAATAAGCCATGCTGCTGGCAATGAATAATAAGCTAAAGGCTCCAAGGATCTAACTGAATTAGTCAGTCGGACAGAAAAGCAACAAAAAGAATTCCACACACAAAAGATCCTGGGGGATCTCTGTAAGTCAAGTAGCATCTATGGAGAAGCATAAACAGTTGCCGACTTGTGCCGAAGCCCTTCATCAGGGATTTAAATAGAGCATTTAAAAATGTGAAATAATGCATTTTAGGCTAGAAAAATAAAATGTAGGAGAATATAGAATAAAAGTTAGAATACCTAGTAACAAATGGACACTGGTGTATAGGTCCCTAAATACAGCAAGACACTGATCAAGATGTGAAATAATTTCCTTAATTTCCCAAAACATGTGAGAGCACAAGAGTCATGCCAGAATTGTACAAAACACTAATAAAGGCAAAGTTAAAGTTACAACATCAAACGTTGTTTACGTCATTGCATAAATGATATCAAAGCACCGGAATGGGTAGAGCAAATGTTCCTGCTGCTGGAGAGTTGCAGCTATGAATGCAGTTTGATTTTTTTTCCCAGTTAGAGGGTATGTTCCTCAGTTACAATTATTTGGCAAAACTGGATAATCTTGGAAAATGAAATAAAAACTTAAGGCAAACAAGTGGAATTTTGATTTCAATTGAAAATCTTTGAAATTTGCAACTAAACTGGCAATGATGCCAAGTAACATCCATAAATTCAGTTAACTGTTGCTATCCATATTTTTAATAATGTATTTCCTCAACTAATCTTATATGGATACTTACAGCATGGAAGCAAGTCATTCAGCAGCCCACATCCACCCCAACTAGTGGGCACCCATCTGCACTGATCCCATCTCCCAGAACCCAGATCATACCCAGCATCACATGCTTATCTATAGAGTTGTTAAATGCTTTCAATGACCACACTTTAACCACTCTCTGGGTGAAAAGGTCTCATCATATCCACTCTGATTCTGTTAACCCTTAACCTAAATGTATATTGTCTTGTTTTGCCTTAGGTTACCCAATCACATCGCTATTACAAGATATTCTGCAAATGCTGGAAATCCAGAGTAACACAGCTAAAATGCTGGAGGAACTCAGCAGAAGAGGCAGCAAGACAAAGGAATGAACGGTTGACATTTTGGATGAGACCATTCATCAGTTCTTGGCTAGATGCTGCCTGGCCTGCTGAGTGCCTTCAACATTGTGTGTATTACTCCAGTCACAACACTATCATTTTCTATCACATGTTCACAAATGTAATTGGTTGATAGTCTGTGCATTTTATAGGATGGAATTTTAAAGTAAAGTACATGATTTAGAAGTTAAAACTTTTCCAACACGAATTTCAATGGTGTAACAAATAAAAAGCTAACATAAATGAACCTTCATTGGTGCTTTTCAGTTATTATTAATAAAAGTAAAAAATACATGTCCTAGTTATTAGAAAAGATTGGTTAAGTTGGAAGGTTTTCTTTTTAGAATCAGTGTACATTAAGGAAAAGATATATTGAAGTGTTGAGTCTGTTCCCTCAGCTGGAGGTGTAGATTTAATGTGATGGAGTCTGTAGAAGGTAATTGAAGTATTTTCACCCTGTGGGGATGGGGATTGGGATCTGCAACTGTAACTGCCTTTAAGGAGTATAGAAACAGAAATCTTCAATGTATTGAAGAAATGTTGAATGAGTATTTGAAGCACCGTGATTAGAGGGATAAATACCAAGAACATGCAAATTAGATGAGTGGAAGCACAGACACGAGGTTATCAGTGTTTCCTCGTCATAAATTTCTATGATTCCATAAATTTCACTTTTAAGTCCTGAACAATAGTGTACATCCGTTAGGTCATATTGCTGCCCCCATGCTTCATGTTCATTGTGGTTGTAACTTAATTTTGGTTCAAGAAAGTTGCATAATAGTAAAGGCATCCAGCTAAGATGGGTACCTGGCCTGTACTATAAACCTATGATGATCAACGGGTTGGAGTGTTGACTGAGATCTTTCACCTCTCGTTTCGGCAGTCTGAGGTACCCACCTGCTTCAAGTAGGCTTCAATTACACTGGTGCCCAAGAAGAATGTGGTAACCTGCCTCAATAATTATCGTACAGTAGCACTTATATTCACAATGATGAAATGATTTGAAAGATTGTTGATGAAACATATGGACTCCTGCCTGAGAGGTGACTTGGATGCGCTCCAATTTGTCTATCAGAGCAACAGGTCCACAGCAGATGCCATCTCATTAGCTCTTCTCTCAACCCTGGAACATCTGAACAGCAAAGATGCATACATCAGGATACTCTTTATCAACTACAGCTCAGTAGTCAACACCATCATCCCCTCAAAACTAATTGATAAGTTTCAAGACTTTGGTCTCAATACTTCTTTGTACAATTGGATTGTCAATTTCCCTGCTTGCAGACCCCAATCGGTTTGGATTGGCAACAACATCTCCTCCACAATCTTCATCAGTACAGGTGCACCACAAGGCTTTGTGCTTAGCCCCCTGTACTACTCACCTTACATTTATGACTATGTGTTTATGCACCACTCCAATGCCATGTTCAAGGTTGCTGACAACAGCACTGTTGTAGACCAAATCAAAGGTGTGATGAATCAGCATAAAGGATGGTGATTGAAAATCTGGCTGAGTGGTGCCACAGCAATAACCTCTAACTCAATGTCAGCAAGACCATGGAACTGATTATTGACTCCAGGAGAAGGAAACCAGAGGTCCATAAGTTAGTCCTCATTGGAGGATCAGAGGTGGAGAGGGTCAGCAATTTTAATTTCCTCAGTGTTATTTTGGAGGACCTGTCTTGGGCCAAGCACGCAAGTGCAATTATGAAGAAAGTATGGCAGCACCTCTACTTTAGAAGTTCATGAAGATTTGGCATGACATCTAAAACTTTAACAAACTTCAATAGGTGTGTAGTAGAGAGTATATTGACTGGCTGCACCATGGCCTGGTATGGAAACAGCACTGCTCTTGAATGGAAAATGCTACATAAAGTAGTACAGCCCAGTCCATCATGGGTAAAGTCCCCCCCCCCCCCGAGTGTATCTACTCAAAATGTTGTCACAGGAAAGCAGCATCCATCATCAGAGACCCACACCAGCCAGGACATGCTCTCTGCTCGCTACTGCCTTCAGGCAGGTAGTACAGCAGTCTCAGAACTCACACAACCGGGTTCAGGAATAGTTATTACCCCCTCAACTATCAGGTACTTGAACCAAAGTGGATAACTTCTCTCAACTTCACTTGCTCCATCAATGAATGCTTTTCACAACCTATGGACTCACTTTCAAGAACTCCTCATCTCATGATCTCTCAATTTATTGCTTGTTTATTATTACTATTTCTTTCTTTTTGTGTTTACACAGCTTGCAGCTTTTGCACACAGATTGGTGTGGTCTTTCATCGATTCTGCTATAGTTATTATTTCTATTATGGATTTATTGAGTATGCCTGCTTGTATATAGTGACATACATGTACTTCAACAATAAATTTATTTTGAACTTAAAAGTCCATAAAACAATGTGGAAAACTCCCTGTTAGATGCCTTTCCAAAGTCTGGTTAAATTTATTGACTCAAGTATCTTTTATTAGAGTTAGAAGTTTTTTTAGTCATTAACATTTATTGACCTTAATTGGAGTCTACACTAGATTGAAATGCACTGCTTAGAAACTGAAAATAGCTCAATTGAAATTCCTTGAATTAAATTAGTAACTTTAATTTTTATACTTTTTTTTCAACAGACCTCCACTTTATGATCCTGAAGTTAGCATTATTTCATTGCTAACTTGTGGTATATAATTCAAGTAAAAAAAGTGAAAACCCAACTAACAATCATGCTGTCTGAAACAGCAATGGAAATACTTCTATTTAAGTGTTATTTCCTCATGGACCTGTAAACATACCCCTTCCAGTAATTAAATTTACGTTTCAACCATGGAGGTGTCCTGTGTACATTTGCTTCTCGTTAATGTTCCAAATGTTCACAAATTTTAATCATGCTTGCAAATACAATTTAAATATAGATGTTAATGTGGTATTTTTCAGTTCCTTTATCTAAATTACTTAATATTTTCATTGCTGATAATAAAAAAAATAACTAAAATTACTGGGCTCAGTACAAACACAGTCTTATGACTCAAACATACTTTTATTTTACTCATGCACCAAGGAGAATAACATGGCCACTGTCACCCACACTGTTCTGAAGCCAGGACAGAAAACTTCTAATGTTATACAAAATTGGTTTATCATTTACAAATATTAACCATTGGGTAAGTCGTACATGTTTGAATTCCTTATTTGCAAGATCAATTGTCATACACAGTAGAGATGTTAAAAGTCAATGGAAGCTACAAGCTGACATCTTAAAGTTATAGAGCAATTGTCCCTTAGTTGTTGGGTGTACAGTGCCTTGTAGAAGTTTTCAGCCACCAACACTTTGTTCACATAAATGAGCATTATAACTAGGAATTTTGATCAATTTAATTGAGAATATTTATTTGTGAATCACGTGCTCCTTTTTTTCCCCACAGTAGAGCCCAAAGAACAGGTAAAATTGTAAAGCATGAAAAACTGAATTGTTAGCAGTTCAAAAGTATTCATCCCCTTTGCTCAGTACTTGGTTGACCATCGCTTGCAGCTATTACAGCCGGTAGTCTTTATGGATAAGTCGTTACTAGTTTTGCACAATGTGATGTAGCAAAATTTGTCCATTCCTTCCTGCAAAATTGCTCAAGCCGCACCAGGTTAGTTGGGGAGCGGCAGTTTACAGCAATGTTGAGGTCTTGCCAGAGATGTTCGATAAGCTTAAGGTCTGAACTCTGAATGGACCACTCAAGGATAGCAATTTTCTTCATTTGAAACCATTCAATGTTTGCTTTGGCAATGTGCATAGTCTTGTTGCCCTGCTGAAAGACAAACTTCCTCCCCAGTTTAAGCTTTCTGGTAGATGCTAGTGAGTTTTTATCCAGGATCTCTCAATATTTAGCAGCATTCATCTTCCCATCAATCCTGACCAGATTTTGAGTCCCTGCTGCTGAAAAGCATCGTCATAGCATGATGCTACCTCCATCATACTTTACAGTAGGAATGGTGTTATATGGCTGATGTGCAGTATTAGATTTACACCAGATGTACTGCTTAGTGTTGAGGCCAATAAGTTCCACTTTTGTCTTTACTGACCATAATTCTTTCTTCCCTATCTTTACAGTATCTTCTAAGTGACACTTTGCAAAATCCTTATGGGCAAGGATATGCTTTTTTTTAAAGCCAGGGCTCTTCCTTGCCACACTTCCATAAATGTCCTTTTTGTGCATAGGCATCCGTTAGTCTCGTGAGACCATGGATTTGCGCCTTGGAAGGTTTCTGGGCAAGATTGTATGGAAGACCGGCAGTTGCCCATGCTGCAAGTCTCTCCTCTCCACGCCATCGATGTTGTCCAAGGGAAGAGCACTAGGGCCAATACAGCTTGGCACCAGTGTCATCGCAGAGCAATGTGTGGTTAGGTGCCTTGCTCAAGGACACAACACGCTGCCTCAGCAGAGGCTCAGACTAGCAACCTTCAGATCACCAGACCAACGCCTTAACCACTTGGCCATGCGCCTTAGAGATTGTGAAATAATGAACTTCATCTCCAGTTGCAGCCACTGACTCCTGCAGCACTTACAAGTGCCATTCTTCTCTGGTGACTAAGTTTAGAGGGGCAGCCTGATCTAGGCGGATGGATGTGGCTTCACATTTTTCACGTTTTCATTATGGACTGCACTGAGCTCCAAGGTATGTTCAGTGCCTTTGAGATGGTCTTGTATCCTTCTCCAGACTTGTGCTTCTCTATCGTCATTTCCCCGACTTGTCTTGCTCTTTGGTCTTCATTTTGGTTTGGTCTATTGAATATCTACCATACTGTTGGACCATACAGAGAGAGGGGTTACTTATTCAGGTGATCCTCCAATTTTCTACATCAACAAATTGAGTGAGCTGGTAAGGTAATATACAATACTGCACCTAAGGAATGTTAGCATAGTATTTACAACCTCAATATTTTGATTTTTAATTTTTAGTAAATTGTTGACAGGTTTTGCAATTTTTCTTTTGATTTGTCATGATGTACAGTGTTTTGTAGATTAGTTCAAAATCCTGCTTCAATACATTTTAAATTCAGAAAATGACAGTAAAATGTGAAAATAGCTGTGGGGCCTGAATACTTTTTCCAAGGCATTGTATTTCACATCCTTCCCTTACTCCTCCCTCATCCATAACTGTCACTCCCTACTGTGTAAAGGGAAGCTGTGTTCTTCGAGGTTGATTACACACTGCCGCAGTCCTTCTCACCTACCCGCAATAAGCAAATTTGGCTCTGTTGGTCTCACTTCAAAGATCTCCCTCATCTGTGTTTGGCTACACATTGCCGCGGTCATCCTTGCCCAAATGTTTTTAACCCTTGCTTTACTACAACTTCCGTAATATATTTATGTAGCTGTCAAAGTGTAAGAATTGATGAAAAAATAATTTGTTACATTGACATACAGTGCAAGATAAAATGGCCAAAGTGTTATTCCTTCTTATTCAGTAATATAGTAATATTTTCTAAGCATTAGAGAAACACCAGTGTGTTAAAACAGAGAAAGTAGGAGTAACCATTTGACTTCTCAGACTTACTGCACAATTAAACAAGATCATTGTTTAGCATCTCCTTCAGGACCTGTCCTGCTTTGGCATTAGGAAATCCTGTATATAGATCACCTCCTTTAATATATGTAATGACTTACCTCCACTGCCTTCTGTAGTAAAGAAATGCACTGGTTCGCTACCCTCTGTGTTAAGAAATCTCTCCTGAATTCACTTCAAATGATACACATTGATTCTTGAGGCTATGGCTCTGTATATAGACTCTCTTTTGAACCTAATACTGTCACACTTTTTCCCTTCAGAAGTCATGATTAAGCCCTCTTAAAATGTTATTTTTGTGCCAGGCAGCAATGAATAATTGTTGTAGTTCATTTACGCATTCAATAAATATTATCTATAAATAATAATAATAATAAGTTCTTTATTGCTCCTGTGGGAAATTATTTTGTTACAGCAGTAACATTTAAAAACACACTTAGCAATAATAATAAATATAATAATATTAACTAATAAAGTACAGAATAATAACATATACAATAATAATTTACCAATGTAAATTATTAATTTACCTATCCACCATCAACCCATCTAGTAAAGTTTTCCAATCATAGTCAATTCATGCCTCAGCTTCCTGTAAGTTTGTTTCCTTAGATTTAGGAACCTATTTTCTGAATGTATGACTAATTGCTCCATCTTAATTAAGAATTCTATCATGCTATGATTGTGCTTACCCAAAGAACCATGCAGAACAAGGTGGCTATGTGTGAAATCATGGGTTACCATTACTTGTCATGAGCAGTGCCAGATTTTAAAAGCAAACAGGGCCAATCAGGACTTCCCACTGAGTTTCAGATTGATTGGGTTATTAGGTAATTGACAAGGGCCAATCAAAAAAAAAGTTAAGCTTAAGTAGAGTGACCATAGTGCGAGTGGAGTACTGAGGCTTTGGCTCAAACAACTTAGGATAATGCTTTAAACTAAAGAGTGAGCTGCGGATGGGTTTAACAGTTTGGAAAAATATGGATACAGTAAAAGACGAGAGTGCAGGAGATGTTACTGAAGTCTCAGAATAAATAGTAAGACAAAAAGTTTAGAAAGGGACAAGAATTTAACTTGAGGCAGTAAGTAGACAAAATTGACATTGTGGACATCACAGAGCCAGGGTTGAAGGAAAACCACAGTCAAGAGTTTAACATCCATAGATACACATTGTATGAAAGGACAGGTAGGTCTGAAGAATGGGTGGTGTGGCTTTGCTGATAAAAATGGAATTAAATCCTTAGCAAGAAGTGACATAGGATGAGGAAAAGTAGAATCCTTATGGGTAAAGTTAAGAACAGGAAGTTAAAAGACTCTGATGTGCATTATACACAGACCTCTGAACAGTAGCCAGGAGGTGGGGTACAAATTGCAAATGGAGATAGAAAAGGCATATAAAAAGGGAAATGTTATGATGGTCATGGGGACTTCAATATGCAGGTTGAGTGGGATAACCAAATTGGTGCTGGATCCCATAGGAAGGAATTTGTAAAACATCTACGAGATGGCTTTATAAAACAGCTTGTGGTTGAGCCCACTAGGGAAAAGGCAATTCTGGATTGGGTGTTGTGTAATAAGACCATAAGATATAGGAGCAGAATTAGGCTATTTAGCCCATCGAGTCTGCTCCACCATTTCATCATGGCTCCACCTGCCCTCACCATATCCCTTGATGCCCTGACCAATAAGGAAACTATCAACTTCACTTTGAATATACCCACGGTAATATTCTCAGATACATATCTTCATTAGCCCTGTCAAGTAATTGCAGTAGAAATATTCAGATAAATCATTTTAAAATGGAATAGGTAAAATATCAAAAAATCCTATCAAAGGACAATATAGACAAGTCAAAGAAATAAAGGAGGAACAGTTACACAAGCTAAAGTTTAAATATTGTGGAGTAAGGGCAGCCTGAGGGACTTTAAAGGTTAAAAAAAAGGCATAGCAAAGAATGATAAGAGTTGCACTTAATCACATTTACAACAAGGAGGAAAACAGACAATAAAAAGTGAACATGAGGAATTCTGCAGATGCTGGAAATTCAAGCAACACACATCAAAAGTGAAACCCCTTTTTACTGAGCATCTCTTGCTAACAGCCACTGGACTCAGATGTGGGAAAACCACCCTTTTTCAGACTCCGATTGTCTAGGATAGATATGACCTGGATCCTGCCAAACCTGTGAGGTTGGGGTGTTTCACCCACCTGAACCTCAATTTGTGTGAATGCTGTGTAACTTATTGCTCCTATGCAATTGCCTGTCTGCAAGAAATAACAAACCATACACTGCATACAATTATAAAGAAAGTATATTTAAGAATGTTAACTTAACCAAACCATTATTAAAGAAAAGAAAAAAGGGCCCATCATAATTAAGCAGTCAAATATGCACAAAAGTTGGAGCTCATCTTGCAGTTTCCTTTAACTCATGTGCTGGACCCTCAGTCTGCATGAAGGCATACACCACCTTCCAAATGTCGCTCGAAATCCATCTTGAACAAACAGGCTCTCCCACAGGAGTACCGGTCCTTCCTCCTTGAAGCCGTGCATCTGCACAAAGCACCTTGTGCAATGGGGACTGCATCCTCAGCCATCTTCCCTTCTGTATTCTCAAAGCTCCTGCTAAAAAGACCTCAACCCACACCAGTGTCTGTCACAAAAACTTCTCCGCTCAGCATTCTCAAAAACCTTCTCCCAATTCCACCATCCTGATTGGCTGACACCATATTCCTAAGTTGAACAACAAAGCCCTTTATCTTAGCTCAAACCCAAACAGGCTGAAAGGAGAATAGACTGCATTTACAGAGCTGCTAAAATAAAACACCTACAGCATAGCAGTAAATATCTTAACCAAGGCATTACACTGTCCCCCCACAAAAAAATAGTCATGTCCTCATGACTTTGAAACTTATCAAACCATCATTAATAACACAGTTTTCAAAGGAATTTTGTGATGTCATTATCTCTAATCTACTTGTAAGTGGTAGATCCGTATCTTACTAGGGGGATAGATGCAACACCCTGTTTTCCCAGTGCGTCATAGGCCAGCCTACCTGGAAGTGTCCTGACTCTCTAGCTACTCCTCCGGGATGTTACATGACAGGGTTAGACTGGGTGTACCACACGGTTCTGCCTTTCTGCCCATCATCTTGCTTAGGAGGAACTTGCCCCTTCTCAAAAGCAGCTCTGAACACAAGGATTTCAAAAGGTTCTCTTTATTTCTCTCCTTGCATGCTCCCAGGAGCTTTCTTACAATGGCAGTATTTGTTTCACAAGGATGGAATCTCCACCCTTTTCGGCCGGATCTGGGCAGCCCAACACTGGTGTGCCAATAGTCTCAGTTACTCTGCTGTCTGCTTCCAGAAACTCCAACTTTAATGGCAAGTAACTGTCGTATGGGTACTTATCAGTTCCAAGCCCCTGAATCTCAAGCGCACTGAGTGGTGTCAATGGTAAATGCATCAAATACCGATTGTCAAAGGATCTATAAAGCCAAGTAACTTGAGGAATAGTGTTTTGTACTTTAGTATTTCCCTTGATACACTGATAGGAATGTATCCTCTCCGAAACACCAGCCTGTTCCTTTACTGGGTCCCTTCGTAGTTTTGCCTCTTTTCTTCTCTGTTTGATTAATTTACTTTCCAAAGCTTTTCCTGTCCTTCACACTCTCGTTTGAAATGTCCATTTTCACCACAGATGTAACAGAAAATACCGGTCAGGTCCCTAGTCAAGGGACCCTGCTCAGTAGCAGCCCTCACCTTGGTATATACCACTAGTGGGTCCAGCCTTGTCACGTTTGGTGGCAGCACCAACTGATATCATCTGAAATACCTCGATCCTCAGATCTTTTGCGACATCTGCAAACCTCCGCTTGTGTGGCATCAGGGGTTGCTTTAACAACAGAGGCTACTACCGAGGACTTTGCCCTGCTGACGGAGGCCTCCCCCTCTAACTTCTCTGATAAGTCAGTAAAAGATGGAGGAGGGCGCATCTTGCAGGTGATTTGAATATGTAAGCAATATCATCGTGTAACAACGCGCCCTTCACAAATAGCTCCATCCTCAAGCAATTTCTCTCAGCCAGTTGAATGCCCCCTTTTAGCTTCTCCAACCTGAAAATGTAGGCAGACAACTTCTCTCCTTCCTCCTGAAATGTGTGCCTAAACTTCATCCCAAGATTGGCTGCACTTCCAACAGTGCCAAAAGCATCTTCCAGAGCTTGCAGATGTGGGTAATGGAATTTATGCCTTGAGGAACTTCACAGCCACTGGCCCTTTTAAGCTCTCTACCAGTCTCTGTTTTCTCATATCATCTGAGCACGGCCATTCATTCAGAGATGTCTGCTCAGCCCTAACCTCATATTCTTCTTCCCCATCGCGTGTGGGTTTGACCCCAGAGAACACTCCCAGCCTACAATAACCTTGGATCTCCACAGATATACTTCTGCATTTATCAACCAGTGATGTAATAGCCAAAACAAGCTCAGAATTTAAATCAGCAACTGAAGGACTCATTAGACCTAAAACATTAGACAACTCCTTCCCCTCACTCTGTAGAAATGAGAGCAATTTTTCTTTTAAATTTTTTCCACCTCAGCTACAGGAAACTCAACTTCCAATTCAGCACCCATGCCTGCACTCCCCTCTTCTCTTAAAGTATGGATGGTCCATGGCCCTGCTTCCCCCTGGATCGCAATGGTATCAGGCAGATGCACTCCCATCACACCATTGCTACTCTGAACTAAAACGACATCTTTGCCGACCATTTGGTCAAACTGTCGTTCCATGATCTTAACTTTCCCTAATACTTTAACGGTACTTTAAACCCTAATCAACAATTCATCTGGTCTGTACATATCCACCCTGCTCAGAACACAAGCGTTAGTTATGGGCAATCTCTTTGAATCGCACCAACACTTAATCCCTGCAGCATCCGTAACCACGTATCTTAATCACTTTCCTGGCCAATAGTTTAACACAGGTTTACAAAAGGTTTAGGGTGAAAGTATTTGCAACTTGGGAGGAACAAGAGAGGGCAATTCAAAGAAACAATGAAGAACCGTTTGTGGAATTGTAAAGGATTTAGGTAGTTGGAACGGTAAGAGATTAATGAAACCGTGACAATGAACTAGTTGAATGATGATGAGTAAGATAAGTAAGATGATGGAGTGGTGCTGTAACCATAACCTTGCACTCAACATCAGTAAGTCTAAGGCGGGCAAACTCGCACAAGTCCTCCTTGAAGGGTCTGCAGTGAAAAGGGTGAGCACCTTCAAGCTCCTGGGTTTGACATCTCAGAGAATCTATCCTGGGACCAGTACATAGATGCAACTCTAAAGAAAGTATGCCAACATTTCTACTTCATTAGAGGTTTAAGGAAATTTGTATGTCATCAAACATTTTACAAAGTTCTACATGTATACAGTGGAAAGCATTCTGACTGGTTGCATCATGGCCTAGAATGCAAGAGGCTACAGCGAGTAGTGGACTTAATCAGTTTTAATTCAGCTCTTCACCATCCCCCCTCCCCCTCCCAACACCACCACAAATATTGAGGTCTTCTGCAAGAGACAATATCTCAGGAAGGCAGCATCCATCGTCAGCAAGACCCATCATCCCAGCCATGTCCTCTTCTCAATGCTGCCATCTAGCAGGAGGTACAGGAGCCTGAAGGTCCGCACCTCAAAGTTCAACAACAGCTTCTTTCTCACCATCTTAAAATGCCCTAAAAATCCTGTAAACTATCTCAGACTACTTTGTGTATCCCTTTCTCAATCTTGTACTAATGTTGTTATGTTTATTTCACACATGTGTAGGTTATGCATAATCTGTATCAATTTATGTTAACTTAGGTTTGCCTGTCTTGTAATGTTCTGTGCTGCTGCTGCAAAAAAACTAATTTTCACTGCATTTATATCTTGCCTATGACCACAACTAACCTTAACTTGAATTATTCCATCCAAAGAAAGTGAGAGGATACTAATTCTGAAAAGTAATCCTTTAATAGAAGGAAGTTAAACAAATATGAATGTGTTTTGTGAGGTTCATTTCAAATTTGTCTATTAATTTGCTACTACCTTTGTTTCAACTTAGGAATAATGCTCACTTTAGCATCCAAGATATCTTGAGTTGTGCTATCAATCAAAATCTATTATCAAAATATGATCTAATAACATGTGCATGTTGCCTGGAACACCAGGCACCATTTTGTCCAGTATTTCCTCCTATAATATTAAGATAGTTGTAGCCATTATTCTAACATTAATTTCAGAACTCAGAAGTGGGAATACTGGACACAAAGATTAGCCACCCCAACATGGAAGTACAACTAAGCAATAAGTTTCCTAAAAATTAACACTAGTACAACAACAATCTGCAGTCTAATGTATACTTCCATTTCTTGAAATTCTAAGAGGCCTGTCCCAAAGTTCATTAATTCAATATCCCAATACTCACTTTAAACTTTACATTATCCTTCAAGGTTTTTGTACTTCAGTTAATGCTTTGAAGTTGGTAATAAAAAATTATTCCTGCCTCTTGGAGATAAAGTAATTTTACAACTTGTAAGTTAACTGAAAACTGGGAACAAAAAAACGAAGTAGATGTTGAAGAAAGTGGAAGGAAGAGGGATCAGAAGTGGAAAGAATGAGCAGTTTCAATTTCCTGGGTATGATCATCTCTGAGCATCTATCCTGGGCCAAACATATTGATGCAATTACAAAGAAGGCACGACAACAGCTATACTTCATTAGGAGCTTAAGGACAATGGGTATGTCACCAAAGACACTCGGAAATTTCTACAGATATACCATGAAGAGCATTCTAACTAGTTACATCACCATCACACACACTCAGCATTTCAGGAACAGCTTCTTCCCCTCCGCATTCAGATTTCAGAATGGACAATGAATCCATGAGCACTATCTCACTATATTTTTCCTCTCTCTTTTTGCACTAATTATTTAATTTATTTTATATATACACTTCTTATTGTAACTTATAGTTTTTCATTACCATGTATTGCAATGCTGCAAAACAACAAATTTCATGACATATGCCTGTGATATTAAACCTGATTCTGAAATTCACTGAAGAAAAGTTATTTTGGCTTTGTAAATCAGTACTGAAATGGGAATGCTACACATTCTTTTTTTTATTATTTTGTACTTATTCCTTTAAAACAATCAAGTCTTGCTTATCAATATGAATATTGGAAAAATATTAGTTCACAAAATAATTTAAAAACAATAAATTAGGATGCAACTGGATTACTAAACCCTTAAAAATTAGCCTAGTCTTTAATAATATATTGTGATAGTGTAAACAGCAGTCGACCTTGCATTGTCCTCCTCACATACAGTACATATGGAGTTTGAATTGGGAGAGACATTCCACAGGCTATCAACAATCTGTCAGAGCGATACACAATCATTCCACACTGAAAATCAGTCAGACTGTCCATCACAGTCCTGGGTAAGTCTTATCTCACCACCAGAATACACCAACAAGAGGTGGAGGAACAGGAGGTTACCCATAAAAGGGAGGAGCCCTTGGAAGCCTCAACCTTGATTCCAGACCTTATGATATCTCAAGGTAACCTCCACATTATGAACTTTCTATCATCTCTCAGACAACAAATCAATACTCTTCCATGTTGAGTAACACATAGTGAAAGCACAAAGCTACCCCACCCAGAATACATTCTATGTCTTTCACCAAGAGCACGTCATTGATCAAGCTGTTTGAGTTACAAAGTAAAGAAAAGCCAGCCAAGCTCTGTGGCAAATACCTCAGCAAACCAATAAAAAGGGATGAATCTACTTGACCTCACCTTCACCAATCTACCTAGGGCAGATCACCTGGCTACGAAAGAAATGATGAAAGTGACCACCAAACAGTCCTTGCGCAAAGTACCATTTTCATATTGAAGACACTCTCTGCTCTGTTGTGTACTAAATGGAATGAACTCAGAGAGATCTGGCAGCTCAGAACTGGACTCCCATGGGATGTTGTAGGCCATCTGCAGAAATGTACACTATCAAAATCTGCAAAGTCATGGATGGCTCAGCCTCTCCCTTACTCTACCATTACTCTCAAGCCAGGACTTAAGCATGGTTCATTCAGGCATGCATGCAGAAGAGGACACTGGTCAGCACGGATGTGGTAGGCTGAGTAACTGATCTCCATGCTATAAGACCATATCATTGTATGAGTCATATTTGCACAAAAGAAATTGGTTATCGGTGATTAATCATCTCTTCCCCAGGATATCAGTGCAGGAACTTAACATAGAACATAGACTATTACAGTGCAGTGCAAGCCCTTCAGCCCACAATGTTGTGCCGACCCTCAAACCCTGCCTCCCATATAAACCCTCTAAAGGCAATGTCTTAGGCCCAATATCCTGGGGTCACTATTGACCAAAAACTTAACTAGGCCAGCTACATAAATACCATGGTTACAGGAGCAAGTGGGAAGCTGGGTAAACTAGTTAATAAATAAGCCCCTGGCACAACAAAGGCTCCTACTATCTACAAGGTACAAGGCAGGCCATCAGCAGCCATCTTACTATAAACAGATTTTGCTCCCAGTAACAGTCAAGATGACATCTTTGATTTGCATACACATCATTCTGAATGAGCAGTATAACACACTCATCAAACAGGTATCCAAAGTATTATTTGAATGAGTAATCAACTCTGCCATGCATTAGTCCTCTAACTTTCCAAGAAGCTCCATTTCCAAATCTAGAGTAAAAACATCAGTTTAACAGCAATTATATTTGCAACATGGCCTTCATGTGGCAAAACATCCTTAGAAGCTTCACAGGAAAACTATCAAACACAAACTGATGCAGAACCAGATTAGAGATAATGGGATGAATAGGCAAAAATTTACAAGGCATAAAGATTGTTGCATAGATTGACTAAGCACTATGAGCTCTGGAAACGAACATACAGCTGTCAATATTTATGAGATTAAATACTGGGAATATCAAGAAATCACAATCAGTAGAACACAGACCTGCCAAAGAATTAGAGGGCAGAGACAGATAACAGAAAACAAGAGGGGAAAGAAAAACACAAATGACTTTTAAAATAAATGTAGCAATTTAAAAATCAAGGTGTGACCTAATCAGGTTGATCAAATGAAGGGATAGTGGGTAATGGGCTTGGAGTAAATTAGCAGGTGTGCAGAAGAGTTCTGAATGACTTTCAAATTTATGTGAAGTGAATTAAGGCAGCAGAGTCAAAATATAATGCCTCTAAGTTTTGCAATGGCGCTGCTTCCTGCACTCATGTTGAGCTCGTCAATTTTATCTATTTTGCCTCTTTCACCCTGCCCTTAAATTCATTTGGTCCATCTCTGATACCTCCCTCCTCTTTCTTGATCTCTCCGTTTCCATCTCTGGAGGCGTACAGTCAACCAACACCTTTTATAAACCTACTGATTCCCATGGTTATTTCAACTATACCTCTTCTCACACTTCTTCTTTCCTTTTCTCAGTTTCTTCGCCCCCACTGAAACTGTTCCCAGGACATGGTTTTCCCTTCCAGGACATCTGAGATGTTCTCCTTCAAAGAACAGGATTTCCCTTCCTCCACTATTGATGCTGTCCTCCACCACATCACCATTTCCTGAATATCCATGCTCATCCCATCTTCCTGCCATCTTGGGAGTTCCTCTTTTCTTTACCTACCACCCCATCAGCCTCAGCATCCAACATATTATACTCCACAACTTCCATCATCTGCAAAGGGATCCTATCACTAAACATATATTCACCTACACCCCCCTCCGCTTTCCACAGGGATTGCTCTTTCTGCAATTTCCCTATCCATTTGTCATTCCCCACTAACTTCCCTTTCGGCACTTATCCCTCATCTCCATTCAAAGTCCCAAACAGTCCTTCTAGATGAGGCAACACTTCACTTGCGAATCTGCTGGAGTCATCTATTGTGTCTAGTGCTCCTAATGTGGCCTCATCTACATTGGTGAGACCTGTGGTAAATTGGGGTACCGCTTTGTTGAGCACCTCTGCTCCATATACTACAAGCAGAACTTCCCTGAGGCCAAATATTTTAATCCCATTCCTGTCCCAACATGTCAGTTTATGGCCTTCTAATGTGACAAGATGAGGCCACCCTCTGGGTGGAGGAGCTACACCTTATATTCTGTCTGGGTAGATTTCAACCTGATAGCATGAATATTTATTTCTCCTTCCGGTAAAAAAAAACATTCTCTATTCCCCATTCTGACCTCTTGCCTCTTCTCACCTGCCTATTACTTCCCCCTGGGTCCCCTCCTCCTTCCCTTTCTCCCTGGTCCACTCTATCAGATTCTTTCTTCCCCACCCACCTGGCTTCACCTATCACCTTCCAGCTAGCCTCTTTCCCCTCCCCACCCCACATCTTTTTATTCCAGCATCTTCTGTCTTCCTTTTCAGCCCGTTAAAAAGGTCTTGGCCCGAAATGCTGTTTGTTCGTTTCCATAGATGCTGCTGTACCTTCTGAGTTCCTCCAGCCTTTTGTATGTTGCTTTAAATTTTTTGATGTCCTTTTATCTTTACCATTTCCTTCTCTTTCTTCAAATGGAACACCATTGGCAGGATTAAAATGGTCTAGTTTCACCATTCTTATGGCATAGAGTGGCAATTTGGGCCATCAGCACAGGCTGACTCTCAAAGCAATCCAATCATAATTTTCCCCTACCTATTCCTTGTAACCTGTCCTTTCTTGAGCACCTATCATTTCCACCGTGTTTCTCCCATCAGCCACCTAAACTAAGGATAATGACAGATACCAATTATCTTATCAACAAGCAGTATTTGGGATCAGGAAGGAAATCAGAGCACCTGGGGAAACACAGTCCCAGGGTGAATGTGCAAACCCCTCACAGCCTTTTGAGTCTGACCTCCAGAATTCACTTATCTTTAGTCTACCGCTATAATGTTGAGATAGGAATTTTCATCTAGAGGATCACAATTCAGGTATCATTAAAGAAGACCATCTAATGTTCCAACTCATTGTCAAGGAAATAAATATTTGCATCCCATCTTAATCATGATTCCTGGACTTTCATAATTATTCATTTTCCCAATAAGTTAATGTGAACTTCATGGATGTTTTCATTTTATTTCAGGCAATTCTAGCTACATTCAGTCAATGTAACTGACACACTTTTCCATCAGAGCTGAGCCAAAATCAATTACTTCCTTTCCCTCTACTGAAACACACATTGCACTAAGTATGCATTATACACCATGGTTACAAAGCACTTTTAGATGGGAATAGAATACAGGTCTATTAATTGAAGGACTACTAAGAAACAAAAGTTCTAACTGATAAGAGATCTGTCTGAAAGATCCAGACTTTAGTAGACGCTTGCTGCTGTCTTTCTGACTGTTCTCTAATTTACAAGTAGTTAAATAACAGGCATATCTACAGTTTTCCAGCAGTTACACTGAGCAATCGATCAGTTTTCCACTTCAATACAGGTACAATCACAAAAGGAACGGGCAAAATTTTAAGTCGTAAATATTTTGAATCAATTTATTTAATTGTCTTGTGTTTTACAGTGTTTTAGATTTTGTTTTTTAAATTTCAGAATTTATCAATACTAGGATTAATTATCAACACTATTGAATGTTTGTGGATTTACAAATATAAAACCATTTTGATGTCTGAACACTCAGAAAGCTTGGAAACATGGGCTGTGCTGGTTGCCAAAGCTGTTTTGTGGATAGTGTTTGTTGCGTGCAAATAATGAAACAATGGATGTGGCTCAATAATCAGGTGAGAGCAGATTTATGAATCAAACATCTGTTCAAATATATCCTCCAGGCAAATGCAAATCTAATGAATAAGAAATAGTTAACAGGTGTGGTACTGCTTCCAGTAAATCTAAGCCAATACCTATCCATCGTCTACTCAAGATGATGGGTAGCTACTAGGCCTACCTAATAAATTCACGTTTGTCAATGTCAGTGCCTTTTACATCTATGAACAAGTAAAACATAGTGCTTCTGAAAATTAAAATGCATGACACTTATTGAATGAGTTTTAAGTTATGCTGCTTTATGAATCTTGACTAGCTTTGCCCTATGTAGAGGGCTGGGGGCTGGATATGTATAATAGATACCTACAATATATGAAAAGAAATAGTTCACATTGTGGGTCAGTGCCTGGTTTTTCAACAGAAAAATATCTGTATTCTTCTATTTCTATTTATGAAATTAAATGGTTTGGCACGGGCTAGATCAGTGGTCCCCAACCTCTGGGCCGCAGACCAATACATTGCCGCGAAGAATGCAGCGGTGCAGCGGTAGCCCGAATGCACCCAGCACATCTTTAAGAAAAAAGCCGAAATAAACAAGCTAATTAAGTAGGTGCCCATTTACCCAATACCGGGCAGCAGCTAATTAATTAACTTTTTTATTTTGGCTTTTTTCTTAAAGATGTGCTGGGTGAGTTCCGGCTACCGCTACACCGTGGCATTCTTTGCGGCAATGTATCGGTCTGCGGCCCAGAGGTTGGGGACCACTGACCTAGATGAATCAAAGGGCCTACTTCTGTGCTGTAGTTTTCAAGACCCTAAAAAGAAACTGACTGAGCAGGACGTACACATATGAAAATTTACATTGTATTATAAAACTAAAATATTTTAATAAACATGACAGTGAGCATTTCCTCATCTTTTGTTCTATGAAAATTTACTGATCTGTTTTTGTCTAAATTCCCAATCTGGTTTGCTTATCTTTTGACTTTTCCTATTTTTTTTAAGATGGCTGCTTTACTGAATTTTATAACTCTGCAGTGAATGGTGATACAAGTGGATGTTATCCATTTGTTTTCTGTACTAGCTGAGTATTTATTTTGTTGATTCAGGATTAAGTAAATTGTGCCCACTCCATATCTTTACCAATTACACAGCATGCCAGATATATCTCACTTAACATTTCAGCTGCAAGTCAGGCCAAATACAGTATGTGCGAGTATGTTTAAGACATGGAAAAATAATGTTTCCAAATTTACTGAAAGCTATGCACTTCTCCTATTAAATAACCCTTCAATCATTTCGTGTTGTCTCATTATATTACTGCCAATTCCAAAGCATAGCAAAATATAAAAGTACAAAGGTGTAAAGATGCAAGCTCAGAAATAAGGATACTAAATGTTAATATTTTCAGGGAAGCCTATCTTAAATGAGAAAAGGAATCGTTTTTAGATTCAATTTGACAAGACAGATAAGAACTAAAGATCAAGAATCCACTTTTATTTCATGAAGAGTTTCTTCAGTTAATTTTGAATTAACAACCTTTTGTGGATGTTTCATTAAAAAATCAGAGCAGGGATTTCACATTACTCAAATCTGTCGAGAAAAAAAGTTTTCCTTTAAAAAAAGATTTTACAATAGAATAACAAGTAAATTTAATCCTGAAAATACAGAGATTAAGTTACTACTTTAATTTACAACCAATTGTGTTATCTGCACTATGAAGATCTAAGGAAAATGTCCTTTGGCCTATTTCTCGTTCAGAGCGTAGTTGCCTAAGGTGTTGTTTCATTTCCTCAGTTACGTGATATATCCTTCCTTCCACTTCAGGAACAGGGGCAACTACAACTTTGTCATCAGCTTTCTTTTCAAAATCTAAGAAACAACAAAACAATATTTTTGAGTTTGAAAGATTACATTAATGAAAAACAAAAAATTCCCCTTTTTTAAAATAAATCCATAAACAAAATGATGATTTCTTCTGAGAAACATTGACATTCTCCCTTTCTTTGCAAAGGATTTCCTTTGGGTGATCCAAGTTGCTCTCATATCATAATGATGTGTGGGTTGGTAGGTTAATTGGTTACTATAAATTACCCTTAAAGTGTAGATGAGTGGTAGGAGATAAGGGAAAATTGACAGGAATGTGGGGAGAATAAAATGGGATGAGTGCAAAAGGGTGTTTGATAGTTGGCATGGACTCAATGCGCCCGTTTCCATGCTATATGAATCTAAATTGTACTTATTAAAACAGTATGTATGAATGAGAAAAATCATCTGTAGTTGATCTGTTCAATGTAAATACTTATTATCCAAAACTATTTCATAATCCTGAAGTGATTAGATATTAAAAGAAAGCAATTTTTAAATTCAGTACTTTTATACAATATACAAAATGATAATGAACTGCAGAAGCATCAAACATCTCACTATCAACATAAGCCATTTAATTTCAAATGACGTAAGAAATAATACAGGATTAACAACTACAATTGTACAAGTGAGTGTAGAACAAGACTAGACATAAATATTAAAATTCTTAATATAGATATTTACTAAAAGTTACAGAAAATCTTTTAAAAAGTTCCACTTCATTAATAAAGGCTAAGAGGAGATATGATAGAAATGTCTGAATGTATTTAGTCTTGATAACTTAATCAGAGGTAAATTATTTTCAAAAAGTGTACTTCATTTCTTTTAAACAAACCATTTTAGGAGGAGTAAAATCAAATAGCAATGGAAATGAGCAATTGAACATACTGTAAGGAGGAGAAAATCAGATTGTTGATTACTGGTATTTCTACAAGCATTTAAGTACACATAATGGAAAAACAGCTGCCTAGAAATTGGATTCACTAGCATCAGTTTTATGTACCATGTAATTTAATTTCAATTAAATATAAAATGTGATTGAAAATCGAGAACCTACATATAGATTCCACAGAACATTAATGTCCTTTTAGATTCGCGATGTATCTGACAAGCTAATGCACAGAGAAAACTGGACATAAACAGTGGCATCTAATAATATGTAATATGTGACTGGGTATCACTTCTGTAATTGTCATTTGAACATTTATGTTCACTTGTGAAACACTCATGCAAAGGAAGGCCTTCAAGCACTTGTGAACCTTGTTTCATTGCTAGTCAATCCAATGCAAGGAACTGCCCTCAAGGCAGTTCCTTCCAATTTGCTTACTCAGTATCAACCAGTTCCCAGCCCACTGCAATCCTAAGCAAGGAAACAACCCTCATCCAATTACTCTGTCCAACAATCTGCAAGACATACCTACCACACCAACTGTTCCCCTGACTAAGCACCATTATCTAGACTACCAACCATGTTCATATAATGATGGGACCATGAATTACTAACCAATATTTTTAACATGTAACCCCCAACTAATGCCTCATCCATGCCTCCCAATTTTGCCAGTAGTCAATTTTACCCAACCAGCATCCTCCCCAATAGCTCTCATTCTTAACCTCTTTTTACCAATCACCATCAATCCCTAATTTTCTGATTCCTGATCTCCAATGCTTAATTTAAATGATGTTATTTGTATGCTCAGCAGAAGAAAGGAATTCTCTTCATGCAAGTCCTGTTCACTAGCACACAGTGGTTTGGGCTTCATCCACAGCTTTGAACAGAATGATTGTTTACCTGTCACAAACCAAAAGACACAGGCATAAAACAATTTCTAGACAAATTCTTTCAACAGAATAACATAAAGTACCTGTTACGGATGCAGAGTGTGAGACTTTGATTAAACCCATGCGATGTCCAGATTTACATTTCTTAAGTCCTTGAACAATTTTTACTGATTCAAAATGGTTAATGACAACAGTAGAGAGACTGGGAGCAGTTTCTGTGTCAACCATCCACTGACAATTACGGAACATCACATATCCATCCTTGCCCTGTAAAAACAGAGTATATCAAAGTTCAAAAGTTCAAAGTAAAATTAATTATCAGAGTACATACATGTCACCACATACAACCCTAAGATTCTCTTCTGCAGGCATAGTTAGCAAATCTATAGAACCATAGAACCGTAGAACATTACAGCACAGAAACAGGTCTTTTGCCCCTTCTTAGCTGTGCCGAACTACTTTTCTACCTAGTCCCACTTACCTGCACCTGGACCATATCCCTCCATACACCTCTCATTCATGTACCTGTCCATGTTTTTCTTAAATGTTAAAAGTAAGCCTGCATTTACCACTTCATCTGGCAGCTCATTCCATACTCCCACCACTCTCTATGTGAAGAAGCCCTCCCTAATGTTCCCTTTAAACTTTTCCCCCTTCACCTTTAACCCATGTCCTCTGGTTTTTTTTCCTCCCCTAGCCTCAGTGGAAAAAGTCTGCTTGCATTCACTCTATCTATACCCATCATAATTTTATATACCTCTATCAAATCTCCCCTCATTCTTCTACGCTCTAGGGAATAAAGTCCTAACCTATTCAATTTTCCTCTGTAACTCAGTTTCTCAAGTCCAGGTAACATCATTGTAAATCTTCTCTGCACTCTTTCAACCTTATTAATATCCTTCCTGTAATTTGGTGACTAAAACTGTACAGAATACTCCAAATTTGGCCTCACCAATGCCTTATACAACCTCACCATAACATTCCAGTTCTTATACTCAATACTTTGATTTATAAAGGCCAATGTACCAAAAGCACTCTTTTACGACCCTATCTACCTGTGACGCCACTTTTAGGGATTTTTGTATCTGTATTCCCAGATCCCCCTGTTCCACTGCACTCCTCAATGCCCTACCATTTACCTTGTATATTCTACCTTGGTTTGTCCTTCCAAAGTGCAATACCTCACACTTGTCTGTATTAAACTCCATCTGCCATTTTTCAGCCCATTTTTCCAGCTGGTCCAAATCCCTCTGCAAGCTTTGAAAACCTTCCTCACTGTCCACTACACCTCCAATCTTTGTATCATAAGCAAATTTGCTGATCCAATTTACCAATTTATCATCCAGATCATTGATATAGATGACAAATAACAATGGACCCAGCACTGATCCCTGTGGCACACCACTAGTCACAGGTCTCCACTCAGCGAAGCAATCCTCCACTTCCACTCTCTGGCTTCTTCCATTGAGCCAATGTCTAATCCAATTTACTACCTCTCCATGAATACCTAGCGACTAACTAACCTCCTATGTGGGACCTTGTCAAAGGCCTTACTGAAGTCCATGTAGACAACATCCACTGCCTTCCCTTCATCCACTTTCCTGGTAACCTCCTCGAAAAACTCCAATAGATTGGTCAAGCATGACCTACCACGCACAAAGCCATGCTGACTCTCCCTATTAAGTCCCTGTCTATCCAAATGCTTGTAGATTCTGTCTCTTAGTACTCCCTCCAATAACTTACTTACTACCGATGTCAAACTTACCGGCCTATAATTTCCCGGATTATTTTTAGAGCCTTTTTTAAACAACGGAACAACATGAGCTATCTTCCAATCTTCCGGCACCTCACCTGTCGATACCGACATTTTAAATATATCTGCCAGGGCCCCTGCAATTTCAACACTAGTCTCCTTCAAGGTCTGAGGGAATACCCTGTCAGGTCCTGGGGATTTATCTACTCTGATTTGCCTCAAGATAGCAAGCACCTCCTCCTCTTCAATCTGTATAGGTTCCATGACCTTACTACTTGTTTGCCTTATTTCCATAGACTCCATACCAATTTCCTTAGTAAATACAGACGCAAAAAACCTATTTAAGATCTCCCCCATTTCTTTTGGTTCCATACATAGCCAACCACTCTGATCTTCAAGAGGACCAATTTTATCCCATACTATCCTTTTCCTCTTAATATACCTGTAGAAGCTCCTTGGATTACCCTTCACCTTGACTGCCAAAGCAACCTCATGTCTTCTTTTAGCCCTCTTGATTTCTTTCTTAAGTATTTTTTGCACTTTTTATACTCCTCAAGCACCTTATTTGCTCCCTGTTTCCTATACATGTCATACATCTCTCTCTTCTTCTTTATCAGAGTTCCAATATCCCTTGAGAACCAAGGTTCCTTATTCTTATTCACTTTGCCTTTAATCCTGACAGGAATGTACAAACTCTGCACTCTCAAAATTTCTCCTTTGAAGGCCTCCCACTTACCAATCACATCCTTGCCAGAGAACAACTTGTCCCAATCCACGCTTTTTAAATCCTTTCTCATTTCTTCAAATTTGGCCTTTTTCCAGTTTAGAACCTCAACCCGAGGACCAGATCTATCTTTATCCTTGATCAAGTTGAAACTAATGGTGTTATGATCACTGGAACCAAAGCGCTCCCCTACACACACTTCTGTCACCTGTTCTAACTCGTTTCCTAATAGGAGATCTAATATTGCATCCTCTCTAGTTGGTACCTCTATGCATTGATTTAGAAAACTTTCCTGAACACAATTTACAAACTCTAACCCGTCTAGACCTTTAACAGTATGGGAGTCCCAATCAATATGTGGAAAATTAAAATCCCCTACTATCACAACTTTATGTTTCCTGCAGTTGTCTGCTACCTCTCTGCAGATTTGCTCTTCCAATTCTCGCTGACTATTGGGTGGTCTATAATACAACCCCATTAATGTGGTCATACCTTTCCTGTTTCTCAGCTCCACCCATATGGCCTCGGTAGACAAGCCCTCTAATCTGTCCTGCCTGAGCACGCTATAACATTTTCCCTGACTAGCAATATCACCCCCCGCCCCCACTCTTCAATCTTTTGCCTCTATCACCTCTGAAACATCGGAACCCTGGAACATTAAGCTGCCAGTCCTGCCGCTCCTGTAGCCAAGTTTCACTAATGGCTATAATGTCGTAATTCCATGTGTCAATCCACACCCTCAGCTCGTCTGCCTTCCCCACAATGCTCCTTGCATTGAAATAGACACACCTCAGAAGATTATTACCACCACACACAACCCTTCTATTTGTGACTTTGCATGAACTTTTAACATCATTTATTTTCACCCCCGCTCCACTATCTGCTCTGGCACTCTGGTTCCCATCCTCCTGCAAATCTAGTTTAAACCCTCCCCAATAGCACTAACAAACCTCCCTGCAAGGATATTGGTCCCCTTGTAGTTCAGGTGTAACCCGTCTCTCTTGCACAGGTCCCACCTGCCCCAGAAGAGGTCCCAATGATCCTGAAATCTGAAACCCTGCCCCCTACAACAGTTCCTCAGCCACGTGTTCATCCGCCAGAGCATCCTATTCTTACCCTCACTGGCACATGGCACAGGTAGCAATCCTGAGATTACCACCCTTGAGGTCCTGCTTTTTAACTTCCTACCAAGCTCTCTATACTCACTCTTCAGGACCTCCTCACTCTTTCTTCCTACGTCACTGGTACCGATGTGTACCATGACATCTGGCTGATCACCCTCCCACTTCAGAATGCTGTGCACGCGATCAGAGACATCCTTGACCCTGGCACTCAGGAGGCAATTAACCATCCGGGAGACTCTGTCACGATCACAGAACCTCCTGTCTGTACCTCTATCGAGTCCCCTATCACGACCGGTCTCCTCTTTTTCCACCCTCCCTTCTGCACTGCAGAACCAGACTCAGTGCCAGAGATCCAGCTGCCGCAGCTTGTTCCAGATAAGTCATCCCCCCCAACTGTATCTAAATCGGTATACTTGTTGTTAAGGAGAATGGCCACAGGGGAACCCTGCTCTGCCTGCCCTTTCCCCTTCCCTCGCCTGACTGTAACCCAATTACCTGTGCGCTGTTCCTTTGGCGTAACTACCTCCCTGAAGCTACTATTTATAAACTCCTCATTCTCCCGAATGATCCAGAGGTCATCCAGCTCCTGCTCCAGTTCCCTAACGCAGTTTGTTAGGAGCTGCAGCTGGATGCACTTCTTGCAGGTGTCGTTGTCAGGGACACAGGAGGTCTCCCTGACTTCCCACATCCTGCAAGAGGAGCATTCCAACATGCTGCCTGGCATTCTCTCTGCTTTAAACAAACAAAACAAAACTTACCCAAATCTACCCTATGGTAACAGTAAACAGGATCAATGGACAACAAGTTGTGCAAATGAAGATATAAATAAATAGCAATAAATAAAGAGCATAAAATAAAATGAAAGAGTCCTTAAATGGGTGTAGTTATCCCCTTTTGTTCAAGAGCCTGATGGTTGAGGGGTAGTAACTGTTCTTGAGTCTGCTGGTATGAGTCCTGAGTCTCTCGTACCTTCTACCTGATGACAGCAATAAAAAAAAAGAGCATGGCCTGGGTGGTGAGGATCTTTGATGATGGATGCTCCTTTTCTACGGCACTGTTTCATGTAGATGTAGATGAGGGTTTTACCCATGTTATACTGGACCGAATCCCACTATCTTTGTAAACGTAACTTTGCTGGATCAAATAACAACAGCACAAAAAGATCATTACTTATCTTTTCACCCGTTTATTTCTTCGAGCTCAGCTGGTGAGTGAACTTGGACCCGACATCAGGGAGAGACCCTTTCTCATGTCCCCGGCGGTTCTACAAGTTCACTGCCCGATGTCAGAATTGTCAGAAGTTATAAGGCCACCAATACAAAAGAACCGTCAGTTTGATAACCGTTCTGGTCAAGTCAATGGACTATTGATACAGAGAACAATCAATTTGTTAGACACTCCAGCCACCTTAATTAAAGAAAAGAATGCCCTACCTGGTTTGCTGGAGCCACAACTTAATTACAAAGCTAAGAACATCTGTCAAATTTATGCTTGTCTAATTTCCATCAGGTACTGCTTTTTGTCAAAATCAAAAGGTGTGAAAAGCCCAGAGACATCTATGTAGATCTGAGCGAACATAGAACACAGAATAGTACAGCACAGTACAGGCCCTTCAGCCCACAATGTTGTGCCGACCCTCAAACCCTGCCCCCCCATATAAGCCCCCACCTTAAATTCATCCATATACCTGTCTAGTAGTCTCTTAAACTTCACTAGTGTATCTGTCTCCACCACTGACTCAGGCAGTGCATTCCACGCACCAACCACTCTGAGTAAAAAACCTTCTTCCAAGATCCCCCTTTAACTTCCCACCCCTTACCTTAAAGCCATGTCCTCTTGTATTGAGCAGTGCTGCTCTGGGGAAGAGGCACTGGCTATCCACTCTATCTATTCCTCTTAATATCTTGCATACCTCTATCATGTCTCCTCTCATCTTCTCTCCAAAGAGTCAAGTCCTAGATCCTTTAATCTCTGATCATAATGCATACTCTCTAAACCAGGCAGCATCCTGGTTAATCTCATCTGTACCCTTTCCAATGCTTCCACATCCTTCCTATAGTGAGGTGACCAGAACTGGACACAGTACTCCAAGTGCAGCCTAACCAGAGTTTTATAGAGTTGCATCATTACATTGCGACTCTTAAACTCCATCCCTCGACTTATGAAAGCTAACATCCCATAAGCTTTCTTAACTACCCTATCCACCTGTGAAGCAATTTTCAGGGATCTGTGGACATGTACCCCGAGATCCCTCTGTTCCTCTGCACTACCAAGTATCCTGCCATTTACTTTGTACTCTGCCTTGGAGTTTGTCCTTCCAAAGAGTACCACCTCACACTTCTCTGGGTTGAACTCCATCTGCCACTTCTCAGCCCACTTATGCATCCTATCAATGTCTCTCTGCAATCTTTGACAATCCTCTACACTATCTACAACACCACCAACCTTCTACCCCGACATCCAAGTCATTAATAAAAATCACGAAAAGTAGAGGTCCCAGAACAGATCCTTGTGGGACACCACTAGTCACAATCCTCCAATCTGAATGTACTCCCTCCACCACCACCCTCTGCCTTCTGCAGGCAAGCCAATTCTGAATCCACCTGGCCAAACTTCCCTGGATCCCATGCCTTCTAACTTTCTGAATAAGCCTACCGTGTGGAACCTTGTCAAATACCTTACTAAAATCCATATAGATCACATCCACTGCACTACCCTCATCTATATGCCTGGTCACCTCCTCAAAGAACTCTATCAGGCTTGTTAGACACGATCTGCCCTTCACAAAGGCCATGCTGACTGTTCCTGATCAGACCATGATTCTCTAAATGCCTATAGATCCTATCTCTAAGAATCTTTTCCAACAGCTTTCCCACCACAGACATAAGGCTCACTGGTCTATAATTACCCGGACTATCCCTACTACCCTTTTTGAACAAGGGAACAACATTCGCCTCCCTCCAATCCTCCGGTACCATTCCCATGGACAACGAGGACATAAAGATCCTAGCCTGAGGCTCGGCAATCTCTTCCCTCGCCTTGTGGAGCAGCCTGGGGAATATTCCGTCGGGCCCCGGGGACTTATCTGTCCTAACGTATTTTAACAACTCCAACACCTCCTCTCCCTTAATGTCAACATGCTCCAGAACATCAACCTCACTCATATTGTCCTCACCATCAAGTTCCCTCTCATTGGTGAATACCGAAGAAAAGTATTCATTGAGGACCTCGCTCACTTCCACAGCCTCCAGGCACATCTTCCCACCTTTATCTCTAATCGGTCCTACCTTCACTCCTGTCATCCTTTTTTTCTTCACATAATTGAAGAATGCCTTGGGGTTTTCCTTTACCCTACTCGCCAAGGCCTTCTCATGCCCCCTTCTTGCTCTTCTCAGCCCCTTCTTAAGCTCATTTCTTGCTTCCCTATATTCCTCAATAGACCCATCAGATCCTTGCTTCCTAAACCTCATGTATGCTGCCTTCTTCTACCTGACTAGATTTTCCACCTCACTTGTCACCCATTGTTCCTTCACCCTACCATTCTTTATCTTCCTCACCGGGACAAATATATCCCCTAACATCCCGCAAGAGATCTCTAAACATCGACCATATGTCCATAGTACATTTCTCTGCAAAAACATCATCCCAATTCACACCCTCAAGTTCTAGCTTTATAGCCTCATAATTTGCCTTTCCCCAATTAAAAATTTTCCAGTCCTCCCCGATTCTATCCTTTTCCATGATAGTGCTAAAGGCCAGGGAGCGGTGGTCACTGTCCCCCAGATGCTCACCCACTGAGAGATCTGTGACCTGACCCGGTTCATTACCTAGTACTAGATCTAGTACGGCATTCCCCCTGGTCGGCCTGTCCACATACTGTGACAGGAATCCGTCCTGGACACACTTAACAAACTCTGCCGCATCTAAACCCTTGGAACTAATCAGGTGCCAATCAATATTAGGGAAGTTAAAGTCACCCATGGTAACAACCCTGTTATTTTTGCACCTTTCCAAAATCTGCCTCCCAATCTGCTCCTCTGTATCTCTGCTGCTACCAGGGGGCCTATAGAATATCCCCAATAGAACTTTAACCCTTATCTTGCTCCAAAGAAAGCAGCTATGAGACATTATTCAAACACACTGCAGTCACAGACATACTCAGTACTTAATTCATTGTTTACAGGGAACTTGAGAATCCCCTATTCCCTTAAACTTTATCACATTTTATCAGATTTTCTGCTCAAAGCCATTGGTGTTCCCATACCAGGATGTAATGCAGCCAGTCAGCACACTTTCCATCACACGTCTACACATCTATAGAAGTTTGCCAACGTTTTTGATGACATGCTGAATCTCTGTAGACTTCTGAGGAAATAAAGGTGTTGTCGCACTTTCTTTGCAATTATATTTATATGATGGGTTCAGGACAGGTCCTCTGAGATGGTGCCACCCAGGAATTTAAAGTTACTGACCCTCTCCACCTCTGATCCTCCGAAGATTACTGGCTCATGGACTTCTGGTTTCCCCTTCCTGAAATTTTCAATCAATTCCTTGGTCTTATTGACATTGAGTAAGAAGTTGTTGTTATTACATCACTCAGCCAAATTTTAAATCTTCCTCCTGTGTGGAACAGGAGGTGAAAAGTCCATATATTGAGGGAACACTTCAGTGATGGAGCACTACTCCTGATTCATCACCACCTTCGATACAGCTCACAGCAGTGGTGTCATCAGGAAACTTGTTGGAGGTATACTTAGCCATGCAGTCATAGGTGTAAAGCAAATAGAGCAGGGGCTAAGTACACATCCCTACAGTGCTCCTGTGCTGATGGAAATGGTGATGGATATTTCCTTCATGGTAAAACTATTGACAGCATAACTCTGCAAAATCTACAGTGATGATTTTCTAAGAAGTACTACCAGTAATTCATTTGTCTTCTATCATCCAACAATTCTGATTCTGCTTAATTGAGTCAACGGTTAATTGGAGCAGCTGCTGTATTTGGGACAAGTCTTAAAGAACAAAAACTAATTAAGAAAACTGCCTGGATTCTCTTTGCTTATTTGGGACACTACGCCACTTAACTGGGGCGGGAGACCGTTATTGAGCAGGTTCTAACTAGCATCAGTCACACGCACTTCTGTAGCCATTAGACACTACACTGTGCTTAGAGTGAATAGTTTGTAAATAGCATCAGTTGCATGTGTTTGTGTTCAAAAAGCAGTGATTTTTGTTGCAGGTTGTTGGTGAGACAAAAGCACTAAGGCAATTCGGAACTGTTTTGCTCATTGTGGTTTCTAGCATCCAGAAATGGCCGGGCTGAAAATGAAATCATTTCACTACAACAAATTAAGAACTACGAAGAATTTGAAGGTATCAACAATCATCTTGAATGATATAATGAAAATAAATATTTGTAGGATGCAATCGTTGATAGTATTGTATGAAGGCAGTCCATTATCTGCACTAGGTGTCTGTGCTGATTTTGTTCATTGCATACACTAGATGAATTCCTCCATCGACAACTAATACAGTTTTATAGTACTGTAGTAAAATCGGAAGTGTACTAATTTGTTCTGTATTTCATTTAAGTATATATTACTCAGTTTATCTTTTTAAACATCTTTAACTATTTCAATGAAACTTCCATCAATTGGGCCAAAATGATGGCACTAAACGGCGACTCCTTTGCTTGCATCTTCGGAAACGGCTTTATTTCCATCTTTAATATTTCTATTTTCCCCTTTCAGGGTTCTTTTGAAGACCATGACCTGGAGTTACACGCTGACTTCGGTTCTCTGCAGGAATGGGACCCGCTCTCAGGATTTCACGACTGGCCATTATCTGACATGCCAAGAACATGCCTTTGGAGGCCTAGGATCTCAGGGCTCTAGAGATGGGCGGATCAAAGGGCGGAGTCCTGACAGACCGATGTGTCGTGGGAGCCGGAAGGTCTTTGGCTGTGTGCCCTGAGATCTGAGATCTTTGGGCACAGAGCTCGGAAAAAGCGACACAACGGACTTTTAACATCGTAAACCAGCGAGTTGTTTGTCATGTTTCCCCTCTTACTGTAAAATGGAGACATCTCTTTCTCCCTATTAGGGAGAGAGAGAGACTGTGGCATGTCGAATACCAGGTGAACACGTAGTCTTTGGAGTACTGCAAGTCTGTGTATTTGCTGTTGTTTCTGCTGCATGCTTGAGTGCTCGGTGATGGGTGCCGATGCTTTTTTTTGCCGGTGGGGGGAGGGGTATCGTTGTTTGCTGCCGCTTATGCGTGGGAGGGAGGGGAGCTGGGGGGTCTTTGGGGTTCTAACATTTAACTGTCATTCATTCTTTGGGGCACTTCTCCGTCTTACATAGAACATAGAATAGTACAGCACAATACAGGCCCTTTGGCCCACAATGTTGTGCCGACCCTTAAACCCTGCCTCCCATATAATCCCCCACCTTAAATCCCTCCATATACCTGTCTAGTAGTCTCTTAAATTTCTCTAGTGTATCTGCCTCCACCACTGACTCAGGCAGTGCATTCCATGCACCAACCACTCTCTGAGTAAAAAACCTTCCTCTAATATCCCCCTTGGACTTCCCACCCCTTACCTTAAAGCCATGTCCTCTTGTATTGAGCAGTGCTGCTCTGGGGAAGAGACGCTGGCTGTCCACTCTATCTATTCCTCTTAATATCTTGCATACCTCTATCATGTCTCCTCTCATCCTCCTTCTCTTCAAAGAGTAAAGCCCTAGCTTCCTTAATCTCTGATCATAATCCATACTCTCTAAACCAGGCAGCATCCTGGTAAATCTCCTCTGTACCCTTTCCAATGCTTCCACATCCTTCCTATAGTGAGGTGACCAGAACTGGACACAGTACTCCAAGTGCAGCCTAACCAGAGTTTTATAGAGCTGCATCATTACCTCGCGACTCTTAAACTCTATCCCTCAACTTATGAAGGCTAACACCCCATAAGCTTTCTTAACTACCCTATCTACCTGTGGGGCAACTTTTAGGGATCTGTGGACATGTACCCCCAGATCCAACTGCTCCTCCACACTACTAAGTATCCTACCATTTACTTTGTACTCTGCCTTGGAGTTTGTCCTTAAAGTGTACCACCTTCATGGATGGTTGCAAAGTACAAGCATTTCCGGATGTATATCGTATACATTTCTCTGACATTAAATATACTTTTGAAACCTTTGAAATGTACTGGCCTGATACTTCCCAGTTAACCAGAATCCACTGTATTTGAAAACTGCTAATGTCACACAATGTAACATTAAATGATAGTGCCAACTGAAATGCATTAATTGTATTCATCTTTTTTTAAAAAAAAACAATTAGTTTTCCAAAGGCTACTAAATTGAGAGAATACTGTTATCAGCATGTGTTCTGATTTTGAAAATCATTTACTTAAAAATATGAAAAACTTGAAGTATAATTTCCATAAACAAAATACAAATAATATATTTGTGCCAGTGCTATAATACCTAAAATTCTTGAAGCCCAGGAATGACGACTGTGAATTAATAAAACTTTAGCCATGGAAGAACTAAATTGCCTTTGAAAATATTACCAGAATAAAATTTCAAAGAAAAATCAGGCCAGACAGTAACCTTGCTAATAAAGTGTTTGACTTTTTCCACAGCAGTTAAAAATATCTCAGCAACAATAGTTTCTGTATGCTATTGTCAGCAGAAGGCATGAAATCTGTAGCACACCAGACTGTTTTATGTTGCTTGATCCCCTGTCACTTCAAACAAAAAAGTTCACTCTCAGTAAGATCACTTCCTTGCTTAAATTGGAAAGCTGATCATGCTATTAAGTGAGTACGCCCTTCACCAGCTAATATTGGAACTGGGAGTTGCTGCAGTATCCGTCAAAGAAAATCTAATGAAGAGTATTGTCACTCTTCCTGCCAAATCCCTCCCCCACAATAATTTAGATTTCTCAATACAGAGGATTTTTAATGCATCAAAACTATTATTAGGGTACACAGACTTCTGCATACTTCAGATGTTAGCAAGATATTCTTCCATTATGTTTTGGTACAGAAACATTAGCTGTGAATTCAATGGTATTTTGACGAATTTTTAGTCACAAAAGAGGGTGAAATCGTCTCATAAACTGGTGGGGCAACCATATTCATAATAAGCTAGAAGAATGATACCCATCCTGTTCAAACAGCCAAAATGTGGCATTCAAGGTCTGCAGCAGTTACTTGAAAACAAACCAAAACCACTGACAGCCTGAGTACAGGAATTGATACTGTATGACGTGCTTCCTAATAACTGAGTTCCAAGTCAAAAAAGTACATTCAGATCCTTTATTACAAAACCAGCAAAGATGAATGATCTCACAGCGATAAAAAAAACTAACAAAACTAAATTAGTGATATAGCGAGATAAGAATAATTTGCATTCAAATTAGTGTAATTAAGTGATCAATATAAAAATATAATTCCCAGCTCACTCCCTCTCAACTATCTAAACAAACGAGGACAAAGAGAGTACACTGCCTATAGAAAGTATTCACTCCCTCCTTGGAAGTTTTCATGTTTTATTGTTTTACAACGTTGAATCACATTGGATTTAATTAGGCTTTTTGACACTGGTCAAGAGAAAAGAGTCTTTCATGTCAAAGTGAAAACAGATTTCTACAAATTGGTCTAAATTTATGACAATTATTAAACACAAAATAATTGACTGAATAACTACTCACCTTTGGCAGCAATTACAGCCTTGAGTCTATGTGGGTAGGTCTCTACCAGCTTTGCACATCTGGACACCACAATTTTTCTTCATTCTTCCTTACAAAACTGCTCCAGCTCTGTCAGGTTGCATGGGGATCGTGAGCGAACAGCCCTTTACAAATTGGATTGAGGTCTGGACTCTGACTTGGCCACTCCAGGACACTAACTGTTGTAGCTTTCCTATGTAGCTTTGGCTTTATACTTGCGGTCACTGTCTTGCTGGAAAACAAATCTTCTCCCAAGTTGCAGTACTCTTGTAGATTGCATCAGGTTTTCCTCCCTGATTTCCTTGTATTTTGTTGCATTCATTTTACTCTCCACCTTCACAAGCCTTCCAGAGCCTGCTGCAGTGAAGCGTGATGAAGGCACCATCATGCTTCACAGTAGAGATTTTTGTTTTTGATAATGTGTGGTGTTTGGCTTATGCCAAACATAGCATTTAGTCTGATGGCCAAAAAGCTCAATTTTGGTTTCATCAGACCATAGAACCTCCTTCCAGCTGACTTCAGAGTCTCCCACATGCCTTCTGGCAAACTCTAGCTAAGATATCATGTTTTTTTCAACAGTGGCTTTCTCTTTGCTAGTAACCATGTGTGCAGAACTCACAAAATGGCACCATACAAGCTATGGATAAAATGAACTAAACACACAATACCCCCAGAGTCCTCGGGGGAGATGTGCGGGAAGAACATAACAGCAATGACCAGAACTGGAAATATGGTAACAAGATGGCTCAAGCAAACAATACCGACCAAGGAGGCATTCATTGCAAAGTGCCATTGCAGCAAAATCTGCAAAAACATCAAAGGCCTCAAGATACACCAAAGCAGGTTCAGCTGTGGAAAGAAGGCGACTCAAGTGCAACGCACGGACGCAATAGCTGGTGAGACGATGGAGAACTCCCGACAGAAAACACCCCACTGAGCTGAAGATCTCTCTGCACCCAAGGCGCCAAATACCAAAGAAGAGACCAAGTGAGTGCCCCTTTGACACTGTAATGCAGGGGTCCCCAACCACCAGGCTGCGGACCGGTACCAGTCCGCAAAGCATGTGCTACCGGGCCATGAGGAAACGATATGAGTCAGCTGCACCTTTCCTCATTCCCTGTCACGCACTGTTGAACTTGAACATAGGGTTGCCAACTGTCCCGTATCTGCCGGGACATCCCGTATATTGGGCTAAATTGGTTTGTCCCATACTGGACTGCCCTTGTCCCATATTTCCGCCGCTATGGTAGAGCGTTCCTGTGAAACCTTTCGTGCCGAAATGGCGTGAGCGAAGAAGCAATTACCATTAATTTATATGGGAAAAATTTTTGAGCGTTCCCAGACCCAACAAATAACCTAACAAATCATACCAAATAACACATAAAACCGAAAATAAATAACACCAACATATAGTGAAAGCAGGAATGATATGATAAATACACAGCCCATGTAAAGTAGAAATAATGTATGTAGAGTATAGTTGGGAAGATGAAGGCAAAACCGATTTGTGGGGGAAAAAAAAAAAAAATCGGCACGCATGCGCACAGAGGTGCCCGCTCAAGGCTTTATGGCCATGGTAGTCTTTCCTGGGCTAAAGTGTCCCGGGATTTGACTGCTACTTTTGTCCCTTATTTGGGAGTAAGAAAGTTGGCAACCCTAACTGTAAAAGACGTGTGGAGGTGAGTTTAACAGTACTTGAACACCCCCACCCCCCTACCCCTCAGTTGGCTGGTCCGCAAGAATACCGTCAATATTAAACTGGTCCGCGGTGCAAAAAAGGTTGGGGAACCCTGCTCTAATCCATTCATCAAGGAAAGAAGATCAGATGATCTAGATCATCAGACAATGTATCTTGGAAGCAGTTCGATGATGACCCGGATTACATCTTGGAAACTACATGGGCAGGACCTGTCTACAGGAAAACCCCCCTCACAGCCATTGTGTTTAATTTTGCTAAAGAGTGATTTGGCCCAATGGATAAGAAAGGGGATCATAAACCAACATGACAACCAAACAGGAGGGAAAGGGAGATTCGCCACCTGAGAAGCAAGATAAAGACCCTGGACAAACAATTCAAAAATAATTCACCTGATGAATAAGAAGGTGTCAAAGATCTAACCAGCAAACTATAGGGGCAGCTGCCCAAGCTCAGGAGGGTGGAGCAGCTATGAAAGAGAAGAAGGGAGAAAGAGAAGAAAGGAGAAAGAGAGAAGGAGAGCACAGTTTGTTAAAAATAATTCAGGTTCACTATGTCTCTTCTCAGCCAGTGAAAATCTGGCACCTTAACCAACTCAAAGCAGAAGGTGGAAGAATTTCTGCACGAACCACATAGCGATCCCCATAGGAATCAGGGACTAGAATTCAATCCAAAAGTTCCCCAACCAAGAATCCTAACAGCCAAGCTGAATGTGGCAGGAGCTCCAGGATATCATCAAGAGAGCAAAATCATCTGCTGCCCCAGGACCAAGCGGTAAACCCTACAAGGTATACAAGAAATGCCCAAAACTCCTCTGCACCTGTGGAGGTGGCTGGGGATCCCCCCCACCCCCCGAGTTTTTCTTCAGTGGGGCTCTACATAAGAACAGGCCAGCTACAGTTAACGTTGTCATTGGTAGTGGAGGAGCTCAAGGTGGCAAAGTGCAGTGTTGTGTTAACACTGAGGGGCTCTGATGACAAGCTAATAAACCAAGCAGGAGTCACAACAAGAACAGGCCAAAAGTGGGCCGCCGACTCGGCCATAGACCAGGCAGTGAGCTCCCTTCAACTTAGAGACATTATTGGCAACCCAAGCCTGGGAAAACAAGGCCTCTGCTCAGCACACTTCCAACAATGGGGGAATGCAAGTACAAATGCAATGGATAGGCGGGACACGGTCAAGGCAGATGTTCAGAACGGCAAGGATGAAAGGCAGGTATCAAAGACAGTGGAATTGGGATCGCAGGGCGCCTGGATGAAATAGGATCTTCCCAAATGCAAGATTACTTGGGCAGAGCTTTGGAGACTGCAGCCCTTCGGCATTTCTTTTCTCCTGCGGTCTGTGTATGGCACTCTCCCTACACCATCACAGCTGTACACATGGGGGCTGAGAGACAACCCTAACTGCAGGCTTTGTGGTCAGCAGGCTCACTGGCACACATACACAAGGGTGGTATAGGTGGTGTTGTCCCTTGCTGACACACTGGAGCAGAAGAGGCGTAAAAAAAGACCAGCTGGCAGAGATGCAAACAGGCAGTCATTTTCGCCAAGGAGAGGGCCATGCCAGACATATCAAAGAGGCTTAAATCCAATCTGCTGCAAACTGACAAATCATGGGAGATGAGGGTCGATGTGGGGAGGAAGCTACAGTTCTCGGAGGTGGTGCTAACCACACTTCAACCAGCCATTGTACTGTGGTCCACTGAAGACAAGAAAATCATCCTGGTGGAACTCACAGTACCAAGGGAAGAAGGATGCGGGGAGGCTCACAAGAGGAAGGTCCTATAGTACCAGTCCTTAGTGCAGGAGTGCAGGGACAAATGATGGCAGACATGGCTATTCCCCATGGAGATTAGCTGGAGAGGGTTCCTGGCAAGATCAACATGGAGTTTGCTGTCTGCTCTGGGCCAACAAGAACCAAGCAGCTCGAAGGATGGGGGAAGAAGCAGAAAGAGTTTCTTGCTGGATATGGAGCAGGAGAGAGGAGCTGAACTGGATGTTGGGAGCAGACAGGCAGTGACTTGACCACCACTGCTGATACTGCAAATCCTCTTCTATCTGAATGACACTTTCCATGATATATGAGTTTTGAGGCACTGTGTCATCAACTATAAGCACACTGTCTGTTGGGAGGAAATTGCATTTTATACCTAACTATTTCTGACATTTCTGTAACTGTGGTAAGTACTCCTGACCAACTGTTTCCAAAAAAGAATATGACATGTATTGGACCCTGTTTCCATCCATGACAAACATAAATGTCTTCCTTTTGGAACTCTCCCGGTGGTTACGATGGTAAAATCTTCAGAAGCAACAGATGGTTAGGTGTTAGTGCTTCCAAATCATTGGAATCAGAGGATGCCTTAGTAATTGGATGACCACTGATAATAGCCTCTACTTCACAAAGGACTGTGTAAAAACCCTCATTGTCAAGATTCTGTACCTTCACAGTGGAAGTGAGAACCTTTCACAGAAACCTGATCAATCTTTCCCACACTCCTCCAAGATATAAACCAGCCAGGGGAAGGGGGGGGGGGGGTAAATATCCACTTTATTCCTTTCTGAAAAAGGACGTCACTGATCTGTGAATAATTCCACTTCTCAATGGCTTCTTGAAACTCACGCTCTACTCCAACAAAGTTTGTTGCATTATCAGAGTGTAGTTCATGAACCGGTCCTCATCTTGCTACATTGAATTGAATTGACTCTATTTCTTTCATCCTTCACATACATGAGGAGTAAAATTCTTTACGTTACGTCTCCATCTAAATGTGCAATCATAGTAATTTATAATAATTTATAATAAATATAACAGTCAATGTAACATAGCAATACACTCAAATCAACATGAGTTAATCAGTCTGATGGCCTGGAGGAAGAAGCTGTCCCAGAACCTGTTGGTCCTGGCTTTTATGCTGTGGTACCGTTTCCCGCATAGTAGCAGCTGGAATAGATTGTGGCTGGGGTGACTTGGGTCTCCAATGATCCTTCGGACCCTTTTCTCACACCTGTCTTGGTAAGTGTCCTGAATTATGGGAAGTTCACAACTACAGATGTGCTGAGCTGTCCGCACTGCTCTCTGCAGAATCCTACGATTAAAGAAGGTACAGTTCCCATACCAGGCAGTGATGCAGCCAGTCAGGATGCTCTCAACTGTGCCCCTGTAAAAAGTTCTTAGGAGTTGGGGTCCCATACCAAACTTCCCCAACTGTCTGAGGTGAAAGAGGCACTGTTATGCCTTTTTCACCACACAGTTGGTGTGTACAGACCATGTGAGGTCCTCGATGATGTGTATGTTGAGGAACTTAAAGCTGTTCACCCTCTCAACCCCAGATCCATTGACATCAATAGAGGTTAGCCCCTCTCCATTCCTCCTGTAATCCACAACCAGTTATAGAGCTTCGAAGTGCGTTAATGATGGAATCTGTGTCTAAAAAAGACGCCACTTCAATGTGAACAACTCAAGTAGCCAGACAGGTAAATATGACCCCAATACAGCTTCGCTGTACTCCTACTCTTCACCTCAAAAGGTCCAAAGTAGTCTACTCCTACACATCAACGGAGGTTCACTGGGAGAGACCCTGTCCAGAGGTAGCTCTGCCGCGTGCTGGAGCTGTGTGAGACTGTTGACAAACAACACACTTAGATAGGATTCTTCTTAAAGCTGTACTAGTGCCAGGAGTCCGGTATTTATGCTGCAATCTGGATAACATATGATTACATCTACTATATCCCACCTCTTGATGCACATGCCTCAGAATGATGTCTCTGATATGAAGCTCCTTTGCCAATGTAACAGGATGTTTAGACTCTTCAGGCATGGTTGCCCTACTAAGTCATCTACCAACTCTTAAGACACCATCTTCAAGTATTGGATTGAGCTTGAAAATACGGCTACTACTTTTCACACTTTCTCCCTTTTGTAAACATGAGAATTCAATCTAGGAATCTCTTTCTTTGGATGCAGTCAATGATTTCCATTTCAGCCTCTCTGACTTCTTCCACCGAGAGACAACCTCGGCTGATCTGAACCTTTGGCCTTCTCAATTTCTCTCTCCAAAAAATTCCCTTGTTTTTCTTCATCCAAGTCGGATTGAGCAAGAACAATGTTCAATTACTTCTCCTTCAGACTAAGAAACAAGAACAGTTTCTTAAATCTAAAAATCCTGGCCACTGTCTCCCTCAGGGTCCAAATCAAGAAGTGTTGGATTATACATGTTACTGTGTCCACCTCCTCTTCAATCTGCATGGCATTCATTTCAACACTTCACTTGACTTCTGGATCATCTAGCAGGAGTTCTCAAGAACAATCGGGATTCACAGGCCATTCCCTTTCAGGTTGAAGAAGATACTGAGGCCCCGACACCCATAACTCATTCTTCAGGAATACCTTCACCTTAAACCCTCTAGAGGCCTCATCTGCCAGATTGTTTGAAATGTTTACATACCTCCATTGAGATGCCTGTGAAACCTGAAGAATTTCTGAAACCGTTTGCAAAGAATTTTCATTCTTGATATACTTCAGCGCAGTACTATCAGTCCAAAAAACAGAGTCATGAAGTTCCATGTGCAACTCTTTCCTCCACACGTCCATACAGTTTGCCAACTGTAGCTCCAGTGAGCAGTGAGCTCCAAAAAAGGGATAGAAACTGACTTCAATGGAGTTACCCTAGATTTTCCCACGATAAAAATACTGTGCACCACAGAGTGTATGTTGTGCAAAAATATGTAGGTCGCAGCTCCATAGCCAACTTTGCTTGCATCTGTAAAGTTATGTAACTGCAGCAGTGACTTCTCCAAAATCCAGCGGCTTCAAACATCTAACAACCTTGAATTCTTCCAACTGGCAGAGTTCTTCCAGCCAGCTTGTCCACTCATGAGCAACTAATGTTGCTATATTGATATCTCATCTAAAATCTTCCTTACATAGATCTTGTAGGATCTTCTTAGCAGATAGCACCACCAGACTCAAGATTCTTAAGGATGATAGGTGGAACCCTTTCTGGTGAGTGGTCTACCATGGATCATGATCCTAAATTTCAAAGTATCAGAATGAATTCACCATTGCACACCCAGTACTCTCTCCACCAAAGGTATATCTTGATCCAAATCCAAATTATTCATGTCTTTCGCTCTTTGCTCTTTTGGTAGCACGGCAGCAATACTACATCTGTTGCTTATTTACTTTGTGAGTCGAAAGCCACAAGGCAGTCATCAACATGGAAGCGATGCAAAACCTTATTCACCATCTCACGGCTGAACTTTTCTTCATTGTTTTCTGCGCATTTCCTAAGGGCCAAATTGGCACAGCTCGGTGATGACATTGTTCCAAAGAGATGTACAACTATATCTTGGCTGAGGTCACCATAAGGCCATGGGAGAAACCTCAGCAAATCTGCACCTTCTGTTGGTACTTTAATCCGATGAAACATTGTTTCAATATCTGCCATAATCACCACTGTGGCCTACATGCAAGTGCTAGAAAAGGTGTTTGGCACGATGGGAAGCCCACTGGAGCTCATGACGGGGTTTTAGAACAGGTGTCAGGAGAAGGGGGAGAAGCTTTCTGCCTACATTTTTTAGTTAGAGAGGCAACTAAATTGCTTGAGGCGTAGAGGGACCATTCAGACGGCTGAGGTGGATCAGCTAGGAATGGACCAAATAGCAAAAGGTGCCCAGTCCCAGGATCTGATCCCTTGGGGCCTCCGACTGTCTCATAAGACCTGCCCCCCCTCCCCCCACCGTTTGTTGAACTGATCAGAGAAGTATGAAAGGAAGAGAATATGTCAGAGGCACAGGGAGGCTCCGTCAGCAGGGTACAGTCCTCGGTAGTAGCCCCCTGCGTTGAAGTGACCACGGATAGCCAACCCCAGGGAGCGGTAAAGGAGATCGTGGCAGAGTTGAGAACTGAGATGTCCCGGTTGTTATTAGCGGCTGTGGTCCCCCTGTACAATGGAGCTGATAGGGAGGCAGATGCCCAAAGGGCACAGACTATGCAGCGGGCTGCTAGTGGCCAGGGTCCCTCGAGAAGTGAAGCAGCCGGTATTGTCCATTATAACTGTGGTGAAGAGGGACACCAGGCGGGAGTGTGAACGATGCGAAACCCCTCGGAGAGTGAGCCCCCAGGTACCTAAGCAGAGAGAGACATTGGGAAACTTACAAGAGACCCAGTGACGGAACAGCCTGGCATCTCGGGGGGAACACATTCCCAGCAATATATCAAGGAACACCCTAAAGCAAAAACTCTATTCCTGAAGGCTTAGTGGGGCCAAGCTCCAGTGTATCGCTATGGATAGAGGTATTTATGTTAGAATCATACTTGACACAGGCTCGCAGGTCCCTTTGCTGCACCATTCATTTTACAAACAGTATTTGACGCATTTATCATTTACCATTGATACCACTCAGATCTGGGGTCCTAGTGCAGGTGATCATCCGTATGATGGTAATTTGTCAGAGAAGCTGGAGTTTTTGGAGGCAGATGTGGGAGTGGCTGAGGTCCTTGATACATTAGCGATGGTTTGTCCACAACCCGTTGAGAAAGGCAGGGTTTCAATTCTTGTGGAAACAAATACTCCTATTGTGAGGAGGCTAATGGGGGCTTGTAAGAGACAGCTTTCTGAAAACAATGTCCATTCACCCGGTGTTTCGAACTGCTTTTGAGGAAGTGTGTGACCATACTGGGGCAGATAATGACCTTAGATGAGGGACTGTGTGGTTCACCCAGACAAAATCAATCATATTACAGCCTGGAGAAGTAGCGAGATTGATGGGAGACCCCAAATTTCCCGAAATGCCTGAGGCCGAGGCCCTCGGTGAATGCTCTGGAAGACTACGAAGAGGAGTTGGGCTCACCTGCTGGGGCATTCTGAGGCCCAAACTGCAGAAGCCCTTGGTTGTACAAGCGAACAGGATGGCAGTGATTGTCAGGAACACTACAAAGAGAGAGGTCACCTTCAAGTGGGGAATGTCCCTGGCGCACTTCTTCTTGGTGACGGTAATGTCTACTGTCCATAAGATATAGGAGCAGAAGTAGGCCATTCGGCCCATCGAGACAGCTCCGCCATTCAATCATGGGCTGATCCACTTCGTCCAGTCATCCCCACTCCCCTGCTTTACCCCACACCATTTGATGCCCTGGCTAATCAAGAACATATCTATTTCTGTGTTAAATACACCCAATGACTTGGCCTTCACAGCCGCTCGTTGCAACAAATTCCACAGATTTACCACCCTCTCACTAAGTTCTCAGTTCTAAAAGGACGTCCCTCAATCCTGAAGACATGCCCTCTTTTCCTAGAAACCCCTACCATGGGAAATAACTAATTTGTTCAGGCCTTTTAACATTTGGAATGTTTCTATGAGGTCCAGGAAGGAGGTCCAGAGGTCATGATACATATTGGTACCAATGACATAGGTAGGAAAAGGGAGGAGGTCCTAAAAACAGACTACAGGCAGTTAGGAAGAAAGTTGAGAAGCAGGATCTCAAAGGTAGTAATCTTGGGATTACTGCCTGTGCCACGTGACAGTGAGTATAGGAATAGAATGAGGTGGAGGATAAATGCGTGGCTGAGGGATTGGAGCAGGGGACAGGGATTCAGATTTCTGGATCATTGGGACCTCTTCTGGGGCAGTTGTGACCTGTACAAAAAGGACGGGTTGCACTTGAATCTGAGGGGGACCAATATCCTGGTGGGAACAGACAAGTTAGGGAAACGCTTAATTGGAATAAGGGGAAATATGAGTTTATCATGCAGGTACAATGAAGCATAAATTAGAAACAGGTGTTCTCAGGGAAACGTACAGAAGAAATGTGGCAAATGTTCAGGGGATATTTGTGTGGGGTTCTGCATAGATACATTCCAATGAGACAGGGAAAGGATGGTAGGGTACAGGAACCATGGTGTACAAAGGCTGTTATAAATTGAGTCAAGAAGAAGAGTTTACGAAAGGTTCAAAAAACTAGGTAATGATAGGGATCTAGAAGATTATAAGGCTAGCAGGAAGGAGCTTAAGAATGAAATTAGAAGAGCCAGAAGGGGCCATGTGTAGGCCTTTGGCGGACAGGATTAAGGAAAACCCCGAGGCATTCTACAAGTATGTGAAGAGCAAGAGGATAAGATATGAGAATAGGATCAATCAATGTGACAGTGGAAAAGTGTGTATGGAACCGGAGGAGATGGCAGAGATACTTAATGAATACTTTGCTTCAGTATTCACTACGGAAAAGGATCTTGGCGATTGTAAGGATGACTTGCAGTGGACTGAAAAGCTTGAGCATGTAGATATTAAGGAAGAGGATGTGCTGGAGCTTTTGGAAAGCATCCAGTTGGATAAGTCACCAGGACCGGACCAGGACCAGGACCCCAGGCTACTGTGGGAAGTGAGGGAGGAGATTGCTGAGCCTCTGGCGATGATCTTTGCATCATCAATGAGGATGGGAGAGGTTCCGGAGGATTGGAGGGTTGCGGATGTTGTTCCCTTATTCAAGAAAGGGAGTAGGGTTAGCCCAGGAAATTATAGACCAGTGAGTCATATTTCAATGGTTGGTAAATTGATGGAAAAGATCCTGAGAGGCAGGAATTAGCAACATTTGGAGAGGCATAATATGATTAGAAATAGTCAGCGTGGCTTTGTCAAAGGCAGTTTGTGCCTTACGAGCCTGATTGAACTTTTTGAGGATGTGACTAAACACATTGATGATGGTAGAGCCATAGATGTAGTGTATATGGATTTTAGCAAGACATGTACAAAATGATGAGAGGCATTGATCCTGTGGATAGTCAGAGGCTTTTTCCCAGGGCTGAAATGGCTAGCAGGAGAGGGAAAAGTTTTAAGGTGCTTGGAAGTAGGTACAGAGATGTCAGAGGTAAGTTTCTTACACAGAGAGTAGTGAGTGCGTGAAACAGGCTGCTGGCGGTGGTGGTGGAGGAGGAAATGATAGGGTCTTTTAAGAGACTTCTGGATGGATACATGGAGCTTAGAAAAATAGAGGGCTATAGGTAAGCCTAGATAGTTCTAAGGTAAGGACATGTTCAGCACAGTTTTGTGGGCTGAAGGGCCTGTATTGTGCTGTAGGTTTTCTATGTTTCTATCCCCCCTCATTGTCCTGAACTCCAGGGAATACAGCCCAAGAGCCGCCAGATGTTCCTCATACAGTAACCCTTTCATTCCTGGAATCATTCTCGTGAGTCTTCTCTGAACCCTCTCCAATATCAGTATATCCTTTCTAAAATAAGGAGCACAAAACTGCACGCAATACTCCAAGTGTGGTCTCACGAGTGCCTTATAAAGCCTCAACATCACTTCCTGGCTCTTATATTCTATACTTCTAGAAATGAATGCCAACTTTGCATTCGCCTTCTTCACAACTGACAACCTGCAGGTTAATCTTTAGAGTATCTTGCACAAGGACTCCCAAGTCTCTTTGCATGTCTGTATTTTGAATTCTCTCCCCATCTAAATAATAGTCTGCCTGTTTATTTCTCCCACCAAAGTGCACGAACGTACACTTTCCAACATTGTATTTCATTTGCCACGTCTTTGCCCATCCCCCTAAACTATCTAAGTCTCCCTGCAGGCTGTCTGTTTCCTTAACACTATCCACTCCTCCACCCATCTTTGTATCATCGGCAAATTTAGCCACAAATCCCTTAATACCATAGTCCAAATCATTGACAGACATCGTAAAAAGTAATGGTCCCAACACCGACCCCTGGGGAACTCCACTGGTAACCGGCAGCCAGCCAGAATAGGATCCCTTTGTTCCCACTCTCTGTTTTCTGCCGACCAGCCAATGCTCCACCCACACTAGTAACTTCTCTGTAATTCCATGGGCTCTTATCTTGCTAAGCAGCCTCATGTGCAGCACCTTGTCAAAGGCCTTCTGAAAATCCAAGTACACCATGTCTACTGCATCCCCTTTGTCTACCCTGCTTGTAATTTTCTCAAAGAATTGCAGTAGGTTTGCCAGGCAGGATCTTCCTTTCAGGAAACTATGCTGGCTTTGGCCTATCTTGTCAAGTGCCTCCAGGTACGCTGTAATCTCATCCCTAACAATCGATTCCGACAACTTCCCAACCATTGATGTCAGGCTAACAGGTCTACAGTTTCCTTTCTGACGCCTTTGTGGAAGTTGAAGGAAGCTAAGATCATTACTGAGTCCAGAAGCCCCTGTGCGTCCCCAACAGTAGTGGCCAGCAAGAAGAATGAGAAGGTACAAATGTGTGTGAACTATAGGACTCTGAACAGGCGTAACGTGCCCAACCAGTATACAGTCCAGAGGATTGAAGACACACTGGTCTGTCTGAGTGGTGCAAAGTGGATCCGTGTGCTGGACTTGAGGAGTGGATATTACTAGATCCCCATGAGTGAGGCTGACTGAGAGAAGACAGCATTTATATGTCCACTGGGATTCTTCCAGTTCGAAAAGATGCCCCAGGGCATATCAGGAGCCCCTGCGACTTTCCAACGAGTCATGGAGAAAACGGTGGGGGATATGAACTTTCTTGAGGTATTGGTGTATTTGGATGACCTCACAGTGTCTGGATCCACCTTGGAGGAACATGAAGTGAGGCTAATGAAGGTACTGTGCTGCCTGAAAGCTGAAGGTTTAAAACTTTCGCTGGACAAATGCCAGTTCTGCAATACATCTGTCAGGTATGTTGGACACATAGTCTCACGGAATGGAGTAGCTATGACTCCATCTAAGATAGAGGCAGAAACCACATGGCCAAGGCCCCAGACTGTAAGCGCTCTGCGCTCGTTCCTTGGGCTCTGTGGGTACCATCTGAGGTTCTGAAAAGAGGATGCTGTCCAAGTTGCATGCCATCTTGGACAATGTCTCCCATCCACTACATAAAGTACTGGTTGGGCACAGGAGTACATTCAGCCAGAGACTCATTCCACCGAGATGCAACACAGAGCGTCACAGGAAGTCATTCCTGCCTGTGGCCATCAAACTTTACAACTCCTCCCTTGGAGGGTCAGACACCCTGAGCCAATAGGCTGGTCCTGGACTTATTTCCCAGCATAATTTACATATTACTATTCAATTATTTATGGTTTTATTACTATTTAATTATTTATGGTGCAACTGTAATGAAAACCAATTTCCCCCGGGATCAATAAAGTATGACTATGACTATGACTGTGGTTCGCGAAGGGCTATGTGAAAGTTGAGTCACCCTTTAAATCAGCTTCTGTGTGGTTACCCTCCCTTGGAGAAGAAAGGGAGGAGGACAAAAGGAGAGGAGGGTAAAGAATATCTTTACCCTGCTGAGCCTTTTGGAGCAAGGTGGGATACGAAACGTGAAGAGGCCTTAAAGTCGCTGAAGGAGCTGCTGACACAGGCGCCTGTGCTGGCTTTGGCAAACTCCCGATTGCTGTATGTACCGCATATGGATGGCAGCAGAAAGAGCTTTGGAGGTGTCCTGTATCAGATACAGGGCACAGGGTTGAGACCTGTTGCGTTTGTCAGCCAGAGTCTGTCACCCTCTGAGAAAAGCTATCCACGCACAAGTTGCAGTTCCCGGCACTGAAATGGGCTGTGGTGGATAAGTTAAGTGACTACTCCTATGGTGCCAAGTTCGAGGTAAGGACAGACAATCCCTACCTTACATCCTGACCTCAGCGAAACTGAATGCCACAGGCCATCAGTGGTTGGCGATGTTGTCTGCCTATGATTTCAGCCTGATACTAATGCTGATGCTTTGTCACGACGTGTGCATGAAGTGCTGGATAGGGATAAAGAGTGGGAGAGTGTTTTTCCCCAGGAGTGAAAGCCATGTGCCAGTTTTCCATCACGGTGAAGGCAAGGGCAGGATCAAGCAAAAGATCAATTGGGAGCTTCTGATGGCGTCATTCCACAAGCTTACTGTAACCTGACTGCTCTAAAGACAAACAGTTGCCAGAATTGAGTCCTGGGGAAGTGGCAGCTGCTCAGCAAGATGACCCAGGCGTTGGTACCATTTGGTCAGCGGTCAAAAAGAGAGACATAGCCCAAGCGGAGAAGATGAAACATGCTGAGATGCCTCCATTACTGAGAGAATGGCCCAGATTTGAGTTGAGGAACCAGATCCTATACCGGGTCACATCACATCCGACCCAGCCTCGACATTCCCAGCTGGTTCTGCCTGAGAAATATCGGAGGGTTGTGTAGAAGTCACTTCATGATGATTCTAGACATTTGGGGGTTGAAAAGACCTATGGGTTGCTCAGAGATCAGTTTTACTGGCCCCGAAAGAAGCCGGAGGTTGAAGAGTAATGCAAGTCGTACATTCGATGCATACGCAGGAAGACACTGCCTATGAGGTCCGCTCCGTTGTCCCACTTGCAGTGTGTGGGTCCCCTTGACCTGGTGTGTATGGATTTCCTGTCAATAGAGCCAGATACCAGCAACATGGTGAATGTCTTAGTCATTACAGATCACTACATCAGATATGCACAAGCTTTCCTTACCAAGGATCAGAGGGTGTCCACAGTGGCCAAAGCATTGTGGGAGAAGTATTTCATTTATAATGGCCTTCCCAGGTGGATACATAGTGATCAGGGATGGGATATCAAGAGTAGGCTTATACATGAGTTACTGAGCATGCTTGGAGTTGAGAAGTCGAGGACTATGCCTTATCACCCGCAGGGTGATCCCCAGCCCAAGAGGTTTAATCAGAACCTTGGAGATCAGCAAAAAGAACGAGTGGAGTCAACAAATTGGACATCTGGACCACCGCTACAACTGTACACAAAATGACGCTACCGGATACTCGCCATATTATCTGATATTTGGGTGCAAGGGAAGGTTGCCCATTGACCTTTGTTTTGAGACTGGCAAGGAAGATCTACTACCAAAGACTTATCTGAAGTATGTGCCTGATATGAGAAGGGAGCTGAAAAAGGCTTATGAATTAGCTAAGGCTGCAGCTGCCAAGGAGAATCAAGGAAATAAGAGGAGGCATGATCAAAAGTTTAGGTTCTCCCAAATCCTGCCAGGAGACCGGGTCCTCTTAAGAGATTTGGGGCTACCTGGGAAGTATAAGTTGACTGACCATTGGGCAGCTAAGCCCTACGTAGTGGAGAGTCAGGTGCAAAATGTAGCAGTTGTCTGGGTGAAACCAGAGGATAGGAATGGGCCTGTCAAGATTCTCCATCAGAACCACATTTTACCTCTGGGACAAGAGGTGCATGTTGATCTGGAGCTTGACCTTGGTCCCGACTTCTAGTAAGAGAACTCTACGGCAACATGGAGAGACTGAAGGACCAACAGCAGGAAAGATTAGATCGGCTCCCCGCCCCTGAATGGGATACGTACTCGGAGAATGAGGAAATCGGGGTGTGGTATATGCTGCCTTTTGCTAACTCCCCACTGATTAAGGAAGAGATTCCCAATCTTTTTCAGAGGCAGGTGAAATTGGGGGGACTATCCATGGTAGGCTGGGTTTCAGTAGGACCATGAAGGGGATGAAGTGGAGCTCAGCCACGTGGCAGAGGGGTCTGAGTTGCAGGAGGCACGAGTAATAGACTGGCATAGGCCTCGCCATGTAAACCAGACATATCCCAAGGTGTGTCTGAAACTGAAGAAGTAGATGATGGGGTAAGGAGGTCTCAAAGAATCAGGAGACCCCAGATAGGCTGGCCTATGTAGCACCGGGGGAACAGAGTGCAACAGATATCCCCCTAGTGACATATGTCACTACCCTTTACAATTAGATTAGAGGTTCTGGCATCACAAAATTCCTTTGAAAATGGTGTTATTATTGATGGGATGATAAATTATTTCAAAATCATGAAGACATGGCTATTTTGGTGGGGAGAGAGTGTAATGCCCTGGTTCATATTTTTTACTGTTATGCTGTTTGGTATTTCATTTTGTGCTGTTCTGTGCGAGCTGCTTGTTTTCTGCTTACGTTTGGGTTACTGCTGAAAATGAGAGATAGGAGAATTGTGTGCCATCCAATTAGAATGGTCAAATTAAGGGGAGGTTTCACTGGTGAGGGACACTAAGGTTGGGCTTGGGGCTTTTATGAGAGAGAGATGATGATAGAAGACACCAGAGAGAAGAAGTCATAGGACTTGACCTGGAGTGGGGCTGTGATTCGACGAAGCCCGGAGTGATCGATGGAGGATAGGCGACGCAGAAACCGTGAGCTCCAACTTGTGCTGTTTCATTAAAATGGGCCCTTCCTTTGTTCTTTCTTTACTAACCCTTTTGTCAAATTAAGAATTATAAAGCTAAATCTTTTAATTATATGCAGTATACTGTCTGTTATTTCATGGCACTCAATTGTAACAGGGTAATGAATTACACAGCATCCACACAAACAAGGGGTTTTGGGGTGGGCTCGCGCCTCAATCTCAAATGTTTGGCGGGACAGAGATTTTCTTCCCTAGACTTACTCAGCCAAGGAAACCGGAGTGATTCATGTATATTCCCAGATCCTGGGTCTGTAGCAATCTTTACTTGCCTTTCAATAAAACCAACAATGTCAATGAAAGTAGGCTTACAGTTGTGCCTTTCTGGCAGCTTACAGACCACTGTTCCCCATTTATCCCTAAGCATATAGGCCATTTTTAAAATAATAATCAATATATATTAGTAGGCATGTCCAGTTCACACATGTACTGTACTTCTTCCATGGCACTGCAACAGCCTCTAAGAAAAAGTCTGTAGTCTTAAAGAGCTTTCATGTCTTCAGATTTGATAGGTCCCCAAGAAAGAGCTTTTTGCATGTAGGCAGATGCAATTTTCTATTCATTACCAGATGTTCTTGTAGAAAAGCCTTAGTTTTTACATATCCTTTCTTAGGGTCGACATGCTGGCAACTTCTGACAAGTTTTCTGGGGGGGCCTTTAGTATACTGTTCAAGGAAATAGAGGCAGTCATTATAGCTGTCTGTCTTGCCTTCAACACTTTTCTGAAAAGCCTTTATGAATGCATGATAGTGCAATGGATCACCATTGAAGATTTGAATCTCTTTTTAAGGCAAAGATGAGATATGTTGTTGTGCCAATAAGGTTGATGTTTTATTTTGTTCCCTCATGATATCACTGATACTGTATTGACCTTTATCAACTGAAACAAGAGTGCTTCCATGCTGTAATGTGGATGTCCCAATGAACCCTTCAAGTTGTTGGATATGACATAGGTTCAGAGTGCCTCATTAGTGCAGGCTGAGAGTAAGTATCCTGAACTACCACTTGGGGGTCTTCTTCATGTTTCACAAACACTTGAGGAACAAATGAGTCAACATTAACATTTAGTGTTTTTGTTTTCCTTTGTGCCTTTTCAATATAGGAATTCACACCATAGGACTGTTCTGCTGGAGCACTTTTAACATTCTCTACACTTGAAGCCCTTAGCACATTAACTTTAACCATAACTCTTCCTGCAATTTAAGCCGCTCCTTCCTTTTGCATAGTTGCTCTTACCTTTTCCATAGGTGCTCCTCTTGCTCTTGCAGTGCATGTTTGTCCTTCAAATTAATGCAGCTAAATCAGCCTCTGTTTTAATGCATGCAGAGGAGGTATTAGATACTGACGATTTCTTTCCAGCAACACAGCTTTGAACACTGACATTTGACATACTGTGGCTCAGTTTCACATCATCTTGTGGGTCATCTGCTATACGTGTCGTCAAAACATGCCTTGCAATTTGACAAACATTGTCGGATGGAAGGTGAAACACATATTCACTTGCTGCAGCAACATGACCTTCAATGTAACATGTTTGGGTCTCAATCTTTGCTACCAAACTTTGACAAACGTTCATTCTGTTTCTCTTATTTGTCCTTGGGAAGTAATGACATGACTATTTGATGTTGCTTAGCAACAGCTTCACAGAGCCCTGACTTGAGGGTCGTTGACGTGAGTTCCATGCTTCAATTCACTCATATTACTTTCTCCTTATTGAGCATTTGCAATTAAATTTTTGTTCACCCACAGAATATTTGGAACACCCACTGGTGATATTCTGTTCAATAAATGTAGGCAACAAACTGCGCATCCACAGTGTTTAAACCAGCCCAAACAAATGGAGTTCAATTCAAACGTTGGCAACTGGGACAATGTTTCAACACTTCAATATAATAAAGTGACGAACCCTCAGGCAATCACCATGCAATCACGCAACAGTCCACAATGGACAGGTATCGCTGACTATTGCAAACTGTGTTCAAACTACAAATACACAGCGTGAATCAACAAAAGATCATAGATAATCCTACCGCACACTGCTCTAGTTTCACCAACAGAGGCAATCCTTTGCCATAGACAGGTCTTCACTTCATATAACTATTTTCAAAATGTTGTGGTTACTTGAAAACAAATGAAAACTGCTGAGAGACTGAGTACAGGAATTGATACTGTATGACACGCTTCCAAATAACTGAGTTCCAAAACAAGAAGAGAATGCTCGTTCCTCTATTACAAAACCAGCAAAGACAGACAATGTTATAGCGAATAAAACTAATGAAACCAGTTTAGCAATCTAGCGAAATAAGAGAAATTAGTGTTCAAATTAGCATAATTAGAGTACTTAAGCAGTCAACAAAAATCATCTTTCCAGGTTCATTCCCTCTCAATTAATCTAAGTTAACTAACAAGGACAAAGAACATATACATGAATAGACTCATTTGTTTCTACCATACCACAACCCACATGACAAATTACCATGACTCATAATAAATGTGCAACAAATACAATACATGTACCTAAAAATAGATACATGGCCCCTACGGGGTCCATGCATGAAATGTCTTTTAAATCTTAAAAAAGATACCTAATGTCTCTATATTGTCTTTCTTTATACCAAATTGCTGCCAGGCTAGTTATGCTCAGGTCATTTGGATCTACTTGCAATCTAATCATCAGTCATCAGAAGGACCTTGCTGGATTGCCAGCAAAATGAAAATTTAAACATTTACCTAATTTGAGACCTGTAGAATTCAAAGTCCTTTTTACCAGAATTACTATTAACTTTTGGAACCGAATAACTTAACTAGAGTTTTGCTACCAGCTGTACAATGGCCAAAAATTCAAATTTCATCAGAAAAGTACCTTGAGAATGCCCAGTATATGTTCACAGTTCACGGCTTATACGATTGTCTAGATCAGGGATCTATGATAGTCCAATAACTGGGAGGGTATAAAGGTTATGTTTTCAGTGGATGAGATAGTCTTACAGACTGCCCAGCGTCATAACTAGTGTCACAGCTGCAGAAAAGGAGGAAGTCATGGAGGGATTGTCTATGAGTCTCTGTGGGTGGAAGTTAGAAACAGGAAGGGGTCAATAACTCTACTCGGTGTTTTTTTATAGACCACCCAATAGTTACAGGGACATCGAGGAGCAGATAGGGAGACAGATTTGGAACAATGCCGTAATAACAGGGTTGTCGTGATGGGGGATTTTAATTTCCCCAATATTGATTGGCATCTCCCTAAAGCAATGGGTTTGGATGGGGTGGAGTTTGTTAGGTGTGTTCAGGTCAATTTCCTGACACAGTATCTAGGTAAGTCTACAAGAGGAGAAGCTGTCCTAAATCTGGTATTGGGAAATGAACCTGGTCAGGTGTCAGATCTCTCAGTGGGAGAGCATTTTGGAGATAGCGATCATAATTCTTTCTCCTTTACCGTAGCATTGGAGAGAGATAGGAACAGACAAGTTAGGAAAGCACTTAATTGGAGTAAGGGGAATATGAAGCTATCAGGCAGGAACTTGGAAGTATAAATTGGGAACAGATGTTCTCATGAAAATGTATGGCAGAAATCTGGCAAATATTCAGGGGATATTTGCATGGTGTTCTGCACAGGTACATTCCAATGAGACAGGTAAAGGATGGTAGGGTAGAGGAACTGTGGTGTACAAAGGCAGATGAAAATCTAGTCAAGAAGAAAAGCTTACAAAAGGTTCAAAAAACTAGGTAATGATAGAGATCTAGAAAATTATAAGGCTGGCAGAAAGGAGCTTAAGAATGAAATTAGGAAAGCCAGAAGGGGTCATGAGAAGGCCTTGGCAAGCAGGAAAACCCCAAGGCACTCTACAAGTATGTGAAGAGCAAGAGAATAAGACACGAGAGAATAGGACCAATCAAGTGTGACAGTTGAAAAGTGTGTACAGAACCGAAGGTTTGCTTCAGTATTTACTGTGGAAAAGGACCTTGATGATTGTAGGGATGACTTACAGCAGGCTGAAAAGCTTGAGCAAATAGACATTAAGAAATAGGATGTGCTGGATCTTTTGGAAAGCATCATGTTGGACCAAGTCACCGGGACCGGATGAGGCTACTGTGGGAGGTGAGGGAGGAGATTGCTGAGCCTCTGGCAATGATCTTTGCATCATCAATGGGAACAAGAGAGGTTCCAGAGGACTGGAGGGTTGCAGATGCTGTTCCCTTATTCAAGAAAGGGAGTAGAGATAGCCCAGGAAATAATAGACCAGTGAGTCTTATTTCAGTGGTTGATAAGTTGACGGAGAAGATCCGGAGAAGCAGGATTTAGGAACATTTGGAGAGGCATAATATGATTAAGAATAGTCGGCATGGCTTTATCAAAGGCAAGTCGAGCCTTACGAGCCTGACTGAATTTTTTGAGGGTGTGACTAAACACATTGATGAAGGTAGAGCAGTAGATATAGTGTATATGGATTTCAGCAAGGCATTTGCCGAGGTAACCCATGCAAGGCTTATTGAGAAAGTAAGGAAGCATGGGATACAAGGGAACATTGCTTTGTGGATCCAGAACTGGCTTGCCCACAGTAGGCAAAGAGTGGTTATAGACGGGTCATATTCTGCATGGAGGTTGGTGACCAGTGGTGTGCCTCAGGAATCTGTTCTGGGGCTCCTACTCTTCGTGATTTTTTTATAAATGACCTGGATGAGGAAGTGGAGGGATGGGTTAGTAAATTTGCTGATGACACAAAGGTTGGGGAGTTGTGGATAGTGTGGAGGGCAGTCAGACGTTACAGCGGGACATCGATAGGATGCAAAAATGGGCTGAGAAATGGCAGATGGAGTTCGACCCAGAAAAGTGAGAGGTGGTTCATTTTGGTAGGTCAAATATGATGGCAGAATATAGCATAAATGGTAAGACTCTTGGCAGTGTGGAGGATCAGAGGGATCTTGGGGTCCGAGTCCATAGGACACTCAAAGCTGCTGCACAGGTTGACTGTGTGGTTAAGAAGGTGTATGGTATATCATCAACCGTAGGACTGAGTTCAGGAGCCGAGAGGTAATGTTACAGCTATATAGGAACCTAGTCAAGACTCCACTTGGAATATTGTATTCATTTCTGGTCTCCTCACTACAGGAAGGATGTGGAAACTATAGAAAAGGTGCAGAGGAGATTTACAAGGATGTTGCCTGGATTGGCAAGCATGTCTTATGAGAATAGGTTGAGTGAACTTGGCCTTTTCTCCATGGAGCGACGTAGGATGGGAGGTAACCTGATAGAGGTGTATAAGATGATGAGAGGCACTGATCGTGTGGATAGTCAGAGGCTTTTTCCCAGGGCTGAAATGGCTAACACAAGAGGACACAGTTTTAAGGTGCTTGGAAGCTGGTACAGAGGAGATGTCAGGGGTAGATTTTTTACGCAGAGAGTGGTGAGTGCATGGAATGGGCTGCCATCGACGGTGGTGTAGGCAGATATATTAGGGTCTTTTAAGAGGCTCCTGGATAGGTACATGGAGCTTAGTAAAATAGTGGGCTCTGGGTAGCCCGAGATAATTTCTAAAGTACATGTTCCGCACAGCGTTGTTGTGTCTAATATTTTCTATGTTCTATGTTAGCATAATGGGATTGACCCAGTTGACATTTCGGGGCGAAGCCTTTCATCAGGGTCTTGGCATGAAAGGTTGACTGTTCATTCATTTCTATAGATGCTGCCTTGCCTGCTTAGTTCCTCCAGCATCTGTATGTGTTGCTCTGGATTTCCAGGATCTGCAGTATCTCTTGTATTTATATTGATATTTTGGAGAGGAAGAGGCTGAACAGAAATCTTCAAGTCACTTCAAATCTTTGATATTCTATTGTCTACCTGAGAATATTCATCATAACAATCAGAAAGAACTGAAACCACAGAAGAAATGCAGAAAACCTCCAAATGCACATAATGAGATAGTTCTATAGTTAACAGACAAAACGACAAGAGACAATATGGGTGATAATATGATAGAATAGAGCACTGAAAACTCAGGGGGACACTCAGCCTATGCTAATCGCACCTTCCACCATTAGATATGTAACTCTGCAGGTTATAACCCTTCAAGCGTATATCTAAATATTTTTAATTATGATGTGGGTTCCTTTCTCAGGCGAGGACCCAACAATCCTATAAGTGAAAAAGGAAATCCTCAACTTATACAGCATAGACATATGCCACTCTGCCTGTCATATCCACAGCAAAAGGGACACCACTGATCCATATTAAACCAATCTTCCAGTACTTCACCCTATGCCTTCTATATATGGGCCATTTGAATGTTCAGCTGGACACTTAAGAGTCTAGAGTCATAGAACATGACAGCATAGAAACAAGACCTTCAGCCCATCCAGTCCATGCCAAACTGTTATTTGTCTAGACCTATCGACCCACTCCTGAACAATAGCAGTCCATATCGCACCCATCCATTTACTTATCCAAACTTCTCTTAAATATTGAAATTGTACCCGCATCCACCACATTGGCTGGGAGCCTATTCCATACTCATGCTGCCCTCTGAGTGAAGAAGATCCCCCTGGGTTCCCCTTAAATATTCCATCTTTCATACTTAACCTATGCCCTTAGTTCCAGTTTCACCAAACCTCAGTGGAAAAGGCCTGCGTGCATTAACCCTATTCATATCTCTCATAAATTTGAGCCTGAACAAGTTTCATTCTGTGTATTAGCATATATGCAATGCTTTCAAACATTCTTATAGTCTGCCTCTATTTTGTAAAGAGAAATTGCATGTGTAAACTCTGCCAAACAAGGTCTCTTTATATACAAAAGAGATGTGTCCAGACAATTCTTTATCCATCTGGACTTTCCTTTTCTACTTCAGAATCAGGTGTATTATCACCGGCATGTGACATGAAATATGTTAACTTCTGCAACATCTTCACTACGTCCTGAGAGGCACCTCATCTTCCTCATCTTCACTATAATCAGCAACAAAACACCATTTATGAGGAAGTTTTTTGACAAATCAAAAGCTTTTTGGCTGTAAACATGTTTTAACTAGTGAGCATATATCGCTCATTATTTTGCTGTCAGTGGAAGATAGAAAACATGTTGTGACATTTCTCTATAGGGTAGTAGCTCAGATCACAAGGACGTTGATATGTAAATTCCTCTTCTGTCAACTGTATGCACTATGTAATAACAGCAGTATACTGTACCGTTTCTGAAATTCAGTTCTACTAACTAGAGTTTGGAAATGGGATGTTATGTGCGTGTTTACACAGATGGGGAACGTTGGGCACGTGGCCAAGTGGTTAAGGCGTTTGTCTAGTGATCTCAAGGTCGCTAGTTCGAGCCTCAGCTGTGGCAGCATGTTTGTGTCCTTGAGCAAGGCACTTAATCACACATTGCCCTAGTGTCTGTGCGAGGAGTGGCGCCCCACACAGACTTCCAATCTGCGCCTTATAAGGCATGAACATGACTGACGCAGGGCTCTCATGGTCTGAGTCAACATTCCCTTACACAGATGACCACAGATGAATTCTACCTTGCTCAGCACCAATCTGATGTTTATGTCCTGGAACTATTTACATGATATTTGATTGATCATGAAATAGTGGGAACAGTCCACCATATCTAATTGAAGAACAGTGTGAGAGGTTTCCCAGAACAGGCAGAATATTCTAGACTGACAGTTAAAGGTATTCCTGCAACAACAAGACATTACTGCAAAAATAGTTAACAGACCGAAACGAAAGTCAGGCAAGGTGTATTGAATTAAAGAAGGGAAGTAAGTGGTGTTTCTCTTAGCTAGCTCTTAGTTCTGTATGAATAAGTAATCTGAACCATGGTGTAGCATACACAATATTGAAATGCACAATTAGGAAGACTGGCAAGCAAGAAAGTGCAAGGTATTTAATTTAATGAAGGCAAAAACTGATGCTACAAACTACTTAACGTCCGGACAGGATGTAATATATTTCAGCAGTAGAAAATAAATCCAGTAATTCATACAATACAAAAACACAGTTTTCAAAATTAAAAACAATGAGATAAAAGAAGAAAGGAGAATTAGGGATGAAATATATTGTTCACAGAAACAGCAACCACAAAAAAAAAATGAAAATAGTATTTTGGATTTTACAAAGTACACCTGATAAACTTGTGCAAAGCACCAGGAGTTTCAGCCTCTGTATTATACAAAGGAAATTGTTCATTGAAACAATTCCAAGTGTGAGGAACTAAAGTTGTGAGAACATATTTGAGCTTATCTCACTATTACCATAAAACAGAAGCAACATGAAGAGACTTTCTGGCAAGTAATTAAGGAATTTCATCTCAAATCAGCAACAGCGGAACATGAAGATACAGCTAGAGAAATGTCTATACACATTGGATCATTAAGACCAAGCAATGTTAGCAGAGCTACTGATCCAAAACAATTTCACCTTATAAGCAAAATAAGTTAATACTTGAGGAAGCAAAATAAGTTAATACTTGAGGAAGCAAAATTCAAATTTTTAGAGAGAAAATTATTAGTTTTAGATCATTTGAACCAAAAGCCAGGCAGCCATGAGGGATTGAATAGCATTCTTCTGGTTTCAAAGATAGGGTTTTTAAAATGCAATTGAAAATTCAGAATGACTTGAAATATCTAGATCTAACATCATCTAACACCATCCAAATCCCTGCCTACTACTGCTGGAAACCACAGGATAGAAGTACTTTAAAATCATATACAGTGGCATGCAAAAGTTTGGGCACCCCGGTCAAAATTCTTGTTACTGTGAATAGCTAAGCGAGTAAAAGATGAACTGATTTCCAAAAGGCATAAAGTTAAAGATGACACATTTCTTTAATATTTTAAGCAAGATTACTTTTTTATTTCCATCTTTTACAGTTTCAAAATAACAAAAAAGGAAAAGGGCCCGAAGCAAAATTTTGGGCACCCTGCATGGTCAGTACTTAGTAACAACCCCTTTGGCAAATATCACAGCTTGTAAATGCTTTCTGTAGCCAGCTAAGGATCTTTCAATCCTTGTTTGGGGGGTTTTTGCCTATTCTTCCTTGCAAAAGGCTTCTAGTTCTGTAAGATTCTTGGGCCGTCCTGCATGTACTGCTCTTTTGAGGTCTATCCACAGATTTTCGATGATGTTTAGGTCGGGGACTGTGAGGGCCATGGCAAAACCCTCAGCTTGTGCCTCTTCAGGTAGTCCATTATGGATTTTGAGGTGTCCTTAGGATCATTATCCTGTTGTAGAAGCCATCCTCTTTTCATCTTCAGCTTGTTTACAGATGGTGTGATGTTTGCTTCCAGAATTTGCTGGTACAGGTGTCCCCCACTTTTCGAACGTTCGCTTTATGAAACCTCGCTGTTACGAAAGACCTACAAACCCCATTTCCAGAAAAGTTGGGATATTTTCCAAAATGCAATAAAAACAAAAATCTGTGAGATGTTAATTCACGTGAACCTTTATTTAACTGACAAAAGTACAAAGAAAAGATTTTCAACAGTTTTACTGAGCAACTTAATTGTATTTTGTAAATATACACAAATTTAGAATTTGACGGCTGCAACACACTCAACAAAAGTTGGGACAGAGTTAAAATAAGATTGAAAAGTGCACAGAATATTCAAGTAACACCAGCCTGGAAGACTCCACATTAAGCAGGCTAATTGGTAGCAGGTGAGGTATCTTGACTGGGTATAAAAGTAGCATCCATCAAAGGCTCAGTTTTTGCAAGCAACGATGGGTCGTGGCTCACCCCTTTGTGCCAAAATTCGTGAGAGAATTGTTAGTCAGTTCAAAAGGAACATTTCTCAACGCAAGATTGCAGAGAATTTGAGTCTTTCAACATCTACAGTACATAATATTGTGAAAAGATTCAGAGAATTCAGAGACATCTCAGTGCGTAAAGGGCAAGGTCTGAAACCACTGTTGAATGCGCGTGATCTTCGAGCCCTCAGGCGGCACTGCCTAAGAAACCGTCATGCAATTGTGACAATTATAGCCACCTGGGCTCCGGAGTACTTCGGAAAACCATTGTCACTCAACACAGTCCGTCGCTGCATCCAGAAATGCAACTTGAAACTGTATTACACAAGGAGGAAGCCATACATCAACTCTATGCAGAAACGCCAGCGAGTTCTCTGGGCCCGAGCTCATCTCAGGTGGACCGAAAGACTGTGGAACCATGTGCTGTGGTCAGATGAACCCATATTTCAGCTAGTTTTCGGAAAAAACGGGCGTCGAGTTCTCCATGCCAAAGATGAAAACGACCATCCAGATTGTTAACAGCGAAAGGTGCAAAAGCCAGCATCTGTGATGGTATGGGGGTGCATCAGTGCCCATGGCATGGGTGAGTTGCATGTATGTGAAGGTACCATTGACTCTGAGGCGTATAATAGGATTTTAGAGAGACACATGTTGCCATCAAGGCAACGTCTCTTCCCCAGACGTCCATGCTTATTTCAGCAGGACAATGCCAGACCACATTCTGCACGAGTTACAACAGCATGGCTTTGTAGACACAGAGTGCGTGTGCTTGACTGGCCTGCTGCCAGTCCAGATCTGTCTCCTATTGAAAATGTATGGCGCATCATGAAGAGAATCAGACAATGGAGACCACGGTCTGTTGAGCAGCTGATGTCTTATATCAAGCAAGAATGGACAAAATTTCCAATTGCAGATCTACTACAATTAGTATCCTCAGTTCCAAAACGATTAAAAAGTGTTATTAAAAGGAAAGGTGATGTAACACAATGGTAAACATGCCTCTGTCCCAACTTTTGTTGAGTGTGTTGCAGCCATCAAATTCTAAATTTGTGTCTGCTTACAAAATACAATTAAGTTGGTCAGTAAAACTATTGAAAATCTTTTCTTTGTACTTTTGTCAGTTAAATAAAGGTTCACGTGAATTAACATATCACAGATTTTTGTTTTTATTGCATTTTGGAAAATATTCCAACTTTTCTGGAAACGGGGTTTGTACATTAGTTACTTGTTTTCACTAACAGAAGGTGTTTTCACTGTTACAACAAAAGGCAGCACGCGCCCCGAGCAGCCAAGCTCCTCCCCCGGAACTGCTCGCCGGCATTGCTTAAACACGTGCCTGTGAGCAGCCGTTAGCAAGATGAGTTCTGAGGTATCGGAAAAGCCTAAAAGAGCTCATAAGGGTGTTACACTTAGTGTAAAACTAGACCTAATTATGCGTTTCAATCGTGGTGAATGAAGTAAGGACAAAGTGAGTTTGGCTTGTGGAAGTTGACGAAGATGATGAAGACGTTTTGGCATTCCATGACCAAGAACTGATAGATTAAGAGTTGATGCAATTGGAAGAGGAAAGGATAACAATTGAAAGCGAATGCAGTAGCGAACGGACCGAAAGTGAAGTCGTCCAGGAACTGAACGTGAAGCAACTGTGTGAGATTCGCTGCAATTGACAACAATGATTGCAGAAAAGTATGACTTTAATTTTGAAAGGGTACGGAGGTTTAGGGCATATTTGCAAGATGGTTTGAGTGCTTACAAAGAACTGTATGATAGAAAAATGCATGATGCTAAGCAGTCAAGCATACTGTCATTTTTCAAGCCTTTCACATCAGCCACAGCAGACGACGAACCTCGACCTTCGACATCATGGCAGGCAGACATAGAAGAAGATGACCTGCCTGCCCTGATGAAATAGACGACGATGAGATGACACCCCAGTGTCCCACCACCCCAACTCCCGGGCCGTGGACTAATACATTGCTGCGGAGAATGCAGCGGTAGCCGGGATGCACCCAGCACATCTTTAAGAAAAGAGCCGAAATAAGCAAGCTGAATAATTAGGTGCCGCCCGGCACGTAAATGTTGGCCCAGATCAGAAGCGACGCAATCGGCAATCGCCTCTGATCTAGGCTGACATTTATGTGCCGGGCAGCATCTAATTAATTGGCTTGTTTATTTTGGCTTTTTTCCTAAAGATGTGTTGGGTGCGTCCCGGCTACCGCTGTACCCCTGCATGCTTCGCGGCAATGTATCGGTCGGCGGCCAGGAGGGTGGGGACCACTGCACCGCCCCAACCTCCGATGACTCAGCCATCATCAGTGTGCTTGGCGCTGTCTTCCAGATTCCGGTAAATGATACCACACTGTACGTACATTATTTCTACTTTATATAGGCTGTGTATTTTTATGTGTTATTTGGTATGATTTGGCAGCTTCATAGCTTAAAGGTTCCTGGAGAGAGTGTTTCTGCCGAGAGCACTTGCGTGAGATTTTCGCTGCGGAGAACAGTGTGGCAATGATTGTAGAAAAGTATTTCTACTTTATATAGGCTGTGTATTTATCATATCATTCCTGCTTTTACTATATGTTACTGTTATTTTAGGTTTTATGTGTTATTTGGCATGATTTGGTAGCTTATTTTTTGGGTCTGCGAACCCTCACAAATTTTTCCCATGTAAATAAGTGCTAATTGTTTCTTCACTTTATGACATTCCGGCTTACAAACCATTTCATAGGAACGTTCTACCTTCCGATGGTGGGGAAAACCTGTATTTAATTGAATTCATTCTTCCCTCTACCAGTGAAATGTTCCCCATGCCACTAGCTGCAACACAAGCCCAAAGCATGATCAATCCACCCCCATGCTTAACAGTTGGAGAGGTGTTCTTTTCATGAAATACCGCACCTTTTTTTCTCCAAACATACCTTTGCTCATTGCAGTCAAAAAGTTCTATTTTAGCTTCATCAGTCCACAGGACTTGTTTCCAAAATTCATCAGGCTTGTTTAGATGTTCCTTTGCAAACTTCTGATGCTGAATTTTGTGGTGAGGACGCAGGAAAGGTTTCCTTCTGATGACTCTTCCATAAAGGTCATATTTGTGCAGGTGTTGCTGCACAGTAGAACAGTGCACCACCACTCCAGAGTCTGCTAAATCTTCCTGAAGGTCTTTTGCAGTCAAATGGGGGTTTTGGTTTGCCTTTCTAGCAATCCTACAAGCAGTTCATTCAGAAAGTTTTCTTTGTCTTCCAGACCTCAACTTGACCTTCACCGTTCCTGTTAACTGCCATTTTCTAATTACGTTACAAACTGAGGAAATGGCTACCTGAAAACACTTTGCTATCTTCTTATAACCTCCTGCTGCTTTGTGGGCATCATTTATTTTAATTTTCAGAGTGCTAGGCAGCTGCTTCAAGGAGCCCATGGCTGTTGATTGTTGGGACAAGGTTTGAGGAGTCAGAGTATTTATAAAGCTTTGATATTTGCATCACCTGGCCTTTCCTAGCGATGACTGTGAACAAGCCATAGCCTTAACAAGCTAATTAAGGTCTGAGGCCTTGGTAAAAGTTATCTGAAAGCTCAAATCTCTTGGGGTGCCCAAGCTTTTGCATGGTGCTTCTTTCCTTTTTTTCACTCTAATATTGTACAAAACAAAAATAATACACTAATCTTGCTTAAAAAGTTGAAAAGAAGGTTTCATCTTTAACTTTATGACTTTGGAGATCAGTTCATCCTCTACTTATTTAACTATTCACAGTAACAGAAATTTTGACCAGGGGTGCCCAAACTTTTGCATGCCACCTTAGATATGATAATTCTTAATCAATGACCAAAATTAAGTAAAGTTATTGAGTTCAGTGGCAGAAGCACCAGTCATGTCATTCCTAAAAGGTTGGTGTAGCTATGGTACTGAGATTTCTCTTATAATTCTCTTACACTTTAGACAAGAGAAGATCCCCAGATGCTGGAAATCCAAGCAACACACACAAAATGCTGGAGTAACTCAGCAGGCCAGGCAGTATCTATGGAAAAAAGTAGTCGACGTTTCAGACCAAAACCCTTTGGCAGGACTGGAGAAAAAAGCCGAGGAATAGATTTAAAAGGTGGGGGGGGGGGGGGAGGAAGAGAGAACCACCATGTGGTAGCTGCAACTTGGAGGTGGAGGGATGAAGTAAACAGCTGAGAAGTTGATTGGTGAAAGAGACAGAAGGCCATGGTGGAAGAAAGAAAAAGGGAGGGGGAGGAGCACCAGAGGGAGGCAATGGGTGGGAAAGGAGATAAAGTGAGGGAGGGAAGAGGGGATGGGAAAAAGTGAAGGGATGGGGGAGGGATGGGAGGCATTACTGGAAGTTTGAGAAATCAATGTTCATGCCATCAGGTTGGAGGCTACCCAAATGGAATCTAAGGTGTTGTTCCTCCAACCTAAGTGTGGCCTCATCACAACAGTGGAGGAGGCCATGGATGGACATATCAGAGTGGAATGGAGTGCAATTAAAATGGGTGGCCACTGGGATCCCACTTGTTCTGGTGGATGGAGTGTAGATGCTCAGTGAAGTGGTCTCCCAATCTACGTTGGGTCTCACCGATATACAGGAGGCCACACCGGGAGCACCGAACACAGTATATGACCCCAACAGACTTACAAGTGAAGTGTTGCCTCACCTGGAAGTACTATTTAGGGCTCTGAATGGTAGTGAGGGAGAAGGTGTAGGGGTAAGTGTAGTACTTGTTCCACTTGCAAGGGTAAGTGCCAGGAGGAAGATCAGTGAGGACAGTTGAATGGACAAGGGAGTCGTGTAGGAAGCGACACCTGTAGAAAGCTAAAATTGGGTGTGGGGGGGTGTGCGGAAAGATGTGCTTGGTGGTGGGATCCCACTGGAGGTAGCAGGAGTTTCGGAGAATTATGTGTTGGACACGGAGGCTGGTGGGGTGGTAGCTTAAGACAAGAGGAACCCTATCCCTGGTAGGGTGACAGGAGGATGGGTTAAGAGCAGACGTCCGTGAAATGGAAGAGATGTGGTTGATGGTGGAGGAAGGGAAACCCGTTTCTTTGAAAAAGGAGGTCCTATTTGGCCAAAGTTCAAACAGGGCAGAGCATCACAAAGACTAGAAAGTTCTGCCAAACATTGTTGTGCTCTCACATTCTTTAAACTAAGTTGAGTAAAAATTCAAGACTTCCTAAATTCTAATTAGCAACTCGCCAAGAAGCATTTCAGGCATCTTTTGTTCTTCAAAAGGTTATATCTGCTTGACACACCCCATTATTGTAATGGGGACTTTTAAAATTAGGCTATACTAAATTTATTTTTTAATTAATCTGCTAAAAATATAAAGTAACTTCACCACTTAGTTTTCTCAGCACCAAAGTTCATTCACTTAAGGGACAGAACTATAAAATTCAGGATGTATGGCATGGGTCCTCTACCACATCAAATAATTGTCCTTTGATTTGACGACAGGTCTCTAAAATGTCAATGGTCTTACATATTACCAGATTCAGGTTTCCACCATTTTTCTAGACTTCTGTCAGACCTATAGAATGATTCCATCTGTACCAATATCAGCTCATTACCCAATTAAAGAATTTTGAATCCTGTGCACTTATGAAATGATACATTGGTATTTTGAAATTTATCAAGGGAATGTAAGCAAATTGTTAGGTCACTGCCTAGATTAAGAGCAATATCCAAACATATTGTGTACTGTATGTTTAAACTACTATCACAATTAATCATTCCTATGTTAATCAAAACACTAACTGCTAGTTGGTGTCTCAGGCAGAATCTGTAGAGGGAAATGGGCAGTTGACTTTTTGGGCTGAATTTCAACTGTCCATTTCCCTTTGTAGATTATGCCTGACCCACTGAGTTCTTCCAGTAGTTTGTTTTTGCTCCAGATACCAGGATCTGCAGTCTTTCGTCTCCATTTCAATGTTAACAGTTTTATTAACAAATTGAAGCACCTATTAGATTTTAGACATAGTTTATTGTGCTTTTTTGTGAACACACAAGATTATCATAAAAATAAACCACACATCACAACTTACTTTTGCTAAGTATTCCTTGATTGCAAGTAAGTATGTTCTGTCTCTGTCCAAATACTGTCCCTGTACCTTCACCGAGTCCACTACAATCCTGTGCCCAGGTTCGGCACTTGGATCAAATCCAAATTCTAATCCTGCCACTTGAGGGAACCTTTAAAACACAAAACCTAAATTAAGTTTCAAATATTGAAGCAGATTTTATTAAGGTACTTACCTAACTTTAGAATGTAAAATTTATTTGCTTCAGGCAAATTTAATATTCAATGCATACATTCAACATTTACATTGAGCTGTTCTTGATGGACTAAAACAAGAACTCTACATGCATTCAGTTAGAATGGATTTAAAAATATGTGCATCCAATGCAGATTCTTTATACTTCCATTATTAAACTTTACCTTTAAAAATTAAATAGTATAATGTAAGCAAATTTACAGGTATGTTCATTCATATTTTATACTCATATACTTTGTGCACTCTGTTGAGCTTCCATCCAATTCCCACTTACCTATCTTGTCTTCTTACACTGTTCCATAAATGCCCAAACTGCTCAGGAAACAGTAACACACACAAACTAGTGGAGGAACTCAACAGGTCAGGCAGCATCTTTGGAAATAAATTATCTGTCGACGTTTCAGGCCGACACCCTTCATCAGGACAAGAAAGGAAGGGGAAAGATGCCAGAATAAGAATCTGAGGGGAGGGGAAGGGTACAAACTAGAAGGTGAAAGGTAAAGTCAGGTGGATGGGGAGGGTTGATGAAGTAGGAAGCTGGGAGGTGATTGGTGGAAAAGGTACTTGATTTAACCTCCTTTCCCACCTCCATTCAAAGTTCCTATAAATCCTTCTGAGGAGGCAACACTCCACCTGTGAATCTGTTGGGGTCATTTACAGTACGCAGTGCTCCCAATGCAGCCTCCCCTACAGTGGTGAGACCTGACGTAAACTGGAGGACCACTTTATTGAGCACCTTCACTACATCCATAAAAAGCAGTATTTCCCAGTGACCAACTATTTTAGTTCTAATTCCCATTCATGTTCCAACATGTCAGTCCATCACCTTCACGATGAGGCCCCTCTCAGGGCGAAGAACAACACCTCATATTCTGTCTAGGTAGCCTCCAACCTGATGGCATGAGCACTGATTTCTCCAACTTACAGTAATTTTTTTTCCCTTTCCTCTGCATCCTTCATCAATTCCCTACTCTGGCTTCCCTCTTACCTCATTTCCTCACCTGCCTATTACCAATCCCTGGATACCTTTCTCTCATAGTCCATTCTCCCTCCTTAACAGATTTCTTCTTCTCCAGCCTTCTACCTTTACCACCTATCACCTCCCAGCTTCTTTTCATACCCCCTCTCCCACCCACTTGGCTTCACCTAGCACCTTCTGGTTTGTACTCCTTCCCTCCCCCCACCCTCTTATTCTGGCATCTTCCTCCTTCCTTTCCATTCCTGATGAAGGGTCCCAACCTGCTGAATTCCTCCAGCATATTGTGTGTGTTGCTCTGGATTTGCAGCATCTGCAGGATTTCTTGTGTTCAGGAAACAACAGCTCATTTTCTATATGGGCCTTTGGGACTCAATAATAAATTTAACAATTTCAGATAACAAACTTTCTTAATTTGTGTGAGTACTGAGAATTTTTCCTATATGGTCATTGAACTATTCAATTAAGTCTATTTCATCTCTCTCCAACTGCCCAATTTGTTGGATATTTCCAGCATTCTTTATTATTTCATATTGCCCATGCTTTTCCAGCACTGCTGTACCTTGCATTTCACATTTCCAGCATTTCTCCTGGTCTCTTGTGTTTTCATTCATTCCCTTCTATTTACATTTCCTAGAGACAAGTAATTAACTTGACTCTCTCAATCAACATCAATCTCATCAGTATTATTCAGTTTCTCCTAGTCTCCAGCCATCACAGTCTCTGTGTCTTATCCATCCAGTACTCTTCTCTAAAACTTAAGGCATACTTGTTTTCTAGCTTTTCCGATGTTGCTGCAAGATCGCCAAACTAATGTTAGCAGTTTCTTTCTCTACAGGTGTTGCATGAACTGTCGAGCATTTCTGGCATTTTTCACTATATGCAGTATGATAAAATAACCCAATTATCATTTAATGTTCTGCCAATAAGAAAGGCACTTGATGTACACTGAAACTAACCAGGTTAAAAACCCTGCAGCTTGCATTCTGAAACATTACCACAACTTTGGGAACTCCAGAGAGGATTCATCTGCCAAGTTGATTCATTGGCCTGTAAAGTAGGTACTTACCCAAGCACAGCTACAAGCAATTATCAGGACTAAGAGGAGCAATAAATGCGGACTGCCCTTAAGAAATTTCACAAGTACTCCAATCAGTAACAATGAATTGGTAGTCAAGGTGCACAGTTTTATTAAGTGCCTATGTAGCAAGCAAATACGACAGGAAGTTGAAAATAATCCTGAAGATTCAATTTACTCATTTAATTTGGTCAGATATGTGGCAATTTCTGTAGCTATTTGAATGGGTCCAGTATATTGTACATCATTCCACAATGTAAACCAAAGTCAAAAGCTATTATTTCTATAACTTCAACCTTGCTCCACCTTATGATATGAATGATTATACCACGCCATCCACCGCCTAATTTCTTACTAGTCTCCTTGGGCACATTGGAATAAATTACGATGAACTGCCTCTGTTCTTGCCTTTCCTATTACCACTTTGTCTTCTATATTCATCCACTGTTCACTCCTCTTTCTTTTGTGTTTGCTGCCCCTTGAAAACACCCTCAATCTCAGGTCAAATGTTATTTGTATGTTTATCTTTCATTACACCCTTTCCACCATCTAATCTTGATCCTCATACACTTCTGTACAATCAAAATATGACTTCATTGTCTAGCCTTGGATGAAATGTAATTTTCAGAAACTAAGTGTCAGGGAAACACTATAGGTTTTGTAGTCTAGCCTTTTATCCTCCTTCCCAGTCAGCTTGAAGTAGAATTTTTTTATAACTTGGCATCCAAGTCAATCCAAAGTTAGGATTCAAATAGAATCTTTCCTATTGAGTTCTATTTGAGGACAGGAGAAGATGGTGACGCGATGCAGCACGCAGCGGCCACTCCGGAGATGAATATCTGTTATCTGTCAAGTAGTTCTTTGCACTGCGGACCGGTTTAATATTGACAATATTCTTGCGGTCTGGCCGACCGGGGGTGGGTGTTAATCACGACTGGAATATAGGTGATAAGTCACTTGTAGGTGGCTGATACACTCAATTTCGTTTCTAAAGGGGTTTATCTAATGAATTTAATATTAAACACACAGCGCATTTTTCTTCGCATGAATGTAGTGATAAGCCAATTATAACAGTGGTCTCAAACCTCTGGGCTGCGAAGAATGCAACCAGAATGCACCCAGCACATCTTTAAGAAAAAAGCCGATATAAACAAGCTAATTGATGAGGTGCTGCCCAGCACGTAAATGTCGGCCCAGATCAGAGGCAATGCAATCGGCAATTGCCTCTGATCTGGGCCGACACTTACATGCCAGGCAGCACCTAATCAATTAGCTTGTTTATTTCGGCTTTTTTTCTTAAAGATGTGCCGGGTGCGTTCCGGCCACCGCGGTACCGCTGCATTCTTCGCAGCCCGGAGGTTGGGGACAACTGAATTATAAGTCACTTGTAAGTCAATAGCATCATAACATTTTAAGTAATGTTTGAATATTAAACGCACAGCGCATATTTTTCTCGTATGATCATATAGAATCATTGCAACACACCAATATCACTGAGTCAGTGGGAGCCCTGTGCTTGTTTTCCTGCAACAACACGGTCCTATCGACGGGTGATGGGGGACAGCGATACTCGAAGGGAGTTCCTTATGTCCAGTCTATTCCGCGATTTAGTTTTCGTTGCAATCATTGCAGAAAACTCTGCTTCGCAGCGATATGATGTTGGAAATGGAAGCAATGTTTTCAGTGCTTTCGTGGCTATCTCAGGATATTCAACCTTGACTTTGATCCAGAATGCTGGCAGAGATGTTATGTCAAACATACTTTTCAGCCCACCATCATTTGCAAGCTTGAGGAGTTGATTTTTTCCCGCGCTGACATGGATGATTCACCGGGGACATTCACAAATGGGTCACGGACTCATTCCTTTGCACGTCTTGGGTCACTGATGACCTTGCGTGTGTTAAAGTTCAACAGTGGGCGTGACAGGGAATGAGGAAAGGTGCAGCTGACTCATATCGTTTCATATTGCCAAATCATATCGTTTTCTCATGGCCCGTGGCCCAGTCACACATGCTTTGCGGCCCGGTGGTTGGAGACCGTTGCTCTAGTGTGTCCAGTATGACTCCTCAAACAGAGCCAGCCTTTCTGAGTCTGAGTTTATTGAGCCTGTTGGCATCACTCATGGTGATGCCATTGCCCCAGCACATCATCACGTAGAAGATTGTACTGGCAACAACAGATTGGTAGAACATATGAAGGAGAGGCCTGCATACTCCAAAGTATCTCAGTCTCTTCAGGAAGTAGAGGTGACTCTGGCCCTTCTTGTACACAGCCTCTGCGTTGGTGCTCCACTTAAGTCTGCTATGTAGGTGCACCCCCAGGTACTTGTAGATCCTCACCACATCCATGTCCTAACCATCAGTAGTAACAGGGTGCAATGCAGGCTTAGTTTTCCTGAAGTCCATCACCATCTCCTTTGTCTTACTAAGGTTGAGCTGCAGATGATTCAGCTTGCACAATTTGACAAAGTCCACCACCAAGGCTTTGTATTCATTCTCCCATCCTCCCTTTCTACACCCAATTATTGCTGAGTCATCAGAGAATTTCTGCAGATGGTATGATTCAATGTTGTATCTAAAGTCCAAGGTATACAGAGTAGACAGGAAGGGAGCCAATACAGTCCCCTGTGGGGCCCTAGAGCTGCCTATAGCCATGTCTGACACACGGCTCTGAAGCGGCACAGACTGTGATCTGCCAGTCAGATAATCCATTATCCAGGATACAATGGAAGTGCTAACCTTCATTGAACAGAGCTTTTCCCTCAGCAATGAGGGCTGTACGGTATTGAAGGCACCTGAGAAGTCAAAAAACATGATGTTTACAGTGCTGCCCTGCTTATCCAAATGGGAGTAGGCTCTGTTCAGCAGACAGATGACAGCATCACTGACTCCAATGTGCTTCTGGTAGGCAACCTGCAGGAGATCGAGGGTTGATCTGACCAGAGGTCACGGGTGAGCCAGGACCATCCTCTCTAGGTCTTCATGATGTGTGAGGTCAGGGCCACTGGACAGTAGTCATTCAAGACTTTCGGTTGGCCCTTCTTCGGTACTGGGATCAGACATTATGTTTTCCACGCAGTCGGGACTCTTTCAAGGCTGAGACTCAGACTGAAAATGCACTGGAAACTCTACACAGCTGCTCAGCACACTCCTTCAGGACCTTGGAGCTCACACCACCTGGTCCCAATGCTTTGCCATGTCTGAGTTTCCCCAGGGTCTTTCCCACCTGCTCAGGGGTGAAGGTGAGTCCATGATGACTGGGGAGTTTATGGAAGGTGGGGGCTGGGGAAGGTGAACATTGGGACAATAGCCGTTGATAATGTGAAGGCTTTAGTAGATGGGTGACTGCCAGGAGAAGTAAGGGGAGTAATCAATCCGTGCAGGATTCCCCTGTGGCCAATCCCCTCAGCAACAACTACACACCCTTGGATACTGCCAGTAGGGGATGACCTATCAAGGCACAACAGCAGCAGTCAGGCCAATGGCAATGTGGCCAACTCTGAGGTCTAGCAGGGAAAAGTCAAATCAAGCAGAACGATAACAATAGGTGACTTGATAGTTAGGGGACACACAGCAGATCCTGTGGCTACAAAAGAGAAGCGAGGATGGTGGATTGCCTCTCTGGTGCTAGGGTCCAGGATGTCCCAGTGTGGTTGCAGAAGATTCTGACAAGGGAGGGTGAGAAGCCCAAGGTCATGGTGCACATTGGCACCAATGACATAGGTAAAAAGGGAAAAGAGGTCTTGCGCAGTGAGTGTAGGAGTTAAGGGACAGGCTGAAAAGCACGTCCTCCAAGGTAGTAATCTCTAGATTACTCCCAGTACCATGTGCGAGTCAGCACAGGAGAAGTATGATAGATTAATCAGTGGCTGATGGTGTGGTGCAGGGGGCAGGGTTTCAGATTTCTGGATGACTGGGATCCATTCTGAGGAAGGTATAGTCTATACAAAAAGGATCAGTGACACCTGAATCCGATGGAGACCATATCCTTGTGGGCAGGTTTGCTAGAGCTGTTGCGATGGTATTAACCTAAATTGACAGGGGAATGGGAATTGGTAGTGATAGGGCTGAGAATGGAGCAATAGTATACAAGTCAATGCATTGTGTAGTGACACTGTGAGGAAAGACAGGCAAATGATAGGGCAAAATTGCAGTCAGTGAGATGAGCTGAAGTGTTACATGGGGGCAAAATCGAAAAAGGTGATGAATACAAAACTGAAGGTTCTATATTTGAATGCATATAGTATATGGAATAAGGTGGATGATCTTGTAGTGCAATATGATGTTGTGGCTGATAAAATATTACAGTTAGTTTAACATCCAAGGATACACCTTCTATAGAAAGGACAGGCAGGTAGACAGGTGGTGGGGTGACTCTGCAGGCAAAAAATGTCATCAAATCCTAGAAAGATTTGAAATTTAGATTGGAAGATACAGAATCCACGTGGGCAGAGCTCAGTAACTGCAAGGGTAAAAGTCTCTGGTGGGAGTTATAAACAGGCCCCCAAACAATAGCCTGGAAATGGGATATAAATTGCAATGTGAGATGGAAAAAGCACGTAATAAGGGCAATTTTATTGTAGTGATGGGGGATTTCAACATGCAGGTAGACTGGGAAAGTTAGGTTGGTGCTGGATCCCAAGAGAATGAATTTCTAGAATGCCTACGAGATGGCTTGTTAGAGCAGCCTGTGGTTGAGCCCACTAGAGAAAAGGCAATTCTGGATTGGTATCATGTAATGAACTGAAATTGATCAGAGAGATTAAGGTAAAGGCACCCTTAGAGGGAAGTGATCATATGATAGTATTCGCCCAGCAGTTGGACAGGGAGAAGATTAATTCAGATGTATCAGTCTTATATTGGAGTAAAAGGAGATTTTGGGAGCAATTCAGAAGGTGCAGGATAGATACATCTCAAAGATGAAGAGAGATTCTAAAAGGAGGATGAGGCAACCATGATTGACAAGGGATGTCAAAGGCAACATAAAAGCAAAAGAGAGGGTATATAACAGAGCAAAACTTAGTGGGAAGTTGGAAGATTGAAAAAAAATTTAAAAATCAACAGAAGGCAACTGATAAAACCATAAGGAGAAAGAAGATGAAATATGAAGGTGAGCTAGCCAATAATATAAAAGAGGATACCAAAAGAATTTTCAGATATTTGAAGAGTAAAAGAGAGGCAAGAGTGGATCTTGGACCACTAGAAAATGACGCTGTAGAGGTAGTAATGGGGGAGGGCAAAGAAATAGTGAATTAACTTAATAAGGATTTTGTGTTAGTCTTCATTACGGAAGACACTAGCAGTATGCCAGAGACTTGTAAGTATCAGGGAGCAGAAGTGAGTGTAGTTGCTATCACTAAGGAGAAGGTGCTTCGGAAGCTGAAAGGGTCTGAAGATATATAAGTTACCTGGACCAAATGGATGACACCCCAAGATTCTGAAAGAGATAGCTGAAGTGATTGGGGAGACATTAGTAATGATCTCTCAAGAATCACTATAGTCTGGAATGGTTCCAGAGGACTGGAAGACAACATATGTCACTCCACTCTTTAAGAAGGGAGGGAGGAAAAGAAAGGGAATTATTGGCTAGCTAGCCTGTCTTCAGTGCTGGTAAGGTATTGAAGTCCATTATTAAAGATGAGGTTTCAGGATACCTGGAGGCATATGATAAAGTAGGTTAATGACAGCATGGCTTCCTTAAGGGGAAATCTTGCCTGACAAATCTGTTGGAAGTCTTTGAAGAAATAACAAACAGGATAGACAAAGGAGAATCGGTGGATGTTGTCTACTTGGATTTTCAGAAGGCCTATGATATGGTATCACACACAAGGCTGCTTAACAAGATAAGAACCTATGGTATTATAGGAAGAATACTAGCATGGATAGAAGATTGGCTGACTTGCAGGAGGCCGAGTCAGAATAAAAGTTTTTTTCTGGTGGTGTTCTGCAGAGGTCTGTATTATATGTCAATGATTTGAATGATGAAATTGATGGCTTTGTGGCCAAGTTTGCAGATGATACAAAGATAGGTGGAGGGCAGGTAGTGTTGAGGAAGCAGGGAGTCTGCAGAAGGACTTAGATTGGGAGAATGGGCAAAGAAGTGACAGATGGAATATACTGTATGGAAGTGTATGATCATGCACTTTGGTAGAAGGAATAAAGGCAGAAACTATTTTCTAAACGCAGAAAATTCAAAAATCAGAAATGCAAAGGGACTTGGGAACCCTTGTTGAGGATTTCCTAAAATTTAACTTGCAGGTTGAGTTGGTGGTAAAGAAAACAAATGCAATGTTAGCATTCATTCCAAGAGGAGTAGAATATAAGAGCAAGGATGTGATGCTCAGGCTTTATCAGGCATTGATCAGAGAGTATTGAGAGCAGTTTTAGGCCCCTTTTCTAAGAAAAGATGTACTGGCATTGGAGTTGGTCCAGAAAAGGTCCACAAGAATAAATCCAGGAATGAAAGGGTTAATGTATGACGAGCATTTGATGGCTCTGAGTCTGTACTCGCTGGAGTTTAGAAGAATGAGGGCAGATCTTATTGAAACCAATCACATTTAGAAAGGCACAGATAGAGTGCGTGTGCAGAGGATGTTTCCTATACTCAGTGAGTCTATGACCGGAGGGCACAGCCTGATAATAGATATCCACTTAGAACAGAGATGAGGAGGTATTTATTTAGCCAGAGGGCAGTGAATCTGTAGAATACATTGCCACAGGTGGCTGTGAAGGCTACATAATTGGGTATATTTAAAGCAGAAGTTGATAGGTTCTTGATTAATCAGGGTGTCAAAAGTTATGGGAAAAGGCAGGAGAATGGATAATAAATCAGCTATGATGGAATGTCAAAGCAGACTCGTTTGGCTGAATGGTGTAATTTTGCCCTTATGTCTTATGGCCTTATGACATTGAAATCTTGTGGATTACATACCTTTGCTTCCAGAGAACTTTATGGTTGAAACAGTGGAATTAAGAAGCAGGATAAGAGTATGGTATGTGGCAATCAGCAAAAGGTTTCCTTAACCTTGTTTGTCCCAAGGTCTAAATTCACTGTCATTCATGTCATAAATATACTTTTGAAAAAGACTATGCCATGTTGTTGGTTCGGAAACATTCCTCCCAAATTGGTCTCAGGTCCCATTAGTGGAAAATGGCATTCCACAATGAATGGTGCTGGGATAATTATTGAAGATATAAGGAAAAACTGTACATGTTGAAAAATTGAAATAAAAACAGAAAATGCAACAAACACTCATCAGGCCAGGAGGCATCTGTGAAAAGACAAACAGACTAAATGTTTTAAATCAGAAGGATTACTTACTTTTGGAGGGGGCCGTGGATAGACATGTCAGAATGGGAATGGGATGTGGAATTAAAATGTGTGGCCACTGAATGTACCTCTTGCCCATCCTCTGGGTCCCCCCCCCCTTGTCTTTCTTCCCGCACCTCCTGAAAAAACCTCCCCTTTCTAGATCTTTTTGTCTGTCTCTGGAGACAGCTTATCCACTGATGTCTACTATAAGCCTACTGACTCTCACAGCTATCTGGACTATTCCTCTTCTCACCCTGTCTCTTGCAAAAACGCCATACCCCTTCTCGCAATTCCTCCGTCTCCGCCGCATCTGCTCTCAGGATGAGGCTTTTCATTCTAGGACGAGGGAGATGTCTTCATTTTTTAAAGAAAGGGGCTTCCCTTCCTCCACTATCAACTCTGCTCTTAAACACATCTTCCCCATTTCACGTACATCTGCTCTCACTCCATCCTCCCGCCACCCCACTAGGAATAGGGTTCCCCTGGTCCTCACCTACCACCCCACCGGCCTCCGGGTCCAACATATTATTCTCCGTAACTTCCGACACCTCCAACAGGATCCCACCACTAAGCACATCTTCCCCTCCTCCCCTCTCTCTGCATTCCGCAGGGATCGCTCCCTACACAACTCCCTTGTCCATTCGTCCCCCCCCCCCATCCCTCCCCACTGATCTCCCTCCTGGCACTTATCCGTGTAAGCGGAACAAGTGCTACACATGCCCTTACACTTCCTCCCTTACCACCATTCAGGGCCCCAAACAGTCCTTCCAGGTGAGGCAACACTTCACCTGTGAGTCGACTGGGGTGATATACTACGTCCGGTGCTCCCGATGTGGCCTTTTATATATTGGCGAGACCCGACGCAGACTGGGAGACTGCTTTGCTGAACATCTACGCTCTGTCCGCCAGAGAAAGCAGGATCTCCCAGTGGCCACACATTTTAATTCCACATCCCATTCCCATTCTGACATGTCTGTCCACAGCCTCCTCTGCTGTGGGGATGAAGCCGCACTCAGGTTGGAAGAACAACACCTTATATTCCGTCTGGGTAGCCTCCAACCTGATGGCGTGAACATCGACTTCTCTGGCTTCCGCTGGGTCCCGCCTCCCCCTCGTGCCCCATCTGTTGCTTATTTTTGTGCACACATTCTTTCTCTCACTCTCCTTTTTCTCCCTCTGTCCCTCTGGGTGTGCCTCTTGCCCATCCTCTGGCCCCCCCCCCCATCTTTCTTCCCGGACCTCCTGTCCCATGATCCTCTCGTATCCCCTTTTGCCAATCACCTGTCCAGCTCTTGGCTCCATCCTTCCCCCTCCTGTCTTCTCCTATCATCTTGGATCTCCCCCTCCCCCTCCAACTTTCAAATCCCTTACTCACTCTTCCTTCAGTTAGTCCTGACGAAGGGTCTCGGCCTGAAACTTCGACTGCACCTCTTCCTAGAGATGCTGCCTGGCCTGCTGCGTTCACCAGCAACTTTGATGTGTGTTGCTTGGATTACTTACTTGGTGATTCCCTGATTTATTATTTATTCCGATTCCCTCTCCACCAACTATATACTGTCTTACAGCATTTTACTATACAACCCAAGAAGATGCATCACCTGTCTATTCACCTCTTCGCCACCCATCATCCAAGAATCCAAACTGTCTTTCCAGATGAAGCAGCAAATCACATGCACTTCTTCCAAACTAGAGTATTGTACAATTATTGTCTTCTGGTGCACCCATGTTGTCTGCAGAAATGATCCTGTGCTCCCTGTTGCCGACCATTTTAATTCTCAATCTTATTCCCGCAGTGACATTACTGTCTGTAGCTTCCTGCACTGTATAAGGCTCAATGTCAGCTTGGGGAAAAAACATCTCAGCTTCCACCTGGTAATATTCTGGCCTTCTAGATACAATACTGAATTTTTCAACTTTAGGTAATTTGTTTTCTCTGTATCAAAACTGTCGTTTGGTCTTTTAAGTCATACATCTGTGATAGTGACTCAAGATTTTTGATCAGATTAGATTAGATTCAACTTTATTGTCATTGTGCTGAGTATAGATACAAAGCCAATGAAATGCAGTTAGCATCTGACCAGAAATGCAAATAGTGTTATTTACAAAATAACTGCAAATAAAAAGCAAGTGCTACAGCACACAAATATAAAAGTACTGAGACAGTACAATATGGGTGCAATACTGCTTAGCACTGTGATGTGAGGTTCAGCAGGGTCACAGCCTCAGTGAAGAAGCTCTTCCTGTGCCTGCTGGTGCGGGAGCAGAGGCTCCTGTAGCGGCTACCGGATGGTAGGAGAGTAAAAAGTCCATGGTTAGGGTGAAATGCACCCTTGATAATGCTTTTCGCCCTGCCCAGGCAGCGTTTATGGTAGCTGTTCTCAATGGTGAGCAATTGGGTGCCGATAATCCGCTGGGCAGTTTTCACCACACACTGGAGTGCTTTGCGGTCCGATACGGGACAATTGCCATACCACATTGAGATGCAGTTCGTGAATATGCTCTCAATGGTACAGTGGTAAAAGTCCGTCGGTATCCTGGGACAGAGGTGAGCTTTCTTGATGCTCCTCGGCGCTGTTGCGCCTTTTTGATCAGGATGGGGGAGTTCAGGGACCAGGTGAGGTCCTCGGAAATGTGGACACCAAGGAATTTGAAGCATGATACGCGCTTCACTACAGCTCCATTGATGTACATGGGGACGAGAGTGTGGCTCCTAGCATGCCTGAAGTCCACAATGATCTCCTTGGTCTTCTGGGTGTTAAGGGCCTGGTTGTTGTCGGCACACCACGTGGCCAGGTGCTGGACCTTGTCCCTGTAGGCCGTCTCGTCATCCCCTCTGATCAGGCCAACCACCGTGGTGTCGTCTGCAAATTTGATTATGGAGTTAGAACCATGTACAGGAACGCAGTCATAGATGAAAAGGGAGTACAGAAGAGGGCTCAGCACCCAGCCTTGAGGCACGCCGGTGTTCAGGGTGAGAGTGGAGGAGGAGAGGTTGTCTAACTTAACTGATTGGGGTCTGTTAGTCAGAAAGTCCAAGGTCCAGTTGCAGACGGATAAGCTGATACCAAGCTGGTGAAGTTTGGCGATCAGCTTGGAGGGGATCACAGTATTGAATGCCGAACTAAAGTCAATAAACAGCATTCTGATGTAAGAGTTGGGGCTGTCCAGGTGGGTCAGGGCAGAGTGAAGTGCCGTGGAGATGGCATCCTCTGTTGACCTGTTGGTGCGATAGGCAAATTGATGGGGATCCAGGCTAGTGGGTAGACAGGATTTCAGATGTGATAGAACCAGTCTCTCAAAGCACTTTGCAATGATGGGGGTGAGTGCAACTGAACGGAAGTCATTCAGGCCCGTGGCAGTAGAATGCTTCGGCACTGGCATGATGGTGGCGATCTTGAAGCTTGTGGGGACAACTGCCTGGGCCAGGGACAGATTAAAAACGTCCGTGAAGACCCTGGTCAACTGCCCTGCACAGACTCTGAGCAAACGGCCAGATATTCCATCCGGACCAGCTGCCTTCCGTACATTCACCCTGCTCAGGGTGGCACAAACATCGGAGGTGAAAAGTGAGAGAGGCAGGCAGTTCACCAGGTGGGAGGTCCGCTTTGAGGGTGACCTCCTTGTTCTCATGGTCAAAGTGAGTGTAGAAGTAATTGAGCTCATCAGGGAGGGAAGCAGAGCTGGAAGGGGGCACAGCACTAGGTGGTTGAAGTCTGTAATGACCTGTAAGCCATGCCACATGCGCTGGGGGTCCGAGGAGTTGAAATGCTCCTCGATTCTCTGTTTGTATATGTGTTCAGCCTAAGAGATTCCCCTCCTCAGGTTGGTCCTGGCTGAGCTGTAAGCCTCCCAGTCTCCAGACCTGAAGGCTGAATCTCTGGCTTTGAGCAGGAGGCGAACTTCTCTGTTCATCCATGGTTTCTGATTGGGGAACACTTTTATTTGTCTTTGTGATGACACTCTATCTACACGCTTGTTGATGTGCTCAAGGACAGAGTTGGTATATAAATCAATGTTAATCTGAGAGTCTGTGGTGGCATGGGCAGCAAACGCACTCCAGTCTGCGTGCTGGAATTGGTGCTGAAGAACAGAGTCAGCACCCTCCAGCCAGATCTTAATAGCCTTCATTGTAGGTTTCACACGTTTAATGATCGGGCTATACTTGGGAAGCAGAAACAATGAAAGATGGTCGGACTGTCCCAGGTGGGGGAGGGTAGTGGCTTTGTAAGCGTCAGCAACATTTGTGTAGACATGATCTAAGATTTTATTACCCCTTGTGGTGCGTGATACGTTTTGGTAAAATCTCCCCATTTTCTCTCCATTAGCATAGTCTGAACTGCTGGACATGTCCCTTAGCCTTGTTATTAACAACAGTGATTTAAAAAAATTCTAATCATTTTCTAACTTCCCATATTAATTCATCAGACTGGATGGATCATCCCAACAGCAATTCTACCATCACTAACAGATATACCAGTAACAGATACACCCTCTGTGCAATCCATCTGCAGCCCTCCATTCTACTAACCACCAACCCTCCATCCACCCAGACATCTAAATGACAAAACTACAAATTAAAACTAATATTATTAATCCTTTTCACAGTTCTGATGGAGGGTCTTTGATCTGAAACATTACCATGAGGTCATTATTGAACATTTCAGTATTTACATGAATAATTTAGCTTATGGATTCAGAAATACTGTATCAAGATTTGTAGAAAATAAACTACAGTTTACAATTCTAAGTCATTTCATAGCATGTAAAATCTTGGTAAATTCAAGAGGAACAAAATGGGATTACACAGCAAGTACGTATATAAAAATAAACAAAGACGTTTATTAAGAACATATATGTACATCCACTGCAAACACACCTAATCCAATGTAGAATAGAGCAGAGGCATTTGTTCAAAGCAGGTAAAAGGTTAAGTTATTCATCGCTTTGGCGAACAGTTAATGGAATATATGTTTCGTGCCCAGTATTTGACCATAAGACATAGGAACAGAATTAGGTTATTCAGCCCATCCAGTGGGCTCCACCATTCCATCATGTCTGATCCTGGATCCCACTCAACCCCATACACCTGCTTTCTTGCCATATCCTTTGATGCCCTGACCAATCAGGTATATATGAACTTCCGCTTTAAATATACCCATGGACTTGGCCTTCACCGCAATCTTACGGCAGAGCATTCCATAGATTCATTAATCTCTGGCTAAAAAAGCTTCCTCTTTAACTCTGTTCTAAAAGGTTGCCCCTCAATCTTGAGGCTGTGCCCTTTAGTTCTGGATACCCCCACCACAGGAAACATCCTCTCCACATCCACCTTATCTAGTACTTCCGACATTTGGTAAGTTTCAATGAGATCCCACGCCCCATATTCTTCTGAATTCCACTGAGTAAAGACCCAAAGCTTCCAAACCCTCCTCATATGTTAACCTCTTCATTCCCAGAATCATCCTTATGAACCTCCTCTGGACTCTCTCCAATGTCAACACATGCTGAGATATGGCGGCCAAAGCTGATGACGATACTCCAAGTGCGGACTGAATAGTGCCTTATAAAGCTTCAGCATTATCTCCTTGCTTTTATATTCTACTCCCCTTGAAATAAATACCAACACTGTATTTGCCTTCTTTACCACAGACTCAACCTGTGAACTAACCTTCTGGGAGTCTTGCATGAGGACTCCTACGTTCCTTTGCACCCCTGAAGTGTGAATTTTTTCCCCATTTAGATAATGGTCTAAATGCATTATCATACATTCCAGACACTGTATTCCATCTGCCACTTTATTGTCCACTCTTCCAATTTGTCCAAGTTCTGCTGCAACCACATTGCTTCCTCAGCACTACCTATCCCTCCACCTATCTTCATATCATCCACAAACTTTACCACAAAGCCATCAATTCCATTACCTAAATCACTGACAAAGAATGTGAAAAGCAATACTGACCTGAGGAACACCACTAGTCACTGGCAGCCAACTAGAAAAGACCCCCTTTATTCCCACTTGCTGCCTCCTACCTGTCAGCCATTCCTCTATCCATGCCAGTATCTTTCCTGTAACGCCAAGAGATTTTATCTTGTTAAGGAGCCTCATGTGCGACACCTTATCAAATGCCTTCAGAAAATCCAAGTAAATGACATCCACTGCCTCCTTTGTCCACCTTGCTTTTTACTTCCTTGAAGAACTCTTGAAGAATTATTTTATCATTAGTCTCCAAGTACCCCGAAACCTCATCCTTACTAATAGACTCCAACACCTTTTCAACCTCTGTGGTTAGACTAACTAGCCTCTAATTTCCTTTCTTTTACCTTCCTCCCTTCTTAAAAAGTGGAGTGCCATTTGCAATTTTCCAGTCCTCCAGGACCATGCCGGAATCAAGTGATTCTTGAAAGATCATGACCAATGGGAAAGTTATCTCTTCAGCAACCTCTCTCAGGACTCTGGGATGTAGTCCATCTGGTCCAGGTAACTTAACTACCTTAAGACCTTTGAATCTACCTAGAATGTTTTCCTTTGTAATAGCAATGACACTATTGTAATAGCAATAGCAATGTCAGAAGCGGGGATGTTCACAGATGACTGCACAAGGTTCTGCACCATTCGTAACTCCTCAGATAGTGAAGCAGTTAATACCCAAATGCAGCAGGACCTGGACAATATCCAGGCTTGGGCTGCCAAGTGGTAAGTAACATTCGAGCCACGCAAGTGCCAAGCAATGACCATCTCCAACAAGAGAGGCTCTAGCCATTGTCTCTTGACATTCAGAGGCATCACCATCACGGAATGCCCTACTATCAACTTTCTGGGGGTTACCATTGGCAGGAAATTGGACTGGTCTAGCCATATAAACATCGTGGCTACCAGAGCAGATCAAAGGCTAGGAATCCTCAGGCGTATAACTCACTTCCTGACTCCCCAAAGGTTGTCCACCATCTGCAAGGCTCAGGTCAGGAATGTAAAGGTTGATTTATACTTGTGCGTCAAATCGACGCTGTAGGTACAGCATAGCCACGAACCCTACACAGTGCCTACGCAGATCCCTACGCTGTAGCCTGACGCATACCTCTCCGAAAATGTAACTACGCGCTGCAGCAACGCAGACCGCAACAACTGTGATTGATCCGCTTGGTAGCATCGTATCTCCTCCTATGCTGCAATAGCTTCCCATTGGACGACTGAGGGGCAGGGAAGGAACTCTGGCTGCAATGCTTTCCATAAAGCTTCACAGACCTCCGAAATTATGGAGGACACATTTCGCTTTTACGAAACAAGACGCTCACTTTAAACTTGTTTACCCCGAGAAAGACTACCACGACCATGAAGCCTTGCACGGGCAGGTGTGTGCACATGCATGACGTGCGCGAATTGCAGAGCAACGCAGACACACCAACGCACAAGTATAAATGCTCACAACAGCACAGCCCACTTGTGCAGGCTACGGCTTAAGCTGGTACGCACAAGTATAAATCAGCCTTAGTGATGTACTCACCACTCATATGGACGAGTGCAGTTCTATCAACACTCAAGAAGCTTGACACTATCCAGCACAAGGCAGCCCACTTGACTGGCACCCCTTCCACAAGCATTCAATCCCTCCACCATCAATGAACAATTGAAGCAGTGTGTACTGTCTACAAGATGCACTACAACAACATGCCAAAGTTCCTATGGCAGCATCTTCCAGACCCACAACCACTACCAACTAGATAGACAAGAACAGCAGAGACCGGGAACATCACCACTTGGAAATCTCTCGCCAAGTCACTCACCATCCTGACTTGGAAACTTATTGCCATTCCTTCCTTGTCACTGGGTCAAAATCATGGGATTACCTCCCTAACAGCACTGTGGGTGTACCTATACCTGAGGGACTACAGCGGTTCAAGAAGGCAGCTTATCACCACCTTCTCAAGGACAACTAGGGATGGGCAATAAATGCTTGCTTAGCTGATGACACCCACATCCCATGAATGAATAAATTTTTAAAAACTCACTCCTGTTCCCTGACATTCACAGACCTCTGGCATATTTCAACATTGGTCTTCACATGAAAAATAAAACATGCCACTCTTACAATATAGGACATAGAACCAATTAAGAGATAGCTATCACATCTCAGGTTAAAATCTAAAGCAACTTACAAGATTCACAACTCATTAAAAATACAATAGCAGGTTAATAAAGTCATAAAATGTGCATAATGCAGTCCATTTCTCAAAAGCAGAAAAGTTATGTAAAGCTTATGTGTGATGGATATTCACTGTCCTGGGCAAGGGGGCCTTGGTTAATGCCAAGCTTAGCTTTCAAAGCATGGCAGCTGTGTGTTTTGGAGATCAAAACGTTGTTTTTGAATAAGTTAAACGTCCAACCAATATTCTTTGTTTAGTTTCTGGCCATAAGTGGAGGCAAGTCTTCAGTTACTAATGTACATTGCAAGCAGCAAAAGACAGCTTTGCAAACAAGCACTAGTAGACTTAATGGATTATAGTATCTGTCTAACTGCACAAGAGGTGCAGTATAAGACAACAGGCCATTTAATTTGGACTAGATAAAGCTGAATAAACTCTTCTCAGGCTTCCATGAGACTACAGGTTTCAATTACAAACTATCTTCATCAGTGATGATGCCTGGGCATGTCTAATCCAGTGTTATTTATAGCCCCATCATCCAACCCTCCTAATTAGTTAGTCCTCATCCAATCAGGTTTCTGCTGTCCCATCTTGTTTACAATGGAATTCCTGTTCTTACCTAGAGTGAGACTTTCATCTTTATAAAAATTCTTTTCCTCTAACTTTATTTCAATGGGTTTCTTCACCAGACCATCCCAAAAGTCATTGGCATGACACAGTAGTTTTGTGCCGTCAAAGTCAATCCTATGGTCATTACGAATGCAATGTTCTACCACCACCGGTTTCTCTGGGTAATCCAAACAGATACACCTCCTGTACTCCTTGATGCAAGTTTCCACTGTGCATTCCATCCGGCCAATATAAGCTGCTCTGCATTTACAAGGAATCCCGTAAACACCAGCTGTCCTGAATCCCAAGTCATCTTTGGCTCACATAATCTGTGATTTGAGCTTCATTATGGGTTTGTGGATGATATTAATTAGGTATTTCTTCAGGATCCTGGCAATTTAACCAGAAATTGTGGAAATATAGGGAGGACAGGTGGTAGTGATAGGTTCCTCCTCATTGTTAGGGTTCCTGCTTTTTCCGTTGGCCCTTTCTAGGGTCCGATTGATTTCCTTCACCTTGTAGCCACCCTATAAGAATGTTGTGTATAATTGTACTTCCTCTATAAGGGAAACGACTATGAACGAACAAATGGAGAGGCCCTTGTCAACGGCTATTACTAATTTCTACATGGAGGACTTTGAAGCTAGGGTTCTGAGTTCATCGCCCTTACGTCCCAAATGCTTCTTCAGATACAGTGATGACACCTTCGTAGTGTGGCCTCATGGACTCCAGGCACTCCAAAAGTTCCATGACCACATTGAACAGCATTTATGAAGGAAATGAAGAAGAACGGTTGCATCTTGCTCCTGGATATTCTAATACGACAAAATGGGACAGTAGCCATCGGAAATGGCATCAATCAGAAGCCCACTCACATGGATTTGTAATTCAATAATATTAGCCACCATCGTACCCTCCAACATTCAGCGGTTCTTTCTACTTTGATTAAACATGCAAAAACTATTTTAGACCCTGAGAGACTCCACGAGGAATTAAGATGAGTACACATACCTACAGAATGACAACAAGATGAAGGAAGCCTGTACCGGCTGTAAGCCCCCTAAGAGTTTATTCATCATATACGCCGGGAAAACACTAGATCCTTTTTAGATAAAACTGGCTATTTATTTATTCATTCATTCATTCATTCACTCATTGAGGTGCAGTGCGGAATAGACACTCAACAACCCCTAATTTAACCCTAGCCTAATTATGGGACAATTTACAATGACCAATTAACTTAACAATTTGGACTATGGGAGGAAACCCACACAGTCGTGGGGAGAATGAACAAACTCCTTACGGATAGCAGTACAAAGTGAACTCAGGTTGCTAGTACTATAAAGAGTTGTGCTAACCACTATGTTACCATACCACCTGGTCTGCCTTTAGTTCAAGGAAGCTTGAACATCAGATGGAGACAATCGCTCAGCACATCAACAGCTAATGCATTAATAATTTGGAAGATTTATGTACTCAGGGTGTTAGCTTCACAGCATTAACTCTGAGTATCTGGGATCTCTGTCTCCAGAAGCCCTTAAACCATTTATATTAAAAGGCATCTGAAAAAATATCACGTGTGTGAAGTCACCCAAGCGGCAAAAAACAGTATAAATTTACACAGCAGCTTAGGCTTATTAGAAATGGCAAAGAAACATCAAGGATCATGACAGAAACACAAAGTAAACTAGAATTCATTCCTCTGCGGTGATTTCTGTGACAGATGACTGGTTCGTCTACAACTTGTGGGTATGTCTTTTTAGCTTACAGGAATTGTTTTGGAAATCATTATCTGTGTTTTATAAGCAGTTTGTAATTTGGAAGTCTTTTGTAAGATAGAAATCATCTGCAAGTTTTAAATGTGTTTTAAGAATGTTGTTTGAATTTAAATGTGTATCACTGAAAATAAATGTGTTTAAACTACTTTGAAGATTAGGTGGTTACAATATAGCCATCCATTAGCGAAGTACCCATGGCTATTTATATCCAATAGGCCTTAAGGTCTTCATTTGAGTTTTGAACTTCGTGGTCAGCAAACACAATACCATCACAATAGACCCATAGCTCTTCTTATGGAGAGTTTGGATCGCCATACTATAAAATTTACATAGATGGAATTTACAAAGATAAAGAAAATTTATGAAAGAAATATATGAATAATATCAGATTGAGAGGATAAAGATATAAGAAAGTCCTGAGAATCTGGAGTTTCTTTCCAGAGAAATGGAAACTAAAAGATGGTTTGAAAAAGAGAAACAAATTTTCCATTTGTGAGAACTCCTGAGATAAGAAACACAAGGATTTGTAAAAGTGGCACCTTATTTAAACAATGGTGTGTATGCAGATGTTTCCACCACAGGGAGGGTTTGAAGTGAAAAACAAAGATACCTAACACCTGTCTGGATAAAGTGTACAGTAATGAGAAAGAGGAATCCAAATGGGCATATAAACTGGCAGTAATTTGTTGGATCAAATGTCTATTCTGAATTTTAATTGTTATACATGCTTAATAGTCCTCGGATCAGGCCTCAGTGCCTTCAGGAGGATGAAGGGTACTATGGAGAGCCGGGGATCTGAACCACGAATGTTCGAAGATAGCAATGAGCTGCAACCTCCGCTGAGTCACAGCTCAGACTTAGATGTTTTTTAATTGTTAATTTTTACATTTTTTTAGGTTCACAAGGATGCTCATCTACCCATGCTTCAAGAAATTCAAAATGAATAAATTTTATTTTTATTTATTTACTTCTTTTCACGTAATTTTTTGGTGGTGATTTGTGAATTCCATAAGGATAAATTTCTGTTACCTGAACTGCCATTCACCAACATTCGAGTAAATTTATGGGACAGTGGAACATGTGATCCTGCATAACCTGAACATTGCTGTTGATTCACATAAAATTTGCAATTTCACTTGGTATCATAATCATAAAAAAAATACTTTGAATGGCTTCTTCTGCTTCCGAATCTCTTTACACTTGCCATTAACTACATCAGTGCAAATTTTTGGACTAGGAGAAGGCTACAATGATATTCAGTTTCACTGCATAATTACAATCTTGGTCAAGGCATGATGACCACATCAAATTCTGACATGCATGTTATAACAAAGTATAGCCAGCATCAACAGGGTGTCTTAGTTACCTACTTTGAAGCACAGTGAAAATGGCAAGATGAGACATGACTGTATATCATGTAAGCAATTTGATCAGGCAAAGTACCTGCCTTCTGTTAGTTGAGATTATTACAGTCAACCTCAAAGATAAGAGAAAAAAAAGCACTGGAGCATTGGAAAGAATGCTTTTTTCAAATTCAGTATTTGTGAATACAAACTACATTTTTAATAAATATTTAATTTCTTTATTCAGAACTATCCATTTGATATTTTAAACACTACTTAAAAACATGCATCAATGCTTTACACCTTTGTTTTTCCTGAATCTTAGTTTGAGTTTTCCCATACTATTAAGTCTCAATTACCAAAAGATTGAATTAAAAACTCATTGGTATACTACATACAACTATCCAAAGAATGAAAATTAAGGTAGCATTCAATTAATTTCCCAAATTAGAATCAGAATCAGATTTAATATCACCCGCATATGTTGTAAAATTTAGTTGACATTTCGGGCTGAGGCCCTTCAGCCTGCTTTTCCATAGATGCTGCCGCACCTGCTGTGTTCCTCCAGCATTTTGTATATTTTGCTTGGATTTCCAGCATCCGCAGATTTTCTCTTGTTTGTGTTGTAAAATTTGTTGTTTTGCAGCAGAAATATATTGCAATACATAAAAAAAACTGTAAATTACAACAAGAAATTTGTATAAAAATTAAGAGAGCAAAAAAATAGTATTCATTGGTTCATTGTTGATTCAGAAATCTGATGGTGGAGGGGAAGGAGCTGTTCCTGAAATGTTGAGTATCTGTCTTCAGGCTTCTGTACCTCCTCCTTGATGGTAGCAATGAAAAGAGACAATGCCCTGGGTGATGAAGGTCCTCAATAATGGATGCCACCTTCTTGAGGCATCACCTTTTGAGGGTGCCACTGATGCTAGGGAAGCTAGTACACGTGACTGAGTTTACAACTGTCTGCAGTTTTTTTCCCGATCCTATACAGTGGCCCCTCCATACTAGGCTGTGATGCAACCAGTTAGAAAGCATTGCACGGTCACCTGTAGAAATTTGCAAGAGTCTTTGGTGACATAGCAAATCTCCTCAAAATCCTCATTAAATATAGCCACCATCATGCCTTCTTTGTACAGTAATTGCAGACAATATGTTAGCCCAGGATAAATCTTCCGAGATGTTGGCATCCATGAACTTAAAACTGCTTACCCTTTCCACTGCTAATACTTTGATAAGGACTTCCCCTTCTTGAAGTCCACAATCGATTCCCTGGTCTTACTGATGTTGAGTGCAAGGTTGTTGTTGTGATACTATTCAACCAGCTGATCTACCTCGCTCCATACTTTATACTTTATTGTCGCCAAACAATTGGTACTAGAACGTACAATCATCACAGCGATATTTAATTCGGCGCTTCCTGCTCCCTGGATTACAAATATTAAATATTAAAAATAGTAAAATTAATAAATATTAAAATTTAAATTATAAATCATAAATAGAAAATAAAACAATGGGAAGTAAAGTAGTGCAAAAAAACTGAGGGGCAGGTCCGGATGTTTGGAGGGTACGGCCTAGATCCGGGTCAGGATTCATTCAACAGTCTTACTACAGATGGAAAGAAGCTGTTCCCAAATCTGGCCGTACGAGTCTTCAAGCTCCTGAGCCTTTTCCTGGAGGGAAGAGGGACGAAAAGTGTGTTGGCTGGGTGGGTCGTGTCCTTGATTATCCTGGCAGCACTGCTCCGACAGCATGCAGTGTAAAGTGAGTCCAAGGACAGAAGATTGGTTTGTGTGATGTGCTGTGCCGTGTTCACGATCTTCTGCAGCTTCTTTTGGTCTTGGACAGGACAACTTCCATACCAGGTTGTGATGCACTCTAGAAGAATGCTTTCTATGGTGCATCTATAAAAATTAGTGAGGGTTTTAGGAGACAGGCCAAATATCTTCAGTTTTCTCAGGAAGTAAAGGCGCTGGTGGGCCTTCTTAGCAGTGAACTCTGCTTGGTTGGACCAAGTCAGGTCATTTGTGATATTGACCCCGAGGAACTTAAAGCTTTTGACCTGTTCCACTTGCGCACCACCAATGTAAATTGGGTTGTGCGGTCCGCTACTCCTTCTGAAGTCAACAACCAATTCCTTCGTCTTGCTGACGTCGAGGGATAGGTTATTGTCTTCGCACCATGCCACCAGGTTCTTAATTTCCTCTCTGTACTCAAACTCATCATTACCTGAGATACAGCCTACAATTGTTGTGTCATCAGCAAACTTAATATATTGAGTTCAATGGAAACTTGGCTACGCAATCATGGGTGTACATTGAGTACAGCAGGGGGCTGAGTACACAGCCTTGTGGGACACCGGTGCTCAGAGTGATTGTAGAGAAGAGCTTGTCCCCTATTTTCACAGCCTGGGTCCTGCCTGTGAGGAAGTTGAAGATCCAGCTGCAGATCTGAGTGCTAAGGCCCAGGTTCCGGAGCTTAGGAATCAGTTTATTTGGAATGATGGTATTAAAGGCAGAGCTGTAGTCAATGAAAAGGAGCCTTACGTATGAGCCTTTATTCTCCAGGTGTTCTAAGGAGGAATGTAAGGCCAGAGAGATGGCATCTGCCGTTGACCTGTTGCGAATTGCAAAGCGTCGAGGTTGACTGGTGGGCTGTGGTTGATGTGTGCCATAACCAATCTCTCAAAGCACTTCATAGCAATTGATGTCAGGGCCACAGGTCAATAGTCATTCAGGCATACCACCTTGCTCTTCTTCGGCACTGGGATTATCGTTGCCTTCTTAAAACACGAGGGGATCTTAGACTGAAGCAAGGGCCAGTTGAAGACGTCAGCAAACACTCCAGTTAGCTCGCTTGCACAAGCCCGGAGAATCCATCCTGGGATGCCATCTGGGCCCGTTGCCTTCCTTGGATTTATCTTCAGGAAGGCCCTTCTAACGTCCTCCTCGGTGACAATGAATCTCGATGCCACCAGGTCCGGTTCATCCGGAGGGAGCGGGACGCTCCTCTTCTGTTCGAATCTTGCGTAGAATACATTAAGTTCATCAGGAAGAGAAACGCCACAGTTATTGATTTTCCCAGCCTTTGCGCCCAGTGATCTCATTTAGACCTTGCCATAGTCTACTGGCATCCCTTTGGTTAGCCTGGGCTTCCAACTTGGCTTGATATTACCTCTTGGCGCCCTTAATAGCCTTCCGGAGTTCACACCTGGATTCCGTGTAGCGCCTGGTATCCCCGGACCTAAAAGCCGCAGCTCTAGCCTTTAAAAGAGACTTGACCTCATAATTCATCCAAGGTTTCCAGTTAGGGAATACCCGGATCGTCTTGCGAGACACACAGTCCTCTGTGCATTTCCAAATAAAGTCCGTGACAGCTGAAGCATACTCATCAAGGTTAGCTGCCGAGTCCTTGAATACTAACCAGTCCGCCAATTCAAAGCAGTCACAGAGGACCTCATCCGTTTCCTCTGTCCAACGCGACACTACTTTTGACACAGTGACCACCTGCTTCAGTTTCTGTTTGTAAGCCGGGAGGAGGAGTACGGCCTGATGGTCTGATTTTCCGAAGTGAGGTCGTGGGACGGAACAGTAGGCAGCCTTGACTGCCGTGTAGCAGTGGTCAAGTATATTCAGGCCTCTAGTGGGGCACGAGTCATGTTGGTATAACTTTGGCAGCGCCTTTCTTAGGTTGGCCTGGTTAAAGTCCCCAGCTGTAATGAGCAAAGCCTCCGGATACCTGGTCTCAAGTTCACTGATGTTGGCATACAGTATGTTCACAGCACACTCCATGTCCGCCTGGGGGGGAATGTAGACCGCTGTCAGTATGACTGAGGTGAATTCCTGTGGCAGATAGTAGGGGTGACACTTCACCGACAGGTGTTCCAGGTCCGGGCTGCAGGAGCTTGTCAGTGCCACTGTGTCTGAGCACCACCCAGTGTTGATCAGAAGGCAGACACCACCTACCCTCATCTTGCCCCGAAGACACCGTGCGGTCCATCCGATGGATTGAAAATCCCTCCGGTCGGATGGCACAGTCGGGGGTGGCAAGGGAGAGCCAGGTCAGAATACACAGCAGTTCTGCATCTCCCTGCAGTAGGTGAGTCTCCCTTTAAGATCATCCACCTTGTTCTCTATGGCTTGCACATTAGCTAGTAGGATGGTGGGCAGAGGGACCCTGAAGCCCCTCAGCTTCAATCTGACCAGCAGCCCAGCTATCTTCCCACGCTTCCTCGGTAAGTAGTGCATCTTTCCAGGTTTCCATCGATGCAATGTTTTGTTGTCAGCTCTTTGATGTTGGTGGAAGCATCCCACGGGGATCGATTGGCTTGTCACGTCGTCGCACGCTCCGGGTCGGGCCGAGTAACTGGGGAGGCTCCGCTGCCACTTCCAGCTGCCGGGGGCCTGGGCTGTCGATTGGGTCGGGCCCCGAAGCCGACACTTAATCCCGGATGGCCGGGCTCCTGGCTGAAACAAGTCCATAAGCCGTGTCATGGTTACGCCTTGTCACCATCTGAAATTTTGCCAACAATAGTTGTGTCATCAGCAAACTTACAGATGGCACTTGAGCTGTGGCTAGCCACACAGTCATGGAAGTAGAGGGAGTAGAGCAGAGGGCTGAGCATGCAACCTTGATGTATGCTAGTTGATTGTCAGCAAGGAAGAGATATTATCTCCAAACCACACTGACCGTGGTCCACCAGTGAAGAAGTTAAGGATCCAGTTGTAGAGAGAGGTACGGAGGTCCAGGTTATGGAGCTTGTTAATTAGAACTGAGGGTATGACTGTGTTGAACGCTGAGCTGCAATCAGTAAATAGCAGCCTGACATAGGAACTGCTATTGTCCACGTAATCCAAGACCAAATGGAGTCAGTGAGATTGTGTCCACCATAGACCTATTGTGGCAATAGAGAAATTGCAGTGGGTCCAAGTCCTTGTTTAGGCACCAGTTGATCCTGGCCTTTACCAACCTGTCAAAGCACTACATCACAGTAGATGTGAGAGCTGCTGGATGATAGTCATTAAGGCAATTAACCCTGCTCTTCTTGGGCATTGGTTTGATTATCATCTTTTGGAAGGAGGTGGGAACCTCCCACTGCAGCAGTGAGAGACTGAAGATGTCCTTGAAAACTCACGCCAGTTGGTTGGCACACGTTTTCAGAGCCCCACCAGGCACACCATCTGAGCCTGGTGCCTTGCGAGGGTTCACCCTCTTGAAAGATATTCTGACGTCAATCTCTGAGAGAGATCACAAGGTCACCAGATGTTGCAGGGACACGAACAGGTGTAGGTTTATTCTCCCTCACAAAGTGTGCAGAAAAGACACTGAGCTTATCTGGAAGTGAAGCATCACAGCCATTCATGATGTTAGTGTGATGAGAGACCTTGACAAGGATGATTTAGACCCAAATGCTGGAGTATCCGAGGCCAGACTTGAGACATAGTATAGAGCTGGAATGAGAACTCAGCAAAAACAAAACAGTGAACGATACCTTCAGTTAGGCTTACAATTAAGCACCGAACCTCAGTTCAGATGCTTTTTAAATGCTCAATACTTGAAACCCGAAACACAAAACATGATTGCCAATTGGTGGGACGGTCCTGAACCCTTAAAGGGGGTCACACCAGCTATCCATATTCTGGAGAGCTAAAGCATCTAAAACACTGGAAGCTGGCGTGGTTGGGTGCCTGTCATGACAGGACCCCCTCTCTTGCAGCCAGCGCCTGATGGCCCTGGCTGCTCAGAGAGACAATGATGGTAGTCATGGATGAGAGCGGATCCAAGAGATCCCTTTCAGGAACCCAGCACCGTTCCTCATGTCTGAATCCCTCACAGTCCACAAGAAACTGCCAAACATCCAGAACAGTTCATAAATCCAGAACTCCTTTTACAGTGAAAACCTGATCTCTATCAACAAATCTGGGTGGCTATGGAGCTGACGGTGGTGGGGCTAAACGGCTGCTACTCACAGGTTTCAACTTGGAAATATGGAAAGTGGCATTGATCTTAAACGTCTTGGGGAGTTGCAAAGTGTAAGCCACCGGGTTTACTTTTTGAGAACCTTGAAGGGTCCAATGAACTTGAGCGCCAATTTCCTAGACTACACCTGAAGGCAAATCCTGAGTCAACAGCCAGATCCATTACCCAGGCTACAAAACTGGTCCCTGTCTTCTCCTGTGGTTAGCCTTTATTTCAGCCTTCTGGATAGAGGCTAACAAAATTTCTCTTGTCTGTTTCTCCTTGCAGCGTCAGACAAGATCTTCGGCCACAGGAACCCCAACCTTGGCCTTCTGCTCAGTTAATACTGGCACAGAATACCCAAATTGGCATTCGAAAGCGTCATCCTATGGACCAAATGCTGTAAAGTGTTGTGGGCAAGCTCTGCCCACATCAAATAGTCACTATACTTGTCCAGTCTTTCAGAGGCCAGACATCTTAGGGTACATTCTATATCTTGGTTCATCCACTCCATCTGGCCATTGAACTGCGGGTGAAACTCAGAGGAAAGACTCACCGTTGCTCCAAATGGCTTGCAAAATGTCCTCCAGAAACGTGATGCCAGTTGTGGACTGTGATCCGTGACTACGTCCACTGAAAAACCATGGATTCTGAAGGCCTGGTCCAGGACAATTTCAGCCATCTCCACCTCAGATGGTGGCCTGTCCAAGGCAATGAATCAGCTGGCCTTTGAAAATTGATCAACAATTACCATGATGACGGTCCTCCTCCTTGAAAGTGGACGACCTGTGACAAAGTCCATGGAGATGTGCGCCCACGTTCAGTCCGAAACAGGTAGGGGATGGAGAAACCCTTGAGGTTGGAAATGGGGCTCCTTGTTCCCGGCACACATCTTGTATGCCTGCATGTATTATCAAATTTCTTTCACCATTTTGGGCCACCAATACCTCCTGGCAATCTAAGAGTGAACAGTCATTCTTGATGAATGTCCCCACTGGAGTACCTGTGACCTGACAAAGCGTGGGACAAGCAGTCGACCAGGAAGACCATCCTTGTGCCCAATCCTTGTCAACTAGTTCATCTATTCCCCAACGGATTGGCATTATCACCTTAGCCTGGGGCAAAATGGTGGCAAGTTGCTCCTCTCCTTCAGGTTCATCAAACCGACGAGACACAGCATCTTGTTTTAGATTATTTGACCCAGGTCAATAGGTCAGGACAAAGTTAAAGTGGTTGAAAAAGAGACCACCTGGCCTGCCTGGAATTCAGTCTCTTAGCCTTCTAAATATAAGCCATGTTCTTGTGGTCTGTAAAGCTAATGACACCATACCTCCCATGCCAGCTTAATAGCTCTCGATTCCCAGTGTGGTATTTTCTCTCTACTGGGAATAGCTGCCTGGAAAAGAAAGCACATGGGTGCAGTTTACTGTTCAAGGTGACCGTTGAGTCATTACTGCACTCATTCTGATGTCTGAGGAATCCACCTCCACAATGAAGGGAAGGTCAGAGTTAGGGAAAACCAAGATGGGAGCTGATGTGAACTGCTGTTTAAGCTCTTCAAAAGCAGCCTCCATTTTGGTAGCCCAGTTAAAGGGGCCTGTGGATTTCTCAGTTAGAGCCATCAGTACAGCTGCCACCAAGCTGAAGTTCCTGATGAGCTTCCAGTAAAAGTTAGCAAACCCCAGGAATCGTTGGACTTGTTTGACACCGGATGGTTGTGGCCAATCTCTGACTGCCTAGGTCTTTGTAGGGTCCATCTTGAGGTTGTCATTGGAGATGATGAAACCCAAAAATGAAATGGTTGTCACGTGAAATTTGGACTTCTCCAACTTAACATAAGGTCCATGGTCTAGAAGCCTCTTTAAAATGTCCCTGACGTGAGTGACGTGTTCCTCCATGGACTTCAAGAAGATTTGGATATCATCCAAGTAGATGAAGGCATATTTATGGAGAGTATCCCAGAGCACATTGTTTATAAATGTCTGAAAAACTTCTGGAGCATTTGCAAGACCTAAGGGCATAACCGGATACTCGTAGAGCACTGTCGGTGTACTGAATGCAGTCATGCACTCGTTGCCTTCCCTTATACAGACCAGATTGTATGCACTCCACCAGTCTAGGTTAATGAATACTCTTGCCCCTTGGGGAATCTCAAAGGCAGTATTTATGAGTGGAAACAGGTAATGATTCTTGACTGATATGCGGTCTAATCCTCTATAATCAGTACATGGCTGCAGGCTTCCATCCTTCTTTTGTATGAAGAAGCCTGCGCTGGCTATGAGGTGCAGGGCTGGATGAATCCCATAAGCAAGAACTTCCTTTACATATTCTGCCTCTGCATTTCTCTCTGGACCTAAGAGCACGCATAATCAACCACAGGACAAGTACCAGGCAGAAGATCTATAGCACAGTCATAGGAGTGGTGCAGTAGAAGAGTCAAGGTCTTTCCCTTGCTATGAAGGAACCTCCACTGGCCTGGGTGTTGCAAATTCTTCTGAACCCTCCTTCGAGGATGTCTCCTGGGGCTTCTTAGGTGGCAGGGGTGGTTCAACCAATCTCTAAGTCTCCTCCCTAGGTTCACTAGACTCTGTCATATCCTCAGGCAACGGAACAAAATGTTACTGATGGTCCAGTGGGAACAGGCTCCAAAGGTCCGCATTTAGGAGTCCTCCCTTGGGCTTCAGGTTACCTCAAACTGAATACTGTCCCCTTGCTACCTTACTGGTCATTGGTCTTGTGAGAATCTGGGGAGGGGGGGTTGTGGAACACCAGTCCACGAATGGGTTTATGCTGGGACAGACAAGTGTGCCCAAGGATCAGGGCTGTAAGTAATGAGTCAATGATGTAGAAACTGAGGTCTTCCACATGACCCATTATTCTCATCTGCAAAATTACAGTCTGTTACTGGATCTGCCCGAAACCTAGCAGGCTGCCGTCCAAGACAGCCGTGGGCAAGGACTGGCTCAACTCTCACAGTGGTACGTCAACGGGTGGTTCCAAAGTCCAGAAAATTACCCACTGCCCCAGCGCCCACAAAAGCCTTCACCTAGCTCCAGTATTTACCCCAGGTGAACTCCGTCTTCAGTCATCTATGGGATAGGGAGCTGTGACTGCTACCATCATAGTCCTCCCGACAATGGACAGTCTCAGCAGTTCTTCAGGTGGCTACAGCTTTGGATATTCAGCACACAGGAAACCTGCTTCCCCACAGTAATAGCAGCAGCCTTGATTCTGACAGCAGGACCTCTCACTGGCAGAGAGCCTTGTGTAACCGATCTGCATGGGCTAGCCAACAGCTCAGGCTAGCCCTCTTCGGCCTTGTAATGTATTCCCTCTTAAGCTCTGCCAGACTGTTGTCAAGGCAGATGGACTGGTCGATGAGGGCCTCCAAGTCCTTAAGACCATAAGAAATAGGAGCAGAAGTAGGCCATTTGGCCCATCGAGTCTGCTCAGCTATTCAATCATGGGCTGTTCCAATTTATCCAGTCATCCCCACTCCCCTGCATTCTCCCCATACCCTTTGATGCCCTGGCTAATCAAGAATCTATCTCTGCCTTAAATGCACCCAATAACTTGGCCTCCACAGCCTCTTGTGGCAACAAATGCCACAGATTTACCACCCTCTGACTAAAGTAATCTCTCCACATCTCTGTTCTAAATGGACGTCACTCAATCCTGAAATCATGCCCTCTTTTCCTAGACTTCCCTACCATAGGAAATAACTTTGCCATATCTAATCTGTTCAGGCCTTTTAACATTTGGAATGTTTCTATGAGATCCCCCCTCATTCTCCTGAACTCCAGGGAATACAGCCCAAGAGCTGCCAGACATTCCTCATATGGTAACGCTTTCATTCCTGGAATCATTCTCGTGAATCTTCTCTGAACCCTCTCCAATGTCAGTATATCCTTTCTAAAATAAAGAATCCAAAACTGCGCATAATACTCCAAGTGTGGTCTCACGAGTGCCTTATAGAGCTTCAACATCACATCCCTGCTCTTATATTCTATACTGCAAGAAATGAATGCCAACATTGCATTCACCTTCTTCACCGCCAACTCAACCTGGAGATTAACCTTTAGGGTATCCTGCACAAGGACTCACAAGTCCCTTTGCATCTCTGCATTTTGAATTCTCTCCCCATCTAAATAATGGTCTGCCCATTTATCTCTTCCACCAAAGTGCATGACCATACACTTTCCAACACTGTATTACATTTGCCACGTCTTTGCCCATTCCCCTAAACTATCTTAGTCTCTCTGCAGGCTGTGTGTTTCCTCAACACTACCCGGTCCTCCACCTATCTTTGTATCATCTGCAAATTTAGTCACAAATCCATTAATCCCATAGTCCAAATCATTGACATACATCGTAAAAAGCAGTGGTCCCAACACCGACCCCTGTGGAACTCCAATGGTAACCGGCAGCCAGCCAGAATAGCATCCCTTTATCCCCACTCTGTTTTCTGCCGATAAGCCAATGCTCCACCCATGCTGGTAACTCCATGGACTCCATGGACTCTTATCTTGCTAAGAAGCCTCATGTGTGGCACTGTGTCAAAGGCCTTCTGAAAATCCAAGTACACCACATCTACTACATCTCCTTTGTCTACCCTGCTTGTAATTTCCTCAAAAAATTACAGCAGGTTAGTGGCAGGATTTTCCTTTCAGGAAACCATGCTGGCTTTGGCCTGTTGGCTACAAGTCCCCTTTTGGCTCTCCCAAGCCGAGGGCATCCTTTAGTTTGTGCTGGAGTCCATGGCGGTACAGAGTGGCCAAGGCTTCCCTGTTCCACCCACTCTCCTGCGTCAAAGTTTGGAAATCGAAATCGATAGCGTAATTGGCCGCTGACCGACTTCCCGAATGCAGCTACATCAGACCATCTGAGGCTCTGTTTGTACCGGCAGGATGGTAAACTACCTTTCTCAAGGTGGCCATGAATTCTTCTGAAACTGCACCAATCTTTGACCTTCATTCCCAATGCGCAGTGCCCCAGGCGAGTGCTCTCCCGGTCAGGAGACGGATCATAAAGGCCACTTTTCCATGCCCCGAAGAGCATTGAGTGAGAAAGCCACGGCAAAAACCGGGGTCTCCATCAAATCTCTCCAAGGTTGGAAGATATACTAGCTCCACAAAGCGACCAATAGCTTCACCCAAGCGACGCTGGCACCCTCCTTGCGACAGCTAGTACACGGTGGCCTGAAGGTCATGTAGCTCCAGGTTCTGTCTGGAAATCCTCTCGTTGTGGCTGGTCACAGCAGCCGAGAGACCCTGATACCCCATTGGATCTATGTTGGCTCAATCGTACTGTGATGAGAGACCTTGATGAGGATGGTTTGGACCCAAGTACTGTTGTATCAGTCTGGATTCGAGACATGGTATAAAGCTGAGACAAGAACTGAGCAAAAACTATTTACTATTGAGCACCAAACCTCAGTTCAAGTGCTCTTTAAATACTTAATTCTTGGCACCAATCAGCAGGACAGTTCTGAACCCTTAAAGGGGCCACACCAGCTATCCATATTTTGGAGAGAGAGTGTGTAAACGCAGGAAGCTGGTGTGGTTGGGAGCATGTCATAACAGTTAGTTTTCACTTTGTAGGAGGTAATGGCCTACAAACACAACCAGTTGACCTGCATCTGATTTTTTTAATCTCTAACCTCAATCAGAATTGTTCTTTTGCCCTTCATATACAAACGTAGGTTGTACCTTGATTTCTTGTATATTTCTGGCTCACTGGTCTTAAATGCCACAGATCTAGCCCTCAAGACAGTGTTTGGTCTGGGTATATTCTCAAAGGCACACATTCATTCATCCACACAGATCTTAATGAAGTCAGTGGCAATATAGTGTATTCATTCAGATTCTAAGATGAATCCCTGAATATTGTCCAGTCCATCAAGTCAAAGCAGTCCTGTTGGTGCTTCTCCACCTCCATTGGCCACACCTTCTTGATCCTCACAACTGGTGCTGCAGTCTTCAGTCTCAACCTATATGCCAGAAGTAGAAGTACAGTCAAGTGATGTAGGATTGGATGATAAGCATCCTTGGTGGAAGTATAGCAGTGTGTTGGCTCCTCTGGTTCCACAGGTGATATGTTGACAGCAGTTGTTCAGAGACTTCTTCAAGCTGGCCTAGTTGAAATACCCCAAAATGATAGGGAAGGCATCAAGGTGCAATGTTTCATGCCTGCTAATCACAGTATCTAGCTCCTCCAGTGCTTGCCTGATGTTGGCTTGAGGTGAGATGTAGACTGCTACCAATATGATGGCTGAAAATTCCCTCGACAGATAACATAGACGACATTTAACCCCTAGATGTTTCAGGTCAGATGAGCAGGACTAAGACAGAATCTCAACATCTGTGCATAAAGCATACTCCATCTCCTTTACCTTTAAAAGACTGAGCTGTCCTGTCTTTGCAGAGAATGGTGAAGGCATCAAGCTACAGCGCTGCATCAGAAATGGCAGACATGAGCCACACTTCCTTGAAATAATGTACACAGCAGTCCCTGATTTCTCTCTGGTACTACAATCTTATTCTGAGGTCTTCAAGTTTATTTTCCAGAGACAGAACATTCACCAACAGGATAGTCAGGAGTGCAGTATAAGGCCTAGGCATTTCAAACACACCTGTAAACAAGTGTGACTTCTGCGCTTCTATTTTCCACGAGTCTGCAGTACTCCAATATCTGCCAATATCATTTAATTTGAACATCAATAGATTTTTTTAAACATCGTAAAACAATGTTGCTTACTTAAGTACCCATGACTGTAACTGTGGATTTCAGCTATGGAGTCCTAAACATTGAAGCTGCATGCAAAGAGTCGCCCGCTTATCGATGCCTCTTTATTCAAGATTCAAAGTTCAAGATTAAAGATTGCTTAATGTCAATAAATATAATTTCCTGTACACAAGTGCTTCTCGGGGTCCGATGCACCACAAAAAAAAGATAAAGAACACAATAATAATAATAAAAACACAGTAAATGTAAATACATTAGATTGCTTATGTATATAGATAGATTGTATGTCCATGAAGTAACACTAGACACAGGAGTGTCTGTACACAAGGTAACTGACAGGAAATAATGAAGTAGTGGTTATTATGGTGTGGAGGGGTGGGTTAGTGGGTAGAGGTGTTGATTAGCCTTACTGCTTTTGAGTCTAATGGTCCTGGCGTGGATGTTACGTTGTCTCCTCCCTGATATGAGTGGGACAAATAGTCCAGCTACTTAACAATTACATTTAAGGGGATTTCTTAATTAAGTTCAAGTTTATTGTCATTCCACAGTATATATGTATTCCCCCAAATGAAACAATGTTCTTCCAGAACAAGATGCACAACAAACAACTCATATGCAACACATAAGATAAAATTATCACAAATAAGCTACAAATAATTATGTTGCAATATGAATTACTTCTAGTTTTATTTCTTCATAACGTTTTGCTTCATTTTGTTAAATAGAGTCATATGTCATAATCCAGTAAGCTACCTCAAGATAAAAAACCCAAAAATAATTACCTTCCATCAAGTTCTGGATACATGCTCACCCCATTTTCTAACGCTTCCAATAATTGTTCAGCTGTCACCTGAACGACCAAGAGTGGATCCACAATAGGCAAAACCATCAAAAGATCATGCATGGTGAAATCACCTGGTGGGTGTAAACGATCTGAGCGTAACGTACCTAGAAATTCAAAATCATTGATTATTTTTATAGATTTGATCAGTTTTATCTTACTGAGCCCATATGATTCATTTACTTTTTATTGTTGCGCATTTATTTCCTTGATTTGTTTGGAATCTATTTCTGATAATCAGGAGTGAATTCAATCTTTTTTCATTACTGAGAAGTCTGCAGGAACAAAAAGCCATAGGAGTGTGTGTTCACAGCTTCTTCTGAACTCCTTAAATTCAAAAATCATTTGGTGTACTTTATTAGCCAAGAAAAGAATGTAAGAATAGTGATGCTAGGATGGTGAACAACAATACCTAGATAATGTACATAAGATTCTGGACACGTTAAAAAGAAATGTGATTGCACCAGTGATGGTATAGAGATTTAAGGTTTTGTCAGGATCTAGAAAATGTTATCAATAAAGATAGATTGGATTGGTGTGGTTGTTTCCTTTGGAACAGGATAGGCTAGAAATAGATGAATCTAATTCATCTGCCTAAAATTATGAAGGGTCTGTTTCCTCTAGCAGAGGAGTCAAAAACTCGAAGGCACAGTGATAGATTTAAAATAACTGGCAGAAAGATTAGAGAGGTGTGGGAAAAAAATGTTACTCAGAGAGTAATAAGGAGGTGGGAATTTTGCCAGAAATAATAGTAGGGATAAAAGCACTTACAATATTTCAAAATATGCCTATTGTGTAGTTGAAGAGTCATAGCCTCCAAAGCTACACACCAGCTGTCCGATGGTGACACAAGTCTGAGTCGCTCTTTTTCGACTAGAGTGAAATTTTCATTTAGATTTTCAAAAATTCAATTAAGTGATATGGACATCTCTGATAAACACAATGTTTATTTTCTATCCATAACTGTCCCTGAATTAAGGAGAGAGTTAAAAGTGGTCCACTTTGTGGACCTGGAGTCATATGTCAATCAGAATGCAAAAGTTATCTGTAACCTGAAGGACATTAGTGGACCCAACTATCTAGAAGCTTTGTGCATATCATTGCCAACATATTTTTAAAAGATCCAGAACTACTGAATCACAGATGCCATGATGAGAGTGAATCTCATCTTTCTAGATTAAAGATCTAAAAACTCAGATTAAATGAGTGAGCTCAGATTTGCCATATGAAATATCTACACTGAATACAGATAGTTTTTAAATTTGCAATTATGATGTTGACATAGCATTAGTTCCTACACACTACATGGCAAAGCCTGAAAATGCTACGCATGCTAATAAAAGTAGGGTGTCATCTATGCTAATACACAAGAACAAGAACTGTTATTATTCTAATTTTGCAACAATCTGTACTATTAATAAGACTACAACTTTCTTCCTACTAAAGCAGAGATCACAAAGCCTCCTGCTCCATAAATTACAAAGTTCAAAATTAATAGGACGTGCCATATGTTGTCAATAATACATTCAGCATGCATCCTATACATTAAAATTTATTTTCCAAATGTTTCCCCTTTTCCCTTCCACCATATAGACAATGACATTTTGTTATTTATTTCCAAAATCACTCGTAAATTTCCATGATGTGCCCTTTCTTCAGATTTTTCCCTACACAAGCATATGTAACCACGCAAGCAGAATAATTTGCAAATAATGCCGCACTTATTTAACAACAGTAATTAAGCTTTCGTAAAAGTCACTGGTTTGTAATTAGGAGTGGATAACATACCAAAGCCAAAAGCAACGCCTATCTACTTGCCTACCACAAAACAGAAAATGACCCTGCCGCTTTTTTTTTAACAGATCGATATTTAATCATACAGTGCAATTACTCATTGTGCTATTGAGGGAAGCCTTACAATTTGGTATTACTATAATTTCATTTCAGGGTAGATTACAAACATTCTTTTATTGTTAGTGCTTGTTGAAATACCACTGAGACTAATTACATTGTTGATTCCCACCATACCTAAATAAAGCAGAACTTTGCACAAGTACCCTAGTCCCAGGAATTGTGATAGTCTATGTCAGTCGGCAGCTGAATAGTTGAGATGATTAATTCAAGATATCTGATGATAAGCAAAAGTTGGGTGGATATTGTAATTCAGAACAGTACAAAGGTTCTTTATGACCATCTTCTAGTCTCTCAGAAAACCATAAAAGACAGGTGTCATTGTTTCACCTAAAAATTTTTAAAGACAACAATCCCTACCTATACACCTCCTCTAACATCAAACAGTTCTACATTCTGCAGAGCAGCCAGGTAGCAAGGATCAGAACTGCCAGTTGATCTCAACACTTTAATCCAACCTAAAGTCCTATTGGAACTGGTTAGGTGTTTAGTAGAAACTAAGTTATTAAAAACAAGGATCTATTGAGGAAAATATACCTGAATTAAGCAGTGCCACATCAGCATGTGTGGCTTCAAGCATAGCATTGGTAACAAGATTCCCTAGACTGCTCTCTGATTTTCTTACTGTGGTGAAACGGCCATCCAGTTCTACCTCTATCTGACAAAGCACTTCTCCCAACAGGTGCTGCATTGATTAAAAAAAGTAAAAAATTAATTTGTGTTTATGGTTAGTATCTAGTAAATCATCAACTAGCAATTACATTAAACTATATCTCAGTTCATTCTGATTATATCATTTATTCTAATAACTGAAAATTAACAAAAATAATTGTTTCATATGCCTTTAGGCTGAGTGGTCAAAAAGAGAATCAGAAGATTTCTATTACTAAATTATCATAAGTAACAAAACACTCCTTAAGATCATTAACAATATGTGAAAACATCAAAGTTTACCAAGGTCGATTGGGGGTTTGAACAATGAACAAAATATTATGATGGAAACAATATAACTTTTAATGTAAGTACTTTAAATTACCATATTCCCTTACAGGGAATTTTAAATTTTAAAAAAACCTTATCAATGAAACATTGCAATCTCTTGTAAGATACTTTTGTTCCATAAAGCTTCAAGAGCCAAAAATCATCCTTGGGGAACAAAATTTCATCAAAATAATTAAGCTTATTCCAAGAATGTTTTAACACTGGCTCACTGAATTGAATAAAGTCTAGTGCATTGCTGCTTTAGCAATCCTACTATTGGTTAAGCTTAATTTATGACATACTGCCTTATTTTAATATAGTAGTAGCAGATACATGCCTAATTGATATTAAAAGCTTTATTAACACCCAGTCATTTGTGGACAAATAGATCAATTGTCTCATAAAAAGGCTCAAGGTGTTTTCTATTTTGTTTTGAGATATCTGATCACAGCCAAGATTGCACCTCAAGCTTTACAATTAACCACAACAATATGGAAATTAAACATATTTTGGCAAACTATGTTAGTGCAGGGGGCAGTGCATTCAAAAGAGGAAAAGAGGAGGGTATTGCAGCATTGAGTTGTACTGAAGACTTAACTCAAGAATTGATCCTGAAGCAACACAAAAAGATTCTGAAGATAGACATAGGTCCTGCTCTAATGAAGAATCACATTTCTAAGAAATCTCACATAATTGAAAATTGCATTAGAAAAATAATTTTCAATGTGAAAAGGGGGTTTACAGCTGAAGAATTTTGGACTTACAGAATTTTTCTGCAGGATTTTAATAATGGCATTTTTATAGGTGCAGTATATTTTGTTGCTCTAAACTAAAAACATGAGATTAACCAAAACTACATTTTTTGCAGTGTTTTCATCCATAGTTTGACACTGTGCATGCCAAAAACAGTGCTTAAATCCTGTGAAACAGCACTGCTATAATTAAAAGGAGCCACATCATCACATCTCAGATTTTCTTTTCAAGTCTTCATAGATTGCAAATGTTTTTTCTTTAATTGTTATAAAACAAACCTGTCTTTAAATATTTCTTTGATGGACCTTCAAACCACACACTCAGGGAACCTCTCAGGCTACGTCCACACTAGACCGGATATATCCGTAACTGAAGCTTTTTCTCTTTGTTTTGACCCTCCGTCCACATTGAAACAGCGTTTTCCTCCCCCGAAAATGGAGCTTTTCAGAAATGCTCTCCAGAGTGAATAAATCTGAAAACGCCTAATATCCGGCGTAGTGTGTACAGGGTAACCAGCTATTTTTAAAACCGCTGTCATGACGTGCCGGAACAAATGGCGGCAGCAGCGCGGCATTTCATTGTTTTCCTGAACACAACCTCCAACACCACAACAATATCTGACAACAGATGTGTAACAGCCTAATATAACATTGTATGGAAATACAAGGTAACACTGATGCAGACATGTTTTATACATTTAACAAGGCGCTTCATTAATGTATTGCTTGTGCAAACATTCAATAGACACAATTGTCACTTTTGTCCAGTAACTCGTTTTATTGCACATGTTAAATACAGCAAAATAATACACAAGGACATGGCAAAAGTAAAGGCAAACAAAGGAGGTAACAGCAAATTTCACTTTTGCCCAGTAACAAGCCTTATTGCATTTAGTTGTAGCTGTCGTCCCTTTCATCGGTGAAGAGACTATGGATGTAGGAAATGTTTTTGGACAAACGCGCACCAAGTCTTTCGTTTGGCAATTTCCTTTTAAGTTTTTCTAGTCTGTAACTGGACAAATGCGCACCAAGTATACCGTTTCCTCCTCGCTTGTTTTCTGTGTCTTGTGCATGCCCAGTAGGAGGAGATTCACCCAAGTATCCATTTTAATGTGGACAGAGGTAGTTTCTAAAACGCCTAGTGTGAACACCTGTCATTTTTACGTGAAACCGGCGTTTTCAAAATTATCCGGTCTAGTGTGGATGTAGCCTCAGTTTCCTCTATCATCTTTGGCTTTGACCTAGCAGTTCTGGACTGCAGAAAAGTAAGGCGGCAACTTTCCTTATCTTAACAGCATTGTCCCTATTGTACAGTCTCCACAAGCCCAGTAGCTAAAGAAACATTGTAAGTCTTTTTGTTTCTTTGATTGCCTCTAGTTTTACTGGAGTAATGAAACATTCTTTTCTAATTGTTATCATTAGCATTTTGAAGGCTTAAAAGACTCCAAATGCTAAAATCTTGAGCAACAGTCTGCTGGAGGAATTCAGCAGGTCAAGCAGCATCTATGGGAGGAAAGAATCCTGTTGACATTTCGTGTCGAAACCTTGCATAATGACTCTGACGACTTGCCATTCATTATCTGCATACTGATGATGTCATCCCTACAACAAATAAAATATATACAGAGGTGTATAAACAAGAACTAGGCTTCACATCATAGGTATTGATATTTACAAACAGCAATTGTTTTTGAAATCACAAGACACAGCTGTGTAAAATACTGCTTTATTAAAATAACAGCGGCAATGTTGCACAATAGGATCCCACTTAATACAAGTCTGAAACTGATCACAACATTTATATAGATAATGTAGAACCCAGGTTCTTCAACCACAACAGTATTTTACTATATTTAAGGAACAAGGTAGATCAGCTGCTTGAATGGTATCACAAGATGTCATGGTATCAGCAAGACCAATGAATTGATTGTGGACATTAGGGATGTTGGTAGCATACAAAGCAGTTCTCAGAGGGGTCAGCAGTGGAAAGGGCAAACAGCTTCAAGTTCCTGGGTGTCAACATCTCGGAAGATCTATCCTAGCTCCAACAAACTGATACAATCACAAAGAAGGCATGCTGGTGGCTATACCTCATTAGGAGATTGAGACTGTAGCAAATTTCTACAGACATAGTGTGGAGAGCATTCGGACTGGTTGCATCACTACCTGATATGAAAGCTCCAAAGTGTGGGATTGAAGAAAGTGACATCCATTGTTAAGGACCCTCACCAGCTGGCATACACCTTCTTTTCATTACTGCCATAGGGGAGAATGAAGGCCCATTCTCAAAGTTTCTTCCCCTCTGCCATCAGTTTTCTGAACAGTCCATGAACTCATGAACACTACCTCGCTGTACTTCTTTAACGCTATTTATTTATTTATTGGTTGATTGATTGTAACTTCTGTTACTGCCACTAAACAACAAATTCCACAACATATGTCAGTTCAAGTGAACCTGATTATGATTCTGGTATTTACTTATGCATATTCATAATTTTAGAGTGATAGGTCATATTTATCATTACTTGGGAGATGCACTGGGTTTAGAAAAAAGGGTATCAATAACATCCACTATTTTTTGTTACTTGCATAAAATCTGTGGCCCTATCAGATAATGAGGATTGATAAATACAAACATTTTCTTCCCATTGTAATTTATATTTTCTTTTCTTTCAGCAATAGTATTCTTAACTTTCCCAGGTAAATACAGGTTATAATGCATGTGTTTTGAACAAGAATATCTTGTATTACCAATTAACATTTATCTGTTAATTGAACATCAAGAAAATTATGCAGGGCATCAATCAGAGAAGTATGTTCCACCAAACCCAACTGTTGACACAAATTTATAGAATGAAAATGCATCAATAAACTCATTAAACTATAGCCAACATACCTCCAAATTAGAAGTAAATTCTTGGACAATGTTGCTCACAGAAGCGTCTTCCTCTAAATCTTCTGTAATGTTTATCTTTTGTGTGGTGTACTTATAGTTATTCTCAAAAGCTCTTGTAATGTCAATTTTGGTTAGGTTTCTAAAATCTGATCCACTTTTGATGATTAGAGTTCCATTAATTAATTTGGTGCCATAATCATGATCATGGCCTCCTAGAATCAGGTCCAACCCATCAGTGTTCCTTGCAAGTCTAATATCATTACTCCATTTCATGTGTGTCAAGGCAATCAGAAGTTGTGCACCTTTGGTTCGAAGATCTTCAGAAAGTTGGTTAGCAACAATGACGTAATCAATAAAGTTCACATTTGTCCTATCAATAGTTGGTAAAGTATCAATCCATTCTTCTTCCACCAATCCCATCAAACCGATTTTTACACCATTCCATTCCAATAACTTGCTTCCTATACCATGTCCTAGTGGTTCAGAAGTAAATAAGTCATACACATTGCTGAGTAACCAAGGGAAATGCATATCTGATATTATTTCTTCCAATAGGTCAACTCCAAAATCAAATTCATGATTTCCTGTAAAACAAACGTCCAGTAAACAAAATGTACTGATCCAATTCCGATTGTAGCCATAATCTGATACTTCAAAACTTTAGCTATCAAATGTAGAAAAACAGCCTAAAAACTGAAATATTAAGAACTATGTAGGAAACTACCGTATATTTAAAGCAAATAAAAAGTCATGGCTAGCCATTAGATTTATCTATTCTGCTGAAGCTAATTTCAATTAGAAAAATATACTATAGGAATGAAATACAAAAATCAAGTCAGGTAACTCATGTCAACTTATGATATCTAAAATTACTCACCAAATACTGCACACTGTACTCCAAAAGCATTAAGAATTGGTATCATGTGTCGTCCTTTTGTAGTTGTACTTAAGAGGGAAGGATTTAAGCAGTCACCACTAAAAAGTATCAAGGGATTTAGTGCTTTAAATTGTTTTAATGCTGTAGCAAACCTGTAAAAAATGATGAATTCATAGAATAAATAAGATCCAAGAAAACCAAAATAAATATTATTTGTGACAATCAAAAAAATTGGTAGTAATGTGAAATAAAAACAGAAGAAAGATGCACACACTAAGCAAGCCACACAGCATCTAGGAAAAGAGAAAAGTTAGTGGTTTAGGTCAAAATATCCTTTGTCAGATCTAGGAAAGAGAGGAAACAAGTTTGTTTTAACTTACAGAGAGAATAGTGGTATTTTTCTGATAAAGTGAGACCTTATTTTTCTGATAAGGTGCTCTGGGAATAACTAAAAGAGATTATGAGGCCAATGAAATTAGTTATGTATCTGACACTTTCCTTCTTTTCCTCTTCTGGATATTTCTGTCTCCATGAAGGGGATAGGGTAGTGACAAATGTGCATTACAGACTTACAGACTCCTACAGCTATTTTAAATCTAGTTCCCATCAAGCTGCCTCCTGCAAGTACTCAATTCCATTCTCTTAGATTTTCCATCTCTGTCATATCCACTCTGATAATGAGACTTTCCACATAAAAGAATCTTGGAGATGTCTTTCTTCTTCTTGAACTGTAGCTATTCCTCTACCATCGTTAGCAGGCATTTGATTTTATCCCATTTATTTTCTGCACTTCTGCTTTCACACCCTGTATTCCTGGAAAGAGCAAGTGCTGGCTCTCAATTGACAAACCTTCGCATTCAGTGGATCAGCCATTTCATATATTCTGTTTCTTTAACTAGTCCCATTAAATAATTAACATGATCATTCTATTGCAACCCTAGACTCAGCACATCAAAGATATTCCCTCTGCCATATCCATTCTCCTCCCTGCCTTCTTAAAATTAACTTGTTATTTTCTCCTTCCTAGTTCTGATGAAGGGTCTCTTTCCAATGATGTTACTTGACCTGTTGCACTAGTAGAGCAATTTTGCTTTTATTTCAAGTAGTATTTATGACCATACTCTAAAACTAGATTTATCCAAGTATTTAACCATCTCTCCAGAACAATTTTGTTGCCAGATACCCTATTATCAACATCTTGGAAGTTATCATTGATCAGAAGCCTAACTGGACTACAAGCATAAGCACTGTGTCTACTAGATTTAGTAAGATGCTTGATATCAAATAACAAATTCATTTCCTGACACTCCAAATTTATTGGTAAAATATTCTTCATTTGTCTAGATGATTAAATCTCCAAAAACTTGACATCATTCAGGACAAATTAATTCCACGTCATATTACTACAACTACTACCCTAAAAGCCACTTTCTCTACCAATAGCTTATGATGACCGTAGTCTGTATTATCCAAACTTGCAGCAAACTTCTAAGGTTTCTTTGGCACTTACCAAACCCATTGTTTCTAATATCTAGTAGAACAATAGAACAAATGAATGAGAAAATCATCGCCTGAAAGCTCTTCTTCAAATCACCTCCTGAAAGTTTATCTTCACTGGGTTAAATTCTTAGAACGTCCAACATAAAACTATTGTTACAGTAGCTTCAACAAAATCATTGGGTTTAAGAAGACAGCTCACCACTGCTTTCTCAATGGCAATTAGAAATATACAATAAATACTGCCCTTGCCAGTGACTGAATCACAGTGATTCATCCTGTGAATAAATAAAAAATAAATACTAATGACCAGAACAAATGAAGCTGTGTATTTTTCAACATTAGGAGGTAATTCAATATATCATAGATTTTCAAGATTCATAAGCTGGTGGAAAGGTTGAACAATTATGTCTAAATCAGTTAAATAAACTTTACTGAAATTAAAAATATTATATTTAAAAACGTATCTGAAACAAATTCACTTCTAAGATTTTCTGAATTCAGAGCAACAATTCAGTCTGAACATCTTTTCAATCTCAAACTGTGTGGCTTTTGTGGTGCTAAGATAAAGCTGAAAATGTTAATTCTCTTGAGCTACTTTCCGAACTTAATCGTTCCCGTGGGAAACCTGACCAGCTGATTAGCAGCTAAAAGATGCAATTTAAACAATAAGAAACAAGATGAACGGGAGCTTAGTAGGTTTATGTCAAAAGACTATCTCCTCCATTTAAAACCAAAATTCCCTTATGTAGAAAATTGGAACTGTTTGGAATGATCAATGGACTTTTGATGGGCATTTAGGAAATCATAAGTAGGAAATGGAAATCAAGAAGTGAGCATAATATATGATCAAACTGCAGGCTCAGGGGGTCAATGATTTTTGCTGCTTACGTAAGTTAAAATATTAAAATAAATTAAAACATTACGGAAAGTACTAAGAGTGCTAAGTGTGTCAAAACATGGGGTTATTCCTGACAGAATATATCAGTGGGAACAGGTTTCTAAATATGAGATGTCAGGAATTGTGGCATGGAATGGAAAAACAGGGAGTGGCACACAAAATATAAGTCCAATGTTAATGGTTTTACTACAAATTAACAATAAGAGGATGTATCATACTTCTGGAGGCTCACATTTGCCACCAATATTGGTTAGAGACAAGTAATTAAGAGACCAGGAAAACATGATTAAATGTTGTGGTGAACCTGATAGGGTTTCTGACAATCCAAGTAATTTTATTGTTGATACTAAATTTGAGGTCCTTGAGTTGTGCACCACAGGATTCTATAATTGGGAAAGTTCACAAATTGTGGAAGGAATTAGAACAAATGATTGTGATGTGGTTTTAGTGGAAGCTGATGTCCAAGTAGGGGGTTTGGGGGCAACTGGAAGAAAAATATTAAAGACTACACAGAACATGATAAACACTATGATACATAACTATAGAAAATTTTCCTAAAGTGGAACTGTTCGAAGGGAATGCTGAGGATTAAAACATTGATAGATATTTGCTGCAGCTGATGGGGAGGGTTTAAACTAACTTGCCGGTGGGGGGTGGGGGGTGGGAAGCAGAGTGATAGTTTAGAAGATAAGGCAGTTGGTGTAAAGGTTACTGCAGCATGCAGAGGGACTATGAGGATATAGAATACTCCATCCCCAATAGCAACAGGGTCACTGAGGAAGAGATCGGCAGACAGATTTTGGAAAGATGCAAAAGTAATAGGGTTATTGTCATGGGTGACTTCAACGTCCCTAATATTGATCAGCATTTTCTCAGTGCAAGTTTTAGATGAGGCAGAATTTGATAAATGTGTCCATGAAGAATATCTCAAATAATACATAGAAAGGCCAACCTAGAGGAGAGGCTATACTGGATATGGTACTAGGCAATGAACCTGGTACTTACCATAGCCTTGGATAAGAATAGGAGCAGACAGTATGGAAAAGTATTTAATTGGGGGAGGACAAATTATAATGCTTTTAGGCACGGATTTGGTAGCATAAATTGAGAATGGATAGACTCAGGGAAATGCACAACAGAAATGTGGAGGCTGTTCAGAGTGCACATGCATGGGATTCTGGATATGTTTGTCCCACTGAGGCTGGGAAAGGGTGGTAGGGTTAAGAGATGGATGCCAAGAGATGTGGAACATGTAGTCAAGAGGAAGAAAGAAGCATACTTAAGACTTAGGAAACAAGGATCAGACAAGGCTCCAGAGAATTACAAAGTAGCAAGAAGGAGCTTAAGAACGGACTAGGGAGAGCTAGAAGGGGATATGGAAAGGCCTTGCTGAGTAGGACTAAGGAAAACCCAAGGTGTTCTACACATATGTAAAGAACAGAAGGATGACTAGAGTGAGGATAGGACTGTTCAGGGATAGAAGAGAAAGCATGTGCCTGAAGTTAGAGGAGCTAGGGGAGGTCCTTAATGAACTCTTTGCTTCAATGTTCAATAGTGAGAGGGAACTTGATGATTGTGAGGTCAGTGTAGAACAGGCTGATATGCTTAAACATGTGGATGTTAAGAAAGAGGGTGTGCTGGAACTTTTGAAAAACATTAAGATAGATAAGCCCAACTCCCCACCCCCAGCCAGACAGGATATAACCAGGTTACTACAGGAAGCCAGGGAAGAGATTGCTGCACCTTTTACAATGATTTTAGCATCCTCACTAGGGGTGTGGTAAATGGCACGCCTTTGTACAAGAAAGGTAATAGGGATAACCATAGTAATTGTAGACCAGTGAGTCTTATGTTAGAGGCCGGCAAACTATTGGAGAGGATTCTTAGAGACAGGATTTATAATAGTCAACATGTCTTTGTAAGGGGCAGGTCATGTCTCATGAGCCTGATTGAATTCTTTGAGGAAGTGACAAAACAAATTAAAGGCAAAGCAGTGGTTGGGGATTTTACTAAGGCATTTGACAAGATTCCCCAGGGCAGGGTCATTCAGAAAGTCAAGAAGCATGGAATGGAGGGAAACTTGGCTATATGGCTTTATAAATGGCTTGCCCACAAAGGCAGAGAGCATATTATGCCTGGTGGTTAGTGACCAGAGTTGTTCCAGAGATCTGTTCTGGGATCCCTGCTTTTTCAGAAAGTTATAATTAACTTGGATCAGGAAGTAGAAGGGTGAGTTAATAAGTATGCAGATAACACGAAGGTTAGTGGTGTTGTGGATAGTGTATAAAGTTGTCGCAGTCTACAATGGAACACCGATAGGAGCTCGTCTGAGAAGTGGTAGATGGAGCTCAATCCAGAAAAGTGTGAAGTGATTCACTTTAGAAGGCCAAGCCAGAAGGCAAAGCACAGTGTGGAGGAACAGAGGGATCTTGGGGTCTATGGTCATATTTTTCAAAGTTGCCGCGCAAGTTGATAGGGTGGATAAGAGAATGTATGGGTGTTGGCCTTCATTAGTTCGTGGAAATGAGTTCAAGAGCCACAAGATAATGCTGCTGTTCTATAAAACTTCAGTTAGACAATACTTAGAGCATTGTGTTCAGTTTGGTCACCTTATTAGGAAGTATGTGGAAGTTTTAGCGAAGGCGCAGAGATTTACCAGGATGCTGCCTGAATTGCTGCATGTTCCTCTTAAAACATGCCTGAGAGCATGTTTTAATAGGAAGGGTTGAACCAGCTAGAGCTTTTCTCATTGCAACAAAGGAGAATGAGAGGGATATACAAGATAATAAGAGGCATAGATCAAGTGCACCACCAGAGACATTTCCCAGGAAGAAAATGGTTACTATGAGGGGACATAACTTTAAAGTATTTGAAATAACGTACAGGGTGAAGTCAAAAGGAGGTTTTCTTAGAGTGGAAGACATGTGAAATGCGTTGCCAGAGTGATGGCAGAGGCAGATACATTAGGACCATTTAAGAGACTCACAGATAGGCACAAGGATATAAGAAAAAATTAAGGGCTTTGTGGGAGGGATGGTTTAGATGGATCTTAGAGGAGGTTAGAGTCAGCACAACATTGTGGGCCAAAGGACCTGTACTACACGTCAGTTTTATATTTTCCCATGTGTTCTTCATTAATTAACCTGAAATATTTCCTTTTTCAAATGCATATTTCCAATTCACTTCACCTGTCAAGGGTAAAGATTGAATGTTCACTGTACCTTTATACAGTGGATTCCAGTTAATCAGGCCATCAGTAAGTCAGGACAGATGCTTATTTGGGCCAACCCTTAAAGAACAAAAACTAATTAAGAAAATAGTTGGGGTTCCCTTTGTTTAATTGGGGCACTGTGCCACTTAATTGGGCAGGAGACTTGCCGAACAGTTTCTAACTAGCGTCAGCCGTGTGCACTTACATGGTAACACGCCACCATACATAGACCCAACAGTTTTAAAATATCATCAGTTGCATGTGTTTGTGTTCAAAAAACAGTGATTTTTTCACTGATAGTTGGTAAGACACAAGCAGTAAGACAATTCAAAACTGTTTTGCCCATTGCATTTTCAAGCACTGAGGCTTTGGAGATGCCAGGAATGGCCAGGAGTGAAAATAAAACAATTTCACCACTTCAACAAGTTAGGGCCTAAGAAGAATTTGAAGATATTGACAATCATCTTGGTCATGGTAGAACTGGCAGTGCCTTGGGAAGACTGAATTGAGGAGGCAATCGAGCACAAAGAGTCTAAATACCAGGAGCTTGTAGAGCTGTGCCAGGGACAGTGGTAGAGGGTGTGTTGCAAGCCTATAGAGTTGTGGTGGAGAGGTTTTTGTTGGCTGTTCATTCTACAGAACCTAATCTCTCCTTGGCATTATGGGGGCTGCAAAGAACAGAGCAATCAGGATCATCACGGAGGCTGACAAGTGTGCCTCCAGATGGTGTGGATCAAGAGGAGTTACCTGTGAACCAATGCTGCAGGGACACCAGCCTGATCAATCCTGGCTGGGTCATCTGATCAAGGGTGTCTGATGTTGAAAGACCTAAAACACCTAATGACCCCAGGTTACATCACTGATTAAGCATCTCAATGCACCTTAGGATGTATCTCAGCAACACTGAATGTTGCAATGAAAATGAAGATTTGGAGGATGCAATCATCAAAAGAATTGTACCGAAGGCAGTCCATATCTATGCAAGGTGTCTGCGCTGATTTTATTCCATTTACAGTCAATCAAAGAAATATACACACTGGATTAATTCCTTCATCAATAACTATTATGAACTAATGCAGTTTTATAGTACTGTAGCAGTATTGATAGTATTCTAATTTGTTTTTCATTTAAATACATAATTTGTTAGTCAGTTAAATGGTATTGTCTTTTTCTACCATTTTAACAATTTCCATGAAATTTTGGTTAACTGGGCAGCCACTTAATTGGGCCATAACCTGTCCCAATTAACGGGAATCCACTGTGTTTATTATTCATTGCCCTCTATTATAATGTCTAGCAATTAAGAGACTAGTAAAATATGATCAAAGTTTATAGTGAACCTGATGAGCTTCATGTCAATTAAAGTAATCTTCTTGGTGATACATTGTATTGAATTCCAAAGTCAGTTAATTTGCTTAATATTTATTTAATATTCACCAGTCATGGTGGATTGAACACATACAGTCCAGGTATCTAGATAACTGTTCAATGTTAACAACTATGCCACTCTATCCTTAAGATCGCAATGCTCAAAGCAAATTCTCCACCCCCAATGCATCACTCAGATGTTTTGTCACTTTTAAATATATGTAATCTTTGGTCGGGAAGCTGTAAAAGCTATGTTGGCGCCGGAATATGTGGCGGTTCTTGCGGATTGCCCCCCCCCCCTCCCCGCCCAAGCCGCACATTCTTGGGTGAGCTGCTTATTAACGCAAACATTTCACCATATATTTTGATGTACGTATGATAAACTTGCATCTTAATATGGTCTTTGCAATCTTGTCATCTTTCTTGGAAATCATACTCATTTCGTCTTTAACTGCACAGAACGAACTTATTTCTGTCTCTCTCAATTCACTCACAGCCACGAGAAATTGACATAGCAACAGTTCCTCGTGGTTTATTAACAAACACCTTGCACCAAGTAAATGTGTAAAAAGAATGACCGTAACCTGGACGCGCCCCCCACGGGTTCCTCCGCGCGCGGCTGGATCTCATAAACATCGTTAAAGTGGAGGATAGTTAAAATCGGAACCACTGGAGCAGATGCTTCACAGGACGGGTCGAGCACACTTGCCGTCTCCGCCGCCATCTTTTCAACGCCCACAACAACAGACGAACCGCTGGGCCGTAACTGCCGTGCGTGCGGTAGTTATAGTAACGTCGGACTCGAGCTGCCTGGCAGCGGCCGCCACGTGCCGGGCGGACGGCAGTCCCATTATGACTCGCGGAGCGCTCGGCGCGCGGGGAAATACGGTCGCGTGACCTAGGACGCTGCCGCTCCTGCGGCGTTTTGAGATCGCAGCGGTCGGCGGTGTGAATTCAGTGGAGGTTTTGTCAGAAAGAGAAGTGGTAGTGTGGGCCCCTGTGTTAAAACGTTGTCAAAAGCACTAAGTTGTGTGCCATAAACTGTGTTGCGCTATCTATGAAGTGGGAAACAGTAGAAAGCGTTTATGAATTGGTTATATTCATTCATTTTTTTGAGATACAGCACTGGATAGGCCCTTTCGGCGCTTCCAGCCGAGCAGCCCAGCAATCCCCCAACTTAACCTTAGCCTAACCACAGAACAATTTACAATGCCTAATTAAGCTGCCAATGGTAGGATAATTGGACTCTGGGAGGTAACTGGAGCACCGGAGGAAACTCACTCAGGCACGGGGAGAACATACAAAACTTCTTACAAGCAGTGGTGGGAATGGTACCTGGGTCGCTGGAACTGTAGAACAGTGCTAACCACTATTCTACCACAAACTGTAACATAAAATCTTCCAAGATTCCACGTGTAAGATCTTCCATTGTTTTCTGTTATATTATTTTACTACTAAAATGCAAGCTCTGTTTTGATATACTGTAGTGAAAAGTCATTTATTGTCATATGTTGTATTCTCAATAGTGTTTATGGTGTTCACTTCTCTATGAAAATGAGATCAATAGTTTAACTGAAATTTTTCTATAAAGCTGTACAGGCCACAAGTTCTGAAGGGCTGTGGTTCAGCATTTTAAAAAAAACTCGAAGATGCAAAAGCACAAGGTTATGGAAATCGGAATTGTGCAGTGTGGGTTTGTGAAAAGCAGTTTTTTTGTCATCATCAACACAAAATTTCAATCAATTCAAAGAATGCCTGAGTCACAACACAATAAATAGTCAAAATCAGTTAACTTTAAATGTTTTGAAAAGTTAAATCACTTCTACATTGTAATATCTACTATATTACATTTGTATTCCCACACAGTGGAGCTGGGTAGGCATACCAACATTTACTGATACCGATTACCATAGTCTGGACTTCTGAATTACATCCTGTGATGAGGTTCCAAATGAGTCTACCTAATAATGTACCACACAGTGTAAGTTTACTATTTCTGTGTTTCCAGCATGTTATTGCTCTACGGTACAGAGTTGGTCATTGAGGCTGGCTGCCAGGATTCGGCCTGTTCAATTAGCCAGTAGAACTTGTTAGAGCAGGAAGAAAAATAATTCATTGTATAGGAAAGGGAATGGAAAATAAAATGCAAGAGCCAAGCTAAACAGTATAAGGAGAGGATGAGAAGAATACACGGAGAGACAATTTACGGAAGAGGTGATGTGCGGTAGGGTCCAAAGCAGAGCATTAATGCATTAGTTCCACTAAGTAATAGTATATTTTACTATGATTATTAATGAAACATATTAATTTTCTATTGGTCAATGCCATGATATATTTATTACATATTTGTGCTGTAATTGATCGTGTGTGGATCGAAGGCCCCCTAATGTTCTTAACTCTTATAGACCCAATAATTCTAGAAAACTCTGCAAACCACAGAGCAATTCTTAAAAGGAGAAAATTCAAAGAATAGAGAATGGAAAAGAATTGTACGCCTAAGTTAAAATTCACAAGGTGAGTGGGAGTAGAACATGATGATGCAGAAGAGCTAAAGAGCTAAATGCTTCTTCTTAGGCTTGCCATGCATGAGAATGTTTTGCCAGACTTTGTACAAAATGTATTTCGATGGAAGTAGATCAGCAATGCATTTCAGCAGATGGCAAAAATCTTGCATTGGAAGTCTTGGAAGAGGCATTAGAATGTATTGCAAGACATTTCACAAAATTTATTTCAATGAGAGTAGAACAGCAAGGCATTTTGTCAGATGGAAGAAATCTTATGGAATTTATGAAATTGAATGAATAAAGAAGAGAAACAGCATACATTTAAAGAAGAGAGACAATAGTTTGCATACACTGCAGAACTAAATAAAGGAAATAAAGAAATGAGAGAACAGATGTCTGTTCTACCTAGCTGAATATACCACAGTGATAAAGGTTCTCAATGAATGGACACAGGATGGAATCAAAAGCACAGGATGGAAAAATAGATGGGGGTAAAACAGAAAGTGCTGGAAATATACTGCAGGTCAGTGAACAGAAGAACAATGTTAATGTTTCAGGTCAAATGACCTTTTATATGTCTAAAAGTTCATCAGTCTGAAACAATTCGCTTCAAACCTTTGCTCTATTACACCATCGACAAGTAAACATACGAATATGTGTAGATATTTTTGCAGTGTTTTATTGAGACATCATTGCTTTCAAGTGACCATAAATTGCTACAGATAATTTGTCACTTTATGCAATCTGAAGAGAGTAGTGCAACTGAGGTAACATAGTGGTCCAGCAATCAGAACTGCTGCCAAAGAGTTCTAGCAACCCAAGCTTGATATGAGGCCCTCTGTTAGTCAGGCTCGACAATGGATGTTGTGTCCCAGCTGTCTAAGTGATATGCAAGTCAGGGCAGTTTGATATGGAGAGCAGGCTGGTGCTCATGTCACATGCTCCTTCTCTCCACGCAGCTGATGAATGCAAAGGAATGGCAGAGACCAATATGGTTTGGCACCAGCAGCAGAAGTTGCCAGTCAGAGTTGAACTCAGCATAGGACTGCATAGGGACTTCAGCTCTGTATTTCTCCTCTTGATTTACTTCCAAAGCCTTGGGTATAGCTGCATGGCAGCAGAGGTATGAGATCAGAGTTTTCCTTCTACTAGATGAGTTGCCAACCACAGCTGATGAGCCTCATCTGTCCAAAGTTACTGGTTTTAAGGCACCAGTAACCCTCTTTGTCCTTTCACCTATCAGCAGAAATGCTTCCGGTGGGCTAAGTAGCTAATACATATGAGAAACCCAGGAGCTGGACTTGGTTGTCCGAGGCTATTTAAGACACATGCCACTGGGAGATTTTAATAGACAGTGTGAGCTTATCCCCTCTAGCACTCCTGGCTCTTACAATTTTAAGGAACCTGGGTTTGAGATGAGCCGCAGAGACTGTATGTTTCAAGTTTGCATATTCTTCATTGCTGTGTGTATTTTCCCAGGATTCCCCGGTTTTCTCCCACATCCCTAAGATGTTAGTTGGTTAATTGGCTATTATAATTTACCTCTAGTGTAGGTGGGCTAGCAAGAAAGTTAGGGAGAGTTGAAATTCGAAGAATTGGCAGAGACTATGAGGTGAACGGCTCAAGTTATTTTGAAATGCAGGAAAGGAGATTAAGCTCTTGATACCTATCTGTGAAAGCTGTTATCACTGTAAAATTGGCAGTAAATTGAAAACATTTAAGCAGTAAAATCAAAATTCCCCTCCTCCAGCACCAGTTCTGTCACTTTAGTGCCAACAGATGCAGTTAATTTATAATTAGTGATTTACTGTGAAATTCAACTTTTATCCATTATTCTTGCTGTGAATTGAAAATAATAAGCCTATTGGAATGTACTTAAATGGAATTATAACCATGTCCTATGCCATACTTGCTGTCAAGCATCGCTTCTGCATGCTCCTGAAGGGTAATAACCTCTGAAAAATCCATGGATCCAAGTTCAAATCTGTGAAGATGACCTCACGTCAATAGGGTGGTAAAGAAGGTGTATGGAATGCTTGGCTTTGTTAGTGGAGGCATCCAATTTAAGAGTCATTGAGTTATGTTACAGCTTTATAAAACTCTGGTTAGGCCACAGCTGGAGTATTGAATGATGTGAAGGCTATGGAGAGGATGCAAAACAGGTTTGCCAGGATGCTACCTGGATTATATGTGGTATAAAGAGAGACAGAACAAACTAGGGTTGTTTCCTCTGTACCAGTAGAGGCAAGGGGAGATCTGAGTTTACCAAATTATGAGAGGCATAGATAGAGGTAGACAGCTGATATTTTATTTTTTCCCAGAGTTGCAATGGCTAATACCAGAGGCTATGCATTTAATGTGGGAGGGAAAAGGTTCACGAGAGATGTGCAGGCCAAAGAAGGTGGTGGTTTCTGCGAATGTACTGCCAGGGGTGTGGTGTTGGAGACAGAAACAATTGAGGCATTAAAAAGGCTATAAGCTAGACACATAAATACGCAAAGAATGGAGATATATGGATCATGTGTAGCTAGAGGGAAACAGGTGTCAGTGGCTTAATTACAACAGCTTAATTACAGCAATTTAATTACAGTGCAACATCGAGGGGAGAGGGGCCTATTCCTGACCTGCATTGTTCTATCTACATCAACCTTAATCCCTTGCATAAATCCCAATATTTGCTTTAAAAGGGATTCAAATGCTATTGAGATTCGGTATTTAAATTTCTGGGCCGTGGCAGTAGTTGGATGCCTCTCTGACTGGAGGCCTGTGACCGATAGATTGCCTCAGGGGTCGGTGCTGGATCCATTGTTTGTCTCGTATATCAATGAGCTAAATGATAATGTGATCAACTGGATCAGCACATTTGTGGCAAAAAAACAAGATTGGGAGTGTAGTGGACAGTGAGGAAGGTTATCAGAGTTTGCAGCAGGATCTGGACCAGATGGAAAACGGCTGAAAAATGGCAGATGGATTTAATGCAAACAAGTGATGGGTGTTGCACTTTGGCGGGACCGATCAGGATAGGTCTTACACTGTGAATATAGGGCACTGTGGAGTGCCGTACAACAAAAGGATCTGGAAATACTGGTCCATAATTCATTCAAAGTTCCAGCACAGGTAAGAAAGGTTGTAAAGAAAGATTTTGGCACATTGGCCATCTTAAGTTGAAGTGCTTTTAGGAGATGGAGTATTATATAGAAGTTATATAAGGTGTTGGTGAAACCTAATTTGGAGTATTGGGTTTAGTTTTGGTCTCCTACCAACAGGAAGGATGTAATAAAAGTTGAAAGAGCACAGAGGAAATTTACAAGAATGTTGCCGGGACTAGAGGACCTGAGTTACAAGGAAAGATTGAATAGCTTGGAATGTAGAAGATTGTTGGGAGATTTAATAGATGTGCGTAAAATTATGAGAGGTAAAAATAGGGTATATGCAAACAGGCATTTTCCACTGAGGTAGGGTGAAATTGAGTGGTCATGGGTTAAAGGTGAAAAACTTAAAATGAACATGGGATATTTCTTCACCCAGAGGGTCATGAGAGTGTGGAAAAAACTGCTAGCACAAGTGGTTCATGCAAACTATTTCAACATTTAAGAGAAGTTCGGATAGGTAAATGGATGGTAAGGGTATGGAGAGCTATGGTCTGAGTGCAGATCAATGGGACTAGGTTGTCTTTTGGATCAGGACAAGAAGGGCAGCGTGAGAGCTAAATTCTGAAGGAAGGCAGTTTTTTATGAAAAATTCTTTGAGTACAAGAAGGGCAAGACTGCGCAGGCACGTGATGTAGACACGACAGCACGGAGAATTTAAAAAGGAGACCACCCTATACAGCAGGCAACGGTCAGAGCAGGCAGCAGAGTCACTAGTAAGAGAGTGTAGGGCTTTGGCTCAATGGGCTTAGGTGGAAACAAGAAGAGGCGAGAGTGAGGCACCAACTCTTTTTTTTCCCCTTGGCGAATCGGCCCAGACAGACAGAGGAACAGCAGGGCTCACACAGCTAACAGTACAAGCTAACGGTTTAAAAAGTGCGTGTGTTTGGCGCAGTAGGTGGGTGCGTAACTTACTTTTCCTTGTTTCCTGTAGAATTAGGTAGCATGTCTGCAGGGTTAGTGCTTTGTTCAGAGTGTCAGTTGTGGGAATCCTGGGAGACCTCCAGCCTCCCTGATGGCCACATCTGTGCCACGTGCACCGAGATGCAGCTCCTCAGAGACCGTGTTAGGGATCTGGAGCTGCAGCTTGATAACCTACTGTTTATTAGGGAAAGTGAAGAGGTGATAGACAGGAGCTACAGGGAGGTAGTCATCCCTAGGCTACAGGGGTCAGAAAACTGAGTGACTGTCAGGACAGGGAAGGAAAATGCCCGGATAGTGGAGAGCACCCCTGTGGCTGCCCCCCTCAGCAACAAGTATCTCATTTTGGATGCTGCTGAAGGGGATGACCTGACAGGGGACAGTCACGGTGACCGGGTCTCTGGCACTGAACCTGGCGCTGTCGTGCAGGAGGGAAGCAGGGAAAAGAGGAATGCAGTAATCATAGGGGATTCTATAGTCAGGGGAACAGACAGGAAATACTGTGAGCCTGATAGAGATACCCGCATGGTGCGTTGCCTCCCAGGTGCCAAGGTACGAGATGTGTCGGATCGGGTCCAGAATATTCTGAAGAGAGAGGTCGAGCAGCCAGCTCTCTTGGTACATGTTGGTACCAATGACAGATAGGGAAAGGGAGGAGGTCCTGAAGAGAGATTTCCAGGAGTTAGGAAGGAAGCTGAGAAGCAGGACCTCCAGGGTAGTAATCTCGGGATTGCTACCTGTGCCACATGCTAGCGAGGGCAAGAATAGTAGGATCAGGCAGATGAATGCATGGCTGAGAGACTGGTGCAGGGGGCAGGGCTTCAGATTCTTGGATCATTGGGATCTCTTCTGGGGGAAGTATGACCTGTTCAAAAAGGACAGGTTACACTTGAACCCGAAGGGGTCCAATATCCTGGTGGGAAGGTTTAATAGAGCTGTTAGGGTTTAAACTAATTTGGCAGGGAGATGGGAACCGGAATGATAGAGCAGAGGAGGGGGAAAACAGAAATAAATCTAAGATAGTGAGCAGTAAAGATGTCAGGAAGGACAGGCAGGTGATGGGGCAAACTTGAAACCATTGGGATGAGTTGCAGTGCAATCAAAGCAAAAAGTACCAAATACTGGACTTAAGGTGTTATACTTAAATGCACGCAGCATAAGGAATAAGGTGGATGATCTTGTCATACAGCTACAGATTAGCAGTTATGATATTGTGGCCATCACTGAGACGTGGCTAAAGGATGCATGTCTCTGGGAGCTGAACATCCAAGGATACACGGTGTATCAGAAGGATAGGCAGGTAGGCAGAGGGGGTGGCATGGCCTTATTAGTAAGAAATGATATTAAATCATTAGAAAGAGGTGACATATGATCGGAAGGTGCAGAATCTTTATGGGTTGAGCTAAGAAATCACAGGGGTTAAAGGATCCTGATGGCAGTTATATACAGGCCTCCTAACAGCTGCTGTGAAGTGGACTACAAATTACAACAGGAAATAGAAAACGCTTGTCAGAAGGGAAGTGTTATGATAATTGTGGGAGATTTTAACATGCGAGTGGATTGGGAAAATCAGGTCGGCACTGGATCTCAAGAGAGAGAATTTGTAGAATGTCCACGAGATGGCTTTTTAGAACAGCTTGTTGTTGAGCCCACTAGGGGATCAGCTGTACTGGATTGGGTATTGTGTAACGAACCAGGGGTGATTAGAGAGATTGAGGTGAAGGAACCCTTAGGAGGCAGTGATCATAACATGATTGAGTTCACTGTGAAATTTCAGAAAGAGAAGCCGAAATCTGATGTGTCGGTATTTCAGTGGAGTAAAGGAAATTACAGTGGCTTGAGAGAGGAACTGGCCAAAGTTGACTCGAAAGGGACACTAGTGGGAAGGACGGCAGAGCAGCAGTGGCTGGAGTTTATGCGAGAAGTGAGGAAGGTGCAAGACAGATATATTCCAAAAAAGAAGAAATTTTCTAATGGAAAAAGGATGCAACCATGGCTGACGAGAAGTCAAAGCCAAAGTTAAAGCAAAGGAGAAGGCATACAAGGAAGCAAAAATTTGTGGGAAGACAGAGGATTGGGAAGTTTTTAAAAGCTTACAAAAGGAAACTAAGAAAGTCATTAAGAGGGAAAAGATGAACTATGAAGGGAAACTAGCAAATAATATCAAAGAGGATACTAAAAGCTTTTTCAAGTTTATAAAGAGTGAAAGACGGGTGAGAGTAGATATAGGACCGATAGAAAGTGATGCTGGAGAAATTGTAATGGGAGGTAAGGAGATGGCAGAGGAACTGAATGAGTATTTTGCATCAGTCTTCACTGAGGAAGACATCAGCAGTATACCGGACACTCAACGGTGTCAGGGAAGGGAAGTGTGTGCAGTCACAATTATGACAGAGAAAGTACTCAGGAAGCTGTATAGTCTTAGGGTAGATAAATCTCCTGGACCAGATGGAATGCACCCTCGTGTTCTGAAGGAAGTAGCTGTGGAGATTGTGGAGGCATTAGCAATGATCTTCCAAAAGTCAATAGATTCTGGCATGGTTCCAGAGGACTGGAAGATTGCAAATATCGCTCCACTATTTAAGAAGGGGGCAAGGAAGCAAAAAGGAAATTATAGACCTGTTAGCTTGACATCGGTAGTTGGGAAGTTGTTGGAGTCAATTGTCAAGGATGAGGTTACGGAGTACCAGGAGGCATATGACAAGGTAGGCAGAACTCAGCATGGTTTCCTTAAAGGAAAATCCTGCCTGACAAACCTATTGCAATGTTTTGAGGAAATTACAAGTAGGTTAGACAAGGGAGATGCAGTGGATGTTGTGTATTTGGATTTTCAGAAGACCTTTGACAAGGTGCACATGAGGCTGCTAAACAAGATAAGAGCCCATGGAATTACGGGAAAGTTGCATACATGGATAGAGTGTTGGCTGATTGGCAGGAAACAGAGTGTGGGAATAAAGGGATACTATTCTGGTTGGCTGCCGGTTACCAGTGGTGTTCCACTGGGGTCCGTGTTGGGGCCGGTACCTTTTATGTTGTACATCCACGATTTGGATTATGGAATAGATGGCTTTGTGGCTAAGTTTGCTGATGATACAAAGGTAGGTGGAGGGGCCAGTAGTGCTGAGGAAACAGAGTCTGCAGAGAGACTTGGATAGATTGGTAGAATGGGCAAAGAAGTGGCAAATGAAATACGATGTTGGAAAGTGTATGGTTATGCACTTTGGTAGAAGAAATAAACAGGAAAGCTATTATTTAAATGGGGAGAGAATTCAAAGTTCTGAGATGCAACGGGACTTGGGAGTCCTCATGCAGGATACCCTTAAGGTTAACCTCCAGGGTTGAGTTCGGTGGTGAAGAAGGTGTTGGCATTCATTTCTAGAGGAATAGAGTATAGGGGCAGGGATGTGATGTTGAGGCTCTATAATGCACTGGTAAGACCTGACTTGGAGGACTGTGTGCAGTTTTGGGCTCCTTATTTAAGAAAGGATTTGCTGACATTGGAGAGAGTTCAGACAAGATTCACTAGAATGATTCCAGGAATGAGAGGGTTAACATATGAGGAACGTTTGACTGCTCTTGGACTGTATTCCTTGGAGTTTAGAAGAATGAGGGGGGACCTCAGAAACATTTCGAATGTTGAAAGGCATGGACAGAGTGGATGTGGCAAAGTTATTTCCCGTGGTGGAGGAGTCTAGTACAAGAGGACATGACTTAAGGATTGAAGGTCGCCTATTCAGAACAGAGATGCAAAGAAAATTTTGCCAGAGGGTGGTGAATCTGTGGAATTTGTTGCCACAGGCAGCAGTGGCGGACAAGTCATTGGGTATACTTAAGGCAAAGATTGATAGGTATCTGTAGCCAGGGCATCAAAGGTTATGGTGAGAAGGTGGGGGAGTGGGACTAAATGGGAGAATGGATCAGCTCATGATAAAATGGTGGAGCAGACTCGATGGGCCGAATGGCCGACTTCTGCTCCTTTGTCTTATGGTCTTAATGTCACAAAGGGGGCGCTGGGAGCAGGCCCGAATGCAAGACACAGACACTGAAGTACTAGAAACAGAACTTGACTAGAGAGCTGGGTTAGGGACATGACTGGATGCAGACTAGGAACTGGGACCAGAACACAGACTTGGGCTAGGACATAGGCTAGGCAAGCGGGACCAGGACTAGGAACTGGGAACTGGGAGCCTGGGCTTGGACTCCGAGCCAGAGACTGGATAAGGACCCAGAACCTGGGTCTAGACTCGGGCTCGGACTCTGGAACTAGGCGAAGACATGACGTGGCTACAGGACATGACGAGGCTTGGGTTCCTCGAGGCGAGGACATGACGAGGCTTGGGTTCCTCAAGGCGAGGACATGACGAGGCTTGGGTTCTGCAAGGCGAGGACATGACGAAGTCTGGGTTCCTCGAGGCGAGGACATGATGAGGCTTGGATTCCTCAAGGCGAGGACATGACGTGCCAGAGACTGGACAAGAACCCAGAATCTGGGTCTTGACTCTGGCCCAGACTCCGGAACTGGGCGAAGACATGACGTGGTCTTGAGAAACAGGAACCTCGGAACACAAAGCCGGGAGCCTTGACTTGGTTGAGAGAAGGACAGGAATGCAGAGCCTTGGTCGAGGGAGGGACTGGAACGCAGGGGCGTGGAACAGAGAGCCGGGACCCCGTGGTAAGTAAAAGAAGGTGAATGAGAGTTGCTGCCTATCCTCAGCAAGGTAGAGGTGAATCAGCCACACTACAAAAGCATGCCCTATGTTTGTGGGTTTGATAGTTTGGTTGAAATTGGTGCAGAGAGAGTGGAGAACAGCACGTTCACATTCTTCCACTCTCTCTGCACCAATTAAAACCTCACCATCAAAGGAGAAGAGGTCATTGGTGTGGGGTGAGGAACTCTGGCCATAGAAGTCAGCTTGGAGACAGAGGTGATGGAAGAACTCAGCATCATGGCTGGTGCAGAACTCACTGAGGTGTGGTGAAGGGGGACAAAGGAAAGTCCTTGTTAAGGACTGAACGTACTACCTCAGAAGGGAATGGTGAAGACAGAGCAGGGATTAGAGCTGATATCAGATGGGGGAAGGGAGTTGGTGGCATCAGAGGGGAGGGTTAGAGTGTTCAGGGTAGATAGAGTGGGAAGAAGATGGAGGTTCCAAGGACCCAAGAGGTGATGGGGGAACTTGAGAGACCTGAGGTGGGAAGTAATCAGGGGTATAAACTTTCCGATCTGTTGGTGCTAGAAATGGATGAAATCTTCCTGCGGTGATTTGGAAAGCTTCATGGACTGTTTATGTTAACTCACTGGTCACAGGAGACCCTTGACCTCGGTTTAGAAAGTTCTGTTTTGTATTTTCTTTCTTATTTATTTTATCCTTCTTCCTATTCGATCCATTGATCAAATTACATTGCAATTGAGCTGTAGTTTCTCATCCCTTTGTACCTTCTCATGTTGACTACTACCTTATAGGTACCAGTGGGCACTGACTTCAAATAACTGAGCAAGCAATATTGACAAAAAGGATTTGTACTTTAAACAATTGAGATGTTACATACAATGAATAATCTGAAATAGGCCACCACTCCCTAGACCTCCTCTGTCCTCTTGAAAACTAGATTACATCTCTTTACCAGTTCTGACAAAACATTGACTTTTTTTAACCACAGATGCTGCCTGAACTGCTAAACCTTTCCAGCATTTTCTGTTTTTGTTTGTCCCAAATGTGTTTGTTGTTCCTTTCTTTTCTGTACACTGGCTTCCAGTAGGGTCATAATAAGTGTCTGTACTCTCAGTGTACAATAATGTCACATGCAGAAAGGATGAACATTGACCAATATTGTAGAAATCCAAGAATATCAGTGAACCTTATTGTGCATAGCTCTGGTGAAGTAATGAGATTAATTGAATATATGTTTACAAGAACAGATATGGATACAATGAACAAAATAGTCTATGTTAGCTTTTTGGCGAAAAAATGTCACAACAACAGATGACCAGAACTCACTCACTGCCTCTCTCTAAGGCCCTTCTTCTCCAGCTTCACCTTCCATGCATCATAATGTTAATCTAGTTGCAATAATAGTGAAATATGTTACCAATATGTACTTAGAAATACAAGCTATTCATGCATGCCTTTTATTTGATCTCCATTTATCATTGTATTCCTCTTGGTGTCTAGCTGCCATTCAGATATAGTTCTAAAAACAGAAAATGCTGGAAACACTCAGGCAGCAATTGTTGAAAGAGAAACGGTGTTTCAGGTCGAAGACACTTGGTTAGAACTGGAAAAGAGAGAAAAGGTATTTTCACTGGGTTATTGTTTATTCATTCTCTGATTATTGCTGTGCGTTCTGGTATCCTCGTTGTTCGCGCTGCAGAATAAGCAAGATTATAATGGCTATCAATTGAAGCAACCCTTTCCCTGAGATATCTGGGCAGAAATGACTGCCTCTGAGCTTTTTGTACAGATACTTTAACAGGTGTCTACCGGATTCCTACCAATGGATTATGATCTTCGAGAGAATATTTTTAACGAGCACAATGAGCTCGTTACGGTATCAACTGTAGTATCAACAATAATATTTTTTCACACTGTTTCTCTTTTAGAATTTCTCAATATTTCTTTTCGGGAATAAGCATTTGTCTGAGGTTTTCATGTAACCACGCTATATAGAACAGGTGTGATATCGCATATTTTTTATTTCCTATTTGGCTTAATGGCGTGGTACTGTTAATGTACAACTGAAGCTTCGAGCAAAGCTTGTTTCTAAGGTAAAGGGAATGATTGTTTTACTGAAGTAAAGCGGAGTCACATCCTATACATGGAGGTAAATGCTTCGCGCCAAGGAAATCGTTCTATTTTATTGCCATGCCACTTGCCTTCCTAACATCTGAACGCGTCAGGGTTAAGACATCGTGTTGAGGTACTGCCGATGCCGTTTCATGTTTCCTTGGCTCGGTGTCGAAACAGCAAGATCCAGCTCTTGGCGTTGTATTAATATTCCTGTCCTATCAATTGTTGTGTCGCTATTCACGTCAGCCTGGCTGATTCCTGCGCTTCGCATTTTCACCAAGGTTAGAACAGCACAAAGGCCATTCGGAAATACTTACGATTAGAGAAAACGACTACAGCCACTTCCAACCCACCTGGAACCTTCGAATTTTTTGTTCCAAAAAAAAGTGAAATAAAAAACCGTTGTGACTGCCTACCCTGGGAGAATTAAAAGCGAGATCGTTCTCACATAAGATTTCTGCATTCGTCTAATTCTTAATGGAAACTCCTAAATCTTCGAGATGTGAATTTCTGCCCGATGAAATCATCATCCCAAACAGTATGGAGCATGTTAACATTAGGATATTTCGTCTGATCCTAGATAGTGGTGACTCTGAAGCATGTTGAAAGACGAAAGCCAGCGCCCGCTTTGCAGGCTCAATGTTATGTAGGAGAAGGGAAAGGGAAAAATAGAGAAAGCATCAATTTTCTTGCATTTTGAGAGCCCATTTCTTTCCCGGAGAGCGCGATCCGTTGCAACCTGCCTCACCCCGAGCGAAGACCATTTTATCTTGGATGTGTATGCATGAGTTCTGCACTGAATGGGCGCAAAACCGGCCCCAAGTCGCCCGGATCCATCCTTCACCTCGGGAAGGCGCAATACAGAGAAGCGGAGCGGAGAGGCAGCTCGGAGAGCGCCGCTAAGTCCTTCCGAGCACTGGACGAGTGTAGGATGGTAAGTACGAACTACTGAACACAGAACATTTAAAAATCCACATTGACACTCCCCTTTCCCCATCAAAACTACTTCCAATTTTGATCACGTGCAAATGCACAACCATATTTGTTAATGTGGAGCAATGGCCTGAATGCCTGACTGATGACTGAATGTCAGTGTTATTCTGACGCGTCTATTTATGGCACCGTCTTATCTATTCTATTGCATGTGAACTCCTTGCCTACTGAAGTGCTTTATTGAATACTAAGTGGTATTCCCGTGCCTAAAGACTCAAGTCCCTTCTCTCTGCGTTAACTAAAATCAACCTTGGCGTTTTAATTAAGTATCCATGTAAACAGAATTGTTTGTTATGGGTGTATCATTCTTAGAAAGAGCGAACATGTTTTCCTTTACCAACACGGTGCCGATTTACTGATCTTACACCAGAAACTAGTCAGACTTATTTGCCGTGGTTGCACTGATTTGCGGCTCAGATGGAAGCTGGACAGGTACAATTCATAGAGTTACATTTTTTAAGTATTTTAAGGGGTCGCGATTGTTGGTGCAGTGGTAATGTTGCTATTTATTCGCTGTATTATAGGACGGGAGTGTATGCATACACAATAATGCATTTTCGCAGATGAAGTGTATGACTGTCCCACGACTGACCTTCAGATTTTCTTTCCAGTTTAAGTAGTAGCCAGTGCCGATCTTTAATTTTTTTCCGAATCTTATTCCGCCGCTCTCTTTTTTAGAGAAACTATAGCAAACTCTTCAAGGCAATGACCAAGAGATTTTTTTTTTCAGATGGTGCAAGACTTCAACACCCAAGTTGCCCTTTACCGTGAACTGGTCATTTCCATTGGAGATGCCTCCGTGGATTGTCCGTCCTTGCGATCTGAAATGCAGAAGACGCGGACCAAGGGTTGTGAGATGGCACAAAGCGCACATCAAAAGCTCTCCGCAATCTCGGGGTGAGTGAGCTCTAAACCGAAGTCGTCTTCTCAAACATCAACTCTGAACTTTGTGAACAAACTTGCCGATAGAGGATGTTTATATCAAATGTTGACTACGCGATACCCATTAACCCCTGAACATATTCTAAAGCTTTACCATTTAATAGTTTTATTACAGAATGATTTGCACTTAAATCGAGTCACCGTTATTTCAACTAGCAAATTACGTCTCTGTTCCCCTTTCGAATGCCAACTTCCCCCTGGAGAAGTTGAACCTTCCGTAGTCGGTCACACTTTTGCTACGTGCATTGCACTCAAACAGAACGCCGGCATCTCCCGAAGTATGAAATTTACAGTGTATGTAAGTGGCGAAGTGACAATTATTTTCTCCCGGCGGATATTATAATTGTTGTGCAAGCAAACATGGCTGACCCAGTCCCAGATTTACCAGCATTGAATTGCAATTTTGTTGTAACTTCTTGAATTCTATACTGTGCGACCTCCAAAAGCAAGCCGTGGAGGTATTTCAGTGTTTCATGAGTCAATTGAACTTCATTTGTAAATTTCAGATAGGATCCCGTTTGCTTTTTCTACTTGCCCCACAGATACTAAGAACGCCGATACCAAATGAAAGGAAAACTGTAAGCGTCTCCGCCTTACTAGTTGGGTGGCTACTCTTGAAAAGACTCGTGAAAAAACCGCTGAATTAACAGGATTCACTTCGGCAGCTGACTCTCCCCTTCCCCCTGTCTAATATTTTGAAGTTACGCTTTGGTTTTCATTTGATAAGAAGTCATATTTCCAATTCTGAGGAAATTTGTAACAAAGCAAGTTGTTGCTAACTTCTATAAATAGAGGAAAGATTAGCAACTTTTTTTAAAGATGAATAACAGTGAACTCGGTTGCTTGTTGAAATATTTTGTACAAACCTGATCATTCCTATAGAGACATGATTTGGGCATTATGAGGAATGAGGGGCTGGTTACGGTTGTGTTAGTCATATCAGCAGAACAGAACTGAGAAGAGTCTGACTGTTTAGTGGGTAATTTCCATTTTCTTTCTGTTGATTTACAATGGAGAAAATCTTAGAATGAGCACTTTAAGTCCCTTTGCTGTGGGTTCACTTCGTACTCCTGCCAACATTAATTTCACCCCATCCGGTTGAACTACTATGAGAAATTACATTTTCAGGAAATAAAAACCTCTGGCCAGCCATTCAAAATGGATGAGTAGAAAGTTTGAACCAGATCTGAACACAGTCAAGTTGTGTGTTTGTGTCCCCACGATATAAGCAAGAAGAGATACACAAATGACCAACTGGGGCCAATGGTTAAATTACCATTTAATAATTTAACCTATGATTAGATAATTAACTTTTAACAGTTAAATACTAATTCTCCTGGAATATATGCTGAAAGAGACTGCTTCTTAGTCTCTTTCAAGAAATTTTTGCTTCCTGACTGGCCACAGGAATAGTACCAGAATATTGGAGGAGGGCATATATTACTCTTTTGTTCAAGAAAGGTAAGAGGAATAATCCTGGGGATTTCAGACCAGTGATCCTTACATCAGTGGTGGGCATACTACTGGAGAGGATTCTTAGGTACGGGATTATTAGGCATTTAGAGAAACATTATCTGATTAGGGATAGTCAGACTGGCTTTGTGATGGGCAGGTCATGCCTCATAAGCCTGAATGAATTCTTCAAGGAACTGACAACTAATTGATAAAGGTAGTGCAGTGGATATGACATATATGTATTTTAGTACACTGTTCAACAGGGCTTTCTGTGGTAGGCTTTTTCAGAAAGTCAGGAGGCAAGGGATGAATGGAAACTTGGCTGTGTGGATTCAGAATTGGCTTGCCCCCAGCAGGCAGAGTGAACTATTATATGGAGCATGTCCTATGACGAAAGGTTGTGCGAGCTGGGGCTTTAGTCTTTGGAGGAAATAAGGATGAGAGGTGACTTGATAGAGGTGTATAAGATGAAAAGAGGCATAGTTTGAGTGGACAGCCAGTACTTGCTTTTCCTAGGGCAGAAATTGATAATATGAGAAGGCATCATCTTCAGGTGATTGGCACAAAGTATAGGGGAGGGATGCCAGAAGTAGGATTTTTATACAGATACTGGTGGATATGTGGAACATGCTGCTATAGGTGGTGGCTAAGGGCAATTAAAAGACTCTTAGATCTGAACATGGATAAAAGAAAAATGGAGGGCTGTGTGGAAAGAAAGCATTAGATTGATTTTGGAGTAGATTAAAAGGTCATCTCAGCTCCATGGGCCAAAGGGCCTATATTATGCATTTTGTTCTATGTTCTTAATCTTACTGCCAGTCTGTCTTTGTTCTGGCATAAACTTAACCTCTGCTCAAATGTTAATCTGCAGTTTAGGATTCATACCAAACTGCAAATTTAGTAAAAAGTAGAAATACTACATCAGAGAGTTGTTAGGTGGCTGCAATGCCATTTATTTGGTTGGGGAGCTGATTTTTTTGAAGATGTTAAAACATTCACATGATTCACTGCTGAATATGGTTTAAATCAGCCAGACAACAACTACAATGTTGTATGTAGGTATTGGATGATGACATACACAAGCTTTGGTGTCATTTCCCTTCTCTCTTCTCTTTAAGTTGTTTAACACCATTCATTGTTCAAGAAATTGACAGACAATTGTCAATGCTTATTGAGCCTTCATTAGTGTTGTCAAGCCAGAATCCCAGTTGCCTATTACAGTGGTTCCAGTAGAAACTTTAAAATCCAAGCCAGTTTCTATCAAAGAATTCTCCTAGGTCCTCAGTTAACGTTTTTGTCTCAGGTTGCCACAATCATTAAAAATATGTTCATTCATCTCACATCTGTTTGTGTATTGTCACTGGCACTGTATTCTGTATAACAATTTTGGAAAATAATTTATTGTGTAATGTCTGGAAGTACTTCACTTAAAGCCTTGTGCACAAAAGTTTAGACCAGGGCAATACAGAGGGTAGGCTGAACTGATAGAAGAGCTGTTTTTTATAGTAGGTGTAAAATTAACTTTATTTTCTCCCTCAAGTGAATACTCAGGATTCCAAAGAATAAGAGAAATATCCTTAGTATCCAATCCATTTTTCCATCAACCAACAACACAAAAGCAGATTATCACGTTGTTATTTGTGTGGATTTATCGTGTAGAACTTGGCTGTTGAATTTCCATATTACACAGAGATTACATTGAATAGCTGGGAACTGAGATTGTGAAATTTATAATATGATTATGACCTTTTTAATTTTTTTTACCAAAGCCACTAACAAGTAGTAGCTTTAATTAAAAGAAATATATAGAGACAGAAGTTGAAGTTGTTAAATGATCTTTTTTATTCAAAAAGAATCCTGTTGGTGCCATCTTGATATAAAGATTTAATTTTCAGCATTGTACAATCACAGATCTTTGAACATATGTTTTACATACACCTCCATGATGATGTGGGTGATCTAAAATTGGCTACTTCTAGTGCTGCAATGGAATTTGAGACCATGGACATTATACACCGGATCAAGACTGGACTCAAAAATATGCTCATTGAATTTCCCTCTATTTCTGTAGTAAACATAAGAGGCTGAAGATCTAAACACAGTGAAATTGAGAATTTGCATTTCTGCTCTCTGCATTTGACATTGCATGCAGGAATTATGCAAGTTTCCCTTCCATCAAATTTCATTGTGCCCATTCATTGCCCTTCTTATGGAAACTGTCCTACAGAGCTCCATCAGACTTTCCTACAGCAGAATATGCATATGACTTTGTCTTTTGAGTGCCTATGCCAGCTGTGCTCTTACCCTGATTACATGAGCCAAATACAAATTATGTCTCCAAACTATCCTCTTATTTATACTGCATCTGTAGCTGAACTGATGGCTGTGTATATCAGATGAAGTGGTGGTGTGACTTCTTGCTTCTCCAAATCTACCTTGCCAGGTTGAATTTCTTATTTGTAAAGGGGGACAAGATAATGTAATTGTAATTCTCTGCAACTTTTAAATTAAAAAGTTTATGGAATGAGGAGGAATGGGATATGAGAAAGCAGATCAGATATGAAAATTCCAGCTTCTGTTATTTCAGATCAACTGCTAAGCAGGGCTTCAGACATGGTCTTTCCACTACTGGCCATTGTACTTTTGGGGAATAAGCACTTGCAGTCATATCAGCACCCCCTGCCCCACCAGATTAGCTTTGCTAGTTCCTTTTGCATGCCAGCTTATCATGCTACAGAGGGACAAATCTGTTGTTAAATAATATCTAAAAACATGAACATTATTAATTATAAAAAACTGTCAGCTTTGATTAAGTGTCTATGGGTACATGTTGTGGAAGTTATATGTGCTAAGTGAAATGAACTTAGGAATGTTACTTTCAAGCTCAGAGCGATAGAAATTGATCTAAAATGTGCTGCTAATTAGCCTATCATTCTGCACCATAAAAGATGAGAATACATATTGTGTGCATCAGACCTCTCAATTGTCCCTGGACTCGTTAAGGCATTCTATGAGTTTCTGATCTATGGACTGGATAGACCATAACACCACAAGACCATAACACGAGCGAGTAGACTTGGGTCATTTGGCCCATCGAGTCTGCTCTGCCACTCCATCATGGCTGATTTATTAGCCCTCTCAACCCCATTCTCCTGGCTTCTATCTGTAACCTTTAACTCCCTGCCTAAGCAAGAACCTATCAACCTCTGCTTTAAATATACCCAATGACTTATCCTCCTGTCTGTGGTAATGAATTCCACAGATTCACTATCCTCTGGCTAGAGAAATTCTTCCTCATCTCTGTCCTAAATGGACATCACTGTATTCTGAGGTTGAGTCCTCTTGTCCTAGACTTCCTCCTCTATAAGAAACATCCTGTCCACATCCACTATATCTAGGCCTTTCAATATTAGATAAGTTGAAATGAGATCTCCCTTCATTGTTCTAAGCACCAGTGAATACAGGTCTAGAGCCATCCAACATACATTATACATTAATCCTTTCATTCCTGGAATCATTGTCATGAATCTCCTCTGGACCCTCTCCAATACCAGCATGTCTTTTCTCAGATAAGGGAGCCAAAACTTCACATGAAACCACATAAGTGTGGTTTGACTAATGTCTTCTAAAGCCTCAGGATTTCATCCTTATATTTATATCATAGTCCTCTTGAAATGAATGCTAACATTGTATTTGCCTTCCTTACCATCAGCTCAAACTGCAAGTTAACCTTTAAGGAATCCTGCATGAGGACTCCCAGGACCCTTTTTACCTCTGATTTCCAAATTTTCTCTCCACTTACAAAATAGTCTACACCTTTATTTCTTCTACCAAAGTCCATGATCATACACTTCCTTAAACTACATTCCACCTGCCACTTCTTTGCCTATTTTCCCGATCTGGCTAAGTCCTTCTACAGACTCCCTGCTTCCTCAACACTATCTGCCTCCCCAGCTACCTTCATATCGTCTGCAAACTTGGCCACAAAGTCATCAATTCCATCATCCAAATCATTCCCAACATCAACCTCTGCAGAACACCAATAGTTAATAAGAATCAACCTGGAAAAGCCCCCTTTATTCCCACTCTTTGCTTCCTGCCAGTCATCCAAACTTCTCACCCATGCTAGTATCTTTCCTTTAATACATAGGGTCTTATCTTGTTAAACAGCCTTATTTGTTGCACTTTATGAAAAGCCTTCTGAGAATCCAAGTAAATAACATTCACTGACACTTCTTTGTCTATCCTGCCTGCTATTTCCTCAAAGAATTCCAACAGACTTGTCAGGCAAGATTTCCCCTTACTGACTACCCCATGTTGACTTTTGCCTATTTTATCATGTGCCTCCAAGAACCCCAAAGCCTCATCCTTAATACTGGACTCCAATATCTTCCCAAACACTGAAGCTAGGCTAACTGGCCTATAATTTCCTTCCTTCTGCCTCACAACCCCTCCCCTTAGAGAGTGGAGTGACATTTGCAATTTTCCAGTCCTCCAGAACCATGCCAGAATCTTGTGATTATTGAAAGATCATTACTAATGCCTCCACAATCTCTTCACCTACCTCTTTCAGAGCCTTAGGATGTAGTCTTTCTGGTCCAGGTGACTTATCTACCTTCAGACTTTTCAGCTTCCCAAGCACCTTCTTCTTAGTAATATCAACTACACTCACTTCTGCCCCCTGACACTCTCGAATTTACAGATGCATTCGGCTTTACATCTGCCATAACTGTCATATCTTTTGAATGGGAAGATCAACTTTCATTTAAAAAATAAGCTCAGCTGTTATTCTTTGCTTCCATTTCACTGAATGCTTATGCTTTTAATGAATTGACAAGGTATTAATTTGCTTAAAATATGTATACATTTTTAAATTTATCTTATTCTTGTTTAATACTTTAGGTTTTTTAGTGAACAATGAAACATACTGGTCTGAGCATTTCAGGAGTTCAGCAGAATGTGGAATTTGAAAATGCATTAGTCAGAGATGTGAGGTCTTTGAAGTTTTTGTGGTGTGGATCCAGGTGCATGGGGCTTGATACTTCACATTGACCTACATTACTATCCAGGCTTACTGCCATCTGAGACCATCACATCTCTCCTGCTCTTTATTCCCCAACAAGGTCTCTGGTTCTGTGGTGGAAAATCTTGGGAACTACATTCGTCCATATAGTGTCATTATAATGTACATAGTATTCCATATGTGACAGAATTCCACAACAGTCTGCACCACCTTCCTTAGGCACACCTTTACATGGCACAGCTGGTTGTTCATTTTGCTGACTACCCTTATCTGATGTTAGCCAATATTGTGTACAATTCTGGTTGTCAGACTATAGGAAGGATGTGATTGCACGAGAAAGGATGGAAAACACATTTGTCAGGATGTTGCCTATGATGAAGCATTTCAGTTGTAAGAAGAGACTAGATATGCTGGGGTTGTAAAGGAAGCTGAGGGGAATCCTGATAGAGGTATACAAGATTATGAGAGGCATAGATAGGATAAGTACTAAGAAACTTCTTCACACGGCAGAGGTATCTAAGACCAGAGGGCATTGATATAAGGTGAGGAACAAAAGATTCAGAGGGCATCTGAAGGTTTTTTTTTAACTGGATCGTGTTTGCAAACTGTAAAATCATTGTCTGAGAAAGCTGTGTAGACAGCTACTCTTATAATATTTAAGAAGCATCTGGAGGAGCATTTGAATCACCAAGGTATAGTAGGTTATGGACCAATTGCTAGTAAATGGAATTGGTACAGACAGATACTTGATGATCAGCATGCGTATTTTGGGCCTAAGGCCTATTTCTATCTTGTATAATTCTGTGACTTCACAGTTTAGATCTACTGCTGAGGTGTGTGGCCACTGAGCAGCATGATTAGCATGTTTGTATGCTACAGTTTTATTAATTAACAAAGAGCGAAAATTTGGAGTTTTACTTGTAGTCGAAGCAACAGATATATGATAATCCTGTTTCAAGATCCCCATGTCCAGTTTCTGAGACTAAATTCAAAGCCTTATATCATGTTTAATCCATTGTGCAAGTTATTCCCTTGTGCAGACAGATTTTAGCATTAAATGATTTTCTTTGAAGGCTGAAATGTTTCTCCAAAATTTTCAGTAATATTTTGGGGAAGTATTATAATTTGTTTCCTTTGCATATTTAATAAGGAAGTTAATATTCTGCAAATTGCAGCAGAACAATAAAATTGATTTATTTTATCAGTATTTAGGTCATTTTTTTTCTTTAGTTCACCCACAATGCTCAGCCACTAACATATTTCCCCAGTTGATCATCTTGTTGATGTCTTCTGGGCTAATACATGAAGAATAACCATTTGGCAAAGTACTTAAATGGAAGTGTGCATTTGTACTGCAACACCATTAAGAACAGAAAAAATGAGAAAGTAGGAAAAGCAGAATCAAGAATATTAATGATTCATCAGTTCGTCCTCTAATGTATTCAAATATGGACAGAATCAAATTCATTCATGAAATTACACACGCTGATCTAGACTATTAATACTTTAATATGTTTTCCCACAAAGGAAAGAGAAAAATGTGCATTTAGATATGGGTACTGGAGTGTCCATATGCTGATAATATATATCAGCCAATTTTGTGTATCTATACTCTTAAGAAAAAAGTTGGCCTTCTAATTTGAGTTGAAGCTGTATGATCAAGAGAGTTTTTAGAAAAAAAATATCAATATAAAATATGTCAATTATATGTCAATCAAGATATCAGACTCTGGTGTTGTTCTTAGAGCAGGGAGCATTAATATGGGAACTGCTGGATATGTTCAAATTTTTGAAGTATTTTTATCTAAGCTTAAACTGTTTCTATAGCAGGTTAGTTGATAATTGGCAGCAGAATCAGAGAAAGAACGAGAAACATTTTAATTATGCAGTGAGTTTTTTGATCTAGCATGCTCTGTCAAAACAGTGATGAAAGTAAACTCAAAAATATATTTCCAAAGGATAATTAGGTAGTTACTTGGTAAAGGAACTTATGGGATTATGCAATATTATAATGGTGCTTTCTAAGCATTGGCATGAGCGAGAAGTTGTCAAGAGGTATACTTGCTAAAATTATCAATTTCTGTTTTTAACCCTTGGATTATAAGATTACTTTACTCATGTCATGAAATCAAATTCCGCATCCTAAATTTTCATAAGTTTAATATTATCATTTTCCATTGTTATTATTTTATCCCTAAAGAGTTATAATTTGGAGATAATAGCCCAGAATACATTGGGAGCAGCAAGTTCTCTGTATTCATTGCTAATATATCTATTGGCAGGAACTTCCAGAAAGAAGCTGGCTCTGACCTGATTGTTGTGAGCTTCCTCAGGAACTTAACTCCTGATAATCAAGTTCACAGAAATGTCTTACACCTGGAGAAGTGTGCCACTTTCCTATCTCCTGATTCCTAACCAAACCAGATTTCAAACCTGTTTGAATGTTTGTGAATCTCTTTGACATCAACAATTATCAAAAATATTTTAAAATATTATTGAAACAATATTCAATGACTAAAGGGTCACAAGAAAATAAGACACCTAAACCCCCTAGAAAGGGCATAAAAGTAATCATGTAAATATTTTCTAATTAACTCATTTTAATGACCTATATAAATTACTCAAACACAATAAATTCTGCAGATTCTGAAAATCCAAAGCAACACACTCAAAATGCTGGAGGAATTCAGCTGAATAAACAATCGACATTTTGGGCCGAGACCCTACTTCTGGACTGGAACGGAAGGGGGAAGATGGCAGAATTAAAAGATGGGGGGTAGGAAAGGAGGATAGCTAGAAGGTGGTAGGTAGGAAAGATAAAGGGCTGGAGAGGAAGGAATTGGATAGGAGAGGATAGTAGACCATAAGAGAAAAGGAAGGAGGAAGCGACCTGGGGGAGGTGATAGGCAGCCTCCTCTACATTGGTGAGACCTGTTCAACACTGGGGGACCTAGCTTCCCTGCTGAGTTCCTCCAGTATTTTCTGTGTGTTGGTTTATATAAATGACTTGAAACTTAACCTCTCACTCATAGGATATTTGTGGAGAAACTGCAAAAAGATGACACGCTGCTTCTGGACTCAATGGAGATTCTAATACAGGAGCAGAGTTAGAAAGGCAAGCATTTGTTTGTAAGTCAGTCATTGGCATGTTCTCCCACTCCTTTCCTAATACTGTAGTCAATAGGGAAATATCAGAAGAGCAACAGTTATTCATTCTTTATGATAATCTAATGACTGTCAATATTTTCCTCGCAAATCCTATGAACGTCATCATCAAATCCTACATACAGAAATAGTCTGTGGATTTATTATTTGTGATTCTGAAACTAATAATCCAGTGTCCCCTTTTCTGATAGGAATTCAGTAAGCCATTGTGTTATTTTTTGAATTGCTTTTAAAAATCTGGCTCATTAGGGCTGGAAATTTGTTCACAATTAGATTGTTCCCTTACTACAAGTAGGTTTGTTAAATTTCTGCTGTAAGTCTTAACTTTGAACTTTCTTCTATGACCACTAACTCACTGCCCAAATGCATGATTCTAAATTCACCACACTTCTACACATTTTAAATGCTCTGTTTCCTGCTTATCTTCTTCAGAATGTGAACTGCTGAGACATAACTTTCCTCGTAAATGTCTGTTTAGTTTGAAGTAACAGGAATGAATCTTATTGTCTCTCATTATCCAATAATATTTCACCTTTCATAGAATACAAAGAATAAAACTAAAAATATATTCCAGAAGTTGCCTCTTAAATATATCTGCAAATTTTAATTTTCTTCAGATCTTTCATTAACCAATATAGAAACTATTGTACCAAAATCTTAGTTCAATCAGCACTGGTGATGAGGTGGAACTAGTGCAGCCCAAACCATCTTGCTAAATCCCAAATTACATTGTAGTAGTGAGGATGTCCAATTTATTACATGCTCTTTTATCAAAATAGGCACGTTTTGCTTTTTGTAAATAATCCAATGGCCTTCTCTTTCCAGTGTGTTTAAGGAATTCTTTGATTTTATACCATTTTATGATTGTATCTGCATTCCATTTAGTTTCTCTTTTCAGGTGTAACCCTAGGTTCAGCTAGATGCTTAATCTAGGGGAAGACAGCCCCCAGCCTGGTCGAACTTGAGAAACCTTGTTTAGGTGGATGCTGCGTGATGTGTTCCCCTGTTACAAATCAGTACCACAAAATAACAAACAGTACAAAGTATGTTATTAAACAATTGAGTTTTATAATTCTCAATTTACTGTAGAGTTAGTAAAGAAAACAAAAAAAGAGCCCATTCTCATGAAACAGTCCAATGTGCAACATTGGAGCTCACTGTTGTCCTGTCTGTTTGTTCTCCATTGATTTCCCCCCCCCGGGTGTTGACTCCTGACCCTATTCCAAGTTCACTCTATCCTGCAGTCTACAACTTCCCCATTCTGGCATCTTCTCTCTCCATCTTCCGCTGAACAAAAGACTGCAAAACCTTCGCTCGGGCACACAAGAAAGATAAGCATCTCCCTTCATTGGCCAGCACGCATTCCAAAGCCCCCGTTATCTCTAGTCATAACCCAAACACTGCGCTACAGAGAAACCAGCAGAGAAACCTTTCCCAGGTCTTTGAAAAGATATTTTTCTGGCCATCAACTCAGCTTGGTTCTGTGGTTTCCATTGTATGGTTGCTTCCCTACTTGTCAGGGTTTGTTTGATACACTTTCTGTTTAATTACTTCTTTGCATATATGTTTTGCTGCCCTCTTTGGGTTCAAATATTATTGAGCTAACAAAACATGTTTTGTTAATACTTGAGGAAAAGTTACTTTATTATTTGAGTGTTAAATATCAATAAAGAAACATTTACAGAAGTATATTGTAAAAGCTGCGTAAGTTATGGATATGCAAAATGATTTTTGCATGAAGCCAACTCATAACAAAACAAAAATAGTCAAATCATTTCCTGTCCCAATGTATAATTGAGAGGCTTTTCTAAAAAGAAAAATGTGTTTTGCTATGTAAAAGGCAAATGAAGGGTATTGTAACATGGTGTAAAACCTGACTTTCAGTTTACTATATCCAAGGTGTTATTGCAAGTTTAAGAGCTCCATCTATTGGAAGAAACTCAACTTTGGTAACAGACTTAAGAATGTGCTACTGAAATTTCTAATAATCTGAACACCTGCATGTTCCATTGAGGAGCAAGTTAACTTAATGTGGAAGTCGATTTGTTTCATATTGTGAAATCTCTGTAATTTTGCTCTTTATTTCAAATAAGCAATCTGCGAGGAAGTAAGTCATGACCGTTAATGGAATTTATTGTAGATTTTTGAAAATTGCATTGTTGTACTTCGGAAAAAATTTTATAAATAAACATACTTGCCATGGTTATAAATTATAGTTTATATGTTAAGTAATTTACCAATAAATGCAGATAGAAGCAGTAAATTCTTAGTAAGTGAATTCCTGAAATAAACAAATGTTTTATGTTTGCTTGGAAAGATGAGCCTTTTCCTAACAGAAATGACAGGTTTATATTCATAAATAAGTAAAGTAATATGAAAATTATAAATGTCAATGTGGCCAAAATTGTAAGTGCATCTTGTACACCACCTGCAGCCCTTTCAGCTTTATTCTTGCCCACATGCCTCTATTGTGCCTTTGTGAACAAATTAATCCAGTTTTTGCTACTTTCTCCATGGTAATTTCTGTATTCCTTGGGCTGTTTCTTTACCTGTGGTTTACTCAAGTAATCCCTTCACTAAATAATTTGCGTGGCTCAATCCCACTGTATAATTGTATGAATGGTATAACATGCTTCATTCTTATATGCACACGGTAGCCAAGTCGTTATTAAATAAAAAGAACAGCAATGTTGTTTATTTGTAGTTTAGTCAAAAAAACATAGCACAGTAACTTTCCCACACAACTTCTATTATAACAGCTATGCACATATGAATTACATAGTGAATTTTATTCTATAGAAAGAGAAATTGGCCTACTATTATGACTTTCCCTCCAATGATGCTGCCTGACCTTTTAGATGTTTACTTTCTGCTCCAGACTCCTGTATCTGCAGCCTCCAGTGTCTGCAGTAATTGAATTTGTTTTTTTTTCCGGTGATTGCAGCATTGATAAGATGAATATATTAACATGTTAACGTGAACGTAGGACACATTCATGTATTTCTCCCTCCATCTTGCATTTTGATATAGCTGTTAATCCATTTACAATATTGGGTTGGAATGCTCTGGTAACAGGCCAGTAGTAGTACCAAAGAGAACATCTGGCCAGCCGCAATGTGTGAGAAAGCCCTTTCTGACCTTCAGTGTCAACATACCATTATGAATAATTCATGAATGCTTCAGAGCACCACATACACCTACATCTCCCAACTCCTCTCTCAATCTACCACACCCTTAGCTAGAGATGCTTAATCCTGCTGCTTGGAAAAATCTTCTTTAGTTATCCATCATGGAAAAGTAATGATACAGATGTTATTGATGTTCATTGATCATGATAATTGGTAGCAACTAAGTTCTAGGAGGTATATGATCACAAAGTAAGATAAGAGACTCAATGGTTTGAAGCTCGTCAAGGAGGATTCTGCATAAACCAATCATTGTTTATCGCAAGGACAGGAATCCCAGGATTATAAACTTTTGAAGAAGTAACATTTGGTTAATGATTTTGATTTGAGTGAAAAAAGACTCCTTGTGAAAATACTTGATTGAAAAATTCTCACAGAGATAAAAGTGTGGTTTAGTGATTGAAGTGTAACTTGAAAGTGGAGGGTATAAAAAAGGAAACATTAAGATGAGTGAATTTCTAGGGCCTGATGGGATATATCCCAGGTTATTGAGGGAGGCAAGAGGTGAGATTGCCAGGTCTTTGATCAATATCTTTGTGTCTTCTCTAGCCGTAGACAAGGTTCTACAGGATTGGAAAGTAACTTTTGTTGTTATTCAAGAAGGCAAAGATTTAAAGATAATGACTTTAAAGATTAGTTTTATTTGTCACATGTACAGTAAAACATTTCGTAAAATGTATCATTTACATCAACGACTAAAACTGGGTGCTGTGGTTTCTATTCACAGTCCAAAGACTACTGTTTAGTGATCATTATAAATTGTCCTGTGATTAGGCCAGTGTTAAATGGGGGGGGAGGGTTGCTGGGCAGCCCCGCTCGTTGGGTCGGAAGGACCCGTTCCATGCTGTTTCTCTAAATAAAATAAAAATCAAGTAGAAGTACAGTCCGAGGATGTGCTGGGGCTAATCCACAGAGTCACCATGCTTTCAGTGCCAACATAGCATGCCCACAATTTACAAACCATAACCTGTACATCTTTGGAATGTGGAAGGAGACCAAAGCACCTGGAGAAAATCATTGCAGTCACCGTGAGAATGTACAAACTCTTAATAAACAGCTGCAGGAATTGAACCCCAATTTTCTAATTGATGGTGCTGTAAAGCATTATGCTTTAAGATAATTGGCAAGAGAATCCGAGAAAGCATGAGAAACTTTTCACTTATACAGTAAGTTTTTTGATCCAGTATGCACTGACTAAACAATGCACTAATAGTCTGTATGACAGTTTCCACCCCAATTACAGTCTGTAGCTCCCCAGAAGTGGCTGCACAAGTAGATAGAGTACAGAGGAAAGTGTATGGCATACTTGCCTTTATTAGTTGATGCATTGTGTTCAAGAGTCAGGAAGTTATGTCACAGCTTTATAAACTCTGGTTGGAACAAATCTGGAATTCTGCATTACAGGAAGAATGTGGAGTGGGTACAGATGAGGTTTCCCTGGTTGTAACTTGAGTGCTATAAGGTTCAAAGGTTCATTTATTATCAAAGTACAGTATACAACTCTGAAATTCTTCAATTCTCAGGATAGCCATGAAACCTAGAAAGAAAAGAAAGGCAGCGCAATCATCAATCCCTAAATCCCACCTCCCGGCAGAAAAAGACAAACAAAAACAAAACGGGCACATCAACGCCTAAATCCCTTTACCTACACAAAAAAAACAAACAAAGCAGATCAGGCACATTAACCCCCAAATTCCTCCTTCTGCACAAAAGTCAACACAAAGTGGATGAGACACATCAACCCCAAAGCCTTCCTCCCACACAAAAAAACAAACAAATTTTTTTATGCAGAAAGTGGTGAGTGAGTGGAATGCACTGCCGGCAACGGTGGTGGAGGCAGATACGATAAGGTCTTGTAAGAGACTTTTGGATAGGTACATGGAACTTAGAAAAATAGAGAGCTATGGGTAAGCCGAGTAATTTCTAGTAGGGACAAGTTTGGCACAACTTTGTGGGCTGAAGGGCCTATATTGTGCTGCAGGTTTTCTGTGTTTCTCAACAAAACAAATCAGGCACATCAGCCCCCAAGTCCCTCTTTCTGCACAAAAAAATGAACAAAATGAATGAGCCACATCAACCCCAGCCCCCCCACCCAAATCCCTCTTCCTGCACAAAAAAATGGTAAGATCAGATGAGAAAACAGAGAATATAAAAACTTTATGACTAAAAAATAGATTCTGTAGTCCAAAGTCCAAATCCAAAATGCAGAAAAACTCACAATGCAGGAAACAAAGAAGTGCCGAAAGTTGGACAAACTTGTGTTGCTTTGTCTAGAGCGGCTGAGGGGTCACTTGATAAAAGCTGATCAGATTATGAAAGGCATAGGTAGAGCAACCAGCTGATATAAATGTCTGATAATATAGGAATGCATTTCAGTTGAAATGGGAAAGTGCAAAGGAGATGTGCAGGACTTGGGTTTATATTAGTGATGGTAGTAGAGGCAAATACGACAGAGACACTTGAAAGACTCTTAGATAGGCACCTGAATACACTGAGAATGGAGGGATTAGACTATAAAACCATAAAATATAGGAGCAGAATTAGGCCATCAAGTCTGCTCTGCCATTTCATCATGGCCAATCCCAGGTCCCATTCAACCCCATATTCCTTCCCTCTCACTTCATGCCCCAACCAATCAGAAATCTATCAATTTAAGCTTTAACTATACCCATGGACTTGGCCTCCACGCAGTCTGTGCCAGATCTCCCACCCGGCACTTATCCCTGTAAGTGCAAGTGCTACACCTGTCCCTACACCTCCTCTCTTGCCACCATTCAGGGCCCCAAGCAGTCCTTCTAAGTGAGGCAATACTTCACTTGTGAGTCTGTTAGGGTCATCTATCACATCCGGTGCTCCCGGTGCGGCCTCCTCTACATCGGTGAAACCCGACGCAGATTGGGGGACCGCTTTGTCGAGCACCTCCGCTCCATCCGCCGCAACAGACAGGATCTCCCAGTAGCCACCCACTTCAACCCTGCTTCCCATTCCCATTCAGATATGTCCATACGTGGCCTCCTCTACTGCCATGATGAGGCTAAACTCAGGTTGGAGGAGCAACACCTCATATACCATCTAGGTAGTCTCCAGCCCCTTGGTATGAACATAGAATTCTCCAACTTCCGGTAATTCCCTCCCCCTCCCTTCCTCTATCCCTATGTCACTCTGCCCCCTTCCCCAGCTGCCTATCACCTCCCTCATGGTTCCGCCTCCTTCTACTACCCATTGTGTTTTCCCCTATTCCTTCTTCACCTTTCCTGCCTATCACCTCCCTGCTTCCCCTCCCCCACGCCTTTATTTTCCCCTTACTGGTTTTTCACCTGAAACCTACCAGCCTTCTCCTTCTCACCCTCCCCCCACCTTCTTTATAGGGCCCCTGCCCCTTCTCCCTACAGTCCTGACGAAGGGTTCCGGCCCGAAACGTCGACCGATCTTTTCCACGGATGCTGCCCGACCTGCTGAGTTCCTCCAGCGTGTTGTGAGTGTTGCTTTGACGCCAGCATCTGCAGATTATTTTGTGTTTGTTTAGGAAACTGACTAGATGTTGGGTATAAGGTTCAGCCAAGAATCAATGCTATACTCACAAGTACAAGTAACTGTTGAGCGATCATGCTCTTTTTTTGCACATTGTTACATTAATGATAAATCAAAGCACAGACACATTTTGTTTGATTGAGTCATATTAGAGCAGTTAGTGCTGTACTTACCTTATTTCATAAGTATAATGGAAGCAGCATTTTCATAATTATGCTATATAAATATATATAAAAACGTGATTAACATTTGTCAGCTTCAGTCTTGCACATCAGAATTCTGTTCAATATATGTAAACAGTAAAGAGGTACAAAGGGTAAAATAAGATGTTGAAATGTCAATTGTTCACATGTGATATACTGCATAGAGTATATCAGATTTTATTGTAAATCTATTTAAATGATAGTCTAGTCAGCATGTTTCATCTTTCTCTTTCCATTTATTTGAAATATTGATACTATATAAAATCCCTTTTTATACTGTCGAACTGTAGGTGTAATTAGTCTGCTGAACATCTTTTCTCATCCTTTGCAAGCACTTGACATATTCAATTAATTAGTATATCATGTAATACCTGGCAATAGCTGCCTGGAAGAATCAAGTTTAATTGTATTCTAGAAAATGTCTTAGAACTACCATACTTATCAAGATCTAAATAATGGAAAGCTTTGATATAAAGGAAAGTGAATCTACTTAAAACAAGAATTGTGCAGCCTCAAATTTCAAGATAATATCAAGAAGTGATAGTTATGCAAGTGCTGCTTTATAAGAAGAACATGAAAGAAAAAATATCACTGGCTCTTTTTGTGCATTGAATTATCATAATCAAACCTAATATAACATTCATAGTTTCATTTATTTACACCAGGCATTTTAGAATAATGATTACTATCTGAATAACAGTGGATTTCAAAAGCCAAACTCAAAACAGTATTAGTTTGTATGCAAGGCTGTATATTACCCAGTTTCATGGTAAGATTTTATTTTCAAAACTGGATATTTAATTTTATGGATGATTACTGCACAATTTGTTGGTTAGTATTCAAAGCAAGTGCTACTTATATATGTGTAAAATGTAATGCTGAAAATAGCATACCCTTGTGTATTGAGCTAAGTGAATAGAGTTTCTACAGCAGAGAGTTTAGTTTCTGCTCAGAAATATGTGTGTTAGATGATATACTGTAATGCTGGTGAATAGCTTATCTGCCGAGCAGAAGAGGTAACAAAAGCAGTAAAATATTGACTATTTTAAAATCATATCTTTAATGATGTATGTAATTATAGTGCTGGTGTCTACAAGTGATTCACTGTAATTTCTCTTAGAGTAGAGTACTCAAAATATCTTCTTCAGTTTCTTGAACATCTTTCCCCGGCTCAGAAAGTTAGCCGAACATGTTTATGTTCATTTTTCTCACACACACACACACACACACACAATTATTATAAAGTTCATATTTGTAACATTTCTAACATTATAATGCCCACATGTACAAGTTTTTAGCTACAAGATTCATCATTTTGGTGAAACTGAAAAAGCAGTTAGTTTCTAAGACCCTGGTAAGTTTAAAATGTTACAGACTCCTTACAACAATCTCTATTTATACAGTATGCAAGCTTTTAAAACAGGCATCCCACCTCTCCCACATTTTGATAGCTGCGCCCTGACGCCCGGAAATTATATACAATATCCCAGAAATCGATTTTTTGAGAAAGAGAGGGAGAGGGAGAGTGAGCATCCAGATTGGTCTCTCTTCATTCTAAGAGTGGTCCCCAATCACCGGGCTGCAAAGAAACGATATGATTTGGTGATTTGAGTCAGCTGCACCTTTCCTCATTCCCTGTCACGCCCACTGTTGGAACTTGAATGCATGCGAGGTCATTACGCACGCGTCATCCATGTCAGCATGGGAAGAAGATCAACTCCTCGAGCTTGCAAATGACGACGGGCTGAAAAGTATGTTTGACGTAACATTTCTGCCTGCATTCTGGATCAAAGTCAAGGCTGAATATCCTGAGATAGCCACGGAGGCACTGAAAATGTTGCTTCCATTTCCAACATATCTCTGCGAAGCGGGGTTTTCTGCAATGAATGCAACGGAAACAAAATTGCGGAATAGACTGGACATAAGGAACCCCCTTTGAGTATCGCTGTCTCCCATCACCGCTCAATGGGACCATCTTGTTGCAGGGAAACAAGCCCAGGGCTCCCACTGATTCAGCGATATTGGTGTGTTGCAATGATTTTAACTGTTCATACGAGGAAAATATGTGCTGTGTGTTTAATATCCAAATGTTACTTAAAATGTTATGATGCTATTGACTTATCACTATATTCATGCAAGGAAAATATGGCTGTGTGTTTAATATTAAATTCGTTAGATAAACCCTTTTAGAAATGAAATTGAGTGTATTAGCCACTTATAAGTGACTTATTGTTGACTTATCACCTATATTCTGGTCGTGATTAACATCCCCTCCCACTCCCCGGTCAGCCAGTCCGCAGGAATATTGTCAATATTAAACCGGTCCGCGGTGCAAAAAAGCTTGGGGACCCCTGCTACGTAGACCTATCAGTTTTCTCTGTGGGCAGGCTTTACAGTCGATCTCAAAAATAATGACAGTGTTGCTCGCTGCACTGTTTGCAACAGTGACTTTTCTATTGCCCATGGTGGGTTAAAATGTAAAAGACATGTTGAGGTGAGTTTAACAGGTGTCATTCGTTCATTAGCATAGCTAACATTATTTAAACTAGCTGGCTGGCTGCTAAGGAGCTACGCTATTGATGTCCTACGTGATGAAGCCAAATTCCCTGTAGACTTGCTTAAAGTTGTAATAGAATAAACATGATCATATAATATAAATACATATTTTAATGTCACATTTTCTGCATATACCCAACTTGGTTTACAGATTAGACAAAATCACTAAACAAGGTATTACATACACCCTTGGAGGTCGACCGGGGGTGGTGGGGGAGAGGAGGGGATATGTGGTTGCCGGGGGGGGGGGGGGGGAGCGGGGGTGCTACCTCCCTGAAATGAGTTTTTGCAGGGTGGGATGTCTGTTAAAATGTTTCGTAGGACTTCATAGAAGTTCAACTCAGAATCAATGGAGAACAGGAAGCTTATGGTTCTTACTGTGGCTTAGGACAGGGGTGGGTGAACCTTTTTGAGAGTGTGTACCCAAATTGGTGATAACCTTCTAAAAACAATTCTCTCACATGCCATGATAATTTTAAGTAGAGATTATCATTGATTAATGAAGCAGTAAAAATAATTATGTACCCTTGTAAGGAAAAAGGGTGAGTCCTGTTGCTTATCATTGTTTTACTATTTCACAAAGCCTGTTCAAAACTTAATAATCTTTTAAAAAGGCAATTGAAAAATAACATCATTTCTAAATTGTATTGTTATTGTTACTGTTTACTATTTAAATACTGATGTGTATGCCAGGTCAGTGAGGATTTCAAAACAATGTGTCCTCATGACTTTCTGCTGGTGTAAGACATTTCCTGTGAAAACATTTCACTGCTCTCGGGTTGCAAAAAAATCATTTGCTGCTTCATTTGGCAGTAAAGATCTTTTTATTGTGGGTGGGCTTTAAGAGATCAAGGTGTGGCACAGCATTGGTGCCATCTTGGGTGTGTGTGCCATAGGATTGCCACCCCTGGCTTCAGATACAGGAATCTAGAATTTTGGTGGAAATTATTATACAGACTATTAGGGCTTTGGAATTAACAAATCATGTACACAAGTATGTGAGGCTTCAGTAGCACAGGAACTTGATTGCAACATAATAGTAGAAACAGGCAGATATTTTGATGGAGAATAGATGCAACCTCAAAAACATGATAGAACTGAAAGTTCCTCGGTAAGACCAGATTGAGGAGACATTTGAATGTAAGACAGTCAAATACCAGGAGCTGACAGGGCAGTGCCAAAAACAGGTGTGGAGGGCATGACATGTGTTGTATAGGTTTTGCTAGCTACACACTGTGCAGAACCTACCCCCTCCTTGTCATTATGAAGGCTGCAAAGAAAAGCCATCAGGGCCTTCACAGAGGCTGCTGACCAAGCCTCCAGGTAGCAATGGATCAAGAGGTGTGACCTGTGGACTAATGCTACTGGGACACAAGCCAGGGCCTGATCAACCATGCTGGGTGGCCTGGGCAAGAGTGTCTGATGTTGAAAGACCCGAAACACCCAATGGCCCCAGATTACATCATTGATGATGTGTCCTGGGATGTATCGCAGCATTGGTATGTGAGCTCAGCAATATAGTAGACATAATTGTATTTAAAAAGATTCTAAAGTAACATGCACATTAAGAATATAGATAATAAAGAGATAGTAGCATGGATTGAAGATTTGCTGACTGGCAGAAGGGAAAGAGTGGGAGTAAAAAGGGCCTTTTCTGGTTTGCTTCTGGTGGCCCGAGATGTTTTTCAGGGGTCAGTGTGGGACTATTTCTTTTCATATTATATGTCAGTTATTGGGATGATGGAATGATGGATTTGAGGTAAAGTCTGCAGACAATCCAAAGATAGGTGGAGAAGTGGGTAGTGTTGAGGAAGCACGGAGCCTGTAGAAAGACTTAGATTAGGAAAATGAGCAAAGAAGGAGCAGATGGAATAAGAGTTTAAGAAAGTGTATGGGCCTGCACTTTGGTAAAAGGAATAAAGGTGTAGGCTATTTTCTAAATGGGGAGAAAATTCAGATATCAGAGGTACAAAGGGACTTAAAAGTCCTTGTGCAGGATTCCCTAAAGTTTAATTTGTAATGCAATGTTAACATTCATTTTGAGAAGACCAGAATATAAAAGCAAGGATGTAATGCTGATGCTTTATAAGGCATTGGTCAGACCTCACTTGGAGTATTGTGAGCAGTTTTGGTGTCTTATCTAAGGACCTACCTGTGGATCTGAATGAATATACCATGGTTGTCATGAACTTTACAAAAGCAGTCATAGATAAGTGTTTACACACAATATCTTTTAGATTCTTTCCCAACCAAAAGTTCTAGTTGAGCCATGAGATCCACAATCTACTAAGGGCCAGATTGGAGATATTCAAGTTTGGCAACCAAGAAAATTACAAGAAGTCCAGGTATTACCTATGGAAAGCCATCTGATGGCCAAAGTGACAATCCCGGACTAGACTTGAATCAATGAAGGATGCTTGAATAGCTGTGGCAGGATCTGAATGCTATCACGTCTTACAAAGTGAAATCAAGTGACATAGGTGACAACAGGCCTTTGCTTCTAGATGAGCTCGGTGCCTTCAATGCTTGTTTCGACTGTCAAACATGGAGGAACCATCACAAATTTCCATAGCACCCGATGAGCCTCTGATCTCAGTCTCTGAGGTCAATGTGCAAGCATCCTTCAGGATGGTGAACCCATGGAAAGCATGGGGTACCTGGCTGAGTACTAAAGATCTGTGCTGATCATCTGGCTGGTCCACAGCAGATGCCATTTCATTGGCTCTTCACTCAACCCTGGAACATCCAGACAGCAATGATGCAAATTTCAGGATGCTCTTTGTTGACTACAGCTTCACATTCAATACTGTCATTTCCTCAAAATTAATCAATAAGCTTCTAGACCTTGGCCTCAATACCTACTTGAGCAACTGGATCCTGATTTCCTCATTTGCAGACCCCACTGAGTTTGGATTGGCAACAACATCTCCCCCGCAATCTCCATCAGCACAGGTGTACCACAAGGCTGTGTGCTTAGCCCCCTGCTCTACCCACTTTACACTTATGAATGTCTTTCTAAGCACAGCTCCAATGCCATATTTAAGTTTGCTGATGACACCACTGCATTAGGATGTAAGGAAAAAAATTAAATGTGATTCCTCCTTGATAATATACTAAAATAAAATGGAAGTCAGTAAGACACAATGGTGTTAGCTTGGAGTGGGATTGTTTTCAGAAAATACGACAGAACTAGTCCAAAGCAATGTTTTGAAAAAGATAAGTCTACAGCCATAACAGTGGAAAATGATGAAAAACATGTTTTTCAGGCGGGGTCATTGTGCAGGTGCAAGTACCAAATGCATGGAAAAGTACCTGTGAAGAGTTTTGAAGAGTATAAAAGGGGCACCTTGGTGCAAGGGGAAGAAAGTTTTGTCCTAGGCTAGGTTACAGCTAGGGAACAGTATGTCGAGAGAGCCAGAGTATGTCGAGTCAGAGTTAGACTTAGATTTAGAGACAGGAGAGGCTGTGTGAAAGTCTGTTGGTGTTCCGCAGATCAACTCATTTAGAGGACGATCAGTATTATTTTTATTTCTCTCCTACTACTACTTGCTGCTCTAGAGATTTGTTTTTCCTTTCATATTGCATTTATGCTAGTTTTAATGAAGTGTTTTCTTGGGGCCTTGAACACATATGTCATCTCCTTTTGTTTGTGAATACCTATATGAATATCCTGAGCTGAACCAGGAAAGAACACATAATGGATTTTAAAATAGTTGCCACTTACATAAGTCGTTTCAAAGGTGGTGACAAATCTGCATATAGGAAGGAGATTGAAAATCTGGCTGAGTGGTGCCATAACAACAACCTCTTAATGTCAGCAAGACTCAGGAGCTGATTATTCAGGCATTGGTTGTGTAAATAGTCAGAGGCTTTTTCCCAGGGCTGAAATAGCTAGCACGAGAGGGCATAGTTTTAAGGTGTTTGGAAGCAGGTACAGAAGAGATGTCAGGGGTAAGTTTTTTACACAGAGAGTGGTGAGTGCGTGGAATGGGCTGCCAGTGGCCGGTGGAGCGGAAACTATTGGGTCTTTTAAGAGACTCCAGGATGGATACATGGAGCTTGGAAAAATAGAGGGCTATGGGCAAGCCGAGGTAGTTCTAAGGTAAGGACATGTTCAGCACAGCATTGTGGGCCAAAGGGCATGTATTGTGCTGTAGGTTTTCTATGTTTCTATGACTTCAGGAGGAGGAAACCAGAGGTTCTTGAGCCAGTCCTCATCAAGGGATCAGAGGTGGGGAGGGTCAGCAACTTTAAATTCCTCACTGTAATCATTTCAGAGGACCTTGTAAGTGCAATTACTTAGAAAGTACAACAACACCTCTACTGCCTTAGGAGTTTGTGAAGATTGAGTATGATATCTAAAACTTTGACAAACCTCAGTAACTGTGTGGTGGAGAGTGTATTGACTGGCTGTATCACAGCCTGGTATGGAAACATCAAAGCCCTTGAATGGAAAATCCTTCAAAAAGTTATGGATACGACCCAGTCCAGCATGGGTAAAGCTCTGCCCACCATTGAGCACATCTACATGGAGCATTGTTGCAGGAAAGCATCATCCATCATTATGGTCCCTTATTATTATTTTATTATTATTATTATTATTTCTTTTTTCTTTTTGTATTTGCACAATTTGTTGTCTTTTGCACACTGGTTCTACACTCTGTTGGTGTGGTCTTTCATTGATTCTATTATGGTTATTGGATTTATTGTGTATGCCTGCAAGAAAATGAATCTCAGGGTTATATATGGTGACATATATGTACTTTGATAATAAATTTACTTTGAAGTTTGGAAGGATGTGCTGGCATTGGAGAGGGTCCAAAGGAAATTCACAAGAATGATCCTGGGAATGAAAGGGTTAGCATATGAGGAGCATTTGATGTCATTGAGATTGTACTCGCTGGGGTTTAGAAGAATAAGGAGGGATCTTAATGGAACCTATTGAATATTGAAAGGCCTATATTTAAGTGGATATGGAGAGGATGTTCATGATAATGGGGCAGTCTATGACCAGAAGGCACAAACTTAGAATAGAATGAAGTCCATTTGGAACTGAGATGAGGAAGAATTTATTTAGGCAGAGGGAGGTGAACCTGTGGAATTATTGTCACAGATGGCTGTGGAGGCCAAGTCATTTGGGTATATTTAAAGTGGATGCTGATAGATTCTTGATTAGTAAGGGCATTAAAGGTTACAAGGAAAAGGCAGGAGAGCAGTGTCGAGAGAGATAATAAATCAACCATGTTGGAATGGTGGAGCAGACTCAATGAGCTAAATAGCCTAATTCTGCTCCTTTGTCTTATGGTTTATGGAAATGGTCAAGTGGAAGATGTAGAAGTATCTCTATGTAATTAAGCTCCTTTCTAAGAAAATATACTAGATTTAATTCATGCTACTAAAATCCCAGCTAAGCAATATTCATGGCCTGTAATTTGTTTGTACTTGTGGGTTTCCTCCAGGTGCTTTTGTTTCCTTCTACATTACAAAGGGTTAGCATGTTAATTGGTCACATGGTGTATTACGTAGCTGGGCTCATTGGACTGCATGGGCTTGTTACCATGCTGTATCTCTAAATATAAATTAACAAACTCATAATCAGCAAATTAGAGTTCAGAATATACTCTTCTTGATTAATTAAAGCTATGGCAATTCTTGCAACAATCCCATATGTTGGAGCAGTGTATGATGGGACCCATATGCCCTGGACAGGAGATATAGCTTTGTGTCGACTTGTAATATAGACTGTTTTTTAGGAACCCAATCCCCTCGTGCCCCCCCACCACACTCTCCAGATAATGCAGGGGTTGTCTGTATTAGCCCTGCAAGTAATGCATATACTCTATTGATGAACAGGAGAAATGTATTTCTATAATTTCATTTTATATTTTTTATGTTTTTTAAATATATATTTATAAAATCTTAGGGAATGTTAGAGCCAGCTCAAAAGGTTAGATGGTGTACTTCTACTCTTGTTTCTTATGTTCTTCTGCAATTATAAGGTTTAGTAGTAATTCTTTGTGATGGTGTTGGGTTTGCTGACCACAAAGTTATAAACACAAATGAAGACCTTAATCCCTATTGAATATACATAGCCATGAGTACCCTCACTGAAGAGAGATTATACTGTAACTACCCAATCTTCAAAGACTAGTTTACTTCCCTGTTTATCTTTCATGGTGAGTTTAGCTGCCAATACTCACTATTCGAGCTGTGTCCCCTCTCCCTACCAAGATGCTTCCAGCTAACAAAGTTGTTTAAATACAGTTCATTTATATTCAGTGATACACATTTAAATCCAAACAACTCTCTTAAAGCATACTTCAAATTCACAGAGGATTTCCATCTTAAAACATTTCCAAATTACAAACCACTTTTAAAATATAAACCGTTTCTCACAAAGGATTTCTAAAACATGGATACAATTTCTATAAGCTGAAAATACATGCCAGTCATTTGTTGCAGAAATGAAAACTATAGTCTCCAGTTCACCCTGTGTTTGTTCCACGTTTCTTAATGTTCCTTACCCCATTCCTAATAAGCATGACCTTCTCTTTACTTATACCCCTTTCCTTTATTACTTTGGTGACTTCACGCACATATGATATTTTCTCTGAGCCCTTTTTTTACACAAACAGTCTAAAAGCTTCTTTGAGACACAGCTCCACAATTAGGATCAAAATCAGAATCGGGTTTATTATCACCGGCATGTGATGTGAAATTTGTTAACTTAGCAGCAGCAGTTCATTGCAGTACATAATATAGAAGAAACAATAACTAAATGAAATAATAATAATAAAAAACTAAATCAATTAAAGTATACATATATCGAATAGATTAAAAATTGTGCAAAAAACAGAAAAGTGAGGTAGTGTCCAAGGGTTCAATGTTCATTTAGGAATTGGATGGCAGAAGGGAAAAAGCTGTTCCTGAATTAATACTATAAAAAGCTAACATCCTTGAACTAAGCAACTTTGAGTCAGCTTGTTTGCTTTGAAAAAAGCTAAATTAAACAACCCATTGTCTTATACCTCATCTTGAGATGCAATAAACCAACTGCAGTGAGGTACATTCTACCTCTCACAAAGTGTCAGAAAGCTGCTTTCCAGACAGTGCTTTTTTTTTAACTTAAAACTGATTACTGCTTGTCATTTACATTTTATGAACTGAATTCTGAGTTCCATTTACAACCAAAAGTTAAACCATGCATAGTTGGAAGTTTACTTACAACTGTTAGTGATCTTACAAGTGACAGCTACTGTGTTTAGAAAGATAACTATGCAAAACATGAGACCACCAGCCTAGGAATGTGAATATCCACGACATCTTTAGTGATGAAAGACTTCTGAGAAACTTCATTGTTAGCTTCTGTTTTGCGACTGTTTCTTTTTGTAACTTAATAATATTTCAAGTTGGTATTTTCTCATGTTCAATTGAAGTTTAACTGAATCTGAAGTGTTAGTTGCTGCCATTGTACAAAAATTTATTTTGATTTTGGCGTTATCTCAAAAGGTTTGAACAGAATGGTGCCTCTGTTACACAGAGCCTTGGTAAGGTTCCATGTGTTGGACACTGAACTATAGAATGACATATATTGACCTATAAATATTGGAGATTGCAGGAAACTCATTAAAATGCCAAAGGGCATTAAATGGTCACCTATGGGACCAGCATATTCCTGGCTTATATGCATGAGCTTAGACAGTTCTGCAATTATTAACTCAAAATCTTTGCAGTGACAAAGAATCTATCAAGCCGGATACAGAGAAATTATTTTCTTTTTCTTGTTGGGGGAGGGAGGATATTGTAAAAAGGGACCTGCTTAATTTGCAGACCTAAAATATCAGAGATTTGCAATTGGAAACATTTTTCACAAAAGGGTTGGTGGAAGTTTCTTTCTTTGTTTTATAGTCTTTTTATTAATTTTCAAGTTCACAAACATAATAACAGTACTAATACAAAACGATTGTGATTACATTATTGGTAATTGACATATGCAAGTAAAAACTATGGGTAATACAAGTGTAATAGACCTCCCAAACTCTTGATATAGTTAACCATAATGAAAAGAAAAATGAAAGAAATATCACGAGAGAAAAAACCCCAAAGTAAAAAAAACTAAGAAAAAAAATCTAAGCTAAGCTAAACCAAAAACAGGTCTAAACAAAACAAGGCTGGGCAAATATATTACATCGAATACAATCATTAATGTCGTTAACTCCGCTCCTCTATCCATATATTCTAGGTTAATAAAAAGGATTCGGAAAAGGTCAAGCTACGTCATATGAAAGTGTTGAATAAATGGCCTCCAAATCTCTTCGAATTTAACCAAAGGATCAAAAGTGACACTTCTGATTTTTTCTAAATTTAAACATGATATAGTTTGGTAAAACCATTGAAATGTAGTAGGGGGATTGGTCTCTTTCCAATTCAATAAAATGGATCTTCTAGCCATTAATGTAACAAATGCAATCATCCGGCGAGCTGAAGAGGATAAAGAACTATGTTCCATCATTGGTAAACTAAAAATTGCAGTAATAGGATGAGGTTGTAAATCAGTACACAAAACTGTCAAAATAATATCAAAAATATCTTTCCAAACTTTTTCCAAAAGAGGGCAAGACCAGAACATATGAGTCAAAGAAATTACCCCTGAATTACATCTGTCACAAACAGGATTTATATGGGAGTAAAAATGAGCTAGTTTATCTTTAGACATGTGGGCCCTATGTACCACCTTAAATTGTATCAATGTATGTTTAGCACAAATAGAGCAAAAGCTAACTAACTGAAAAATTTTCTCCCATTTCTCTATAGGTAAGTGAAGTTGAAGTTCCCTTTCCCATTCATTCTTAATTTTATCAGATATACCTGGCTGTATTTTCATAATTATATCATAATTAGTTGTTATTAAACCCTTCTGATAAGGATTTAAGCCTAAAATTTTTCTGTGATATGAGTTGAATATGAAGTCGGAAAGGTAGGAAACGTAATATTTTAGAAGTTTCTTATTTGTAAATATCTAAAAAAAAATGGGATCTGGGCAAATTATATTTATTGGACAACTGTTCAAAAGAAATGAAACAGTTATCCAAGAATAAATCACGAAAACATATTATACCTTTCATTTTCCATATCAAAAAGGCTTGATCCATAATAGAGGGTTGGAAAAAAAATTAGATATAATAGGGCTTAATAAAATAAATTTGTTCAAACCAAAAAATTTACGAAATTGAAACCATATTCATAATGTGTATTTAATTATTGGATTAACCATTTGTTTATTCAATTTAGAGAGAACAAAGGGAAGCGAAGTTCCTAAAATAGAAATCAATGAGAACCTTTGTACAGAATTACATTCAAGGTTTACCCATTGTGGACTTGGAATTATATACCAATCTTGTGTCCAAAATATTAAATATCAAATATTAATTTCCCAGTAATAAAATCTTAAATTTGACAAAGCCAAACCACCGTCTTTTTTGGACTTCTGTAAGTATTTTTTACTTAATCGGGGATTTTTATTCTGCCATATATAAGAGGAAATTTTAGAATCAACAGTATCAAAAAAGGATTTAGGAATAAAAATTGGTACCGCTTGAAATAGATATAAAAATTTAGGTAGAATAATTATTTTAATAGCATTGATATGGCTGATCAATGATAAAGACAATGGGGACCATTTAGTAAACAATTGTTTAACCTGATTAATTAATGGTAAGAAATTGAGCTTAAATAAGTCCTTATGCTTCTTAGTAATTTTAACACCCAGGTAAGTAATAGTCAGTAATCAATCTGAATGGTGAATGTCTATAAATGGGAACCTGCATATTTAATGGGAAGAGTTCACTCTTACTAAGATTCAATTTGTAGCCAGAAAAGTTACTAAACTGAGCAAGCAGGGATATTACTGCCAGAATGGATTTCTCAGGGTTAAAGATATATAATAATAAATCATCTGCATATAGTGATAACCTGTGTATCTCATTCCTGCGGGTAATGCCGAGTATATTAGGTGAGTCATGAATAGCAATAGCTAAAGGTTCCAAGGCAATATCGAATAATAATGGACTAAGAGGGCAACCCTGCCTAGTCCCACGAAATAACTGAAAAAAGGGAGATCTTTGATTATTGGTAAATACTGAAGCCAAAGGGGTAAGGTATATCAATTTAATCCATGATATAAATATCGGACGAAAATTGAATTTCTCAAGCATATTAAATAAATATGTCCATTCGACTCTGTTAAAAGCTTTCTCAGCGTACAGTGAAATGACGCATTCTGGAGTTCTTGTGGGGGGGGAAGGAGGATATTGTAAAAAGAGACCTGCTTAATTTGCAGACCTAAAGTATCGGAAATTTGCAGTTAGAAACATTTTTCACAAAAGGGTTGGTGGAAGTTTGAAACACTTTTCCTCCTAAAAGGCTGTTGATGGCCAACTGAAATACTTGTGTCTGAAATGGATTTTTACTAGGTAAGGGTATTTATTCATTTATTTATTTGTTTGTTTGTTTACTTACCTATTTGTAACTTATCTATTTATCTATTTATTTATTTATTTATTTAGCATTAGAGTGCAGAACAGGCCCTTCCGGGCCACTGAGCCATACCACCTAGCAACCCACCGGTTTAGCCTAATGACTGGACAATTTATAATGACCAATTAACCTACTAACTAGTACGTCTTTGGCCTGTGGGAGGAAGCTGAAAGGATATGAAGCAAAGTCGGTCAAATGGATTTGAGGTACAAATCAGCTGTGACTTAGTTGACTGATTTGATGGCCACCGTAATAGCCTTGAAGAGTGACATGGTTTGCATCTGTTTTCCAATTGAAATAATTTATAATTGTTAAAATTATCATAAGGCATCGGGAAGTGTGTACAATGGCAATGGCTTTATCTTCCTGTACATATTAATATGCAATGACATTACAAATATTACATTTGGAAAAGTATAATGTCAAAATGTGATATATCTGCAATGTGACAAGCCCATTCCAAATACTTATTTTACATATTGTTAGCCATTTCACTGAATAGTATTCTAACAATTAATTTTATTTGGTAAATACAGTTCAGAAAATGCATATTGAATATTCAATTCAATCCTAATTGCTCATGAACGATGTTCCAGAGATGCACACAAAAATCAACTTTTGCAAATAATAATTTGCAAGTCTGAAATCAACCTACCATGCTCTTTGTGATTTTTATAAATAACTTGAATGAAACTTGGAGGGGTGGGTTAGTAAGTTTGCAGATGGCACAAAGTTTGGTGGAGTTATAGTGTGGAGGATTGTTGTAGGTTGCATTGGGACAGGATGCAGAGCTGGACTGAGAAGTGGCAGATGGAGTTCAACCTTGAAAAGTGTGAAGTGATTCATTTTGGAAGGTTGAAAATGAAGGCAGAATACGGGGTTAATGGAAGAATTTTTGACAGTTTGGAAGAACAGAAGGATTTTGGGGTCCATGTGTATAGATCCCTCAAGGTTGCTGTGCAATATGATAGAGTTGTTAAGAAAACTTATGACATGTTAGCCTTCATTAGTCAGGGGATTGAGGTCAGAAACAGTCGGGTAATGTTGCAGCTCTATAAAACCCAGGTTAAGCCACTCTTGGAATATTGTGTTTAGTTCTGGTCGCTTCATTGCAGGAAGAATGTGGCATCTTTGGAGAGGGTGCAGAGGAGATTTACCTGGATACTATCCAAACTAGAGAGCATGTCTTAAGAAGATAAGTTGAGTGAGCTAGGTATTTTCTCTTTGGAAGGCAGGAGGATGAGAGATGACTTTACAGAAGTATACAAGATGATAAGAGGCATCAATCGAGTGGATAGCCAGAGACTTTTTCCCAGGGTGGAAGTGACTAATACAAGGTGTCATAATTTTAAGGTTATTGGAGGAAAGTTTAAGGGGGATGACAGAGGTAAGTTCTTTACTCTGAAAGTTGTGGATGTGTGGACTACCCTGCCAGGGTGGTGCTGAGGCAGATGCATTAAGGGCATTTGGGAAGCTCTTAGATAGGGACAAGGCTGATCGAAAAATGGAGGCTTATGTAAGAGGAAGGGTTAGATTGATCTTAGAGTAGGTTAAAAGCCCCTGTGCTGTCCTGTAATGTTCTGTATTTAATGGCATAAACATAGACTACCGAATTACTTAACCTGAGTAAGTAAATACCTCAATATGTATTAAACAATATCATAATTTTTCTTAAACTTAAAATATAGTGTGTCATGTGTTCAGAAGGTGGTAGCAAAGATACATGCAGGTGCAGAAACAGCTGGGCATGAATCTGGAATGTGGTTATCCCAGTCCATGAACCTGCTTTATTTGTAGTTAGTGGAACACTCTGGTTACAGTTATTGGAAAAAAAGATGACAAAAAACCCTTTGCCTTCTACCCCTCATGTACTCACTGAAATCAAAACTAAAATAAGAAAGGCAAAGTAGCAACATATAGCAAAAAATTTTGTTGAGAAAACAAAAGCAATTTTCAGGCACTAGTGTAACTTTTTTATGTTGTGTACTTTTCAACAACTGCTCACACTCCTCTTCCATTCATTCCTCATTCCTTCACTAGGGAAACAAAACAAAATGTACATGCACTCTGCTGGTGCAGATTGATTACTTGCACAGACTAGAAGGGCCAAGATGGCCTGGTTCTGTGCTGTAGTTGTTATATGGTTATATGTCTGTAATAGTCTTAACAAAGGAATTTTGTACCACTCCCAACTCCCTATCGTACTTTTAATAATTAAACTTTGTTCAAATTGGAAGGAAGCGGGAAGGCAGATTGTGTTTGGTTGAAGTTGGCAGATGAATGGAAGCATAGGATGATTTGGGAAAGAACATTCTTTATGGACAACACACACAAAATGTTGGAAGAAGTCAACAGGCCAGGCAGCATCCATGGAAAAATGTCGACTGTACATTTTTCCATAGATGCTGCCTGGCCTACTGAGTTCCTCCAGCATTTTGTGTGTGTTGCTCAGATTTCCAGCACCTGCAGATTTTCCTTGTTTGTTCTTTATGGACAACATAAATCTCTAAATGTATTATCATAGCAACACTGATTTCTCATTTCACTTCAAAGCTGTGCTTTTCAGATAGGTCATATTCAAACAGCAAAATAATGAATATCTTTGCTACCTTGAAATGTCAGATATTTTCTGAAGAAACCTCATGATTTTTATACTGTAAATTTCATCCTCTTCATTGTAAACATGTTCAGTTCTCACAGAGTCTTCCAGATCTTATTGGTGAATTCCTCTTTCTTTGTCTCCAGCTTTTTGCTCACTTCTTTCTCTAGATCATCAAATCCCTTCACTCCTACTCTGTACCAACTCCACAACATATTTGATCCCACCATTCAGTGAAATAACCCTGGTGAACCAATTTACAACTTCCCTCCATGGTATTCTCCAGCCTTCTTACCTGAGGTGCTTACGTTTTCTTGTAATCTTTTGTCTTAGAGGTATCATCAATTTTTATCATTTAAAGAATTTCACAACTTCAAATATACTGTTACTGCTTAATTATCATCTTTAAGGACATTGTGAAAATAAATATTCATCATGGTGAATGTGCTTTGATGAGTTAACAGAAATCAGATTGTGATATGCTTGCAGGAGTTTCTAATACAGCATCACACCATCGTGTAATTTTGGGATTATGCTGTCTGAGTGAGATGATGACACAGTGGTGAGATACAGTATGAGCAACTTGTGGGTGTTTTAGTGTGATACTGCATATGATGGGAAGTGAGAGGGAGGAGCTATTGTTTGATGCTGTATGAATTAATGGTAAGTGAAACAAACATTTACTTGATCTTGAAACCTTTTTTTAAATCGGTTATAATACAGTACAATTTCTTCAAGTTAAAGCCTAATTCTCTACTGTGAATTTCTATAGCTGTACTTCACAGCTATAATTTGTGGAATAAATCTACAGCACTGTATAGACAATCATTTTCCAGAAACTACTACTCCCTTCTCAGAATTATTGGTATGACTTTCTTTAATAAAGGTGTGTACTACTCTGCCAGAATATTTCGGCCTTCCTGTGATGCTGGTATAAATGAACACCTATCATGGGGGATATGGTAACACTCACAGTATATCCGAAACTCCAATATAATGAAGCAAGTTCTGTCATGTTTGCACTGTACCCAAAATAGCAGAGCCCAGCACTCACCCTCTGGGAACACTACTGCTTATCATTCTGCGTCTGGAAAAAACATCCATTTACCACCACTTGCTGTCTTCTATTCTTAGGCCAGTTTCTTATCTATGTTTCCATTGACCTTCTTTCTCCCTTGGACTTCAATTTTACTAACCAGTCTTTTATGTGGGTTTATATCAGAGGTCTCCTGAAAATTCAAACATATGCACATATATCTACAATATAACTTTCATCAACCCTCTCGGCTACTTTCTTGAAAAAAACATGATCTTCAAACAAAATTTGCCTTTAAGAAAATTATTCTGCTCCTTCCGTATTAATTCCAGAATTCTCAATTGTAGAATGATTGAGCTCTGTTAAGAGCATGGGATTGTTACTGTTAACATACATGTTGTTGTTTTGAAAGGTTGGTAGCTATTTTTGCTGTACACTGATATTAAGTACACTATGTCCAAGCTGCCCATTATGCAGTTCATGTTTAGGCAGCAATGAAGGTCCTCCAAATCTGGCAGTGTTCAGGGCTTTCTTAATCATAGCTTCTTCTCAGTTTTCACCTCTGTCAGCCTTGCGTGTCCCGGGTGGAGACTCAGGAATACCATTGCACTTAGATGTGGAAGGATTCCTCATTGCTATTTCTGGAACAGTTTTGTTTTACCGGTTGTGATTGTTAGCCCTGATGTGAACACCCAAACCTGTTGGAATGGTGGACTACTCTTAATCTAGCCTCTACTCTTTGACCTGTTTGGCATGGGTGACCCTGCCAAGAACCAAAGGATAAAGCCGTGTCTCCAGCCAACTTTGCTCTCCAGGTCATTGAGGCATGTAAGCCTCCAAATCACGGCAAGGTTGTGGTCCTCTTGGAGGAAGCATACTATGTACTCCTTACTAAATCAGGGTTGGTTAATGGTAAAACAAGGGTATGCTGATCATGAGTTTAATGGAATGCTGTTGATGGATCCCCTCATAGCATGATGGGGGATTTATTTCACGCTAAGATGTGCTTTTACCTTCCCTAGGAGAAATGAAAGAATGATGATCGCTTCAACAGTCAACAAGTGGATTGTTGTAGACACGTTGAAATAAGTTTAAATTTCATGGTTCTTTTACTACCTTTTTAAGCCTATTTGACGGCTGTATCCTTTAGGAGTCAGCCAGCTCAGTTAGTGATAGTGCCACTGAGCCAATTCATTTTATGTCCTTGCCACATTCTGTGCATCTTAGAAGCGATGTCCAGTTTTCTGATGACACTAAACCAAGTGGAAAAGCAAATTGTACAGAGGATGTGGAGAGTCTGCAGAGGGATATAGATAGGTTAAGTGAGTGGGCCAGGGTCTAGCAGATGGAATACAACGTTGGTAAATGCGAGGTCATCCACTTTGGAAGGGACAATCGAAGAGCAGATTATTATTTAAATGGTGAAAGATTGCAGCATGCTGTTGTGCAGAGGGACTTGGGAGTGCTTGTGCATGAATCACAAAAAGTTGGCTTGCAGGTACGACAGAATATTAAGAAAGCAAACGGAATGTTGGCCTTCATTGCTAGAGGGATTGAATTCAAGAGCAGAGACGTCATGCTACAACTATACAGGGTACTGTTGAGGCCACACCTGGAGTACTGTGTGCAGTTCTGGTCTCCATACTTGAGGAAGGATATACTGGCTTTGGAGGCAGTGAAGAGGAGGTTCACGAGGTTGATTCCAGAGATGAAGGGGTTAACCTGTGAGGAGAGATTGAATCACCTGGGACTATACTCTCTGAAATTCGGAAGAATGATAGGGAATCTTATAGAAACATACAAAATTTTGAAAGGGATAGATAAGATAGTAGGAAAGTTGTTTCCATTGGTAGGTGAGACTAGAACTAAGGGACATTGCCTCAAGATTCAGGGGAGAAGATTTAGGATGGAGATGAGGAGAAACTGTTTTTCCCAGAGAACAGTGAATCTGTGGAATTTTCTGCCCAGGGAAGCAGTTGAGACTTCTTCACTAAATATATTTAAGATACAGTTAGATAGATTTTTACATAGTAGGGGAATTAAGGGTTATGGGGAAAAGGCAGGTAGATGGAGCTGAGTTTACGGACAGATCAGCCGTGATCTTATTGAATGGCGGGGCAGGCTCGATGGGCTGGATGGCCTACTCCTGCTCCTATTTCTTATGTTCTTATGTTCTTAAGTACTAATTCACCAGAACCTGTTGTGATTTGCACCCAGTGTCAATTTCATGGGATCCAAAGTCAGTATTGATGGCTTTCATGGGCAATTTCTCCTGATTGTATATATGTTGTGTTTTCAGATCTGTCAGTCTATCTCCCTCATGGGACAGAACATGCTTCCAAGTGATGATTATTATTTAATTATGACTATTAGATAAACTAATTCAACATACTGTTTAGGTCAATTACTAACTAAGCTATTGAGGAAGTTTTAACATGGAACAATACATCCATCAGTGTCTGTGTTAAGTACTTGCTCCACACATCTCCTTTAAGCATAACCCCTATAACCTTAAATGCATGGCGTGTAGTATTAGGCATTTCAATCCCTGGAAAAGGATACTAGTTGTCTACTCTATCTATGTATTTCATAACCTTACATTTCTATCAGGTCTCTGCTGCTCCAAAGAAAGCAACCCACATTTGTTCAACCTCTTCTTATAGTACATGCTCTCAAATCCAGTCAGCATTCTGTTAATCCTCTTCTGTATCTTCTCCAAAGCCTCAACATCCTTCCTATGGAATAACCTCCGGTCCTCTTTTGGAACCTTATTCAAACTCCTGGTGAAGCACAGTGGATAGTAATATGTAACACAGACATAGAGTTGTAAGGTGAAAGGTTGAATGTATTACTAATATTAGAATTTGACATTTATGAGTATGTATTTGTCAGTGGAGATAACTAGACTCAGAACATATGCACATTTACTCCTCAATCATACCTATTTACTTGTGCACGAAGAAAATAGCATGGCCCCTGTTACCACACGGCTCTGAAATCAAAGCAGAAAAATACAATTTTACACAGGATCAACTAGCAGTTACAGATATTGACCATTTGGTAAGCTGTGTATGTTTGAATTCTTTATTTGCAAGATCAATTACCATTCACAATAGAGCTGTTAATAGTCAATAGAAACTATAAGCTAACAACTGATGATAATTTAAAGTTGGTAAAGTAATTGCTCCTTAGTAGTTTTAATGTTTCAAGTCCTTTTGTTATATTTCTATAACCTGCTCTGCAAAGGAAAGGTAAGTTCTTCAAAAACCTTCAAAGGCTGCATGCATTCTATTTGCAATTTATCCTTGCCTGGACATTACCGAAACTTCCACATTATGCATACTGCTGAGTGATACATAGAAACTGTGAAAGGTTCTCTTGGGGAAAGATTCTGTGATGTGCAATCTACAGTGGAATGGTGAAGGGATTATTTATAAAGAGATCTGTTATGGATGGAGTAGATATTTTATGCTCCCCAAGCTCTTCACCACTTGCAATTCACACACAAAAAATTTCCCGGTTATCTTTTGGGCTAATTTCTTTATCACTGCCATAAGTCAAAGTCAAGGTAGATTTATCATCAAAGTATCATTTATTATAATTTATTATCATGGATAACAAGCTGTGTGAGCTGAGAGCCAGAATCTCCTACCAGTGGGAAACAAATGCAAACACGAGGAAATCTGCAGATGCTGGAAATTCAAGCAACACACATAAAATGCTGGTGAACGCAGCAGGCCAGGTAGCATCTCTAGGAAGAGGTACAGTCGACGTTTCGGGCCGAGACCCTTCGTCAGGACTCGGCCCGAAACGTCGACTGTACCTCTTCGGAAACAATGTTTTGTGCTTCGTCGAGGCCTGGCTGATGGTTGACATACCAGATCATGCCATTGAGCCCTTTTGGTTCTCCCTGTTCTGGGCAGACAGGTGTAAAAACTTCTCTGGCAAGAGTGAAGGAGGTGAAGTACACTTCAGGGTCAATAACGCTTGGTGTGACCCGGGGTTCATGCATGCCCTCAAATCACTTTATTCCCTGGATCTGGAGTACCTGGTGCTGCTGTGTAAACCTTTCTGGCTGCCTAGGGAGTTCACGGCTGTTATTATCACAGCTGTGTATATTCCGCCACAGGCTGAGACTGACTTCACTCTTGAGGAACTGTACGAGACCATCAGCACCCTGGAGACTGCACACCCAGATTCTGCCCTCATCCTCGATCGTAACTTTAATAGAGCGTTGCTAACTAAATTCTCTACGAAGTTTTGTCAACACATCCAGGTGAGCACATGAGAAGATGGCATACTCGACCACTGCTACTCTCCCTTCTGCAATGCTTACAAAGTGTTCCTTCCTCCTCCCCCCCCCCCCCCCCATTTGGAAAATCAGATCACTCCTCCATTATGCAGTTGCCAAAGTACAGGCAGAAGCTGATACAAGAGGCGGCCATAGTTAAAACTGTCCACTGTTGGTCCGACCAATCAGCCTCCGTGCTACAAGACTGCTTTGATGACGTCGACTGGAATGTCTTCTATGATGTGGAAGTCTCTGAGTTTACAGAAGGGGTCACGAGTTTCATCCAGAAGTGCATCGGGATGTTGTCCCCTAGAAATTGGTCAGGGTCTAGACAAACCAGAAACCCTGGATCAACAGCACTTACCATGTGACACAGAGCTTATGTTGCCGGTAACCAGCAGGAACTCAAGAAATGCAGCTACGATCTGCACAAAGTCATTCTCTCCATGTAGCATCACACGCAGCTTATGGCAAGATCTGCACACCATCGCAGACTTCAAAACTAAATGCAGTGGAGTTTCTGACATTGCTGCCTCTCTCCCAGATGAGCTAAGTCTTTTTTATGCTCGATTTGATGTTGCCAACACTGACTCCTAAGGAGACCTACAACTGGTGCAGCCGACAACTTGGTCATCTCTGAGGCTGAAGTATGCAGGTGTTTCCAACAAGTGGATAGTTGCAAGGCTGCAGCATTGGACAGCATCCCAGGGCAGGTTCTCAGAGTGTGCGCGGCACATCGGGTAGGTGTGATAACAGACATTTTTAGCCTCTTCATCCCCCAGTGTAGAATCCCTTCCTGTTTCAAAACATCCACCGTTGTCCCTGTACCTAAAAGACCAAGGTAACATGTCTGAATGACTGGCATCCTGTTGCACTCACCTCAATAATAAGCAAATAAGTGCATTTTCCAACATTGTATTTCATCTGCCACTTTCTTGCCCATTCTCCTAATCTGTCTAAGTCCTTCTGCAGCCTACTGTTTCCTCAACATTACCTGCCCCTCCACCAATCTTCGTATCGTCTGCAAACTTAGCAACAAAGCCATCTTTTCCATCATCTAAATCATTGACATACAGCATAAAAAGAAGTGGTCCCAACACCGACCCCTGCAGAACACCACAAGTCACTGGCAGCCAACCAGAAAAGGGTCCTTTTATTCCCACTTGCTGCCACCTACCAATGAGTCAATGCTCTGTATTGTAGCTCTGAGGTAGTAGATCTAGTGGATCCAACTTTGAATATACAGTCCAAATAGGATTTTGAGTCAGCTTCTTATTGAAGTTTGAGCAAGTCAAGATCAAAACCTAACAATATAAATATTAATGTTACATTATTATATCCCTTTAAAGTTCTAAAATTAACATTCTAAAAGTCATCTCTGGTCAGTAGCTATATAGAACATTTAGTGCCACTGAATAGGCTTCAATATTTGTCTGATCCCTGAACTTTTGCTACATGTAATCATCTTTCACTTATTAAATTTGTTCAGTATTTCACCAACACAATGTAAGATTTGAGGACCTTTTCCAATGCTTGAGGGCACTCTGGGTTGTTAATGAATAAAGCAAATATTAACTCACATATTGTAAATGACATGAAGCACAAACCAACTTAAAGCCTTGAATATATTTGCATGAATCAAGTAGGTTACATTCCCCAAAATAAGGATCTATTGGAGAAGGTAGCGAATTGTCTACCAGATGGGAAGGTATGTATTTCTGATGGAGGTTCAGCAAAGACAAGCATTATTAACCCTGATAGGAACCTCACATATTTTATCCTCCAAATGGCAGTCACGGTCATTAGCATGTTATGGGACCCCATAATCCTCTATCTGTCATTCCAGAAGTCTTTCTGAAGGGCCGTATGGTGGCACAGCTGTTAAGGCTGCTGCCTTACATCTTCAGACATCATGTTGAATGTTAACTTTCAGTGCTGTCTGTTCAGAGCTTGTACATTCTCTTTGTAACCATGTGGATTTCTTCCTAATGTTTTTGTTTCCTCCTACTATCCAAAATCAAATTGGGTACTATAAATTACTCTTTATTATAGATTAATGACAAAAAGGAATCAATAAGATATTGATTGGCATATATAAAAGAGGATAAATTGCAAAAGTACAATGATATTAGGTGTAGTAATGAGACTGATGGGATTGCTTCCCTGAATACTTGCATTGACCTGATAGACCAAATGGCCTCTGTTATCTCTCTGTCATTGTAAGTGTAAGATACAAGAAGATAAATCACTTATGAAGTTCCTTGTGTGCCAATCCAAGCATTTGAAACTAATTATATTCATATCCAGGGAAAATTAGAGGTAAATGTGTTTTAACAACATTCGGAGTAATTTGATTCGCATACATTTACTAGTAGTATCATATCCTACAGAATAATTTTCAGGTTGATATCAACATTTTATAATTATTTTTCAGAAAGCTTAAGCGGGAGGTCAATAAAGGAGATTTGACATTTACTGTAGAGAAAACAGATTGTTCTTGAGTAAGCTGTTCAGATCCATAACAGGATAAATACTGAGGAAATTGTATTCTCACTTTCCTCCACTCAACATCATGAGGTACTTTACAGCAATATTTGCAACAAAAAAGATAAGAAACTTTTATCAGAGTCAATTGGACGTCTAATCATAAAACTAGTGGAAGTCAATGAACTTCTATTTGAGCTTGTTGGTACAGAGAACATTAATTAATATATTACTGTGGGTAAGGACTCCCAACTGAGAAGATACTGGCCTGGAGCAAGGTGAGTGACTGATAAACAACCATCATTATGCCAGCCTGATATTTAGTGAATGACAGCCCTTCTAGCTTTCCAAATTTTATCTATCGTGCTTCAGGTTGTTGTAATAAATGGAACTGTTTCCCTGATATAACAGACTCAGATGCTTGGTATAATACTGTGCAGTGTGCAAATGTAATAACAGCCTAAAGCAAGAGGCGGATGACTTCTGTGCAGAGCTAAGAATTAATCCCCATCTCCCTGGAACTGATATACTTCATCACAGTTTGCAATCCTCTTACTTGTACAGGTGACCAAGACTCTCCTGTATGGCATAAACTCCTGCCCATTTTAATTATGTGATAAAACCATAGCACTTATGTCACATTGCTGAGGGTTTACAGGCTCAAGGTTAGGACAGCAAAAACATAGTGAATTATTTCTGCTCCGTATAGACTTGGTTTAGGTTGTTAAGCAATTCTTATAGAATTTTATTCATGGACTAAAATCAATGTGGAGTAAGTAAGCTTCCATATATACATATTTTGCAAATCTTTGTAGGATTATTGTGCAACAAATCTGAATGTGTGTTTGCAAAATAACCTTGTTTGCTTATATGACTTGGATGTGGCTTTATTTGTCAGGCTACGGTTTTTTAATTGATGGAATGCCTGTGGGAAATAGATAGATAAAGACAATCTGTAAATGGTCAACTGGAGTGCTTTTAGAATATCTAAGTGGTTTGGGATCACCAGTGCAGAATTCCACGTTCAATTGTATATTTCACAAAGAAGTGCAGATAACTTTCATACCTCAAATAATTCTTGACCTCCTTTCTTTTGCCATTGATCAATAGGAGCAGCAATTGGATCCTGAAAGATACAGGTGCTGCTAGCAAAGGTTGCTCACGATGCATACTCAACCAACTTAGAACATACAATAAGACAAATAGGATTTGGGGCTGATTAAACTGTGTTTTGTATATAGTATTTGCACTGCACAACTTATATGAGGGGAAACCCAACAGAATTAGGATAATGCTGAATAATGTAACAAAAAAATGAAGTCTTTGTGAATAAGGAACAGTTACAACTTGTTCTGCTGAAGGGAGTATTATGATAATGAGCCACCAGAAGCCAAATATTAATTAATTTGGTCTTCCACCCAGCAATGTAATCCATCCAATAGCTAAAAATCTTTTCCAGAAAGTCTTTAGTCTTTATACTTTAGTCCTTAACATATTTACTTTTGCTAACTTGGCTTTTAAAGCATTTTTGTTGTTAATTTTTAATGTAGAATATAAATATAAAATAGAATTACATAAATAAAGCTACCATTGGAAAATTCTGTACAATATTTTCCCAATATCTGTAAAAACATAAATAAAATAAAAAAAGAAAAGGAGGTCATTCAGCTACTTGCTCTGGCATTCCAATCCATTGCTACTTTCATATTTAGTCTCTTCTCAATTTGCTTTCTTGATCTCCACAAACCCTGGTTCCCCTGTAGTCTAAAAGATCTACCTCTATGTCTACTCAGCCTTGAAAAATGCTTAATGATTCAAATTGGAAGACACATTGTCCAATAGATTGGGATCATGCAGCTTTTAAACTTGGGCACTGTTCACAAGTACCACATATGGCAAACTGCTAAAAAGATAATTGGCACTATAATGTTGATAATAGATATTTCAAAGATCAAACAGAAAGAGTAGGAATAAATGAATGCAGACAATGGAGATGGCAGCTGCTAGAATATGAAGCTAAGATCGGAACTCTGGAAGAACTCAACAGTTCAAGTAGCATCTGTGGAGGCAAAAGTTGTAAGTCAATATTTTGCATTGAGTCCTTGTATCAGGTCTGAAGGGAAGAGGAAAGATTACCAGTATAGAGCTGTTTAGATAATTTAAACACTGGCCCAGATTGGAGTCAAGAGCCAATTTCACTTGTTCTCCGCAATGTTTTCTCCTCTCTGCAGGGTGCCAGAGCCTTTCGCTGTTCTGTCGTTTGGTCAATTTAAACACTGGCCCGGATAGATTGAAAAGACAGGGTGTCAGGATCCAGGATGAGAGCCGATTTTGCTCACTCTCCACGATGGTCTCTCCTCTCTCTATATAGTGCTGAAGCTATGAAGGCTGCCCTGGCTGTTGTGCTCCATGCCCACTAATGTGACGAACTAATAAACGATGCTTTGGGCCTACTCTGGGCTGTTCTATGGTTCAGATCTGAGGACTCAATTTTGATTTGGATTGTTGTTTGCTTCAATTGATTGCATGATTTGTGGTTTCTTTTCTTTCTTTTGCGTATGGGCTGTTGGTCTTTTATTTTTATTTTTTTCTTTAATTGGGTGCTTTTGGATTTCTTCCATAATCCAAATCATCGATATACTTCGTAAAAAGAAGCGGCCCCAACACCGACCCCTGCGGAACACCACTAGTAACCGGCAACCAATCAGGATAGGATCCCTCTATTCCCACCCTTTGCTTTCTGCCTATCAGCCAATGCTCCACCCATTTCAATATCTTTCCTATAATTCCATGGGCTCTCATCTTATTAAGCAGCCTCATATGCGGCACCTTATCGAAGGCCTTTTGAAAATCCAAATACACAACGACCACGGCCTCTCCCTTGTCAATCTTATTCGAGATTACCTCAAAAAATTCCAATAGGTTGGTGAGACAGGATCTTCCCTTCATGAAACCATGCTGGCTTCGGCCTATCTTGTCATGCATCTTGAGGTATTTCATAACCTCGTCCTTGAGGATTGACTCCAATTTCATAATCTCGTCCTTGAGGATTGACTCCAAATGATTTTCATAGTGTTAAGAATGTGATTCATTCCATTTTTGGCTACTCTTCCCATAGATCTACATTGAACTATGGTTCCACCTTAACTTTCTTAGCTTCTACCTTGAACTTTACAGCCTACAGAATTTCTATGCTCCTCTCTTTCTGGCCTATTGATTATTATGAGTTTATTCAGAACACTATTGGTATCCACGTTTTCAGCTACCAAAGTCCTAAGCTCTTAAATGCCATTCATAGACCTTTTCACCTTTCTAAACTCAGTTACCATGCCCCTGAAAACACTTCCATGGTATCTCCTTGAGGCTTGTGTCAAATGTTATCCAGCAGCACACCTCTTAATCACATGTCATGTTTTTGCTAAATTAAGGACACTAGACGTGAATAGTTCACTATTGCTGATGTTTCTGAGTGCAAAGAAATCCTTTAGTTCAGACCATATTTAAGAGCAAGATAAATATTGAGAAGCAACCTATTAGCAGCTAGTACTTACTCAACCACAAACCTTGTTCATGAACATGGTGACTCTGTAGTCTAGTTTAGGAGATTATTTCAGCAAGCACCTTCGCTTCATCCATAGTAATAGCCAGGATCTCCAGGTGGCCAGCTATTTCAATTCCTCTTCCCATTCCCACACCAATGTGTGTGTTCACAGACTTCTGTACTGCCAAGTTGAGGCTAAACACAGATGAGAAGAACAACACCTAATTTTCTGCCTTGGTAGTCTCCAAACTGATAGTATGAACGTCAATTTCTCTGACTTCCTGTAACCACTTGCCTCTATCCTTTATCCCAACAACCTCATCACCCCTTCTCTTTCCCATTCCCCCACCCTCTTGATCTGCCCATCACCCACACATTCCTCCCTCCAGCTCCCCTCGTCCTTCCCTGTTTTCCATGGTCCACCATCTTCTCTTATCAGATCCTGTCTTCTTCAGCCCTTTGTCACTTCCACCTATTACCTTTTGCTTCTTACACCACTCCCACTCTCTGCCTCTCTCACCTGCCTAACATCCCCTCGCAGTTGGATCTACCTAAAGCCTGCCTGCTCTGCTCCACCCCTTCCTCCACTTTTTTATACTGCCCTTTTTCTTTCGAGTCCTGATGGAGGATGTCAACTCAAAACATCAACTGCCCATTTTCCTTCCTAAATGCTGCCTGACCCAGTGAGTTCCTGTCGTGTTTTGTGTGTTGCTCCAGCATCTGCAATCTCCCTTGTCAATCTCTGGTCCAGTTTTATGTTCTCTATAAGGATTTATTTTCCCAATTCATTGGACTAATTGAAGTCTTGATATGATTTCTGCAATAAAATTTGTAGCTCACAAAGTATAATATTAGTACATATTGTCCCACGTGATTGACTTATTTCTTGCACAGTTTAGAAATCTGTAGAAATTGGATCCATTTTCATACAATTTTCTTGTATAAATCATGCATAAAAATGGTTCCACCAAAGGGTAGACTGAACCAGCAATAATTTCTGGTTGAAATGGTTTCTACTGGAAAATTCACTTGGAAGCTTCCAAGTCAGTTCACCTTAGTTCACCTCTCTTGAATGCTTTCAGTCATACACATAACTACATCACAAATTACATACTCCCACACCAACATAAATCTGAGCTTCAGAGTGTAACTTATATGCAAGCTATCACCTTCACTGGGCACACACAGATAAAGAAGGAGCACTTCATGCAGATGCCAGTAATGAGACATCAGTTAAAAGGTTTGCACTGTGGTAACAATGAGTACACACACCAACTGTAAGTCTCAGTTTTGAATTTTCAGGATTATAGAAACTGAATCAGTAATGCTCCCTTAACTATTTACAGCTTCTTTGTTGAAATCATATCTTTGCTGCCTGCTGAGATCATCATCCTACTCCTTGCAATGGCTTGGTCGCACTTGCAGCATGCGCCAGCTGAAGCAGGCCTTTGGACTGAGAATGTGCAGACACACAGGAGCTGTCCCTTGGACCTGCATTTTTCCTTACCTCCCTGGCAACTTTTTAAACAGTTGTTTTGTGACTAACCATAGGTAAATAATTAACTGAAGTGCTTCCCAGTGTTCACTTTTGTAAAGATGAGGCATGGCAAGCTCTTCACTCAGCTCACAAAAGGAACCATGGATTTTAGCACACAGATTTGTCTGCAAAACCTCCATCGTCACGTGTCACTGTATGTTTGCCCATTTTCACCAGGATCTGATTATATGATGGCTTTATTCACAGCTCACTTAGTAAACCAAAAAAGGGAGAAATCCAGTTTCAAGGCAAGGATAACAGTGTGGATGTGATTATGGAAATTGTTTCTTCACAGCAGGATTCATTTTTATTCATTGTCACACAGGCATAATTTTTCAATTCAAGAGAAGCAATCTGTACTCCACCAGCTCTTCCAACTTGTTCATGCCCCCTTGCTAAACCTCCATTATCTTTTTCTCAAAATACTGAAGTTACCTATTCTCCAAGATTACATTTTATTAAACCTTTGATTGAGAACACTAAGATTCATTGTATGAGTAAATATGCAATGAGCATTATACAATTCTAGTTGCAGTTGGCTTACAGCTAAACTTCTAATTGCTGACTAATGGTATTGTCATTATCATCAGTGGATGCACATAAAACTACGGTAATTAGTAATCATTCTCTCTTGCAGTTTCTCAATTTCTCCTTTAAATCTATTTTAATATTTTATGGAAATCTCTATTAGTTACCCAATTTGTTAACTTTCAGTATGTAACATAGACACTACTCTGACTAGCATCACTTTATGGACATATACTAATCCATGTTGTTGTAAAAAATACTTACTACTTATAACGATGATAGGTGAGGCACAGAGAGATCTGTATTTACTGACAAGTACCTTTATTGTTTAAACTAATAAGTATGTGAATTCATACACTAAATACCTGTCTGCACACTCGCTAGGTATCCCTGATTCTCCTGAATAGTCAAAGAATAGCAAAGGCATTACCCGGGCAAGGGAGTTTACGCTGGCCAGGCGTTCCTCGTTGTCCCAATTCACTCGCCACGTGCTTCACACAGGGTTGCTCACACTTGTATCTGCGATGGTTATTCTTCAAAGTTGCCACTACCAGCACACACAAAGCATCCACTTTTATATCCATTCCTTATCAATTCAAATATCGCATTCCAGTGTCATTGGCCACATGCCATGTGTCTGTCCTTTAACACCTTGTTATTGGCTCTGCTCCAAGCCAGCATCAATTTATATCCCTCTTCCCATCAAGTGACAGTCGATAATTTATGGCTCTTTGTTCTCAATCAGCAGTGAGCTCAAATCACTTCAGGCAGGAATCAACCCAACATTCACAAACTTGCATGTTATAGCAACCAGAGAACATCTCACAAATAATTTCTTATTTCGAAATGATCTCCAGTCCAGCAGACTACCTGAAGAATCATTGCGTCATCTTTAAAACATGGATCAAGCCCAGCTTGATAAGCTCACAAAATGGAGAATAGAGTGTCTTCACAAAATGGCAGCCTCCCTTCCCCAAGCATGTGGCAAGAACAAAGGCAGTTAGTCCATCTGTTTCCATTGTCCTTGATTCATTTGAATTCACTGATTTGCAGACTGTCATTCTTTCTGGCAAACAATGTGTATAAGCTAGTTCATATATTTACACTTGTTGGGAATTCTTTTTTATTTTTATTATTGTGTTCTTTATCTTTTCTCTTTTTGTTTGTGCTGCAGCAGATCTTAAGTAATAACTATTTTGTTCTCCTTTACACATGTGTACAGAAAATGATATTAAACATTCTTGAATATTGAACCAGATAAACTTGGGTAATGCAAGCACTCATTTATAAGTATCTCTATGTCACATAATTCATGATGTATGCTGCAAATATTTTGTGATGCAGGGCTGAAGATGGGGAAATCCATCCAGAAATCTGCAGGCTTTATATCCAACTCCAGTGTTGTCTAGAGATGTATACAACAGAGATGCTGAAATCAGTTTGTCTGCTAGGATCCCTTCAACTTCATTGGAAAGGTATTGATACTTTGAGATCTTTTTTCAGTCTATTTGTCATTTAGAATCTGTGAGACTGCAAGTGTGGAAATAGCTACTGTAAAAGCCGTGACCAGTTAAAATAAACCTAAAACTAATTCTTTAGTCTGCTTGGAAGATGTAGTTACATAATTTTTATACACATAGTATGTTTTCAGTTGCCTACAGTAGCTGCAAACAGCTTATGAAATTCTGTTTCATTGAAGCAGAATACAGTACGAATCCATTGTTTTCATGTGTGTTTAGTTAAGACAGCTGAGAATAAGTTTCTGGAACAAATAGTTCTGGAACTACTGGCAAGTTGCAAAACATAAGACTGCAAATAAATTATTCATAATGCCAGGATAGGAGAACTAATGTATTTATACAAAATAAGGTATTGTTTTAGATTGAGGAATTTAACTTTATTTCTTTGAACTTGTCATAAAAATTATTAAAGTTTACATCAGATAGTTAATGGTTCATTTGTGACGAGATGGTTTAAAATCACAAAAGGAATCACTGCGTTGGGCTGAAGTTTGAATGTGTTGATCTTAGCTATATATTTGTCCTGTATGTTCTAGTATTATAGTTTTAATGAACATTTGTCCTATACTGAGTTATTAACAAATATATGCCTTGTAATTATTTAATTTTTCTCCTTTTCTCCTCAAATTTATTATTTTTGAAGTTACAATCTGGCACAAGGCCTTAAATAGAATAATCTATCATGCTAAATTTGATTGTTCTATAGCTAACGTCCTCTGGAGTACTACAATTTCCATTTAGCTCTTTATCTGGGTTAGTTATGAATACTATGTCACGAAGAATATGGCCTCTAGTGGCTCCCCTTAAGCATTGAGTTGTTAAGTAGTTTTGCATTAATTTTAACAATCTGGCTCTATATCTCTTGGCTTAATTGAAATTTCACATTAAAATAACTTCTCTGTTCCATGCATGTTTCTTCAAATGGCAAATTGTCCTCCCTATATGAGCTGGTAGGCCACATAATTGAATGTATAAAGCTCAGGAATCTTTACTTCTGGCACATCAATTTCTGAAGCCATTAAGAGTCTGTAACAACCCTGTAAACACAGCATCTATTGCATGAATCATTTCAGCCTGCAATTTTTGAAGAATCAATTATTGTAGTAATTGGACACACATCCTGTTTTGAAATGAAATATAGTTGTGAGTGAGGCCTCTGTTGGTCAGGATCGATGATGAATGTTGTGTCCTGGATGGCTGGATACACAAACCTGGGCAGTATGATATGCAGAGAAAGTTGTTGCCCATGAAGCAAGCTCCCTTTTGTCATGCATCTGATGAACCCAAAAGAATGGCTGAGATTGGTTCCAGCAGTGTTGCAGGAGTTGCCAATCAACATTGAACTCAATGTAGGATTGCCTTAAGAACTCCAGCTGGGGATTTTCCCCTTAGGGATTACTCCTTAAGTCTTCCCCTTGAGTGGGTGTAGCCGCACGGCAACAGAGGTTTGAGATCAGAGTTTTAGTTCTCCTAGATAAGCTGCCAACCACTGCTGATGAGCCCCATCTGACTGAAGCAACTGGTTTTAAGGCGCCAGTATCCCACCTTTACCTCTTCTCCATTCAATACAAATGGTTCCACCAGGATTAATAGCTAAGCCATATGTGAAGGCCAGGAGCTGAACTTGGCTGTCAGAAGCTATTTGAGGTGCATGCCATAGGGAGAATTTAATAGGTAGTAGGTGCTTGTCCCTATTACCACCCGTGGTTCAAACAACCTTAAGGACCAGTAGTTGTAGCCTTTAATTAAAATGCGTGATAAAAAAATTGCTTATCAACCATTTACAATGACAAATTTGCAAGGCATTATTATTTAGGGTCTACCCAACTAGACATATGTCCAAGAGGATAGGACAACAAACTATTTCTCCAAATTCTGCTCTTAACATGATCTCTGAAGGAACAATGGCATTTTAGTGGCAACATGAGCAAAAAAGCCACAATCTTGAGGCATATGCCACATTGAGAAGGCAATTTTCTATCTCTTGGACATTTTTGGAGAACTTAGGTGACTGCTATCTGATTCCATAGAATCAAAAATCTTGGTGCTTGGATGGTTTAGGAGAGGAGGTATGCCTGTCCTTTCTGATTGAAAGCACTATTATAAAGGTACATATATTCTTCACAAATTATTCAGCATCTCTGGAGAGAGGAGAAAATTTCCTATTTTCCTAACCAATTGGGTTCCTCATGAGTAGCATTTAATGAGTACCTAAACCTAATTTGTTTCCAACTCAGGACAGCATATTACTGCTAATTGTAACCACTAAAATACAAGTGATACTACCAATTATGAGCAATGTTTAAAATATCTTCACGGACATGACTAGCACAACCTTCTAGGATACAAGAGCTGTCAGTTTTTTCTCTGACAATGATACTAGCCCTGTGGTAACTGGTGTACCTATCTCACTTCGCAATAGCTTTTCTCAATTCTTGTACATTTATCAACAACTACCATTTATTCTTCATGATATTATGCTGAATAAGAAAAACATTTTCTGAATTATTTTCATATTTGAAGTTGTGTCCTGCCGGCAGAGGCAAGACACCAGTGCAGTAGCACCCCACAATCATGATATTAAATTTAACAGAGGGAGCAGAGCTTGACAGTGACAGCTTACTAAACCTTCTTGTATCCCTTTAGTTGTAGCTGCTGTTATAGCTGCAAAAACAATCTTCTACCTCTAGCACTGGTAGCTTTTAGTCAGAAGCATCTCCATTTACTTGTCCTGTTTGACTTGTTTTCCCAAAGCATGCTGGATAACAATAATAGATTCCTTCCTGAAGGAGATTAATGACATTTGGAATGATAATATACACTAAATAGCAGGATTCCTGAACACAAGAGATTCTGCAGATGCTGGAAATCCAGATTAAAACATACAAAATGCTGGAGGAACTCAGGTCGGGCAGCATCAATGGGGAGAAATAAAGAGCCAATGTTTTGGCCCAAGACCCTTCATCAATTCCTGATTACTTCTTAAAGATGCATCACCTTTAATGTTTAAGGCCTGCATTAGAATAGTGTAATGTATGGATCTATTTCTTTTAGAGCAATGACTCCCCTTAGTATGATGTATGATCTGTTGACTATGCATGCACATTGTTCTCTCTCTCCATCGCTGCAAGGTGAATACACCAGTTAAAGCCATCTCCTGTGTGCGTGCTTTTATTTAATTGATATATAGTTGTGCACGGACGCAACAAATTGGCGATGAGTACGAACTTGAATGTTAGAGAATATCACCAACTGCATTGGCAGTTATGGGATGAAACAGTGAGAGTTAAACAGTATGGAAACCCATCACAGGCGCTAACAAAGTGACACATGAGTAACAGTGCTTAGTACACAGTGAAAGACACACACTAGCAAAGTTAAAGTAAAATTAACATGGCAACGGCTTCATTCGGAAAAGTTGATGAAGGCTGGGAGTCATATACCAAGAGAGCTGAACTGTATTGTAAGGTGAAGGATATCTTCGAGCAAAAGGCGGCCCCCACGCTTCTTAACTTAATGGGTCCAAGAACGTACAGTATCTTATGCAACCTAGTAACTCCTGAAAAGCCAGCAAGGAAGGTGTTCAACAAAATTGTGACAATTTTACAAAATCACTTGAGCCCTAAACTGCTAGTAATAACTGAGAGTTTTCAATTTTACAGAAGGAGACAGTCAAAGTATGAAAGCATTTCTGAATACATTGCAGAACTGCACAAACTTTCCCAGTACTGTGACTTCAGAGATGGACTTTCTGATGCATTAAGGGACAGGCATACATAATCGAAGTACTCAAACAAGGCTACGTCAGAAAGAGACCTAACCTTAGAACAGGCATTGACCATTGCAATATCATTAGAGACTGCAGCAAAGCATACAGGAGAACTACAGAAAAAGAGGTTCAAATGTGAAATGCACAAAATGTCCCTGAATGGTGCAAAAAGTGAAAAATGTTATCAATATGGCAAATCCTCCCATCATGCACTGTTGGTTCAAAAAAAAACTTGCAGAAAGTGTCACAGACAAGGTCACATAGAGAGAATGTGCAAGGCAGACAAAAAGCACAACCAATGAGAAAAACCGCACTGAGTGAAAAGCTTCAAACACAAAACTAAGCAAATGTATAAAGTGACTGAATGTGAAATGGAATCAGACAACACAAAGACTGACAAAGGTGAGCTGTCATGCCTAGAATTGCATAGCATTACTGAAGCAGATCACAGTCATATGGATCATAATAGATGTGCCTGGGGTAAAACTGAAAATGGAGCTGGATACAGGGTCAGCCTTGTCTATAATTTCAGAGGTTGACTACAACAGCCTGTTTTCTACGATACCATTAGAGAAGACTACAGTGATGCTAAAAACCTACGCAGGCAAAAAAATCTCTCCCAAAGGCAAACTAAAAGTGAATGTGACATATAGAGGCCAAACACAGTAGTTGTAGCTTTACGTGTTGAAAGGTGGAGGGCCAGCACTTTTTGGGTGTAAATATTTGAGAAAAATCCCATCCTCATCACCAATTTGTTGTGTTTGTGCACAACTACATATCAACACCACAGATCTAGAGGCGCTACGAGAACGTTGTCATTGACAAGACACCTGCCTAATCCGATGCCACTCCACAGGTCCTGAGGCACTATCCTGAAAAAAACAGAGTGCCACCCAAAAGACTGAATCTTTAGAATGGGAAGTTAGTTATGGACTGTGATCATGAAAGCATGTTTATTTAAATATGGTTTGTGAAAGGGAAATTGAAGGTTTTGTACATATATAGTTTTATATTACATTATCTAAAGGGGGAGGAAGTGTAATGTATGGATCTATTTGTTTTAGAGCAATGACCCTGTTAACACTACATATGCTCTGTTGTCTGTACATGCACATTGATCTGTTGTCTACGCCTGCACATTGTTCCCTCTCTCTCTCCCCCTCACTGCAGTGTGAATACACCAGTTAAAACCATCTCCTGTGTCCATGGTTTTATTTAATTGATATGTAGTTGTACACAGACACAACAAATAGTTGTGTGTAAATCACAAACAATAGGTTTGCTCTTCTTGTTTTGACCTCCCCCATTTATTATACTATGTGTACTGCTCTTCTTGTGTGTGAAGTAGGAAGTACACAATTCAGCAGTAAGCCAATCTCCACTCAACTGAACATGGGAGTCAGGATATAACGTCCAAGCTCCGGGCGCTTTATTTGGGCAACACACACACATAAAATTGATTACCTTAAGTACTAAATGCAGAAATCTTATAATGATTAAGTCAGACATCCATAAGAAATTTGGAATATATGAAGCTAGACTTACAGTACATGTAAAATATTACACAAAATGGGCAAACAAAGTTTTATAGTATACAAGAAGATTAATATCATATAAGCATTCCTTATATTACCAAGGCTGGTTCAGCACTGTACCAATAACTAGGAATAAACTTTCACCTAATAGTAACACAAAATACTGCTCAGATAGCATGAACCAAAACCATGCTTACAGAGAGTGATTTTGATGGTGCAAAGGAAAGACAACACAGGATTGTGTAAATGTGCTTCAGTCTGACTGAAAAACTCCTCACGTAGTCCAACGGAATTTCAAATTTGAAGGCAGCAGCACTATCAGAATTAAAGCTGATAGTGCTATCAAATTAAAAGTCAGCAGGGCTATATTTCAAAATAAATACCTGAACAAATGGTTACTGGAACAGGTCACAAAGATCCTACTTTTTCAGGAGAACAATTCAGACACAGGTCCAAAGAACTTCTTTTTTGACCCTTGATTTGTCATCTTGAGTCCTATTTTGCGAACTTTTCTGTGAAAGTACATCCTTGATGCTCCACCAGTTCATGACAGTGGTGTGTAGGCAATGTGGAGACATGATGCTTGCCAGGCAAAATAATGGGGTTCCTCTCGGAGTTGCTCAGATCTGCATGCTGTTTAACAAAACAAGAAGGAATCTGAGATGAAGATGTCCAGTTCTTTTCATTCCACACTTTCCCAGGTGCCTGCAAAATTTGGTCTTTCTCTGTGCGTTCTTCTACCTGATCTCACCAGTTGCTCTGTTCATCAAGCATCATGTACACCTTGGGAGCATTCTCTAATTGCCTTTTGGATACACCTTAACTAAGCATATCTTGGAACAGAATTTAGTGGCTACATGTTACAAATGTTTATGATAAGGAGTTCACGGATTGCAAAGTTTATTTCTCTTCCTCCATGCGGTGCTCTGAAGTGCAATCTAAAACCCTGGATGCCCACGGAGGAGGATCAGGATGTAGGGCTGCAGCATGACTGTTGTCACTTCATTCATTACATTTCATTCATAACCACATATTGGTTATGTGTGAGATGTGATGATGAAGAACAGCATCTGAAACAAATCCCTTGCTCTTTCAAGGAAGTCTTTTGTACTCAATGGATTTTTACCTAAAGCTACGGCACTTTCACAATGGGTAAAGTTTGTTATGAATTGGGGCAATGTTTTGCTGGTCATCTTTAAGTGCAGGCTCATTCTGATCTGTAGGCTGGGAGATGTTGGTTTTATGGACTGACACTGGAGTCCTAATGTTTGTGTGCTTTAGAGGAGCCTTCTCATTCCAAGATGAGCTGTGACTGGGAAGAGTGAGGCTGGAGTCATTTCTTATTTCATCTCTACAGCAGACACAATCAGTGAAGAAAGAAAAAGGGGAGGGGGGAATATATGACTCCATTCTCCTCTTTATACTTTGAACCTTGAGGAATCCATTTCTCTTGCAAAGAATGTGGCAGCTTTTCATCAGTAGCACTAAACCCATGGCAGTGTCTGAATAAGCTAAGCCACGCAGCTTTGTTTGCTGAAAGCAGCTCCATTAACCTTAAGTTATCCTGATTTGAAATCTGACCAGCTTCTTCAAAAGTATGCTTTCAATTACCTACAATGCACAATAACATTCACTGAGCCTGTCCCAGGATATTCTTAAAGCTACAGCGGGAATGATTAGATGAACTGCTCTAAAGCACCTAACATAGTCTGAAGATTCCTTACTAAGCCATTTTGACAGCAAGTCCAATTCCTTGTCAGCAGTAAGATTCAGGTCTTTGATTGTATCGATAAAAGATGAACTGCATACTCTATGACTTTCTGGATGATCGTCAAAGTGTGATGGGCCAGTGCTCATAAGCTCTTTGCGTGCCAGACACTTCACCATATTCATCATGACTGAAGACACTAGATGGTGTACTAGTAAACTACCTGTATACTGAGGCACATTAAACCTTAGCTGCCAATCTTGGATCTTACTATCAAATCTTGGCATTGTTTTAAAAGTAGGGGGATTTATTATTTGGTACTGGACAGGTAAGTAAGAGTTGTTTAATATATGTGAAAGATTAGGTACTTCTAAGCTTTGCTGTAAGCAACTTATTGGAGGGTGGCTATTGACTATAGTGTGCTGATTGCTGTCTTTTTCCAAAGGGTTAGGTGAAGTGTGAGAGGTAAGTTGAATGGTGTGTTGTGACTTTTGATCCAGTGCTGTGTAGTAGGGAGACTCAGACTGCTGGCTAAGACATTTGGCTTGGTCCCTGACATAATTGCTGACATGCTCATGTATGCCCTTGTGGCTCATGGGTGTTTTTTTTAACTGTAAAACTCCTCACCCACTTGCTCTGCTGCTGCCTTCAAAATTTCTGCCTTGGCAATAGCAGCTGAAGCTTCTTTCTGAAGATGCAGCGTTTCCAAGTTAGCCTGTAGCTGAGCTTTGTCTGTTGTAATGGCAAACTTCCTCTCTGCAAATGCAGCATGTCCCCATGCAGCCTCTACCTTTGCTCCGGAGCTCATGCTGCGGCAGCACCAACTGATTATGTGCACAATCACAATGGACTATGATGAGAACTTGTCCGTCATTCTGTCAGGCGAGCTTTGTCTTTCCTGTGGAGTTGTGTGTTTTGTGTAGCTCTCATTCATAATGCTTGTTATTCACTGCCATTGACTATTCGGATGCTGTTTGGCCAACTGCATTCACGACTTTTTACTGTACCCCTGTCTTTGTGTATGAAGTAGGAAGTGCAGCAGTAAGTCAAACTGAACACAGAAGTCAGCATGTAGTGTCCAAGCTCCAGGTGCTTATTTGGGCAGCACACTCGCATATGATTAAGTAAAAATAAAACTGAGAAAAAAAACAGAAAATAACTGTAAGTAGTCAATATAGAAAACTAATGATTCAAGTCATATATTCATAAGAAATTAGGAATACATGAAACTAGACTTGCATGTAAACTATTACACAATATGAGTAAACAAAGTTTTAAAATATACAAAAAGATTAATATCATGTAAACACTCCTGAAATTACCAAGCCCAGTCAAACACTATGCCGATAACCAGGAATAAACTTTCACATAATATTAACACAAAATATTGCTCAGATAGCATTCTCCTTTATGAATTAAAACAACACTTACAGACAATGATTTTGACGGTCCAAATGAAGGAAAGACGACACAGGATTGTGTAAACGTCCTTCAGTCTGACTGAAAAGCTGCCAAAACAAAATGGCAGCCCTCTTCACATGATCCAACTGAATTTCAAATTTAAAGGTGGCAGCCCTATCAGAATTAGTCGGCAGCACTATCAAGTAAAAGATAGCAGGGCTATAGTTCAAAATAAAAGTCTGAATGCTACGCTTGTTGTTTTGTGTATTATCTTCTGGCAAAGACACAATATTGACTTGGGTCAATGTCACATTAAGTTTCATTGGTTCAATTTTGTTTGATAACAGCAAAATGCCAAATTCAGTAAAAGAAATGAGTCAATCATCCGGTCTCTAACTAGAAATGAAAATCATGGTAGTGGAAATATACAGTAACACACACAGAATGCTGGAGGAACTCAGCAGGTTAGGCAGCATCTATGGAAGGAAACATGGGCACGTGGCCAAGTGGTTAAGGCATTGGACTAGCCTTAAGTTGTGAGTTTGAGCCCCAGCCGAGGCAACATGTGTCGTGTCCTTGAGCAAGGCACTTAATCACACATTGCTCTGCGACGACACTGGTGCCAAGCTGTGTGGGTCCTAATGCCCTTCCCTTGGACAACATTGGTGTCATGGAGAGGGGAGACTTGCAGCATGGGCAACTGCTGGTCTTCCATACAACCTTGCCCAGGCCTGCGCCTTGGAGAGGGAAGACTTTCCAGGCGCAGATCCATGGTCTCGCAAGACTAACGGATGCCTTAATGGAGAGAAATGATCAGTTGATGTTTTGGGCTGAGACTCTTCATCAGGACTCAAGATATATGCCAATACCCTTTTCATCACTGATATCTACATAATTGCATTATTAAGTTAATGAGCGGAATGAAATTATTAATTTTTCAGATTTTTTTCTGATTCCTCGTTGGTTCTGAAAATCATACAATAAAATCCTACCAGTTTTGGTGGAATAATTCCTATTTTAATTTTTTAGTAAAGCCTTTCCCAAAGCAGCTGTCGAAGTATAGATCTGCCATCAACATCTGGAAGAGTTGAGATTGCCTGGATCCTCCAAGCAAATGCAGTAATATGCTTTAATATTTTCACAAAGCAATTTAGAATGTATTCATTTATTTTGTCACATATTGTGCTGTGCTGAAATCTTGAAATTCTGGATTATCAAGCATGAAAGTTTCTCAACAGAAGCATAACATGGAGATGTGAGCATAATTTAAATAGCTGCAAAACATTCATTGCTTTTGTAGCCATGAAATGTGCTGCCACTAAGCAAATCCTGTACCAAAAGTGGAGACTTCAACTTTGGAGCTTGAGCATAAGTGTCCTACGGTTTAAAATAAAACAATTTTGCTGGAAACTTTAGTAAGAGAGTTTAATTAAAATTAGGTTTCAAAAATTGATGGTGTATCATTTATCTGATGAGGATATTGGTTAGGTTGTAGAATATTAAAAACAGTTATGTATTTGAGTGAAATTGATATAAATATACATAGATTTGTGTTGGGTCCTCAACTAATCACTGCATAGGATTTTATTGACAAGTTATACAATAGAGAGAGATGTGCCAAGAGAGCAAAGTAGTAAACCAAAGAGGTCAATGACACAAAAATAGATAATACAGTAAGTAATATGGATGGGGACATAGAATTATGAAGATATATTGGATATTGTTGAATTGAGTAGGTACTCAAAATAATGGCAGGTGATTTTGCACACCATGAAGAGTAAGGTTATCCGTTTGGTGCCTGTGTAAAATTTCAATGACAAAAACGTAAGGACATAATACTCCAGGATGTTACTTGGGCTCTGAGTGTTACATTATGAGTAAAAGGTATGTGTTAGAATTGTACTCTCTGAAACAATGGAGATTAATGGTTTTATTGATATGGGGTTCTATGACTTTGATTGGATAGTTAGAGAAAATACATTTTTTGGTGGAAAGTCAAGGACTAGAGGCCAGACAATCCTGAAATACATTGTCAAGAAGAATGGAGAATGGTGAATAGGTGGAGACAACTCACAACCTTCAATGATTTGAAAATTGGAGTGGGATTTTTGGGGACTTAGATGGTCAAGAAGTCAAGGTCTGGGTCTTGAGGGTTAGGATGCTGTGAGGTGGGTTGGTCTAGTATTTGGTGGGAAGCAAGTTGAAGGATCAAAGTCATGTATGCGATAATTTTTCTGCCTTTTTTGGTGAAAGGCTGGAGTATTGTCAGCAAGCCAGCATCTACTGTCTATTCTAGTTCAGTGCCGCAGTAAAAGTAAAACCAGAGACAGGCCAGTCAGGAGAGAAATTAAAAAACATTGCTTCACAGAAGGAGTAGTAAAAATGAACTCTTTCCCTCAAAAAGCAGTGCAAGCTGCCTTAGAGAGCAAGTTTAATTTTGAATCTAATAAATAATTATATCAGGGGCTTAAATACCCTACTTCTGTTCTTGTACGAGCACACTGAAGACAATTAATATGGGTGGGTAAATGTTCTTTATCAAAAGAAATAATAATTCTAAAGTATGATGCAGAGGCTCTCCCAGATTTTCTTACAAGATTCTGACTAACCAGTTTTGCATGATCTAATTTGTATTTTTCCTTGTTTTCTCTGTTTTGTGGGAACATATATAGTATAGCAAGGAACGCACTCAAAATGCTGGAGGAACTCAGCAGGACAGGCAGCCTCTATGGAAAAGAGTATTATCAACGTTTCAGGCTGAAATGTCGACAATAGTCATTTCCATGGATGCTGCCTGGTCTGCTGAGTTTCTCCAGCATTTTGTGTGTCTTGCTTGGATTTCCAGCATCTGCAGATTTTCTCTTGCTTGTTTCAGTATGGCAAGGAATAGTCTTGTTTATTGAATTTAATTGGATTCTACTACAATACCTGAGACATTGCTTTAGTAATTTAGGTAAAAAAAATGTTGTTATTGAGCCATTATTTAATAGGGACTTCATAAACAATAACATTTCAAATATGGTAGATGGTGATCACTGCTGTATTTTCCCTTTCTTTTACTTTTAAAGAAAAGGACTCCTTGGTGGTTCCCAAAGTAATAGACACTAGAAAGGATGAGAGTTCCCAAGCTCCAATTTTAGAAGATACACCATCATCTCCTCTCCAAGATCAACCGTATTCGTGGCATGTTTCCACAGATATAGAAAATACTGAAAGGTTAGTAAACATTTTAATTCTAAACTATGTTCTATTTACTTTCTCATTTAATGATCTTTTTTGTTTACAGAGACATACGAGAAATGAAAAATCTTCTAAGCAAACTCAGGGAGACTATGCCTTTACCATTGAAGAACCAAGGTAAGTATCATTCTGCTTGCCATACTTCAAGATAGTTTTTTTTTAAATATGTCATTCAAACTATTAGTTTCATGATGGCTTGATGCATACCATTGCAATCCTTGGTAGAAAGCAAAAGTGTAAACTGGGAGGAAAAAAGCAGATGGTCAGTTTTAACTAATATTGGAATAACTTGATCTGCTAACTTTAAGTATCAGCCATAGTGAAGAAGCTAGCTCACAACCAAAGTGGAGCAAAATGAACCATTTCACTTCACCTAAATTTTTTCTCACTTTATGCGAAAAGCGAAAAGTATCAAATACTGGTCTTAAGGTGTTATACTTAAATGCATGCAGCATAAGGAATAAGGTGGATGATCTTGTCGTACAGCTACAGATTGGCAGGTATGATATTGTGGCCATCACTGAGACCTGGCTAAAGGATGCATGTCTCTGGGAGCTGAACGTCCAAGGATACACGGTGTATCGGAAGGATAGGAAGGTAGGCAGAGGGGGAGGCGTGGCTTTATTGGTAAGAAATGATATTAAATCATAAGAAAGAGGTGATATAGGATTGGAAGGTGCAGAATCTTTATGGGTTGAGGTAAGAAATAGCAGGGGTAAAAGGACCCTGATGGCAGTTATTTATAGGCCTCCAAACAGCTGCAGGGATGTGGACTACAAATTACAACTGGAAGTAGAAAAGGCTTGTCAGAAGGGCAGTGTTATGATAATTGTGGGGGATGTTAACATGCGAGTGGATTGGGAAAATCAGGTTGGTACTGGATCTCAAGAGAGAGAGTTTGTAGAATGTCTGCGAGATGGCTTTTTAGAACAGCTTGTTGTTGAGCCCACGAGGGGATCGGCTGTATTGGATTGAGTATTGTGTAATGAACCAGAGGTGATTAGAGAGATTGAGGTGAAGGAACCCTTCGGAGGCAGTGATCATAACATGATTGAGTTCACTGTGAAATTTGAAAAAGAGAAGCCGAAATCTGATGTGTCGGTATTTCAGTGGAGTAAAGGAAATTACAGTGGCATGAGACAGGAACTGGCCAAAGTTGACTGGAAAGGGACACTGGCGGGAAAGACAGCAGAGCAGCAGTGGCTGGAGTTTATGTGAGAAGTGAGGAAGGTGCAAGACAGGTATATTCCAAAAAAGAAGAAATTTTTGAGTGGAAAAAGGATGCAACTGTGGTTGACAAGAGAAGTCAAAGCCAAAATTAAAGCAAAGGAGAGAGCATACAAGGAAGCAAAAATTAGTGGGAAGACAGAGGATTGGGAAGTTTTTAAAACCTTACAAAAGGAAACCAAGAAGGTCATTAAGAGGGAAAAGATTAACTATGAAAGGAAGCTAGCAAATAATATCAAAGAGGATACTAAAAGCTTTTTCAAGTATATAAAGAGTAAAAGACAGGTGAGAGTAAATATAGGACCGATAGAAAATGATGCTGGAGAAATTGTAATTGGAGATAAGGAGATGGCAGAGGAACTGAATGAGTATTTTGCATCAGTCTTCACTGAGGAAGACATCAGCAGTATACCGGACACTCAAGGGTGGCAGGGGAGAGAAGTGTGCGCAGTCACAATTACGACAGAGGAAGTACTCAGGAAGCTGAATAGTCTAAAGGTAGATAAATCTCCCGGACCAGATGGAATGCACCCGCGTGTTCTGAAGGAAGTAGCTGTGGAGATTGCGGAGGCATTAGCGATGATCTTTCAAAAGTCGATAGATTCTGGCATGGTTCCGGAGGACTGGAAGATTGCAAATGTCACTCCGCTATTTAAGAAGGGGGCAAGGAAGCAAAAAGGAAATTATAGACCTGTTAGCTTGACATTGGTGGTTGGGAAGTTGTTGGAGTCGATTGTGAAGGATGAGGTTACAGAGTACCTGGAGGCATATGAGAAGATAGGCAGAACTCAGCATGGATTCCTTAAAGGAAAATTCTGCCTGACAAACCTATTACAATTTTTTGAGGAAATTACCAGTAGGCTAGACAAGGGAGATGCAGTGGATGTTGTATATTTAGATTTTCAGAAGGCCTTTGACAAGGTGCCACACATGAGGCTACTTAACAAGATAAGAGCCCATGGAATTATGGGAAAGTTACATACGTGGATAGAGCGTTGGCTGATTGGCAGGAAACAGAGAGTGGGAATAAAGGGATCCTATTCTGGTTGGCTGCCGGTAACCAGTGGTGTTCCACAGGGGTCCTTGTTGGGGCCACTTCTTTTTACATTGTACATCAACGATTTGGATTATGGAATAGATGGCTTTGTGGCTAAGTTTGCTGACGATACAAAGATAGGTGGAGGGGCCGGTAGTGCTGAGGAAATGGAGAGTCTGCAGAGAGACTTGGATAGATTGGAAGAATGGGCAGAGAAGTGGCAAATGAAGTACAATGTTGGAAAGTGTATGGTTATGCACTCTGGCAGAAAAAATAAACGGGCAGACTATTATCTAAATGGGGAAAGAATTCAAAGTTCGGAGATGCAACGGGACTTGGGAGTCCTCGTACAGGATACCCTTAAAGTTAACCTCCAGGTTGAGTCAGTAGTAAAGAAGGCGAATGCAATGTTGGCATTCATTTCTAGTGGAATAGAGTATAGGAGCAGGGATGTGATGTTGAGGCTCTATAAGGCACTGGTGAGACCTCACCTGGAGTACTGTGGGCAGTTTTGGTCTCCTTATTTAAGAAAGTATGTGCTGACATTGGAGAGGGTACAGAGAAGATTCACTAGAATGATTCCGGAAATGAGAGGGTTAACATATGAGGAACGTTTGTCCGCTCTTGGACTGTATTCCTTGGAGTTTAGAAGATTGAGGGGAGACCTCATAGAAACATTTCGAATGTTGAAAGGCATGGACAGAGTGGATGTGACAAAGTTGTTTCCCATGATGGGGGAGTCTAGTACGAGAGGGCATGACTTAAGGATTGAAGGGCGCCCAATCAGAGCAGAAATGCAAAGAAATTTTTTTAGTCAGAGGGTGGTGAATCTCTGGAATTTGTTGCCACAGGCAGCAGTGGAGGCCAAGTCATTGGGTGTATTTAAGGCAGAGATTGATAGGTATCTGAATAGCCAGGGCATCAAAGGTTATGGTGAGAAGGCGGGGAAGTGGGACTAAATGGGAGAATGGATCAGCTCATGATAAAATGGCGGAGCAGACTCGATGGGCCGAATGGCTGACTTCTGCTCCTTTGTCTTATGGTCTTTACTTAGAGAGGACACAAAAGTAAAATTCCACTCCAAACTTTGCAATTCTGTATTGGTACTGTTGCTTTTCATCAAAACTGGAATTGTGAATACAGAGTATCTATGTTACTTTTCTTATGTATCTTCTGTATCATATTGCCATGACAGTTCTTTTGGCCAACTTATTACTACAATACCAAAGGAAAATTACGTATGGCACATAGTATTTAGTAAATATTCTACAATATTTCTCTGTATGATCATCACATAAGTTAAATGCATAGAGTAAAATAAGAATTAATTGTTGGAAAATTCATCCAACATGCACCAGATTTTTCTATATGTACTTTTAGCAGGTGAAGTACTCTGAGAATGTTGAATTATAAGTTTAACTTAAACTGGCGGCTTAACTTGATAACAATCAGAAAGGCTGTTCACTTAACGATCATCATCATTATGTGCGGTATCTTGTGGACGTGGCTGATCATGGTCTTCTAGCTGTCTTTAATCAGAGAGTTTCTAATAAGCTCTTCAGAACTTTTGCCTGTCCATCCCTTGCTGTAACTCATAAATGTCATGCACTGTCAACCACAACTTTTTCTACCATCAGTTTTTCCCGTCACTGGTTTGAGCTTCTCTTTCCTCAGTACATATCCCAGAAAGTTCCAGCTGCCATTTCCTGATTGATGATGTTCGGTCTTTTCTTATTTCAGCTTTTCTCAACACCTCCTTTGTTACTCTGTCCTTCCATGATGTTTTCATCATTCCTCTCAGAAACCACATTTCTGCAGCTTTGAATCTTCCCTCATTCGGCTTTAAAGTTGTCCAACATTCACTTCCATCTGTGAGTGTGGAATGAATGTAACACTGCAACACTCTTAAGTTTTTTAAACACAGAAATTATGCTATTCTTTAATATCTTGCTCAAATGCTCAAATGTGCATTTAGCAATCCCAATCCTTCTACTAATTTCAACATTTGCCTGACTGTCAGATGTTATCATGCTCTCTAAGTAATTGAACTTCCATGTTTGTTTAATTGTTTTATTGCCCACTTTCAGTTTGCATTTCTGTATTTTTAACTTTAACTTCCTGTCCTATCATCGCCTTCATGCACACAAATATATAAAGCATCATAAGGCAACTTTTCCTTAAGACCCCAAACAAATGCATGCATTGTTGTTGCAGTTTTCAGTGATTTCTTTTGTTTATGTTATGGTGAGTTAATCCCATATTTATTTTCCGTATTATTTTAATTACAGAAGTCTTGAAATAGAGTAACTGATTTCCCACTTGCTTGGCTCTAGATTAATATGCATCCATTGTAATCTTTCCTATTACTACTCCATTGATTAGTATGTTTGGCCTGTCTTTTTATTAAATTAGTGCATTCTACCTCCAAAACTTTATTTTATTCTCATTGGCTCATTCTTTGCTTCTACTCTAGATTCCTAATTCTTCCGCTCTACTGGATATTTGTACAATGGCTTGATTTATTTTATACTTACACTGTATTTGTCTTGCTTTGTCCATTTGACTTCTTGCCCACCACAGCTTCAAAATGAATGAAATTTAATAAAGTGCAAATGCCCTCCTGATTTTACTTTTCGTCAGCTAACAAGTACAAGGTGGTCCTTACTGACATGTACATTTCTGATCCAGGTGGTAAGTGATTTTCCATAGTTAGTTTTCATTTATCAGCAAGTTTACAAACCTGTTTATAAAGTGTGGTCTTGAACACACTAAGATGATAAATGATTTAGAATCTATCATATGTTTTAATCTGTACTTGCCTGAGGATAAAATTAATAACTGGATTTAAACTTGAGTTACATATTTTCTGTACAGATGATAGCAGTCTCCTCAATCTGACTCCATATCCACTAGTGAGAAGGAGGAAACGGAGATTCTTTGGACTTTGCTGTCTTGTATCAAGCTAGAATATGGAAAGAAAATGAAGGAAAAAAATAAATGTTAGTATTAATTCTTCGGAATAAATGCTTCTGGTGAGAAGATATTTCCCCCTTGGTTATTTTTATGTATCTTTTTTCATCTCCAAATATTTTTTGAACATTATTACAAGTATTCACAAAGTCTCTGCTAATGGTTTGCCTGGATATATGTCATAAATTTGATTTTCATATGCTGAACTCTTAAAAGATGATTTTCCATGAATAAAAATGAAATGTACATGATTTTGTAGCTTGATGAGGACATGTGAGTACATTATGTAAAGGTCATAGCCTATTTAAAATAAAATGGTACAAATATTTCCTTAACAGATTCCTTAACTCTTGGAATGAAGAGTCCTAAAGCAGATTTGAAAAAAAAAGAAACTTGTGTTTAAATGGAGTAATGCGATAGTTTGCTTACCCAAGCTGTATCTATTAATTAATAGATTACTGCTTGAATCTTCATGGCAATTAGTGCAATAGATCCCCTATAATTCACAGTAATGGAAGCAATCCATCTCTGGATTGTGACAATTGGCAGATATTTGATGGACTCCAGAGTTGAACAAGTCAAGATGCAGGATGATTTGAATCTAACTGGAATCTAAGTTCATATCACAGATAAAATTCAGTCTGAAAAAATGTGTAGTACGTCACGTGGGGACAAAGAATCCAAGAATAAACATTTTACAAAATTTAAAGAAACACCTGACAAAGTAGAATGCTCACAGGGGATGGGTGGGGGCAGATTGGGGTTGTGGTTTTGGAGGTAAGCAATGCTTGATAATCATGAGATTAGCAACTCACAACTGTACTAAAAGTTTTGAATCAATATAGTGAATTAATACTTCCATGATATAAATTATTGATGTAGTAACAGTACAAAAAAAAGATACTGCACAAAACTTAAAGAAACAAATGGGGGGCAACTTGCATGAAAGAATGAGAGTTTGAATGAACATATAACACATAGTCAGTTTTAAAACGATAAGAGATGATTTACTTGACTACCATTTATAATTCCACCATAGCTAGGCAAACCCAAACTATTTCAAGTTTTTGTTTTAAAAAACTTGAATTAGAGACTCTGCTGAAGAGAGATACATTCACTTGGAAGCAGGGTGGTCTGTCTGTGGGACAAGCTTCCTGGAAAAACAAGGAAAACAAACGGTGTTAATTTATTCAATTGTAGTTAAGTATGATGTTTTCCTGAACACAACACCATTCAACCAGTTTGACATACAACATATGGTAAGTGCAGAATGCTTGAGAGTGATCTTGGACCAATTGTGCAAAACCTTTCAACCACTGAGGTTTCTCTCACTTCATGTCTGGTTCTGTTTGTCATTAGAGATTGACAGCCGTGCTTAGTGAACAATTACAGTATATGATTACCAAGGCTGTAGAAGGAAACATGAAAGAATTTGTGTGTTTTGTTTGTCTGATATTATTTGTGTTTCTGTGTTTTTGAAGGATATTATTTGTATTTCAATTTGAAAATCCAGAAATCTTGGAATATAGAACAATTCAGCAAAGGAACAGGCCCTTGATTCCTATGTATCTGTGGTGATCGTTATGTTAATCTAATCTCATCTGTTAGCATGTGATCTGTTCCCCTCCATTCCCTGTTTGTTCATGTGTCATCCTAAATGCCCTTAAACATTGCTATAGTATCAGCTTTCACACCTGTCGCACCAATGCACTCCAGGCACCTACCATTCTCTGTGTAAAAGAAAACTTGCCTCACCCATCTCACTTTAAACCTATTCCCTCTAGTTTTTGACATTGTCTTTGTGGGGGAGAAAACACTTTATATACCTGCCTCTGTCTCTCAAAATTTTATATACTTCCATTAGGTCAGCCCCTCGGCCAATGTTGCTCCAGAGAAAACAATCCACGTATCCACGTTTGTCCACAAATCTCTCTTATGGCCCATACTCTCTAATCCAGACAACATCGTGCTAAACTACTTCTGCGTCTCTCAAAAGCTTCCACATCTTCCTTTGATATGGCAACCAGAACACAGTACTCCAAATGTTTTCTAAATAAAGATTTATACAATTGCAACATGACTTCCCAACAAGTATCCTCAATGTGTTACGATTAGTATATAGTTGAATATACCTTAGATATGGAACAAAGAAGCAAACAACACCAATAATACAAATCAAATTCAGCAGGCAGTTTCCAACTTTGCCACATGAATGCCGAAATGATGATGCAGATTGTCCTGTCATTTAAACAAAAGTCAGTCAGGCTCATGAGGTCATTTCCCAGAGGGTGAAGCTAAAAGTCATCCCTTTAATCTGTCTTGAGGCAAGAAGTCAATTTTAACCAGCGAAGATGGATTCATTTGGGAATACTTGTGCTATCTGGTGAAAGTTATTTTTCAAACAAATCTAGCAAATCTGGAAAATCACTATTTGGAATGCACAATACTGACATTCTCCAATGCTAAATCTTATAATTTTTGAGAACGGTTCAACAAAACTGTTGAATATTCTCAACAAGTCAGCAGCAACTTTGAACTTAGAAGCAAAATCAATATTGCAAAACCTATTACAGATACTTTTTTAATTTTACTTTCGTATCATAAGTAATTTTAGCACATGTACATATTTTAAACAAAGGCTTAATTTTCAGCTATGTAATAGATGTCACTCTCAGCACTAGAAATTCAGAATTCAGTATCATGCTGTGTGTTTCTTTAATTTTGTTTAAATGAAAAGAATGACTCAAATGTGCAATATATCAAAATATAAAGTGTATCTATAACTATGTATACAATTACCTTGTAGCAATCATGACATTTTGTTAACAATAGAAAATAAAAGCATGATACTTACATATGAAGTTTTGTGTAACGTTTGATGTTCTTAGCTATGCCAGAGATAATTCTGTCTAATACAAACACATTTCACATTAATTAAATAATTATTATGTTAAATCCTAGTGTTGACATTTGATGGGCTATTGTTACTGATGAAAATTGGATCTTTTGCATGATTAAAATAATGTGCATTCTTCAGAAAGAAGGCAGCATTACCAAATCGGGGGTGGGGGGGTTGCTCCTAACAGAAAATGAACAGAGGGATTAAAAGTATGAAACCCGTATTTATCCCTGCCAGTCTGTGGCAACATTTACTCTCTATGCCAATAAAAAATTCTAATCACTTTTATCAATGTCCTATTATTCTTTCATCCTTTTATCTATTTCCAGTACCAGCACATAATTTCTTTAACAACCACCAACATCACAGATAGTACAAATCCAGCAAAGTTAATTGCATCTTTAGAAGGTCAGAAATTATTTATCACTGATCAACTTGATAATTACAGAGGCACAAGGGACTGCAGAAGCTGGAATCTGGAGCAAGAAACAAATGGCCTGTCAAAGGGGTCTCGGCCTGAAACGTCGACTGTACCTCTTCCTAGAGATGCTGCCTGGCCTGCTGCGTTCACCAGCAACTTTGATGTGTGTTGCTTGAATTTCCAGCACCTGCAGAATTCATCGTGTTTGGCTTGAGATACTCGATGAATTCAGCAGCATCTACGGAGGCAAAGCGATGGTCAATGTTCTGGGTTGGAACCTTGCAGAACTCAATCAGGAGGATAAGTACAAACTTCTATGGCTCTCCACCATCTAAACTTTAATCCAGCCAGACCTTCAGTGGTGGGCCCTGCAGGGGGCAGCAATACCTTGCACAATGTAATACTGTACATGGGAAGTCAGAAATAGCCTTGTCAGTCAGAATCAGAATTAGGTTTAATATGGCCTGCGTATGTCAAGAAATTGTTGTCTTTGTGGCAGAGGTACAACACAATACATAATAATAGAGAAAATGTGTATTACAGTTATATACATATTAAAGTGTTCAATAAGTGCAAAAATAGAAATTAAAAAGTAGTGAGGCAGTGTTCATGGGTACGATGTCCTTTTTGAGGCATTACTCTTCGAAGATGTCCAATGAACAGCTTAAAAAAAACCTGTATAATCTGACCCAATCCCTGACATAGATCCAGCTGTCAAACCTCTCTGAAGTTCTCACTGTTTCAGAAACACATAAAACATTAAAGTCCAAAAATACTTAATCATTTTAAAACTTGAACAAAAGTAAAAGCCAAAACACAAACACTTTTTGAACAATCGGTAGTATTTCACTAAATAAAATACACACTCAGTGGCCACTTTATTATTAGATACCTCCTGTATTAGATACCCCAAGTGGCACTGAGTGTGTGTTCATGGTCCATGTACCATGATGTAGCCCATCCACTTGACAAGGTTTAAGATGACGCTAGTGAGCACAGCGACACTTTGCTGGCAGCAGAAACAATTAATTACTTTATTAATCACACTTTTTCTCAAAAATGATCACAGCAATCGATGGCCTGTAACATTCAGAGTCAAGTTTTTGAACCTATACAACTGGGCGTTCTTGCAGTGTGAACTGAAATCTCTAAAAGGTGATGCAGGGCGGTTATGGCATGGTGTGTACAGGCTGAATGGAGGTGGTGGGGCCTGGGCCTGAGGGTGGGGAATAAACCAATGTTTGGTTGCTGGAACGGACTTGGAGGTGATTTGAAGCAGCAGAACTGAGGCAATGCAGAGTCAAGGCAGTGGGGCCCAGGCCTACAGCAAGGACAGGCGGAAATTTGACCAATTTAAGTGCCAGGCTGAATTGGAAAGGTCAGAAGTAGGCCAAATTGTGGCAGTGGAGCCCAGGCCCAAAAGTGTATCAAAGCAGAACAGGCCAGATTTGATAATGAGAAATGACCCAAGATTTGGCTGATTTAAGTGCCGGGCCAGATTGGAAAGGTCAGGGTGTCAGGGACGAAGGCAAGGGATGGGTCAAAGTTCAGCTCGCTGCTCAGCTGTGGCCTGCAACAAACGGGTTTTTAGATTAGCTGCGGCAATGACAGGTTTCGTGGTTGTGGACTCGTTTGTGAATTTCAGTTCTGAATGTTATTTGCTTATTTTTATTGTTTGTATGATTGATTTTTTTTCTGCACATTTCATGTTTTTTTGTCTTTTTTTAATGGGTTCTCTAGGGTTTCTTTCGTGGCTGCCTGTAAGGAAATGAATCTCAAGTTTGTATATAGTAGACATACTTTGATAATAAATGTACTTTGAACTCAAAGTTCGACGTATTGTTCAGAGATGCTATTCTGCACACCACTGCTGTAACACATGATTATTTGAGTTACTGTCAACTTCCTGTCAGCTTGGACCAGTCTGGCCATTCTCCTCTGACCTCTTTCATTAACGAAGTATTTTTGCCCACAGAACTGCTACTCACTGGATTTTTTTACATCATTGTCTGTAAACTCTAGAGATTGTTGTGCATGAAAATCCTAGGAGATCAGCAGTTTCTGCGATACTCAAACCACCCAGTCTAACACCGTTCCATGGTCAAAGTTACTTAGAGCATATTCCTTTCCCGTTCTGATGTTTGGTCTGAACAACAACTGAAACTCTTGACCATGTCTGCATGGTTTTATATATTGAGTTGCTGCCACATGATTGGCTGATTATGCATTTGCATTAATGAGCAGATGTACAGGTGTACCTAATAAAATGGCTACTGTCTATTTATCTCAGCCAGTCCACAACAGCATTTAACCTCAGTGGCACTAAACAATTCTAATCACATTTATCAGTGTCCTGTTGTTATTTCATCCTTATATCTGATCCAGGTTCCACCACATCATTTCTCTAACAAATACTACCATGTCAGATTGTACAAATACGTCAAAGTTAATTGCATCTTTATTAGGCCAGAAATGATTTACCACTGATCAACTTGATATGCACAGAGATACAAGAGACTGCAGAAGCTAGAATCTGGAGTGAAAAGCAAGCTGCTGGAAGAACTCAGTGGATTAAGCAGCACCAATGGAGACAAAGAGAATGCCGGTATTTTGGCTTGGGTCTCTGCAGGATTCAATCAAGAGGATAAGTACAAACATTTTTGGCTCTCTCAAAAACTTTTAGTCTACCCAACACTTTAATACAGCCAGACATTCAATGGTGAGCCCTGTACTAGTGTGCATCATCAATATACAGGTCATGACACTCAGGGACTTGGGCTATATATTTTTTCATGAATGCATGTTTTTCTGTTAGCGTGACTATATGTACTGTGTGCTTTGTGTGTCTGTTGGACCCTGGCCCTGGAGGAACGCTGTTTCATTTAGCTGCATTCAAGTGTATGGTTGAATGACAATTAAACTTGAACTTGAACTTGTAAGGAGAGCAATACTTTGCACAATGTAATTCTGACACATGGGAAGTCTGTAATGAGCTCTGTCCAATTAACAGCTGAAAAAAATCTTTATAATCTGAGCCGATCTCTGACATAGACCCAGCTGTCAGACTTCTCTGAAGTTTTCATTATGTTTCAGAAACACATGAAATATTAAAATCCAAAAATACTTAATCATTTTAAAAGCTTTAAAAAATTGAACAAAAGCAAAAACCAACACAAAGGTATTTTTAAACAACTGGTAGTTTTTCACTAAATACAATGTACTGTATATGTACTTTAAAAAGACATTTGATAAAGTGAGCATGGTTGACTTGTCAACAATAGAATCAAAGAGGTGATTGCAGCATAAACAGAAAAGTGAAAGAAAACATATTGGACATCTTGTTTTGGATGGGAGAGAAATATATTGTGGAATTTTTCAGTGAGCATTGGCAGGTCTATTGCTTTTCTTAGTATATAACAATGACTTGAATTTGGCTGTACAAGCCAAAGTTTATGAATCTGCAGATGATATAAGCTTAAAAACATAGTGAAATGTGAGGACAATAATGTTTCAATATCTTCCTCAATCTCTCTAATATACTGGAGGATATATGTTAAAATTAAAAAAGCAGGCGAATTCATTAATAGAAGAGCCAGGACAGTATATTCACTGTGTCTTTATTTCATAGAGCAAGAAAGTCTTATGGAAGTTTCTAAGTTAAACATAGTTGCAACATACAGAACGTTGATAGTCCCATGGTGCAATCCTTTAAATGGTGCACAATCAATATTACAAATAGACTACAGGTTGTAATATCAAGAAGATATGGGCGGGCTGGTGAAATTTAGGCATGAAATTTAACACAAAGATTTCAAGTTTATTGTCATTTATCGTCACCGTCTTGGACCAAGGTGCACAGCGCAGTATGTATAACTCACACACGTAACACATAAAGTAACTTTACCACAAATAAATTAACAAATAATAAGATGCATATATAACACTTAGTACATGATGAGACCTAAGTGGTGGTAAGGAATTCAGTAGTCTTGCTGCTTGGGGGCTGAAGCTGTTTCCCATCCTAACAGTTCTTGTCCTAGTGCTACGGTACCTCCTTTCTAATAGTAGGGGGTCAAAGAGATAATTGGGCAGATGAGAGGGATCATTCATAATGCTAAGGGCCCTACGTATGCAGTGCTCCTGCATACAACCACATAGAACTCTGAGATACTTTACCTGCGGGCATATGTAGCAAATCTATAGAACAGTAACTGTAAACAGGATCAATAGACAACAAACTGTGCAAGTACAGAGATAAATAAATAGCAATAAATAACAAGCATAAAATAACAAGGTAAAAGAGTCTTTAATGAGTGTAGTTATTCCCTTTTGTTCAAGAGCCTGATGGTTGAGGGGTAATAACTGTTCTTGAACTTGGTGGTGTGAGTCCTGAGACTCCTGTACCTTCTACCTGATGATAGGAGCAAGAAAAGAGCATGGGCTGGGTCATTGGGATCTTTGATGATGGATGCTGCTTTCCTATGGCAATGTTTCGTGAAGATGTGCTCAATGGTTGGAAGGGTTTTACGTGTGATGTACTGGACCAAATCCACTACCTTTTGTAGGAATTTTCACTCAAATGCATTGGTGTTCCCATACCAGGCTGTAATGCAACCAGTCAGCACACTTTCCACCACACCTATGTAGATGTTTGCCAAGGTTTTTGAGAACATGACAAATCTCTGTAGAATTGTACCTGCTCACTATGCTTCCTAGTGGTTATAGCAAGTATATGCAAGTTTAATATGCTTCTAATGGTTATACAAAGTATAATTCTGGAAAGCTCTGGAAGCTTCTTTGTACTGCATTATTTGAGTAATAGCTTTCTAATTCGATTACTCTTATCTACATATTTAAATGGAATTTTCCTTATCACTGTAAAATAAAATTAGCTGGCCATAAGGCTGCACCATCTCAGTATCTTAGTTATTAGTTTCCTCTTTGCTTAGCAGACCTCCACCACTTTATGTTTCAATTTTTCTTTCTTCTATCAATGCTTAAATTGATCATGAAGCAATAAGCCCCTTTCCTCACTTCTCAGAGAACCTTGGATTTAAAGATTAGAATTCAATAGCACCTTATTCTAAATGTCAACCTTCTGGAATATATTTTATTATTTGTTAATTTATTTGTAGTAATATTACTTTATGTGCTGTGTGTGAGTTATATGTACAGTGTTGTGCACTTGGGTCTGAAGGAACATTGTTTTGTTTGGCAGTAAACTTGCATACAGTTGAATGACTATAAACTTGAACTGGAACTTGATAACTCAAATCATGCAGTACTTATAACATCCTCATAAATCTTTTTCGCACTCTTTCCAGTTTTATGATATGCTTTAAACAGTATGGTGATCAGAATTATATGCTGTACTCCAAACGTGACCTTGTCAATGTCTTGTATGGCTGTAACATAACATCTCTACTCCTGTATTTAATATCCTGACCAATGAAGGCAAGTGTGCCAGATGCTTTCTTCACCCCCTTGCCTACCTGTGTCATCACTCTAAAGGAACCAATATTTGCACCCTGACAATACCTCTCAGGGTCCTGCCATTACTGTGTAAGTCCTTCCCTTGTTTGTCTTACCAAAATACAACCCATCATTTTTATCTGAATTAAACTGCATCTGCCATTCCTTAGTGCACTAGCCCAGTTGTTAGAGATTCCATTGTAACTTTAGATAATCTGCTCCATTGTCCACTATGCTACTAACTTTACTGTCAGCTGCCGCACCTTTTCCAAAGCATCCACGTCTTTCTCGTAATGCAGTGACCAGATCAGTTACAACACTCCAGATGTGGGAAGGCTGTGGTGAGGTGTGGAACCGCGTGGGTCCTGGACAAATGAGTAGATAATTGTTGAGCAGGTTACACTTGCTTGTACTGTCACTAGCATCTGCTGTGATTTTACTAGAGAAATCACTGAACAGTACAGCACAGGAACAGGCCCTTTGGCTCACAGTGTTGTGCCAAACCAGTGGTCAGCTAAACTAATCCATTGTGCCTATATCCCTCTGTTTTCCTCACATACATGTGCCTATCTAAACGTCTCTTAAAAGTATCTGCCTCTACCATCACCCCAGGCACCCACCACTCTGCCCCTCACATCTCCTTTGAACTTACCCCCCCCTCCACTTTAAATGCATGCCTTCTAGAATCAAACACTTTAACCCTGGGAGAAAGATACTGTCTGTCTACTTTACCTATGTTTCTTATAATCTTATAGACCTCTGTCAGATCTCTCCTCAGACTCGGCCACTCCAGAGAAAACAACTCAAGTTTGTCCAATCTCTCACCATAACCCTCTAATCCAGGCAGCACCCTGGTAAGCCTCTTTTGAACTCAGTGCCTCAACTAATAAAGCCAAATGCCTTCTTAACCACCATATTAACCAGTGTAGCCAGTTACAGGAAGATGGGAACTTCGACCCCAAGATTCTGAAATGTATCATGAAACAAGGAAGATCAAATACAACATGTTTGTGCTTGTTCCCATTAAGGAACAGGGTTCCATGTTATGTAATATGTAATTCCTCTGGATAAAAATAAGAATAAAGTCCAAAATCCATCCGGTTACATTTCCACTGCTTGTTTTATATGAACTAAGAGTTCTGGCTAAGCCAGCCGGTGACATCAGCACTGGACTTTGAGGAGAATGGTTCCAAATTTGAATCCAGCTGGATCCTTGCATGCTTTGCACCCATGCTAGGTTGAGCATCAAAGTTAGCAGCTCAGCCTTGTAAAAAACAGTCAAATACTACAGAAATGACAAAGATGCCACCAGGTGCGCTACACGGCACAAAAGGGAACAGCAATAAGAGTTCTGGCCTAGGGGCCTGGGTAAGTTACAAGATGTCTCTTTCAAGATTTATGTTAAAGCTAGAAAATCATGTAACCAATTATGTACTTAATTGTAGAAGCCACATCAGTTACGTCATTGTTTGCTTAATGAGTAATAAAACATGAATTGGCCATTATTGCTGTGATAGACATTTTCTTATATTCCGCAATGAGTTCCCACAGACGGGGTCATTCTGGGGTCAGCAGGGCCAAGTGGGTCTGGGAAATAGGAAGAATCACATTAGATGGTCCAGAACAGCAACTTGCCAAACACCACTCATTAACTCTTCATGAAATGCCATCCACTGGAGCAAAAAGCAAACTGCTTGAGGAACCCAGTGGGCTGAGCAGCATCTGTGGAGGCAAAGGAAAAGCCAACGATTTGAACTGAGACCTAACATCAGGACCGGATCATTTTGACTGCCTTGCTTCGCTTTGTATGAAGCAGATGCCATATTGAGCCAGTAGGGGTCACCATAGGCAAAGCCTAAATTTTTTATAATTAAAATTAAATATTAAAAATAACATGTTGTGTGAGAAATTGGCTTTGATAAATCCACTTATAGCATTCCAGGATGCTCTTAGACCTTCAAAAAGGCTTAAATGGCATGCATGTCCTACTAACAAGCTTGTCATGATCATTTACACTGGGTAAACATATCCCAATCTCATACTTCTACCATTGGCTGCACAAAACCATGTCCTCTTAAGCTCACACAACTGACCCCATTTTTAGCAGCAAGAAGAGCCAATGAAGGAAGAATTAAACACACTCCCAAGGCACAAAGCCTGCAAAGTTAATATTCCTCCGACAGATGATGCAGCGTTATGCACAATTCCTTCTAGATACTGTGAACATGCTCCAACAATTGCAGAGGATGAAATAGGGATGGAGTGGTAGATAACAAAGAGGATTGTTTAAGGATATAGGGTGCAAGTTAGTAGCTCCTTGAAAGTAGCAACATAGGTGGATAGGATAGTGAAAAAAAAGTATCTGCTTTACTTGCCTTTATAGGTGTGAATATAAGAGATGAGATGTCATGTTGCAACTGCACACTTTAGACCACACTTAAGAACGATAGGCAAAGATAATCTGATAAGGAACCTTAGATAACAAAACATATTAAAAATTTGATCTGGGGAAAAAAGGAAGCATGCCAATAACAGCAATTGAGTGAGTCTCTTCAGGAAGATAGAGGATCTCGGGGAGAACTTTAAAGAGGAATTAAGAGACAAATAAATTATCTATGTAAGATTAAAGAGAACATAAAGTCATCCTATAAGTCTACCAGGAACAAGGGGGTATCAAGGGAAGGAATAGGTCTCCTTAGCATAATCAACAATACTGTGCAAAAGTCACATGTAAAAGAATTTTGTAAGGTTGAAGAGTTTCTAAATATATAAAAAAATACTATAAATAGCAGTAAACAGTAAAAGGGCTAAATCAAATCAATATTTGGTGTGACCACTCTTTGCCTTTAAAACTGCATCAATTCTGTTAGGTACACTGTTGTACAGCTTTATAAGAAAATCAGCTGGTAGGTTGTTCCAAGTATCTTGGAGAATTTGCCTCAGTTTTTCTGCAGACTTTGCCTGTCTCACTTGCTTCTCTCTATCCAGGTAAATCCAGACACCATTGATGATGTTGAGATCAAGACTCTGTGGAGGCCATCATCTAAAAACATATTAAAAATCTAGGGTCCCTACGACTTTTGCACAGTACTCTATGTGTGGAGCCAAGAGATGTGGGCGAGGACCTAGATGAGTATCTAACATCAGAAAGGAGAAGGACATGTGTGGTAAACCATATATATATGTTGTAACAGGGTTACCTGTCTGGACACGCCCCTCTGCTGACTGCTCCCGTGGATCCTCCCACAGCCCCCTGAATAAAGGCGATTGCGCCATTGCTCCTCCTCTCAGTCCAGGGGCAGATACTCAGCATGCTGGAGGTCACATTTTACTGCTAATAAAAGCCTTTCAGTATTTACTCTACTTCCAGTCTTTTGGAGTTATTGATGGTGCATCAACATGGAAGATAGTATGTTCATGGAGGGATACATCGGAGGTGGTTAGTATACCATATTTCAGTTTGCAGAAGACACCACTGTCATTAGTAGGGAGATTGAAAATGTGGCTGGGTGATGCTACAACAACAACCTCTCACTCAATGTCAGCAAGACCAAGAACTCATTATTGACCTCAGGAGGAGTCCATGAGCAAGTCTTCATCAGAGGTGAAGAGGGTCAGCAACGCTAAATTGCTCAATGTTATCATTTCAGAGGAATGTCCTGTGCCCAGCACATGTACCATTATGAAGGAAGCATGGCAGCCCCTCTACTTTCGTAGAGGTTGCAAAGATTCAACATGACGTCTAAAACTTTGACAAATTTCTATAGATGTGTGGTGGAGAGTATACTGACAGGCTGCATCACAGTCTGGTATGGAAACACCAATGCCCTTGAATGGAAAATCCTACAAATCCCACAAAATGTAGTGGGTATGGAGGGATTTTCGATCCATCAGATGGACCGCACCGTGTCTTCGGGTAAGATGAGGGGAGGTAGTGTCTGCCTGCTGATCAACACTGCGTGATGCTCGGACACAGTGGCACTGACAAGATCCTGCAGCCTGGACGTGGAACACCTGTCGGTGAAGTGTCGTCCCTACTATCTGCCACGGGAATTCACCTCAGTCATACTGACAGCCGTCTACATTCCCCTCCCCCCAGGCGGACGTGGAGTGTGCTTTGAACATACTGTATGCCAACATCAGTAAACTTGAGACCAGGTATCTGGAGGCTTTGCTCATTACAGCCGGGGACTTTAACCAGGCCAACCTCAGAAAGGCGCTGCCAAAGTTATACCAACATGTCTCCTGCCCCACTAGAGGCCCGAATATACATGACCACTGCTACACAGCAGTCAAGGATGCCTACCATTCCGTCCCACAATCTCACTTCGGAAAATCAGACCATCAGGCCGTACTCCTCCTCCTGGCTTAGAAACAGAAACTGAAGCAGGAGGTCACGGTGTCAAAAGTAGTGTCGCGTTGGACGGAGGAAACCGATGAGGTCCTCCATGACTACTTTGAATTGCTGGACTGGTTAGTATGCAAGGACTCGGCAGCTAACCTCGATGAGTATGCCTCAGCTGTCACGGACTTTATTTGGAAATGCACGGAAGACTATGTGTCTCGCAAGACAATCCGGGTATTCCCTAACCCGAAACCTTGCATGATTTATGAGGTCAAGTCCATTTTGAAGGCTAGAGCTGCGGCTTTTAGGTCCGGGGATACCAGTCGCTACACGGAATCCAGGCGTAAGCTCTGGAAAGCCATTACAGGCACCAAGAAGCAATATCGAAACAAATTGGAAGCCCAGGCTAACCAGAGGGATGCCAGCAGACTATGGCAGGGTCTAAATGAGATCTCTGGGCGCAAAGAAAAGGCTGGGAATATCAATAACTGTGGCGCTTCTCTTCCTGACGAACTTAACGTAGTCTACGCAAGATTCGAACAGAAGAACTCTCCGGATGAACTGGACCTGGTGGCATTGAGATTCATCGTCACCGAGGAGGACATTAGAAGGGCCTTCCTGAAGATAAATCCAAGGAAAGCGACGGGCCCAGATGGCATCCCTGGATGGATTCTCCAGGCTTGTGAAAGCAATCTAGCTGGAGTGTTTGCTGACATCTTCAACTGCTCCTTGCTTCAGTCAAAGATTCCCTCGTATTTTAAGAAGGCAATGATAATCCTAGTGCCGAAGAAGAGCAAGGTGGCATGTCTGAATGACTATCGACCTGTGGCTCTGACATCAATTGCTATGAAGTGCTTTGAGAGATTGGTTATGGCACACATCAACCACAGCTCACCGGTCAACCTCGACACTTTGCAATTCGCCTACCAGAGCAACAGGTCAATGGCAGATGCCATCTCTCTGGCCCTACATTCCTCCTTAGAACACCTGGAGAATAAAGACGCATACGTAAGGCTCCTTTTCATTGACTATAGCTCTGCCTTTAATACCATCATTCCAAATAAACTGATTCCTAAGCGCCGGAACCTGGGCCTTAGCACTCAGATCTGCAGCTAGATCTTCAACTTCCTCACAGACAGGACCCAGGCTGTGAAAATAGGGGACAAGCTCTCCTCTACAATCACTCTGAGCACCAGTGCCCCACAAGGCTGTGTACTCAGCCCCCTGCTGTACTCACTGTACACCCATGATTGTGTAGCCAAGTTTCCATCGACCTCAATATATAAGTTTGCTGATGACACAACAGTTGTAGGCCGTATCTCAGGTAATGATGAGTTTGAGTACAGAGAGGAAATTAAGAACCTGGTGGCGTGGTGCACAGACAATAACCTATCCCTCAACATCAGCAAGATGAAGGAATTGGTTGTTGACTTCAGAAGGAGTAGCGGACCGCACGACCCAATTTACATTGGTGGTGCGCAAGTGGAACAGGTCAAAACCTTTAAGTTTCTCTGGTCAATATCACAAATGACCTGACTTGGTCCAACCAAGCAGAGTCCACTGCCAAGAAGGCCCACCAGCACCTTTACTTCCTGAGAAAACTAAAGAAATTTGGCCTGTCCTCTAAAACCCTCACTAATTTTTATAGATGCACCGTAGAAAGCATTCTTCTAGGGTGTATCACAACCTGGTATGGAAGCTGTCCTGTCCAAGACCGGAAGAAGCTGCAGAAGATCGTGAACATGGCGCAGCACATCACACAAACCAATCTTCCGTCCTTGGACTCACTTTACACCGCATGCTGTCGGAGCAGTGCTGCCAGGATAATCAAGGACACGACCCACCCAGCCAACACACTTTTCGTCCCTCTTCCCTCCGGGAGAAGGCTCAGGTGCTTGAAGACTCGTACGGCTAGACTTAGGAACAGCTTCTTTCCAACTGTAATAAGACTGCTGAACGGATCCTGACCCGGATCTGGGCTGTACCCTCCAAATATCTGGACCTACACCTCAGTTTTTTTGCACTACCTTACTTTCCATTTTTATATTTTCTATTTATGATTTATAATTTAAATTTTTAATATTTTTCATATTTTCTATTGATTTGTAATCCAGGGAGCAGGATGCCCAGAATCAAATATCGTTATGATGATTGTACGTTCTAGTATCAATTGTTTAGCAACAATATAGTATCAAGTATAAAGTATGGCCTAGTACATCATAGTGAAGCCTTCCCCACCATTGAAAATATCTACATGGAGCACTGTCACAGGTCCCCCACCATCCAGATCATGCTCTTTTCTCACCGCTGCCACCAGGAAGAAGGTGCAGGAGTCTCAGGACCGACGTCACCAAGTTCAGGAATAGTTAAGGTCTTGAACTAAGGAGAATAACTTAACTCAACTTCACTTAACCCCATCAGTAAACTGTTCCCACATCCTGTGGACTCACTTTCAAGGACTATTAATCTCATGTTCTTGATATTTATTGCTTTTACATTGACTATTATTAAAATATTTTCCTTTTGTATTCGCACAGTTTGTTGTCTATTCCACATTGGTTGTTGTCCCTCCTGTTGGGTGTGGTCTTTTGTTGATTCTACTGTGCTTCTAGGATTTGCTGATTTTGCTCACAAGAAAATGAATCTCAGAGTTGTACAGTAAATGGCGACATATATGTACTTTGATAATAAAATTACTTTGTACTTAAGGCGGAGGAGATGATAGATGTCATGCAATTTATAAGGGCTGATTAATCCACAGTCCCTGATGAGCTCTATCCCAGATGATAAGGGAAGCAAAGGAGGTGACAGCTGGTGCCCTGGCAGAGAAATTTGCATTTTCACTATTCACTCTTGAGGTGGCAGAAGTCAGAAAGATATATTTAATGTTGTTCTTTTCTTTTAGAAGGCAAATAAGGTGAGCCTTGTCAGTTGTAGGGAAATTATTGGAAAAAAGTTCTAAGAGGTAGGATTTTTGAACATTTGGAAAAACAGGGGCTGATCAAGGATAGTCTACACCAATTGGCCTGCACTGGGACCATAGCCCTCCATACCCCCATCATCCATGTACTTATCAAACCTCCCTTAAACATTGAAACTGAGTTCACATGCACCCAGCTTGTTCTCATGACCCTCTGAATGAAGACATTTCCACTGTGTTCCCCATGAACTTTTCACCTTTCACCCTTAAGCCATGACCTCAAATTGTAGTCACACCTAACCTCAGTGGAAAAAGCCTACTTGCATCTACCCTACCTATACCCCTCATAATTTTGTATAACTCTATCAAATCTCCCCTCAATTTTCTACGTTCCAAGGAATAAAGCCCAAACCTATTCAATCTTTCTTTATAACTCAGGATCTCCAGTCCTGGCAACATCCTTGTAATTTTTCACTGTACTCCTTCAACCTTATTTACATGTTTCCTGTAGGTAGGTGACCAAAACTACACACAATACTGCAAATTAGACCTCACCAATGTCTTAATATAACTCCAACATAGCATCCGAACTGCTGCACACAATACTTTGCATCAATGCAGCAAAAGCTTTTTTATGACACTATCTACCTGTGATGCCACTTTCAATGAATTATAGACCTGTATTCCTAAATCCCTTTGTTCTACCACACCCCTCATTACCCTACAGTTCACTGTGTAAAACCTACCCTGGTTGGTCCTACCAAAGTGTAACACTTCACACTTGTTTGCTTTAAATTCCATTTACCATTTTTCAGCCCATTTTTCCAGCTAGTCCAGATCCCACTGCAAGCTCAGATAGTCTCCCTCACTGTCCGCTACACCTCCATTCTTTGTGTCACCTGCAAATTTGCTGATCCAGTTCACCACTCTATGATCCAGGTCATTGATATAGATGACAAACACCAACTCTCTGTATACACTTTACCTATCCATGGACTTTCTCAACACTTCTCGCTGCCTCAGTAAGGCAGCCAACATAATCAAAAACCCTACCCACCTTAGACATCCTGTCTTTACCCCCTCCCATCAGGCAGAAGTTACAAAAGTCTTAAAGTATGTACTACCAGGCTCAAGGTCAGCTTTTCTCCAGCTGCTATAAGACTGTTGAATGATTCCTTAACAAGATGGACTCTTGTCCTCACAGTCTACCTTGTTGTTACCTTGCAACTTACTCTGTACCTACAGTACTCTTTCTCTGTAATTGTTACACTTAATTCTGCACCCTGTTATGGTTTTACCTCGTACTACCTCAGTGCACTATTGTAATAAATGAATCTGTATAGACAGTATGCGTGTGACGCATGGCCAAGTGGTTAGGGCGTTGGGCTCACAATCTGAAGATCGTGGGTTCGAGTCTCGGCCAAGGCAGTGTGTTGTGTCTTTGAGCAAGGCACTTAACCCAGCTGAAAATGGGTACCGGCAGATGCTGGGGGTTAACCTCGCGATAGACTGGCGTCCTACCCGGGGGTGGGGGGTCTTGTACTCTCAGTCACTTCATGCCACAGAAACCGGCATAAGCACTGGCCTGATGGGCCACAAGGCTCGGGACAGACTTTAACTTTAAAACAGACAGTATGCAAGACAGATTTTCCATCAATAATAGTAACCAATTTACCAATTTACTAAATGCAGCCAGGTTTTATCACACCCAACGTAGATACAATCCAATTTGAACGTGACAGTGAATTAACTAAATCACTACCAAATATCCTGGCAATTACTGATGATCCCTTCATTCTGTGTTGGTCTACATTTAAGCTACTGTAGCAAATCAAGGGGTCACTACTAGGAAATAAGGCTACTCTTTTTTTAATTTTATTTAGCAATACAGCACGGAATAGGCCCTTTCAGCCCTTTGAGCCACACTGCTCTATCAATCCCACAACTCCGATTAATCCTAACCTAATCATGGGGCAATTCATAATGACCAATTAACCTACCCGATATGGGAGGAAACCAAAGCACCGATTGCAAACCCACACGTTCCACGGGGAAGTTGTACAAAGACTCCTTATGGAATTGAACTCTGAGCTGCGGAAGGAGCCAAGCTGTAGTATCATCGCGCAAACCGCTATGCTACAGTGGCATGACGATCACACGCTAATGCAACCTGCAACTTCCTGACCAGGCCTGGAATTCGTGCAGGGGAAAGGCCCACCTGATGCGCTTTCAACAACTTATTTGTCCAAGTCGCATTGATCCACATAACTCTTCTTCTGCTTCTTTCTCCCTTCTCCCTTCATCTTGAATGCCCATTGCTTCTATTCTCCTTGTGTATCAGGAGCAAATATGTAGGTAAAGAAGTTTTGCCTGGATATGGAGACTATTCATCACTTATTGAAGATACAATTAGGCCTGGAATTTTTTTCATGTCTATCAAATAAAAATCAAAGCATCACTACACTCCACCTAGATAATTGTCTTTTTTTTGTTCCTGATGAGCAACAATTATCTGCAATGCAGAAACTATACTTACATTTTGCATAAAGCATACTGCACATGGTCTTCAGAATACTCTAAACACTGATTCTGACAATAGATCAATCCAAAATGTCTGTGGGAAGTTGACCGATGATAGAATGGCAGTGAATAAGACTGGATGAATACCAGTGTGGGTGGAAATCCAGTGGAAGACAATAGATGCTTTCACTTACATCAAAGACAGTTGATTGCTTTTCAAAGAACCTTTTTCAGCTAAAGGTTGAATGAAACTGCAGATAATATTATTGATTTGTTTAGAAGCAATTTTAGAGATTTTGTCACGGCATTTCTTCATATTTTAATAACTGAAGATACATAATTTGGTTTGAATACAAAGAGAACTCTAAAAGCAACACCAATCTGAACTGAAATTTGAAAATACGATTCCACCACTGCCTGTGAGGAATTTGTACTTTCTCCCCATGACCATGTGGGTTTCCTCTGAGTGCTCCAATTTCCCTCCTCATTTCCAAAGATGTACAGGTCAGCACATTAATTGGTCACATGTGTAGAACTTGCCAGTGCAGGCTCCTTGGGCTAGAAACGCCTTCTACCATGCTGTATCTCCAAATAAAATGCTGCAGAATTTGATTACAAATATGTTGGCTGTCACTCTGCTGTTGCACTAAGAAGCTTTGTACAGAGAGGCCACACTGTCAGCAGTCCTGTCATTCAGAGAAACTATTAATCTCAGGCCACATCTGCTCTCTCAGTTATGTTAAAAAATCCCATAGTTTTTTTCCAAAGAAGAGTAGGTTGTTACCGCTTAACAATATATATTCTTACTGCAACATTGTAAAGTGGTTTGATCTGATCATTATCACAATGCATTTAGTGAGAGATTGCTGCACATTAATTGGCCGCCATGTTTTCTACATTATAGCTGTGAAAACACTCCAAAAGAAGATCATTGAGTATAAAGCGTAGTGGGACATGAGGGTGCAAGATTAATGTAACTCTCTCTTTTACACTGTATTCAAAAATGCAAAGTTTAAAGAATAAAATTACAAAAATTCACAAGATGTTTCCATACCCAACTGAAAAAATGTATTAGACAGTAAACTTTTCTGAATTACTTTTTTAATGTAGAGACCAATATTAACCCTTTCACAATATTTTAAATTTATTTTAGATATTGGGCTACATTAAGGTCTTGGGAACATCTATGCTTGCAAATAACAATTTGGTCTCCTTCTTCAGCCTGACATGGAGCAGAATCAGAATCAGAATCTGGTTTATTATCACTGGCATGTGTCGTGAAATTTGTTAACTTAGCAGCAGCAGTACAGTGCAATACATGATAATATAAAAAGAATAAATAAACAAACAAATAAATAAATAACCGAGTAAATCAATTACAGTATATATATGGATTAGATTAAAAATGGTGCAAAACAGAAATAATATATATTAAAAAAAAAGGAATACATATTAAAGAAAAAAAAGTGAGGTAGTGTTCATGGGTTCAATGTCTATTTGGGAATCGGATGGCAGAGGGGAAGAAGCTGTTCCTGAATTGCTGAGTGTGTGCCTTCAGGCTTCTGTACCTCCTACCCGATGGTAACAGTGAGAAGAGGGCATGCCCTGCGTGATGGGGTCCTTAATAATGGATGCCGCCTTTCTGAGGCACCGCTCCCTGAAGGAGTCTTGGATACTACTGACAGTTGTTGAGTATTTAATATTTCAGTGATACAGTATTTGAGTAATCTTGAAAATCTATTGATTGTTTAAACATTCTTTGTTGTTTATATAATTCATTATAGTTATTTATAAAAATATGTGAATTAGACCAAAAGACCATAAGACACAGGAGCAAAATTAGGCCATTTAGTCCATCGAGTCTGCTCCACTATTCCATCATGTCTGATCCTGGATCCTACTCAACCCCGTACATCTGCCTTCTCGCCATATCCTTTGATGCCCTGGCCAATCAGGAAACTATCAACGTCCATCTTAAGTATACCCACAGACTTGGCCTCCACTGCAATCAGTGGCAGAGCATTCTGGCTAAAAAAGTTCCTCCTTACCTCTGTTCTAAAGGATCACCCCTCAGTTTTGCAGCTTTGCCCTCTGGTTCTGGATAGCCCCATCAGAGGAAACATCCTCTCCACATCCACCCTATCTACTCCTTTCAATATTTGGTAGGTTTCAATGAGATCCCCTCTCATTATTCTAAATTCTACTGAGTATAGGCCCAAAGCTACCAAATGTTCCTCATATGTTAACTCCTTCATTCCCAGAATCATCCTCGTGAACCTCCTCTGGGCTCTCTCCAATGACCCCATAACTTTTCTAAGATATGAGGCCCCAAAACTGTTGACAGTACTCCAAGCGTGGCCTGACTAGTGTCTTATAAAGCCTCAGCATTACCTCCTTACTTTTATATTCTATTCCCCTTGAAATAAATGCCAACATTGCGATTTTCCTTCTTTACCACAGACTTAATCTGTAAATCAACCTTCTGGGAGACTTGCACGAGGATTCCTAAATCCCACTGCAACTCTGATGTTTGAATTTTCTTCCCATAGGTAATTGTATACATCATGATGCTACCGTGTGATATGTGCATGACTTGTTTAAGTAAAACACGAAGTTAGACTTGCATCCCCAGCTCTGTATTTTTCTTGCAGCTGGTTTAAGCCTTCGAAGTTACAAAACTTAACAACGGTGTTAGATGATTAAATGGGAGCATACAGAAATATATAGCAAATGATGTAGATGTTTAGAGGGATAATATATAGCAAGTGACAAATGCAAGTGGTTCCACTTGCAAGATAAGTGAATATAAGGAATGGTATGATGAAGTAAGTCTGACAAGGTGGAGGCAGGCTGACTCAGTGACAAAGTACAAAACTGAACATAGATGACTGTGCAACCACACTGACTTTGCCTAAGATGATAAGGATATTAAAGAGCTTCCGGCAGTGAATCTAGGAGTGCAGCCAGTGCTCCTGTGGCATAGACATATCCCCAGCCTCTTTTATTAATGTAGCGGCTAGTCTTTTTCTTCTGGGAAAAAACTGAGGTAAAAGTTCATCCATGTTTACATAGCATCACTCTATATAACAGATCAGAAATGTAAGAGATTCTGTGGATGCTGGAAATCTTGAGAAACACACACAAAATGCTGGGTCAGGCAGCATCAATGGAGGGGAATGAACAGTCAGCATTTTTGGCCAAGGCTCTTCTTCTGGACTGAAAAGCAAGGGGGCAAAAGGCAGAATAAAAAAGTGGTGAGGACGGGAGGAGTACGACCTGGCAGGTGATAAGTGGGACCAGGTGAGAGGGAAGGTAGGTGGGTGGTTGGGGCTATGATGTGAGAAGCTGAGAGATGTTCACTGGAAGATGTAGAGGGCAAGAAGAAGAAATTGGATAGGCAAGGACAGAGGAGCAAAGGAAAGGAGGTGAAGAAGTGGAGGGTGATGATGTGTAAGTCACGAGAGTGGGGAGGAATAGAGGTGTTGAGAGAGCCAACAGAATAAGGGAAAAGACAAAGGGGGGGGTGGGGAAATAAAGTAAAGAGTGAGGATTAGAGGGGAGTGGCTACCAAAAGTTACAGAATCAATGTTCAGGCCATCAGGTTGGAGACTACCCAGACAGAACATGAGGTGTTGTTCATATTTTCAAAATCAGTAAAAGTTTAAAAACAAAGACGGATAAAAGCAGTAAGTAAATTATTTAAGTAAATTCATTTTAATTGATATATAGCTCCACCCCAGCCATTCCTCTCTTTTAAAAAAGAATGGAGTCACTGTTCCAACTTGGTGGAGACTGATGGCCACTTTCCCCAGCGTTGGAGATTCACACTTCATTCCTAAACTTCCTCAGGAATCCAAAATCTGAGCACAGCTGGCAAAAACACGGAAAAATCAGGAAACTCCGGACTAAAGCAAAGCTGTTACCATTTCTCAGAAAAAAACAAAGCCTTTATACGTGGAATTTTATGACCTTCCCAAGATGCAAAGCCTCAAGGCATAACATGGTATTAATTGGAAAGTTCACAATTACAAAATAAAGATCTTGCTAAGCTGTTCTGTTGCATGTAGTTGATAGTTAATTTTCTTTTATCAATGCTTAGAAATCTTGCATACAAAGCTTGACTATTGTTGGATGAGATCTTTAGAACTTGTACTAATTTTGAAAATATGAGCAACATTTCATATTCTGTCTGTGTAGTTTCCAACCTGAAGGCATGAACATTGATTGTCTAACTTTTGGTAACCACTCCCCTATCCTTCCACCCTCTCACTTTACTTTTCCCTCTTAGAATTGTTGATGAATATTGCTGAACAACTTAAGTGAAGAAGTCTATGAATTTCACACCTCATGAATTCAGAGACCGATGCTGTATTAATATTATTCGTTCAGTTTCCAGCATTCACAGAAGCATTACCAGCAGAGTTACCAAACAAAAGAGAGAGGAAAACTTATTTCAATTGATTGGGCATTTATTAATAAATATCATTAAACTAGCTCCACTCTTGCCTTAAAGGAAAAAATGGTGTAATGTCACTTGTGATGTATTTGATTCTGTAGTATGATGATGAGCAAGGCATAGTCTGAGAAAATTTTCAAATAAACCAGTCACAGTTTTAAGAGTCTTTCTGTTCAAATGTACCCTCTATATATTACTTTATCACTGAAGGATACTCACCCTACATCAAGAAACAATCTATATACTACTAAAATTTTCATGCTTTGTTTGTCTGTTTGTGACCTCCAATTAGCCCAAACAGTGCATTACAGCGGCACTTTTTATGACTAAATCGACTTAAAATGCACTAACTTGCAGAATGCATGCAAAGTTCAGGATTATATATTTGTATAAAATTGCTCACTCATCAATCAACAGGCCCCGCTTTCCACAACTTAAGCCGATTCCACCTTTCACGGAAACCACGACGCAGGCGCACAGCCAGCCCCAGCAGCACCTCACGACGCTCACAGCAGCAATAACACCAACCGCAGCAAAAGGGCAGGGCTATCACGTCCATTTAGGAGAGCGCCAACAACATCATCAAGAAAAATCAGCATCCTGGAGGCTTTGGTGTTACTGCTTCATATCAAGCATTAGGGTAAAAAAAATGGACAGCCTAATTATGCCGCATGGAAAGAGAAGGGGGACATTATGGTCAAGAAATGACGCCAACCGTCATTGGGAAGCGGCAAGGAGAGGGAGAGAACAAGATGAGGCCAGGGCCGCACGACTCCAGGATCAACAGTCAGGACAAAAAGGATGAGAGAAGAACAGACAGAGGAGGAGAGGCATGCACGTCTCCAAAATGACAACAATAGGCACAGAAGGAGGAGAGAACAAGAATCGGATCAGGCCAGGGCTGCATGACTCCAGGATAGGGTGCCCCAACAGGTCACTGGGTTGTCTTCTTTGACAAAAGCAATCAATCTAAGTCATCTAGAGAGCAGTGAAACATTGGCAGATGCAGAGGATACTTCGAAAAACATTGGATGAGTCAGATAGTTTCTCCTGTCTGGAATTAACGCAGTTAAAATTTCCATACTCAACAGATAATAGACATTGCAGATAACTAAGAGTCAAAGACAATAGAAAGATTCTGAAGTTTAGTTGACAAAAAAAAAAATTTTCCCCATCACCACCAACTGTATCCTAAAATAGACTGTTAATTACCAGGCTGCTCACCAAAGATCTATAAGGGGTGTTTTTCAATTGTCCAAAGTCACTTAACAACAAGATAGATGCCTGGAACATGTATGAAGGTACTTTGGTTTCCTTAGTAACCCATCATACAAGCTTTCTGCAACGGATTGCAGCACCTAGAAAATATTGCAGGAATCAATAAATCCTTTGATCTTTCCTTTTCAAAATGACTAAAATGCTGCTGCTCTGTAATGGCTGCATCTCAAGTATTTGATTAAGCTAAAGAACATTTATGTAACCTTGTGCAGCCACACAGCCAAGTGATCTTGGAATTTTATGTGAACTTCTGATCACTTTGCAGTGAATAAATACTCTAGCTTATATCTAAACCATTCTCCTTTGACAAAGGACACCCAGACAAGAGAAGATCTGCAGATGTTGGATGTGCCAAAGGATTTCAGCCGGAAACGTCGACTGTACCTTTATCCATAGATGCTGCCGGGCATGCTGAGTTCCTCCAGCATTTTGTGTGTGTTGAAAGGATGCCCAGAGCCTCTTTTGAAAACTAATAAGGTAAAAAGTAATTCTACAGCAAAGAAAATGCAGATGCTAGAAATCTGAAATAAAAACAGTAAGTATTGGAAGTTGTCTGCAGGTTAAGTAACACCTTGGAGTCTGAAACAAATTTAATATTTCAGGTCAAAATCAAATTTCTTTCAAGTTTCAGGAAATGGGGAGAGGTGGAGAGAAGAAAGGGGCCGTCTAGGTTAGAGTGAAGTCCAAGACAGGCTGAAAGAAACACAATAAGCTGGTGCCAAATGAGAGAGGACAATGAAAGCTTATTAAAATACTCGATGGTCTATTTGGAGGAGATGTAAACTGAAGATACTTACTGAATTGCTGAGTATCTTCAACACGGTCTTCTACTTCAGATCTCAGAAAGGTTAATTGGTTATTGTATATTGCCCATGAATAGGTTAGGGTTAAATTGGGGTTATTGGGGATTGCTGGGTGGTGCAGCTTGAAGGGCCGGAAAGGCCTATTCTGTGCTGTATCTCTAAATAAATACGCAAGTGGTTTGTTCAGGGGATCAGCCAAGGAAGTAGAGTCCAGTTGGGCAAAACCATGTGAATTACCAAAACCAAGGCCAAATGATCCCCGGAAGGATAACATTTCCACAATGGAGGGGCTGGCATTTCCTGATGGAGGCACACAGATATGGAACAACATCGAATCAGGGTAAATGGGAAGGCCACTTTGTGTACAGTATGTATTTGTTTCATGCCTGCTCCAAGAGCATAGTGGTCCAGATATTGTCTTGAAATGTTGGCAATGTGTTTTTCTTGCACTCTATTTTTTGACTTTTTTTTTGCAATCCAACATGTCTGCCCATCCTACAAAGAAAAAGATCTTGGCTCTGATATCTAATTCATAATAGAAAGTCAAATATGTCAGATTATTGTATCTGTTCATCTTTGTAACTGGTGAAGGATAAAGATTAAAGGTATAGTAAAAAGAACGCACGTAAAAAAAATAAGTACCACCCTTTATGATTTCTACATAGAATTTCAATTTGGTAGTACCAATAAAAATCCTACAAAACTCTTTAATATAACTCTTGACAGCCTCATGTGTGATGAATCAGAGGCTCAAATCTGCAGCCAGCGATTCAGTTGAATCACATGTTAATACAGCAGTTTTTTGGAGTATTGTTCTGAAATAGCAATTAATGTTCCTGTGATTACTTGCATGCAAACTTCATTGTTACAATAATTTCTTGCAGACATTGTCTATTTGAAATTATGATTGACAGAATCACTATTAAAAAGTATAACAGGATTTTGTTAGCAACAGAAATTAGAAAAGGGACAAATTCACTTTCATCATGTCTCTTATTAACAATAATACAAAAGCAAAAGACTGTCTCTCACTCTTCCACGCTTCTTTGGATGCAAATTGCAGTTCCCTGGGATGAAGATATACTATACAATATGATATTCTAGATGTGGTTTCTGAAATGTAACACCATCAATTTCTTTACTTAAGTCCCCTAGTTGTAAACAGTAACATTCTGTTCAATTTTGTAATTATTTACTGTAGTTGCAAAATTACTATTCAGCTCATTTCACCAACGTTCCTTCTTAACCCACACAGACACCAGGAGCCTAATAACCAGCCATGGTGTCATGAATCTCTAGGATTCTTTGATTTGGTCACATGATTTCAGCTGCAACTTATCTATCATTTGCTACAGACAAATAGATCACAATTTGAAACTGGAGCTATAGTGTGTGCACCAATTACACAGTATGTGTGATTTAATAATATTAATTCAAATGATTTTTAAAGGTCAGAGATATTCACAAATTGTAATATAAGAAACAAGATTCTTTCCTTGCTGTCTTCCTTCAAAGTCTGAAATCAAATGTCATTAATGCTTTCAAACTCTCAGAAGTTTTATCTAAACCAAAAACAGAAAATCATGGAAATACATAGCAAGTCAGGCTGTATCTGTGGGAAGACTTTCAGGTTGGCTTTTAGTTTGAAGACCTCACACCAAAACTGAAAAAGAGACAAGTGTGTAAAACTGCAAGGAGGGTTGAGATTGACTCCTCAAACTTCAAACTGGTGTGCCTTTTTTTATGACTGCATCAGTGAGTTGGTGCAGGGCAGATCGTCAGAGATGTTAACATCCAGGAACTTAAAACTTCTTGCCCTTTTCATCACTGACTCCTCAGTGAGGTCTTATGTGTGTTATCCTAACTTCCCCATCCTGAAATCTATATCGATTCCTTGGTCTTGCTGATGCTGAGTGCAATGTTATTGCTGCAGCACCACTCTATCAGCCAATCGATGTTACTCCCATACACCTCCTTGTCACCAACAGATTTTACCAACAGTATTGTTGTCATCCGTGAATTCATAGATGCCATTTAATCTGTACTTAGCAATACAATCATGAGTGTAGAGCAGAGCAATGGAGTAAGCATGTATCTTTGAGGTATGCCTATATTGATTGGCAGCAGCGAGGAGATGTTTTCTTACTGATAAGGAAGTGGAGGATCAATTTGCAGAAGGAGGTACATGCTGCAAACATTCTACCATTTGCATCAGTGTACCTATTGGTTTCAAAACTTATGCCAGGCTACATTTGCTCAAGCAGTCTTTCTCTAGAAAGGACTCTCCACTGTTGCCAGCATGGTGGTGATGGGGTTCTCGCCCTTCTCCTGGGACAAGTTTCCTTCTTGGTTCCCACAGCAAAATTCCACTCTGAATGTGTATAAGGCAACCCGCTGCTTGGGTCAGAATGCAAAATCCTGGAATTAGATAGATAGATAGATATACTTTATTTGGGTTTCGTTACAGCTGCACCAACCAAGAACAGAGCATAAATATAGCAATACCAAAACCACAAACAATCAAACAACAATATGCAAACTATGCCACATGGAAATAAGTCCAGGACCAGCCTATTGGCTCAGGGTGTCTGAATTATGTGCCTGTTTGAGGTTAAAGATTAATGATTAAAGATTAAAGATTAATGTCATGCTAATATTTAGTCTGAAACATTGCATTCTGATCATACGTGACATGAATGTGGCTTGATTACTTCAAATTTATAGCTATTTCTACAGAGAAAGCAGGATCTCCCAGTGGCCACACATTTTAATTCCATATCCCATTCCCATTCTGATATGTCTATCCACGGCCTCCTCTACTGTCAAGATGAAGCCACACTCAGGTTGGAGGAACAACACCTTATATTCCGTCTGGGTAGCCTCCAACCTAATGGCATGAACATTGACTTCTCAAACTTCCGCTAATGCCCCACCTCCCCCTCGTACCCCATACGTTATTTATTTATATACACACACATTATTTTTCTCTCTCTCCTTTTTCTCCCTCTGTCCCCCCTCACTATACCCCTTGCCCATCCTCCGGGTTTTCCCCCCCTCCCCCTTTTCTTTCTCCCTAGGCCTCCCATCTCATGATCCTCTCATATCCCTTTTGCCAATCAACTGTCCAGCTCTTGGCTCTATCCCTCCTCCTCCTCCTGTCTTCTCCTATCATTTTGGATCTCCTCCTCCCCCTCCCCCTCCCACTTTCAAATCTCTTACTAGCTCTTCTTTCAGTTAGTCCTGACGAAGGGTCTCGGCCCGAAACATCAACTGTACCTCCTCCTAGAGATGCTGCCTGGCCTGCTGCGTTCACCAGCAACTTTTATGAGTGTTGCTTGAAATTCCAGCATCTGCAGATTTCCTCATGTCTACATTTTCAATCCTGTTTAATTTCATTCCTGACCTTGCAGATATTCCATGCTTTCAATTTTCCCAATCTTCTCACACCTCTCTCTGGCATATCACAACGTTAATTATTCATTTCCTTTCTGTTTTTAATAATTTTGTGCTTTGACTGAGATGTTCTGGTGCATAAATCTATTAATCATCATTCCATCATATACTAGGTGTTCATATGTTCATTGGCCCTTTACAGATTTTCTTCTCATTTAACTGAATACTGTTCATTCCTATCTGAATCTTCTGCACACGAAAAGCTTCCTGTCCTTCATAATGGTGTTTGGCCTAGAATATGTTTCCAACTTTATACATTCTGTTTCAGACTTTTTCAAACTAATTTAGAATCCTAATATTAAACAATCTACTTTGTTGACCACAGAAAGAATACAAAAGTAAATTTGTTAGCTCTTGGATAATAAACTAACTGCAATTCCAGAGTAATGTACATTCATTTATTAGGTAATAAAGTGGCCACTGAGTGAATGTTTGTGGTCTTTAGCTGCTGTAGCACATCCACTTCAAGGTTCGACGTATTATGCATTCAGAGATGCTCTTCTGCACGCCACTGTTGTAACACGTGGTTATTTGAGTTAGTGTTGACTTCCTGTCAGCGGGAACAAGTCCACCCATTCTTCTCTGACCTATCTCATTAACAAGGCATTTTTGCTCACAGAACTGCTGCTCACTGGATTTTTTTTTGTTTATCACACCATTTTTGTAAATTCTAGATACTGGTGTGCATGAAAATCCTAGGAAATCAGCAGTTTCTGAGATACTCAATCCACCCCATCTGGCACCAACAATCATTCTACAGTCAAAATCACTTAGATCACATTTCTTCCCCATTCTGATAATTTGTCTGAATAACTACTAAATTTCTTGACCATGTCTGCATGCTTTTATACATTGAGTTGCTGCCACGTGATTGGCGGATTAGATATTTGCATTAACAAATAGGTGTACAGGTGTACCTAATAAAGGGCACTGATGTATATTATTTATAAGTTACATCTTCTTAATCAGTGTTTGTAGCTACATACAGTATGTATCGCCCTATGTCTATTCAGCTGATAACAGCTTTTTTCAGACAATGCAGTTTTACCAGTGTATCTTTGTAGTTCTGAGAATATTTTCATAATAATAGCTTCACATAATAATAACTTTAATCTCTCTTCCTCTGTTTTAAATTAAGTAATCTGCCATTTGTATTTTCCAGCAAATTCCTGTTATAATGCCTGGTTTTATTTTATCTTTCTATATTATTTTCAACCAATTATAACAGTCCTATATTTGAAAGTATATAAAATTATTAATCCTACTACAAGCTGTAAAGATGCCATTAAATTAAGCAAGATACAAAGTCCTGGTCATTAGGAAGCTACAATTTATGGAAAACTCTGTAAAAGCATTTATTTAAATTTGTTTAGAAATTGCAGAGAAGAGGAGAGAACAAGATTAGTGCAGTGGGAAAGATAACAATAAACTCATTCAGATTGTGTGGCTATCTCAGACATATTCTGTTATTTTGTTCATTTTTAAAGTAGTTTTTTATTATATTGATATGGCTTTTACACATTCCATCCACATTCATTCTGTAAAGAGAACAGAACATTCCAGTGAATGGTAATAATGCTACATTTTCTCCTTGAAGTAAGATGATTTTCTGGTTATTTTTCAAACAGTTTATCTTCTAAAGTAAAGGATGAGATGTTATTTCAAATGCTATATTTATTTTCCATTGTGCTAACAGTGAAAATGTTTCTGCACTTGATTCATATCCTCCATTCCCTGCATATACATGGGTCTACCTTAAAGCCTCGTAAATGCTACTCCACTATCATATCTGCTTCCAGTCCTAAATCAGAAACAAAATTTGCCTATCCACCTTGAAGTGTATTGGGAAAGGTTTCTGGTGGCCCTACTGAGAAGAACTGAAAACACAAATTCATTTCAAAGGGTGTTAGTATCCAGTTTGTTGGCAATAGCTGGAAATATCTCACTAAAGATGAGGTGGAAGTTATCCACCAGGTTTTCTGTTACCCTTTCCAATATCCTTTGTTAGCACCCAGTGATATCCTTTTCCCAACAATTGAGGTCATAATTGCCAAAGCAAATTCCATGATCCTCTGGTTTATTAATTTGTTCATGGGACACGCTGATCATTAGCAAGGCCAGTATTATTATTCATGCCTAAGTGACTGGCTTTCCAAAATATTTCTTAAGGGGGTTAAAGTGTCTAAATGAACCCGATGGCCTTTTACATCAATCGAGCTGTTTTACAATTGGTATTATTAATTTGAGCTGTTTAATTCCCTTGTTGCTGCGATTGATTTTAACATTTCTCCAAATCAACACTCCAGGCCTCTCCATACTCTGGAGACAGAAGATGCTAGAATCTGGAGCAACACAACATATGCCAGAGGAGCTCAGTGGGTCAGGTAGCATCTGTGGCGGGAAATGGACAGTTGATATTTCAGGTCAAGACCCTTCATCTGAACTCTCCATACTTTAGTCCAATAACCAAACCTCTGCCTTTCCACTCATAATGCTCATTGTTCCCCAAAGATTCAAACACATGCTGCAGAATCAATATCTGGCATATAAGAGCTTTCATTATGGTGGGTGAGTTTGGCACAACATGTTTTATGACAGAACATACTTGAAACACTAGAAATGCCTGCCATGTCTGGCAGTATGTGGTGTCTTTCTGAGTCAAGCCAATGAAAAACAAGTGTGCAGAGGGCTAGCACTGATCTCTGGAAAAAGAAATACTGTAGCAGTGAAAGCATAGGGCCTTATGAATAGAAAACTGTGATCAGAAGGAACTTTATTATTAATCTTGTGGTCAACCTAAACAAAAATAATTATTGTTTTGGCAGAAGCTTGTTGTCCATGCAGAAGCATTGAATGTGCCCAACGGGGCCACCTCTTACTAATTGATTTCGCGTGATACTTCACGTGTTTAAAGTCAAACTGATTAGTATGACTGGAGTCAGATTTGAGACCACGGTACATGTAACAGACCTCTTTCTCCAAATCACACAAATGAACTTGATGGAGTTTTAAATCAATTCAGCTGCTTTACAGCTAGCATTGCTGATTCTAGCTACACTCACATCATTATAAGTGAAATGTTGAATGTTAAATAGGAGGCTGATTTCCTATGCTTCGACTTCTGACTAATAAGTCTTTGAACCACAGAGATATATTTTAGCAGCGGTACCTCAGCAGAGAGAGGGGAGGGAGCGGGAAGTACCAGAGAGACATTCTGTAATGATCAATAAACCAATTGTTTGGAATCTCGCCTGGTGTCTTGGGGCTGGGTGTATCTGCATCCTCACCATCCCCATTCTTCTCTGCCACCTGTCTCACACCCCACCTGCGGTTCTCCACCCAAAGCATTGCTTCTGCCAGATTTACAAATTTGATCTTCACGCCACATTGACATATACAGTACTGTGCAAAATTCTTTTATATATATTTCTGAGCTACATTTTTAGTTGGCATTGCATGTGTGACTCTATGCCAGCATTTATGTAGGACCTCAGCAACACCCCCTGTCTCCAGATAGATAGTTTCTCTGACCCTCAAACGTTCCTTCTCTTTCCTGTCAATATACTTACGGAATGCCTTGGTCACTGTTTCACTTTCACAGGCTGTACTTAAAAATTAGTTCACTAACAGCGAATTGAACAGCAGCCAATCAGCAACACATAAGGCATTGATTCACGGCAGTTTGGCGTTCAAACAACAGCCGATCAGCGATTGGGATTGATTAGCAAGAACAAATAAAAATAAGGCGGGGCAAGTGGAGTGGCCTTTGTTGGAGTGGAGTGGTAGAGTGGTTACTTGAGGCTTCAGTGAGAGAAGGTGAAAAAGCTGTAGATAGATTTTTTTCCAGTTTATTTATTGCTTCCTCCTTTATAATTGCACAGTTAGAACAGTAGGGATGTCAAGCACGATAGTTAAATTCTCTTCTTGTGGGATGTGGGAAGGCAGAGAGACTTCCAGTGACCCTGACCACCTTACCTTGCAAGAAGAGTGTTCAGCTGCAGCTTCTAACAGTGCACATTAAGGCGCAGGAGTTGAAATTGGATAAACTCCAGATCATTCGGGAGGCCGAGGTAGAGAGGTAGATACACTGAAGGTGTTGAACACAGGAGACTGGGTAACAGTCAGGAAGGGGTAGAGGGTTAAGGAGCCAGTGCAGAGAACCCCTGTGGCCATCCCCCTCAACAACGGGTCTGCCTCTTTGCTTACTGGTGAGGGGATGACCTAGCAGAAGAAAGTCACAGTGGTCAGATCTCTGGCACTGAGTCTGGCTCTGTGATTCAGAAAGAAAGGGGGAGGGGAAGAAGAGGTAAGTTGTAGTGATAGGAGATTAGTTAGTTAGGGGAACAGACAGGAGGTTCTGTGGATGAGAACGAGGTTCATGGATGGTATGTTGCCTCCCAGGTGCCATGGTGTGGGATCGAGTCCTCAGCATCCTTAAGGGGAGAAGGAGCAGCCAGAGGTTTTGATCCATTTAGGTGACATAGGTAAGAAGAGTGACAAGGTTCTGCAAAGTGAGTTCAGGGAGTTAGGTACAAAGTTAAAGAACAGGATCTCTGGGGATGTGATCTCAGGATTGCTAGCCATGCCACATGCTAGTGAGGCCAGAAATAGAGTTTAGCACATGGCTAAGGAGTTGGTGTAGGAGGGACATTTTTGGATCATTGGGATCTCTTCCTGGGAAGGTGGGACCTGTACAGAGAACACGGTTTGCACATGAAGTGGAGGGGGACTAATGTCCTAGTGGGACGGTTCGCTCATGCTGTACCTGGGGGGGGGGGTGGGGAACTATAGACAGATTGTGGAGACAGGTGTTGTTAAGACCTCAGACAAAGTCAGGAATCAAAAGGTTGAGCATAGTGGGGCTAATGTTCTGAGACACGTATATTTCAATGCAAGGAGTATTATAGGAAAGGCAGATGAGCTCAGGGCATGAATCAACACATGGAATTATGATATTGTAGCCACTGGTGAGACTTGGTTGCTTGAGGAGCTGGACTGGCAGCTCAGTATTCCGGGGTTCTGTTGTTTTAGATGTGACAGAGCGGGACAGATTCAGGGAAAATGTCATGGCTGTGCTCAGTCAGGACAGACTGGAGAACTCATATAGTGAGGCTTTATGGGTGGAACTGAGGAATGAAAAAGGTGTGATCACCCAACAGTCTGAAGGAGTTAAAGGAACAAATTTGTAGATAGATCGCAGACTGTTGCAAAAAACCTATGGTTTGTATAGTTGGTGATTTTAACTTTCTGCATATTAACTAGGACTCCCATACTGTAAAAGAACTAGGTGGACTAGTTTGTCAAACTTGTTCTGGAAAGTTTCCTTAATCAGTACATAGAAGTCCTAAAGAGAGAGAGTGAAATACTTGGTCTCCTATTAGGGAATGAGACAGGGCAGGTGACAGAAACATGAGGAAATCTGCAGATGCTGGAACTTCAAGCAACACACACAAAATGCTGGTGGAACGCAGCAGGTCAGGCAGCATCTCTAGGAAGAGCTACAGTTGACATTTCGGGCCGAGACCCTTCGTCAGGACTAACTGAAAGAAGAGATAGTAAGAGATTTGAAAGTGGGAGGAGGAGGGGGAGATCCGAAATGATAGGAGAAGACAGGAGGGGGAGGGATGGAGCCAAGAGCTGGAAGGTTGATTGGTAAAAGGGATACAAGGCTGGAGAAGGGAGAGGATCATGGGATGGGAGGAGAGGAGCACCAGAGGAAGATGGAGAGCAGGTAAGGAGTTATAGTGAGAGGGGTGGAGGGAGAAAAAAGAGAGAGAGAAAGGGAAAAAAATAATAATAAATAAATAAGGGAGGGAGTAAGAAGGGGAGGAGGGGCATTAACGGAAGTTAGAGAAGAAGACCTACGCTCTATCCGCCAGGATCTCCCAGTGGCCACACATTTTAATTCCACGTCCCATTCCCATTCTGACATGTCTATCCACGGCCTCCTCTACTGTCAAGATGAAGCCACACTCAGGTTGGAGGAACAACACCTTATATTCCGTCTGGGTAGCCTCCAACCTGATGGCATGAACATTGACTTCTCTAACTTCCGTTAATGCCCCTCCTCCCCTTCTTACCTCATCCCTTATTTATTTATTTATTTATTATTCCCTTTCTTTCTCTCTCTCCTTTTTCTCCCTCTGTCCCTCTCACTATAACTCCTTGCCTGCTCTCCATCTTCCTCTGGTGCTCCTCTCTTCCTGTCCCATGATCCTCCCCCTTTTCCAGCTCTGCATCCCTTTTGCCAATCAACTTTCCAGCTGTTAGCTTCATCCCTCCCCCTCCTGTCTTCTTCTATCATTTCCGATCTCCCCCTCCCCCTCCCACTTTCAAATCTCTTACTATCTCTTCTTTCAGTTAGTCCTGACGAAGGGTCTCGGCCCGAAACGTCGACTGTACCTCTTCCTATAGACGCTACCTGGCCTGCTGCGATCCACCAGCATTTTGTGTGTGTTGCAGGTGACAGATGTTTGTTTTTAGGAACACTTTGCATCTAGTAATCATAATGCCATTAGTTTCAAAGTAAATATGGAAACAGGTAGGTCTGGCATGTGGGCTGAGATACTAAATTGGAGAAACAACAAGTTTGATGGTATCAGAAATGATTTGGCAAGTATGGATTGGGATGGGCTGCTTTCTGGCAAAGATGTTCCTGGTAAGAGGGAGGCCACCAAAAGTTAAATTTTGAGATTACAGAGCTTGTATGTGCCTGAAGGAATAACAGGCAAAGATAACAGGTTTGGAGAACCTCGGTTTTCATGAGATATTGAGGCCCTGGTTAAAGGACAAAAGGACGTGCATAGTGTGTATTGGCAGATAGGATCAAATTAGGAACTTATGGAGTATAAAAAATGCAAGAGGTTTAAACCTAACAGCAAGATGAAGGAGAATCCTAAAGGGATTCTACAGATATATTAAAAACAAAAGGATAGCAAGGGACAAAATTAGCCCCCGGAAGATTGTAATGGTAATCTCTGCGTGGAGCCCAGAGAGATGGGGGAGATCTTTAATGGATTTTTTTTACAACTGTATTTACTCAGAAGTAGACACAGAGTCTACAGAAGTGAGTCAAGTAGCAGTGAGGTTATGGGCCCTATACAGATTACAGAGGAGGTGGTGTTTGCTGTCTTGAGGCAAATTAGGGTGGACAAATCCCCAAGGCCTGACAAGGTGTTCCCTTGGACCTTGTGGGAGGCAACTGCAGAAATTTCCAGGGCCCTAGCAGAAGTATTTAAATAATCCTTAGTGACAGGTGAGATACCAGAGGATTGGAGTTTAAAAAAATTTCTAAAATTAAACCGGGAAATTATAGGCTGAAAAGCTTGAAATCAGTAGTGGAAAGTTATTGGAAGGTATTCTAAGGGACCAGATACAGTATATAAGTATTTGGATAGACAGACCCTGATTAGCGATAGTCAGCATGACTTTGTGTGTGGTAGGACATGTCTAAAGATTTTCGAGGAAGTTAGCAGGAAATTTGATGAAGGCAAGGCAGTGGATGTTGTCAACATGAACTTTAGCAAGGCATTTGACAAAGTCCCGCATGGGACAGAATGGTTCAGTTGCTTTGCATCGAAGATGAGGTAGTAAATTGGATTAGACCTTGACTTTGTGGGAGAAGCCAGAGAGTAGTCGTAGATGGTTGACTCTCTGACCAGAGGCCTGTGACTAGTGGTGCCCCACAGTGACTGGTGCTGGGTCCATTGTTGTTTGTCATCTACTATTTATCAATGATCTGGATAATAATGTGGTGAAATGAATCAGCAAGTTTGCAGATGATACCAAGATCAGGGTGTAGCGGACACTGAGGAGGAGTATCAGAGCTTGCAGCAGAATCTGGACCAGCTGGAAAAATGGGTTGAAAAATGGCAGATGGAATTTAATACAGACAAGGGTGAGGTTTTGTCCTTTGGTAGGACTAACCAGGGTAGGTCTTACACAGTGAACATTGAGGAGTGCAGTAGAACAAAGGGATCTGGGAATACAGGTCCATAGTTCATTAAAAGTGGTGGCTGGATAGATAGAGTTGTAAAGAAAGCTTTTGGCACATTGGCCTTCGTAAGTTTTATTGAGTACAAGAGATGAGATGTTATGTTGAAGTAGTATGAGACATTGGTGAGATCTAATTTGGAGTATTGTGTGCAGTTTTGGTCACCTGCCTATAGGAAAGATATAAATAAGATTTAAAGAGAACAGAGAAAATTTACAAGGATGTTATTGTGACTGGAGGGCCTGGGTTATAAGGAAAGATTGAATAGGTTAGGTCTTTATTCCCTGAAACATAGAAGATTGAGCAGTGATTTGATAGAGGTATACAAAATTATGAGAGGTATAGATAAGGTAAATGCAAGCAGGCTTTTTGCACTGAGATTGGGTTGGACTACAACTAGAGGTCATGTGCTAAGAGTGAAAGGTGATATATTTAAGGGGAACATGAGGGGAAACCTCTTCACTCAGAAGGTTGTGAGAGTGTGGAACGAGCAGCCAGCATAAATGGTGAATGCAAGCTTGATTTCAAAGTTTAAGAGAAGTTTGGATAGATACAAGGATGGTAAGGATATGGATGTCTATGGTCTGGGTGCAGGTCAATGGGACTAAGCAATCTAACTGGTTCAGCCATGGACTAGATGGGTCGAAGGGCCCATTTATGTCCTGTGCTTTTCTACAATGCTATGACACTGACTCTATCGAGACTGATAGGTTCTTGTTTGTTTCTATAGCAATCTTCTTGACATAGACTGTCAGTGTCATACAGTAATCTGAAAGCTCACCTCAATTTTTCCAACTTCCATGAAGTGTGTTTTATTATACTGTAAATGACACCAGCTTTCTCAATTCTTTTTCTATAAAAGGTTGCCTTTATAGGTGCTGCAGCATTCTTGCCGGCAAAGGGGGGTGGGGGGGGGGGTGGAGAAAAGAGAGAGAGAGAGAGAGAGAGATGAATCAAACTATCCACCTCATCTTCCCTCAACACACATCACTTCAAGAAGCAATAAAAGGAGAGGTATAAATTGTACCAAAGGTTGTTAATAGCTTTCTAGCTCACTTGTATCTGGTTACAAATGACAAGAGTTTGTACACAGCAAATGCAAGTCAGTAATGAATACAGTATACTTCTGAGTGTCGAATACATCAAGTACAACCTGAATGATACGGTACTACACCAAGCTCTAGGAAGTATAACTTTCATCATTGTAAACAGCCATAGACTTCTGCAAGTACCCTTCTATTATACAAAATAACACAATCATTGCCTTGATTGTGTTGTTTGATTAATAACTTAGTTAGGATTTAACCCTTTGTGTTTATGTAAGTAACTTAATTGCCCATGTACTGTATGGCAACAAGGACACTTTGTGTAACATGTGGCTCGTGTAAAAGAGGAGCTACAGTATATCAAAATGTCTCATCCCTCACATGAATCTGGCAACTTTTTTTTAACCACCTTAGCTATTTCTTTTTCTTCTGCTACCTCCTGGGAAAAGATACAGAAGCTTGAAAATCCGAATGTCAAAACTTAAGAACAGCTTCTTCCCCACTGCCGTCAGACTTCTGAACCAAGCACTTCCTTCACATCCCCTTCCCAGTGGTGCTGCCATATTCGCTTACTGTTAATGCTACTTCAATCAGTTATTATGTTGTTGGCACTCTACAATTTATTTTAGCACTACTTCATTTTGCACTACAAGATTTGCACTATGCCACTGTTTTGTGCTCAGCATGTTATTCCTAATTGTATTTATCATTACTATGTATACTGCTTACTCTCTGGGCTTCATCCAAGCAAGGATTTTCATTTGCACCCTGACAATAAACTGATCTAATCCAATCCATGGAATGACCAATTGCTCACTCTCTGTCAGTTCAGTTATTATCACTAGTACTATCATCTAGCATTTTAGGATACGACTCGGACGTATGTAATGTTGAAGGGTAAGAAATAGTTATCATTATAGTGGTATTGCCCACCTCAGGGCATCCCAAGCTGCTGGGATGCAGCTACAAATAAATTCATTTGCAAGTTCTGTTATTGGTGAAATATAGAGACAACTCAGCCCCTATGAGCACAACTGTGCTCCACAAACAGCAGTGGGATAAATGAACAAGCAAACTGCTTTCAAGATGAGTGCTATAAACTCTGCATTAGCTTGATATTATCTTCGTTTGAAGACTGAGCTTTATAAACTTTCAAGTATTTATATACTTCAGACATTATGTAAAAGAATAGAGAGATGGGGTTACTCAATTGCAAAGTGGACTTAAGAAAAATGATCAACCACAATTTGTTTTCATCATTTTTATCTTACAAATTTTAACTCTTTTACATCCCTTGAAATAGTTTTAAATCTCCCTGAATGTCACAGACATTTAAAAGTATTTTAAGACACCCACAGCATTTGCTTTCTGTCAGTATCTGTCAGGAGTAGGGCACTGCTTCGGTGCACTGACATATACTGCTGAGAATCTTTTACCAGATGGCCCTCAAGTTTGAAAGATCATCTCAAATGTCCCTCTGCATCTGAACAGGTAGGTGCATGTAAGTGAGGAGAAGTGATCAATCCAGGGCATAATTAAAATCCCACTGATATAAGTGAGGGAAAAAATATTCAATCAACAAGTATTCAATCCACAAATATAACCAGAAGATCACACAAGATGCCAGAGGACTCAACAGGTCAGGCAACAGCTATGGAGGGGAATAAACAGTCAAAATTTTGGGCTGAGACCATTTAGAATTTCTAGCATCTACAGAATACCTTGCATTTCTAACCAGGACAGACTCATCTGCAGGAGTAAGTAGGATATTGATCTTCCACAATATTGCAGCTCTGATGGAAGTATGTCCAGCTTGAAATCCATCATGAGATTTCTTCCTTTTGTACTCCTTTAGTTCTGTGTGTCTTTATTTGGCATTGACAGGCTTGAAGAGCAAGGACATAGTACTCAGCTTTCAGCTGAAATAGAGCCTTGCTGCAAATTGCAGTGAAAAAGTGCCACCAGTATTAGACTCAAGCATATCAATTATCACAATAACCACAGCAGAAGCTGGAGAAAAACAAGTGATCTCAAGAAAAACTATGATAGAAATTTATTACAGCTGGTACCATCAGAGGAATTGTTGCAGAATAACTTTACAAGCTATTATTTCAGGACTGACAATTATACAAGTACTTTCAATATTAAACAGATTATGACAAATCAGACCGTAATCGTTCATCAAAGCAAAACAGAAAGATGAAAAGCCATTTGCGGTCTCAAGTCTATTCTTTCATTCAAAATCAGAACTGATCTTTTCTCTTCATCCCACTTTACTGTTGAATAGCCCTACCCTTCGCTCACTATAACGTCTATGAAACACAAGCCTTGAGCACAATCAATGTTTAAGCTTCTACAGCATCCATTGAAGCGAGGTCATCTACTCAGAATTTATTTTGTTCTTTGTTGAAAATGGAAAATGTAACTCTGGATGAAGGAATGGGACAAAAACTTAAAAGTTTACAGATGATACAAAAAGAGGTGATTAAACAAAGTACATAGAATATTCAACAGTATAGTACAATGCAGGCCCTTCGGCTAACATTGTTGTGCCTATATTTCAACCTACTCAAAGACCAATCTAACCTTTTCCTCCCACATAACCCTCCATTTTTCTTTCACCCGTGTGCCAGCCTAAGAGTCACTTAAATGTCTCTAATGTATCAACCTCTACCACTACACTTGGCACCACGTTCCATGTACCTATCAGTCTCTGTGCAAAAAAACTGCCTCTTACATCCCCTCCATAGTTTCCTCCAAACTCCTTACAGTTATGCTCCCTCACAATTGTCACTTTCACCCTGGAAAAGATTCTTTGGCTGTCCACTCTATCTATGGATCTTATCATCTATGGAGTCACCTCAATCCTGCTTTGCTCCTAAGGAAAAACACCTTAACTCACACAACCTATCCTCATAAGACTTACTCTCAAATCCAGGCACCATCCTGATAAATCTCTTCTGCACCCTCTCTAAAACTTCCACATTCTTCCTATAATGAGGTGACCAGAACTAAACACAATATTCCAATGACATGGTATTAAGATACTAGCCAGATCATTGGCAGAAGCAGTTAGTTGAAATTAGGTAAGTGTGAGATTCAATCATACTTAAAATTTCAGAGCAAACTGTACTTTAGCTAAGCATTGTAAAATTATAATTGTAAACTGTAATTTATCATACACAACAGTAAGATACAGGAAAAAATATAATCAACCCATTCTGTAAGTGCTGACTCTTTCGTAAAATTATTTAATTTATCCCAAAAACCTGCTCCTTCCTCACAGCAGTTGGGGCGCCATGGTAACGATGGGGTTAGCGTGATGCTACTACAGCTTAGGGTATTGTAGTGCAGAGTTCATTCCTAGTGAACTCTGTAAGCAAGTTTGTACACTTCACACCATAGACGTGTAGGATTCCTCCCTCAGTCCAAAGGCATACCGGTTAGTAGGTTAATTGGTCATTGTAAGCTGACCTGTGATAGGCTCAGGTTAATTGGTGGGTTACTGTACAGCACGGCTTGAAGGGATGGAATGGCCAGCTCAGCACTATTTTATTTTAATAAAATAATAATCCACTTGAAGTATTTGAACCAACATACAGTTACAAAAAAATATAAAATATAATATCACCCAAGTCCTTGAGTGTCACGGCCCACAGATTGATGAACAAGGACAAGCCCACAGCGGTTCTCGTCTTTCACAAGGGCAGCTGCAGACAAAGACAGTCCAGCTTGAAGTCCACTGAGCAAACACTGGACAGCAAGACCGACAGGAGGTTCTGCACCCCAGCATGGAATCTAGCAGCACACAGTTAGCTCCAGTGTCTTCTTTCTTTGACGTTGTACTCCGAAGCCCTGAGCTGTAATAGTGCTGTGCTAACCACTGCACTACCGTGGCACCACCAATTACTTCCTACATTAAACTTCATCTACTATATGCCCATCATTTTGCCACACTGATTATGTCCTCTTGAAGTCTGTGATCCGGTTTAAGTTGTGTACTTGCATTTTCAGAAGGCCTTTGACAAGGTACCACAGATGAGGCTGCCCATGGTATTACAGGAAAGATTCCAGCATAGATAAAACATTGGCTGATTGGCAGGAGACAAAGCGTGGGAATAAAGGGAGCCTTTTCTGGTTAGCTGCTGGTGACTAGTGGTGTTCCTCAGAGTGCTGTGCTGGGACCAATTCTTTTTACATTACAATTCAATAATTTGAATGATATCATAGACAGCTTTGTTGCAAAGTTTGCAGGCAATATGAAGATAGGTGGGGGGACAGGTAGTTTTGAGGAAGTAGAGAGGCTACAGAAGGACACACGGATTAGGAAAATAGGCAAAGAAATGGCAGATGGAATAGTGTCGGGAAGTGTATGGTCATGCACTTTGGTAGAAGAAATAAAGGGTGACTATTTTCTAAATGGAGAGAAAATACAAAAAACTGGGGCACAAAAGGACTTGGGAGCCCTTGTGCAGTATTCGCTACAGTTTAATTTGCAGGTTGAGTCTGTGGTGAGGAAGGCAAACGCAATGTTAGCATTCATTTCAAGAGGACTAGAATATAAAAGCAAGGATGTAATGTTGAAACTTTATAAAGCACTGGTGAGGCCTCACTTGGAGTATTGCGAGCAGGTTTGGGCTCTTTATCTTAGAAAGGATGTGTTGAAACTGGAGAAGATTCAAAAGAAGTTAACAAAAATGATTCCACGATTGAATGGCTTGTCATATGAAAAGCATTTGATGGCTCTGGGCTTGTATTCGCTAGAATTCAGAAGAATGAGGGGTAACCTCATTGAAACCTATCGAACGGTGAAAGGCCTTGATAAAGTGGATGTGGAGAGGATGTTTCCTATGGTGGGAGAGCCTATGACCAGAGGACACAGCCTCAGAATTGAAGGGCATCCTTTTAGAACAGAGATGAGGAGGAACTTCTTCAGTCAGAGAGTGGTGTACCTGTGGAATTCTTTGCCACAGGCAGCTGTTGGGGCCAAGTCTTTATGTATATTTAAGGCAGAGGTTGATAGTTTCTTGATTGGATAGGGCTTGAAGGGACACGGGGAGAAGGCAGGAAAGGATAATCCGATCAGCCATGATGAAAATGTGGAGCAGACCCGATGGGCCAAATGGCCTAATTCTGCTCCTATCTCTTATGGTCTCATTGTTTTCCCCAGCAGATGGAACGGGTCACCCCAAGGCACAAGGGCCTTGTCCATACAACAACTGATGCAACACAGCTCCCCCGCCGTCGGTCTCACTAACGAACCAGTCAATCAGATCCGCAGTATTCTACATTACCAATCCTAACAGGGTCTCACGATCACAACAAAAACGTCCAAGACAATCACCCGCAGCGTCCATTGGACTGTGCTCTGCACACCACCCCTAACGCCTTCCTCCCTGGACGGCTGAAGCTGATTGCAATACGGCAGTGGCCCCCACCCAAAGCATGTGCTACCGGGCCGCGAAGAAACAATATGATTTGGCGATAGGAGTCAGCTGCACCTTTCCTCATTCCCTGTCACGCCCACTGTTGAGCCATTACGCACGCGAGGTTATTATCCGCGCGTCATCCTTGTCAGCACGGGAAGGAGATCAACTCCTCCAGCTTGCAAATGACGGCGGGCTGAAAAGTATGTTTGACATAACATCTCTGCCGGCATTCTGGATCAAAGTCAAGGATAAGTATCCTGAGATAGCCATGAAAGCACTGAAAACATTGCTTCCATTTCCAACATTTTTCTGCGAAGCGGAGTTTTCTGCAATGGAATTACGGAATACACTGGACATAAGGAACCCCCTTCGAGTATCGCTGACTCCCATCACCCCTCAATAGGATCATTTTGTTGCAGGGAAACAAGCCCAGGGCTCCCACTGATTCAGCAATATTGGTGTGTTGCAACGATTGTATATGTTCATACGGGGAAAATATGTGCTGTCTGTTTAATATCCAAACATTACTTAAAATGTTATGATGCTATGGACTTATATAACCATATAACAATTACAGCACAGAAACAGGCCTTCTCGGCCCTTCTATTCCGTGCTGAACGCTACTCTCACCTAGTCCCACCGATCCGCACTCAGCCCACAACCCTCCATTCCTTTCCTGTCCATACACCTACCCAATTTTTCTTTAAATGATAATGTCGAACCTGATTCTGCCACTTCTACTGGAAGTTCGTTCAATACCTATTTCAAGCTCCCCTGATAATTGACTTATCACAATGTTCATGCGAGGAAAATATGCGCTGTGTGTTTAATATTAAATTCGTTAGATAAAGCCTTTTAGAAACGAAATTGAATGTATTAGCCACTTATCACCTATATTCCGGTCATGCTTAACATCACCCCTGTCCCCGGACAGAATCGCCAAAACGATTAGCGGGGGAAAAATTGGCAGGTACACGTATGCGCACTGGTGACCGCGCAAGGCTTCATGGTCATTGCAGTCCTTTCTGGTTAAACACAACTTATTTGACTGTTAATCTTGTCCGTTGGCAACCCTACCCTCCCCCCCTCCCCCGGTCGGCCGGGCCGCAAGAATATTGTCAATATTAAACCGGTCCACAGAGCAAAAAAGGTTGGGGACCCCTGCAATACAGTGTGCAACAAGTTCAGCTCTGAGTAGTCTGAGAGTACATGGTGTTCTTAATATCCAGCAATGTCTTGCAATCATGAAAAATACTTAAGGGATGAACAATGACACCTTTGGTTAGACCTAGAGAGGCCAATGCATCCGAGCGCACAGCCATCTTACTGGAATCAACAAGCATAATGCATCTGGTAAAAACCTTCAACTGGTAAAAAATGGAATTGGAAGTTGTATTAATAATAATAAGGCATCATTCAGGTTGGAGGTTGGCCATGCTCTCTCAGGAAATCAACAGCTTGAGGAAAGGAGATCTGTCCCTCCCCAAAGATTATTCTTTCTCATTTCAGCCATTCTGTAATGGCAGTTATTCCAAACATTGATTCAATTCATTCATGATGTTGAGACAATAAGGTTAGTTCATCATGTGTACAGTATTGATGTTATGGCAAAAAATTGATCAAAGGACCCAAGTTTTCAAACTGTTACCTTTGTCACTGACAGCATACCTCGAAAAATTATATTTGCACATTAATACACCAGTCTTGCTTCCTCATAGAGTCAGAGAGTCATATAATCTTACAACCCAAAACAGAATCTACCGCTCAATCATTCTGCAATGACCATCACTATTTCTATTTACACTAATCCTATACTAATCCCTTTGTTGTTGTGGTCATATTCCCCTCAATTTCCTTCAGATTTTGCCACCCACCCACACAATTTACTGCAGCCAATTAATCTGAACATCTTTGGATGTGAGAGGATGCCAGAGAACCCAGAGCAAATTTACACAATCACAGGGAGAACGAGCAAACTCCACACAAACAGTGCCCAAGATCAGGATTGAAATTGGGTCACTGGGGCTGTGAACCAGCAACTCTACTAGTTGTGCCGCTCTGCCGATCCTCCCCAATTAAGCGTTGTTCCTGCCCCTCCTGCCAATCCCACCACACCATAGTCTTAGTGTATGCTGGTTGCTGTACATTTCCAATTGAACATATTTGAACAACTTCACCTTTTGGATTTATCACTAATACCTTGAATCTCATGTCCACTGACACCGTTAGTTTGGAGTGAACCCTTAACCTTCATCAAAATTCACCTACAGTAGGAATGATTGAAAAGAATCTCATTTTCTAGGTCTAAAAATTAATCAGAAAGGGATGACTAGTATTATTATGACAGGTAGTTCATATCTAGAACTTTGCTCTTAAAAGGAATGAGAAGGGTGGAATCCGGGATCAGCTATGATGGAATGGCAGAGTAGACTAGATGGGCTGAATGGCCTAATTCTGCTATGGTCTTAGTTCTTAACTCATCAACCCTTTAACAACCCCAGCTTCCTTATCCCTTCACTACTCAGCCTCAATAATAAATGATAATAGGCCAGTCTTGACTATTACAAGATCACTAATTGCAATTGCTGTCTGCAGTTACTCTGATCTTTGCCTACCTGTGGAAATGAAGAGGGACTGTAATATTCCAGACTCTAGCAGCTAGACATTAGATAAGACAAGACCTAATTAATGCACGAAACAAGATCTGGCCCTTAAAGTTCCTTTAAGGCTTCAATGACTGATACCAATTTGCCCTCTGCCAATTGTTTCTGATTATTTCATGATATGAAGGGTGATTGATAAGTTCGTGGCCTAAGGTAGAAGGAGTCAATTTTAGAAAACCTAGCACATTTGTTTTTCAACATAGTCCTCTCCTGCATTTACACACTTAGTCCGGCGGTCGTGGAGCATACAGATCCCTTCTTTGTAGAAGTCGGCGTCTTGGACCTCCAGAAAGTGGTCCACAGCAGGGGTGATTGATAAGTTTGTGGCCTAGGGTAGAAGGAGCACGTGCAGTTCAACTCTTTCAGTGGTTATGCAGAAAGCTTGAAGTTAATAACATCTCCTTCTACCTTATGCCACGAATTTATCAATTACCTGCACTTTTCCATTCTCACTTTTCGAACAATGGACAGCACATTAACTGATGTCCAGTTCTTCACCTTTAGAAAAGTGGCTTAGAAAATGATCATCAGGAGATCATCATTTGTTTTCTTTCTTGTTTCTTTCGAAATCTAGGATTAATTTTACTGGGTTTTTACAAATTATTTACATTTAAGATATAGGAGCAGAATTAGGCCATTTGGCCCATCAAGTCTGCTCTGCCATTTCACACATGGCTGATCCAATTTTCCTCTCAGCGCCAATCTCTTGCCTTCTCCCCATATCCCTTCATGCCTTGACCAATCAAGAAACTATCAACCTCTGCCTTAAATATACATAAAGACTTGGCTTCCACAGCTGTCTATGGCAGAGAATTCCACAGATTCACCATTCTCTGGCTAAAGAAATTCCTCCTCATCTCCATTCTAAAAGGATGCCCCTCTGTTCTGATGCTGTATCCTCTGGTCTTAGAATCTCCCATGTGGGAAACATCCTCTGCACATCCACTCTATCAAGGGCTTTCACCATTTGATAGGCTTCAATGAGGTCACCCCTCATTCTTCTGAATTCTAGTGAATACCAGCCCAGAGTCATCAAATTCTCTTCACATGACAAGCTATTCACTCCTGGAGTCATTTTTGTAAACGTCCTTTGAACCCTCTCCAGTTTCAGCACATCCTATGTAAAGTGAGGGGCCCAAAACTGCTCACATTACCCCAAGTGGGGCCTCACCAGTGTTTTATAAAGTCTCAACATTACATCTTTGCTTTTATATTCTCGTCCTCTTGAAATGAATGCTAACATTGCATTTCCCGTCTTCACCACAAACTCTACCTACAAATTAACCTTTAGGAAATCCTGCACAAGGACTCCCAAGTCTCTTTGTGTCTCATTTTTTCTTGTATTTTCTCTCCATTTAGAAAACAGTCAATCCTTTCATTTCTTCTACCAAAGTGCATGACCATACACTTCCTGACACTGTATTCCATGTGCCATCTCTTTTACCTATTCTCCTAATCTAAGTCCTTCTGTAAGCATCTCTACCTCCTCAAAACTATTGTCCCTCCACCTATCTTCATATTAATTGCAAACTTTGTAACAACGCCATCAATTCCATTCAAATCATTGACATATAATGTAAAAATAATTGGTCCCACACTGACCCCTGTGGAACAACACTAGTCACTGGTAGCCAGCCTGAAAAGGCTCCCTGTATTCCCACTATTTGCCTCCTCCCAATCAGCCACTGCTTTATCCGTGCTAGAATTTTCCTGTAATACCATGGGCAGCTCATCTGTGGTACCTTGTCAAAGGCCTTCTGAAAAGCACAACATCAACCGGATCACAGACTTCAAGAGGACATAATCAGTGTGGTAAAATGATGGGCATATAGTAGATGAAGTTTAATGTAGGAAGTAATTGGGGGCACCATGGTGGTGTAGCGGTTAGCACAGCGCTATTACAGCTCAGGGCTTTGGAGTTCAATTTTGACGTTGTCTGTAGGTAGTCTGTACATTCTCCTCGTGGAATACATGGGTTTTCTCTGGGTGCTCTGGTTTCCTCCTACAATCCAAAGACCTACCGGTTAATAGGTTATCCGGACATTGTACATTTCTTTGTGATTAGGCTATGGTTACCTCGGGGGTTGCTGGCTGGTGCGGCTGGGAGGGCCGGAGGACTTTATTCCGCAATAATAAATAATAAAAAGTACAGCATGGTATGTGTTTTAAGAAGCATGAGAAATATTTTAAGGAAGTTCAAGGACAGAGGTGCTTGTGTATATATTCTTAAGGGTTACAGGGCAGGCTGTAGAAAGTCATAGCTCATTGCAGATTACAGGGCACATTGAGAAAGTAATGAAACAAAAAATCACTTAGGATTTTGGGCTTCATAAATCGAGGTATACAAAACCAAGCAATTTATTACAAATGTATAAACTATGGTTCTGTCACAAATGAAATATTGTGCTCATTTTATTACCACTGTATATTTGGAATGATTTAAGAGCATTGGAGAGACAGCCTGAGATGATGCGTTTAGAAAAGAAAAGAGAATGCAGATGCTGCAATCTGGAATAAAAAAACAAGTGCTGTAAGAATTCCACAGGTTAATTAGTATTTGTGGAGGTGAAAGGTATAAATGGATATTTTAGGTCGAGGCCCTGCATTAAGACCGTGGAGCATGGCTGTGTTGTCGCTCTTGCAGTTAAGGTTCATGGAAGACGTAAAAAAATCGGTGAAAACAATGAAGAATCTCACTATTGGTGGGAAAAATTCAGAAGGAACAAACTAATGAACAAAAGAACAAAACACCACATTAGGATTAACATACTATGTTGTTAGCTTCTGGGTGCATTTACCTTCCATGAAGGAAAACGTAGTCATGGGTTTTGAAAGGAGAAAATAATGCATAGATAAATGAAAGGACGGGTAAGTAGAATTTACAGAGAGCTAGTTTGCACTCAAAGGGCCAAATGGCCCCATCCCATTTGTTGCCATTATCTAACCAATCTTCTTAGGCATCCATTAGTCTCATGAGACCATGGATTTGTGCCTTGGAAGGTTTCCAGGGCACAGGCCTGGGCAAGGTTGTATGGAAGACCAGCAGTCGCCCGTGCTGCAAGTCTCCCCTCTCCACGCCACTGATGTTGTCCAAGGGAAGGGCATTAGGACCCATACAGCTTGGCACCAGTGTCGTCGCAGAGCAATGGGTGTTTAAGTGCCTTGCTCAAGGATACAGGCTGCCAAGGCTCGAACTAGCGACCTTCACATCACTGGACGAACGCCTTAACCACTTGGCCATGCGTCTAACCAATACCACAGAATTTAACGTGATCTGCTCAAATACAATACTGAAACTACTTGTAAAAGAAGCCTTTCCCTAGCCAGCTGCACTCGTACCAATATTAAAATGTTCTCTCGTATACATTTTAATGACGTACCCTTTGCTTCTAATACTCTGTTTTAAATTAATGTCAGACTGTTTCACAAATTGTTATTGCGTGTTCTTTTTACCAATTGACACTTTTGTTGAACCATCGGTACGAACAACTTCAGGCCATTAATAAGCATTCTGAGATGTGCTTTTCAAACTCGATCGTCAATGGCGCCGTAGGACGGTGACCATGCTAATCTGCAGATACTGTACCAGAAGATGAGTTAATCACTCCGTCAGTTAGTAAGATGATGTTGATTCATCTCTTTACAAAACAGGTTAACATCCATTCTTCACGCCCCTTCCAAAACACTAAAAAATATTCTTAGAGATATCTGTCAGGTTTACCTCTAAAACCAGCGCTCTCTGTAAAATAGCGATTCCCTTGAAATGACAGGCTTTCAGTATATATACTTCAACAACTTCGATTGATTTACCACACGCCCTCTCCTACTTAGAGGCTCTGCGTGATACTTCCAGGACCTAATCCCCAAGGAAGAGTGGAGTGGCCAGCGCTGGGCAGAGGCGGGGTCTGCTTGGAGCCGTCGTACTGGGCGGCGGTTGAGAAGGCTGAGGAGAGCTGCCAAGATGAGCGGAGGCGCGCGAATTTGCAGCGGCTACTCCAACGTGAGGGAGGAGCTGGTAGCAAGTTTCAAGTGTCCGAGGACGACAGACGGCAGGGACGAGGCTTACTGCTGCGGCTTTTCCGATTTCAAGTACTGCTGCAATGAGGCTGGCAACTATTTCCCCTACCCGCACGGCTACATGTGGTCGCTGAGGTAAGTCGGGTGATTTCCTGAAGGGGCAGAGTACAGCAGAGATATGGAGAGGAAATTGGAGCCCACATGGCAAGAAGACCCAAGAGCCTGCAGACGCTGGAATCTGGAGCAACACACCAGATTTTGGAGGAACTGCTCTGCGGGGACTGGCCGGATCAACGTGGGCAGTTAACGTTTCCTACGGACATCCCTTAATCTGTTCTGGGCACCATGTGTGTTGCTTAGGACAAGGATGAGGCAAGTAAGGTGAATATGGGAAAATGAAACCGAGCAATCTCACTTCAAAGTAGCAGACTGTTTGTATCCCAATCCTGATGTTTTCTGATTTACTGTAATTTATGTTAAGTGGGGCACCTTGGGGTGGGGTGAGGTGGGGGGCTGGAATTTTAAACTGGCCACTGTAAATTGCCCTGGTGTCACCGAGGTTACAATCTAGAAAGAGTTCATGTGAGAGTGGGAGATTTTGGTTTCAGGGAATAAGAGGAATGGGGTAGTTCTGTAAGCCGATATTGACTGGACGATAAACTGGTGAAGGAACCCAGTGGCCAGGCCACATTTGCGGAGGGAAATGGACAGTGGACATGTCGGGTCGAAACCCTTCTGAGCAATGCTGCACAAACCGCTGAGTTCCTCCAGCAGTTTGTTTTATTTTTGTTGCTCCAGATTTGAGTATTTGCAGTCTCTTGTGTCTCTATTGACTCTTGAGTCTCCAATGAAATCGAATAATCTGGTGGTACTAGTTCGCAGGCAATAAATCATTTCGAATTACACAGTCTGTTGACACCCAGGTACTGTAAATGCAGCAGACAGGTTTCAGATCCCACAGCAATGAAACGAAAGAAATGTTGATGTACTTTGTAATTTAGGACTGAGTGCGGCATGGAGAAGCGAACTCCCTCCTGGGCAGTGTCGCACTCCGTCAGTTTTGCACCGTGGCTTTGATGGTGCGCTGGAATACACAGTGAGTCCTGAAGCCTCTTTTCTGTATCACAAGCCGAACCAGGGTAACATTTGTTGGGCTCAGGGCGGTAATTACACTGTATCATGTGTCCTAGAAGGAACAGCATAAGATTAAAAATTGGCGAGTTAGAGCAGTGACTGTGGGAAGAGAGGTTGGTTCATTGCTACACGGGAAGAAACCTGTTGCACGATTGCATTGCCGTTGCAAATTAAGTGATTTTTCTTTGTGAAATCGTCAACTATGTTAATACAGTATTAGATTGTCTCCTCCACCAATTTCCAAGTATGGATAATATATTTTGTGCTTTATTAATAAACAAAAATACAAGGTACTTCATGTGTTTGGTTTTTAAAAAAAACTGAGTTTGGGTCAAATTCAAATTCACTGTTAGAGTCGTTTATCTGTGAGTGATGTGACTGAGCTTTTTAACTTATGTGCTATGTTTCCTTATGAAGTAGAAGGAAGCTATTCAGCCGATGCAGTGTAACCTGGTTTTTGGAGCAAATCTACTGCTCCACTATTTTCCCTGTAATCTATTCTGTCACATTCTTGTCAACTCTCCCTTAGATTCTAAAATCTGCGCACGTCATGGGCAACTAACCTATCCAGCCCCACGTGATTGGGGAGGGGGAGGAAACTGAACCACCCAGCGGAAACCTACAGTAGCTGTTCACAGGGAGAACATGCAAATTCCACACAGAGGTCAAGATTGAACCGGTTTTCATAATTATTATATGAAAAACCCTTCCGTTGTCTGGGTGGGAAGGGACTATAGAGTATACTCTATGCACAAGTTATTTATGGCATCTTCTCAAGGAAGATAGGTCAGAGTTATCTTTCCTTGAATTCTATTGTGATTTGCCTGATTCACCGAAGGTATTACATGATTCTCTGTTTCAGGGCAGTCCACAAGAAGAAAATAGCTGGTTTCCTCTTGTATCTACAGCTCTTATCTAGTGGCATGAGTGCACAATGTGCAGTGTCCAATGTGCGGTACCTGCATTAATAGCTTTTTTTAAGTCATTTATCTGGAATTTCTTTCTCTAACATTCAGTGCAAAATAGCTTTTGTATTCGCCCATTGTCATTATTCTACTTTTTCCTATCCATTGTAAATTCAGCAAAACAAAAGCTGTGATACTTCTAAAACCTCAAATCAATATGAATTTCTTCCATGTAAGATATTTGAAGGTAGATGAATGTGTTCTTTATGGCACAAATATTTTAATTCCCAGATTTTTCAAATTATTTCATTGCTCAAACTCACTTTTAGATTTGAACTTGCGGTCGATGGATTATCAGCCCAGGTTTCTGGATTACTATCAGTGTTCCCTCATCTTATTTACAGCAGCTCGGACCAACCATTACTCAGAGCAGGAAATTTTTACACAGCCTGTAAACTGCGTTGTATCTTACATGGTTTTCTGTAATATGCATAGTTCTTACTGCACCACCTCCCTGGTATCCTTACATATTTGGCCATGAATTTCTTGCACAGAATGCATAGAAGCATTATTTTTAATTGTTAAGATATTGAAATCAATTACCACTTTGTCCATATCAAAATTAGACTTCTTTCATGCATCTTGCTCACGCTGTCATGTTCTTTTGGAGTTTCAGTTAACCTGCAAAATTCTTCTGGTGACATGCAAAATTTGGTAATTCCATCTATATGAATTCTTGGTTAAAATATCATTGTAAGTAATCTAGCTCCCTTCTTCCCATTTTCTTCCACAACGGAACTTATCCTCAATTTTCACTTCTGCGCAATTGGTGCATACATCATCAGTATCATGCTATGTAAATTATCACCAATTTTTATTTTTTGTTTTTGATGGGAAGACAGTAGTGCAGTATCTATAAGTTGCAAAATCCATTCTGTCTTTACAAGCATTGTTCTTAAAAGCACTTAACTCTTCTGTTTTTCTTACTGACAATCTTAGGATGCTAATAATAATGATTATTATTTGAAAAATGTAACAAGATAAGTCAAAAATTTATAATTTTATTAAAATAACTACAGTCATACAAACTATTTGAATTTTTATGTTGTTCTAACTTTTTATTAATTTAAAAATTATTAGGTTATAATTTTTTTGGAAAGATTTCTGACCAAAATAGGCAGAAAGAGATTGTTTCACATCAAACAAACATAATCCACAACTCACCACACAGGCAAATAATGTCACGCAGTCAAAACAGCTGAAGGTACAATAGCAAAAGTAAAATGTTTTGAATAGATGGCATCAATGTTCAGTGGGCTGGTGGTTTATTAATGATGAGCTTCTGTTCTGTGTTTATTATTACAGTTCATTACAACTTGAAACACTGACTGTTTACATTGAAGCTCTACAATGTTTCAACATAAAAGTTGTGGTTTTATTATTGTGGTTATTACTTAGAAATATTGTGAATATTGTGGATTATATTCATTAACACATTATTAATTACAGGGTATTTCACAATTATATTAATATAGATTTCAAAATGTTATTAACATTACATAAAAGAAATTGGCAACAAAGGCTATGTGCACAGGGGCATTTCAGTTACTGTGCAGCTGTGCATCCGTGCAGTTTAGAGGGAACAGTGACTTCTACTACAGTTAAGTAACCACTGCATTACTATTGAGATGAGACTTTGACCTCATATTGTCTCCATGGCTTAACTTACTCTCAGTTCTGACTGTCCAGTTTTGTTCCAGAAACCCTCGTCCACACCTTAATCATTGCTGGACTCAATTGCTCAAATCTTCTCCTGTCTAATCTCCCAGTCTCCAAGGTATTCATTCAAATTTTACTCTTGCCTGCACCAGATTTTGCTTTCCCACACATCACTACAGCAAAAATATATTAGATCTTTACTGCTGCAGATCAGAATTAAAATTCTTCTTTATGACTTTTAATGCCTGCTAACTTTTAACACAGAATGTAATAAAAATATAAACCTAGCAATTAAATAGAAATGTTTACAATTGCAATACTTGTATGAAGATAAGTATACTTCTAATTTACTGCCAAGAAATCAAATTCATGAATATATTAATAAAGTAGGATTTACAGGAAGAACATGTAAAATGAGATGACATGTTTTCAGACCACTAACTTTTCATTACAGAAGGCTTAGTGTTAACGCATATTTATAGATATCTGATTTATATATGAATAAAGAATGGAGGAGCAAAGTTAACATTATTTACATTGTATAATAAACTAAGTTGTATTTCTGTTTTAAATTACTAAGTTCATTTCAGTTATCTAAGCTAAACTTTTCATTAATGTCACAAACCTTTATCTTTCCCTTAGACTTAATGTGGATTTCAACAAATATATTCCAAGAGTGTTCATCGTCATCATCATTATGTGCCATGTCATATGATGCAGGTCTCATGGTCTTCCACCTGCCTTTCCATCTGTTGTTCTTATTCCTTTCTCCACCCATGACCATGATTATTCTTGGGAAATTTTTCTACAGAAGTCGCTTGCCATTGCCTTCTTCTGGTCAGTGTCTTTACAAGGCCATTATCAATACTCTTCAGAGATTGCCTGCCTGGCATCAGCTAGTACATGATATGCACCAGCTGCCCATAACATCCACCATTTGCTCCAATGTCTTCACGTGACCCATAAGACCATAAGACATCGGAGTAGAGTTAGGCCATTAGGCCCATTGAGTCTGCTCCACCATTTAATCATGGTTAATCTTTTTTTCCCCCTCCTATAAGACCATAAGACATAAGAGTAGAAATAGGCCATTTGGCCCATTGAGTCAGACCCTGATCGGCAGACTAAACAGGCGCTACACCTTACCCAACGGTGATCTGCAGGCTAGTGAAGGGAAGGAGCACCTTTGATAGAAAAATATCTCCACCCATCTGAAAGTGCTAGTATACTGTATACTATTGATTAGATTGCCTCATTACCATTTAATTTAAATTGGCCTTAAAGAATTACAGCCAATTTGTGAGGCAGGGTATTTGAGTGCAATTGATATCCAGATATTACAAGTGATCATTAAATTAAACCATGTCCAAATCAAACCAAATTAAGAGCGTATCTTTTTTTCTTCTTTTATTCAGTATAGGTGCAATGGTGGGATTAGGAGTTGCTGCCCTTCTTCTACTGATATTTATCTTCAGTGTTTTTGTGATGTGCGGCTTATATCTCTACAATAAACCTCAACGATTAGATTCAGGCCTCAAGCTTCAAAACCTTGCAACATCTCCAAAGCAAAAGGGTAAGTCTGATTCATAAGTAATAAATTACTACAAATGTACCAGCTATGATCGCTCCTCTGGTCCGAAAATAACCATACTTAAGAGTACACTTTTTTTTGCTTCGACTTAATGTAATTGCTATACTTTCCTAACTTCTCAATTTTCTGTGAATCACCTTGAAGCAAAGTGCACATTGTTTTGATAAATTTTGACTGAAGGCACACTGGGGGGCTAGTCTACTGACACAATTTGGGTAGAAGTGAGGAATAAAAAAGTGATGGCCTAACTAACAGGACTGACTGTATTATAGATCTCCAAGTACAGTAGTCGGGATTTAAAGGAGGAAATTTGTAGAACGATGGTAGATAGTTGCATGAAATATAAAGCTGTGACAATGGATGATTTTAACTTTCCAAATATTGACTGGGACTCCCATACTGTAAAAGGACTGGATAGTACAGAGTTTGTCAAATGTGTTCCCAAAAGTTTCCTTAATCAATATGTAGAGGCCCCTATTGGAGAGATACTGGATTCTAGAAAATGAGACAGGGCAGGTGACAGACAAGAGTGTAGAGGAACACTTTGGACATAGTGATAATAATTCAGAATCAGAATCAGAATCAGGTTTATTATCACCGGCATGTGATGTGAAATTTGTTAACTTAGCAGCAGCAGATCGATGCAATACATAATATAGAAGGAAAAACACAAAATAAAATCATAATAATAATAAATAAGTATATCAATTACAGTATACGTATATTGAATAGATTAAAAATTGTGCAAAAAACAGAAATAATATATATTTAAAAAGTGAGGTAGTGTTCACAGGTTCAATGTCCATTTAGGAATCAGATGACAGAGGGGAAGAAGCTGTTCCTGAATTGCTGAGTGTGTGCCTTCAGGCTTCTGTACCTCCTACCTGATGGTAACAGTGAGAAAAGGGCATGCCCTGGGTGCTGGAGGTCCTTACTAATGGACGCTGCTTTTCTCAGACACCACTCCTTGAAGATGTTCTGGGTACTTTGTAGGCTAGTACCCAAGATGGAGCTAACTAAATTTACAACCCTTTGCAGCTTCTTTCGGTCCTGTGCAGTAGTCCCCCACCTCCAATACCAGACAGTGATGCAGCCTGTCAGAATGCTCTCCATGGTACATCTATAGAAGTTTTTGAGTGTATTTGTTGACATACCAAATTCTTCAAACTCCTAATGAAGTATAGCCTCTGTCTTGCCTTCTTTATAACTGCATCAATATGTTAGCACCAGGTTAGATCCTCAGAGATCTTGACAACCAGGAACTTGAAACTGCTCACTCTCTCCACTTCTGATCCCCCTATGAGGATTGGTATGTGTTCCTTCATCCATTAATTCCATTAGTTTCAAAATATTATGGAAACGGATAGGACTGGTCCTCAGGTTAAGGTTCTAAACTGAGAAGTGCCATTTCTGATGGCATCAGAAAGGATCTGGCAGTGTGGATTGGGATAAGTTGTTTTCCAGCAAAGAGGTGCTTGGTAAGCAAGATGCCTTCAAAACTGAAATATTAAGAGTGAAGAATCTATATGTTACAGTTATAATAAAAGGTAAGACTAAAGGTTTAGGGAACCTTGGTTATCAAGGGATATTGAGGCCTTGGTAAAGAAAAGGAAACAGGTTTACGCAGTTTGAATTAAATAAGGCATTTCAAGAGTATAAGAAGTGCAAGAGAACACTGAAAAGAGAAATCAGGAGAGCTAAGAGGGGACATGAGGTTGCTCTGGCAGACAAGGTGGAGAATCCTGCTGTTACATGAACAGTCACCAGAGCTTCTTTTCAAAGCAGCTCCTTTATTCGACAAAACAAGGTACAGCTGGCATCATAAGGAGACACTTTTAGTGGAAATGCCTGCTGGCCCAGCCTGGGGCTCCATATTTTATGTGTCAAACATCAAAGAACAACTCTATATTTACAATGTGTGGACAGTGCTTTCTTTGAAACTACATACAACCTTCACACCTCCTGATTCACATCCACACCACAAATACCCAAATGAATTTCAATCAGCATTGTCTGGATTCACAGCTTTTAGGAACCCACTGTTCAGAGCAGCACTCCAAGTTAAATGCACTATACATTTTCAGATGTGAAGACTGGTAGCCAAAGCCAATTGCTGAGTATATATGTCCTAAACCCAAAAATCACATCTTCGATAGCTACATTAAGAGCAAAAGGGCAGCAAGAGACAAAAATCGACCTCTTAAAGATCAACATGGTCTCCATTTATGGATGGAGCTGAAAATATGGGGAAATTACTTTTTTGTTTACATCTATATTTACTTAGGAGACAGACACAGTCTATAGAACTGATGAGGTCATGGATTATGGAAGTGGAGATGCTTGCTGTCTTGTGGTGAATTAAGGTGGATAGGTCCACAGGACATGATGAGGTGACCCCCTCAGACCATGTGGGAGATAAGTGCAGAAAAGCAGGGGCCTTGGCAGAAACATATAAAATGTCCTTAACCATGGATAGTTACGAGAGGACTGGAAGATAATTAGTGGTTTTCTGTTGTTTAAGAACGTCTCTAAGAATAAGCCAGGAAATTACGGGTTAGTGATCCTGTCAAATCAATTGTGAGTAAGTTATTGGAAAGTATTCTAAGGGGCAGGTTATATAAGTATGACGACTCAGGATGAAGTAGTCCATTGGATCCAATGTTGGCTTAGTGGGAGAAGCCAGATAGCGGTAGTAAATAGTTATCTTTCTGATTGGAGGCTTGTGACTAGTGGTGTGCTGCAGGGGTCGTGCTGGATCCATTGTTGCCATACATATCAATGATCTAGTAACTGGATTAGCAGATTTGCTGATGACACAAAGATTGGGAGGGCATAGTATGAGGAAGGCTATCAAATGTGTGGCCTGAACAGGCAGGCATCTCCCAGTCTTTATCCAGCTAATCAGACTCAGAACTTGCATGTTGACATTTCTGAGGTTAGCTTTCCTGCATGAAGATTCCCAAGTCTGTCTGCACCTCTGATTTCTGAGTTTGCTCTTAGTTTAGAAAATAGTCTACGCCTTTACTTCTTCCATCAAAGTGTATGATCATGCACTTCCCTCCACGCTATTCCACCTGCCACTTCTCTGCCCATTCTCCTAGTCTGTTGCAATGAACAAGGTGAACCCAAGCGCAGGACACAGGCACGGAGGTTGCGTTAGAATGTAGATGCAGGCATGAGCATTGAATGGCAAACAGGAGAGAGTGCTGGAAGGCAGGAGACAGGCAGAACTGATCTTGACATGGAGAGTAGAAAGGGAAACGGCAGGCAGAACTTTTCTTAGCACGGAGAGACGGAGTTACACAGGTAAACCTCGGTGCTGAGGTAAAACTTAACAGCTTTATCTTGACACGGATAGACTGAGTTTCACAGGCAAACCTTGGAACTGGAGTAGAACTTAGAAAACTTATCTTGACACTAAGAGACTGAGTTTCACAGGTAAATCTCGGTACCAAAGCAAAACTTAGAAAACACTGTCCTAAGTGGCCGGGAAACGTTAATTACCACACAGGCAAAACCAATGATCTGGCAACTAGTGGTTGCAAAGCTGGAGTTCTTATGCTGCAGGTCTTGATGAAAACCAGGTGTGTCGCCATCAAAGGAAATTAGGAGAAAATGGGGAATTAATGGTCGGAAGCATGGCACAATTAAAGGGAATTAGGAGAAAATGGGGAATTAACGGTTGGGACTGTGACATAGTCTGTCTAAGTCCTTCTGAGGACTCCCTGTTTCCTCAACACTACCTGCCCCTCCACCTATCTTTGTATCATCTGCAAACTTGGGCACAAAGACATCAATTTTGTCATCCAAATCATTGACATACAACATGAAAAGGGATGGTCCCAACACAATCCCTGCAGAACACCACTAGACACTGGCAGCCATCCAGTAAAAGCCCCCTTTATTCCCACTATTTACTTCCTGCCAATCAGCCAATTTTCTATCCATGCTATTATCTTTCTGGTAATGCCAAGGGTTCTTAACTTGTTTTTGCAGTCTCATGTGCAGCATCTTGTCAAAAACCCTCTGAAAATCCAAGTAAACAACATTCATTGACTCTCCTTTGTCCACCCTGTTTGTTATTTCCTCAAAGAATTCCAACTGATTTGTCAGGCAAGATTTCCTCTTAAGGAAACTATGCTGACTTCAGCCTATTTTATTATGTGCTCCAAGTTTCCAAAATCTCATCCTTAATAATGGGTTCCAGCAATTTCCCAGCCACTGAATGCAGGCTAACTAGTCTATAATTTCCTTTCTTTGGCCTCTTTCCCTTCTTAAGCAGTGGAGTGACAGTTGCAATTTTCCATTCCTCCGGAACCATTCCCGAATCTAGTGATTAGTGAATGATTACTACTAATACCTCCACAATTCCTTCTGCGACATCTTTTAGACCTTTCAGCTTTCAAGGCATCTTTTCCTCAGTAGTAACAACTGTACTTATTTCCGACTCCTGACACTATTGAATTTCTAGCGTACTGTAAAGGCTGATGCAAAATACGTATTAAATTCATCCTCCATTTCTTTGTCCCCAATTATTATCTCTCCAGTGTCATTTTCTAGTGGTTCGATGTCCACTCTCACCTCTCTTTTACTCTTTACATATTTGAAAATACTTCTGATATCCTCATTTATATTATTGGCTAATTTACCTTTATATTTAATCTTTTCTCTCCCCATTGCATTCTGATTGCCTTCTGTTGATTTTTAAAAGCTTCCCACTAAGTGTTGCTATTTTGTATACCCTCTTTTTTGTTTTTTTTGCTGTCTTTGATTTCCCTTGTCAGCCACGGTTGCCTCATGCTCCTTTTGGAGTACTTCTAATAAAGTTGTGGAAAATAACAATAGAAAATGCCAGAAGCATGCATTAGGTCAGGCAACTGTTGTGGAGAGAGGGGCAGAGTTAACATTTCAGGAAAATGGCATTTTGTCTGAAATCAGTGCCCTGCCAGCTGCTTCATTTACTGAGCAGCAGCTTGAATATCTGCACAAGATAATCAGAATATCCTTGAGCCTCTTCTCTAGGTGTCCTTCAAGCTGCTACGTATTCCAGGAAAGACTGCTTTGTTAGAAAGCCATCCACACAGGTACCCGTGACGCAGATAATAAATTCCTTGAAATGCTGTGCTCACAACACATGGCTGAGTCACTGGTATCTGCAGATGCAAGAGCTATCCATTGAATATTGAGCCTTTAAAATCATGCCCCCAGGCTTTGGAGCTGGCATTAACCCTCCACTCCATTGTCTGATATATTCTGTTCCAGGGAAGATCTTCAATTCATTGTACTTCGTTTGCAGTGCAATGTGATTTTATTTGCCTCGATCATTGAATCTTTGCAATCATTTTTCTCTGAGTTGGTGTTTGTGAAGAGTTTGTTTGAAGGCATATGGTCATAACTGCTGGCGTGGTTCAGTGTACAGGGCCCATGGCTATGTTACTTCAACATATCTAGGGAGGTTAAAATGTTTCCTCAGGGTGAGAAAGAATGCTTATGACACTTTCACCAGAGTACCATAAGGTTTTCACAGTATAGTTGCTTGATAGTTAGTGCTGTCAGAAGGGAAACAAACTCTTCATTGATACCTGTGCTATACTATCCTGTACACCTTAATGGCCTGTCTTTCCAGAAGCAATGAGTCCCACGTTTTAAGTAGAAATAAACAGAGATACCACAATTATTCACATTAACTCAAGCCTGGAATAACTTCAACTAGAGTGCATAAAATACTACATTTCTGTTGGGGATTGTACCTCGTTGAGAAATTAAGTCTCTGTTGTCTATACTATGTACATTAATTATGTTTTCTTGAATGTTATGGATTTTCACTTTTGTTAGATGGAGTTAAAGAGCAATAACTATGTAGCTGAGTTCCAAGGTATTCTCCACAGATAGTCACAAGCTTATGCTGTAACTTATTTCACTACTAAAACATATTTTAACTGTCCATTTATGCCTTTTTGATCAGCTTATGCTTGATATTCATTGCTAGATGTTAGCTCAGTGGGATTGTGGCTTGGCTCAGTACTATGAAAACAGTATTGCTTGGAAATTAATGTAACAATGTTCACCTGAAACATGTATGGTTTAATTCAATAGGATATATGAAACACCCACTCCTGAAATAAATAGTGCTATACACATGCATAGTGCTAATGTTAAAATGTCTTCCTGTTAGCATTACTGTGACGAACTCTGTAGGGCATTTATACCATTATTTTTCCTTTCAGTTCAAAAATAATCTTCAAAATATAATACATTTTCTATTAAAATATAATATAAATCTTTAAATTGTTTTACAATATATTGAACTGTTTAAATTTTTTGTGTCTGTTACCTATTTAAACTCTTCAAATCCTTTATAAAGATTGTAAAAACAATGATTAAAGTTACACCAACTCTGGTGTTGGACAATTACTTTCACATTAACTTTACAAAACTTGCAATCTGGCTGCAGGTTTTCCCATACAGTGCATAATATGAGTCACATTCATTCATGTAGACAGAGCACAGTTGTGCAAAGATGTAAGGCATTTAAAAAAATATTCCTGAAGAAGGGTCTCAGCCCAAAATGTCGATTGTTTATTCATTTCCATAGATGCTGCCTACCTGCTAAGTTCCTCCAGCATTTTATATGTGTTGCTCTGGATTTCCAGCATCTGCAGAATCTTCTGTGTTCTTAAAATTGACCTCCAAAGGCTGATTGGGAGTATACGTATGGAGTGGGAAGATACTTTTGTACATATGACTATACCTCACATCTGAAGATAATGAACGGATAGCTCTGGATGAAGAGAACAATCCACTGGGATCTGCAGCACATGCTACCTGAACACAAGTTGTGGCTTGGGTCACATGTGTGAGGGTGTCTGATGCCGAAAGACCCAAAACACCTGCTGACCTCAGGTTACATCACTGATGATGTCTTCAGAGCATCATGAGATGTATTCTTCAAAAAAAAACACTGATTTTACATTATAAAACAAATAAAAATGGGAACTTATTTTGATGCATGGATTCAAAATAGCGTATACTGAATAATCTGCATCTGTTTCACATTCTTGTACAAAAAATATTCACTGTAAACCTCACCTTTTTTTTGTGAAGGGAAAAAGAAAAACGAACAAAGAAGTTTGGAAACAACACTGCAACCTTCACCATCAGCAACCCCGCCACCCATCAACAACAGAATTGGTGAAGAGGAACTGTTAGCTACAGCAGTAGAGACTGAAATTGCAGCAATCAAACTCTCCTAAGTTTGTTAAGTAAATTACGCAAGTTCTATTTTAAAATTAAATGTTAACAGCACTTCATTAAGAGAAATAAATATATAGATCAGCATAATCTAAATTCTCTATACAAGAAAGATTGCTGTGACAAGTACATGAAATCTATGTAGTAGTAATAAAATTATATAATCTCTTAATGATGTTTCTTTAATGTTCTGTGACAGGCTTAAAAATAAAAAGATTGAAGAGAATAATATAAATCAGCACCCATGGAGTAAAAGAATACTTAATTCAGAGTGATGGATATGTCACTGGTCAAGATCATTTATTTTTATAAGATTTTGTTTTGAATTCTCTAACATATTCCTCTAATTGAATTAGGAAATTCCTCAATAGTGATATGCACTACACCAAACTGAAAAATATTTATCAACTTATTTTTTGATTTGTATAAACTTCAGCCACAACTGTGAAAAATTCTTAATATAAGGATGAAAAACTAAAAGGAGAAATAATAAAAGCTGCCCTACAAATGGTACATTACATATCAGTATAACGCTCTATTCCTTCTCCCTCATTTGCTCATTCTATCTCCTCTTAAATTTATAACTTTTCCTGTAGTAACATGTTCTGTATTCCCAATTTGGTTAAAGGGTTCTTCTGATTTACCTATTGGGTTTCAAGATGATTATCTTAAATATATTGTATGACTCTACTTGAGTTATTCCTCATAAGTGAAACATTCTCATGTATCCACTTTCAAACCTTTCGTAATGTAAAAGACCTCTCTTTGCTCATCTCTTAGCTGCCTTTCTTCAAAAGCACAAAGATCCTGTGTATTCATTTTTTAACTACAACAATTGTTCATCCCAGTTTGGCAAAAGAATAAATCAAGGAAGGTAGTGCACCCGTGGCTGACAAGAGAAATTAGGGATAGTATCAATTCCAAAGAAGAAGCATACAAATTAGCCAGAGAAAGTGGCTCACCTGAGGACTGGGAGAAATTCAGAGTTCAGCAGAGGAGGACAGAGGGCTTAATTAGGAAGGGGAAAAAAGATTATGAGAGAAAACTGGCAGGGAACATAAAAACAGACTGTAAAAGCTTTTATAGATATGTAAAAAGGAAAAGACTGGTAAAGACAAATGTAGGTCCTCTGCAGACAGAAACAGGTGAATTGATTATGGGGAGCAAGGACATGGCAGACCAATTGAATAATTACTTCGGTTCTGTCTTCACTAAGGAGGACATAAATAATCTTCCAGAAATAGTAGGGGACAGAGGGTCCAGTGAGATGGAGGAACTGAGCGAAATACATGTTAGTAGGGAAGTGGTGTTAGGTAAATTGAAGGCAGATAAATCCCCAGGGCCAGATGATCTGCATCGTAGAGTGCTTAAGGAAGTAGCCCAAGAAATAGTGGATGCATTAGTGATAATTTTTCAAAACTCGTTAGATTCTGGACTAGCTCCTGAGGATTGGAGGGTGGCTAATGTAACTCCACTTTTTAAAAAAGGAGGGAGAGAGAAACCGGGGAATTATAGACCGGTTAGCCTAATGTCGGTGGTGGGGAAACTGCTGGAGTCAGTTATCAAGGATGTGATAACAGCACATTTGGAAAGCGGTGAAATGATCGGACAAAGTCAGCATGGATTTGTGAAAGGAAAATCATGTCTGACGAATCTCATAGAATTTTTTGAGGATGTAACTAGTAGAGTGGATAGGGGAGAACCAGTGGATGTGGTATATTTGGATTTTCAAAAGGCTTTTGACAAGGTCCCACACAGGAGATTAGTGTGCAAACTTAAAGCACACGGTGTTGGGGGTAAGGTATTGGTGTGGGTGGAGAATTGGTTAGCAGACAGGAAGCAAAGAGTGGGAATAAACGGGACCTTTTCAGAATGGCAGGCGGTGACTAGTGGGGTACCGCAAGGCTCAGTGCTGGGACCCCAGTTGTTTACAATATATATTAATGACTTGGATGAGGGAATTAAATGCAGCATCTCCAAGTTTGCGGATGACACGAAGCTGGGTGGCAGTGTTAGCTGTGAGGAGGATGCTAAGAGGATGCAGGGTGACTTGGATAGGTTGGGTGAGTGGGCAAATTCATGGCAGATGCAATTTAATGTGGATAAATGTGAAGTTGTCCACTTTGGTGGCAAAAATAGGAAAACAGATTATTATCTGAATGGTGGCCGATTAGGAAAAGGGGAGGTGCAACGAGACCTGGGTGTCATTATACACCAGTCATTGAAAGTGGGCATGCAGGTACAGCAGGCGGTGAAAAAGGCAAATGGTATGCTGGCATTCATAGCGAGAGGATTCGAGTACAGGAGCAGGGAGGTACTACTGCAGTTGTACAAGGCCTTGGTGAGACCACACCTGGAGTATTGTGTGCAGTTTTGGTCCCCTAATCTGAGGAAAGACATCCTTGCCATAGAGGGAGTACAAAGAAGGCTCACCAGATTGATTCCTGGGATGGCAGGACTTTCATATGAGGCAAGACTGGATGAACTGGGCTTGTACTCGTTGGAATTTAGAAGATTGAGGGGGGATCTGATTGAAACGTATAAGATCCTAAAGGGATTGGACAGGCTAGATGCAGGAAGATTGTTCCCGATGTTGGGGAAGTCCAGAACGAGGGGCCACAGTTTGAGTATAGAGGGGAAGCCTTTTAGGACCGAGATTAGGAAAAACTTCTTCACACAGAGACTGGTGAATCTGTGGAATTCTCTGCCACAGGAAACAGTTGAGGCCGGTTCATTGGCTATATTTAAGAGGGAGTTAGATATGGCCCTTGTGGCTACGGGGGTCAGGGGGTATGGAGGGAAGGCTGGGGCGGGGTTCTGAGTTGGATGATCAGCCATGATCATAATAAATGGCGGTGCAGGCTCGAAGGGCCAAATGGCCTACTCCTGCACCTATTTTCTATGTTTCTCCAAAACATACTTCATTCACAATACAGTTTTTCCAGTGAATATTTCCAGTATCAGTGCAAAATTTGAGGTGCAAGTGATTCCGCAGATGCTGGAAATCCAGAGCAACACATTCAAAAGTGCTGGAGGAGCTCAGCAGGTCAGGTAGCACTTACGGAAGCAATTGAACAGTTGACCTTTTTGGGCCATGACCATTCACCAGCTGACTATTAATTTCCCTCCATAGATGCTGGCTGATCAGAATTACTCCAGCACTTTGTGTGTATTGCACAGTGAGAAATTTGAGAGGCCTTTACAGAGGGCACAGTTCCTCAGTGTTCATTTGTGGCAGGAGCTTAGACTCTGTCAACATCCCCCCAAGAATCCTTTGTGCTTGCTGTACCGAGCATCAGTGCCCCCCTCAGCAAGCTTCTCTGCACAATAGAATGAACCAATCAGAAGAATTTATTTACAGTCAGTTTGCACTGGATGACCAATAAATTTCAGACAGACTGTAATTTGTCTTTCAGCAAGTTAATGATCTTGTTGATGCTTATCTCATTCCTGTGCATTCCTGGGACAATCATAGAGTCAGTTCTGTGTGATGTAGCTGCTTGGGCAAACATTGATAAAGACCTTTTCTATTTCAGCAGTAAACAAGGATGGAGACAATCATTTCATCCACCTGGATAGGACTTGCACTGTATCTGACATGATGACTTCCAGCAACGTTGCACTGCTCAGTGATACCATCAACTCAGTGTGGGACGAGAGGACAAACACATGCATAATAGACATGCTTTCCAAAATAGGCTTTGGGGAGGGAATCTGGAATTGAGTACATCTGATCTACACTTCAACTGATAAGTCCAAATTAAGGGGTAGGAAATTAAGTTTCCTCATCAAACCTGTGTGAAGCAAGGCTGCCTTCTCCCTTCTGACTTGTTTGTGTGTTGTATAGAGTAATTTACTAAATCCGTCAGAAGGTCTAATGACCTTCTCTACATCGTGATCTTCACCAATGATTGTATGAATGTTCCATTTCACAATTCCTGAGCAAATGAAGCTGCCCATGATGGTGTGTAGCTTACCTCAGCAACCTTTGGACAGGGGTTGTTAATTAACAAGTAACATTCTCACCCTAGGAGTGCAGGCCATGATACTTACAACAAGAAAACACCCAACCATCTATCCTTGCCTTACTGTTGCTGTTCATCAACAACTCAATGGTCATACTGTGGCCACAAGAGCAAGTCAGAGGCTAGGTCTAGCAAGTAACTCTCTTTCTGAGACCTTAAAGTCTTTCCAGCATTTATAAGGCACAATCATGATGAAAGCTTCACCACTTGCCCCAATTACTATACCAGCTGCAACATTCAACAAACCCGATAGCATGCAGGACAAACCAGTTTGCTTAATCAGTACTTTGTCTACTACCCTAAATATTCTTTCCTTCTGCCAAAGTGGGTAAAATAATTGAAGTGTCACCATGTTCAAAATGTTCTGCAGAAACTAACATTCTATTTTCTGAAAGATCCTTCCAAGTCCACAATGGGAATGGAGGTAATATTGGAAGTTTGAGAAATCGAGGTCACCCAAACGGAATATCAGGTGTTGTTCCTCCAACCTATGAGGGGTGATTGATAAGTTTGTAGCCTAAGGTAGAAGGGGTCAATTTTAGAAAACTTAGTACATTTATTTTTCAACATAGTCCCCTCCTACATGTACACACTTAGTCCAGCGGTCGTGAAGCATACGGATCTTGAACCTCCAGAAAGAGTCCACAACAGGGGTGATTGATAAGTTTGTGGCCTAAGGTAGAAGGAGATGAGTTATTAACTTAAAACTTTCTGCATTATCACTCAAAAAGTTGAACTGCAGGTGCGTGTAATGAGAGCATCTTGGACCTCCAGGTGATCCACAGCAGGGGTGATTGATAAGTTTGTGGCCAGACGTAGAAGGAGACGAGTTATACAGCTCTTGTTACATGCATGTGCAGTTCAACTCTGAGTGAAAATGCAGATTGAAGTGGAGGCAAAATGGATGAAATCGACGAGTTCAGCACATGTGCAGGAAGCAACGTCAAAGCAGTCATCGACATAGCATAGGAAAAGTGCGGGATGATCACCAGTGTAGGCTTGGAACATAGACTATTCCACGTAGTCGACAAACAGGCAGGCATAGCTGAGACCCATGTGAATGCCCTTTTGTTTGAAGGAAGTGGGAGGACCCATAGGAGAAATTATTGAGAGTGAGGACAAGTTCCGCTCGGGGGAGGAGAGTGGTGGTGGAGTGAAACTGGTTGGGCCTGGTGTCCAGGAAGCTTTGAGACCTTCCTGGTGGGGGATGGAGGTGTATAGGGACTGGACATCCATAGTAAAAATAAGATGATGGGGGCCAGGGAACCTGAAACCCTTGAAAAGAGCAAGAGCGTGTGAGGTGTCAAGGACGTAGGAGAAAGGGACTGAACTGGGGGCATAAAACAGTCGAGGAATGCAGATATGAGTTCAGTGGCACAGGAACAAGCTAGAACAATGGATCTGTCTGAACAAGTTGGTTTGTGGACTTTGGGTAGGTGGTAGAAATGGGAGGTGCGAGGTGTGGGAGCTATGAGGTTGGTGGCAGTGGATGGGAGATCCCCAGAGTCAATGGCCTGGTGTTCTTTAGTGGGGTCCTGTTCGAGGGGTGAGTAAGAGGAGGTGTCTGAGAGTTGGCGCTGGGCCTCAGCAAGGTAGAGGTCAGTCTGCGGGACTACTACAGCATAGCCTTATTTGCGGGTTTGATGGTGAGGTTAGGATTTGTGCGGAGGGAGAGGAGAGTCGAACGTTCAGAAGGAGTGAGGTCGGAATAGGAGAGAGGAGTGTTACAGTCTGGAGGGTTTGTGTCCCATCGGCAGTTGGCAATGAAGAGGTCTGCAGCAGGCAGAAGACCAGGGCAGGGTATCCAGGAAGAGGAGGAGGGATGAAGACGGGAGAAGGGGTTGTCAGTGCGGGCTGGGGAGTCCTTACCAAAGAAATAGGCTCGGAGACAGACAAAGGCTGCGGAAGAAGAGCTCAGCGTCGTGGTGGGCGCGGAACTCACTGAGGTGTGGGCGCAGGGGGACAAAAGTGAGGTCCTGACTCTGGACAGAGCGTTCTGTCTCAGAGAGGGGAATGTCGGAGGGGATGGAGAGAACCCGGCATGGGTGAGAGCTGGGATCGGAGGGGGAAAGGGGTTACTGGTGTCTGAGGAGAAGGGAGGTTTGGGGTGTTCAGGGACTGTGGGGTGGGAGAGGATGGAGTCTCCGACGGCCCAAGAGCTGGCGGTAGGACCTGTGTGAGTGAAGATTGTGGGGTGGTGGTGGGGAAGGGGAGACGGAGGTTCCAGCAGCAGCGTGTGAAGACCCGGCCTGGAGGTCAAGGCCGGAGTCGGAGTTGGAGGTTGCACAATCGGCACTTCGGCAATGTCCAAGCTCGTTGGAACCTGTATTGATGGTGGTGGAGTCCGGGTTTTGAGTCTGCTCTGGAGTGTTAGAGCCGTTGAGATCAGAGTTCGCGATCTCCTGCTAGCATTGGAGTCAACAGGTGCTGTGGTCTGTAGATGCGCAATTTTCCGATCTTTGCAGGGTGTACATAGGTCTGAATCCTGCATGTCTTCATCAAACTTAATTGGAGTAACTTCACCAGACAATCTAGACACCTTGAAATAGGAGCTCATCATTACTCTCTGCCTGATTAATAATTGCTGGTCAGTGATGCCCAAAAACTGAAAATGCATAAATAAATATGATATTCTCAGCCTCTCAAAATTTGATTTTCTGTAATATAGTTTCTGTTATACTGTACTTATATCCTTCCCTAACATTAATATGATATAATATGGCCATAATTGCATAATTCTGTATTTTTATATCGCATATATTGTTCTGCTTCATTCTCCATTACGAAATCTGTTTGCATATTTTTCCTGGTAGTCTTTTTGCATTTAGGGTTAGAAAGGTGTGCTGAATATGTTGTGAGAACTCAAATGCCTTATCTCCTTTACATACCTCGTGCCCAATTCATATCAGGGTAAAGCAGTTCTCAATGAATATTTTACTGCATTTTTACACATTTCCCTAAGTTTTCAATGTATTTCTTCCTCCATCTCTCTTTAACTACTAGATAGCCTTGAAATTGAACTATCAGTGTGATTGATGCTTTATTATTCTGTTGATCCATTTGTTTTGTCAGAATCAGAATTAATATCACTGGTATATGTTTTGCAGCAGTACATTGCAATAATAATAATAATAACTATAAATTACAATAAGTATATATAAAAATGAAAATTAAATACAGTGGCATGCAAAAGTTTGGGCACCCCTGGTCAAAATTTCTGTTACTGTGAATAGCTAAGCGAGTAAAAGATGAACTGATTTCCAAAAGGCATAAAGATAAAGATGACACATTTCTTTAATATTTTGAGCAAGAAAACTTTTTATTTCCATCTTTTACAGATTCAAAATAACAAAAAAGGAAAAGGGCCGGAAACAAAAATTTGGGCATCCTGCATGGCAGTACTTAGTAGCACAGATTGTAAACACTTTTTGTAGCCAGCTAAGAGTCTTTCAATTCTTGTTTGGGGGATTTTCGCCCATTCTTCCTTGCAAAAGGCTTCTAGGGGCGTCTTGAGCCAAAAAGTTCTATTTTAATTTCTTCAGTCCGCAGGACTTGTTTCCAAAATGCATCAGGCTTGTTTAGATGTTCCTTTGAACCTTTTGAATAGAACTTTTTGGCTGCAATGAGCAAAGGTATGTTTGGAGAAAAAAGGGTGCAGAATTTCATGAAAAGAACCCCTCTCCAACTGTTAAGCACGGGGGTGGATCGATCATGCTTTGGGCTTGTGTTGCAGCCAGTGGCACAGGAAACATTTCGCTGGTAGAGGGAAGAATGAATTCAATTAAATACCAGCAAATTCTGGAAGCAAACATCACACCGTCTGTAAAAAAGGCGAAGATGAAAAGAGGATGGCTTCTACGACAGGATAATGAACCTAAGCACACCTCAAAATCCACAATGGACTACCCCAAGAGGCACAAGGTGAAGGTTTTGCCATGGTCCTCACAGTCCCCTGACCTAAACATCATTAAGAATCTGTGGATCGACCTCAAAAGAGCAGTGCATGCAAGACAGCCCAAGAATCTCACAGAACTAGAAGCCTTTTGCAAGGAAGAATGGGTGAAAATCCCCCAAACAAGAATTGAAAGACCCTTAGCTGGCTACAAAAAGCATTTACAAGCTGTGCTACTTGCCAAAGGGGTGTTACTAAGTACTGCCATGCAGGGTCCCCAAACTTTTCCTTTTTTGTTATTTTGAAACTGTAAGAGATGAAAATAAACAAGTTTTCTTGCTTAAAATATTAAAAGAAATGTGTCATCTTTAACTTTCTGCCTTTTGGAAATCAGTTAATCTTTTACTCGTTTAGATATTCACAGTAACAGAAATTTTGACTGGGGTGCCCAAACTTTTGCATGCCACTGTAAGTAGTGCAGAAAGAGGAAAAATACTGAGGTTGTCGAGACATCAGCCATCTTGACTTCAAGAATCCTACCACCAAACATATCCTTACCTCCTTCCCCCTTCCACTTTCCACAGGGATCGCTCCCTCAGTGATTCCCTTGTCCACTTGTCCCTCCCCAATAACCTCTCTCCTGGCATTTATCCCTGCAAGCAGCCAAAGTGCCACACCTGCCCAATCACCTCCATTCAGGGACCCAAACAGTCCTTCCAGGTGAGGCGACACTTCACCTGCAAATCTGCTGCGGTTATCTATAATGTCCAGTGTGCTTCTGATGTGGCCTCTTCTACATTGGTGAGAACTGCTGTATATCAGAAGACCGCTTCGTTGAGCACCTCTGCACCATCCATCAAAAGCAGAACTTCTTGGTGGCCAAACGTTTCAATTCCCATTCCCGTTTCGACATGCCGGTCCATGCCCTCCTGCCCACCCTTAGGGTGGAGGAGCCTCCAGACTGATGGCATGAACATCGATTTCTCCTTCTGGCAATTTTTTCCCTCCCTCTCTCCTCTTCTTGTATGCCCCGCTCTGGCCTCTTACCTCTTCTCACCCGCCTATCACTTCCCCCTGGATCCCCTTGTTATTCCCTTTCTCTTATGGTGAAGAGGGCTTTACAAGTGGTGGATTGGGTTGTATCCACATGTTGTAGGATTTTCAATTCAAGGGCATTGGTGTTTCTATGCTAGGCTGTGATGCAGCCAATCAATATATTCTCCACTACACATCTATAGAAGTTTGTCAAAGTTTTAGACGTCAGGCCAAATTTTTGCAAACTCCTAAAGAATTCAAGGCGCTATCGTGCTTTCTTCAAAAATGCACTTACATCCTCTGAAATTATAACACTAAGGAGTTTAAAGTTGCTGACATCTCTGATCCTCCAATGAGGACTGGCTCATTGACCTCTGGTTTCTTCCTCCTGAAGTCCATAATCAGTTCCTTGGTCTTGTTGACATTGAGTGAGAGGTTGTGGCACCACTCAGCCAGATTTTCAATCCCCCCTGTATGTTGATTTGCCACCACCTTTGATTTCGCCTACAACAGTGCTGTTAGCAAACTTGAAAAGGCATTGGAGCTGTGCATAGCCACACAGTCATAAGTGTAAAGGAGTAGAGCAGGCAGCTGAGCACACACCCTTGTGGTGCACCCATGCAAGGTTGTTGCTGTGACAGCACCTAGACAGTAGGTCTACTTCTTTCCTGTATGCCTCCACATCATCATCTGAAATTTTGCCAAGAATAGTTCTATTGTCAGCAAATTTATAGATGTCATTTGAGCTGTGCCACACAGTCATGGGTGTACAGAGAGTACAGCAGTGTGCTGAGCACTCATCCTTGTGGTGTACCAGTGTTGACTGTCAGCGAGGAGGAGATGTTATTTCCTAACCACACAGACTGTGCTCTCCCAGTGAAGAAGTCAAGGATCCTGCTGCAGAGCGAGATACAGAGGCCCAGGTTTTGGAGCTTGTTGATTAGAAATGAGGGTATGATAGTGTTGTACACTAAGCTGTAGTCAATAAACAGCACCTTGATGTAGGTATTACTATTATTCAGGTGATTTAAGGCCAAGTGGAGAGCCCCTGCCATCCCACCTATACTTTCCTCCAAGCCACACTGGGATAATCAGTACTGGGTAAAAATCACATAATCATTAGCACAAGTGGATCAAATTTTAAAGCTATGTAGAAATTCTATGCAGCAAAATACCCAGAAAAGTCAATTTTAATGCATGTTTTAAGCAGATTGATAAAATTACATAATACAGTACTTAGAAAACGCTCATGTTTTGTTTTGGGTACAGATACAGTAATTTCCATATTAAAACATAACGGACTTCATTTGAAAGAAGCATTATATCCCAGTGTCTGCTAAAATATACCAAAATGACTTTTAATTTTATGTTTGCTGCATAAAAAATCTTTATTGTATTTAACTTCCAGGCTTATCTGATTATGTCATTATGCCAGAATTCTCTATGAACTGATGACTGACACTAATATGCTAGAGACGAGAAAATTTCAATTACAGATATTGCTACCTTTCAAGATTAGCAGTGAGTACCATTACTTCAATCCTATTAAATCCCAGATAATGAGTTTTTAATAAATCACACACCTAAGTACCAAATTTTACATATTTTGAAGGCAAATGGACTATTGAACTTTATTGCAAGAACTGTGGTGTACAGATGTAGGGAACACAAGCTTCAAGAATTCAGATACTAATGAGGTCACACTTCAATACTATAAACTCCATCCAAGAAATTAATCTAATAAACCACTGTCAATGGAGAGCAGTTTCATTTGAAGTATTTCCAGGATAGAGGGCTAACTTACCAAGAAAGATTGAACCTCACTGAAACATACAGGGTTCTGATGGAACTTGACAGAGTGGATTTTATATTTCCCCTGCTGGAGACATCTAGAACTGGAGATCATAAGGATGAAAAGCTTCAGGCACTTACAGGAAATGGATGAACACTGGAGACAGAGAGTGGAAACTGCATTGAAATTGTTCTATATTGGGATAACAGTGGAATTATTCTGAATATGACAATAAAGCAACAATGGGCCAAAGCAATTCTGAAGCAGATATAAAAACCTTCTGACACTATGCTACATTGACCTGAGAAAAATCTTCTGCCTCCCCTCTAAAATACTGGTTCACTTTGCCATGTCTATGAATATCATTTCTTGGGTACAAATAATAATTTACTTAATACAACAGAGCAATTATTATACACCAGTAAAGACCAGATTTACATTAACTAGCTATGCATATTTAAAAAAAATAAATTTGCTTACAACAGATAGAGCAGAATGCTTTGAAACATTATTCCAAAACTATTTTCTAATTGAATATTATTGTGTGGCATTGCTTATAAACTAGGGTAACAAATAATTTACTGGAGTTTACTCCAAATGTTTTAAAATTGATCCTACAGTCAAAAATGTATCATATTACTGGAACTGATCTTTGAGGAAAGACAAATTATTGAGGAAGTTTTGTTCGGCAAGTCAGTCAGAATTAGGCTATTACAAAAAGATGCCTGAGTTAAAATGAATCAGTTGAATTATATACATTTATAGAAATACATATTTTTAAAAATAAGCAGGGAAATGTCAATAAACTGTAAGACTGTTACATAAAGAACAGTTCCATACTACATTTCTACACATAGAGATAAATCCAATAATTATATTGATTGTATTGGAAAACTGTCCAAAAAACATTCTTTATAAATACTGAATTCTTAAAAATATTTGTTTGAGTGCATTGTATACTCTGTGTAATGGATCAAATACTGACTTTGAGGTATCAAACGGTAATCCTTCACTATTAATGGTCATTTGAGTTTTCAATAAGTGATATTGTAAACTGTTCAAACATTTTCCATGTACAATTCAGCAACAAAAGAAAATGACAAACAAAACTTCCATTGGAGTAAGGTGTATATTTCTTATAAATTTGAATAATTTGCAGCAGTCTCTAATTTGCAAAGAAATGTTCACAAAACTGGGAGTCATTCCCCACCACACAGACAAGTATTTAAAAACAAACTGCCTTCTGTTACAGATATGTGACTAGAAAAGTGTATGGAATCAGTCAATCACTATCAGAAGAGGAACTAAAACTTCCTGATGACGATGAAGAAGTGGCTTGGTCCTGTTTCTTCTTAACTTTCTGGTGATGCTTGTGACTTCTATGTTTTCGTTTCTTATTTTTCTTTTTCTTCTTAATAACATGATGTTTCCTGCTCCTTTTTTCACTTCTGTCTTCACTGGATGAACGGGATCTTAAAAATTAACAAGTTTAATTAAACATCAGCCACTCTTCTTCCCCTGCCCCCCAATATCCATAGTAACATGAGATGGAAGGTCTGCTGACTCAGTAGTATTTCCAGTTGTCTTCGTTTTTTATGGTTCCAATCAGAACCATGGAGACTGAAGAGCACAGTCAGACTACCTGAATCACATTAAGAAAGAGGACTTGCATTCAAGTCCCCATTGATCAGCCATCACAAAGGGGAAGGGGATGCCTTAGATTTAGTTTCACTCTTCCTGTATTTAACCTGCTATCACTGGTGTTGGACCTGACTTCCAACAGTATCATGTATTTGCATTACTATTAGGAACGTACAGGGCTATTATGCATATCAGGAACAGGGAGAATTCCATTACATATAGATCTACACTAAAGTATATATTGAGCTCTAAAGTACAAAGGGACATGGATGTAGGAAAGGAGTGAAATGGGCACTGTGTGACTGTCAAATTTTTTTTTTTAAGAAAATTTAGAGTATTTTATGTCACTGATTTGAACTGGTTAAATGTGCAATAGGGCCTAAAACAGGATGAAACTAAATTTTGTTTTAACGGCATTTGGCAAGTTATACTTTTAGATGTAGATTTTAGATTTAGATTCAACTTTATTGTCATTGTGCTGAGTACAGATACAAAGCCAATGAAATGCAGTTAGCAGCTAACCAGAAATGCAAAGAATAGTGTTATTTACAAAATAACTGTGATTGAAAAGTAAGTGCTACAGCACACAAATATAAAAGTACTGAGACAGTACAATATGGGTGCAATACTCAATACTGCTTAGCGCTGTGATGTGAGGTTCAGCAGGATCACAGCCTCAGGGAAGCAGCTCTTCCTGTGCCTGCTGATGCAAGAGCGGAGGCTCCTGTAGTGCCTACTGGATGGGAGGAAAGTAAAAAGTCCACGTTTAGGGTGAGATGCATCCTTGTTAATGCTTTTCACCCTGCCCAGGCAGCGCTTATGGTAGATGTTCTCAATGGTGGGCAATTGGGTGCCAATAATCCACTGGGCAGTTTTCACCACACACTGGAGTGCTTTGCGGTCCGATACGGGAGGCGAGCTTTCTTGATGCTCCGCAAGAAATAAAGGCGCTGTTGCGCTTTTTTGATCAGGATGCAGGAGTTCAGGGACCAGGTGAGATCCTCGGAAATGTGGACACCAAGGAATTTCAAGCTTGATACATGCTCCACTATAGCTCCATTGATGTAGATGGGGATGTGAGTGTGGCTCCTAGCATGCCTGAAGTCCACAATGATCTCCTTGGTCTTCCGGGTGTTAAGGGCCAGGTTGTTGTTGGCACACCATGCGGCCAGGTGCTGGACCTCGTCCCTGTAGGCCGTCTCGTCATCCCCTCGGATCAGGCCAACCACCGTGGTATCGTCTGCAAACTTGATTATGGAGATAGAACCATGTACAGGAACGCAGTCATAGGTGAAAAGGGAGTACAGAAGAGGGCTCAGCACACAGCCTTGAGGCATGCCAGTGTTCAGGGTGAAAGTGGAGGAGGTGAGGTTGTCTAACTTAACAGATTGGGGTCTGTTAGTCAGGAAGTCCAAGGTCCAATTGAGCTGATACCAAGCTGGCAAAGTTTGGTGATCAGCTTGGAGGGGATCACAGTATTGAATGCCGAACTAAAGTCAATGAACAGCATTCCGACGTAAGAGTTGGGGCTGTCCAGGTGGGTCAGGGCAGAGTGAAGTGCCGTGGAGATGGCGTTCTCCGTTGACCTGTTGGTGCGATAGGCAAATTGATGGGGATCCAGGCTAGTGGGCAGACAGGATTTCAGATGTGATAGAACCAGTCTTTCAAAGCACTTTGCAATGATGGGGGTGAGTGCAACTGGACGGAAGTCATTCAGGCCCGCGGCAGTGGAATGCTTCGGCACTGGCACGATGGTGGCGATCTTGAAGCTTGTGGGGACGACTGACTGGGTCAGAGACAGATTAAATATGTCCGTGAAGACCCCGGCCAACTGCCCTGCACAGACTCTGAGCATACAGCCAGGTATTCCATCCGGACCAGCTGCCTTCCGTACATTCACCCTGCTCAGGGTGGCGCAAACATCGGAGGTGGAAAGTGAGAGAGACAGTTCACCAGGTGGGAGATCCGCTTTGAGGGTGATCTCCTTGTTCTCTCGGTCAAAGCGAGTGTAGAAGTAATTGAGCTCATCAGGGAGGGAAGCAGAGCTGGAAGGGGGCACAGTACTAGGCGGTTTGGCTTACTATATGTTGTGGAAGGCTTGCAACTCAAAGTGAGGGCACAGATTTTGTGATGGAGACAAACTGCGATTATTCTGTATGTCTATAATTGATGTTAGTTTTTCTATATAATGTGTATACATCTATTGATGACTATAAGAATAAAGTCATCAGATATACAAGAGAGGGAAATATCCACTCTGATTTTAAAATTTTTAAATGTTATCAACAGGTCAAATACAATATCTTGGAACTCAGATTCAAAACTACTGAAATCAGTTGTGAGAAGTTACATTGTGCATAACATAAATTCTCTATCCAGTCATCAGCCTATTTACCTTTTTCTTTGTTCACCTCTTTTATCTTTCCTTTTCTTCTTGTGGTGGTCTCTCTTCTCATCATCTGGTTTTGTTTCTACAAGAGGTTACCCAAGGAAAATGTAATTATCTGGATAACTGAATGTTTCACATCTTAAATTGATCTAATTGATATTATTGTTTATTTTATCTCTGCTCCATCTGCTATCCCAATTATATAACCCATTTCCAGTCCAAGTTCTCTGCTTCCTATTATTCCAAATTACTGATGATCATCACAATGGGGAAATCTGTTAACAGGGAATACATTCGATGGGTAGAACAATATATTTATATGGACAATGAAGGTCTGATAAGCAAAGAGAGAGTTCAAATTATATGGTATCCATACAGTAGTGTAGTAAAGTGAAACCCCCCCCCCCACCAAAAAAAACCTGCTGATGGCAGAAATCTAACACAGAAATAGAAAACATTGGAAATATTCAGCAGAACTGGCAACGTTAGTGGGAAGTGAGACAGTTAACATTACAGGTCAAAAGCACTTCATCAGAGCTTTGTCTCTCTTCCCACAGATGCAGCTCGACCTTCAAAGCACTTTCAGTTTTTATTATAGTTGTAAGTGCTGGATACAGAAACATGATAAGGAATTTGAGATGCACTCACACAAAGATACAACTAAGGTCAGAAACTTAGAAACTGAGTGAAGGCCCTTCAAATCTGAGATGAAATTTATTTACTTATAGATATTGGATCTTTACGTTGGAAAATCAGTAAATTTCTGCAAAGGACCAGAGATTTATTCTTTCAAACTGCATCTTAATAGTAGCACATTTATCCATCATTTTTTTAAAATTGAGATATTGGATTACCAGTGGTATAGGCAAATTTTAAAATTTTGTTTTAAAAGACATAGAAAAGCTGGCTGATATCAAATAAGATTCAAATTGAGACTGACCATAGGTCAAACAAAGTTCTGTTCCAAATACCATGCATGTTTATATGTGTATTTCCCCCATAATTTTGTTTTCCAAAATAACAGTTACAAAATTAAAAATACTTCTGAGCACAAACCTTCCCTGCAATGAATAGCACACCTTTGTGGCTTAAATTTGGTGGATCAATGTTCAATGAAAAGCTTTACCATATTAATACTGCATTGATTATTTTAAAAAGTCTTATTTGTGGAAGTGTGAAAATGTGGTTCTGATTATGCACTTGCAGTTTTTGTATCATCTTCCAAAACATTTAAAAGATGAGGAACATAAAGATTAAAGGTTAAAGAAACAGATATACACATGCATTCAAAGGCATCAATCACAAAAACACCCAAGTTTCATCCGCCGAATGACACAGAGAAGTTTTTAAATCAACCCATAATACTTAACATTCTCTTCTTCAGTTATCCATCGAAATCCGATGGCGACATCCACTCCTTTACCGGTGAGATCTTTGATGATGATACAGTCCCATCCAGGACCCACAAGCTCTATTGCAGGTGGGACATATATATGTGGTACTGGTGGCAACCATGGCTGCATTTCTCCTGGCTCTCTTCTGCTGTCTTCTGGTTGTTCTTTCCATCTCCAAAATACGAACCCTGTCCCTACACAGCTGTCGCCAAGTGGTACAGTCAGCAGCAACATCCTCCAGGTCCTCGGGTCTGATCTTGCACTTCCTTAAAGCATTCTTCATCTGATCCTTATAGCGCTTCTTCGGCCCTCCAGCTGAGCGTCGACCATGATGTAGCTGGCCATATAACACTCTGTGGGGTAGTCGACATGGGGGCATCCTTATCACATGCCCCAGCCACTGCAGCTGATGCTGGGTGATCATGGCCTCAATACTTCTGCAGTTGGTCTTTACAAGTATTTCAGGTGTGAGGCACCCACTCACACCGGGTAATTCCCAGGATGCATTGGAGGCAGCTTATGTGGAAATGCTCCAAGGACTTGATGTGATGGTTGTAGGTTACCCAAGCTTCACAGCTATAAAGGAGGGTGGTGACACAGACTGCTTGGTATATGGGACCTTTGTGGAGGGACGAAGGCTCCTGTTCTGAAAGACTCTACGCCGAAGTCTCCCAAAGGCGGCTGATGCCTGTTTAATGCGGCTCTGGATGTCGTTGTCAATGCCGCTATCCTCAGACAGAATGCTCCCCAGATATTTGAGAGATGGCACTACTGACAGCTTTTCATTACCAACAGTGAAGGCAGGTAGAGTGGGTGGGACACCGGTACTCCATTGGCAAACCACTTCTGTCTTGGTGGTACTGACAGTCGGCCCCATCCTGCTGTACGCTCTCACCGCCACAGCAAGGACATTCTGAAGATCCTCCGGAGTATGGGCCACAAGAGCACAGTCGTCTGCATACTGCAGCTTCTGGACCCACTCTCTACGGAGTTTGGTGGTTGCGTGGAGCCTCCTGATGTCAAAGAGGTTGCCATCTAATCTGACATCCACTGCCACACTGCTGCTGTCTTCAATCTTGTTGTGGAGAAGCTTGGTAACACACAAGGGGTAGTTGTTAAAGAGCACCGGCGCTAGCACACACCCCTGCCTCACCCCTGTGCATACAAGGGAGGGTTCAGACTCTTGTCCTCCTATGGTCACCCGAGCAGTCATCCCAACGTGGAAGGAGCGGAGGATATTAACAAATTTATTGGGACAGCCAAAACTGAGGAGGACATCCCATTAAGAGCTCTCTTTGCACAGTGTCGAATGCTCTGGAGAGGTCGATAAGGGCCATAAACAGGTCCTGATGCTGCTCCCGGCACTTTTCCTGAAGCTGCCGGGCTGTGAAGATCATGTCGATCATGCTCCAGTCCTTCTTAAATCCACACTGCGATTCAGGAGGCATTGACGCGGTGATGTCGCTGATGAATCTCTGAAGCATCACCTTAGCCAGGACCTTTCCAGCAACAGAAAGGAGTGATATGCCCATACTATTGCCGCAGATGGCCTTGTCACCCTTGTTCTTATAAATGACAACGATGTTTGCATTTGTCCATTGCTGTGGGATGTTCTCATCAGTTTAGGCCTTGGTGATGTACTGGTAGACGGTTTGCATACACATGTACCCTCTGTTCTTCAGTAGCTCAGCAGGGATATTGTCAGTGCCAGGGGACTTGTTGTTCTTAAGGGAATGGACAGCTGATAGAACCTCCTGGAAGGTTGGTGGTAGACTGAGGTCGTGGATAGGAGGAAGTTCAGGCAGTTTGTCCAGGATGGTGGGGTCTGCGTTAGAGTCCTGATATAAGCAGGGTGTTAAAATGCTCAGCCCACCTCAGCAGAATGGTATTCTGATTCTTCAGAAGTGTTGGACCATCTGCTGTTTTCAGGGGAGTAACGCATTGATTTATTGGGCCGTAGATGGTTTGACAGCATTGTAAAAATTATGCATGTCATTATTATCGACAAAGGACTGGATTTCATGTGCCTTTTCAGTCCACCACTCATTTGGTATTGCCTTTTGCACTTTCCTCCAAGCTGCCTGATGCTGATGGATGACGGGTTGTCTAAAGTCGCCCGGTGTGCTTTGTGCATGTCCTTAAGCAAGTTGTGGATGGTGTCTGAGTTATCGTCAAACCAGTCTTGGTGGTTCCTGCTCTTATGGCCGATGGATTGGGCTGCTGCCTCATAGAGCGCAGAGCTGATATAGGTCCACTGTTGTTCCATGGTATTTTCTGAGCTCAGACAAGGTTCTAGTTCCCTTAGTTTCTCAGCAAGGATGCGTCGAAACTCACTTCTTGCTTCTGTGTTTCTCAGGCAGTTGCAATTTAGCCACTTTTTATTGGGTTTTTGCAGCTGCAAGGGGGGACGCACTTTCATATGGAGCTTGGCCACAATCATACGGTTGTCAGTCCAGCACTCTGCACCTCTCATGGCACTGGTGATGAGAACATCCTTGATGTCACTACGTCTCACAATGATGAAGTCGATCATGTGCCAATGTTTAGAGCAAGGGTGCATCCACGAGGTCTTATATTTTGCCTTCTGCTGGAAGATGGTGTTGGTTATGGTAAGGTTTTGCTCAGAGCAAAGAGTAAGTAGCCTCATGCCACTTACATTCACCTTGCCAATACCATGCCTACCTAGCACTCCACTCCATATCCTGTTGTTCTGTCTCACCCTAGCGTTGAAGTCCCCAAGCAAAAGGATCTTATCATTCTTAGGGATCCAACAAAGAGCTTCATCCAATGTCTGATAAAAGCATTCCTTGGCCTCATTCTCAGATGGCAAAGTTGGTGCATAGGCACTGAGAAGCGAAGCATAACATTTCTTTGCCGGAGGATACGGAGGGTCATTAATCTTTCACTAATGCCAACAGGTGTTTCTGTGAGACTTGGTAGAAAGGTGTTCTTGATGGCCAGTCCTACTCCGTGGAAATGTTTAATATTTAACATTAATTCTCTCTCCATAGATGCTAGTCACCTGTTCAGGAATTAATGCTTTTATTTCAGATTTCCAGCTTCTAAAGTTTTTTCCCTGCTTTTCAATCACATTGTTTCGCTTCAGCTTGCTTAGTTTTGCTCAAGTATTTTTCAAAAAAAAGATTAATCCTTTTTCATTTACAGTTGTTATTAAATGGGTTAATAATCATGAGGAAATTCCATGCATACAGTAGATCATGAAGTATAAACACTTAGGGAATTGTGTCCCGCAAAAGCCCGCATCTCTTCAGCCTCTGGGTCTGGATCTTGTCTTACACATTTCATTCTTTAATTTCCACCATAACTTTCCTTCCTGAAACCATTATTACATATCATTTACATACCTTCTCTAGGACCTCTACAAAGGTGGTGCAAGTCATTCATTTGTTGCAAATTGTTCACATTTCTAGAGACATACACAGTGATTAAAAACCGATGTGGCCAATTATAAATCACGTTGCTTATTTTTAAAATTAAATAATAAAGTGAAATGTACCATTTTCATTAATAATTTCCTGCAATTGCTTAAGTTCTTCTTCTTCTTCCGTGTCTTCACTGCTGGTACTACTGACATCCAGAACAATATCTTTTTTAGGGTCCACACGAACAAAATTTCGACACTCAAAAGTTAGATGGCCAGCTGGAAGCATAAAAATTATTTATTATATAAACACTAAATAAGATCTGTGAACAACTGACAGTGCAACACTCAATTCATAGTTTGGTGAATAACAACACAGACTTTGCCCCATGCAGCTGAACATAAATTCAATTCAGGCGGCAGAAACATTAATAAGCAATAACATTTAGGATACACAAGTTGTAGAAACATTGCCCTCAAAGGAGAGTTTAACTCTGGAAGTTATGATCATCAATATCTTGGGATCACCAATGATCAATAAGTATCGTCAGCCATAATTATGTCATGGTTACTAAAGCAGGTCAGAGCATGGTGATATTGCTCTCAGTCTCTCACATCCCAACTCTTCAAATTGGTATCAAAATGCTGAACTCACCAATATAAAATAATCCTCTGCACTTGCATAGATTAGTTATGGTACTTGAGAAGCCTGATTGACACCTGACACCTGATCCACTGGTTTAAAACATCCATTCTATTGGAGCCATGTATCTATTTTCTGTCTTTCTGTATTGTATTTTGTGTTGTGCATTTGTTACGGGTCATGGTAATTTGTCACGTAGGTTGGGGCTCGGTAGAAATAAGTAGTTATGTATTCACGCTTTGTCTTAGTTAGTTAAGTTTAGTCTAGTTGGCTGGAGGCATCCGAGAATGATCGTTTTTGCTGACCGCTTACTCACGCTTATTTCTAATATCACTACAAGATTGTTTGTCTTTGTTGGTTTCGTATTAAAGGATCAAACGTACTCTTTTTCAACTTGGAACTTAGCTACTTGGAAGCACATCATACAGTGTCAACTCCTGTACTCAGTCTCTCAGTGGTCTTGGTTTGTTTTCAAGCAACAGCTATATTTTGTCTACAAAAATGAATAGCCAATAAAAAACAAACATCAGTCTACGGCAAAGGATTGCCTTGGACCTGTTGGCCAAGCCAGAGCAGCTTGCCGTAGGATTATTGGTGACCTTCTGTTGATTCATGCTGTGTATTTGTGGTTTGAACACAGTTTTGAATTTTCAGTGCTGCCTGTCCATTGGGGACCGTTGTATGGTTGTATGCTGTTTGCCTGAGGGTTTGGCCCTTCGTTTTTAATGAAGTGCTGAAATATCGTCCTGGTGGTTGTTATCTGAATTTGGTCTGCTTTAAGCACTGTAGATGTGTGGACCGTTTGGTTGAAACCTATGTTTATTGAAAGGAATACCACCAGTGTGTTTTGCAAATGTGCTGTGGGTGAAGAGAGAGTTAATTGCGAGTTGTGCAGTAAGGAGAAAGTAACACTAGTGAATCGAAGCATGGAACTGACGTTAGTGACCTTGAAGTTGGGGCTAGCAAAAGAGACATTAAACTTACCAGGAAAGCTTGAGTGGATAGAATTGAAAATCTTCAAAGGAAGTTTAAAACAAATGTGAACAAAATTAAAGGTTTAATACCATCAATTAAGGATGTTATGAGAAAGAAATAAAAATCCCTTACAAATGCAATCTTATCTTGAGGACTTCGCTAATCTCTGTCAAACTGTTGCTAAGCAACATCACATATTAATCTCAGTACTTCCCAAGGACAACAGGACTAACAGAACGAATGTCAGCGGTGCATTCATAGCGGTTGTGAAACAATGGTTGATCCAAACATGATACATTGAAGGTCAAGTTGCTGCAGCAACTGAATATTGAATTGAATTGAATTGACGTTATTACTTACATCCTTCATATACATGAGTAAAAATCTTTGTTACATCTTTTGTCTAAATGTGCTATAGTAATTTATAATATAGTATGTACAAAAAAAAGGACAGTCAATATAACATTGAAGTACAATTGTATCAGCATGAATTAATCAGTCTGATGGCTTGGTGGAAAAAGCTGTTCCAGAGCCTGTTGGTCCTGGCTTTTATGCTGTGGTACCGTTTCCCGGACGGTAGCAGGTGTTACAGTTTGTGGTTGGGGTGACTTAGGTCCCCAATGAACCTTCGGACCCTCTTTACATACCTGTCTTTGTACATGTCCTGAATAGTGGGAAGTTCACATCTACAGACGTGTTGGGCTGTCCGCACCACTCTCCGCAGAATCCTGCCATTGAGGGAAGTACAGTTCCCATACCAGGCAGTGATGCAGCCAGTCAGGTTGCTCTCAATTGTGCCCCTGTAGAAAGTTCTTAGGATTTGGGGGCCTATGCCAAACTTCTTCAACTGTCTGAGGTGAAAGAGGCGCTGTTGTGCCTTTTTCACCACACAGCCGGTATGTACAGACCACGCGAGATCCTCAGTGATGTTTATGCCGAGGAACATAAAGCTGTTCACCCTCTCAACCCCAAGTCCATTGATGTCAATAGGGGTTAGCCTGTTTCCATTCCTCCTGTAATCCACAACTAGCTTCTTTGTTTTTGTGACACTGAGGCAGTGGTTGTGTTTTTGACAACACTGTGTCAGGGTGATGACTTCTTCTCTGTAGGCTGCCTCATTATTATTTGAGACTAGGCCAATCAGTGTAGTATCAGTGCCATCAGGTGATGTTTCTCAAATTCCAAGGCATGTTTTGACTATGCATATAGCAGAGGACCCACAAGATGATGTAAACCTGAGTGACAAGGTGTCAAATGTCAGCACTCGAAGTTCTGCTGCAGGGAGAGCATCTTCTGTATCTAGTACCTCCTCTGTACGCATTAAAATAGAGACTGATTTAACTGCGTTAATCACACATCAACAATTATTGAAGGGCAAGCATGCACTTGAACAGCAAGAGGAACAGCTACAGAAAAGAAAGGAGCAGCTTAAGTTGCAGGAAGAAGTTGCCACACAGATAGTCGAAGTTAACGTGCTGAGGGCTCCAAGTGTGGCGCGTAGTAAAAGTCCTCCAGGACAGTTCTATGGTGTGAGTTTCTAGATTGTAAAAGCATAGAGAAAAACAAAAATACTCAAAGCCAATGCTGATTTATTTTTTTCCTCAAGTGTTTGTGAAACATGAACAACAGGTAGTTCAGGATGTTTACTCTCAGTCTGCACTAATGAGGCACTCTGAACCCACATCATATCCAACAGCTCAAGGGCCTCATGGGACACTCACTTACGGCATGAAAACACACTCGTTTCAGATGGTAGAAGTCCAAGTAGTATTAGTCATGAGGAAGCAAAATTAAATAACAACCGTTTTGGCATAACAATAGCACATTTCATCTGTGTCTAAAAGAGAGATTCAAATCTTCGATGGTGATCTATTGCAGTATCATGCATTCATGAAGGCTTTTGAAAACAGCGTTGAAGCCATAATGACTACCTCTATTTCACTGAAGAGTACACTAGGGGTCGCCCTACAGAACTTGTCAAAAGTTGCCAACATATCGACCCCAAGAGAGGATACGTAAAAGCCAAGGCTTTACTACAGGAACAATTTGGTGTTGAATAGAAAATTGTATCCACCTACATGCAAAAGGCTCTTTCTTAGACACCTATTAAATCTAAAGATATGAAAGCTCTTCAAGACTACAGTCTTTTTCTTTGAACCTGTTATAATGCCATAGAAGAAGTGCAGTACATGTGTGAGCTGGACATGCCTGCTAATATGTATAAAGAAATTGTCCTATGTGCTGAGAGACAAATGGAGAATGGTGGTCTGAAAACTGCATGAAAGACACAACCATAAGACTTTTGCTAACATTATTGGTTTTATTGAAAGGTAAGACAGGATTGTATCAGATCCAGTAGTTGGGAATATACAGGATGCTCCATCACTTGCAATAAGCAAATGTGTGAACAAAACTAAGTCACAACTTCATTCTAAGGCTAAAGGAAGCAACTTGGCCACTACTGTGACCGCTGTGAAAAGTAAAGCTAAAACTGAGCCTGGAACTAATGAAAGGGAAATGGTCTTGTCAGCTAAAAAGATCTGTCTGTTCTACAAAGGTGAACACATATTGGATACATGACCTCAGCCAGAGAAAAGGGCTCAAAATGAGTAGATTGCCTTCCTAAAGGAAAATGATGTCTGCTTGGGCTGTTTGTGTACAGGACACATCAGCAAAGATTGCAGTAAGTGTCTTTCATGCAAGATATGCAGTGGCATCCCAGCAAACCTTATATTCACCCTGACGAAAAGAGTGCAGAATCAGACACAGCAGTGAGTTGTGCTCTGGTATCAACTGGCCTTACAGAAACTGGCGATTATGATTGTAAACTTCCCATTATTCCAATACAAGTGAAGTCCAAGAAGGGTAACCAGAGTGGTTTCTTATGCTTTCCTAGATCAAGGGATTACAACAGTGTTCTGCACAGGGGGCCTAAAGAACAAGCTCAACCTCACAGGGAAAAGTACATTTATTCTCTTACATACTATGGGTCAAGAGAAAGCCATAAGTAGCTACATTGTTTCAGGATTGGAAGTGGCTGGTTTATATAACACCCTGGTTAAGATTTCTACTTCTATGCTGAGGTATTTTTTATTTTAGCAGATTTCTGCAAACGCAGTGTGTCACAGAACATAGAACAGAAAACATACAGCGCAATACAGGTCCTTCGGCCCACAATGTTGTGCCGAATATGACTTAATTTAGAAATTACCTAGGGTTACCCATAGTGCTCTATTTTTCTAAGCTCCATGTACCTATCCAATTCTCTTAAAAGACCCTATTGTATTCACCTCCACCACCGTCGCCAGCAGCCCATTCCACACACTTAACACTCTCTGCGTAAAAAACTTACCCTTGACATCCCCTCTGTACCCACTTCCAAGCACCTTAAAACTGTCCCCTCTCGTGTTAGCCATTTCAGCCCCGGAAAAAAGCCTCTGACTATCCACATGATCAATGCCTCTCATCATCTTATACACCTCTATCAGGTCACCTCTCATCCTCCGTCGCTTCAAGGAGAAAAGGCCGAGTTCACTCAACCTATTCTCATAAGGCATGCTCCCCAGTCCAGGAAACAGCCTTGTAAATCTCCTCTGCACCCTTTCTATAGTTTCCACATCCTTCCTGTAGTGAGGTGACCAGAACTGAGCACAGTACTCCAAGTGAGGTCTGACCAGGGTCCTATATAGCTGTAACATTATCTTTCGGCTCTTGAACTCAATTATGGTTGATGAAGGCCAATACACCGTATGCCTCCTTAACCATGCAGTCAACCTGCGCAGCTGCTTTGAGTGTCCTATGGACTCAGACCCCAAGATCCCTCTGATCCTCCACACTGCCAAGAATCTTACCATTAATACTATATTCTGCCATCATATTTGATCTACCATGTCCTGTTAGTAAGCTTCACAGACTAATGTTTTGGCTTCAGCTAAAGATAAGGAGCGATTTTGCCCAACTTAGGAATATTGTATCAGCCACTCAGGTTCGTCTTGGTACATGTTGTAACTTTCTGCCCAGTGGGATGTGGTGGAAGATTCAGGAGAGCTGGGCAGGACCAGATTTCTGAAGGACAGTAGTTTGGTTTGGGGTCCTTTGGCAGGAGCTGCAGAATGCAGCACAAGGGAAGATAGTTGCAGAACGCCGCTCAAAGGAGAGATCCCATTGTAAGAAGTGCTTTGTGCAGGCGAATGGTTCCAAGGAGGAAGTGCCAATACTCCTGAGTTAGCCAATTCATTTGAGATGGTCGAGGGAAATTCGAACTGTGGTTGGTGTCTTTCACATAGAACGTGGGTTCAGTGTGTCAGTAAAGTGATATATCTGACTACTCCAGAAATGAGCTCCATCGTTAATGTGCATGTTTAGACTGGTTGAACTGTAATGGGACTTTTTAATTTTCTTTTTCTGTTAACTGTTTGCTAAAGTTGAAAAATTGGTTAATATACTTCCTTAGGAATTTTATGTCACTGTACGATCTGTCATTTCCTGATGAATGATAACTGTGTATGCGGCAGTATTTATACAACATTCAACACAATTGATGTTCCCTCATCGGAACATCCCAACTTTCCCGTTTGGTTGAACCCAAATCATACCGAGCTAAGATGTTATTTATGGAAGGTGGCCTTCTCACCACTGAGTCACGTGGCTGTTTGCAGAGTTAGCTAATAAGCCAAGTTTGTATACAAGCCCCAGTGAGAGAGATGCACTTAGATGGTGAAAACTATTACGAACTACCTAACATCTATACATGGGAAAGACATCTACAGAGGGAATATTCCACAGCAGAGGGATCTGCAGGGATAGTCTCAACTGAGACATGTCCATTTGCCAGAGATTGATTTAGGAATTGAACTGTTGATAGGGACGAATGTGCCTAATGCATTGGAGCTGTTGCAAGTGATTCACAGTATTAATAATGGATTTCATGCAATCAGAACATTGTTGGTTTGGACTGTGAATGGACCACTGAAAGGAGACAATGGTGATGACAGAGACCATGCTCAGCCTGAGCTGACAGTTAACAGGATCTCAGTTTTGAAGTTGGATGAGCCGTGGCAGTGGCAGTTTAAGGCAGACTTCCCTGAAAGTAGTCAAGATGAACAACCTGGTTTGTCAAGAGAAGACAAGTTCATGGAGCTGGTTATGAATTCTGCAAAACTGGTGGATGACCACTACCAGATGAGTTTATCTTTGAGAAGGAAGGAAGTTAACAGCCAAATAACAGGAAGATTGCAGAACAGCATGCTCTAAATCTAAGGAAGAGGCTTAAGAAGGATTTGTCATTTCACACTGACTACACTGCTTTCATGAAGGAAAAGGTTATGCCGAAAGAGTGTCAGTAGAAGATATGGAACACAATGGTGGGAAAGTCTGGTATATTCCACATCATGGAGTTTACGACCCCAGAAAAGTGACCTCAGCCAATACATGGTGGTACATTTCTTTGGAGCAACTTCATCATCAAGCTGTGCCAACTTTGCCCTTAGAAAATGCACAGAGAACAATGAAGAAGAGTTCAGCATTCAATGGATAAGGTTTTGCATTGCTTCTATGTTGACGATTGCCTTGCATCAGTGTTCTCTGAGAAAGAAACAGTATCTCAACCATGACCTTGTATCCATTTATGTTAAAGATGGCTTTCAACTCATAACATAGATAAGCGACAAATGTAGTATGCCATCAGTGAAACCAGAAGAGCAAAGAGAGAAAGACATGAAGCTTTTCATTTTGGATCAAGGTACCTTCGGTGGAAAAAGTACTGGGTGTACAGTGGTGCATTCAGTCTGATACTTTCAAGTTTAAGATCACAGTCTAGATAGACCACTCACAAGAAGGAGGATCCTCTCCACAGTTAGTTCCATCTATGATCCTTCAGGAATCTAGAGACTGGTTGTGCTGTCTGCTAAGAAGATCCTGCAAGAGCTACGTATGAAAGAACTGGGCTGGGATGACACTATACGAGCATCAGTTGCTCATGAGTGGACAAGCTGACTGAAAGAACTCTGCCAGTTGGAAGACTTCAAGGTTGCTATATGTTTGAAACCTCTGGATTTTGGAGAAGTTACTGCTACAGGTACACCATTTTACACATGCAAGCAAAGATGGCTATGGAGCAGTGATCTACCTATTTTTGCACAACACGTATTCTCAGGTGCACAGCGCTTTTACCATGGGAAAATCTAAGGTAGCTTTGTTGAAGTCAGCTTCCACCTCTCATACAGAGCTCATCGATGCTATGATGGCAAGCCGTAGGGACACATTATGAAGGAGTTGTACATGGAGCTTCACAACTCAGGTTTTTGGAATGTGCTGAAGTATATCAAAAATGGAACTTCCAGGTTCTGAATATTCGTTGAAAACTGAGTTTCAGAAATTCTTGAGGTCTCACAGGCTACTCAATGAAGGTATGTAAACACTTCAAGCAACCTGACAGATGTGGTTTCTAGAGGGTTGAATGTGAAAGCATTTCTGAAGAATGATATATAGGTATCATGGCCTCAATATCTTCTCCAGCCTGTGACTCCTGATTGTTCTGGAGAATTTCTGCTGGATGATCTGGAAGTCAAGAGGAGTGTTACAATGAATGCTGTGCAGATTGAAGAGGAGGTGCATGCGATAACACGTATAATTCATCACTTCTCATCTTGGACCCGTTTGAGGAAGACTGTGGTTTGGATTCTTAAATTAAGAAACTGCTCTTGTTTTGTTGTCAGAAGAGGAAGCAACTTGAAAATCGCTATTGCTCAGTCTGACTTGGATGAAGAACAACAAGGCTATTCTTTGGAGAGGGAGATTGAGAAGGCCAAAGGTCAGACGAGTCAAGGTTGTCCCTCAGTGGAAGATCTCAGAAAGGTTGCAATGGAGATCATTGGGTTTTGCCAAAGAAAGAGAGTTTCAGATGAACCTCTGTTTATACATGTAAGAGTGGACTACTTTGGACCTTTTGAGGTGAAGAGCAGAAGGAATACAATGTAGAGGTATGGGGTCACATATGCCTGTCTAACTAAGAGTGGTTCACAATTAACTGGCATCTTTAGACACAGATTCCCTTGTTAATGCACAGATGCTTTATAGCAAAATGAGGACAGGTTCATGAACTGTGCATTGATAATGCAACAAACTTTGTTGGAGCTAGTGTAATTTGCAAGATGCCATTGAGAAGTGCAATCATTCATGGATCGGTGATGTCCTTCAGAAAGAAATTAAGTGGATTTTTAACACCCCCCCCCCGCCCCAGCTGGTTCATTTCATGGAGGAACATTGATTGTGATTCTGATTGATCAGGTCTGTCAGAAAGGTCCTCAATTTCACCATGAAAGTACAGAATCTTGACAAAGGGAGTTTGTGAAGTGAAGTAGAGGCTATTATCAATGGTCGTCAATTACTAAAGCATCCTCCAATTCCAATGATTTTGAAACGCTAGCACCCAACCATCTGTTGCTTCTGAAGACCTCAGCATCATTACCACCAGGCAAGTTCCAAAAGGAAGATATTTATGCTCATCACAGATGAAAGCAAATCTAGTACATGGCAAATGTGTTTTGGAAATGGTGGGTCAAGGAGTACATCAGAAACGGTCAGGTATAAAACGCAATTTCCTCCCAGGAAACACTCTGCTATAGTTGATGACTCTGCACCTTGAAACTCAGGGGTAACAAAATCCCCCAATAGACACCGTCCTGATAAGGACACTTCATCACTGAGCAAAAATCCTTAGAATCCTTATCCAATAATGTAACGCAATGGCCTTTAACACATGAACTGAAGCAGTCCAAACAGTTGCCACTTCAGTTTCTTCCCAAGAGGGCCAGCCCAAAGAATATTTTTTTTCTCTGCAAAATTAAGAAAATACAATAAATATTTATTCACAGAGGTGCCCCAAGGGTAAAAGCAACTTAGTCACAAAAAGTAGCTAAAGGATAGAAGGTAAAAATATTACTGAACAGGTGCCCTTTCGACTTAAGAAAACTATCTCCCGGATTCAGTATTGGGTACAGTTGTTTTTACTCTTGGCTTGGGTGTAAGTACAATTTTGAAATCTGCAAGTGATTCAAAGCTCTGCAACACAGTGAGCATGATTTCAGGAGGACACAAGCAGAACATTAAACAGGTAGGACGTGGCAGATGCAATTTGATGTGGTGTGAAATGATTTGCCTCTGGTGAAATAAAATGAGATACAATATTACCTAAACTGAGAATGGCTCTACTGCAGAGCACATGGACACCTATTTAATTGTTTTAAATGTGGCAGGGTATATCAAGAAAGTAGTTAAGAATGGGGTACTTAGCTCTGTAAATGGTGCACTGAGTACAAAAACATGAAAGTCATAATAACCTTAACAAACCTCAGATTTAGCTTCAGAATAATGTGTACAATTCAGGGCATCACTCCTTTGGAAAGATGTCAAGGTTCTGTACAGATTATGCAGTCATATGGAGAGTCTGGAGAAGTTGGGATTGCTCTCCTCACGGTAGAAATGTTTAAGAGAAGACCTAATAGAGGAATTCAAAATTATTAGCAGTTTTGTTAGAGCAAGAAAAGTGACTTTACTTCCTTTGGCAGGTCGCAGATTTAAAATAACTAATAATAGAACCAGGGAGGAAATGAGGAGATACTTCTGCATACAGAAGATTAATATTCAAACATATAACACAAATGAGTGGTTGAATCAAATATGATTGATCATATAAAAAGGACATGTACACATAAATCATTTTACTGATTTGTAAAGGAAATAGCAAGGAAGTGGAATTAAATTTGATGCTTTAATCAAGCAGCAGGCACAGCTTCCTCTAGTGCTATAATATATTCTGAAATTTAAACTCCATTTGAATTCTTACTTCATTAAAAACATTCCTTTATCTGACAATTCCTAACTTTATCTCATTCTTTAACCCTTCTTCCTCTTTCTGAGAAGCATTTTATCTTCCTTTATCTCCATCTTCTCATCACTGCTTTTCCCTTTTAAAAATGCACCTTAAAGGTCCAGATCACTTTTGCTAAAGCTAGTATCCATTACCCAGACATCCTAAAATGTCCTTGAGAAGATAATGGTGAGCCACTTTCTTAAACTGCTTCACTCCTTCTTGGGAAAATATCCCTAATGTGCTATTGGGTAGAGAGTTCCAGAATTTAGACCAAGCAATGATGGTATGTGACTTGGATGGCAACATGAGATTTTCACTTGCCTGAAGTTTTTGTATTTTTTGTTTTTAGAAAGCTTGGACTTAAGGAGGGGTTGTCGAGGTAGAATAACTGCAATGTATTTGATAGATTATATATAATGCAGCTTCTGTGCACTGGCAGTGGAATCAAGCTATAGTGCAGCAAATGGGGAATGAATCAAGACTGTTTTTTAAAAATAATTATAGAGCTTCTTGAGTGCTGTGGGAGCTGCATTTATCCAGGCAAACAGAATATTCCATCATATTCATGCTTCCAAAAATGGTGTAGAGGCTTTGGGATATTGGGAAGTGAGTCACTTACTGCTGGTTACCCAGACTTTGACCTGTTTTACTTGCATTTCTGTAAGTAATCACTGGTGATCCCTTGGACATTGACAGTGGAGCAGCAATGGTAATGCCACTGAACTTCAAAAGGTAGATGATTAGACTCTCAGTATCTTTGAAGATGACTGGTATTGGGCAATTTTGTGGCATGAATGTGTCACCATCCATGCCAAATGTTGTCTAGATCCTTCTGCATACTAAATGATCAACAACCATATTTAAATGTTATCTTGAGCATGCAAAACATCCTAAATGTTCAAAGATGTTTTAAAAGACTTGAAGAGATTAGGAAAAAAAGTTGAAGATGCTGCTAGTGAATTGTGTTTTAAACTGACTTTACAGACATAGAGCAAGATAATAGGATTTAGAGAGCTAGCATAAGTATAACTTAAATAATAATTCAACCGTGCAAAGTTGCATCTGAAACAACTAACAGGAGTTAACTTCAGAACTAAAGTAGTGAATGCAAATGAGGAACTTTGCTGCACAACAGTTAGTTTAATTAAAAGAAAATCCTTGTGTGGAATACAACATGGACAGTTTCAATTTTATTCACAAAGTCAATATGTTGATTGATAATGTCTTTCCTTACATAATTCAAATAAGAAATTGTGTTCTCCCCTCTCCACTCATACTCATACGCTCAGTCCCTTTGTTACCTGTGCAAAATTTATATTGATTGCATTATTACCTAAATATCATGAAATATGACTAGGGTCAGCATTTTTTTTTCCTCTCTCAGAATGTCTGTTAAAACAGTGACTTGAATAGTTGTGACTCTAAAGTTGGCATATTTGTGGAAATATAATTTTATGCACTAACGAAAAAAAAGTGTAGAGTTAAGTAAAGCTTAAACTAAGCTGTGACAAATCCAGATATCATGTGGCGCAGGTAACTGAACCTCGATTATTTATAATAAATAGCAGACTCTTTAATTTGTGATCAGTGAAAATTATTCCCCCTTATCAGAAATAACAATTATAAAAGAAAAAAAGGTCAAACCACCAAATACCCAAAAAAACAAGAAAATGATAGATTCTGAAATTTATCAGTCAGACATTCCTGCCGGTCTGAAGACCAGAAAAAAGTTCTGTACTACCAATAGAGTTTAATAATTTTCAATGTTAACTACTTACGATATCCACACTTCTTGCATCCTGCTCGGATACTGTCTTTATTTGGGCCTGAAATAAAGTATTTTTAAATTAAAACGGATATAGAACAACCGTGCTAGAATAAGAATGTACGATGATTTTTTTTCAATTTAATGCATCTTTCCTTGTCATTTCAAAACACTTGAATACATGCAATATCTTTCATGGTCTCAGGGCTGCAAAAGAATTTTACAGAGAATAGAGTATTTCTGAAACACAGTCTTCTTTGAAGGCTGAAACTCAGAGTCAAGGATGACACAACCACTCTAGCTTCAATGTCTAGAAGAAGCTTGCGAGTGAATTGGTTTACTGTGAAGCAGGTACTGTACACCAGCTACTAGATTATCTTGATAGACTGTAAAAGCAAAAGAGGTTAATGACAATAGGAGACCAAGCTCTACTACACAGACTTAGTATATGTAAATTCACACATATACACATCTACACATTGTTTAAGCACACACAGATATACCCTGACCACAGACATACACGTATGGACAAAAATACATTCTCATCTAAGCAGCACACACAAAATGCTAAACTCTATTCATTAGCCCACTCCACCCCGTTTCATTCCCAGTTATAAGCTCCTCACACCTTCAGTTCACCATGTGTCCCCTTACCTCTTCTTCCCCATAATCCAATCACTCTCAGCTTCTCCTTCAGTCAAACCTACTTGGAAACCCTTGGCCATTTCAACCTCAATGTCAAAATGAAATTTGTCATTTAATTTTGTCTTTAACAGTTCATTGAAAAAAAGTTTAATTATCTCCCAATTCTTACATAAATGCCTCTATTCACTTCATCATCCCAGAAGCACCTGGAAATGTTGTTCTGCAAATTCTATGTTAGATTAATGCACACTTCTGTCATCACCTCAACATTTATCTCATCTTTCTTGTTGCACCTTACTTCCAGCAAAATTCCTGATGGAGTGGAGCTATTCACAGGACATGGGAAACTCTTCAACTTATGCATTCTCACTCCAGAATTAAGGTCCCCACAACCTTGGTTATTCAGCTGCTGTACACAGACACACATGTATGTACATGTTTGGAGGTGCAGCTGCAAGTCATTGTTCATACATTCACTGAAGCACAAGTGAGAATGGGCTGTACCACTGAATAAGCACAGGTCCTCTCCCACACCTCCCTCTAACAAGATCATGAAAAATACGGACTGCTTCCAATAACTCGAGAACCAATCACAGAAAAGGCAGACATCAATGATTAAATTCGATAGCGCAAAGATGGCATGCGACAGCTCACTGGTAGTTAAAAAGGCAGGAGTTTCAACTAAAAACATCCCTAAAAAAAAAGCAACACACATCAAAGTTGCTGGTGAACGCAGCAGGCCAGGCAGCATCTCTAGGAAGAGGTACAGTCGACGTTTCAGGCCGAGACGCCCGAAATGTCCACTGTACCCCTTCCTAGAGATGCTGCCTGGCCTGCTGCATTCACCAGCAACTTTGATGTGTGTTGCTTGAATTTCCAGCATCTGCAGAATTCCTCGTGTTTATGCCTAAAAAAACATTTTTCTGAGGCAAATTATGTTAAATTATCACCGCAAACAGCGAGGGGGTGAGTGATAGTGAGGCAAGTTTAGGGAATAAGCCAAGATGGTGTGTTGTAGAATTGATGCAGATGGAGTGAGCCATTTGGAGAGGAGAAGTTGGGATAGAGGAGATTCAATGCCTGTACAACTTGCCTGAGTGCGAGGTTGGATCGCTCTGGATGCCGATCTGATTTGAAGAGCTTGAGAATGGCTTCAGGCAGGATGGCGAAATCTGGGCCTGGAGCGAGTCGCTGGGCAGTGTGGTCTAGGCTCCAAGCCCTTCGTAGTAGTTGGGTCCTAGAGTGTGGCACATTCCGCTGTTTAGACAATTTAAACACCGGCCCAGATCGGAGATGAGATTTTGCTCGTTGTCCACTATGTTCACTCCTCTCTTCAGGGCACTGGAGCCTTTCGCTGCTGTGGTGTTTGGTCAATTTAAACACTGGCCCAGATAGACTGAAAAGGCAGGGTGTCGGGATCCAAGGCAAGAGCCAATTTCACTCGCTCTCCATGATGGTCACTGCTCTCTACATGGCATTGGGACTAGGAAGATTGCCCCAGCTGCTGTGCTCCATGCCTTCTAATATGATGAGCTGATAAGCGAGGCTTTGGGTCTACTCCGGGCTGTTCTGGGGTTCGGATCTGAGGACTCAATTTGGTTCGGAATGTTGTCATTTGCATGATTTGTGTTTTTTTTCCCCTTTCTCTTGTACATCGGGTGTTGGTCTTTTTTTTCTTTAATTGGGTGCTTTTGGATTTCTTGCTTTGTGGCTACCTATAAGCAAGCAAATCTTTGATAATAAATGTAATTTGAAACTCAATAAAATCTTTAGTGTGCCACACAGACTGACTAGCTGAGGAAAAAGTATACTTGAAGATCACAACCTCAGACCAGTATGAAGCTGAAAGTCTACCAGACTACAGCAATCTTGATGACTAGCAGAGCAGGCCAGTCAGCTGCTCTAAAGGAGGAGGAACATTTAGGATGACTCTGAGGTCTCCAGGAGTATACTGAAGCCTGACTTAATATCAGAAGCACACCACCTCCTGAGCCACTATTTTCCTCTTTAGTCAGTGCCTCTGGATTATGGATGGTTTCTTTGACTCCAGTTCTGTGGGATCCAAGCTGACTGATGAGGCCAATATCAGACTTACAGATTTTGCCACTGGTAGAGATGGGGGTGGGGGGTGGGGAAGGGGGTACCAGAAGGAGATTCACTCAATACACTTTCAGCAATGAATATGAGTGCAGGAAGGGGATAGAGAGCTTAGTGACATGGTGTCATGATAATAACCTTTCCCTCAATGTCAGGAAAACAAAAGAGCTTGTCATTGACTTCAGAGAGAGGACTAATGCACATGCCCATGTCTACTTCAGTGGTGTAGAGGTTGAAAGTTTCAAGTACCCAGGTGTGAAAATCACCAATAGGCTGTCCTAGTCCAACCACGTGGATGTCATGGCCAAGAAAGCTGACCGATGCCTCTGCTTCATCAAGAGGCGAAACAAATTCAGCACATCCCCATCAGCTCGTCGCAATATTTATCGATGTACCATAGAGAGCATTTTGTCTGGATGCATAATAGGTTGTTATGGCATCTCCTGCGTGTAACTGCAAAAACCTTCATGACCTGCACACATTCTTTCCCACATGGCTCAGCACATCACAGAAACTTGCCACCACTCCAGTGACTCTGTCTACACTTGTTGCTGCCACAGTAAAGCAGCCAGCATAATCAAAGATCCCACCCACCCCAGACATTCTCTCTTCGCCCTTCACCCATCAGGCTGAGGATACAAAGGCCTGAAGGTGCATACCACAAGGCTCAAGAATAGCTTTTATCCCACTGTTATCACACACTTGAATGGATCCCTTGTACGTTGAGGTGGACTCGCTATGATCTTGCAGTAGCTTTTATACTTAATTCTGCATTGTTATTGTTTTACCTTATTCCAGCTCAATTTATTGTGCAATGATTTGGTCTGTATCAACAGTAGGCAAGAAAAGCTTTTCACTGTATCTTGGTACAGGTGACAATAATAAACCAAAATGAAAAAAAAAGGCTTCTTTGTATCCTCCGTACCATTTCAAATGGTTCAGCCTATCCTGAGATACCCATGGCTAAAGTGCACTCCTTTCCAGATCCCCTCATAATCCAACACCGTCTCAGATCTTGGAACACAGGCAACACTCTCGACAACTTCCACAAAGTAAGTTCCCAAAAATAGTAACATGTAACAGCTTTGTAATATTGATTGTTGGATATTCATCCTGCTATCCTCTAAAATAGCTTTGTCTATCCGAGAGGAAAGAAAGGACATAGTTGCGGTATCTCATTTGAAACGTGTGTATTAACATGCTACAGTGTAGAAGAATTGGAATAAACTGAATTACATTAATGTGATGATATGACACATTATTTTTCATTGTTATTTTCCTTCTTTTGAAGTGTTGACATTTTGCTGTGATCCAATTTTATAGCCAGCACTGGTCGTTCAGTTCTCACCTGATTTAGCATTTTCCCTACAGGTAGTGAATGCCAGCACTGTACCCACCCAATGATGTACAACAAGTCATCAGAGTTACTTTCTTGAACTACTATAGTGCTTGTGCTGATGAGAATCTTCCAATGATGTCAGGTACAGAGTTTCAAGAATTTTCCAAATCAAAGCAGTTTGCAAACTGAAGAGGAATTTGAGTGAAATTCCTGTATGCCTGACCCCGCACTTGGTTTTAAGAGGTTGCTATTTCAAAAAATGCTTTCAAAATCTCTTTTAGAAGTTGGCAGTGCATTTTGTAGATGGTGCACCTGGCAGATATTGTGGACTAAGTTTACAGGAGGCAGTGAGGTTCAAAGTAAGCAGCTGGTTCACCCTGGATGGCACTGTGCATTGAGTGTTGTTGGAATGCAGTCACCTGGGCAAGTACAGACTATTACACCACATTTGTGAGTAGCAAGTGGTAAAAAGGTTAGGGGAGTTATGAGAGAAGTCCCTGGCTGCATGACCTAGGCTATGGCAGCTCTTGTAGCGACAGTATTAATATGGATGATCCAATTATAGGCATCCGTTAGTCTCATGAGACCATGGATTTGTGCCTTGGAAGATTTCCAGGGCGCAGGCCCGGGCAAGGTTGTATGGAAGACCAGCAGCTGCCCATGCTGCAAGTCTCCCCTCTCCACGCCACCGATGTTGTCCAAGGGAAGGTCATTAGGACCCATACAGCTTGGCACCGGTGTCGTCGCAGAGCAATGTGTGGTTAAGTGCCTTGCTCAAGGGCACAGACGCTGCCTCAGCAAAGGCTTGAACTAGCAACCTTCAAATCACTAGAAGAACGCCTTAATTGGATGGTCCAATTATTTTTTCATTAATTATAATTATTGTAGATATAATTATGGTAATAATTCCATTGAACATCAAAGGAAGACTATTATATTTTGTCACATTGAAGATTGCAAGGTTTGGATAGATACATGGATAGTTGGGGTATGTAGGGCTATGGTCCAGAGGTGGGTCGATGGGACTAAGCAGAATAACAGTGAGGCATAACTAGATGGGCTGAAGGGCCCATTTCAATGCTGTAGTACTCTATGGATATTGACTGAAGTTGTAGTGTTTGATAATTCATCCAAACTTTTGTGCCACCAACATATTCTTCCTAGTGTCTATGCTATTCTTCCTAATCACTACATTTTGTCACAAGCACCTCCACATTTCCACCATACTCAAAGTAAAGAATTAAGAAAGTGGATATATTACGAGAATGGCCTTCAGTTTTGAAATCACAAACAAGAGAAAATCTGCAGATACTGGGAATTCAAGTAACACACACAAAATGCTGGAGGAACTCAGCAGGCCAGGCAGCGTCTATCGAAAAGAGGACAGTTGATGTTTCAAGCTGAGACCCTTCAGCAGGACTGAAGGAAAAAGACGAGGAGTCGAAGTAAAAGGGTGGGGGAGGGGAGGGAGAAACACAAGGTGATAGGTGAAACCGGGAGGGGGGAGGGGTGAAAGAGATACAGAGCTGGAGAATGGCGGAATCTAATAGGAGAGGACAGAAGGCTATGGAAGAAAGAGAAAGGGGAGAGAGCATCGGAGGGAGGCGATGGACAGGCAAGGAGATAAGGTGAGAGAGGGAAATCAGAAAGGGGAATAGAGGAAGGGGGACATTACTGAAAGTTCGATAAATCGATGTTCATGCCATTAGGTTGGAGGCTACCCAGACAGAATATAAGGGGTTGCTCCTCCAATCTGAGTGTGGCCTCATCACGATAGTGGAGGAGGCCATGGATGGCCATGTCAGAATGGGAATGGGAAGTGGAATTAAAGAGCGTGGCCACTGAGAGATCCCTCTTTCTCTGGTGGAAGGAGCGTAGCTGCTTGGCAAAATAGTCTCCTAATCTACATCGGGTCTCGCCGATATACAAGAGGCGGCATTTCACCTGTGAGTCTGTGGGGCCATCTATCGTATTTGGTGCTCCCAGTGTGGCTTCTTGTATATTGATGAGACGTGAAGATTAAATTAAATCTCTGTCTTGTGCTATCGTCAAATTTTGATATAGTACTTCCAAATCCCAGTTCTAAGATGATGAGAGGCATTAATCGTGTGGATAGTCAGAGGCTTTTTCCCAGGGCTGAAATGGCTGCCACAAGAGGGCACAGGTTTAAGGTGCTTGGGAGTAGGTACAGAGGAGTTGTCAGGGGTAAGTTTTTTTACGTAGAGTGGTGAGTGCGTGGAATGGGCTGCTGGCAACGGTGGTGGAGGCGGACATGATAAGAGTCTTTTAAGAGACTTTTAGATAGGTACATGGAGCTTAGAAAAATAGAGGGCTATGGGTAACCCTGGTAATTTCTAAGGTAGGGACATGTTCAGCACAACTTTGTGGGCCGAAGGGCCTGTATTGTGCTGTAGGTTTTCTATGTTAAATTATTTATGCAAATTAGAAACAGTAGTCCAAAACCCTGTCCGTTAAGAGTAACTATGATTAATCTCTGATCTGTTTTCTGTTCTGTGACTGGTTTACTAAACATTCTGTCTTATGCTTTGACCTCACTTATGATCTTGGAAGACTACTCATTTTTTGTATTCTCCATTATCTACAAGATCTGCTCTGCGCAATCATATAATGTCATTTGCACATTTTGCAAGAATGCAGCAGTCCACCTTGATATAGACAATATTCAAGCCACACAAGAGGATAATAACCACTTCCATCAAGAGTCTACTTATTCTTGATATTTAGCAGCATTAGCATTCGCAAAGTCACCTCTGACCAGTAATTTAATTAGAAACATAGAAAACCTACAGCACAATACAGGCCCTTTGGCCCACAATGCTGTGCAGAACATGTACTTACTTTAGAAATTACCTAGGGTTACCCATAGCCCTCTATTTCTCTAAGCTCCATGTACCTATCCAGGAGTCTCTTAAAAGACCAGACAATTGAACCAGACAAATAATTATTGTGGGAATAAGTACAGGAGAGGGGTTAATGACTCACCTCCCAATTCTCCAATACTTTTTCACCATCTTGAGAACACAATAGGAACATGACAAAATATTGTCCATTTGTTTGGATGTGTGCAACTCCAAGAGAACTTTAGTAACACAAAACTATTGGATACAAAACAGTTTATTTGATTGGCACCTCACTTAACATCCCACACAATCACTCAACACCATTGAGCTAGTCCAGATGCACAGTATGCTATTAACTTGCACTGATAATGTCTCCCATCAAAGAGCAAGAGCACCAGATGTATGAGAATACAAACATCTCTAGGCTCCATGCATCTGGTGCTCACCCTTGACTTTGCAAATACAACTGCCACTGACAGTAAATCTTGGAACTCTTCCCCAAACATCTTATCATCACCATCTGCAGGTCAGTTACAGAAAGGCAATAAGATGCTGGCCTTCTCAGTTGAGATCCATATGACCACAAGTAATTGAAAGAAAACCAAATAATTTCTAAAACAAAAATGCTTCAGCATTATTGGAAATTTCTTCTCACTAATCATTCGTATTTAAAAAAAGCAAAAGCAGAGAATCTGAATTAATGAGACCATTCTACTATTTAGATCATGTCTAAGCCTACACTAAGTCCAGCTGTGTGCTAACATCCTCAATTCCTTTGAGTGACTCATTAGCCGCCAACTTTGGAGTTGCTACACTCAGTTGAACAGAGTTCTTTAGGTGTACAGAATTCCAGATCCACATCCTTCAATTTCATTTCTCATAATCTCTCTCTCATCTCTTATCCTGAGACAATTACCTCTAAACTAGGCAGCAAAACAAACCCTCCACTCAGTCTATTGGTGTTCATGACTTGAAACACATTAAAAAGTAATACATTTCGATATAGAACCATTTTTTGTAGAATTTCTTAATGCTAGAAATTGATCTGGTGAACTCTAGGAAGAGTAGCTTATTCAAAACAGACATATCATCGTTCCGTAAGGAGATACAACTTCACAACACTGGTCTTATTTTGCCCACTAATAACCAAATATTTTAGCCAATCCCAAACCCTTGAAATAACAGTTAAATACAGTGCGTTCAAAATTCGTATCGACCTAGTGTTTCTAAAGGATCACATCGCTCTGAATGTCAACATCCAATATTTGGGCGTGGATAGGTGAATCGATTGTCAAGAAGGGAAAGGATGTCAGAACTCTTCTATGAACGTCGCTAACTTTACCACGCCATCCAGTATCTGCTTCTTCTGTAAACAGCATCCAATTTGAATCACATTTCCCTCCTTTAAAATTATCAGTGTTTGAGAAACCTCAGAGTACCCTAAAGAAAACACAAGGAATTACGTTTTATCCTTATATTCACCTGAAAAAGCCATCGCAAACCTCTACTCGCACCCTCGTTTGCAAGATCAACTTCCACTTCCTGGTACACCTTTGAAACCTACCCGCCAGCCAGACTTCCGCTCTAAATTGGAATAGAGATACAGTAACAAACAGCAAGTGTCACAAGAATACCAGTAAAAGTGAAAAATTACCATCATCTTCAAAATCTAAAATATGATTAAAGGAAGTTACCTTTCTTCGACAAATAATATTTTTTCTCAATAATCAGTCTTGGAAGTCATTTGCTTTCAGGACAGTTTTCGCCGCGTACTACCATCTGCTGAAGTGTTGGTTACTTTGCTGTGCGGCGTCAGCTGTCGCTTGTTTTAAGTGGAGACGTGTAACCGTACTAGGGGAATAGTGGCTTAGCTCTTGAAGGTTAATGGGGTTTATTGTAAGCTGATATTTCATTGTGTTCGTGGGCTGGAGCGGCTGAATCCAGATCGCCCGCTTTCTTTCGAACGCACTTGGCAAGCTACAAACACGGCGCAAAGCGTGTGCCGGGACTGCAAGTGCTACTGACGGGTCGGAGGTGCGAGGCCGCAGGGCGCGGGTTCTGGAGATTTAGATAGAAATCCCCGCCAAACTGCTGCCATGAGTAACATCTACATCCAAGAACCGCCCAGCAGTGGCAAGGTAAAGTAACGTCCGCCATCCGGAGTACTCCAGTTCCGCGCTCCTGTTACTGTGCTCACACTGAGGTGATGCAAACGAAATTCAAGACCATCTCCTGGAAGGGGCTGCGCAAGAGATTTGCTAAGAGTTAGCTGGGTTACGATGCTACATTTGTAAGGAGAGCCTTAAATGTACAAGTCTTGGAGTGACGAAGGCTGAGACACGGGGAGAGATTGATGTATACAAATTTATGAAGGTTATATAGGAAGGATAGGAAATTGTCATGACCAATTAACGTCAACTGAAAGGCACTGGCTGAAGGAGACACACGATCTCCTGGAGGAACTCAGCGGGTTGAGCATAATGTATTGGACAAAATAAATTGTTGAATTGGGTCAAAACCCTGCATCAAGACCCGAATCGTTGACAGTTCGTATCCCCTCCCCTTCAGATGATGCCTGATTCGCTGAGTACCTCCAGCAGATTGTTTGCTACCGTAGGTTGGAGGTAGGGTATACAAGTTTCAGAGAAGGTCTAAGGAAGATATTTCCCATGCAAAGGGTGGTTGAAATTTGGAACACATTGCCTATAAAGAATGTGAGGCAGGCACGCACACAACATTTAAGATGTATTTACCTGAAGTAGCATGGCATAGAAAGCTATAGGGTGAATGTTGTAATGGGTATAGATAGATAGATTACAGATGGGTAAATAACCCAGAGAGAATGGGTAGAAAGGCTTGTTTCATTGCCATGGATGAGCTGTTAAAAGGTGCTTTCTTCCAGTCCACAAAAGCAAAGGAACAATTTTCCTGATAACTTGCCATTTGTTCTGATGTGTGATTTTGCTGCAGTGGAAATGTTAAGAGAAGGAGAAGGAGCCGATCATTGGAATCTTGAATGTGCTCCACCATTTAGTAAAATCATGCCTGACCCAATCTTGGCCTTAATATCTCTTCTACACTTTCTCCTGACTTCTCTTGAATCTTTTTTTTAATTTAAATGTCATTCTTCACCTATATAACCTCCTCGATTCTCTGAGGTAGAAAATTCCAAGAATTTACAATACTGAGAAGGAATATTTGTCCTTTTCTCCTTGGGGTGACGGAGGATGAGAGGTGACCTGATAGAGGTGCATAAGGTGATGAGAGGCATTGATCGTGTGGATAGCCGGAGGCTTTTTTCCCAGGGCTGAAATGGCTAACACGAGGGGGCACGGTTTTAAGGTGTTTGGAAGTAGGTACAGAGGGGATGTCAGGGGTACGTTTTTCACACAGAGTGGTGGGCGCGTGGAATGCACTGCTGGTGATGGTGGTGGAGGCGTATACAATACGGTCTTTTAAGAGACTCTTAGATAGGTACATGGAGCTTAGAAAAATAGAGAGCTATGTGGTAGGGTAATCCTATGCAGTTTCTAGGGCAGGTTAAATGGTCAGCACAACATTGTGGGCTGTAGATTTCTGTTTTATGTTCTCTACCTGCTTGTCTCCATTTGGAAAGGGTGACTTCCACGATTAACTATGTCCCCTGCTTCTAGACATTTTCTGTAGGAGAAACATTCCCTCAGCAAACCCCTCCCCCATACAGCCTCATCATTCTTTAAACATGGAGACCAAAATGCAAAGTACTCTAATTTGTGATACCCTTTGAAGTTGCATCAGTTTCCATTCTTTTATACAACATATCAATTGCAATTAAAGTTAACATTCTGTTTTGCATTGACATTGTACCTGCATGCTAGCTAAAAAAGATGTGGATGCAGCTACGTGTTTCATGTTCTATGTCTTCCATAACATTTTGTAATCTCATTCTGTTCAAATAATAATCTGCCTTTCCATTTTTCTTTCTGAAGTGCATAACTTTTTCCCACAATATACTCCACTAACTTCAAGCCCACCCATTTAATTTAATTTAATTCTGTACATCCTTTGCAGTTTTTTTGTGTCTTTACAACATGCTAACTTGCTTTATTTTGTCCTGTGAGCAAAATTGCACTGGTACATTTGCTAATGGATCGAGATATAAAAGATCATAAGAGCCAAATAAATGTAGGACCGCTCTACTATTAAGATCATGTTTGATCCTTGGCATTGGTTGAGAACAGCTGGTAAAATTCTGCTGCTCTCCAAAATGCTGACACATTTTCTTGGTGTTCAACTTGTTACGTACCCCGTAACTGGGTTGCCAAACCAGCAGAAGTGGACCACTTAGTTGGAGTCTGGTTAACAGAAACTAATAAAGTTTTATTAAAGAAATAAGCAACACAGTACTCTTAATCATAAGGATATAAATGTAACAGGTTAGCAATGATAAAACACACATGTACACAGAACTAGGGTAATAGGAATCAACCAAGCTCTATCACAGTCTAGGGGTAAAATGATCAGTCTCAAATGACGCAGAGTTCAGTTCAGCTTAGTACAGTTCACAGTAATCGCTGTTGTGCTGTTGGAGAGAGAGAGAGAGAATACAAATTTTGATTCAAACAGACCTTTGATGTTCTTCGCAGTTAGCTTTCGGGCGAACCCTTTTATGTCTTCTGTGGTCACCGACTGTGACCCCTCCGTTCCGGATACGACCGTTCTTCCGCGGTGAACCCGGCACCCAGGCAAGGGCGGACACACACACCAAGTTCCTGCTGATCGTCCCTTTTCACCCTGTCAGTCTATGGTCGGTTCCCTCAAACCAGACCTCCAACTCCCACCAACTTGTGGGGGCACACCGCTCTTTCAGGGTCTCGTTATCTCGTGATCTCATGGTGTGTGTCGTGCCTTAGCGAAGCTGTTCTTTTTATCCCCCTGCTGGGGTATCGCCTGTCCATCAAACTTCAAACAGTTCAGGTTCAAAGCAACTGGTCTGTCAATATTCTGAAATGTGTTTCTTTCTCGTTAATCTCTCTCCTCTCTTATTAGCATTTTGAATGTTTCTCCATTGTCTCACTTATCCCTCTCATCAGCATCAATCTTCTGATAACTTGGTTTGTTGTCACAAACTAAAGAAGGAAATATTTTAATAACTTGCGGAAATTTTCCCAATTTGAATGTGTAACAGTTTGCAGTACTATACTGATGTGGCATCCAGAGCTGTCTCTTGCTCTGGATTGTACTTTCACTCCTTAATGATGAGGCAAAAGGGTGTAAAGTGCAGAGGAATGTGATAGAGGGTTTGGTTGGAGAAATGGTAAGAATACAGAGAGACTCAAGTTGCATGGGAGAGAGAATCCTGAATTGATGTAAACTATTTTGTGCATTGTGGACAATTCAAAATAGGATGTCTGGAATTAAATCAGGTAATAGTCACTTTGACAACTATTGCTGTATTTGTTTTTTTATATAAGTGTACCCCCCCTGGCCACCCTCAGGGTCACTCGGCTCGCTGTCGTCTAGGGAAACAGCCCTCGGCCCCGCCAAACTGGGTAATTAGTTTGTGTGGATGCTGTGTGATGTACCCCACCCCACCCAAATAACCAGATACGTTTAAATGATTTACAGTTTATAGATATTACTGGAACTATATAATTAATAGAGAATAAATTATCAAAGGAAAATAAAAAGCGCCACACATATCAAAGTTCAATCACTTCGTGCACAAAACAGTTGGAGCTCGGGACCCTTCTTCTTCACCCTGTGACCCTTTGGACCACCTATACCGGCCGCCTGGGACCAACAACGGTGGTCAACCAGACGCTCCACACGAGTCCGTCTCCGTCTCCTCTCCTCGCTGAACGCCCTCCTTGGGGTCCGACCCCGTTAGCGGACTCACAGCACCTGGTCCATCCTCTGTCTTTTTCTTCCACCTTCTGCCCCAAAACCCCGTGCATACAGTATCTTCAAATACACCAAAAACATAACAACTATCCCAATTGGTTCATAACATCTTATCAGTAATGCGATTCAACAAACTGCTATCGGGAAGGACTTCCTCAGCGTTTAACATAACAAAGAAGCATTCCCAAGTATAACATAACAAAGAAGCCACTTTAATTAGCCTACACAGTAACATTAAAAATGAAACCGCCTTACACTCTACCCCCACCAAATAAAGTCATGTCCTAATGACTTATAAATAACTCGCCAACCAGTCCTGCAGACACACAACAAATACATGCACAGATACACACAGTGACAGTGCTCCCCAAACAGTGGACCTTACGCCCGTCCTACGGGCGCTACATAGGCCAACCTATCTGGGAGCTTCTTAACCCTCCGAGACCTCCGTACCCTCTCACCTAAACCCAAAAGGCTCAGACACTACTAGGGATACCTCGGGCCTGCTTGCCAACTCCTCTCTCACTCAGGCCACCATTACAGTTCGGAGCCCCCTGTCCCGTGTCCGGGGCCCCGCTTCTTTTCCTTCCTGGTCCTGCCGCAACTCAGACTGCCCACAGCTAGCCCTCCCCACTACACCTGACTCAGTGGGAGAAGGGCCAAAGGTCTCTTCCTCAATCACGGGGAAGTTAGCGAAAGGCAGCAGGTACCACATGTGCAGCACATCATCCTTCGAATCCGTATTCTTCCTCATCACCCCGATCGGTAGCTGCTGTTTAAGTTTCCTCCAAACTGAAACATTTAGCCGGGGCTACCCTTTCAGCCTCCTGCAGTCGAGTCGTCAGCTTCGGGGACTCCTTCAACTCTCGCCACAGCCTCAGCAGCTCTGACTCAGGGTTCTTGGCCATCTCCATCTGGGACGCAGTTACCCCACCAGCTTCTTCCACCCTGACCTGAAAAGCAGCAGTTAAAGGATGTTCAGCCTCCAGTTCTTTCTTCCTGGTGATTTCTTCCAGGTCAACTTTCAGGCTGCTTTCAAGCATCTGCCTCCCTTTTCCGAGATCTGTCCTCCAGTTCTTCACCTCCTCGGGAGTGTAATCAAAGTCCCCTCCCTGGGCTCTCGGTTTTCTGTTGGCCTTAGTCAGAATACTTCCTTGATCTTCCCCATATTGTAAGTCTTCCAATCTTTTGGGATCGACGTCTTGAGTTTCTGCTGATCCCTTCGAAGGTGGGTCATTGTTTCTTCTCGCTGGATTAATTCATCAGTACATGATCACAGTGTCGGCTCGGAATTCTGTTGCTCCTTCTCCACGTTGACGAGCGTGAATTCAAAGGCTGCAATGGTCATCCCACAAGTGCGGCACTCAGTCTCCGGCCGGCATTTCTGAGCACTCAGTTCAGCGGTGCAAATCCCCTCTCTCCCCGTGTCTCATTCAGATTGACGACCTGGGTTTCCATCCCCAGGTCCACCACCGTCTGTTCCAACACCAGGAAGTTCAACTGGTATGTCAGGTCATTTTTCTCACATTGCACCAAACTCCTCCGGCCAAAAACTCCTCCGTGTTTGACACTTCGCTTCTGTCACCGGGGCTCAGCCACTCACCTCGCCTCATAGTCCCCCCAGGCGAATCCAAGCTCTAGGCGGTCATCTGCATACACCAAAACTCCACACACCTTCACTTCCCCCATGGTCTTCCTCATGCCCCGCGGGAAGGATGCAGGGGCTCCGGGTATGCCCTTGGGCATCTTTTCGGATCGGAAGAATCCTAGGGAACTAATAACAGCTGTCTTTGGCTCAACAACCGCACTCCTCGGGATCTGGCAACATCCACTCCTCAGATCCAGCACATTAAACCACGTCGCATAATCCACACACAGGCTGCCTTCATCTTCCACAGCGCCAGGGTCCAGTTGCCGTGACCTCTCTCTCACTGAGGTGTCTTCAGCGGTCAACTCCCCTCCCTCGTGGTAGTTCGGAGCATCTACTAAGAGGGTCTCACCCTCAGCTACTTCCCCCAGGCCGTACCACAGCTGGGTTTCGTTTAAATTCGGTACCAGCTCAAGGCTGCTACACACGTCCTCAGAAGCAACTCAACACGCTGGGTGCCCAGACAATGCCCCATGAACTCCAGGGTCATTAACCAATCATCATCTTCTGGATAACTACTGGCATTGGTACCCAAAATCTCCGGTGCCCTTGCGGTTGTCAAGGGTAAATGCTTCAGACACCGGTTGTAAAACGAACTGTACAACAACTTGACTTGCACCCCGGGGTCGAGGATAGCTTTAGCATCGCTCACCTCTATCTGTAACGACACCCTGGGGTGTGGTCCCTCTAAGCCTTCAGGAATAGGGTCTTTTCCTTTCGGAAGTTCATTGGTACATTGCTGGGAACGTGCTTTCCCAGAGATCCCAAGCCGTTCCCCCACTGGGCCTCCACTAAGTTTCCCAACACCTCTCTGATCAGCTGAACAACTGGGGGAGGGGCTGATCCCCTGAAATGATCCCCCTGGCACTGCAAGCAATTTAGCTGCCCTCCTAGCCAGAGAAGACACACTGAAAACTTTCCCCCCTCTTTCAAATAACTGACAGCTGTCACTACGGTGTAAGTGAACCGGACAGCTCTAACACCGTCACCAGCCCGCCTACTTAAACTTTCAACCAATCCCTGTTGCTCTCCCTCAACTGAGCACTGCCACTCATCTAACAACTGAGAGATCCGCTCCGCCCACGTCTCGTACGCCTCCGCTCCTCTTGGGGTGGACACTATCCCAAGCGCCAGGCGGAGCCTGCCAGAGCTAGAACATTTATTTGCACACGTTACCTCCAAATCAGACCACTCTTTCCTCTCCCTCCCAACAGCATGGACAGCCCTGAGCACCACCTCCAACTCATCAATGCCAGCCTGAACTCGAACAAAGACCTCACTGAACACACATGCAGCAATAACCAGCAAATAACCCACAGAGACACACATTACAGATTTAAACAGGGCACCCACACAGCATACCAGTAGACCCAATCCTGGACAAAGACCACACAATGTAGCCCCCCTGGCCACCCTCAGGGTTGCTCGGCTCGCTGTCATCGAGGGAAACAGCCCTCGGCCCCTCCAAACTGGGTAATTAGTTTGTGTGGATGCTGTGTGATGTACCACACCCCGCCCAAATAACAGACAATGCACCAGATACAATTAAATGATTTACAGTTTATAGATATTACTGGAACTATATAATTAATAGAGAATAAATTATAAAAGGAAAATAAAAGGCGCCACCCTTATCAAAGTTCAATCTCTTCGTGCACAAACAGTTGGAGCTCGGGACCCTTCTTCTTCACCCTGTGACCCTTTGGACCACCTATACTGGCCGCCTGGGAACAACAATGGTGGTCAACCAGACGCTCCACACGTGTCCGTCTCCGTCTCCTCTCCTCGCCGAACGCCCTCCTCGGGGTCTGACCCAGTTAGCGGACTCACAGCACCTGGTCCATCCTCTGTCTTTCTCTCCCGCCTTCTGCCCCAAAACCCCGCGCATACAGTATCTTCAAGTACATCAAAATTATTGCTATTGCGGTATTGCTATATTTACACTCTATTCTTGGTTGGTGTGGCTGTAACGAAACCAAATTTCCCTCGGGATTAATAAAGTATATCTATCTATCTATCTATCTATCTATCTAAAAACATAACAATTCCAATTGGTTCATAATGTCTTCTTATCAGTAATGTGATTCAACAAACTGCTAGCGGGAAGGACGTCCTCAGCGTTTAACAAAACAAGCATTCCCAAGTATAACATAACAAAGAAGCCATTTTAATTAGCCTACACAGTAACATAAAAAATGAAACCCCCTTACATAAACTTGCATCAGCTTGTCCCCTATATTATGAATAGAAATCTTTGAGCTGACAGCTTCTCAATCAACTTTCTATTGATTAATTTATTTCAGTACCATCTTTGCTTTCTTACTTCTTCCATATTGCAACATCTCAGGTAGTGAGTGCATCTTAGTTTAAACCACTAATCTTGACTTCAAGCTTCAAGAGCTGTTGTCCACCCCAACCCTGAACCATAATGATTTTTGTTTTCATAATTTCCTTTCAACGATAGTAACAGCTCTAATTTGATTCTAACTATAATTCTCTTTCTGTCATTTTCTTCTTTCCCTCTCTTGAGATAAAAATTATTTTCTCCTGGCAAGATAGCTTCATGGCTTTCTCCCGTTGCCACTGTCTCTTCAAAGTTCATTGTCCGTTCTCCTCTGTCTATACCCTTCAGCTTGTTTTCATGGGCACATCATTCACCTTGCCTGACTGCACTACTCCTGCTGTCTCAGTCAATGGTTACAGGTACCGTATTGAATCCCAAAAATCTGCCTAATGTACAGAATCAGTGAGCATCATATACTTGTGAGATGCCCTTTTGTTTCTTTACTTTTAGACCATGATTACAATATCTAGCAGGTGATACAGAAGTTTTGATTTTGATTAAGAAAATTGTTACAGATACCAATGTTATTAAACAATTATGGTTCTGACTATGTGATTCATTGTGGGATTTTAATTTTCAGGTCCTTTTGAAGACTACCGCAGGTGACATTGATATAGAATTATGGTCAAAAGAGGCACCAAAAGCGTGCAGGAACTTTATTCAACTCTGCATGGAAGGTAACTCAACAACTGTGTTATTTTGTAAAATTGTTCTAGTTTCCCTACAATTTGTTACATTGAAACAGAGTTTTTATATGACTATATTAACTGAAGAAATACTTTTACAGTTAATACAATTTACTATATATGTAGATATTGAGATTATTAGATCAATTACTAAAACCCTCATAATTTCTGATAATGGAGCCTTGTGACTTAAAATTCAGAATGATGTCACAGAAAAGTTGGAATATGCAGTCATCTCTTGTTTTCACTGTTCGATAACTTGGAAGGTACTGCTGAAGAAACTTGTAGACGGTACAAAACGCAGCAACCTTGAAATGGTGATAGAGGGAATGAATGTCTCTTTTCTGCAAATTATGATGATTGTACAGTTTTGATTACCCTGCAATAGAAAGGACATTAATGAGCTGTAAAGAATGTAATAAAGATTTACAAGACTGTTTCCTGGACTCAGGTCTGAGTTACAGGGAAAGGTTGGGCGGGTTAGGATTTTATTCCTTGTGGTGTAGGAGACTGAGGGGTGACCTTTTGGAAGTGTATAAAATCATGAAAATACAGGTAAGTTGAATGCACTAAGGTCTCTGCCCAAGGAAACGGAACCAAAACCTAGTTCTTTTGTCCATGTAACGTTAACTTCTATTTAATAGCACTTTTGCTACTTAGGAAGCTGGGTGACATCAGATGGCAGGTGCGATATGGACATCAAAAGAAGAATAGGGATGGAAAAAGACACCTATATGAGAATATAGAGTATACTGACTAATACTAAACTAGGCATGACAACCCTCCTCAGAGTACTGAAATGTTACGTTTATCCAGTTATGTTATATGGCTCAGAATGTTGGACAATATCTAGTAAAATGAGGAAACGAATTGTAGCAGCAGAGATGTGGTTTTTGAGGAGGATGGAAAGAATATCATGGATGAAACGAATATCTAACGAGGATGTCATGAACAGAGCAAACACAAAAAGAGAAATAATGTATGAGGTGATGAAAAGGCAACATAACTTCATTGGACATGTGATTAGGAAAGAGGAGTGAGAATGCATGGTAATTATGGGAAAGATTGAAGGGAAGAAAGCAAGAGGAAGACAAAGACAAATGATCATGGAGGCAGCTGCCAAAGAATTGGAAATGAATACCAATGAACTGATCCACTTGGCCCGAAACAGGAGTGTGTGGGCCATGGCAGTCAAATCTCGAACTGGGCATGGCACCTGATGATGGTGATGATTTAATGACATCACAGGAGACCCATAAATGTATATCGGCCATCTTTTCTACAGACATTCTCTCTTACTTTAATAACGGACTCATATCCTGACTGAAAATAAATATCTGCTTATCCGAATTTACCTTTGAATTTACTTACTCTGACACAGAAGGAAACCATTTTGTCCATATGTCCATACTACTCTCATCTGCAATTTGCTCAGTTCCATTTACTCTTTCTTTATTTCCTTGAGCTCTACAACTTATTTTCCCCTGCATGCCTATTAATTCCATCTTTTTTTTAATCCATGCAACTGAAGTAAAGAATAATTTTATAGTAGCTAATTAACCTATCAGGCTCTCTATTGAAACTATAAAGAGGTGATGAACCTGCAGAAACTTTGTTGTCAAAGAAGACATGCAAGCTCCAAGGTCGGGGTCAAATCCAGAGCTGAAGCAGCAGTGCACCAAATAAGTAACTTATTTTGCAAGCTTTAGGATTTAAGTAAGGTTAGTTTTAACCCAGTTAATGGACCTTTTGATCAAGAGGGTTTATTTTACAAAGAAAATATTAATATTTACTGAAGACTGCTAATTTGTAATGCTTTTCTGATTATGTACTGTTGTTTATTCCAATTAGGTTATTATGATAACACAATATTTCACAGAGTTGTACCCGGCTTTATTGTTCAAGGAGGGGATCCTACTCAAAGTGGAGCAGGTGGTGAGTCAATATATGGGAAGCCATTTAAGGTAAATATTATTTTCTATTTTCTTTATTTTGTTTCCTTAAGATATTGAATTATCCCAGTTAAATGTGAAGATTTTGCCACGATTTTTTAGTAAGGGATGAGAGTTGTGGAAATTGTCTGTGTGATACAGGCAGCACACTTGTCTGTATATATATCTTAAGACAACAAGAGAATGGGAAGCCTTGATTTTTCTGTGCTTATCCAGTTTTTAGAGTTTTGCAGTCTAGAACTTTGCTCATTCATTAATTGCAGTTGCATTATAATTTGTTGGAACTCTTGAACAACACACACAAATATCGGGAGTAACTTAGCAGGTTGGGCAATGTATTTGAATGGGAATAGTCTTGATGAGGGATCTTGGCACAAAACAACAAGAATTTCCCTTCATAGATACTGCCTGACCCGCTAGGTTTGGGCAGCATTTTGTATGTGAATTGTTTGGATTATTTGTTGCTTGAAATCCATTTTTAATAAAATTTAGTCTTTTTCTTTATTATTTTATTTCAGGATGAATTTCATTCTCGTTTACGTTTTAACAGAAGAGGATTGGTTGCTATGGCAAATGCTGGCCCTCATGATAATGGAAGTCAATTTTTCTTTACATTGGGACCTGCAGATGAACTTAATAACAAGCATACCATCTTTGGAAAGGTTAGCTATGACAATAAATAAATTTTGGTTTTTGATTCCAGTATTATCTAGTAACGAATTCATCACAAAGTTCACACACTAGATGTAGACGCACACATGCTGTACACATACAACTTATCCAATAACTTTATTTACTGTTACATTTTTTCAGTAACAATATATAATGAAGAAAATTCTGTGTAAGTTGATTAATTCCTGCCTCAATATTGTGCCTTCTCCACTCATTCTGTTTTTGAGCACTTTGTGCTGTTGAACCTGGAATCTTCCTTTCATGTCTTTCAAGTCTATATTCTCCTAACCACTGAACTGAAATCCGCTTTCATTGGATTTGTTGTTTTATCTACTCTTGATCTAATCTTTCCTTGAGTTTTTCATTTCATGTTTAATTACTTAAAGCCATTTCCTGATAATAACTGAGAACCTGCCAAAGCTGAGATGAAGAAAAAAGGTCTTCCTGGTTAACTGTGTTACTGTTTATTTAAAAAGAAAACAATTCTTCCATAAGTACTCTTTTTATTCTTTTGTTCCTGTCTGACTATGAAATGTTGTTTCAATTTATCCAATCTACATTTTGAAAGTTGACATCAGGACTTACTGTGGCTTGGCTTAATAACAAAGGTGCTCTTCCTTGTTTCTTTGAATATATTTGTTGTTGAAAGTAAAACTATGTTCTCACTGGATTCCCTCCCACACTTGAAGCCATTTTTGTTTTTTTTTTCAGGGATTTGTTAAGCTATGTGAAAGGAATTCCCTTCAAAGCCTGGAAAATAATTTTGTGGGATCTTTTGTTATTTAAGCTGCAAAAACATTAAATAATAATGGCTTCATGAATTGCGATTAAATTCTTTTCTTATCTTCCTGCTGAAATGAATGGTTAATTTTTTTTTTGTTTCCTCAGTCTTTTCTTCCCTCTTGACTGAATCATATTCATTGTGAGAAAAATGCAGTTTGCCATAAATTCAGTCAGTGTAGCATTGGTAGAATGTACAGAACACTGTTTTTGCTTTCAGGAGGTTCAAGCATGCACAATCCTAACCCTACATCAGTAATAGAGCACTATGGACTACCTCTTAAAGTAGCATGGACTTGTCTTTGATTTTTGTCTTTTTTTGCACTGTGGTTAAGGAAATCAGGATGACGAAAAGAAGGTATGAGGTTGCTTTAACAGTCAAGGTGAAGTAGAATCCTAAGGGCTTCTACAGGTATATTCAGAGTGAAAGGATAGCAAGGGACAAAATTGGTGTTTTGTTAGATCAGGGTGGTGATCTATGCATAGAGCTGAAAAAGATGGGGGCGATCTTAAGTGGATTTTTTGCGTCTGTATTAGGAGACATATACAGAGACAATAGAAGTGAAGCAGAGCAGCAGTGAGGTCATGAACTCTTTGCTGTCTTAAGGGAAATTAGGGTGGATAAATCCCCCAGGGTATGACATGGTGTTCCCTTGGACCCTGCAGGAGGCTAGTGCAGAAATTGTAGGGACCCTAGCAGAGATACTGAAAACTTCCTTACCTGCAGGTCAGGTGCTGGAGATTTGGAGGATAGCTGATGTTGTTCCATTGTCTAAGAAAGGCTCTGAGAATAAGACAGGAAATTATAGGCTGATGAGCCTGATATGTGTAGTGGGAAAGTTACTGGAAGGTACTCTAAGGGACTGTATATATACGTAAGTATTTGGGTAGACAGGGACTGCTAAGGGATAGTCAACATGACTTTGTGTGTGGTACTGTCGGTCATGCCTAACCAATCTTAGAGTTTTTTGAAGAAGTTACCAGGAAAGTTAATGAAAGCAAGGCAGTGGATGGTGTCTACATGGACTTTAGCAAGGCCTTTGACAAGGTCCCAGATGGGAGGTTGATCAAGAAGATTCAGTCGATTGGCATTCAAGAAGAGGTAGTAAATTGGATTAGACATTGGCTTTGCAGGGGAAGCCAGAGAGTGGTAGTAGATGGTTGTGACTGAAGACCTGTGACTAGTGGTGTTTTGCAGGGATCAGTGCTGGGTCTGTTGTTTGTCATCTATATCAACGATCTGGATGATATGTGGTAAAATGGATATGCAAATTTGTGGATGACACCAAGACTGAGAGTGCAGTGGACAACAAGGAAGACTATCAAAGCTTGCAGTAGGATCTGGATTAGCTGGACAATGTGCTGAAAAATGGCAGATGGAATTTAATGCAAACGTGTGTGAGGTGTTTCACTTTGGGAGGACCAACCAGTGTAAGGTCTTTCAAGGTGAATAATAGGGTATTGAGTGCGGTAGAACAACAATCTTGGAATACAGATCCATAATTCCTTAAAAGTGGTGTCACAGGTACAGAGGGGCGTAAAGAAAGCTTTTGGCACATAGGCTTTCATAAATCAATGTATTGAGTACAGGAGTGGGAATGTTCTGTTGAAATGGTACAAGGTTTTGGTGAGCCCTAATTTGGAGTATTGTATGTAGTTTCAGTCACCTTCCTATCGGAAAGATGTAAATAAGATTGAAAGAATGCAGCAAAAACTTACAAGGATGATGCTGGAACTGAAGGATCTGAGTTATAGGGAAAGTAGAACTTTATTCCCTAGAACGTAGAAGATTGAGGGGAAATTTGATAGAGTTATACAAAATTATCAGGTGTATAGATAGGGTAAATGCAAGCTGGCTTTTTCCATTGAGGTTGGGTGAGACTACAACTAGAGGTCATGATTAAGGGTGTGGAGAAAACTGCCAGAGCAAAGTGGTGGATGTGGGTTTAATTGGATAGGTACATGGATGGATGGAATATGCAGCGCTATGGTCCAGGAGCAAGTCAATGAGAATAAGCAGATTAATGGGTTGGCACTGTCTAGATGGGCTGAAGGGTTTGTGCTGTAGTGTTCTATGACTATAAGTTCTTACACTGGCTTGAGCCATTGCCAATGTGCATCTGGGCAGTTCTTCTATTTCTCATTTGATAAAGTGCTTTAAAGAATAACATTTTCCATCAACAAATGTAAAGCTTGCTTCGTTTTGTTGTTACCTTTGTAAGTAGTTATCACTCATTTCAAGTGTCAGATGCCTCCAAAAATATCTTTGTGGCAAGCTATTTTGGTGTGCTGCTGCTGTTTATGGCCTCTTGTTCCTCCACTAACTCCTGCTGAAGATTTAACACATTTTAATTTGTGTGTGATTTAAGAAAGTCTTCCACATCCTCCTGTTTGGGTCCACTTCATTAAACCCAGCCTCAATGTTAACTTAATATCTTCTCTAAAAATATTCAAAATTGTAAACCCATATATGTTGTTCTTACTTCACTCCCTGTCTCCAAAGTGATATGCCTTATTACACACATTTCAGATGATAATCCTTGAAAGTAGCAATAACACACCGACCCTGGTGTTCTTCCAATGAACTAGTTACAGGGGACCTAAAATATTACCTAAATGTTGTCATTTCATTAATGAAAATTGGATGTGCTTGATGAGCAATATCCAATGTATTCCTTGTAAATTATAATTTGATGAAGTAAAGAAATCTTGACATTTTTTGTAGGTTACTACACTACTGAAAGATTGCTATCTTGTAATCTCTCTCCAAAGCCTTTGGGCTTTTGTGAATTAAAGGAAACAGAACATTTATTTTCAGACAGTAACATTTGTTTCAGCTTATTTTATTCTGCTCTGAAAGCTGCAATTGCTTCTTTGTCTGGAAGACGAAAATTATGCATGATTGTAAAATTCCTGAAATGTTCAAACCAGGCAAGCGTGCCTGAATGTTATGGCATTTCCTGGTGGAGCCACCACCCACTTTACATTATTTAAAGTCTTGTCTTTTCACTAATCATAATCAAAAACAGGGTCATTTGCCGTTGTTTCTGTTTTATTCACATGCTTAATCACATTTGTCACACCTTAATGAGATGTAGTCTCGCACTTCCCTTAATATTAATGGTTATTTTCTATAACAAAAAGGAGGCACATGCCCTGAACTGTATTATAGTAAAATTTACTGCATGTTCATAATTTGAGAGATTAGTTTCTTTTCATTGAAAAAAACACACGTAATTTTAGTTGGTAAACAACAGGAATTCTGCAGATGCCTGAAACGTCGACTGTACCTCTTCATAGAGATGCTGCCTGGCCTGTTGCGTTCACCAGCAACTTTGATAATTTTAGTTGGTGGTGTGTCTCTCCATAATTTTGCCCCAGCCTATTTCTGTAAACTCTTCCGGTCTTAAAGCCTTCTGTGTTTTCCCAGTTTTGGCATCCTATTCCTTCCCATAGGCTTCTGCCTGCTGAGGCATCTCTCCTGGGACCTTCCTACCTCTTTCTTATTTTAAGAAGCTCTTTAAAGTTTAGCTTTTTGACCAAGCTTTTGAGAATTTATGCTTAAAATTGACTTGGTGTCAATATTTTAATGCTGTTTTTGAAGCAGTATTGAATATTTTGCATAATAAAGTTTATTTGTAAAAAATATTTTTGTATAAAGAGTGTTCCATGTATACTTAGTATATATGTAACTTGTATTAAGGTAACTTACATTAACAATTATATTGTTGATGTGAAAATTATAAATTATTTTCCGAACAGGTGACTGGCGACACAATTTATAATATATTAAGATTAGCGGAAGTAGAAATTGATAAGGATGAACGACCAATTGTCCCTCACAGAATCAAATCTACAGAGGTGAGTTGAGTATAGATTGGTGTTAGACAGCATGTTTTTTGGATATTTTACTTTTACAAGTTCTTCAGTCATATTTATGTAGTGCAGCAAAGTTATAGAACTATATCATACCAATTTCATACTGTGAACATTAACTGTAGTTTGTTATATGCCTCAGACTGGTTCTGTGATAGTACCTTTCATACCATATTTTGGATTGTTTTGACACCTGTTATGCTTGGAGTCATGAAAAATCAATACTTTTGTTTGTTTACCCCTCCTTCCTGTCCAGCAACCAACTATAATGAGCTTAACACTAGGCATGGATGTGGTATAAGTGAACTGCACTGCTTGCCATTAATTTGTTGTTCAGTGTCATTATTGATTGAATGACCTCTCCAATCTAAGAGACATCCTATCTATTTCCATGGATCTTCCCTGATTCATTTGTCTTCTAGCTTGCTTGTCTCATCACTTGTACAATAGTATGATCCTTGGCTTTCTGCAGTTCAGGAAAGGGAGCAAGGCATTACTGACCATTCTGACTATTCTCTTAAAAATTTCCCTAAAGATGTAAAAGAAGGAAAAAACTGCTATGGTCGGATTTGGGCTCCGATTCAGAATTGGGCTTATTATCACTGACATACAGTATGTCATGAAATTTCTTGTTTTACAGCTACTGAACAGTGTGATAGATAAAAATAAGACTAGTAAGTTACAATACAAAATGTTTATAAATAAATAAGTAGTGCAAAAAGAGAAAAATAGTGAGATTCTTTTCAATGGGTTTATGAACAGTTCAGAAATCTGATTATGGAGGGGAAGAAGCACACACTAAGTATGTGTCTTCAAGCTTCTGGACCTCCTCATTGATGTTGCTAATGAGAAGAGGGCATGTCCTGGATGGTGAGGGTCCTAGGTGAAGGATACTTTGTCCTTGAGGCACTGCCTTTTGAAAATGTTCTTGACGGTGGGGAGGCTGGTGCCCATGGAGCTGGCTGAGGTTACAAACCTCTACAGTTTTTTCCAATCCTGTGCATTGGCACCTCCATACCAGATGGTGATGCAACCAGTCAGAATGCTCTCCAAGGTACATCTAGAAATTTGCTAGCCTTTGGTGACATACCAAATCTCCTCAAACTCTAATGAATGTAGCCACTGGTGTGTCTTCTTTGTAATTGTATCAATAAGTTGTGCCCAGGATAGATTTTCAGAGATGTTGACACCCAGGAACTTGAAACTGCTCTCCTTTGCCTTAGCTGACACCTCATTGAGGACAGGTGTGTGTTCCCTCAACTTCCCCTTCCTGAAGTCCACAATCGGTTCCATGGTCTTACTGATGTTGGGTGCAAGGTGGTGGTTTTAACACGACCATCATGACTTGCAAGTTCTTACTCCCTATCATCTAAATCAAGCAGCGTAAAGAGCAAGCTCTTCCAAGATAAATTTGTAAGAGGATGTGGATACTTACCTTGTTAATGATGAGAGTAACAGGTAGGGATTGTATTTTGCTAAATTCCTCAATGAGTGAATCCCTAGGGGTTGGTGGTGAGGTGTTTTATGATGTTCCAGTCCTGAACCATATTAGCTCCAGTCTTGGTCATTAAGCCATACTATTGAGATTATGCTTGCCAAAGTGCCCTCTTCAACACTGAGCTCCAAACCTGCCGATTCCTAAACTGAGTGGTGTGAAAGCTTTGGGCCTTTGGCTACTAAGTATTTACTCTTTCAGTAACTGTCCCAGCCACTCATTACAGCCATCCTCAGTCAAGAACCATAACTGAACTTTGGTGAATGTAAATTGCTTCCCGTACCTTGGTAGCCATCTTAAAAAAAAGGCAGATGTTAATGACAATGAAATCCACTGTCAAAATGTAGAAAATAGACTCAATATGATTACTGCACAAAAAGGTCAAATACAATCCAGCTATTTATTACTCAAACTACTTTGCTATTAGTAAAGTGATGAGTGGTGGTGTTGACTACACTGTCACATGACACCTTCTCTCTGTTGACCATTTTGAGTTGAACCAGGACCACTTGGCTTCAGACCTTTTCATACTCTGGCTCCAAAGTGGAACGAAAGAGCTGAATTTCAGATGTGAATCCGTCCCATTCTCATCGAGACATATCTGCCTATGGCCTGCTCTATTGCCATGATGAAGACAAACTCAGGTTTGAGGAGCCACACTTCATATTCCATCTGGATTGTCCCCAAACTGATGGCATGAACATCAAAATTTTTAACTTACAGTAATTTCTACCCTCCCCCCCATCACTTCTGGCTTCTTCCTCCTTTCTTTCCAGTCCCGATGAAGAGCCTTAGTCCAAAATGTCAACTGTGTATTCCCCTCCATAGATCACCTGACTTGGTGAACTCCTCCAGCATTTTGTGTTTGTTAGGTATGATATACTTTTAGTGTCCCAAGGTTGTGAAGAGATTATTCACATAAAAAAGCCTGTATATTCCTTTTCTCTGTTATTTTAAGGATTGACTTCAGCCCAGTAATGTGTGTTAAAGGTACATAAAAGTAAAAATTCATTGTGTCCAAGTAATTGCTTTAAAGTGAAAATTTGTTAAAATACTTTCTAGGTGCTGCATAACAGCTTTGATGACATTGTTCCAAGAATATTGAAAAAACACAAGAAAGAGAAGAGAGATGAAGAATCGAAAAAAACTCATTTGAAAGGCACAAAGTAAACCGAATTATCTTCTCATTATATGAAGTTAGGTTGCTTCACAGTTAGTTCTGTTCTTCAATCTTCACTTATTTCATTGGGAACTTAAAATTAGAGAAAGCTAATCTCTGGGTTGGGTAAACATAAGAAATGACAGCAGTTAATATTTTGGAACCTTTGTGGGGCAGAAATTTCTATTTGTAGATTAAACATATGTAACTTTTATGTCTAGGGATATAAAGAACAGAATAATCCATATAAATTACTTGATGTGCTGTAGATTTAAATTTATGTCCATCACAAACTTTATAAGTAAACCAGCAAACCAGTACCCTTTTAGCATAGGAATTCAAGCATGTATTGCAGTTTTAACTTGATCCATATGACTCAGTCTCATTAGAAAATATTTCAAACCTTAAACCAAACTTAGAGTACCTGTCCTGCAACCTCACCGCTGATTTTTCTTTGTCTCTAATCACTAACTTGCTGAGGCACCAGTGAAACAGTGGAGGCTATTTATTTAGAAGCAGGCCCTGACATTGCGAAGGCCTACTTTAACATGGGTTTAAGAGAACTACCTGGGCATCTTCCAGGCTGTGCAATCCATTGCTGAGAATAATTTATGGTAAGCCCATATTAAGTTCAGTCTCACTTAATGCAGAAGCTTTCCCTCAAATCACTCGCAAACACAGGAATTCTGCAGATGCTGGAAATTCAAGCAACACACATCAAAGTTGCTGGTGAACGCAGCAGGCCAAGCAGCATCTCTAGGAAGAGGTGCAGTCGACGTTTCAGGCCGAGACCCTTCGTCAGGACTAACTGAAGGAAGAGTGAGTAAGGGATTTGAGAGGGGGAGGGGGAGATCCAAAATGATAGGAGAAGACAGGAGGGGGAGGGATGGAGCCAAGAGCTGGACAGGTGATAGGCAAAAGGGATATGAGAGGATCATGGGATAGGAGGTCCGGGAAGAAAGACGGGGTGGGGGGAACCCAGAGGATAGGCAAGAGGTATATTCAGAGGGACAGAGGGAGAAAAAGGAGAGTGAGAGAAAGAATGTGTGCATAAAAATGAGTAACAGATGGGGTATGAGGGGGAGGTGGGGCCTTAGCGGAAGTTAGAGAAGTCGATGTTCATGCCATCAGGTTGGAGGCTACCCAGACGGAATATAAGGTGTTGTTCCTCCAACCTGAGTGTGGCTTCATCTTTACAGTAGAGGAGGCCGTGGATAGACATGTCAGAATGGGAATGGGATGTGGAATTAAAATGTGTGGCCACTGGGAGATCCTGCTTTCTCTGGCGGACAGAGCGTAGATGTTCAGCAAAGCGGTCTCCCAGTCTGCGTCGGGTCTCGCCAATATATAAAAGGCCACATCGGGAGCACCGGATGCAGTATATCACCCCAGAGGCAACACTTCACCTGTGAGTCGACTGGGTGATATACTGCATCCGGTGCTCCCGATGTGGCCTTTTATATATTGGCGAGACCCAACACAGACTGGGAGACCGCTTTGCTGAACATCTACGCTCTGTCCGCCAGAGAAAGCAGGATCTCCCAGTGGCCACACATTTTAATCCCACATCCCATTCCCATTCTGACATGTCTATCCACGGCCTCCTCTACTGTAAAGATGAAGCCACACTCAGGTTGGAGGAACAACACCTTATATTCCGTCTGGGTAGCCTCCAACCTGATGGCATGAACATCGACTTCTCTAACTTCCGTTAAGGCCCCACCTCCCCCTCGTACCCCATCTGTTACTCATTTTTATGCACACATTCTTTCTCTCACTCTCCATTTTCTCCCTCTGTCCCTCTGAATATACCTCTTGCCTATCCTCTGGGTCCCCCCCCCCCCCCCAGTCTTTCTTCCCGGACCTCCTATCCCATGATCCTCTCGTATCCCCTTTTGCCTATCACCTGTCCAGCTCTTGGCTCCATCCCTCCCCCTCCTGTCTTCTCCTATCATTTTGGATCTCCCCCTCCCCCTCCAACTTTCAAATCCCTTACTCACTCTTCCTTCAGTTAGTCCTGACGAAGGGTCTCGGCCTGAAATGTCGACTGCACCTCTTCCTACAGATGCTGCTTGGCCTGCTGCGTTCACCAGCAACTTTGATGTGTGTTCCTCAAATCACTGGTTGGCACTCTCTACTCTCTGTAGTCATAATTTTCTTTCACCAATGTCCTGATCCAAGCTGTTCACAAAAAACATATCAGGACTGTGCTGTCATCAGATCTCTCTTTACTGTGAACCAGATCTGTGGCTTATCTGTTCTCTGTGTTTTCCTCATGCTCAACACCAGCAGCACACAGGGAAAAGATCTTTTCAGTGTGATAATGGTTAAAGCAGCTTCTATCTAATGCATTGGAGATTCATGGTCCAATACACAATTAATACGTCTTTCCAGGGGCCTATATATCTTTTAGGAATAAGTACTGTCTCAAAATGTGCAAGCTGCCAAAATGCATTAAGAAAATATTTGTTGGTTTTTATTTATCAGAAATTTCAGCTTACTTTCCTTTGGAGAAGAAGCAGAGGAGGAGGAAGAAGAAGTAAATAGAGTTAGCCAGGTAATAATTTGCTCTTGCATTTGGTTATTAAATATGATGTTGGCTATATTTCAGCAATGCACTTGGATTGTTAGTTGGTATTTTGCTTTGCTTCTTGTCAATCTTGTTGCTAATTTCACTCTATGAAGCTAATTTATTCATTAGCTTCAGAAGAGGGAAAGCGGCTGAATATGGTGTACTTGGATTTTTAAAAGGTTTTTGATAATGTCCCACCCAGGCAATCAGTGCGTGTAGAACTTAGAGTACAATATTATCATAGATTGAGAATTGGTTACAAATGCAGTTCCCCTTTAAAAAAAAGTAAGTGAGGAAGATGTGCTGTGTTGCAGGTACGATTGAAATGTAGAACCCTTCGACCCCCCCCCCCCCACTTGCAATTATCCTGCTAGTGAATGTACATCTCCGGAAAATAAACTTGAAGATCTCAGAACAAGATCGTAGTACCAGACGGACATCAGGGACTGCTGTGTACTTTGCTTCATGGAAACATGGCTTACCTCTGCCATTTCAGACGCAGCACTGCAGCCTAACAACAGCACCATCCACCAAAATGACAGGACAGCTGAGTCTTTTAAAGGTAGAGGAGGTGGACTATGCTTCATGGTTAACTAATCAGGGTATGTGGACGTGGCAGTTCTGTCTCAATCCTCTTCACCTGACTGGAACATCTAGCAGTCAAGTCTTATCCATTTTATCTGCACAGAGGGTTTTCTGCTATCATTCTGGTGGTGGTGTAAGATGTCAGGCAGACACTGGATTGGCTGACCAACGTGATCAGTAGTCACAAAAGACTGCATCCTGATGCCTTCCCTATCATTGCAGGGGATTTCAACCAGGCCAGCTTGAAGAAGTCTCTGAATAACTACCACCAACATATCACCTGTGGAACTAGAGGAGCCAACACACTTGATCACTGTTATACCATCATCAAGAATGCTCACCATGCCATCTTGCGTCCAACTTTTAAAAGTCTGATCACTCGGTTGTGCTTATACTTTGATGTACAGACGGAGACTAAAGATTGCAGCATCAGTGCTGAGGACCAGGAAGGTGTGGTCTTGGGAGGCTGAGGAGTGCTTACAGGAATGCTTTGAGTCAGTGGACTGGAGTATTCACGGATTCATCTTTGAATCTGAATATGCCACCGTTGTCACCGAGTTCATCACAGTCTGTGTGGATGAGAATGTGCCTTTGAGAACTGTTGTTGCATGAATGAAGTCACTGGAGAAAAGTACTGGTAGATACAAAGCAGCTTCCTTATTCAACAAAACAAGGTACAGCAGATCATATGGAGATGCTTTCATTCGAAAGGTCTGCCATTACGCAGCACGACACACATTTTATGTGCTAAAGAACAAAGAAAATTCAAGACGATTCAAACAAATCCATATTTACAATCTTCCCACCATCACACCCAGAACAAGTGTTAATCACTGTCTCATCCATGCAATGGAATGTTGATTGGACTCGTGCATATGCAGACAATTAGCTAAGCGCCTGTTTCCTGGTCTACCTGTCTGTGAACCTATGTTCAGAGCTGCATTAAAGTCAAATCCACAATGCATATTCAGATCTGAAGACTGGTGGCCGAAGTCATTTGCTAAATCTAAATGTGCTAGAACTAAAATCGCTGTAACGAGAACATACCTAAACCAAAAGCCATGATGAACCAGAAGATAGATGGACTGCTGAGGGCTAGATTTACAGTATTCAAGACCGTTATCCAGAACTATGTAAGGCATCCAGTTACATCCTATGTAAGGCTATTTTATGGATGAGAAAAAAATTCCAATTGAGGTTAGAGGCAGAATCAGATGCATGTCAACTCTGGCAGAGTTTGCACCATTACTTCCTACAAGGCAAAGCATAACGTCATGAATGGCGGTTGACACTTCGCTCCTAGATGAGCTCAATGCCTTTTATGCATGCAGTGAAAGGGAGAATAAAACTACAGAATAAAGGTGATGAACTGAGAGCTTGGATACATACATGGAATTATGATGTAGTGGCCATTACAGAGACTTGGCTGGCACCAGGGCAGGAATGGATTCTCAATATTCCAAGATTTCAGTGCTTTAAAAGGGATAGAAAGGGGGGGAAAGGGGAGGAGGGGTGGCATTACTGGTCAGGGATACTATTACAGCTACAGAAAGGGTGAGTAATGTAGCAGGATCCTCTTTTGAGTCAGTATGGGTAGAAGTCAGGAACAGGAAGGGAGCAGTTCTATAGGCCCCCTGGTAGCGGCAGAGATACAGAGGAGCAGATTGGGAGGCAGATTTTGGAAAGGTGCAAAAATAACAGGGTTGTTATCATGGGTGACTTTAACTTGCCTAATATTGATTGGCACCTGATTAGTTCCAAGGGTTTAGATGGGGCAGAGTTTGTTAATAGACAGATAGATAGATATACTTTATTGATCCCGAGGGAAATTGGGTTTCGTTACAGCCGCACCAACCAAGAATAGAGCATAAATATAGCAATACAAAAACCACAAACAATCATAGAACAAATTGCAAATTATGCCAGATGGAAATAAGTCCAGATAGAAATAAGTCCAGGACCAGCCTATTGGCTCAGGGTGTCTGACCCTCCATGGGAGGAGCTGCAAAGTTCGATGACCACGGGCAGGAACAACCTCCCGTGACGCCCAGCGTTGTATCTCGGTGGAATATGACCAGGGTCCAACAGCAAGAAGTTCAATATCTGGTCGACAAACACGTTCCTTGATAGTAATATGACCCGGATTGCACCATCTGTTGTTAACCAGAACAGTAAGCACCCAACTCCTTTATGCTTACCGCTCTCAGTGCACTTTCAGTCAGCCCGAACTGTCTGGAAGCTGTCCATGGAAAAGATTTGATCGGGTTTGTCCTCGTGCAGCCCCGTTCCAGTAAAACACATAACACTGCTCTCCTGAAATGTTCTCTGACGCCTGGCTAGTGCCGTGAACTCATCCATTTTATTACCCACCGAACTCCTCTTCTCCATAAGTCTCTGTTGTCTCGACCCGGTCCTCTTTCCTCGCCTTTGTGATCCCCCTCTGCATCCTCTGTGTGTTTTCCTCCAGATTTCAGCAGGGGTGTCCGTCGCTCTGCTGGCTAAACCAGCCGGCATAAGCTCAATCAGCTGGTCCCTGGAATAAACAATATGACCATGCTTCTGCCCCGCTAATGAGACGTGTGAGAATGTAACTATTTCCAGCGCTAAAAACCCAAATAAAACTCTCTCTACCAGCATGTTAGAGAGGGTGCAGCTTCAACGTGTTACCATGAAAAAAAAATACAAAAAAATAACGTAACTTAAAAAAGTAAGAATACTGGTCGGAACGGCTGTAACAGGCTGCATGCACGACCGGCACATGCGCACTATGCACACTAAGTATGTCCAGGACGGATTCCTGTCACAGTATGTGGATAGGCAGACTAGGGGGAATGCCATACTAGATCTAGTACTAGGTAATGAACCGGGTCAGGTCACAGATCACTCAGTGGGTGAGCATCTGGGGGACAGTGACCACCGCTCCCTAGCCTTTAGCATTATCATGGAAAAGGACAGAATCAGAGAGAACAGGAATATTTTTAATTGGGGAAGGTCAAATTATGAGGCTATAAGGCTAGAACTTGCGGGTGTGGATTGGGATGATGTTTTTGCAGGGAAGTGTACTATGGACATGTGGTCGATGTTTAGAGATCTCTTGCAGGATGTTAGGGATAAATTTGTCCCGGTGAGGAAGATAAAGAATGGTAGGGTGAAGGAACCATGGGTGACAAGTGAGGTGGAAAATCTAGTCAGCTGAAAGAAGGCAGCATATATGAAGTTTAGGAAGCAAGGGTCAGATGGGTCTATTGACGAATATAGGGAAGCAAGAAAGGAGCTTAAGAAGGGGCTGAGGAGATCAAGAAGGGGGCATGAGAAGGCCTTGGCGAGTAGAGTAAAGGAAAACCCCAAGGCATTCTTCAATTATGTAAAGAACAAAAGGATGACTGGAGTGAAGGTAGGACTGATTAGAGATAAAGGTGGGAAGATGTGCCTGGAGACTGTGGAAGTGAGCGAGGTCCTCAATGAATACTTCTCTTCGGTATTCACCAATGAGAGGGAACTTGATGATGGTGAGGACAATATGAGTGAGGTTGATGTTCTGGAGAATGTTGATATTAAGAGAGAGGAGGTGTTGGAGTTGTTAAAATACATTAGGATGGATAAGTCCCCGGGGCCTGACGGAATATTCCCCAGGCTGCTCCATGAGGCGAGGGAAGAGATTACTGAGCCTCTGGCTAGGATCTTTATGTCCTCGTTGTCCACAGGAATGATACCGGAGGGAGGCGAATGTTGTCCCCTTGTTCAAAAAAAGTAGTAGGGATAGTCCGAGTAATTATCGACCAGTGTGCCTTACGTCTGTGGAGGGAAAGCTTTTGGAAAAGATTCTTAGAGATAGCATCTCTGGGCATTTAGAGAATCATGGTCTGATCGGGGCAGTCAGCATGGCTTTGTGAAGGGCAGATCGTGTCTAACAAGCCTGATAGAGTTCTTTGAGGAGGTGACCAGGCATATAGATGAGGGTAGTGCAGTGGATGTGATCTATACGGATTTTAGTAAGGCATTTGACAAGGTTCCACACGGTAGGCTTATTCAGAAAGTCAGAAGGCATGGGATCCAGGGAAGTTTGGCCAGGTGGATTCAGGATTGGCTTGCCTGCAGAAGGCGGAGGGTGGTGGTGGAGGGAGTACATTCAGATTGGAGGATTGTGACTAGTGGTGTCCCACAAGGATCTGTTCTGGGACCTCTACTTTCCGTGATTTTTATTAACGACCTGGATGTGGGGGTAAAAGGGTGGGTTGGCAAGTTTGCAGACGACACAAAGGTTGGTAGTGTTATAGATAGTGTAGAGGATTGTCGAAGATTGCAGAGAAACATTGATAGGTTGCAGAAGTGGACTGAGAAGTGGCAGATGGAGTTCAACCTGGAGAAGTGTGATTTGGTACACTTTGGAAGGACAAACTCCAAGGCAGAGTACAAAGTAAATGGCAGGATACTTGGTAGTGTGGAGGAGCAGAGGGATCTGGGGGTACATGTCCACAGATCCCTGAAAGTTGCCTCACAGGTAGATAGGGTAGTTAAGAAAGCTTATGGGGGTGGTAGCTTTCATAAGTCGAGGGATAGAGTTTAAGAGTTGCGATGTAATGATGCAGCTCTATAAAACTCTGGTTAGGCCACACTTGGAGTACTGTGTCCAGTTCTGGTCACCTCACTATAGGAAGGATGTGGAAGCATTGGAAAGGGTACTGAGGAGATTGACCGGAATGCTGCCTGGTTTAGAGGGTATGGATTATGATCAGCGAGTAAGGGAGCTAGGACTTTACTCTTTGGAGAGGAGGAGGATGAGAGGAGACATGATAGAGGTGTACAAGATAATAAGAGGAATAGATAGAGTGGATAGCCAGCGCCTCTGCCCCGGGGCACCACTGCTCAATACAAGAGGACATGGCTTTAAGGTAAGGGTTGGGAAGTTCAAGGGGGATATTAGAGGAAGGTTTTTTACTCAAGAGAGTGGTTGGTGCGTGGAATGCGCTGCCTGAGTCAGTGGTGGAGGCAGTTACACTCGTGAAGTTTAAGAGACTACTAGACAGGTATATGGAGGAATTTAAGGTGGGGGTTATATGGGAGGCAGGGTTTGAGGGTCGGCACAACAAAGGGCCTGTAATGTGCTGTATTATTCTATGTTATATGTACAACTGTGCAAAACCCTGTAGCATCTGGTGACCATGTGGTCTCTGTCTCTGAGGCTGACGTCAGAACACCTTTCAAGAGACTGAACTCTTGCAAGGTGTTAGGCCCGGATGGTGAACCTGATAGGGTACTGAGAACATGTCAGCAAACTGGCAGCAGACATCTTCAGTCTCTCACTGTGGCAGTCAAAGGTTCACATCTACTTCAAAAGGGTGACAATTATACCAGTGGCCCAGAAGAGCAGGATGAGCTCCCTGAACAACTACCACCCAGTTCACTCAGGTCCACTGTGATGATTGTCTTTGAGAAGTTGGTCATGGCCAGAATCAACTTCTGCCTAAGCAAGGACCTAGACCTGCTGTAATTTGCTTATTGCAATCTCACTGGTTCTCTACTCAGCCCAGGATCACCTGGACAACAGCAATTCCTACATCAGCCTGCTGCTTATTGATCACCACTCAGCATTCAACACAATCGGTACTAATCAACAAGCTCTAAAACCTGAGCATCTGCACCTACCTCTGCAACTGGATCCTTGACTTCTCACCGGGAGACCACAGTCAGTGCGAGTCAGAAATGACATCTCTTCCTTGCTTACAATCAATGATGGTGCACCTCAACGGTGCATGCCTTGCCCACTGCTCTGCTCTCTACACCTATAACAGTGTGACTAAGCACAGCTCAAAGGCCTTCTACAAATTTGCTGATAATACAACTGTTATTGATAGAATTTCAGATGGTGACAAAGAGGCATACAGGAGCTGGTTGAGTAGTGTTGTAACAACAACCTTGCACTCAATGTCAGTAAGACTAAGGAATTGATTCTATACTTCAGGTAAGGGAAGTCAAGAGAACACACACCAGTCCCTATCGATGGGTCAGTAGTGAAAAGGGTGAGCGATTTCATGTTCCTGGGTATGGCAGTGGCTATATTTCATTGGGACTTTGAGGAGACTTGGTATGTTACCATCCTGCAAGTACAGAGTGAGCCATTCCTTCTCACCATAAGTCTTGCAAATTATTTTCCTATTTGCCCATGGTTCATCTTCCATTAAACAGTAGAACAATAAAATGTCATTGTGCTGTTCATTTATGTTTCATAGAGTATGAAAGGAAAAAGCAAAAGCAGCCATGATTTGTTGAAGGATGACCCTCGCCTAAGTTCTGTACCAGTTGTTGAAAGGTGAGTCCTTTCTTTTCCATACAATATGGCACTAGCAGTAGACAGTAACATTTTGTGGGCGGCTCACTGGAAAACTGCTGGTTGTGCATCCTCTGAACTATTATCACTGCAATTTACAGCCTGTAATTTCCCTTTAAGAAACACATTTAGAATGGTCTAAATGCATGAACCATCTTACAATCTCCTGATGAGCCTTAAGGACTTGGCAAACTTGAGTCCTAGGAATGCAGGCTCAGCACCTGGAAGTGACTTGACAAATGCCATCTTCCTGACCATTGTACAATCGTTGGAGTGCAAAGTAAAGGACCTAAAGTCAAGGTTGTTGTACCGGAAGGAAATAAGCGAAATAAACATTCTCTGTTTCACTGAGAGGTGGCTCATCTCTCACATTCCAGACATTGTGCTCCAGCCCGAGGGATTCTCAATCCACTGGATGCACCGGACAGTGGTACAAGGAAAGTGCAGAGGTGGCAACATCTGCTTCATGATAAACTCATCATGGTGCTTGGATGTAGCAGCCTTGTCTCACTTTTGTTCTCCCAACCTGGAACATCTAATGATTAAGTGCCAACTGTTCTATTTACTGAGAGAGTTCTCCACGGTGATCCTGACTGCAGTTGACATACCTCCAAAGGCAGATGTCAGGCTAGCACTTGATGTATTGAGTGGTATGATTAACAAGCAAGAAACAGTCTACTCTGATACCTTTCACATCTTTCTGGGGATTTCAGTAGGCTAGCTTGAAGAAATCTCTGCCCAACTACCACCAGCATATCACCTGCATCACCAGAAGACCCAACACACTCGACCAGTGCAGCACTACTGTCAAGAATGCCTTTGGTTCCATCCCTCTAGTGCAGGGAATCCCAATCTTTTTTATGCCATGGACCAATACCATTAAGTAAGAGATCTGTGGACCCCCAGGTTGGGAAGTCCTGCTCTAGTGGTTTTCGTGAAATCTGTCCATCTGCCTGTCCTCCTCGGGCTTGCGTATAGGCAAAGGTTAAAGAGCAAGGCAGCAGAGGTAAGGACAACAAAGAGGTGGTCACAGGAGGCAGGTGAGTGGCTATGGCCTGCTTTGACTCTGTAGACTGGGTCATGTCCAAGTACTCTTCAGAGGACCTGAATGAATACGCATGGTTGTCATGGACTTTATAAATACATGATTGGACAAGTGTGTCCCCACAAGATCATTCTTAGCAGCCCAGGATGAAACAAATAATTCAAAATCTGCTGAGGGCTAGATCAGTGGTGTTTAGGACTAGAAATCCAGGAAAGTAGAACCAGCATCACTAAATTTTGTTGTTATATCTCATTGCTGTTAACAAATGGCTGTCTGCGTTTCCTATGTTACTACTGTAACTGGAGTTCAAGTATTGTCAATAAAATGCTGTATGATATAGATTTTGAAAGTATATTTTTAATTTATTTCAATGAATGTATTGATTATTTCAGTGCATTCATATGGTCATTGCTCCAATCCATTAGGATCTTCAAAGCTATGCAGTAGAAAAAGCCATTAGACCGGCCACATATGTAATCAGACTTTAAATCTAGGTCTTTTTTTGCATTATCACATTTTAAGTATTCATAATCTAAAGAAAAATTCCAACCTTAGATCTTTTAAAAATAATTAACTTACTTTTAATGGGTTGATAGTGGTTCTGTTCATAGAATATCATGATAAAAATGTGAATTGATTTGCATAATAGCAGGTGTGAAAACAGATTGAATTTCAGGAATTACTGAAATTTGGTTTAGTCTACCAATAACTGCCTAATTTAGATTCAGGATGAGTTTTGGACTTTTTCTATAATAGGAATGGAGATAGAATTTTATACAACTGTGTAGCTGTGCATGTATCTAATAATTTTTTGTAATTGTATTCCCTCCAGTGAATTGGCAGTAATGAAGTCACAAGGAGCATCTGACAAGGTATGGAATTTAGCCCTATTTAAAGAGAATATGTTATGGAATTCTTACCGAAATAGAAGGGGCTATTTAATCTATTGTGTCTACTCCAGCTATTTCCAAAGTCTTACATCTGTAATGATTTGTAAATGGAACGACTGTCTGAGGGCAAATACCTTAGTATTTTTTTCAGTAATTTCAGGAATCCTTTAAGTGCCCCAGTACTGTAAACTATCTCAGATTATACAGTATCACTACACTGAAAACAATTTGAAAATATTTTCCAATAGGTTTACAAATTAATGAGTTTTAATATTGGATAGAGGAAAGAAGCTGCTTCTGGTGTGTGGATCAAGACCAAGGTGTTTCTACACAAAGTTTTAATGGGAAATTGATTTGGAAGTTGTGAATAGTAATCTTACAGGGTTTGGATAAAAGTGGTTAAGGTGGGACAAACACAATAGTACTTTTGAAGAGGCACCAGTGGCAAGGATTTAATGGGTTGAAGCAAGGAATATTTGTGATTCTAATGAGCAAGTTTGATGTGTATACCTTTTATTTTTAATTATTTCCTTTTATCATTGCTTCGTAGTTCCTAGTGCCAATCTAATATGCCTTTGGGGACAAGCATTCACAGTAACACTAGTAAAATTAATATTAAAGAAGAACAAACTTCAGAGCCTGTGACCTTTCCGATATAAAGTACTAAAATCAATAAAGTGAATTCATATTGTTGGTGAATATGGTTAGTGTAATAAGTTTGTTACTGGTCTAGAAAATAAATCATTGAGTTGGAGAATATGAGCTGAAATCTTACCATTATGGATTGAGAATTTGAATTGGCACAAATCTGGAAATTAAAATCAGAATATAAAAAATCAAATTTCTAAAATACTTTCAAATAAAGAAACTTGCTATGCTACTTAGTCTAATTGACACATGATTTCACTTCCATTGCAGCTGCTTATGTGGCAGCCAAACAAACTGGTCTGTTCAGGGTATTCCAAAATGGACAACGTAGGCTGGTTTTATCAATGTCTACCATGTTCTGAAAAGTACTTTTAAAAATAATAGCACAGCGTGACTTGAAAATTCCGAAACTACACTTTGCTAATGAGTACTTTAAGAGTACTCATAATGTTTTTAAAGTTTTATTGTCCTTAAACTTACACATCCCTACTGCAAAGAAAAGATTACTAGTCAAATCCCAAGTTCATATATAAATTGTCAAGATGGAGTTTAGGTATAAATGTTATTTTCATAATTATTCCTTGCTCCAGCTTTCTCTGCTATTATGTTTCTTCTATAGCTTTTTGTCACTTCCAGCTTTCTATTTTCAGCTTCTGACATCATTTCCACTCTTGCCCATTACATCCCTTACCTGGATGTAGCAATCATTTGCCAGCTCTTAATTACCTTTTTCCTCCACCTTTTTATACTGGCTATTTTCCCTCCTTCAGTCCATTTGAAGGGTTTTGACCCAAAATGGTGATAGCACATTTCCCTTCATTGATGCTGAGTTTTTAAAATCAGTTTAGGTTTTGGTTTTATGAATATTTATGACTAATTGCCAATGTAGAAATACTTTCTTGCATCCAATTTGTGGCATTCCTGGTATATTAACATGGAGATGGAATCTTCCCTTAATAGCATATTTGATAGATTCTGCAAACCAAGAATTAAATAAGACTGTTCAAAATCCATATCTTAATCTATTTCCTTGAAGCAATTAACAGCAAGAAATCCTGGATCATCTTTAGGGAAATCAAGGGAAAGTATCATTAATGAAGTGTTCACTTTCTGGAAAAACCATTAACCATTATTTTATCATAAAGCCATGTTATGATAGTGATTAAATCTACAGGAGGGTTGACTTAGCTATTTGAACATTAAATTTTGAGGATAAATATAAAATTAGCTTGATGTAGGCACTTTGTTCGAATTGAATAGGAACTTGAAGCCAGCTTGTAACCATTTGTAGCCCTTAAAGTCTGGTTTAGGAGTTGTTTTCTCCCCTGAAGACGTGCATTAAAAATGGCTGCTCTCCCAGGAGGAAGATGATGATTCTGGCAGCGAAGAATGTGAACAGCTGAAAGGACAGATTGCTAAGAAATTGAAGAAAGACAAAAACGAGGATATTAAACTTCAGGATGAAGAACATAATATTGATAACGAAGAGAAAAAGAAACTCAGTCGCAGGTCAGTGCAGTATTTTAACCATTTTTATATTAGTAAATTTTATGTTGCAGATATGTTCTCACTTTGAGCATAAATCTGCTAATTAAATTTACTGTTCTTGTTTCCTTCTTCCCCCCAAACCTACTGTGCTCTTTATTCATTTGTTTACTTAGCACTTTAATATAGAGCCTACATGTTCACATTACATTGTACTTGCAATGGGAAAAAAATTCTCCTGAAATTATATTTGATAATAATAATACTTCATTGATCCCCAGTAGAAAATTCTTTGGTTACAGCAGCAACATTTAAAAATACACTTAGCAGTGTGCTTAACTAATAATAAATACAGAATAATAATAATAGTGTAAAAATAGTAATAATATAAAAATAGTGTACCAATGTGCAATAGTAATTTACAAAATAATAAAGCAGGGACTATTGTACTATGATGTCTGTTCTCCTGTCACACAGAGATGAGCTGTTGTATATGCTAATTACATTTGGTAGGAAAGATTTTATGATTAGTTAACAGAAATTGGACATTCATCATCAAGATTGTTGTTTTTGATTGTATGTAGATTAAACTAATATAATCAGTAATGTTATATAAATCAAGAAACCTTTTAAAGATGACAAAATCCTAGGACATATCAAATTTTTGGTTAATGATTTGAAATTAATCGACTCAAAAAAGCAAATATTTAATAATTTTAACATGTAATAATAAGAGAACAATATATATTTACAATGTACACAAGAAGAAATATTTGATTTTAAATATTTCGCAGCATATTACAGATGTTCAGTTTTGAAAATTTTTGACTGAAAGTTTTTAAAACAGTAAATGCTGAGTATTGAGGCCAGAGTGATTTCAACATGCATTAATTAGCAGTATTACAATGTTCGTATTGTCAGCAAGAGAACGTAGGGAAGGCCTTGGCAGAAATAGTACATGAACCTAGTTGTTCAGTATAGTGTGAAATGCTGCATGTCTTGAATATCATAATTGACGTTGGAATGAGACCATCACAGAAGGACAACAAATTGAGCCAATTTATCTTGACCATGTTCTTTTCACCCTGTTCTGCCACTCTGTAATATCATGGTTAATCATCAACTTGAACACAGTTCCTGACTTTATCCCCATTGATTCCTTGAATATCTAGAAATCTATTGAAATTAGTTTTGAATACAATAAACTTAAGAAAATTCTGAAGTTTTGTTTCTCATTGAATCAATAAATTTCTCCTCATTTCAACCTGTTACCCACTAGTTCCAAACTCATTATTCAAGGAAAATGTCCTCCCCATTTGCACACACTGAGCTCTCTAATGTTTTTGCATATTTTGATGAGTTTTCTGTTCATCCTAAATTTAGGAATTTTTTTAATGTAAGGAGATCATAAAGTCCACTTACTCCAGGTATGGTCTCTCAAAGGCTATATCTTTACTCACACATTCCAACAAAGGCCAACATACTTTTTGCTTTCTAAATTCCCTTCTCCACATGGATGTTAGCTTTTAGTGACTGATGTACCAGAACCTGCAAGTTTCTTTGGCCATTACTTTTGCCCAATGTCTTATCATTTAAAATGCAGTCAGCACGTGTGTTCTCCCAAAATAGATGACCTTACAATTTTCGGCATTATACTCCCATCACCTCATTCACTGATCTTGCTGAAATAAAAGAGAATACTGGAATTATTGGTGGAATTAAGATGTTTGGGGTAGGGCAGGAAAATGTCACAGATCTTGATGAATGGCATGATTCCTTGAAGAGATTGATAATCTACTCCTGCTCCTATTTCTTATGTTACTATGTTAACCAAACCAATCACATCCCTGGATTGGACAAATAAATTGCAGAGGGATGTTGTATTCAGAAAAAAATACATTAGTCACTAAGAACAATCTGTTGGTATGTGTGATTAAAGACACTAATTGAGTGAAAGAATTGTTTGATTGGAAATACACAGACAATAGTTGTACATCTATTTTCTTCACTGTTTATTTACTATAGTTACTCTATTCTATCCAATGTGGTATATATCAGAAGCTGCCAAGTATGTCATTGCTTTGGATTGCCCAAGACAGTATCCCAAAAACCATGCTAATGGAGGACACACGCAAAATGCTGGAGGAACTCAGCAAGTCAGGCAGCATCTATAGAGGGCTGTTAAGACAGATTAGGTGAATGGGCAAAGAAGTTAGGCTTTTGGGCCAAGATCCTTCCTCCTTTCTAGTTCTGATGGAGGCAAAAGCCAGAATAAAACCATAAAACATCGCAGCAGAATTAGAACATTTGACCCATTGAGTCTGCTCCACCATTCCGTTATGGCTGATTTATTATCCCTCTCAACCCCATTCTCCTGCCTTCACCCCTGTGACCTTTAGTCCTGACTAATCAAGAACCTGTCAACCTCTGCTGTAAATATACTCGATGACTTGGCCTCCACAGCCTCCTATGGCAATGAACTCCACAGATTCCCTGTCCTCTAGGTAAGGAAATTCCTCCTCATCCCTGTTCTAAATGGACATCCCTGAAGTCTGAGGCTGTGCCCTCTGGTCCTAGACTTGCCCATTGTAGGAAACATCCTCCCTCCATCCACTCTATCCAGACCTTTCCATATTGGATAGGTTTCAATGATATTCTCCTTCATTCTTCTAAACTCCAGCAAATGCAGGCTCAGAGCCATCAAATGATCCTCATTTGTTAGCTCTTTCACTCCTGGAATCATTCTCGTAAACCTCCTCTGGGCCCTCTCAATACTCTAGATGTGGTCTGACCAGTGCCTTATACAGTTTCAGCATTACATGCTTGCTCGTATATTCTGGTCCTCTTGAAACGAATGCTAATATTGCACCAGCGCAACTTGCCAATGAACCTTTAGGGAAGCCTGTACTAGAACTCCCAGGTCCCTTTGCACCTTTGATTTTTGAATTTTCTCTCCGTTTAGAAAATAGTCTATGCCTTTATCCCATCGACCAAAGTGCATGACCATACACTTCCCTACACCATATTCCATCTGCCACTTCTTTGCCCATTCACCTAATCTGTCTTAAGTCCTTGTACAGACTCGCTGCTTCCTCAACACTACCTGCACCTCCACCTATCTTTGTATCATCTGGAAAGGTGGCCACAAAGCCATCAATTCAGTCATCCAAATCTTTCTTTCCCATATAATCTCTTTTACAAGGATGTTGCCTGGATTGGGAAGCATGCCTTATGAGAATAGGTTGAATGAACTCGGCCTTTTTTCCTTGGAGTGACAGAGGATGAGAGGTGTACAAGATAATGAGAGGCATTGATCATGTGGATAGTCAGAGGCTTTTCCCCGGGGCTGAAATAGCTAGCATGAGAGGGCACAGTTTTAAGGTGCTTGGAAGCAGGTACAGAGGAGATGTCAGGGGTAAGTTTTTTTTACACAGAGTGGTGAGTGTGTGGAATGGGCTGCCGGTGATAGTGGTGGAGGCAGAAACGATAAGAGTCTTTTAAGACACTCCTGGACATACATGGAGCTTGGAAAAATAGAGGGCTATGGTTAACCCTAGGTAATTTCTAAGCTAAAGACATGTTCGGCACAGCTTTGTGGGCCGAAGGGCCTGTATTGCGCTGTAGGTTTTCTGTGTTCTATAGTGTGAAAAGGAGCAGTTGCGACACCATACGGAACACCACTAGTCACTGGCAGCCAACCAGAAAAGGTCCCTTTTATTCCTACTCTTTGCCGCCTGCCAGTTATCAACCTTGTATCCATGCTGGTAATTTTCCTATAATACCATTGGCTCTTGTTAAGCAACCTCATGTGCGGCACCTTGTCAAAGATCTTCTGAAAATCCAGGTATATAACATCCACTGACTCTCCTTTGTCTATCTTGCCTGTAATTTCCTCAAAGAATTCCAACAGATTTGTCAGGCAAGATTTCTCCTTATTGCAGCTATGCTGATTTTGGCCTATTTTATCATGTGCCTCCAAGTACTCTGAAACCTCATCCTTAATAATTGACTCCCAACATCTTCCCTGAAGTCAGGCTAACTGGCCTATACTTTCCTTTCTTCTGCCTCCCTCCCTTCTTGAAGAGTAGAGTGACATTTGCAATTTCCAGTCCTGTAGAACCATTCCAGAATCAAGTGATTCTTAAGAATCAAGTTCTTCAGCTACCTTTGTCAGACTCCTGGGGTGTAGTCCATCTGGTTCAGGTAATTTATCTAGCTTCAAACATTTCACCTTCCCAAGCACTTTCTCCTTAGTAATAGCAACAACAATCACTTCTACTCCTTGACACTGGAATCTCTGGCATAGTGTCAGGTGTCTTTCCATAGTGAAGACTGACACAAAATACTTATTATGTTCCTCTGCTATTTCTTTGTCCTGCATTACTGCCTCTCCAGCGTCATTTTCCAGAGGTCCACTATGCACTCTGTCCTCTCTTTTGCTCTTTATATATTTGAAAAAACTTTAGGCATCTGTTTTTGTATTATTGGCTGATTTACTTTAATGTTTCATCTTTTCTCTTTCTATGGCTTTTTAGATGCCTTCTGCTGGGGTTTAAAACCTTCCCAATCCTCTACCTTCCCAATAATTTTTGATATATTGTATGCCCTCTCTTTTGCTTTTATGCTATCTTTGAATTGCCCTGTCAGCCACGGTTGCCTCAACCTCTCTTTAGAATACCTTGTGATGGATCTATCCTGCACCTTCCGAATTGTCCCCAGAAACTCCAATCAATGGTGTTCTACCATCATTCCTGCTAGTGTCCTGTTCCAATCATCTTTGGTCAGGTCCTTTCATGCCTTTGTAACTCCCTAAACTCCACTGTAGTACTGATACATCCGACTTTATTTTCTCCCTCTCAAACTGCAGGGTGAATTCTATGATATTTTATCACTGCTTTCTAAGAGTTCCTTTACCTTAAGCTCCCTAATTAAATTTGGTTCGTTACACAACACCCAATCCAGAATGGACTTTCCCAACCACTAGCTGCTCTAAAAATCCATCTTGCGTGTATTCTACAAATCCCCTCTCTTGGGATCTAGCACCAACCTGATTTTCCCAATCTACCTGCGTACTGAAATCCTGAACAGGACTTCAGACCTGTATTCATCACCCGTTTCAATTCCACCCCCCTCATGTTATGCTTCAACTCATCCAGCTGACTGCAGTTCTGCAGTCTCACAGTCTCACTGGACACCGCATCTGTTTGTATATGAACTGTCCCACCCTCAACCCTGTTATTCCGGTTCCCATCCCTAATAAGAAAGTGGGGGGGTGGGGTCTAGGAGTAGAAGCTGACAGGTGATAGGTGAGACCAGGATAGGTGGAAGAGATAAAGGCTGAAGGAATCTGATGGCAGAGGACAGCGGACCATAGAAGAAATGGAAGGAGGAAGAGAACCAGAGGGAGGCGATGAGCAGGTGAGCAGAAGAGAAGTTGTGACAGATAACTAGATCAGTGCGGAGGGATAAGTCGATAAAGGAGTAGAAAGCAATCCCTATGGAAAGCCAGTGGTTGCATGAGGAGGAAAAGATGTTCTTAGTGGTTGGATCCCATTACATCTGAGACGTCCTCTTTTTCAAAGAACTAGGATTCCCTTCCACCACCATTGATGCTGCCCTCACCTGCATCACCTCCAGTTCCTGCACATCTGCCCTTACCGCATTTTCCTGCCATCATAACAGGAAATAAGATTCTTCTTGTCTTTACCTACCACCCCAGGAGCCTGTGTATTCACACATCATTCTCTGTAACTTCCACCATCTACAACAGGATCCTTCCACTAGGTACATCTTACCTTCTCGCTCCCTCTCTGCCTTCCATAGGGAATGCTTTTTATGTGACTCCCTTGTCCAATCAGCCTTTCCGACACTTAATCTCTTAAAGCGTGACAAGTACTACACCTTCCCCTACAGCTCTCTCACCACCATTCAGGACCCAAACAGTCCTTTTAGGTGAGGCAGCACTTCACCTGCGAGTGTGTCAGGGTCATCTACTGTACCCAGTGCAAACTGCGCTACATCAAGGACACTTAAAGCAGATTAGAGGACTGCTTGGTCGAGCAACTTTGCTTTGTCTAGCGCAAAAGGCAGGATCTCCCATTTGTCACTCATTTTAATTCAACTTCCCATGCCCGTTTTCTACTGCCCTGATGAGGTTAAATTCAGGTTGGGGGAGCAACACCTCATATTCTGTCTGGTTAGCTGCCAATCTGGTGGGAAGAACATCGATTTCTCCAACTTTTAGTAATCTCTCTTTTTCTATTCACCATCTGGTTTCTCTCTCACCCCTTTTCTTCTCTTCACCTGACCATCACTTTCCTCTGGTTCCCTTCTTCCATCACTTCCTTCCACGGACCACTGTCTTCTTCCATCAGATTCCCCCTTTTGCAGACATTTATCTCTTCCATCTATCCCTCCTCAGCTTCTTACTTCGTCTCTTCTTCCTCCTTATCTGCTCACGCCTATCACCTCCAGTTTATACTCCCACCCCGCCCCCATTTATTCTGCCCCTTTCCTTTCCAGTCCTGATGAAGGCTCTTGTTTCGCAACATCGACTGTTTGTTCCTCTCCACAGGTGTTGCTTGACTTGCTGAGTTCCTCCAACACTTTGTGTGTATCGCCTAAGCTTTCCAGCATCTGCAAAATCTCATGCTTGGAGGCGGGGGGGGGGAGAAGGGAGGGAGAGAGAGAGAGAGGGAGGAGGGGGGGGAGAGAGAGAGAGAGAGAGAGAGTGACTCTATTTGAACGCAGGGTCTGTCCTCTGGGGGCACCCAACTAGAGACTGATAGGTGGCGCTAAACACCTGCTCGCATTCCACTCTGGACTCGATGATTTCAGTCTTCCTCAGTGCTTTATTTGGTGAGAAATGGAGTTGATTCTGGGCACGCGTCCCATCTCCAGGCTGCTTGGCCTTGAGGCCACGTGCCACCCTCAGAGACAGCAAAGCAATAGATTGCTCAATCAACCTGAAAGCACACCACCAAAATGTAGATCACAGGCTCCAACATTAGCAGAACCACTTTTGAAAGAAAAAGACAATGTAAAAATTGAAAGACCATTTGTGACCCATCTGGAGAATGTCACCCTTGGTCACTTTGTTCAGGTGCCATCTTATTCCACTGCATTTTCTTTACAGTAGGGGTGGTGTTACCTGACTGATGCGCAGTATTAGATTTATGCCACAGATGCCACTTATTGCTGAGGTCAAAAAGTTCCACTTTAGTTTTATCTGACCACAAGATAAAACTATTACACATTTTTACAGTCTCTTCTAAGCGTCACTTTGCAAAGTCTTTCCAGACCACTCTTCCATTTTGTGTAAGGCCTTGGAGATTGTGGATCCATGAACTTCAGCTCCAGTTGCACCCACTGACTTCTGCAGCTCACCCAGCGTGACTGTTGGTGTCCCAGTAGTTTCTCTTACAAGTGCAGTTCTTCTCTGGTGACTGTGTTTAGATGGGCGGCGTGACCTAAGCATGTTACTGTGGTTTCATATTTTTTCACTTTTTCACATTGGACTACACTCGCTGAGATATGTTAAGTACTGTGAGATGGCCTTGTACCCTTCCCCAGATTTGTGCTTCTCTATTATCATCTTGTCTTGAATGCTCTTCTATATTCTTTTTGGTTTGTTGGGTTGAAAATGTGTCATACACATTGGTGTTCTTGACACTGTGGACTACAGAAGGAATAGAGACATCAATGGATCTGGAGTTGAGAAGGTGAACAGCTTTAAGTTCCTTGGCACACATATCACCGAGGATCTCACAAGACCTGTACATACTGGCTCTGTGGTGAAAAAGTGTCTCTTTGATCTCAGACGGTTGAAAAAGTTTGGCATGAGTCCCCAAATCTTTAGGATTTTCCACAGGGGCACATTTGAGAACAACCTGACTGGCTGCATCACTGCCTGGTATGGGAACTGTACCTCTTTCAATCGCAGGACTCTACAGAGAAGAGTGCAGACAGCCCAGCGAATCTGTGGATGTGCACTTCTCACTATTCAGGACATTTACAAAGACAGGTGTAAAAATGACCCGAAGGGTCATTGGGGATCCGAGTCACCCCAACCACAAACTGTTCCAGCTGTTACCATCCAGAAAATGGTACTGCAGCATAAAAGCCAGGACCAACAGACTCCGGGACAACTTCTTCCATCAGGCCATCAGACTGATCAATTCATGCTGATATAATTGTATTTCTATGCTATATTGAGTGTCCTGTTATACATACTATTTATTACAAATTACTATAAATTGCACATTGCACAGTTAGACGGTGACATACTGTAAAGATTTTTACTCATGTATATGAAGGATGTAAGAAATAAAGTCAAATGAAGTCAATTCATACTGTTGGACCTTGCAGAGAGAGGAGCTATTTATTCTTTGGAATTCATCGAAAACAGGTGATCCTCCAATGTTCTGTGTCATCAAATTGGGTGAGCTGGTAATATGGTATATTGTACCAGAGGAAAGTTAGTGTAGTAATTACAAAGAGGATGAATACTTTTCAGCCTGACAATTTGGTTTTTAATTTTGACAGGTTTTGGAATTTTTCTTTTGATATGTTGACAGGTAAAATGTTGACAGGTTTTGGAATTTTTCTTTTGATATGATATGATGCACGTTTTGTAGGTTAGCTCAAAAACTCCTACTTCGATATATTTTAAATTTATAAAAATGAGACAGTAAAATGTGAAAATAGTTGTGAGGGCTGAATATTTTTTCAAGGCACTGTAGTTGAGCAATGATTAAAATGTTTAGAAGCTAATCAACTCAGACTTTGTTGAAAATTGTACCTTTCAAGTACAGAAGATTGAAAATTTAAGTGGTTATGTTCTTCACCAATGCCCACAAGATAGAATCTGTAGTTTGCAGTAATTCAGCACGTCAATTACTCATTGATAAATGATGATAACTGAAACTTAATAAGAAGTTTATTGCCTGCAATGCCAAACTATTAATGAAAACTGTTGCATGTTAAGAAAATGTTTACTTTCTTATTCAACATTTATGCAATGTGGATTAGATATTCGACAGCTATGAAGTATGACTGGACAGTTCTACAACAGCTTAGTTACAATGGTATACCTTACAAGAAATACTGCTGTAGAGGTATAATATTTGTATATAGTCAAACCAGGTTTTACAGCTGAATACTTTAAACTTTTGTGCAATGAATCAGACCTGATTATAGAACTTTAAGGTAAAGGGCCTTAGGAGGCAGTGATAATATGATAAGAATTCACTTTGCAACTTGAGACAGAGAAGCTAATGTCAGAAGTATCAGTATTACAGTGGAGTAGAGAGAATTACAGATGAGCGGGCCAAAGTTGGCTGGAAGGGAACACCGGCAGGGATGACAGCGGAGCAGCAATGGCTGGAGTTTTTGGGAGCAATTCAAAAAGCGCAGGATAGATACATCCCAAAGAAAAAGAAGTATTGTAAATACTTGATGATGCACCTATAGTTGTCAAAGAAAGTCAAAGCCAAAATAAAAGCAAAAGAGTGGGCATATAATAGAGCAAAAATTAGTGGAAAATTAGAAGATTGGGAAACTTATAAAAACTCAGAGAAGGCAACTGAAAAAGCTATAAGGGGGAAAAAGATGAAATATGAAAGTAAGTCAGCCGGTAATATCAAAGAGGATTCCAAGCTATTTTTCAGATATATAAAGAGTAAAAGAGAGGCAAGAGTGGATATCAGATTGCTGGAAAATTACGTTGGCGAGGTAGTAATGGGGGAGCAAGGAAATGACAGACAACAATTTTGCATCAGTCTTCACTGGAAGACACTAGCGGTATGTTGGAAGTTTGAAAGTGTTGGGGGCAGAAGTGATTGCGGTTGTGATTACGAGGGAGAAAGTTCTTGGGAAGTTGAAAGGCCTGAAGGTAGACAAGTCACCTGGACCAGATGGACTGCACACCAGGGTTCTGAAAGAGGTAGCTAAAGAGATTGTGCAGACATTAGTAATGAATTTTCAAGGATCAATAGATTCTGGTATGGTTCCAAGGGACTGGAAAATTGCAGATGTCACTCCACTCCTCAAGATGGGAGGGAGGAAGAAGAAAGGAAATTTTAGGCCAGTTAGCTTGACCTCAGTGGTTGGGAAGATGCTGGAGTTGATTGTTAAGAATGTGGTTTTGGAGTACTTAGAGGCACATGATAAAATAGCCCATAGTGAGCACGGATTCCTTAGTGGAAAATCTTGCCTGACAAATCTGTTAGAAATCTTTGAAGAAATAACAAGTAGGATAAACAAAGGTGGATATTGTGTACTTGGATTTTCAGAAGGACTTTGATAAGGTGCTGCACATGAGGCTACTTAACAAGGTAGGAGCCCGTGGTATTACAGGAAAGATACTAGCATGGATAGAGTATTAGCCGATTAGCAGGAGACAAGGAGTGGGAATGAAAGGTACCTTTTTTGATTGGCTACCAGTGACTAGTGGTGTTCTGCAGGGGTCAGTGTTGGGACAGTTTCTTATTATGTTGTATGCCATTGATTTGGATGATGGATTTAATGGTTTTGTGGCCAAGTTCGTGGACAATATGAAGATAGGTGGAGGGGCTGTTAGTGTTGAGGGAGACTGCAAACTGGAGACAGATTATGAGAATGGGCGAAGAAGTGGCAGATGGAATACACTGATGGGAAGTGTATTGTCATGCACTCTGGTAGGAGGAATAAAAGCTTAGACTATTTTCTAAATGGGGACCAAATTCAAAAATCTAAGATGCAACAGGAATTGGGAGTCCTTTTACAGGATTCCCTAAGGTTAATTTGGACATTGAGTTGGTGGTGAGAAAGGCAATTGCAATGTGTTCATTTATTTCAAGAGGACTAGAATATGAAAGCAAGGATATAATGCCTCAGCACTACAAGGCAAATGAGGTCTCACTTGGAGTTTTGTGAGCAGTTTTGGGCTCCTTATTTAAGAAAGGATCTGCTGACATTGGAGGTGGTTCAGAGAAGCTTCACAAAAATAATTCCAGAAATTAAAAGCTTATTGTATGATGAGTGATTGATGCTCCAGGCCTTGACTCACTGGAATTTAAATGCAAGGGGGATCTCATTGAAACCTATTGAATGTTGAAAGGCCTAGTTAGAGTGGATATGGAGAGGATGTTTCCTATGGTGGGGGAGACTAGGACCGGAGGGCACAGCTTCATAATAGAGGGATGTCCATTTAGAACAGAGATGAAAGGAATTTCACTAGCCAGTGACTGGTGAATCTGTGGAGGACAGGTCATTGGGTGTCTTTAAGGCAGAGGTTGATAGGTTTCTGGTTAGTGAGGGTGTGAAAGGTTATGGGGAGAAGGCAGAAGAATGAGGTTGGGACAGAAATGGAAAAGGATCAGCCATGATGAAATGGACGAGCAGACTCGATGGGCTGTATGGCTGAATTTTGCTCGTATGTCTTATGGTTTTGACTGTCACTGCTGGTCATTGCTACCTTGCTGTTGTATTTTTCTAAGGTGCAAAAAAGTGGATATCAGAAACGTTAGTAGGTAAGATGAATAGCCCTTAACTCGGCAGTGGAGTTATCAGGGCACCGTCTTTTGACAGTGTTTCCGTAGCAAGCTATTCTTGTTTTTACAAGGCTGAGCTGTTAGCTCGACGCTCAACCCGACTTGGATTCAAACTCGGGAACCTTCGCTCTGGAGTCCAGCACTGATATTATTGCGCCACCAAGCGGGACAGTAGATCAAAGATTATCTTTATAAGCAGATAGAGTTTACATAATTATGATGTTTTTCACTCTATGATAGGGGAAAAAAAACATTACTTTTCAACAATTTTGATTAATTCTGCTACGTTTGTTCTGAAGTTCATCCCTCAGTTTAGATGGTTCTTGCTCATGAATGAAATTATATAAATGATTATTATGAGTTTCTGTGTGTAAAAGGTTTCCCACTATGAAATTATGACTTTGTCCACTAGCTGCTGCTCTTGATACAAGAGCTTTAAGATTTTGCTATCAGATTTCTCCTTTAAGAAATATATCTTATTTTCTTGCTGTCCTTCCTCTTTGTTACATAACTAGCTGTAATATTCCCTTTTCTTGGTACAATACTTCCTGAACTTTTTAGATATACTGTACTCTGTCCTCGTCTAGCATCTCGGACAGCACGCTAGATGCCGTGGAATGCCTGCTTGTCATGGTGGAACTTGATGCATTGCCGACTGCCGAAGAGCTGAGTAAAGCCATCGACAGCCCGCCCACTGGGAAGGCACCAGGATTGGATGGCATTCCACCAGAGGCCATCAAATGCGCAAAGGGCGTCCTGCTAGACCACCTGCACGAACTACTGTGCCAGTGCGAATGGAGGGAGCAGTGCCGCAAGACATGAGAGACTGCAACATTGTCACCATATATAAGAACAAAGGGGACAGAAGCGACTATAACAGCTACAGGGGAATCTCCTTGCTGAGCATCATTGGGAAGGTTTTCGCCCACGTGGTCCTGAACTTACTGCAGAAAATAGCCGAAAGGGTATATCCCGAGTCTCAGTGTGGTTTCAGGTCAGAACTCTCCACAATCGACATGGTCTTCTCCCTTCGACAGCTACAAGAGAAATGCAGAGAGCAAAGACAACCACTCTACGTCGCTTTCATTGACCTTACGAAGGCCTTCAACCTTGTGAGCAGAGACGGCCTGTTCAAAATCCTCGCCAGGATTGGTTGTCCCCTGAGGCTCCTCAGGATAGTTCAGTCATTCCACACAGACATGAAGGGCGACATTCAGTTCAATGACTCTTCTTCGGAGGCCTTCAACATCTGTAGCGGTGTGAAGCAGGGTTGTGTGCTTGCCTCCACCCTGTTTGGCATCTTCTTCGCAGTCATGCTGAAGCACGCCTTTGGAACATCAACTGACGGTGTCTACCTCCACACCAGATTGGATGGGAGCCTGTTCAGTCTGTCCGGGCTGAGGGCAAAAACCAAGGTTCTTGAAGTACTCATCAGGGACGTGTTGTTTGCAGGTGACGTGGCACTGGCAACACACTCGGAAGAGCAACTGCAACGCCTCTTGGACAGCTTCTCAAGAGCCTGCCAGGACTTCAGCTTGACCATCAGCCTGAAGAAAACTAACTTGTTGGGCCAAGGCGTTGAGCACCCCCCTGCCATTACCATCAACAACTACAAGCTGGAGATAGTTCATGAGTTCACATACCTTGGCTCCACCATCACGGACAGCCTCTCCCTAGACCCCGAGATCAACAGACGGATCGGACGAGCAGCCTCAACATTCGCCAGGCTGACAGAGAGAGTCTGGGAGAACAGAAAGCTGACAACGCACACCAAGGTTGCAGTCTACAGGGCCTGCATCCTCAGCACACTGCTTTACAGCAGCGAGACCTGGAGCCTCTACTACAGACAAGCGTGGCATCTCAACACCTTCCACCTTCGCAGCCTGAGACACATCCTGGACATCACGTGGACTGACCGGGTCACCAACAATGAGGTCCTGGCCCACACCCAGATACCCAGCCTCTTCACCCTGCTCCAACAACGCTGTCTCTGCTGGCTGGACCATGTACACTGCATGTCTGACGGGAGGATCCTGAAAGACCTGCTGTACGGGGAACAGGCCTCCGGCAAGCAAGCACAAGGGCGGCCCCATCTTCATTTCAAAGACTTTTGCAAGAGAGACATAAGGTCACTGAAAATGAATGTCGAGAGGTGGGAGGACATCGCAAGCGATCGCTGTCACTGGAGGCTGGAACTACGCAGAGGTCTAAAAAGAGGAGAAGAGAAGCTGAGGCTTGCTGCTGAAGAAAAGTGCACTCGCCGGAAAAACAGCACCAAGACAACACTGGAGGACAGTGCCTTCAAGTGCAGTCAATGCTGCAGCCGAGACTGTCACTCCCGTGTGGGCCTCTACAGCCACAACAGACGCTGCTCTACCAACACAGACTGAAGCAAGACCTTCCAGGTGCAGATCCATGGTCTCGCGAGACTAACGGATGCCACCACCACTCCTGTCCTCAATCTGCCCTAACTGTATCTTGCTATGGTAGACATTTTTGGTGGATCTTACTATAGTCTCTGAGCCATCAACTTTGCCTTTTGCCATTTCTATGTCACCAGCTTTTATTCGACCTATGGCAGTGGTGTCACCAGCAAACTTGAATATGGCATTGGAGCTGTGCTTAGCCACACAGTCGTAAGTGTAGGGAGAGTAAAACAGGTGGCTAAACATAGAGTTGTGGTGTACCTGTGCTGACGGAAATTGTGGAGGCGATGTTGCTAATCCAAACTGACTGAGGTCTGCAAGAGAGGAAATCGAGGATCCAATTGCACACTGAGGTACACTAGGCCAAGGTCTAGGAGTTTGATCAGTTTTGACGGTATGATGGGATTGAATACTGAGTTGTAGTCAATAAAGATCATCCTGACGTATGCACCTTTACTGTCCAGATGTTCCAGGGTTGAGCAAAGAACCAATGAGATGGCATCTGCTGTGGACCTGCTGCTCCAGTAGGCAGATTGGAGCAGATCCAAGTCGCTTTTCAGGCAGGAGTTGATGTGTTTCATCACCGACCTCTCAAAACACTTCATCACTGTGGATGTAAGAGCTATTGGACAATAGTCATTGAGGCAGGTTACCATGTTCTTCATAGGCACCAGTATAATTTCTCTGGTTCTCCCTTATCAAGAGTGTCTACTGCTACCTCCATAGCAATTATTCATTTTCACTCCATCACAGCTTATCTATTTACTCTTTAAACTCTCACACATACCTTATTCTAACCTCTAGATTTGAGTATTCCAATGGATCTCCATACCAGCAAATATCTTAATTTAAAAATCCTCCCTCCACTCCCACATTAGGACCAGTGCACTTCTACCTCAATCAACTCTCTTCATTCAGTGGCTTCATTCGTTTCAGCTATATAAGAGTTTAAGAAGCTGAATGATGGTGAAAGCACCCTGTCAAGACATTCAGTAATTGCATAAAAATAATTTGAGAAATGCACTTTTATGTCAAGAAGTTATGCTGCAGCTACATACAGTAAATACAGCATTAATTATTCGCATTTGGAGCATCGTTTGCATTTGCCTTGTCCCATTATAGGAAGGATATGGAGACTATGGAAAGGGTGCAGAAGAAATTTACCAGAATGCTGCCTGAATTTGAGGCTATGAGGTATAAGAAAAGGTTAGACAAACTTGATACAAAGGCTGTGGGGAGATCTGATAGAGGTTTATAACATTAATGAGAGGCATAGGTAAGGCACACAATCAAAATCCTTTTCTTGTAATAGGTGCAGCAAGAAAAGTGAAGCCTGGAAGGCGAGGTGGCTTACAAAATGTATCATTATGCTTCTAGCACTTGTTGCAAGGAACCTGGTCTCTGTTGTGCAGAAAGTCAGCAGTTTAATGAGTATCTGAAAACTTTGACCCAGATACATTCTCAATTGAAGGAATTGTGAAGGTATTTTGAAGGAATTAAGTAGCCTTTGAGGGCTGAACGAGGCAACTGATACAGAGAAACAAAAGTGTGAATAAACTTCGTTACAAGAACGTAAAGATGTGATGCTGCTCAACCAGGGTAAATCAGTAAACGTTTGCAAGAGGGCTGAGAGTACACAGAAGTCAGTGTAAGTTGGTTGCCTTTCATCAGCTTGCTAGCAGCTGTTTCTAATAAATTTGACTTGACCTTGATACAATTAAACAGATTTTTGAAAGATATATAGGCTAGAAATAGTAATTTGCAGTTGTTGCTTTGTGCTTCCGTAACTTCAGGTACTTTATAACCTGAACTTGCAGTACTTCGAAGTATTCCAATCCTGAACAGTTTCAATCAGGACTTGAATTCAGTAATTGCTCAAGTCACATCTTTTTAAAATATATTTCTTCTAACCAGTTTTTTTAAATATCTTTCTGATAACTTTTGGAATACAGGATCTATTGTTGGAAAAGAATTTCTTTCCTTTATCCAGCTTGTAAGATTCCTGCCAAGAAATGCGTGAAACACCTGACAAACAGTGATCAAATGACAAAAAGATATCTTTTATTTTTACAATGAATTTGCAGAAGTTGGCCTGAGATACAATGTTGTACTAATAATAACCACATTAGTTTCATTCAAGCTCTAGCACTGAATCCTGTCTGATGCCTTTTACAGAAAAAATGACATCTGCTAGGAGCCTCCCTTATAGTTTGTCTGCAGTGAAAGCTGGAAGGATAGGAAAAATAAGTTCTGCCAAAATGTAAGAACAGGCTGAGAAACCATGGATGAATAAAGGCATGAGGAAAGAATCCTGAGGATAAGAAATGCAGCATAAACCAGGAACAGAAATGGCGGGATGTAACAGGTGGAAAACACCAAAAGGTTATGAAAGGCATCAAAGAAATAATTAGAAAGGCAAATTAGATCACCTTTTGATAAGAAAAAGTCTTACTTCAGAAGCCTAACAAAAAATATTATGCATATTCAAGAAATGAGAATCATGCTTGCGAACTTAAAAGTCAAGTGGAAGTAAAAAATGCAATCACTCATTATTACATTTTTAATTTGTATACTTTTCCTGCTAATGGAAAAGGATACAGATTAAAAATGTAATGAATAATTGGCATGGATTTCAAAGAGAAAAGTCTTGTGGTCTAAATCAGAATTAAGAAAATACTTTAAAGTGTTATATACTGTTCTGGTCATCATGCTACAACAATAATAAAGTCAATATGTCTTATGAGAATAGGTTGAGTGAACTCGGCTTTTTCTCCTTGGAGCGGCGGAAGATGAGAGGTGACCTGACAGAGGTGTATAAGATGATGAGAGGCATTGATTGTGTGGATAGTCAGAGGCTTTTTCCCAGGGCTGAAATGGCTAACACAAGAGGGCACAGTTTTAAGGTGTTTGGAAGTAGGTACAGAAGAGATGTCAGGGTAAGTTTTTTTTAACGCAGAGAGTGGAGTGTGTGGATAGGCTGCCAGCGACTGTGGTGGAGATGGAAACGATAGGGTCTTTTAAGAGACTCCTGCATTGGTACAAGGGCTTAGAAAAATAGAGGGCTTTGGGTAACCCTGGGTAATTCCTCAGGTAAGGACATGTTCGGCACAGCATTGTGGGCCGAAGGGCCTGTATTGTGCTGTAGGTTTTCTATGTTTCTAGTATTAGAACCACAGGAGAGCATGCAAAAAAGACTTACAGCTTTAATTTTATATGTAAAATATCCCCTTTAGGAAAGGATGAATAAATCAATAAACTGCTCTTCTTTAGAAAAGATAATGTTGAGTGATAATCTAATAAAGATTTTTTACATTTCACAAATGTTTTCAGAAGTTAGGCACAGAGTTTATGGGAAATGGAAAACCAGAGGAAAAATTAAGAGATACTAAGAAATCAAATGGGAAATGTGAACTAGTGGAGTCACTGAGGTTTAAAGTTCAAAGAACCTATATGTCACCAAATAAAATCCTGAGATTCATTTTCTTGTGGGCATACTCAATAAATCTATAGAACAATAGCCATAACAGAATCAGTGAAAGACAGTAACAACTTGGGAGTTTGAACAGAGTGCAAAAGACAACAAATTGTACAAATACAAAAAGAAAGAAATAATAATAATAAGTTAATAACATACATCGAGAACACAAGGTGTGGAGTTCTTGAAAGTGAGTCCATTGGTTGTGGGAACATTTCAATGATAGGACAAGTGAAATTGAGTAAAGTTCTCCCCCTTAATTCAAGAGCCTGATGGTTGAGGGGTAGTAACTGTTCCTGAACCTGGTGGTATGAGTCCTGAGGCTCCTGTACCTTTTGCCTGACAGCAGCAGCAAGGAGGGAGTATGACCTGGGTGGTGGGGGTCTTGATGATGGATGCTGCTTTTCTTTGACATTGTTTCATGTAGATATGCTCAACAGTGGGAAGGGCTTTCCCACTAGACTGGAGTGTATCCATTACATTTTACAAGATATTCCATTCAAAGGAGTTGGTGTTTCCATACAAAGGTGTGATGCAGTCAGTCAATATACTCTGCATTACACTTCTAAAACTTTGACAAATTTCTATAGATGTCTTGCTGAATCTCTGCAAACTCAAAGGGAAGTAAAGGTAATGCAGTGCCCTTTTCATAATTGTACTTGCATGCTGGGCTGAGAACAGGTCCTCAGAAATAATAACACCAAGAAATTTAAAGCTGCTGACACCTCTAATGAGGACTGGCTCATGGACCTCTAGTTTCCTTCTCCTGAAGTCAATAATCAACTTCTTGTCTTGCTGACAATGAGTAAGAGGTTGTTGTTGTGGCACCATGGGAAAAAGAGAAGATGGATAGCTTTAAGAAATCTTTATTTTTCTAAACTTATTCCTTGCAGTTATTTTCTTCCAAAGTTTCAGTGAAGCTAAAAGAAGAACTATTTTTCTGAAGAAATGTACATGGTCCTGACTTGATAATTCAATGAAATTCTAACTTGCAAACCATCACAGTTGAATTTAATGGAGCATTTGCCAAGGTCCCACGTGGTAGGCTGGTCCGGAAAGTTAAAGCACATGAGATCAAAGGCAAGCTGGCTAAGTGGATCCAAACTTAGATTGGTTATAGAAGGCAGATAGTGGTGTGGCAAGTTGCTTTTCCATTTGGGTGTCTGCAATCAGCAATCAATGCTGGGACCCATGTGTTTTGTAAATGTTGGAGAAATAATTAGTAAGTTAGAGGATGACATGAACATGTGTGGTAATGTGTATAGTCAGAAATGTTGTCTGAGGTTACAGCAGCATATGGATCAGTTGAAAAATTGGGCAGATTGGTGGCCATTGGAATTTAATTCTAATAAGTGCAAGCTGTTGCATGTTGGGACGTTAAGTGGTTAACAGAAGGACTTTGGGATTCATCCATAGTTCTCTCATAGAGATGGTGTGGGGAAGAAGAGATATGGCATGCTTGCTTTTATGGGTCAGAATATGGAACTTGTGAGTAATGTTTCAACCTTACAATACATTGATTCGGCCACACTGTCAGTTCCAAGTCGCCACACTATAGGAATGATAATGATCGTCCTGAAGAGGATACATAAGCAATTCACAAGATGGAGGACTTTTGTTATAGGGAGAGATTGGATTAAGCTGGGCTTGATTTCCCTGGAGTTAATGAGGCTGAAGGGTGACCTGACAGAAGTATATATATTTATTAGAGGCATAGATAAAGCAAATAGATTTTTTTCCAGTGGTCGCAAATAAAAAAGAAAACAGGCCGTAGATTTAAGGTGATAAGGTGAAAGGAGAAAGTTTTAAAGGGAATTTAAGGTTTTTTTTACATAGATTGGTTGATAATCTGATGGAGGAGGTGGTGCAAGAAACATTTAGAAAGGCTTTGACAAGGTGAGGTATAGAAGAATACAGATCTAATGCAGGAAATTTGGATTAGGGTAGATGGACTATTAAATAAAGAATGGATTGATTAAGAATCAGTTGGTAGCAATTGAGAATGTCTGAGAGAAACTGATCATTTTAGATTTCAACCATCTGCCGTGTTTTTTTTTGCTCTACAAACTCTACCAGAGTTGGAAATGATATAGTAGTTTGAATGGCTTTCTTCTTTAATGGAATTACAGAACAATACAGCAATGTATTTAAAGGCATGCATAAACTTTAGCCTGAAATTTGAGCAGAAGTTATAGTGCTTAACTGAACTTACCAGCATGCATACCCGTGAAATAGCAAGATACCCCTCATTAGAAATACTGACTAGGTATAAATAAACAGAATATTATCAGTTTCACATTTATTTGTCTTGCAGGCACATTCTAATTGTATGCACAAGAGTTAGGTAGTTTCCAGAAACTTTCCAGTTCAGGTTACAGATGTGAGAAACAAAGCTTGAGATTGTTTCACTCTAGGATTCTTTTAATTGATGTGAGCAGTTGGCCCAGACTATGTTAACTTACCTGTGATGTGAAAACGGGCCAAAACTGAGCTAAAAACAGTTGTCAGACCATTTCAAAATAACAATGTTTTTCTGACACAAGATCCTGTTAAGTGAATGGTAGTGATTATACCTGTTACACTGAACAATAGATTCTGGAACTTTGGCAGACTGCAGTCAGACAGCTTGTTTCACCTCTTTCCAAGCCCTTTGGTTATATGCCAAGTCTTTGCTGTTCTCCAGGGATATTATGTACTATCCAATTCTGCAAAAATGGGTTCACTCCAGATCTTTTTTATTTTTAGTTGAAGAAATGAAATTAGACTAAATTACCTGAGGAGCAGTGCTGCCACAACCAAAGCGTTACCTTGGTAATGGTCTGAACAGAGTTGTACACATTTTGTGGTGGATGTGCCATGTTATTGCAGGGCTCACTTTCTTCTATAACCTCTGTGCTAATTGAGCCTAGCAAGATATTTAAAATTCCATACAATAGCTTTAAAACAACAACTCTTCAGCAACTGTAATCCCTACTGAAGTACTAAACCAAAACAGAAGAGTCCTTCTGACCCAAATTCATAATTTCATCTGGGAAGAGGAAAGTATGTCAGTGGATTTTGCACATGTTGTAATTCTGGTTACCTTTTAATAAGGCCAATTTCGATAAGAGGTGCTTCCTGTCACAGGAAAAGTAATTCCAAGGAACCACCCCCACCCCCCAAGTCTCTCTAATTCCCGTGCCAGAAGAGCTTTCCCTAGAACTGTATGAGATTCTTTCTACCAAGAGATACAGTGATGCTCATGGCATGACAAATAGAAGAAACATGCAAAACACGGCACCAATTATACCCTTATACATGGTTTTATCAAACACACAAAAGCCACTGATTGTGGGAGATACTGAAAGATCTTTTTCAAATGTAGCTATCCTCAGAATTTCATTACCATGTGATTCCTGCTGCATAATAACATGCAAGTTTTATTCCCAACCAACAGGTCCACTATAGACCCTATCCTAGTGCAGACAAAAATCAAGCAGGGATATGTTACCACACCTGAACTCTTCTCAGTTTTACTTGCTGCAATACTGCAACTCACCTCCACTTCCTTTTGCCAGGAACTTGTGGATCTGAGTTATAGGGAAAGGTTGAATAAGTTAGGTTTTTATTTCCGGGAGTGCAGGATAATGAGTGATCTTATATGGTATACGCAATTTATAGATAGGGTGAATGCATTCATGCTTTTTCCCTTCAGGTTTAGTGAGAGTAGAACTAGAGGTCATAAGTTTAGAATGAAAGATGAAATATTTAAGGAGAAGCACCTTCACTCAGGTGGCAGTGTGAGTATGGAATGAGCTGCCAACAGAAGTGGTAGGTTCAGATACATTTGTAGCATTTAAGAGAAGTCTGGATGTACATTGAAGAGAGGTGTATTTCCTCCACAGATGCTGCCTGACCCACTGAGTTCCTCCAGCATTTTGTGTGTTGCTCCAGATTTCCAGCATTTGCATTATCTCATATGCCTGGGGTGGCCCAAAGTTTACTGGGAAAGGGTTTGCTGATAATGTACCATTTTATATAAGATTAAGTTAGCAAACTCAGTGGATTAAAAGACATTAATGAGTTGGAAATCTCAGAAGTTATTGATTGCTTATGGCTTCACAGAAAAGACATCTTGGCCATAGCCTCACATCATTTGCAGAACGTGCTAAATTGGCAGATTAATTGCTCATTAGCTTGAAATCCCCCTCCACTAGTGTCTGCCTATTTGTCCAACAAATAGCCCTCAAATTGTACAAGGTGAGACTTTGCTGTATTAAAATGCGGTAACCATACTAAAAAACAAATTGGTATGGAAGTACCACTCCAGGAGCTGATGAAGGTTGAGCTGAAGGAGATGTATTCCATATTAGGATGTAGGAGATTCTTTGGAACAATGAGAAATGTACAAACAGAAAATCGGGATTAAAATGCAAGGAAAATACATAATGTGTACATGGAAAGTAATACGTATCACAAGCCTCGAACTGACATGTTGTAATATAGCTTTACTAAGACTATACAAAATAACATCTAGTATTATTTCTCCACCTTTTTTCAGTGAATGGTGAAGAGAACTTTTTTTTTCACAAAACTATCCTTTTCTTCAAGTAAAGCTTTCAAATGAAAGACAAATGCCAGGCTGTCAATATTGTGCTGATGATACAAAATTCAAAAATAGAATGTTGTGGTGAGGACGTTGTGAGTCTGCAGTGGAATGTAGATAAGTGTCTAGGTGAAAACTTGGCAAATAGAATTTAAGGTGAGAAATGTGAAGTCATGCATTTTGTTAAGAGGAATCAAGAGGTAGATTATTAATTAAATGTAAAGCGACTGAAAATGAGTGTAGATCAATAGTTCTGTTTAATATCAGAGAATGTATACAATATACAACCTGAAATTCACAGCCATCTATGAAATCATAAGAGTATCCCCAAGAATGAATGACAGTAAAGCATGAGAACCCCAAAGCCCTCTCTCCCCTCCCCTCCCCTCCCATGCACAAGCAGCAGCAAAGCATCAACCCTCCCTCCCCCTGCCCCACTTATTTCAGCAAAAAGCATCAGCACCCACCACCCACCAAGAAAGCAATAGCAAAGTCCCCAGGAGAGACCATGATCTGCTGTACAGCAAAGCTAATTGTTTACCTGATCAACTTGATATGTCACAGGCTCTCTCTGTCCCTAATAAAGGGACAGAGGGATGCCGCACAGCAAGAGGGGAGACCAACCAAAACAAGACAACTCACTGACTTATGGTGTTATAGTCTGCCGTGTCGCTTTTTTCAAGTTCTCCGACTCGAGAGTTGGCAGCAAACTCTCCTCCACCGAGAGAGAGAGAGAGAGAGAGAGTGGTTTGCCGTACAGAGACCTCTGACAGCTGATCTGCTGTTCCCAATATTCCGTTTTTTCCTATGACGCTTCAGGCAGCAGCACCAGCATAGAATCAGCTTGTCCACAGAGCTGCAAAGCCTCGAAACCCGTAAGGCGTGCTCGTCTTCTCGGCTGCGCCCTTGGGATATCGAAAAATGGCTTGATGGTGAGCCCTTGGAGTGGGAACCATCACTGTAAAGATCTGCAGTTTGAGTGCAGCTGCAGGTCAAGGGCAGCGACAGAACCCATCCACCTAGAAAAAGCAAAAGTTAATGGTAGTTGCAATAACTAGTTAGGAAGGAATGTTAGCCGTTACTGCAAAGAGATTGGAGGTTAAGAATAGAAAGGCATTGTTACAAGTTGGACATGATGTTGTGCAGACTAAGCAACAATCTTACTTCCTATAACTTTTGATTATTTTTAGTCTTTTGTTTCCTTTCCAATATTATGAGCTGAATGCTTCCTTGCCTCACAGTTCACACCGTAGCCACTCCTTGCTCTACTGGCAGCTCTTTGAAGCCATTTTGCATAAACATAACCCTTCCAAACACTGTCTGCCCTCAGACTTGCAATTGTCTTCTTCATGCAACTGTGCATACTTAGCCTCTGTTTGCTTGAGTCGTTCCAATACACTATTTACATATACGCTGTACACGAGTATACACCATACACGGGTAATCCTAGTAGACCTGAATATCTACTGAAGTGGAGAGCCAACCAGCAGGAGCACCTGCTGCCAACCCCCAAGGCCTGATCTGTTGTGTTTGTTATTGAGTGACAATGCAGAGCACACAGGACACCGGCGTGCAGGACACTCAACCGAACTTTATTGACAAACCTGCTGCCACAGTATGTGAACTGCTCACACGTGGGAGTGGCTAACTAAGTGGCATAGGAATAGCATTATTAACTATCACTACATCCCCCCTTCCTGGGGGAAAATAAAGCAAAACCAGGTATGTACTTCTTGACTGCAGAACGCTATTGAAATTATAGTCACTGAAATTGAGTGATTCAGTTCACTTTACACATAGCACATAACTTATGCTCCTTACTTAAACATATAAAAGAATTGCCAACATTACAGCTGTCTTTCTCTTTGTTTTTAATAGTTTCTCACTCTCTTTGTATAAAATAGAAAATCCCAACATTATAACTGTCTTTCTCTTTTATTTTAATGGTCTCTCATTATCTTTGTACAAAAAAGAATTGCCAACAATCTAACTGTCTTTCTCTTTGTTTGCCTCCTTTTTATTAGTAATTCCTTTTTTTAAGAACAGTCTCATTTTGTGCAATGTTTTCAACATTAATGTTTTTTTTAAAAAGAGTTCTAATTTAATGGAGGTCGGGGTAGACAAACTGAACACTCTGACAAAGTGAGGGGATTATTCTGCCTCTTTAGTCACTTACCCTAAGCTATAGGCTATGTATATCTCTGTGGTGGGATAGATAAACAACCCGATCTGGTGTAGGTTCCTGGAAGTGTTGGAGCAGATGGAGATTCTTGAATCGGTGCACCATCTCAGGTAAGTGGTCCTCATCATAAGGATTAGGCCACTCTATTTCTTTCTCTATCTTTCGTGAATTTTGAAGGTACAGGAACGCACATCTCTTCTGCCTGATTTCACGTTGTGATGAGCACAAACGGTCATTGTCCATGCTACTGGACTATTATTCCTCTGGTGAATTGGTCTGAAATACAAACAGTTTCACCACTCCTGAGCAGTGCCAAAGATTTTTCTCTGTGTCTGAGAACATACATGCTCTTTGATTTCTCATGCTATGTTCTCTCAAACTTTCTTTCTTCATCAAAATCCAGTAAGTAAGATTGGAGAAGGGAAGGAAGAATGGGCAGGCTTGTTCTTGTTCTCCAGCCCATTGACAGCTGTAGCCATTCACAAGAGGTGTGGAGCGATAAGCTATTGGTGCTTTGTAGCGGTCTTTTGCCTTCAGTAGGAGGCTCTTAATATTTTGCAGTGTTCTTTCTGCTTCTCCATTTGTCTGTGAGTACTGTGGACTGCTTGTCTGGTGTTTAAATCCATTGTCCCTAGCAAAGGCTTTGAATTCTGAGCAGCTGAATTGTGGACCACTGTCCGACACAAGTGTCTCTGGTATTCCATGGTGAGCAAATCCAGCTTTTGGGTGCTGTATAACTGCTGCTGAGTATGTAGGAGACAGCTTGGACACCTCAACGTTCCATGAGTAGTAATCCACAGTGAGAAGATGTTTGTCTATTTTCAGCTCAAAAATGTCTGTGTCCGTGATCTGCCATGGAAAGTCTGGGAATTCTGTGGGGCAGAGAGGTTCAACATGATTTTTGTGCAGTTTTATGCATGTTTCACATTGCTTTACATAATCTCCCAGCTGTGCGCTCAGACCAGGCCACCATACGGATTGTTTTGCTCTTAGGTGACATTTTTCGATGCCTTGATGTTCTTGATATATTTGACTGATGATTTTGGATGTTATAATTGAAAGGGCTTCTTTGTTATGTTCACTGCTGAGAAAGTCCTTCCCATTAGCAGTCTGTTTTGGATTATCTATTGCTAAGAGGACGAATGAACCAATTGCGATAGTTGTTATGTTTTTGGTGTGTCTGAAGATATTGTATGCGCGGGGTTTTGGGGCAGAAGGCGGGAGAGAGAGACAGAGGATGGACCAGGTGCTGTGAGTCCGCTAAAGTTCGGCGAGGAGAGGAGGCGGAGATGGACTCGTGTGGAGCGTCTGGTTGACCACCGTTGTTGGTCCCAGGCGGCCGGTCGAGGAGGTCCGAGGGGTCACAGGGTGAAGAAGAAGGGTCCTGAGCTCCAACTGTTTGTGCACGAAGAGATTGAACTTTGATAAGGGTGGCGCCTTTTATTTTCCTTTTATATTTTATTCTCTATTGATTATATAGTTCCAGTGATATCTATAGACTGTAAATCATTTAATCGTTTCCGGTGTATTGCCTGTTATTTAGGCGGGGTGGGGTACATCACACAGCATCCACACAAACTAATTACCCAGTTTGGTGGGGCCGAGGACTGTTTCCCTAGATGACAGCGAGCCGAGCGACCCTGAGGCTGGCCAGGGGGGCTACACTTAGAAGCAGGAATGAAGAGCCTGGAGCCTTTAGCAGGAAATCATCAAGATAGGTTTCAATAGGTACATTTAATATCAGAGAAATAAATACAATATGCACTCTGAAATTCTTTACCTTCACAAACATCCATGAAAACAGAAGTACCCCAAAGGATGAATGACAGTTAAAATGTTAGAACCCCAATGACCCCCCCAACTCCCCTCTCCCACACATAAGCAGCAGCAAGGCAATGACCCCCCCACCCCCACTAGCAAAAAAGCATCAGCACCCCCCACTGAGCACTCAAGCGTGCAGCAAAGCATCAATAAAGACACAGCCTTGCAGTACCCCAAAGGCTACTTGTTCACCTAGTAATTCAACATACCACAGGCTCTCTGCCTCCCTAATAAGGGGAAAAAGAGATGTCCTCATTTCACAGCGAGAGGGGAGACATAACAAACAACTCACTGATTTATGATGTTAAAAGTCAGTTGCGTCACTTTTTTGAAGCTCTGCGCCCAGAGACTGCAAAAAGACGCAGCTCTCCAGACATACAGTCCCGTTTGGTGGTGCAATAATGTCAGCGCCAGACTCCGGAGCGAAGGTTCTCGAGGAGTTCGAATCCAAGTGGGGTTGAGTGTCGAGCTAGCAACTCGGCCTCATAAAAACAAGAATAGCTTGCTACGGAAACACCGTCATGACGGCGCCCTGATAACTCCACTGCCGAGTTAAGGGCTATTCTTCTTCTTCTCCAGGCACACAACCCCTGGCAGCTAACCGACTGCACCCGATGTTCCATGTTCTCCCACAATGCTTCAGTCAGGGGCTCCAGCCTAGAATCAGCACGTCCCCAGATCCACGAAAACCCGGAACCCAGAACTCTGAAGGCGTGATCGTCTTCCAGGCCGTGTCCTTGGGATATCACAAAGCGATTGGTCGTGAGGCCCTGAGAGCGGGTCCCATTTCTGCAAAGACCAAAGTCAGAGTCTAACTCCAGGTCAGGGTCTTCAAAATAACCGCCACACCCTGAAAAGGAAAAGAAGAGATATCAATGATAAAAATAGAGCTGTTTCTGAAGATGCAAGCAAAGGAGTTGCCGTTTAGTGCCATCTTGACTTCAGTGCACCTCGGAGTCTTATATGTAAAGTGAACTGAATCACTCAATTTCAGTGACTATAATTTCAAAGGTGTTCTATAGTCAAGAAGTACATGCAGAGTTTTTTGTTTCTTTTTCCTCCAGGAAGGGGAGATGTAGTGATAGTTAATAATGTTATTCCTGTGCCACTTAGTTAGCTGCTCCCACGTGTGAGCAGTTCACATACTGTGGCAGCAAGGTTGTCAATAAAGTTCAGTTGAGTATCCTGCATGGTGGCATCCTGTGTGCTCTGCACTGTCCCTCAATAACAAACACAACAGATCAGGCCTTGGGGGTTGGCAGCAGGTGCTCCAGCTGGTTGGCTCTTCACTTCAGTAGATACTCAGGTCTACTAGAATTGCCTGTGTATCGTGTATACTCGTGTACAGCGTATATGTAAATAGTGTATTGGAATGACTCAAGCAAACAGAGGCGAAGTATGCCCAGTTACATGAAGAAGACAAATAAGAGGTTGAGGGCAGACTGTTGGTTTGGAAAGGTTATGTTTATGTACAATGGCTTCAAAGAGCTGCCACTAGAGCAAGGAGTGGCCACTGTGTAGACTGTGAGACAAGGAAGAATTCAGCTCATAATATTGGTAAAGTAAAAAAGACTCAAAATAATCAAAAGTTATAGGAAGTAGGGTTGTTGCTTTTGAACCACTGACTTTATAAGCAAGTATCAACAGTACTTAACCTTGAAAGAAGCACTATTAGGTGTTGATGTGTATAAAGATAATCTAAAATATTCATCAGTTTCATGTCCAAGAATGGTTATTTAAGGTTGCTATAGCTGGGAATTGTAGTGGGGATAAGCTCCCACTACCTATTAAGTATTCCCAATGGCATGCGTCTCAAATAGCGTCGACATCCAAGTTTAATCCATGGCTTTGATGTGTGGCTTAGCCTAGAGGAACCATTTCTACAGACAGGAGAAGGAGCAAAGGTGGGTTACTGATGCCTTAAAACCAGTTGCTTCGGGAAGATAGGGCTCGACAAGTAGAAGGAAAACATTGATCTCAAACCTCAGCAACCTTGTCGCTACACCCGCACATAAGGAAGACTTTGGGAGTAAACCCCAAAGAAAATTCCAGAGCTGAAGTCTCTAAGGCAGCCCCACGTTGAGGTCAACACTGACTAGCAACTCCTGCGATGCCAATGGTGTCAAATGTATCGGTCTCCACTGTTCCTTTGGATTCATCAGCTGCATAGAGAGGTGAAGCCTGCTATATGGACAGCAGCTTTCTCCACATCATACTGCCTTTGCTTGTGCACTGCCTTGCATATCATGTAGACATCTAGGATGTAATGTCCATGGAGCTCCTTTTGGAACATCTGGCCATCCATGCTCACAGTATCGCATGACCTAGCGGGAGATTTGGTTCTTTTAAAACTCAGCACAAATTTCGTCCCGTTTACTCTGTGATGCAGGAAAGCTTTCAAATACCTGAGCTAAGAAGATGTTGTCGTCTTCCATAATGGTAGAGTCAGATTCCATCCACTCACTCTTGCATGGCATCCTTGGCAGAGTGTCTGGTGTTATGAAAGGTTTGCCAGGGACACATTCATTGTCATAACAATATCATATAAACCTCATTCTGAATCTTTGCCAATGTGGAGGTAAGTCATCCAAGTGTTTTGAGTTGAGGAGGCTGACAATTGGCTTATGGTGTGTTTCAGATAGGAACTTAGTCATAGTCATACTTTATTGATCCCGGGGGAAATTAGTGCTTGTCAAGTAGCAGCTGAAGCATTCACAAGCCCACACGAGAGCCAGCATCTCTTTTTTGAGTAGGAGTCTGTACTCTTGATGCATATGTTCCAGTTTCCATACACCACCATAGTACTGCATGACCTTCTCCCGGGCCAAAGAAAGAGGCATTTGCTGAGACCTTGGTTGCTTTGTTTGGATCAAGCAACGCCAGTGTTGGCTGACCGATGAGCTCTGCTTTAAGTGATGAGAATGACTTCTTCTGTGATGCATCCCAGTTGTGAACAACTCCGGGTACCTTTGCCACTGAACATCGTTTAGCAAAGCCCAACCTTGCAATGAGATTCAGTTTCTAGGAGGCACGTCATCCTAGTAGTGGTGAGAAGATATTCTGAACGACATAGACATCCTCTTTAAGCAACACACACAAAAAATGCTGGTGAATGCAGCAGGCCAGGCAGCATCTATAGGAAGAGGTACAGTACTAAATCTCTTACTGTCTCTTCTTTCAGTTAGTTCAGATGAATGGTCTCGGCTCAAAATGTCGACTGTACCTCTTCCTATAGATGCTGCCTGGCCTGCTGCATTCACCAGCGTTTTTTGTGTGTGTTGCTTGAATTTCCAGCATCTGCAGATTTCTTCGTGTTGACATCCTCTTTAAATTGCTTCTCATTTTTACAGATGGAAGTAGTAAACATTTCTTTCACACTGAGCTTATGTTTTCCTGACCTCATGAGCACTTTCTTCCTTGGGTTTAATGTAATACTTTTTTTTTACACCAGTTTTGTGAACAGACATTGAAGGATTGCTATGACGTCTGCCCCAGTTTCCATTTTGAACATCACTGCCTCATTTTGCAACTGAACCTTAGAATGTTAGCCTTTTCTATTTGAATCTAGAGGCCCAAGTAAAGCTCTCTTATCATGGTCGTCTTTAACCTCTTGAAGAACTGTTTTTGAGTAACACTGGCTTTTATAATAGCAAACTCAATTGCATTGGTAGCATTTCACTTCTTTTGCTGGACAGACCTCTTTGACTTGGAACGGAGACTTGCCACATCTCCTGCAGTTGGATATTTTACCTGCTCTTTATTTCGCTTGCTTGTTTTCATTGAGATGAGCTCTACTGTCACCTCTTTCTGCAGTCTTTATGACTGCACCTTGTTTGTACCCTTTTTGTATAGCTTCTAGCTTTACCTCCGCATTATTTTCATGCCTGAGTTCTGTCTGTTGCTGATGAACATTCCCACACTGCCTGACCGTAGAAAAAGCTTTTGCTAGTGTCAGATTTGCCTGCAACTGAAGTCTCTTTGACAATTTGATGTCTATAAGCCCAGCAATAATCCTGTCTCTAATGAGCTCATCTCTCAAATATCTAACAGGCTATGCAATGCTGTGATTAAATCATTTACACTTTCATCCGTCTTCTGTTTTCTGGAGTTGAACGTTACCCTTTCAGATATGGCATTTCACATTCCTGTGAAACATTCTTTGAATTTGACCTGCACTAGTTTGCACTCCGTTTTCTGAGTATCTCTCAATCTTAATTCACCCATGATGTCATCTGCTTTGTCACCCATGCAGTACTTCAGTGTGCTTACTTGATGCTGTTCTGAAGCCTGAATGAGATTGCTTGCAACCCTAAATCTCTCAAAGCATCTGAGCCATTTCTAAAAGTCCTCTGGTTTAGAGAAATCAAATGTCTCGGGGCGCTTTATCAGATAAGGAGATGTAGGTACTGCAGGTATTTGCTCCATTTTTCAGTTTGTTCATTTATTTATTATTTTGTTTATTTGGACTACTCTCCCTGAGAGTTTCACTGACTTCTCTGCTGTGTCTGTGTTTCTGTGCACTTCCCCAAGCTAATGGCCCACAGATTATTACAACGTATCCACTTCTGGGTATAGACTGAAGGTGTTACCTAGAAATCCTGGCCCTTTCTCAGCTCATCCCTCAAGGTGCACACATTTAGCAACTAGCAGAGGCAGTTTAGGTTGATAAATCTGGATATTTTTCATAGGTATTGGCAAACAAGAACAGTCTTACTTTAAATTCTTCCTTGTTGGGGATCTCACTTGGTCTGTAGCACCAATTCATTGACGATCAACCACTTCCCACGGCATGCTGTATTTGTAATTGAGGGACAGTGCAGAGCACCCCAGGATGCTAGCATGCAGGATACTCAACTGAACTTTGTTGACAACCCTATTTATATAGTATGTGAACTCCTCCCATATGGGAGTGGTTAACTGAGTGGTTTCGGAATAACACTCTTGACTATCACTACATGATATATCAGGATGCCTGATCATCAGAGGCCGCTGGGCCTCAGTACGAATCAAAGACCCCACCCATTCTTTCTTCTCCCCTGCCTATCAGGTAGAAGATACAAAATCCTGAATGCATGCACCAGCAGGCTCACAGGCAGCTTCTTTTGCAGTACCTTTTACACTTTATTCTGCATCGTTATTCAAAGTTCAAAATACATCTATTATCAAAGTACGTATTCAGAATGCAGATCTGAGATTCATCATCCCACAGGCAGTCGTGAAACAGAGAAACCACCATGGAACACGTTCAAGAAGACATCAAACATGCAATGCGCAGAAAAGAACAAATCGTGCAAACAGCAAAAAAATGAGTGAACAGCACATGGAAACATCAAACCAGTAGTATTCAGTTTAGTTCCATCCAGTGCCGTGCCACTAGCCAATGCAGGCCATAGGCCATTCTTTGCCAAAGCACCGCAGTCCACTTTGATAGTCCCAATCAAGCTGCTCAAAGGACGGGGAAAAAAAACTCACCAGAATCCAGGAACACAAGCAACATCAACCTCAAAGTATCCAAAACGAGTCCCTCAGACTCGCCGATCAATCCTGGCAATGTAGATCCCAAGACTCCGGCACTTTCCTCTGGCAGCTTGTGAGAGGGAGAGAAAAACCGGCTGAATGCAGGCAGACTGCGCCAAACACTCACCTGTCCTCTAGTCTCGTCCTCTTCGACTTCAACCTTGCTCAATGCCTCAGTCGGAGAGGCAGTGGCGTTGATCACGGACTTGCACCCTCGACACATTTTTAGCTCAATTACTTTGATCTATTTCAACAATATGCAAGGCACATTTTTCACTCTATCTTGGTACTTATGTTCCCTCTAAGCTGTGCGCGTGTGCGCACGCACACACATTTTTCAGCCAGCACACAAAGGAAATTAATGTGCGCACAAAAGGTTAGTTACCTAAAATAATGTAGTAATTAATAATTATACTGATTGAAAATAATCTTTTAGCTAAATGTTTCTGTTAACTAGTTAGTCGGTTTTTCAAATACTGTACCACAATGCACATCACTAATTTACGTCACCTCACCTTTCCTATTCTAGTTTGTACAGCTGCGTCACGGCAGCAGCCATCTTTGGCGGACAGTGTTCATATCGTAAAGTTTACAAAGACCTGTTTCAAATCCTGTAGATAGCTTACTAAGTTTTTATTGAAAAAGATCAGTCAAGTGACCCTGTGGCTAAATGCTGTCACAAGAAATATAAAGTAGCTTTACAGGTTTTAAGTGATGTCTTTGATGAACTGGCTGCACTGTGCAAGATTCTGCAAAAGAGTGGCCTGGCACTGATTGATTCACTTCATTTTGCATGAGGTAAAATTAACAAGATGAGAAAGCAGTATCTAGGAGACAATGTTTCGTGGAGTGACAAAGTTAAAGCTTTGCTAAGCCAACAACGTGAAGAAAATGTCGCAGTAGATACAAGTTCGCTGTTGACTTTTATAAATGGTCCTTGTGTTCATTTAGAAGAAAGGTTTCCTGAAGATGAGGTACAAGAATAGTCAGCTTTTGATTTCTCCGCAATTGCAGATTGTGACTTCACATTTGCCGATGAACAAGTTAATGCCTTATGTCTAAAATATCATGATTTTCTAGCTGAAAATACTGTAATAGTTAGACAGTTTAACGATTTCAAATTTTCCGTGCATGAGAAAATTAAATCCAGACTGATTTCAAACTTTGCTCAAATGGTGGCATTTGTACTTCAAAATGAACAGTTTTGCCACCTTGCACAGTTGGGACATTGGGGGAACCTTTCTTGGGTCTAGTGCGGACTGTGAGCGAGGTTTTAGCCTAATGTATCAACTCAAAAACAAGCTGAGAAACCGTTTAGGTGAATGTCATTTGGATATGTTACTGAGAATCAAAAGCTATCAATTGGACGAAAGTTCTATAGTCTAGATAGAGTTTACAAAGAATGGGTAAATGCCAAAGACGAGAGAGAAAAAATAACTGAGTGACTTAAATATGTAAGTTATTTTGTTGTTATTCTGTGCAGTTTTATGTCAAGTATTTTGTAAACCTACATAAACTGTGCCATGTGTGCATTCAGTGCACACATACTTTTGTCACAGGAAAAAAATTTGTACAACATAAGATTTTTGCGCACACTGACGACTAAAAATTAGAGGGAACATTGCTTGGTACATGTGACAATTATAAACCAATACCTCCTTTACTGTTTTTCCCACCTGATTCAAAACTTTGAGCAATGAAACAATAATGGACAAATATAAAATAACTGCAGATGTCAGAATATTATCATTTATTTGACAAATAGTATTTTCAGTGTTTGGATTCAAATGCTGTTTTATTTTTGCAAACAGATATACACGGGATTAGGTCAACATTTTCATTGAACTGTGCACCTTACTTGTGTGATAAAAGATAAAGATTGTGATATGTGAATTATTGCTTCCATATTTCCTGATTAGTTTGAATGGGTACTTAAGCTTTCAATGTGAAGTGAAAATGGTAAAAATGTGTTGCTTGTTTGATAGAAACCAGAATGTAATAAAATACTAAAGAGTTTGTTATCTTTTTTGATTATAGTCAAAATCCTGAAGAGCATATTACCAGGTGGACAAACCATTAAGTATTGTTTTGGAATCACTTAAGCATGTAAATTTTTACAAAAACACAACCAAGTGTGTAATACATGTTTGACATCCAGATCTAACAGTGTCTGGTTTTTCTGGGACATTCAATGATCTCATTGACAACAGAGCTATTGTTGTTTGATTATAAGCAGATCCAGGTTTTTGTGATTAATGCTTTTGAATACAGAGCTTGAAGGTTGCTGTTCACTTTGCAATCATTTCCATCTGTTATAAATTCTTATCAGATGTAATGTAGTGGTGTTTATTAACATACGGGTTCACTGTAGAACCGTTTGGATAAACAGTATTGTATTACTACATACTAATTTCCCCTGTTGAAGCATGGACTACCAGTTTCAGGTTTGTTACTAGTGCTATCTTCAATACATTTGAAAAGCATATTTCTACTGCTATCAATGACTGTGTGCACTGTCCAACATAGCTTTTGAATCAAAGTTGTTTCGCTGGCAAAAGAGAAATGTTCTCATAGCTACCAGTGGGCTGAGAGACCAAAACAGTCCAAGTCATCCTCTGTTGTCCATTCTTCTGTGCAGGTTTGTTCATGTAAAAATGAAATGGAATTCATTGCTACACTGAAGTATAAGCAGGTAGTTTTTAAGTTATAAGCTACTTGCATATGCTTTAGGATTTGAAGAACTACTTGAGAATAACATCACCAGGAAAATGAAACCATACCATCAAAATGTACAGTTATTCTAAAGTGCAAGATTGATCCTAAAACTACACTTCATAGTAAACGTGCAGAGCCACAGGATTCTCAACTCAACTTACATACTGGATCTGTAAGGCTATTTTGCTCAAGTGATGTGCAATAAAAAAAGTACTTAAATAAAACCTTGCCACAGCTTAAAGTACAGGAACTCGAATCACCAATTAGATCAATATATTCATTTTCCTTTCTCGGGTTAAATCCAACAGCATCACAGTTCATCAAATTTTTGTTCTTGTATGAGAGCCCACAATGAATCAAAGCAAGTAATTAAGGAAATTGCAAATAAAGTGCAAGTTAAAAAGCAAAAAGATTCATTTCCAATTAATATCCACGGGCAAATCCTTTCAGCTCTTCCTGACAAAGTAGACTTTGTAATTTTGTGCTTTCTGGAATGTACAGCAAATTTTTTTCTATCTAAAAAAGAGCATTCATGTAGTGTTTCATTGTCTAGGGAATTATCTTCATATTATTTATTTATTGAGATAGGCCCTTTCGGCCCTTCGAGCTGCGCCGCCCAGCAATCCCTGTTAACCCTAGACTAATCACTGGGCAATTTATGATGACCAAGTGGTATATGCCTTCGGACTGTGGGAGAAAAAAAACTGGAGGACCTGAAGGAAACCCATGCGATCATGGGGATTATACAAAAAAAAGTCCTTACAGACAGTGGTGGGAATTTTCATTCTCGCACTAGCAGCAGTTGACCTGTTTATTTGGGGAAAGCTGAACTGCCCATAGTGGAAACAACTACTGTACAGTAAATGAAGTACTAAAGGGAATTGGCAATAATGATAAAGCGGTATTGAAGAAACTACTGGAGCTAAAGCAATACACACTAAGGAATGGGAAGGTGTCAGAATAAAAATGTGGGGGGAGGAGAAGGAAAAGCTGGAATGTGATAAGTGAATCCAGGTGGGTGGGAAAAGTAAGGGGTTGGAGAAGAAGGAATTTGATCGGAGAGAAGAGTGAACCATAGAAGAAAGGGAAGAAGGGGGGCACCAGCAGGAGGTGATAGGCAGGTGAGGAATATAGGTAAAAAAGACCAGAGTGGGGAATAGAAGAAGAGGGAAGGTGGAGGAGAAAAGGAAAAAAGGGAGAAAAAGGTTACTGGAAGGAGAAATCAATGCTTGTACTGTCAGATCCTAGACAGGATATGTGGTGTTGCTGTTTCACCCTGAGAGTGGATTCATCATGACAGAAGAGGTGGCCATGGACTGACAGGTCGGAATGGGGATAGGAATGAAAATGGGTAGTCACTGGGATGGAGCAGAGGTACTCAACAAAGCAGTCTCCTAATTTGCATCGAGTCTCACTGATATAGAGGAAGCTGCATTGGAAGCACTGGATACAATAACCAACCCCAACAGATTTGCAGGTGAAGTGTTGACTCACCTGGAATGACAGTTCGGGGCCCTGAAAAGAGGTGAGGGAGGGAGGTGAATGGGCAAATGTACCATTTCAGTAGTTTCCAGGGATATGTGCCAGGAAGGAGATTAGTAGATGGGGACAAATGGACAAGAGAATCCTTGCATAGTGGCGGTGGGAGGAACTTAAGGATATGTTGGGTAGTAGTATCCCATTGAAGATTGCAGAAGTTATGGGGAATGATGTGTTGGATGTGGAGACTCATGGGGTGGTAGGTGAGGACAAAAGAAGCTCACTCAATCCCCATTAATGAAGGCAAGAAGATGGGGTGAGCTCAGATATCCAGGGAATTGAGGTGATGCGGATGAGGGCAGCATCAGTGGTGGAGGAAAGGAAACCCTGTTCTTTGAAGGAGGAGGACATCTCTGATGTCCTGGAAAGGAAAACCTCATCCTGGGAAGAAGAATAGTGAAGATAGCTATGGGAATCAGTAGTTTTATAAAAGATGTTGGTAGACAGTTTGCAGAGATGGAGATGGGGAGAGAGGTGTCAGAAATGGACCAAATGATTTTAAGGACAGAGTGGGTTGGAGGCAAAGTTGATTGAAATTGATGAGCTCAGTATGCATTTCTATTAGGTCTCCACTCAGCTTCAGTAACTGCAGTAAAGATGTTTGTACAACCAATCCTAATAGCATACGTCCCCTATTCCGGGTATCATTCTGATAAACCTCCACATCCTTCTTATAATGGGGTGACCAGAAATGAATGCAATACTGCAGATGCAGCCTAAACAGAGTTTTATAAAGCGGCAACATAACTCGTTGACTCTTGAACTCAGTGCCTCAATGGAACTAATAAAGGTAACCAAGCATATGCTTTCTTCAGCATCTTATCAAGTTGTGCCGCCACCTTCAGGGAGCTGTGGACTTGGACCATAAACTAGCCTCTGTACATCAACACTGAGAAGGGTCTTGCCATTAACTGTATACTGTTCATTTACATTTGATTTCCCAGTGTGTAGCAGTTCATATCTGGCTGGGCTAATTTCCATCTGTCATTTCTGCAGCCATATCTACAATTGATCTGTATCCTGCTAAATCCTTTGGAAATCTTTTACTCCATACATAACACCACTGATCTTTGTATTGACTGTGAACTTACTAACCCACTCATGTCTTCAAAATCCAAATCCAAGTGTTTTTCCATGTCAGTTAAATACATCACAAACTGCAGGGATCCTGGTACAGATTGCTGTGGAACATCACTAGTCACAAACTTCCAGCCAGAATAAGTCTATGTCAACCACTACCACAGTTTTCAATGGCCAAGCCAATTCTGAATCCAGCTGGCAAATACACTGTCAATCCTGTGAATCATAATCTTTTGAATGAGCCTACTTTGTCAAACACCTTACTAAAATCCATGTAAACAACATTCTCAATACTTTCATCAATTATCTTGGTCACCTCCTCTTAAAAACTAAATCAAGGTTGTCAAGTAAGATTTTCCCTATGCAAAGTCATGCTGACCATCCCTAATAGCTTTATGTTTTCCAAATGTTCGTAAATTTTATCCCTAGGAACCTTCTCAGATAGCTTCCCTACCACTGACTTAACCCACTGGTCTATAGTTTCCCAGATTATCTCATCTCCCCTCTCGAACACTGGAGCCAGATTAGGTACTCCCCAGTCCTCTGGGACCTTGCCTAAAGCTGAAGACACAGAGGTCATGGTCAAGGCCTCAGCAATTTCATTTCCTTCCTCTCTCAATAGCCTTGAAAAATATCCACCTTAATTTTAAATGTTCATTGTTATCTTTGTCAATAAGTGAGAAGTATGGCAAAATTTAATTCAGCTGTGGAGCATTGAAAGCATTAGTTAAATGGAGTTCACATACAGCCTAGCTATTTGCAGGGAAAGGGCAGAGTATTTGAAGCTGTAGTGTGCTATATAACAAAAATAATTACCCAATCTCCTGTGCTTTAACAGTTCTATAACTTTCTGACTTTGGTGATTATTGGTTAGACTTAAATGAAGTAATATGGAGTAATCAGGAATGGTAATGATAATTGATATATTTTTGTCACATGTACAAAGTCCTCTGAAATGTTTTTGTTTGCAAGCCATTTAAACAGTGGTGCAGCACAGGTAGACAAGAAAATTGCATGGGCCATGACAAGGTAGATTAAGAGTCCACTTTTATCATATAGATAAATATTATTGATCTCAAAGGAAATTATAGTGTCCCAGTAGCATTACAAGTGCACAGATGTACACATATTAGAAGAAACGTAAGAAAGAATTAAAAAAATGTTACCTCAAACAGTCTAACAGGAGGGGGTCATCACTTATAGGTTAACTCATTATAGAGTCTAATGGCCAAGAGGAAGAATGACCTCATATAGCGCTCTTTGGAGCAGCACAGTTGTCTTAGTCTATTAGTAAAAGTGCTCCTTTGATCAGCAAAGGTGGAATGCAGAGGCTGAGAAACATTGTCCAGAATTGCCAGGAGTTTCCATAGGGTCACTTGTTCTCCCACAGCCTCCAATGTGTCCAGTTTGACTCGTCAAACAGAGCCAGCCTTTCTAATCAGTTTATTGAGCCTTTTGGAATTACCCGTGTTGATATTATTGGGGCAGCACATCACCACGTAGAAAATTGTAATAGTGACAACAGACAGATAGAACATGTGAAGGAAAAGCCTGCATACTCCAAAGGACCTCAGTCTCCTCAGGAAGAAGAGGCAACTCTGGTCCTTCTTGTACACAACCTCTGTGTTGGTGCTCCATTCAAGTCTGTCATCCATGTTCCCCCTTCGGTGTGTGTAGGTCCTCACTATCAGTAGTAACAGGGAACAGTACAGGCTTAGTCTTCCTAAGGTCCATCACCATCTCCTTTGTCTTACTGATGTTGAGCTGCAGATGACTTAGCTTACACCACTTCAGAAGTCCTCCACCAGAGCCCTGTATTCATCCTCCCATCTTCCCTTTATACTCTCAACTATTGCTGAGTCATCAGAGAATTTCTGCAGATGACATGACTCTGTGTTGTATCTAAAGCCCAAAGTATACAGTGTAAACAGGAAGGGAGCCAATACAGTCCCCTGTGGGGCCCCAATGCTGCTTATGGCCACGCCTGACACACAGTTCTGAAGACGCACAAATTGTGGTCTGTCAGTCAGGTAGTCCATTATCCAGGATACAATGGAAGTGCCAACCTGCATTAAATGGAGCTTTTCCCCCAGTGATGAGGGCTGTGTGGTATTGATGGCACTTCCATCAGAAATCAAAAAAACATGATCCTCACAGTGCTGTCCTGCATATCCAAATGGGAGTAGGCTTTGTTCAGCAGGTAGATGATAGCATTGTCAACTCCAACCTGCTCCTGGTAGGCAAACTGCAATATAAGAATTCTTTTCAAGAGTTTTATAACAGCATAACAAAAACCGTCCTAGAGCTTAGTGGTATATATTCTCAAGCCTTTGTTTTTTCTACTTAATGGAAGCGTAAAGGAAAGAGAATGACCAAGGTAGGAGGGATCCTTGATAATGCCAACTGCTTTCCTGAAACAGCAGAAACTGTAGACAGAATCAATGGAGAGGAGACTGGGCAGTGTTCAAAATTCCCTATTATGTGGTAGTCTTGGGCAGATCAATTGCCATACCCAGGTAACATGCTTTCTAGAATGGATATGTAAATATTGGTGAGGGTTATCAGGGATAAGCTGAATTTCCTTAGCCTTCTGAGGCAGTAGAGATGCTGATGTGTTTTCTTGGTCATAGCATCCACATGGCTAGACCAGAATTGTTGGATATTAATTCTATTTCATATCTTAACATGTCTAGATGCTACATACAAACCTAAAATATATTCATAAATCCTTGGGATTTAAAGGGAGTGCAGGAATTGGGGAACTGATGAATGAATGGGAACAGAAGCCAAGATGAAAAGAAAGTGAGAACAGTATCAATCACCAAGTGAGCCCAATTAAGAGCCATTGGAATTTTTGAATAGTTAGATGGTGGATTATTGCAGTTTTGTTATACTACTTTACAGAAAGTTATAAAGGCTTGCAAGAACTAGAGGTGGTTTATCAGGATGCAGACTGGAATCGAGAAGAGGTTGGAAAGTAATTTTCCTTAGGACACAAGGGTAACAGTTAGAGGTTTTCTGGATTTCATCTTGGGTAGAGAACAACCCTTCCCTTTGGAGTGGATCAGAAACTAGAGGATATAGAAAGTAATGAGATTTGTTTAACCTCATGTGCTATTGTGAAAAATGATGGGATTTGGGATACTGTTCGTTTCAGGGGAAAAAAACTGATGTGAGATAATGCCATGTAATTTTATAATGATAAATATTTGAAAATGAGTTCACATTGTTATGGACATAAGACCATAAGATATCTGAGGAGAATTGGGCCATTTGGCCCATTGAGTCTGCTCCACCATTTTATCGTGGCTGATACAATTTCCCTCAGCCTCAATCTCCTGCCTTCGTCATGTAACTCTTCATGCCATGAATAATCAAGAATCTATCAACCTCTGCCTTAAATATACAAAGAGACTGCCTCCACAGCTGCCTGTGGCCAAGAATTCCCCAGATTCACCCCTCCCTGACTGAAGAAATTCCTCCTCATCTCTGTTCTAAAAGGATACCTCTCAATTCTGAGGCTGCGTCCTCTGGTCTTAGACTCTCCCACCATAGGAAACATCCTCTTCACATCCATGCTCTCATGGAATTTCACCATTTGATAGATTTGAATGAGATCACCCCTCATTCTTCTGAATTCTGGTGAATACGGGCCCAAAGCCAACAAATGCTCTTCATATGACAAGCCATTCAATCGTAGAAGCGTTTTTGTGAACCTCTTTTGAACTCTCTCCAGTTTCACCATATCTTTTCTATGATAAGGGGCCCAAACCTGCTCCCAGGTTTCCGGAAATCCGAGCAACACACAAAATATTGGAAGAACTCAGCAGGCCAGGAAGCATCTATGGAAAAAAGTACAGTCGAAGTTTTGGCCCAAAATCCTTCGGCAGGACCATCTTCCATTGCATTTCCTCCAGCATTTTGTGTGTGTTGCTGCAAATTAACATTGAGGGAATCCTGCACAAGAACTCCCATGTCCCTTTGCACCTCAGTTTTTTGTATCTTCTCTCCATTTAGAAAGAAAGCAGCCTTGTGTGGCACCTTGTTAAAGGCCTTTTGAAAATCCAAGTACACAACATCAACCGATTCTCCTTTGTCTGTCTTGCTTGTTATTTCTTTAAAGGATTCCAACGGATTTGTCAGACAAGATTTTCTCGAGAAAAATATTTTTACCCTGAGACCTCATCCTTAATAATTGACTCCCAACATCTTCTCAACCACTGAGGTCAGACTAACTGGCCTGTAGGTTCCTTTCTTCTGCCTTTCTGCCTTCTTGAAGAGTGGAGTGACATTTGCAATTTCTAGTCTTCCAGAACCATTTCAGAATCTTGTGATTCCTGAAAGATCATCATTAATGCCCCCATGATCACTTCAGCCACCTCTTTCAGAACCCTGGGTGTACACCATCTGGTCCAGGTGAATTATCTACATTCAGACCTTTCAGTTTCCCAAGAACCTTCTCTCTACTTATGGTAACTTCACGCAGATCATGACCCTTGACTCCTGGAACCGCCACCATACTGCTAGAGTCTTCCTCAGTGAAAACTGATGCAAAGTACATATTCAGTTCATCTGTTGTCCTCCATTGCTACCTTCCCAGCCTTGTTTTCCAGCGGTCCAATATTCAATCTTGCCTCTCTTTTACACTTTATGTACCTGAAGAAATTTTTGCTATCTTCTTCAATATTATTTGCTAGCTTGCTTTCATATTCCATCATTACCTTGTTAATGTCCTTTTCAGTTGCCTTCTGTTGGTTTTTAAAAACTTCCAATCCTCCAACTTCCCACGATTTTTTGCTCTATTGTATGCCCTCGCTTTGGCTTTGACTTCTCTTCTTAGCCATAGTTGTGTCATCTTTCCTTTAGAGTACTTCTTTTGCTTTGGAATGTATATATCCTGTGCCTTCCAAATTGTTTCCAGAAATTCTAGCCGTTGCTGCTCTGCTGTCATCCCTGCCAGTGTTCTTTTCCAATCAATTCTGGCCAACTCCTCTCTCATGCCTCTATAATTCCCTTTACTCCACTGTAATACTGATACATCTGACTGTCTTCTCCTTCTCAAATTTCAGAGTGTATTTGATCATTTTCCCCTTGGGTTCTTTTACTTTAAGCTCTGTAATCAATTTCCGATCGTTGCACAACATGCATTCCAGAATAGCTGATCGTCTAGTGGGCTCAACCACAAGCTGTTCTAAAAATCCATCTCGTAGGCACTCCAGAAATTCCCACTCCTGTAATCCAGCACCAACTTGATTTTCCCAATCTATCTGGATATTGAATTCCCCCTCAACTATTGTAACATTGGCCTTTTGACATGCATTTTCTGTCTCCTGTTGTAATTTGTAGGCCACATCCTTACCTCTTTTTGGGGGTCTGTCCACAACTCCCACCAGGGTCCTTTTACCCTTGCAGTTGCCCTATTCACAATGATTCAACACCTTCCGACCCTATGTCTCCTCTTTCTAATGACTTGATTTCATTTTTTACCAACAGAGCAATGCCATCTCCTCTGCCTTCCTGCCTGTCCTATCTTCTTGGATATTAATCTCCCAGCTACAATCTTTCAGCCATGATTCAGTGATGCCTATAACACCATACCTGCCAATCTGTAACTGTGCTGCAAGTTCACCTACCTTATTCTGTATACCGAGCGCATTCAAATACAACATCAGCAGAATACTTGTATGAAGCTCAATTCTTTAAAGAGCCAGCACAAGCACAACATGCCAACTGACCTCCTGTGTGGTATGTTGTAGAATCTGTGATTATATCTCTCATGAACCTTACTTTCTCTATCTTGTAATTTCCATCAAACATTCAATTAACCCAAGCATGATATTATTAATTGAAAGAGTAAAATTTGAGGAATGAATGTTCCACTTCTGGTACCTTACATCACTCTTTTCTCCATTACCTCTACCTTCTGACTTTACACTTTTCCTCCCCCTCCCTAACTTAATGCTCCATTCCTTTGATTTTGTTTTTTTTTGTAGAACATGCCCCTCATATGATTGGCATTTGTGCTAGAAAGCTGCATATGCTGAAAAAAAAACTAGAAAATGCTGGAAATAATCAGCTGATCCGGCAGCATCTGCAGATAGAGGAATACTGTACATTCAGCAGAATGATGAGGTATCTTCCATTTGAACTAATGACTGTTTTTCTGTTACAGTCTGACCCAAGTTTTTCCAGATTTTTACACCTTTATAGTACTTGCCTTATAGTGCACTAGTGCTATTGAGACAAAGCAAACACGTATGCTTCAGTATATATGTCTATTGTGCTGGAAATTCCCTTCTTGACACTCCATTGAGTGCAGAGGTGATTGTTTAAAGACTAGACATTACATACTCTATACAATGCAAACTCTTGTATGTTTTTCATGCTTACCATACTAAGTAGATGTTATAGCTGAGAGATTAAGATTTACTGATATATTGGTATTTGCTTATTGTCATGTCCTGAGATACAGATTTTGATTGCATTCCTTCCAAATGGATGATGTTATACATACTTTACCTCTGCTTCATTTACTGTGATTCCCTTAGTACCCATAAATGTATTAGATTGCATTTTGGATGTTCTCAGAAATCCTGCACAAGTTTCCTCATAAAGAATTCCAAAAATCTACAACTTTCTGGGTCAGAAAAAGTCTCATTCTGATCCTTAATGGACAAACCCTCTTTTTGAAACCAGGCTCTAGTGTGAAGCACCTTAGCCAAGGGAAATATTATTCCTGAATCTGCTATGACAAAGCTTCATAATTTGTTTTGTATATTTCAGTAAAGTCAATTCACAGCTTTTAAACAGGGGAGTATAGGCCCATCTGCTTGATTTCTCTCCTGAGGATAATTCCCCCTTCCCACCCCAAAACTAGCAGTCACCCTGGTGAACTGCCATATCACCCTTATCACTAATCAACACACACAAAATGCCAGAGGAATTCAGCAGGCCAGGGAGCATCTAAAAAAAAAGCGTACAGTCGATGTTTCAAGCTGAAACCCTTACACCCTTTCCATTAGCCTACTTGCATCCCCTTGAAGCAATTCTGTATCTTTCAGTTCTTACTGTCACACAGCTTCTTATTACCAGTAAACTTGGATAAATTTTGCTTGAGTTCTCCCCTCATTCAAATCATAGCTGTAGATTGTAAACAGATGGATCCCCAGCAGCTATCCTTGTACTACTGGTTACAGCCTCCTAACCAGAAATTATCCAGTTATTGTAACTCTCTTTTCTGTCTGGAGTAGAATATTACTCCCAACCTATGTGTTCAAAAGTTGTTTAATAACCTCTTGCTTGGCACCTTATTAAGGCCCTTCTCATAGTCCCAAGTACACCACATTCAACAGCTTTCCAATTAATTAGAATGCTGGTTATACCCTCAAAAGCACAACAAGTTTGTAAATCGGGATTTACTTTTCATAAGAACATATTTACTCAGTTCAATCCTGTTATTACGTTCTAATTGCCCCGTTATCACTTCCAGAATCGATTCCAGCAATTTTCCAATTTCAGGTTAACTAGTCTAAAATTCCCTGTTTTATCTCTCTATTTTTCAATCATGGAGATGCTTTTGCTGGGAAGTTGTTCTAGAAACTATAATTTTGGAAGATGATAGTCCAATATAGATCCAGTACTAACTTATAGCTTTCACAATCTCCTTCAGCTCCCCACTCAGTTCTGGCTGCTCCCTACTATTTTCAGAAGGATTTCTGTGCAGATACAAGCTGTTGTATTTCACATACCAATAGAAGCTTTACAAAATATTATTTCTTGTTGGATTTTACCCATATTCTAAATGTTCTTATTAATCCCTTGATTTTCCTTTGCTGAATTCTGAAATCTTCCCAATCCCAGAGTCTGCTGCATTTTTTGACATTATAAACCTTTTCTTTTGATAAACTTCGTACTAACCTGTACTAACTTTAATGGCCACAGTAGGCATTTCCTCTTGAGCTTTTGTCACTTAAAGGAATATTTATTTATTGTATTTGTACATTTTTTAAATATTATGCACTTTTCATCCATTTTCATTCCATTTACTAATCTACCATAGCTTTTTCATGCTACATACCTTTGTGGTTTGCTGTTTTTAAATTACTTTCAAGTGTTATAAAGTTCTGTTTATTTTGATCAATTTTCCTTAAAAGTTACTTAGCTACCAGAGTATTAATTAACCTCTTCATGGTGCAAGGTCCTATATTTGCAATAAGATGTTTCATTATTGTTTTCTCAATATAATTATCTTGAAACATATTTCTTTTATACCTCTTGAATGTTCCTTCCACACTGTTATTAATTATTTAGTTTGTCAGTTGACATGTGAATTAAATTGCCCTGTGATTATTGCAGTTCCCATTTCAGATTCAGAATTAGAATCAGGTTTATTATAACTGTCATATATAGTGATTTTTGTTCTACAGCAGCAGTACAGTACAAGACATAAAAATTATTAAATTTACACAATTGAGTTGTTCAAATGAGGAATAATGAGGTGGCAGTCATGGATTTCTGGACCACTCCAAAATCTGATGGTAGAGAGGAAGAAACTGTTCCTAAAATGTTCAGTGTGGGTCTTCAAGCTCCTCGACTTCCTACCCGATGGTAGTAACAAAAAGAGGGCATATTCTGTACAGTGAAGGTCCTTAATAATGGATGCTGACCTCCTGAAGATGTCCTTGATGATGACAGATTGTGTTCATGATAGAACTGGCTGAGTCTGCAACATCTTTCAATCCTGAATGTTGGAGTCATATAGAAACATAGAAAACCTGCAGCACAATGAAGGCCTTTTGGCCCACAATGCTGTTACGAACATGTCCTTACCAGACTGTAATGCTATCAATCAAAATGTTCTCCACCATAACTGTAGGAATTTGCAAGAGTCTGTGGTGACATACCAAATCTCCTCAAACTCCTAATGAAGTAAAGCCTCTGGCATGCCTTCATCATGATCACATCAATATATTGGGCCCAAGATGCATCCATAGATATTGATCCATCAAGATAGATATTGATGCTCAGGAATTTGGAGCTGCTCAACCGTTCCACTACTGACCTCTAAATGAGGACTGGTATTTGTTCTTCTGACTTCCCTTTCCTGAAGTCTGCAATCAATTCTTTGGTTTCGCTGATATTGAGTACAAAGTTGTTATTGCAACATTCCTCAAACAATGGATCTATTTCATTCCTACTGTATATGCCTTCTCTTAACCAACATAATGTCAACAATGAATTTATGAATGGTGTTTGAGATGTGCCGAACCACACAGTCATGGGTGTAGACAGAGTACAGCAGTGGACTAAGCACACATGTACACATATAATTCTTGTTACAAGCACTTGAAATTTTCCAATGACCAGTGCTATCTTGGGGGGGACTAGGTAACTCATCAGTGTTTCATTCTTGTTGCTGATCCTTAGCTCACCCAAACTGATTCAATTCCTAGGATTAACTGAGTTAAGGTGTTTTCTCTCTACTGGATTGCACCTGTCTTCTATGACAACAGCTATTCCTATTTTGTCTGTTTCTGCTAGGTAGATTTGGGAGAAATTTTACTTACTTGTTATGTTTTTATACTTTTATACATTGTTTCTCACTTTTAGAGATTGTTACGCTGAGATGAAAGCTGATTAAAAAACAAAAATCCTCTGGTATAAACATGTTACATGTTCATTCTATGGACTCTGTGCTACATATGGAAGCTTTTTGAGTTAAGCAGTAAAAGCCAATGTTTTGCAATGTGTTGAGATTAGAAAAGCACAGGCAATTAAATCAATGTGTTTTATTTTTTTAGCTGGTATTGTATATGATTTTAATGCCAAGTAGAAGTAGAGGTCTTGTTTATGTAGCTTTTCGGTGTACAGTATATCCATATTATTGTTTCAGCGACCTTAAGTGTAGTGTGATTTATAGTTAAGATTTTCCCTCAATCCTCTAGTTGAAGCACAAATACATAGTTTTAATTTTTGTGGAGAATAATGAAAAATTGATATTCGTCTTGCATTATACTTGCAGATACCACTAAAATTTACTAGGCTTTTGCATGCCAATTTATGGTCATTGGGAGACCAGTATAACATAGACTCCCTTTTGGGGTCTTAAGAGTATGTTTTTTTAAAAAAGCGAATTCTTCAAACTGTGAAGAATTCTAACATTAATGCAAAATCTAATAACAGAAGTGTTAATTGTAATTTTATAAACCAAAATTAAAAGGCAAAACAGGGAAGACAAATGGGATTAAGAGACAATAAGTGAAATTGCACCTACGGTAGTGTAGAGGTTAATGTGATGCTATTACAGCCCGGTGTTTCGGAATTTGGAGTTCAGTTCCGATGTCATCTGTAAGGAACCTGTATGTCTTCCCTGAGGAATGCGTGGGTTTTCTTTGTGACCTCTGGTTTCCTCCCACAGTCCAAAAAGACATGGAGGTTAGTAGGTTATAGAAATATAGAAAAATATAGAAACATAGAAAACCTACAGCACAATACAGGCCCTTCAGCCCACAATGCTGTGCAGAACATGGACTTTTTTTTAGAAATTACCTAGGGTTACCCATAGCCCTCTATTTTTCTAGGCTCCGTATACCTATCCAGGAGTCTCTTAAAAGACCCTATCGTATCCGCCTCCACCACCATCACCAGCAGCCCATTCCATGCACTCACCACTCTCTGCATAAAAAACTTACCCCTGACATCTCCTCTGTACCTACTCCCCAGCACCTTAAAACTGTGTCCTCTCATGTTAGCCATTTCAGCCCTGGGAAAAAGCCTCTGTCTATCCATATAACCATATAACATATAACAATTACAGCACGGAAACAGGCCATCTCGGCCCTTCTAGTCCTGCCGAACTCTTACTTTCACCCAGTCCCACCGACCTGCACTCGGCCCATAATCCTCCATTCCTTTCCTGTCCATATATCTATCCAGTTTAACTTTAAACAACAACATCGAACCTGATTTAACCACTTCTGCTGGAAGCTCGTTCCACACAACTACCACTCTCTGAGTAAAGAAGTTGCCCCTCATGTTACCCCTATACTTTTGCCCTTTAACTCTCAACTCATGTCCTCTTGTTTCAAACTCATGTCCTCTTGTTTGAAGGTTAATTGGTCATTGTAAATTGTCCCGTGTTTAGTCTAGGATTATATCAAGAGTTGCTGGTTGGTGCAGCTCGAACAGCCAGAAGACCCTATTCTGCACTGTATCTCCAAGTAAATGTCAGTGTGGAGGAGATGTCATTTCCAATCTGCACACACTGGTCTATCGGTAAGGAAATTAAGGATCCAGTTGCAAAGGGAGGTACAGAGGCCCAGATTTTGGAGTTTGTTGATTAGAACTGAGGGTTTGATTATGCTGAATGCTGAGCTGTAGTCAATAAACAGCAGCCTATTGTGGGTATTACTGTTGTTGAAGTGATCCAAGGCCCAGTAGAGAGCCGGTTTACATCTGCTGATCTCTACTGCATCCACTGTAGACCTCTTGCAGCAATAGGCAAATTGCAGTGGGTTCAGGTCTTTGCGTAGATAGGAGTTGATACTAGCCATGACCAACCTTTCAAAGCACTCCATCACAATAAATATGAATGCTACTGGACGATAGTTATTGAGGCAGATCTCCCCGCTGTTCTTGGGCACTGGTATGATTGTCACCTTTTTGAAGCAGGTGGACACCTCCGACTGCAGCAGTGAGAGATTGAAAATGTCCGTGAAGTCTCCCACCAGTTGATTGGTACAGGTTTTCAGAGCTCCACCAGATACAACAGCATGGCCTGACACCTCGCAAGGGTTTACCCTCTTGAAAGGTGTTGTGTCAGTGGCCTCTGAGGCAGAGATCACAGGGTCACCAGAATGTGCAAGATATACACACAGGTGTGGTTTTATTCTCCCTTTCAAAGCATGCATAGCAAGGTGTTGAGCTCACCAGGAAGTGAAGCATCACAGCCGTTCATGACGTTAGGTTTTGCTTTGTAGGAAGTAATGGCCTGCAAACCCTGCCAGAGCTGACGTGCATCCAGTTCCACCTTTAACCTCAATTGGAATTGATTTCTTGCCCTTAAAATAGCTTTATGTAGATTATAACTGGACTTCTTGTATAGTTCTGGATCACCGGTCTTGAATGCCACAGATCTAGCCCTCAGCAGACTATGGATCTCCTGGTTCATCCATGGCTTTTGGTTTGGGCATATCTGCATTTTCTTGAAGGCATAGACTCGAAGATGAATCCCTGAATATTGTCCAGTGCACCGACTCAAAGCAGAACTGTAAGCACTCCGGCACCTCCCTTGACCGTACCTTCTTGGTTCTCACCACTGGTGCTGCAGTCTTTAGTCTCTGCCTATGTGCCGGGAGAGGAACAACAGTCGGGTGATTGGACTTCACAAGGTATGGGTGTGAAATGGCATGGTGAGGTTTCTTCATGGTGGTATACCAGTGGTCAAGTGTGTTGGCTCCTCTAATTTCACAGGTGATATGTTGGTGGTAGTTGTTCAGAAACTTCTTCAGGCTGGCCTGGTTGGAATCTCTCACAATATTAAGAAAGGCATCAGGGAGTGCAGTTTCATGCCTGTGTATTATGTTTCTCAGCACCTCCAGTGTCTGCCTGACTTTGGCTTGTAGTGGAATGGACACTGTTAACAGTAGATAACAGTGAAAAACACTCTCAGCAGATAAAATGGATGACACTTGACCGCGAGATATCCCAGGTCAGATGAACAGGACTGAGACATAACATTTGTGCATTACGATGAGTTAATTATAGAGCATACTCCACCTCTGCCTTTAAAAGACAGCTATCCTGTCTTTGTGGAGAATGGTGAAGCCGTTGTGCTGCAATGCTGCAGTCAAAAAGGTTGATTTGAACCATATTTCCATGGTGAAGTAAATAACAATCCCTGATGTCCCTCTAGTACAGCAATCTTACTCTGAAGTCTTCAAATTTATTTTCCAGAGACTGTAAATTCACCAGCAGGATAGTCAGAAGTGGAAGTCTAAGGCCTCTGTGTATCAATTGTACCTGTAGACAGCTGGGGGATCTGTGCTTCCATTTTCTTAAAGGGGAGTCTGCTATCTGTGGTTTGTTGATTTTGAGTATTGAAGGATTCTTTTAAACGTCTTAAAACAACGTTTCTTACTGAAGTACACATGGCTGTGACTCCAGATTTCAGCTGCAGTAGTTCTAATTAGAAATATTTGATGACTCGCATTGGAGCTGCATGCAAAGAGTTGTCACCTAATAGCGCCATCTTACCGGAAGCCATAACATATATAGTGTTTCCTAGTAGATGAGGACTGGAACTTCATGCCCTTCATACATTTGAGTGTTAAACTTCCTGTTAGAGTTTCAGTTTTGGAAAGCTACAGGAAGAAGAGAGCAAATTGGGCAGCAAACTGATATCCATGTTTAATTGGGTTGAAAGTTACTGTTAAATGCTGAAAACCTCACAGTTAGCCCTGCAATCCAGTCTGAAACCTAATTTTAGTGAGTGGATGGATGGTTGCTGATTACTTCACGAAGAGTACCTCAAGCGAATGTGCCTGCACAACCAGGAAAAAATGCTGATGTGTATTTGGAGAGATAAATAGTACCCTTTTGAATGTACAATAGTTCTTTGTTTTAGTGGGAAAATGGTAGTCACATTGAAATTCTGAATTTGTTATAGTTTGATCAAATTGGCTTTCAAGGTTTGGGTATAACTCATCTCTCACGATTAAGGTTTCAATCATGCACAACATTTTTTTCAATCTGCTTAACCCTGTCTTTTTTTCCCCAATGTCTATTTTTATTTATTACTATAATTTGCTTTACTGCTGCCGTAGTGCTAATTTATGTTTCTGTTGTAAATCTTCTGCTTCTTGATAAGTATTTTCCACATTTATTTCAATCTGTCTCTATTGTTCTTGTTTCTAACTTCAGACTTTTAAAATGCAGCATTTAAAATCATGTGTTACTTCCAAATTTATTTCACCTCCCACTGCTTCTGGATTTTAATGTGTGCAATATCAATCTCTGCTCTTCTTAATTTAAAAAGTTTTGAAACATTCCATGAATATATTTTCGTAGCCACTTAGTCTCCCAAATGCAAGCTCCTGCAGATGGAAAGAAAATATGTAAATCTAAAGTAAAATCGGAAAATACTGCAGGTAATCAACATGGGTCAGGCAAAATCTGTTCCTATTCTCTCCCCATACCTATTCTTTCTCCCCTTGTCCCAAAACTTCCCAGTTGTGCCTAGGATACCTTAGTATATTACTTTGAATGTTTTGCAACTTCACTGTGAATATTCTCTACATCCCCATCAAAGACATTTTGATCTTTTCCATTCACCTGTTTTCAGTGTCATTGCCATTTCTTCTCTGATAACAAGACATTTCACAGCAGCACTTCTGAGATAAAATTATAGAGATATATAGCATGTAAATAGGCCCCTCATCCAACTAGTCCATGCCAACCAAGGTATCTACCTGTTGGTCATTTTTGTCTGCATTTGGCCTATTTCCTTTGAAACCTTTCCTATCTGTGTACCTGTACAAATGTCTTTTAAGCATTGTAATTGTACCTGCCTCTACCACTTCTTCATTTGGAAAAACTTACCTAAGGTCCCCTTTAAATCTTTTCCCTCTCACTTTAAACCTGTGCCATCTAGCTTTTGACTCCCCTACCCTGGGAACCCAAAAGGTCTTTCTTTTCCTAAACTGTAACTTCCTCTCTTTTCAGAGCTAATGTAGCTCTCAATGGCATCTGCTCTGTGTCCCATATTGATGCTGTCAGCACCTGTCATCCAGAACTATGATAGGATTCCTCTTCACCTTTCACTCACCTGCACTGTTTTCATAGTTCAGTGAATCAATCATTCTGTCTCATGACAGAATCTTAAATCGATATTTGTGACTGTTGCAATATTCCTGTACTAAGGAATGCTTTTTTCATTGGAGCCACTAAAAAGGTTTGTCAGTAAGCTAACTTAGTCAACCCCTTAAAAGTGAATCCATTGAAGTCCAAGAAGAACTGAAATGCAAACCTTCGGTTAAAGATTTAAATCATTGTTGTAGAATGTTCCAGAGACGGGGCTTAGCACTGTGTCACCAAAGGGCTTGTTATTGAGGATTTGCCGTGCCTCGCTAGATGCTTCCAGAATGTGGAGTTACCAAGTCAAGAAGATTCTGGTGCACAGGAACCTCAGGCAGTAAATTAAGGCATGACCGAGATTTCAGCCCATGAATCTTGGGAGTGAAATTATTTTGACTAGAAACTGGGTGTCACCAATACAATTTAAAGTATGATCTTAAACAGTATATGAAGCAGGAAAATAAAAGCTCTTGCATTTCTAAGGAGGAAGGCATAAAAATAAACTGCAATTGTACAATTTTAAAAAAGAAGAAAGAGTAACTCAAAATATTGTTGTAAATGTTTTTCCATACTGGTTGTTCTGGTAAATGCAATGCTAGGCACTGAATCCATTCAGACAGGACTTCAGAAACTGGTGGTTTGTCCATTGTCGTTGATGAAGACCTCGACATCATTAGTCACTCTGAGACTGGATGCAGTGTGTCCGAAGGTGACTGGCCAGGCCAATTCGGGCACGGAATGTCCTGGCACATGTTGGGCAGACATGCGTAGGCACTGCAGTTGTTGCGCTGGTGGCTCTGGACTTGTGCAGCTCGTGCTTATGTTGTGCTTCAGCAATGCGCCTTGCTTTGTAAGCTTGACAGCCCTTGCGGATGAGGCCGTGCCAGGCAGGGCGGTTTTGTGTCAGCGTTTCCCAAGAAGTTGTGTCTATGTCGAGTAACTTCAGGGAGGCCTTTAGTGTGTCTTTGTAACGTTTCTTCTGCCCTCCATGCGAGCTTCTTCCAGCAGAGAGTTCCCCAAAAAGGAGCTGCTTGGGTATGCGCTCGTCCAGCATGCAGATGACATGACCTGCCTACCAGGTCTGTGCTGTCATCAGCAGTGTGTGGACTGATGGTAGACTTGCTCTGGAGAGAACTTCAGTGTCTGGTATTTTGTCTTGCCAAGCCCTAACCCATCCATTCTGCTCTCCAATGGACATTAAATTGGACTACATCGGACTCCAATGGGAGTACAGAAACGGACATGATCCCGGACGCCGCCAATCAGCTGTTTGCTTATGTAACAGTTTTTCCCCCAAGCCATTGGACTACCAACCTACTGCCCTCTGCTGTGCCTATTGTCGTATTTATTATTTATTGTAATGTCTGCACTGTTCTCTGTACTTTATGCAGTCCTGGGTAGGTCTGTAGTCTAGTGTAGTTTTTGTGTTGTTTTACGTAGTTCAGTGTAGTTTTTGTATTGTTTCATGTAGCACTATGGTCCTGAAAAACATTGTCTCGTTTTTACTGTGTACTGTACCAGCAGTTATGGTCGAAATGGCAATTAAAAAGTGACTTGACTTGACTTGACTTGAAGTGTGTTTCCTGCAACGGAGAGCAGCAAGATTCCTCGGTGGTTGTCGCATTCTTGTTGATTGCCCTTCCTCTTATAGAGGTGTGTGATGGATGCATCTTTAAGTTCCTGAGGAATCGATCCTAGCTTCCAAAAAGACTGGAACAACTCCGTGAGCTTTTCTGTAAGTACAGGACCACCAGCTTTGTAGATCTCTGCAGGTATGGCGTCTGCCCCTGGGGCTTTGCCACTGGATACCATACTGGTTGTTCTGGTAAATGCAATGCTGGGCACGGAATCCATTCAGACAGAACTTCAGAAACTATACTAGCAATTTCAGCACCTGGAATGCATAGATATCCTTATCAATATGAAGAGATAAGAAGTCAATTTTATTTCATTCAAATTTGCAGAATAAGAGAACAGTAATAGTTTTAGTATATATAGTTATCGACAAGTGCAAAACTTCAAGTATTCTACTCTAGTTCATTCACCTTGGAGAGCATTTTCAATAAGATATTTTGCCTAAAATTATCTGAAGTAGAGTCTTTATGTGATCAAAATCATTACTGTTGCAATATCATATAAACTTGCAATAAGTGAGTGTAAAGATTACATTGATGTCTAGAATATCAGGAAGGAGTTCTGTACTAATGTTAAAAAGAGACAAAGAGTATTCCCTCTAAAGAACGAATCATTTGCGCATCAATAGCATACTTGCGCATATGGAATTTAGATTCAGCATAAATGCATTTAAGTACTTGAAATACTTTGTACTATTTTAACATTAGAATTTGTGCCATGGCTATAGTAACAGTTTTTTCTAAAGGGCTACACATTTTCTGAGATATTTTGCAGAGACTTCTGTATTTTCACTGTGATATCAAGATCTCTCACTTCTGTATCTAAATGATTGTGCCATTACCCAAGTGGAAGGAGCTTTCAAATTTATGGTCTAATATTCTACTTTTTTCTCAAACTCTGAATCATATCATAATTTGAGAGTACCATGGGATTATTTTGCACACCTGCCAAGTTTCCAGCACTCTTGGTAGGACAGAAAAATAGCTGAACTAACACAATTTAAATTGCCTTATAATGCATCCCAACCCACTCTTCTGAAAATACACCATAGTGGTAAGGTGTTAGCTTTGACTCATTGATAGCACCTTCAAAAAATTTGATCATTCAAGCCCACTCCAAAGAATTAAGCACACATTATAGACTAACATTTTTGCAAAGTATTGACAGGGCACTACACTGCCATAAGTGCCATATTTCAAATAAAAATATTAAACATTGGCTCTATTTATTCTCTTGGTGAACTTTTAAAATCCCATGGCATTATTTAAAGAAGAACAAGATAGTTCTATTAGGTTTCTCTTCCTATCATATTTTCCTCAATTTAACTGATTAAAAACAGTGGATTATTTAAACAATTATGTCATCTCTGTGGAGCCTTACTGGATGTAATTTAACTGCTGCATTTGTCTATGTTATATTTCTGTTTATTTTTCAAAACTATTCATGAGTCATGAGGTACTTCTAATTATCCTACCCTGAAAGATTATAAATACAAGATTTCTTCATTGATTCACCTACTTCATCTGCTTTTGTTCCTTCTGCTGTTCAGTCTATCTTTAAAAAAAGAGAACTTTTCTTTTACCCTTTATTCTCCTCTTGCTAACTCTCCACAATGCTCAAGTACATTTAATACTTTAATATTACTCTCAGGGTGCTTGTGAGGCTACACTTGGAATATTGTGCATGGAGTTTTGCTGCCAGGCAATACTCTGTTGCATGAGGTGCAAGACTTCAATTTAATGTTTATATTGGTAAATAAACTTGCAGGAAACAGTCTTGGGATTTACACCAGAGTTTCTGGTAAACTTTTTCTAGGCCAGTGTATGTAATTTGGACAAGACAGGAAGATGAAGAAACTATCTAATGAATTGAAAAGGTTTTGGTTGCTGCATTGAAAGGACATGGATATAAATGGAAGTTATTGATGCTGATTTCGTTGGGTATTAGCAGCAGGTCCACATGGAACTGCTGTCATTACTCACTATAAATGCTAGCAGCTTTTGGAACTCCTTTGTGAATACAAAATCCCCAGCAGCAGAGCAGGAGCTTGGTGTGATTCCCCAGCACAATTTGGGAAGACTGCTTTTGGATGAAGTTTGTGGAGAAGAAAATTGTTTCCTTAAATTATTCCTCCTTTTTTTAATGTTTTTAATTATTTACTAATGCTTTGAAATGATTTTAGATTTTTAAAAAATCTTCATTTTTAGTGGTTTTTTTGACATTTTTGAATACCTGGCCATCTAGGAGCATTGAAAACCCTTGAACTTTTGGAAAGCTGGCAAAGTTTAAGTTCAGGTTTCCGGAGCAATTATGTACAAGACTTATTCCAGCTTGTCTGCTTGACACAATTATATTGTTTGAGGACCTGACCTAGATCAGGTCCTCAACGTCCTATTCCAAGAACATGTCCACCAACAAAATCAATTTGCTGAAACAGGAAGAGGTAGTTTCAAGGAACACAGGTCTGGGAAACATGGGCAATGAGTGTGGGGAGCAAGCTTGGGAAATTTTGAATGGTAGTGATTCAGCTGTCTCACTGAGAGAGGACTGAAGATCTGAGCATTGACTGTGTGGATCTGTAGGAAGTTTTTTGAATGTACATTGCAGTCATCAACAAGGTAAGGGTTGGATGATCAATGAAGAAAAAAGTTGATACAAAGAAGGAGTGGAATGTGAAGAGGGGCCTTGAACTGGTGCAAAGACATAAAACAAGCAATTTTGAGTGTTGCAATGTTTAAAAACAAAAGATTTTAAGAATTATTTTAGAACTTGGTTTTACCTGAAAATATCAGAGTGCTTCTTGAACTTATGGATAGTAATAAATAATGGCATATGTTTCTAATACTTCATTCTTTTTTATATAGCTCTGAATTTCTAAGCAATTGCTTTGAACTCGTCCTTGTAGTTGATTTTATTGCTGAGAAAATTAATTGCTTATGTAAATATTTTTTCATGCAGCGAAGAGCTACGCAGAGAAGCACGTCAGTTAAAACGAGAACTGTTGGCGGCAAAACTGAAAAAGGCAGACCATCTGAAAAAGGAAGAAACAGAATCAAAAGGTAGAATTAAGAATATATTTATAAAAACCATTAAGTTTTTTTTCTAATGGGTGGTTTGAAAATCAGTAAACGACAAATAATATGGCAATTGTAAATCAGAATCGGGTTTTATATCACTGGCATACGTTGTGAAATTTGTAGTCTTTGTGGAAGCAGTATAATGCAATACATAATAAAGAAAAAACACTGGAATTACAGTAAGTACAGTTAGGTTTTAGAAAAAGCATATGAAACTCTGGAGTAATGCTTTCTACAAAAACTGTTTGGAGTCAGGTGTTCCAATCAATGAGATGAGATTGGAGGTATGGATTGTAGAAATGCCCTGCCATATAAAAAAGACACAGAAAGCTAGGTTACTGACAGAGCCAGCTCTTCTGAAGAAAGATCTGTTTATGTGCACCATGCCTCGATCAAAACAACCTTCGCAGGATCTTATAAGAAGAACTGTAGATACATGAAGCTGGAAAAGGCTACAAAAGCATTCCTAAAGACTTGAGTGTTCATCAGTCCAGAGTAAGAGTAATTGTCTATAAATGGAGGAAATTCAGTACTGTTGCCACTCTCCCTAGGATCACACCAAGGGCACGACGTGCAATGCTGAAGGAGGTGAAAAAGAATCAGAGTAACAGCAAAATAGCTGCAGAAATCTCTAGAACTTGCTAATGTATCTGTTCATGTGTCCATTATAAGAAAAACACTGAATAAGAACAGTATTCATGGAAGGACACCACGGAGGAACTAACTGCTCTCCAAAAAAAAACATTGCTGCACATCTCAAGTTTGCAAAAGACGACCTAGATGATCCACAATGTTTCTGGGACAGCGTTCTCTGGACAGATGAGAAAAACGTTGAAATTTTTGGTAGAAATACATAATGCTATGTTTGGAGGGGAAAAGGTACTGCACACCCACACCAAAACCTTATCCCAACTATGAAGCATTGTGGAAGGAACATCATGGTTTGGGATGCTTTGCTGCCTTTGGGCTTGAACAGCTTGCAGTCATTGAGGGAACAATGAATTCAAAACTTTATCAACACATTTTGCAGGAGAATGTCAGAGTCCTTCACTTGAAGTTTAACAGAAGTTAGAACAAGACAGTGATCAGAAACACAAGAGTAAATCAACAACAGACTGCTTTAAGAAGAAGAAAATTCATGTTTTAGATTGTCAGAGTCCAGGCCTTAACCCAATTGAGATGCTGTGGCATGACCTGAAGAGGGCTTTTCATGCAAGCTATTTGAGAAATATTGATGTTCTGAAACAGTTTGTTTGGAGAAATGACATAGCAATCCAGAAATTACCTGTGCCACACACCAGTGAGGGTAGAAACAGAATGATCTGGCAGATAAATATGTGGCTGAGAAGCTGGTGCGGGGTAGGGCTTCAGGTTCTTAGATCATTGGGATCTTTTCTGAGGGTGTTATGACCTTGTTCAATAGATAGATAGATATACTTTATTAATCCCGACGAAACCAAGTTTCCCTCGGGATTAATAAAGTATATCTATCTATCTATTGAACAATAGTGTTGTATATTTGGATTTTCAGAAGACCTTTATCAGGGTGCCACACATGAGGCTGCCTACCAAACTAAGAGCCTATGGTATAACAGGAAAATTACTAGCATGGTTAGAGCATTGGCTGATTGGTAGGGGACAGCAAGTGGAAATAAAAGGTTCCTTTTCTGGTTGGCTGCCAGTGACCAGCGGTGTTTCACAGGGGTCAGAGTTGGGACCGCTTCTTTTTATTCTGTATATAGATGATGGAATAGATGGCTTTGTTGCCAAGTATGATGATTAGTGGAGATGCAGGTAATGTTGAGGAAACAGGAAGGCTGCGGACGAATTTAGATATATTAGGAGAATGGACAAGAATATGGCAAATGAAATGTTAGAAAATGCACAGTTGTGCACTTTGGTAGTAGAAATAAAAGTGCAGAGTATTTTCTAACTGCGGAGAAAAATCAAAAAATCTGAGATGCAAAGGAACTTGGGAGTCCTTGTGCAGAACGCCCTAAACATTAACATGCAAGTTAAGTCGGTGGAGAGGAATGCAAATGCAATGTTAGCATTCATTTCAAGAGGCCTAGAATCACCTTGAGTATTGTGAACAGTTTTGGTCTCCTTATCTAAGAAAAGTTGTGTTGGCATTGGAGAGGGTTCAGAGGAAGCTCACAAGGATGATTCCAGGAATGAAATGGTTATCAGATGAGGAACGTTTGATGGGTCTGGGCCTTTATTGGCTGGAATTTAGTCAAGTCAAGTCAAGTCACTTTTATTGTCATTTTGACCATAACTGCTGGTACAGTACGCAGTAAAAACGAGACAATGTTTTTCAGGACCACGGTGCTACATGAACAATACAAAAACTACACTGAACTACTTAAAAAAACACTAGACTACAGACCTACCCAGGACTGCATAAAGTGCACAAAACAGTGCAGGCATTACAATAAATAATAAACAAGACAATATGCACAGCAGGGGGCAGTAGGTTGGTGTCAGTCCAGGCTGTGGGTATTGAGGGGTCTGATGACTTGGAGGAAGAAACTGTTACATAGTCTGGTCGTGAGAGCTGGAATACTTTGGTGCCTTTTGCCAGATGACAGGAGGGAGAAGAGTTTGTATGAGGGGTGCGTGGGGTCCTTCGTAAAGCTGTTTGCTTTACGGATGCAGCGTGTGGTGTAGATGTCTCTAATGGCGGGAAGAGAGACCCCGATGATCTTCTCAGCTGACCTCACTATCCGCTGCAGGGACTTGCGATCCGAGATGGTGCAATTTCCGAACCAGGCAGTGATGCAGTTGCTCAGGATGTTCTCAATACAACCTCTGTAGAATGTGGTGAGCATGGGGGTGGGAGATGGACTTTTCTCAGCCTTTGCAGAAAGTAGAGATGCTGCTGGGCCTTCTTTGCTATGGAGCTGGTGTTGAGGGACCAGGTGAGATTCTGCGCCAGGTGAACACCAAGAAATGTGGTGCTCTTAATGATCTCTACGGAGGAGTCATCAATGTTCAGCGGAGAGTGGTTGTTCCGTGTCCTCCTGAAGTCAACAACCATCTCTTTTGTTTTGTTCACATTCAGAGACAAGTTGTTGAGCGGGGATCTCATTAAAACTATTCGAATGTTGAAAGGCCTAGACAGGGTAGATGTGGAAAGTGCGTTTCCCATGGTGCGGAAATCTGGGACAATAGGGCACAGCCTCAGGATAGAGGGTCAACCATTTAAAGCAGAGATGTGGAGAAATTTCCTTAGCCAGAAGGTAGTGAATTTGTTGCCACATGCAGCTGTGGAGGCCAGGTTGTTGAGTGTATTTAAGGCGAAGATTGATAGGTTCTTGATTGGCCATGGCATCAAAGTTTACAGGGAGAAGGCCGGGGAGTGGGGCTGAGGAGGGGGAGAAGTGAATCAGCCATGACTGAATGATAGAGCAGACTCGATAGGCTTAGTGGCCTAACTCTGCTCCTATGTCTTCTGGTATTACAGTCTTATGATGGAGCTGACTAAGCTTACAACTCTCTGCAGCCTTTTCCGATCTTGTGCTTTTGATCCCTCCTCCTTCCCCCTCCCCCATACCAGATGGTGGTGCAGCCATTTAGAATGTTCTCCATGGTACATCTGTAGAAATTTACAAAACATCAATAAATCAAATTGTTACCACTCCTAATCAGGCATGGCACTGCTTACCATTACCCTGGTTGGCAATTGAAATCTGACACACAAATTAAGCAAGCTGGGTTCTTGTACAATAATAAATATTCCATTCGCAGGCCATTCTGCACTTAATTTCGCAGTTATCAGCAATGTCTAGAGGTGGTTTAACTATTTTGAAACAGTATAACGTGCTTATTTGTTGCTAACTGTTCTCCCTGGTTATCGTTTGTAATGCTTGTGCTAACAATTAAATTGACAAAATTTATGTAGAGAAGTTCAAAAGTGTAATGCTGCTTCATTTGCACTCTGATTTCACAACATCCTAATGATTTGCTATACTTTCTGAGTGACTTAATTTTATCAATTTAAGTATTCTTGAGTAATTGCTTTTTTGAAAAAATCAATAAAGAACGTCCACGTGATCTCCTTTAATTTCTCAATTAAGACCATTATGTTAGCCTGATTTCTCTTTTAGCACTTTTGATCAAGATGCAGCTCCATGTGGCTAATCAAAGGTGCTTTTGTCTTTTTTAAATGTATGTTTTATGATTGCAAGACCCTGCTGGACATTAAGAACTTAAAGTACTGCAGGTCTGCCCCATCAGTGAGTTGCTCATTGGCAGAGATACTGAAGGAGTTGCATTTGGTGCAGATCGTGGTGCTGCCTGTGTCATTGAAGTATGTGCAGCTTACCAGTGAGTGATCATCTTAGTCCATTGCTTGTGATTGCAAGACCCTGTTGGACATGTTAATATGGAATGCTGCAAGTCCAACTCACTGTCCCCTTGGAGAATGGCGGGAGAGCTGTGTATCTTCAGTTGTAACGAGGACTAGACCTGAAGTCACTGTGTCACCTGTTCACAGCTGTCTAGGAGGGAGGCATCGGGGTCAGTGTCCTCTACCGGAGTGCCAGAGTTGGAGTGGTGTGGTGTATATGCTGAAGTCGGTGCTGCTGCCCAGTGTTCGCTTGGCAGAAGACAAGATGTATTGTGTTCAACTGCTGTATTTACTACTGTCTTATCTGCGCTGTGTGTGCCTTGTGCTATGTACAGCTATTGATTTTGTGTTTTGCACCTTGGCCCCGGAGTAATGCTGTTTCGTTTGGCTGTATTCATGAGTATTCGTGTATGATTGAATGATAAGTAAACTTGAACTTTAGCACAAGGACTTTTAACATGTTGTCTCTGAATTATTAGCCTATATATTTCTGAGTTGTAAAGATGATGAGGTGAAGGTTTATGAATCTAGGTTAAGTAAATAGACAAGGACATAGAGGTAGTATATAATATGGAAAAATGTGAGGTTTACCACTCTGGTAGAAATAAAAGATCTTCGTATTTTATAAAGAATGAAAGATTGAACAGTGTTCAGAGGAACAGGGAATTCTTAATTGTGAATCACTAAAAGTTAACATGCAGGTTTGACAAACAATTAGGAATGCAAATACTGTATCAGTCTTCATTGTAAGAGGTGTTGAGATCAAAAGTAAAGATGAGTCACTGCTCTTATAATGGCCCTTGTGAAATTATTGAAAATTGTGAACAGGTTTCTTCTTCATACTATATCAAAGGAAAATATAACTACAATTAAAGGAGTGCAATTAAAATTCAGTGTAATGTTTCTTGAGATGTAGGGGAGGTTGTATAAATGGATAGATTAAACGAGGTGTAGGGTAATGTTGTTTGAGATTAAACAGACTAGGCCTGTAGTCTCTAGTAGAAGAATTAGAGGTGATCTCATAGAAACATCTAAAATTCCAGCGGAGCTGTCTAGAAGTTAACTCAAAATAAAGGATCGAGAGTGGGATGAGGTGAAATATATTCCACCAGATAGCGATGAATCTTTGGAATTTTCTATCCAAGAAGGCTGTGTATCTTCAAGACTGTGATCAATGCATTGTTTGTGCAGGAAAGTGGTGTTGAGTTAGAAGATCAGCCTTGCTTGTACTGTATAGTGAAGCAGGCATAAGCAGTTGAATGGGCTACTCCTATTTCTATAGCTTATGTTTTTATGATAAATATCATTCAGATAATGTAAGTTTACAGTGCAATTGTAATTTGATATGCTGTAACTATAGAATGCTTGGAAAGAATGTTTGAATGGTTCCTATAGGTCTCTCCAACAGCATTCTCTTCTTCATAGCTTGCTCAACATTTAGACTAATTAATAGATATTGACAATTTTGATTAATCAATAGCTCAGTCGTTCTTGTCCTCAAGAATGAAATAAAAATATTAAAAGTGCAGACAATGAAATAAAAACAGATAATACTAGAAAAGAATAAGCGGATCAGGCAGCATTTGTAAAAAGAGAAACAGTTAACATTTCAGGTTGGAAACTTCATAAAAACTGAAAAAGCAAGAAAGCTTAAGTAGCAAAAATATGGGAGGGCTTGGGCAATGGGTGTATCAAAAGCAATGTGTGTACTGAAAAGGATGATTTAGCCACTGAATGGGCATTTCCACTCCTTTGTGTAAAGTAATCTGTTGTTGGTTGTTAAATCTGGGTGATATTGTTTAGATTGGTGTACTGGGATGTGCGGAGCAGGCCAGAATATAAAAATGAGAGGGAAAATAAAGGGTGAAAATCAGTGGGGAAGAAGAAATTGCAAAGACAAATGGGGAGTCCTTTAGAAACATTAAGAAAGAGTAAGTTTATCTGAAGTTAGAGAATTCAGTATGGAGGCTGTAATGTATTCAGATAAAAATGAGATGTGGATGAGCTTTGAGTTTTTGCTAAGCCACATTTGTAACACTGAAGGAAGCCACAGACCACAAGATCACACTAGGAGTAGGGTAATGAAGAAAAATGCAGGGAACTGAAAGCTCAGGGTCACTCCTGACCTGGGCACAGGTATTCTGCAAAGCCATCACCAAATTTGAATTTGCTTTCACCAATGTAGAAGATACCACCTTCCGTTTTTACTTCAACTTTCAATCCATGTACTGCATTTAGTGAACTGGAGTCTGGGGCAACAAGCTGTCTGCTGGAGGAACTTACCAGGTGGAGCAGCATCTGTGGGAGAAAAGGAACTGTCACCTTTAGGGTCAAACTCCTACATCAGGCCAATTCCTTTCCTCCCACAGATGCTGTTTGACCCACTGAGTTTCTCCGGTAGCTTGTTTGGTACTGCATTTAGTGTTCACTCAGTGGCCCCTGTACAATCTTTTGAATGTCATTACTCCCCTTCCATCCCCCATTTTTTAATTGTTTATCCCTGATGCCCTCTTGAAAAAGCTATTTGTTGTCTTCAGTCATGTGGCTGGCAAAGCTTTAAAAATATTTGTCAGGCCCCAGTAATCTTCTCTCTTGCCACCCACAGCAGCCAGGAATACCTCCCTTTGGCCCTAATTGTTATTACAAATTTTAACAATTACATTTGTTTATCCACTTTAAAACCCATATTATGTTAATGATAAAATAATATGGGAGTTAATGACACATGCCCCCCCCGCCACTCCACCAATTTCTCCAACTACCTGACCATTTTAGATATAAATGCATGTACTTTAATCCTTTTGTAAAAGATGTGGAAACCAAGGAGAAAGCATTTGACTCAGCTAGTTTTTTTCAGCTATAAGGAGAGCTAGGTAACAGACGTAAAAGGAATGCTAGAATTTTTTATCAAATGTTTCTTCTGTGAAGCACATGGTAATAGCAACACAAGAGATTCTGCAGATGCTGGAAATCCAGATCAATACACAAAATACTCAAGGAACTTAGCAGATCAGGGGAATAAACAGTCGACATTTTGGGTCGAGATCCCTCATTAGTGTTGATGATGGTTTATTCCCCTCCGTAGAAGCTGCCTGACCTGCTAAGTTCCTCCAGCATTTTGTGTGTTGGGTGGATAGGAAGGATAGTTCAAATTCAACAGCATTACTATGTGTAATTGCTGGAAATACTCAGATTACATTCTTCTGTATCTCTTGGCAAGCATTTGACTCTGATACTTCCTGAATAAAGTTAGAATTCATGGTGGAAGTAATGGCTTGATTTTCTCAAAGACCTAGTGATAAGTATGATGTAGAACTCTTCTTTCCAGATGTCTGGTGCTCACAGATTTGAACTTCAGGATATTTCTGACATCCAACAATAACATCATTAAGCTGGCTCAGTTGCCAATCACATTTTATTCACGGCACCAAACCAGGAACTTAAAAACTCTCTTTTTAACTAATATTTCAAACATTTTTGTAAAGATTGGGCATGGACTTAAAATTTTGATAAAATTGAAATATCTTAATACACTCATACATACGAGGGGTGATTGATAAGTTTGTGGCCTAAGATAGATGGTGTCAATTTTAGAAAATCTAGCACTTTTATTTTTCCTACATTTACACACTTAGTCCAGCGGTCGTGGAGCATACGGATCCCTTTGTAGAAGTCGGTGTTTTGGACCTCCAGAAGTGGTCCACAGCAGGGGTAATTGATAAGTTCGTGGCCTAAGGTAGAAGGAGATGAGTTATTAACTTCAAACTTTCTGCATTTTCACTCAAAGAGTTGAACTGTACTTGCACATAACGAGAGCTGTATAACTCATCTCCTTTTACCTTAGGCCACAAACTTATCAATCACACCTGCTCTGGACCACCTGGAGGTCCAAAACGCTCTTGTTACATACACGTGCAGTTCAACTCTGACCGATAGTGCAGAAAGTTTGAAGTTAGTAACTCATCTCCTGCTACCTTAGGCCACAAACTTACCAATCACCGCTGCTGTGGACCACTTCTACAAAGAAGGGATCCGTATGCGCCATGACCGCTGGACTAAGTGTGTACATGTAGGAGGGGACTATGTTGAAAAATAAATGTGCTAGGTTTTCTAAAATTCACTCTTTCTACCTGAGGCCACGAACTTATCAATCACCCCTCATATTTTAATTTAGAAACTATTGCATTTTTGAGTCAATAGGTGTTAATTGTTAACATGTTTTTGATCTATTGTGATCTTAAAGCATTAAATATAGTTTAGTATTACATTTTAAAAATCAACTTCACCTTATCCAACAAGCCGTAATATTTTCATAGTTTATAAATACAGTGAATTCTGGCTAATTGGGCCATCGAGTAATGGGGTGATGGCTTATTTGGGATAACTCTTATAGAAAATAAAAGTAAACGAGAAAATATCTGAGATTCCCTTAGTTATTTGGGACACTGCTGCTAAATTGGAACAGAAAACTGTCGCCGAACAGTTTCTAACTAGTGTTAGTCACGTGTATTTGTGTGGCCGTTAGACATTACACTATGCTTAAAGCAAACAGTTTTTAAATTGTATCATTTGCGTGTGTTAATTTTCAAAAATCAGCGATTTTTGTCACTGATAGTTGGCAAGAAATAAGCAGTGAGACAATTCAGAACTGTTTTGTTCACTGTGGTTTCAAGCATTCAGGCTTGGGGATGAAAGAAACAGCCTTGAGTGAAAATGTAACCATTTTATTATTTCAACAAGTTAGGAACTACGAAGTATTTGAAGGTATTGACAATCATCTTGAAAGTTGTAATCAAGTGAAGATTTGGAGGATGCAATCAACATAAGCGTTGTTTGAAGACAGTCGGTTATCTGCACTAAGTGTCTGCACTGATTTGTTCATTTACTGTCCATTAGACCATAAGGCATAGTAGCAGAATTAGGCTACTTGGCCCTTTGAGTCTATACCCACATTCAATCATGGCTGATCCTTTTTTCCCCTACTTAGCTCCAATCCTCAGCCTTATCCCATATCCTTTGATGTTGTGGCCAATCAAGAACGTACCGATCTCCGCCTTAAATACTCCCAATGACCTGGCCTCCACAGCTGCCTGTGGTAACAAGTTCCACTAATTCACCACCCTCTGGCTAAAGAAATTTTTCCACATCTCTGTTTTAAATGGATGCCCCTCTATCCTGGGGCTGTGCCCTCTTGCCCTAGACTCCCCACTATGGGAAACATCTTTTCCACATCTACTCTGTCTAGGCCTTTCAACATTCAAAAGGTTTCAATGAGATCCCCCCCTCATTCTTCTAAATTTCAGCTAGTACAGCCCCAGAGCCACCAAACATTCCTCATATGATAACCCTTTCATTCCCAGAATCATCCTTGTGAACCTCCTTTGAACCCTTTCTAATGCCAGCACATCTCTTCTTAGATGAGGAGCCCAAAACTGTTCACAATACTCAAGGTGAGGCCTCACCAGTGCAGTCAATCAAAAGAACTCTGGGTGAAAACCTGTGTTGATAACTGTTAGTTTTATAGTACTATATTGGTAGCGTTCTAAATGGTTCTGAATTCCTCTTGAATACAGAATTTGTTACTCACTTAAACGGTAGTTTTTCTTTGTTTTTATACCTTTTTAACTATTTCCATGAAACTAATTAGGTCAAAATATATTACCTCATCTGTCTCAATTAACTTGGAATCCACTGTATCTCAAATTCTTGATTGCTCACTGATTGTACCAGAGAAAGCTGTAACATGTTATCTTGTGAAGGAATAGGGAATTACTGACAACTATTGGATTTCCACATTTAACTGTGTATTTGCATATTTTATAAATTGCTGAGACTTAACTCCATGAAGATGGTACAGATAACTTCACCATTGTTGACATCACAAATCTTGTAACACTCCTTCACTGGCCTTGGTAATTAACCTTTGTTTGCTGATTCACCACATTGCTGCTGTATCAAGCTCTACATAACAATCCATTTCATTACTCTTATTCTGTCTTATTTCCCTATTTGCTATCCCTCATTCATCCAAGTTCCAGTCTTCCAACCTGTGTTTCATGGTATACTCCTTTCTGTGGAGTCAAGAATCGAACCCATGCTCTTCCTTTTAAACCTCTGAATCACTCTGCACATGATCTATTTCCTGGACTTTAAATGAAGGTCTCCTGTTTTTCCCATGAGTTTCTACCACCTGATTCCTAATCGTCCTTTCAACTCCCTGTCCAGTTATTAGCTTTTCGCTGCTCAAAAACCCAATCTCATTGCTTTCCCCAGAGCTACCTCAAAACTTACTTTTATGGTTCATCTTCTACTCCTGTTCACTTATTTTCTGCTGATATCATCACACTGAATCCCCCTACCTTTCAAATATACTTCTCAGCATTTTTTCTCCAATCCTGCCGAAGGGTTTTGGCCCGAAACGTCGACTGTACTTTTTTCAATAGATGCTGCCTGGCCTGCTGAGTTCCTCCAGCATTTTGTGTGTGTTGCTTATCACACTCACGTTATTTTTCAGTTCTGCAGTAGGCCAGTTACTGCAGAGAGAAAAAGAATTCAGAAGATGAGTAGCTAATCATACCGTTTACAGGTACTTATCAACATTTGTCAGCTTAACAGGGACTCACATTTTGCACCACATAAACAATTTCAACAGTTTCCTATTAAACTGTTAAAATTCAATAGAGCAAACACGTTTATTTAAAACTTGTACATGGCCACTAATTTTTGCTGCAGGCTACGTCCACACTACGCTGGATAATTTTGAAAACGCCGGTTTCGAGTAAAAACGACAGGCGTCCACATTACGCATTTTTCAAAATATCTCTGTCCTCACCAAAACGGATATTTGGGCGAATCTACTCCTACTAGGCATACGCAGACACATCTACAGAAAACAAGCGAAGAGGAAACGGTATAATATTTACGTTTACGCGGCGGCGTTGTGCTATTTCCATAGAGTAAAACTAGAGTACCAACAACAACAGCGAAAGAGAGTTTTCAACAATGTCTTCGAGGAATACAAAGAAAATCTCCGCTGGAAAAATCAGACCGGACTTCTCAGTTTAGACAGACAATGAGGTCGATCTGTTTCTGCGAGTTACAAACGACTACAAAGTCAGCAAAGCAGTGGAGATGTTTAATTCCAAACGAACTATTAACATAGACAATAAAGTAAACAACACACGCATGAAGCCGTTCTTTACCCAAGATCAACAAGAGAGTGGAATGTTCTGCTGCCAGATCTGCACAGTATTTCTGACATTAATATTTTTAAAGATAGACTCAATCAAGTCAATTTAGGGGATCTAGTCAAAAGAGCTCACTTTACAATTTAACTCTCACGCTGTTCACACCGACTGCGCGTTATAATAGTGGTGGTCAGTCAGTGACAGTGCCAGCATGGAGACCTCGGGGTACAGGAGATCAAAGGTACGATCACCACAGACTGGGAGACCGGAGAGTACAGGCAGAAGAACAGAGGATGCAAACAGAGAAACCGAGGGGACCAGCTTGAACACCACCTCTAGTTTAAATTCCATGCGGAATATTTTGGAGGATCAAGAACCAAGAACAGCCGTCCAGCAGTGCTTGCGCAGTCCCAAGCAGAAGAAGAAAAAGCGTTGTTTTGTCATGACAATGTTTTAAAATCTCTCCGATGGAAAGCGGCCAGTGAGTGAGTGGGCCAGTGAAGGAGTGGAGCTTTGAGGCTTTGACTCGAGAGATTCTGGCAGTTTCGGAAGCTGGTCTGTGCAATCAAGTCAATCAAGATTTGAATAGATCAGCAGAAAGCCGTTGATTAGACAAACAAGATTTGGATAGCTCAGACTCAGCAGAAAGCAGCTGATTGGGCAATCGAGGTCAGGTGACCAAGCATTTTGAAAAGCTCAAACAGATAAATAGAGGGGTAGCTCAAGCGGAGTGGCCTGTGGAAAGCAGCCAGTGAGTGAGTGGGCCAGTGATGGAGTAGAGCTTTGAGGCTTTAACTCGAGAGGCTTCGAGGAGAAGAGGTGGAGGACAAGCTTGCTCGCAGTTAGTCTTTACAATGCCTCCTGAGACGGTGATGTGCCTCTCATGTGAGATGCGGCAGTCTTGGGGGAACGTCCCTCTCCCGCAGAGTCACATCTGCCATGCGGCTGGGCGATCTGGAAGACCGTGTAAAGAATCTGGAGCAGCAGCTGGATGACCTTCGACTCATAAGGGAGAATAAGGCAGTCATAGATGAGAGCTACAGGGAGGTAGTCACACCTAGGCTGTCGGAAGCAGGTTGTTGGGTGACAGTCGGGGGGGGGGGGAAGCGAAGGTGAGCAGACAGGTAGTGCAGAGCATCCCTGTAGCCATTCCCCTGAATAATAATTTTACCGTCCTGGGTACTGTTGGCGGGGATGACCAACCAGTTGTGAGCCACGGTGGCAGGGCCTCCGGCACTGAGTCTGACCTGGTGGTGCAGAAGGGTGGGACGGAGAAGAGGAGGGCTATCGTCATTGGAGGCTCTATAGTCAGGGGAGCAGACAGGAGATTTTGTGGACGTGAGAAGGACACCCGCATAGTTTGTTGCCTCCCGGGTGCCAGGGTCCGGGATGTCTCTGACCGGGTGCATGATATCCTGGTATGAGAGGGAAAGCAGCCAGAAGTCATGATACATGTTGGTACCAACGACATAGGCAGGAATACAGATGAGGTCCAGAAGTGTGACTTTCGGGAACTAGGCAGAAGGCTGAAGAACAGGACCTCAAGGGTGGCGTTCTCAGGATTGCTGCCAGTGCTTCGTGACAGTGATGGTAAGAATTGGAGGAGATGGCAGTTGAATGCGTGGCTGAGGAGTTGGTGCAGGGAGCAGAGTTTTAGATTTTTGGATCATTGGGATCTCTTCTGGGGAAGGTGGGACCTGTACAGATTGGATGGGTTGCACCTGAACTTGAGGGGGAGCAATATCCTTGCAGGTAGGTTTGCTAGCATGGTTCGGGAGGGTTTAAACTAATTTGCAAGGGGGATGGGACCCAGAGCGATAGAGCAGTGGAAGAAGTGCATGGAGTAAAGCCAGATCTAACATATAGAGAGGCTTTGAGGAAAGAGAAGGAGAATAAACGGTGTAAAGGTAGTAAGGCAGAAGGGCTGAAGTGTGTGTACCTCAATGCAAGAAGCATCAGGAACAAAGGTGATGAACTGAGAGCTTGGATACATACATGGAATTATGATGTAGTGGCCATTACAGAGACTTGGCTGGCACCAGGGCAGGAATGGATTCTCAATATTCCTGGATTTCAGTGCTTTAAAAGGGACAGAGAGGGGGGAAAAAGGGGAGGAGGGGTGGCATTACTGGTCAGGGATACTATTACAGCTACAGAAAGGGTGGGTAATGTAGCAGGGTCCTCTTTTGAGTCAGTATGGGTGGAAGTCAGGAACAGGAAGGGAGCAGTTACTCTATTGGGGGTATTCTATAGGCCCACTGGTAGCAGCAGAGGTACAGAGGAGCAGATTGGGAGGCAGATTTTGGAAAGGTGTAAAAATAACAGGGTTGTTATCATGGTTGACTTTAACTTCCCTAATATTGATTGGCACCTGATTAGTTCCAAGGGTTTAGATGGGGCAGAATTTAAGTGTGTCCAGGACAGATTCCTGTCACAGTATGTGGACAGGCCGACTAGGGGGAATGCCATACTAGATCTAGTACTAGGTAATGAACCGGGTCAGGTCACAGATCTCTCAGTGGGTGAGCATCTGGGGGACAGTGACCACTGCTCCCTGGCCTTTAGCATTATCATGGAAAAGGATAGAATCAGAGAGGACAGGAAAATTTTTAATTGGGGAAAGGCAAATTATGAGGCTATAAGGCTAGAACTTGCGGGTGTGAATTGAGATGATGGTTTTGCAGGGAAATGTACTATGGACATGTGGTCGATGTTTAGAGATCTCTTGCAGGATGTTAGGGATAAATTTGTCCCAGTGAGGAAGATAAAGAATGGCCGGGTGAAGGAACCATGGGTGACAAGTGAGGTGGAAAATCTAGTCAGGAAGAAGAAGGCAGCAGACATGAGGTTTAGGAAGCAAGGATCAGATGGGTCTATTGAGGAATATAGGGAAGCAAGAAAGGAGCTTAAGAAGGGGCTGAGAAGAGCAAGAAGGGGGCATGAGAAGGCCTTGGTGAGCAAGGATTCTTCAGGCATTCTTCAATTATGTGAAGAACAAAAGGATGACAGGAGTGAAGGTAGGATCGATGAGAGGTAAAGGTGGGAAGATGTGCCTGGAGGGAAGTGAGCAAGGTCCTCAATGAATACTTCTCTTCGGTATTCACCAATGAGAGGGAACTTGATGATGGTGAGGACAATATGAGTGAGGTTGATGTTCTGGAGCATGTTGATATTAAGGGAGAGGAAGTGTTGGAGTTGTTAAAATACATTAGGACAGATAAGTCCCCGGGGCCTGACGGAATATTCCCCAGGCTGCTCCATGAGGCGAGGGAAGAGATTGCTGAGCCTCTGGCTAGGATCTTCATGTCCTCATTGTCCACGGGAATGGTACCGGAGGATTGGAGGGAGGCAGATGTTGTCCCCTAGTTCAGAAAAGGTAGTAGGGTTAGTCCGGGTAATTATAGACCAGTGAGCCTTGCGTCTGTGGTGGGAAAGCTGTTGGAAAAGATTCTTAGAGATAGGATCTATGGGCATTTAGAGAATCATGGTCTGATCAGGGACAGTCAGCATGGCTTTATGAAGGGCAGATCGTGTCTAATAAGCCTGATAGAGTGCTTTGAGGAGGTGACCAGGCATATAGAAGAGGGTAGTGCAGTGGATGTGATCTATATGGATTTTAGTAAGGCATTTGACAAGGTTCTACACGGTAGGCTTATTCAGAAAGTCAGAAGGCATGGGATCCAGGGAAGTTCGGCCAGGAGGATTCAGAATTGGCTTGCCTGCAGAAAGCAGAGGGTGGTGGTGGAGGGAGTACATTCAGATTGGAGGATTGTGACTAGTGGTGTCCCACAAGGATCTGTTCTGGGACCTCTAATTTTCGTGATTTTTATTAACGACCTGGATGTGGAGGTAGAAGGGTGGGTTGGCAAGTTTGCAGACAACACAAAGGTTGGCGGTGTTGTAGATAGTGTAGAGAATTGTCGAAGATTGCAGAGAGACATTGATAGGATGCAGAAGTGGGCTAAGAAGTGGCAGATGGAGTTCAATCCAGAGAAGTGTGAGGTGGTACACTTTGGAAGGACAAACTCCAAGGCAGAGTACAAGGTAAATGGCAGGATACTTGGTAGTGTGTCGGAGCAGAGGGATCGGTGGGGGGGGGGGGGGAGGTGGGTACATGTCCACAGATCCCTGAAAGTTGCCTCACAGGTGGATAGGGTAGTTAAGAAAGCTTATGGGATGTTAGCTTTCATAAGTCGAGGGATAGAGTTTAAGAGTCGTGATGTAATGATGCAGCTCTATAAAACTCTGGTTAGGCCACACTTGGACTACTGTGTCCGGTTCTGGTCGCCTCACTATAGGAAGGATGTGGAAGCATTGGAAAGGGTACGGAGGAGATTTACCAGGATGCTGCCTGGTTTAGGGAGTATGCGTTATGATCAGAGATTAAGGGAGCTAGGGCTTTTCTCTTTGGAGAGAAGGAGGATGACAGTAGACATGATAGAGGTGTACAAGATAATAAAAGGAATAGATAGAGTGGATAGCCAGCGCCTCTTCCCCAGGGCACCACTACTCAATGCAAGAGGACATGGCTTTAAGGTAAGGGGTGGGAAGTTCAAGGGGGATATTAGAGGAAGGTTTTTTACTCAGAGAGTGGTTGGTGTGTGGAATGCACTGCCTGAGTCAGTGGTGGAGGCAGATACACTGGTGAAGTTTAAGAGACTACTAGACAGGTATATGGAGGAATTTAAGGTGGAGGCTTATATGGGAGGCAGGGTTTGAGGGTGGGCACAACATTGTGGGCCGAAGGGCCTGTACTGTGCTGTACTATTCTATGTTCTATGTTCTATGTACCCCATACACAATACAATGCGAAACAATCGTTTTCAAATTTACACACTCTGGAGAGTGTTTTCGAAAATCTCCGTTTTCGGGGGATGAAAACACCGGTTCAGTGTGGATGGAGGGTCAAAACAAAGAGAAGAAGTTTCGTTTTCAAAATTATCTGGCGTAGTGTGGACATAGCTTCAGTTTCCATACCCCTGGTCCTATTGCTGATGATTGGTATGCTCAGATTTGTTACTAAATGTCCCTGAATAACCCCCAAATAGTAAGAATCATTTTAAGAATTGTGTCTATGAAGTAATTGTGCCAAGACTGGCCTCATTTCATAGCTAAAAATAATGATAATCAGTGAGAAAAAATTCCAGTTAATCGATCAATTAACATTCATATCTACTGTGTTCCCAGACCTCTAGATTTAATATCTAATTCTGTTTTTTTCACACAAATGATCTGATTGAAATTATAATATTTGAATCAGGACATGATTCTGTCATCCAGATTATTCACGTGTTTCTTAAGTGAGATTTATTTTCAATTGTAGTTGCTGACAAAGGAAGTTAAAATTTTTTAATCCTGATGACACCTATTACTGGAATTTCTTTTAACATTTTATATTTTAAAGAATAATAGGCAAAATGATGGTACAAAATGTCCTCTGCATATCACTTACTATGGTTGGTCTTAAACCTCTTGGCATATTCCTTTGGCAAATAACCTATGTGAGAGCTGTTTATTGCCTTGCACTCCATTCAACTATACATTGTCACTTAATTATTCTAATCAATGAGGTGGTTTATTTTTCTATACATCATGTATAGCTCTTTTACTCCTGTATTTAAATCCATTCAAGACTGTGATGAAATAAATATTAAGCTAAATACATAAATTTATATTCAGAATTTTGTTAATATATTATGTTTTATTAATATTGTATCTAAAATGTAACGTAAGATTGAATTTAAAAACGCAAACACGAAGAAATCTGCAGGTGCTGGAAATTCAAACAAAACACACAAAATGCTGGTGGAACGCAGCAGGCCAGGCAACATCTATGGGAAGAGGTACAGTAGACTTTTCAAGCCGAGACCCTTTGTCAGGACTAACTGAAAGAAGAAATAGAAGAGATGTGTGATATACTGCGTCTGGTGCTCCCGGTGTGGCCTTCTATATATTGGTGAGACCCAACGCAGACTGGGAGACTGTTTCGCTGAACACGTACGCTCTGTCCGCCAGAGAAAGCAGGATCTCCCAGTGGCCACACATTTTAATTCCATGTCCCATTCCCATTCTGATATGTCCATCCATGACCTCCTCTACTGTCAAGATGAAGCCACACTCAGGTTGGAGGAACAACACCTTGTATTCCGTCTGGGTAGCCTCCAACCTGATGGAATGAACATTGACTTATCTAATTTCCATTAATGCCCCTCCTCCCCTTCTTGCTGCATCCCTTATTTATTTATTTATTATTTACTCCTCTCTTCCCCCCCCTTCTCTTTTTTCTCCCTCTATCCCTCTCACTATATCTTCCTGTGCTGCTCTCCTCCCCTTTCTTTCTCCCTAGGCCTCCCGTCCCATGATTCTCTCCCTTCTCCAGCCCGGTATCCTTTTTGCTAATCAACTTTCCAGCTCTTAGCTCCATCCCTCCCCCTCCTGTCTTCTCCTATCATTTCGGATCTCTCCCTCCCCCTCCCACTTTCAAATCTCTTACTATCTCTTCTGTCAGTTAGTCCTGACGAAGGGTCTCGGCCCGAAATGTTGAATGTACCTCTTCCTATCGATGTTGCCTGGCCTGCTGCATTCCACCAGCATTTTGTGTGTGTTGTAAGATTAAATTGTTCACAGTCTGGAACATTGGACAGTCCAGCAGAGGCTCGGCCTTTCAGCCCACAATGTTGTGCCAATCTATGTAAGCCTACCTCAATCTAATTCCTCCCTCATACACAGCCCATAACCCCCATTTTCTTACATCCATGGACCTATCTAAGTGTCTTATAAATACATCTATTGTATCAGTTTCTACAACCACCCTGGGCAATGCCTTCCAAGAATCCGCCACTCTACTGTATGAAGAATAAAACCTATCTCTGATATCTCCCCTAAACGTTCTTCCAATCACTGTAAATGTATGTCGTCTGCTATTGGCCCCTGTTCTCATGGGCTAAGATGCTGGCTGACTACTCTACCTATAAACACAAGAGATTCTGTAGATGCTAGAAATCCAGAGTAACACATACAAAATGCTGGAGGAACTCAGCAGGTCAGGCAGTATCTGTGGAACAAAATAAACAGTCCACATTTCAGGTCAAGACACTTCATCCTTTACCACTGATAACCATATATTTTATCACTCTTCATCCTCTGCCACTCCTTAATTTGCTTGAGTAATGAAGTCTTGTGGATCATATTTTTCTCTTTCCCGCTGTATGAATTTTTACTAAATATTTTCTTTGGCACTGCAAGCAGATTTATATTCAAATGTTACCTTCCAAATGTACCTTTCAAGTGAAACAGTTTGAAGAGAGTGGGAAATAATACTACAAAATTATATAAACTGAAGTACACACATTGGTAGACATGTATTTTCAAAGAATGGCTTTTAAGTACAATGGAGGTTAAAGTGAAAGGAATAATGTGCCTTATTTAGAAGTAATTCTCCCCACTTTAATGTGCATAAAAAGCAAAATATGGGAGTTGTGAAGAACAAGGTGTAGAATTGGCTGAAGCAAAGGGAATATTAAATCAGATTAGGGAGCTCCAAGTGTAAAACTAGGGCCTCGGTTTTCCAGAGAATACAACTGCAAGGTAAGAATTTGCTGACCTGCATCCATATTTAATGTGGATGTAGGAATTTATGATGGAATCATTAGATTTTACACAGAATAATTAAGACTTGGATTTCTTCCCCTAAAGATTCACAAATTCAGGATCAGTTAACATTGTATATTTATATTACTGTGTAAATTCTAATGCACAATGGAAAATGTGATGCAATCTGGTGCTAGAGCACTGCTGCAGTGGATACATGACTTTAGTAGTTTATGATGATTGAAATGTTATCAAAGTACGTATATGTCATGGTATACTACCCTGACATTCATTTTCCTGTGGGTATTCATAGCAAATACAAAGAAGCATGATAGAATTGATGAGGAACTGCACACTATAGAGACAAATAAACGGCCAGTGAGTGTTCAAAAGTACATTACATAAAGGAAAATTACAGGCTGCAAATTACAGCAATAGTAATTAAGAAAAGGTCTTGTGGGCTGCTTGCAAAATGTCACATACAGCAAACATATGTGCGTAAAGGATTTAATGGATGTAAGATATTTCACTTTTAATATATTCATGGTTAATTTAAATTTCTTAGCTTTTAGTACTTTATCGAGATTGAGGATTCATAGGTTGTCACTCCTCAACTGTATTTTACAGTGTTACCAACTCCTTTGATGTCAAAGGATTTTGATAGAGGATTCTGAAATGTTAGCTATAAGATGTAACCGTGCCTATATGCTGATCAAATAGCAGCCTGCATGGTCTGTGGTTTAGAATTGACAATTTGGATGTCAGTGCTGAGATGTTTGAGAAGAAAGATTTTGTTAGGTCGACTGGACTGGGAGTGATATAACCATGATTTGATCTATTAAATAAGGTACTGTACATGTTTTCATTCTTTTACATTTCAATGTAGCAATTTTCATACAACTGACAGTTGAAAGCTTGCTGTTGGCATTTCTGAGAACTGTTGCAAATTAACTGCACTGCTCACAAATAGTGCCAAACTGAGTAAAGAACATCAGTAAACAATTATATTCTGAAAGCTTTGCGTCTGCCACTGCTAAGAGTAGTTATTAAAGAAAATTTTCAAATTATTTTGTTAAATGAAAATTGCTCAATTACCGCGCTGGGACGCAGACTTCTGTGTCTGAAATGTTCGTCTAGGCCTCTAGTCTAGTAAGATAAGCATCACATCATCTTTCCCTTTTTATGTTAAATGGTTCACTGGGAGAGACCTCCATTCTAGATTGAGTTCTTAAAGTCTTTGGCATGACCTGATTTGAATAGCTTCCAAGTTCTGACGGAGACCTACATTTTACACGATCAACTACAAAGATAGATAAGGGATTCAAAGCATAAGCTGCCCTCATTATTTTGATTGCTGTAGTCTAAGTTTGCTCTTTATTAGAATAGAGTCCTAATTTGCATGATCTGTAGAAAAGCCAACAAAGGTATATTTCCCCAAATATTTTTGTTTAGAACAAAACCTCACAAGCCCAACAGATGACATGCCTAAATAGATGACAGCACTCCTACAGTGCTAGTTAAATTCCAAGTTAAGCTGGTCCACAGCCTTTAGTTGTAATCTACTATTGTGCACAAATCTTTTCGAAAACAAGCCAATTGGCTATTAAATCTCTGACTTTTTTTTGTTGAGTATTGAAAGCTCAGTTACTAATTGTCTAAAGGATCTTAAATTAATTTGTTTTTAAGCATTCTTAATAAATCCACATAATCCCTAAGGTATTCTGTAGGGCTTTAAAACCCTCTGTTCTTCTTGCTAGAGAATTGTAATGGTTAAGTCTCCTAAACATATCAGCATTGCCTCTAATACCTGCTTGTAGTTTCAGCTCTTGCAGCAAATGAGTTTTATATGAGATCATCATTCTTTGAGTGCTCCCTTCCTTAAATGGGTGGTGTATTCACACATGCATGGAGCTCACAGTGCCTGGTCTAACTTACTATCCAATGCAATTCTCCACAGAGTCATATTTTCATGTTCCATTTCAAAAATAGTAGATCTTTCCATTGCACCCTATGCGCTGTTTTTCCCCAGTCAATCTACACGCATCCCTCTTTACAGTAGAAATGTCCACATTTCTGCATCCATTTTCATGTTAATGACTTATTTGGATACTTTGCATTTTGTCCCCTCGTCCAAGTTATTAACACACTGTAGAATGTGAATAATTGAGTTGAGAAATGATACTTTAGGCATTCGATTAATTACATCCTTCCAATCTGATAAAGAACCATCTCTTTCTTTAATGTGGTAACCAGTATTCAGTCCATGTTAACCAACTTTCCCTAATACCATGAGCTCTTGTGCAGCAGCCTAATACGTAGTAACTTGTCAAGTGTCATCCTGAAGTCTGAATATGCTGGATTTATAATTTCCCTTCCATCAACTCTGCATGCTCCATTTTAAAAGAATTCTAGCAAATTCATCATACAGGGTTTTCCTTCTAGCCACGTTGATTAAATTACATTAAGCGCTAAATGTCTAACAACTTTATCCTTGGCTATAGATTATATTACCTTGCCAACAACATGTTAAGCTACCAGCCTATAGTTTCCCACCTTTCCTCTCCCTCTTTACTTGAACAAGGGAGTCACATTTAGTTTTCCAATTCTCCAACTTCAACTAACGCTACCTCATTTCCTTCCCCTTTTTGCCCTCTCAGAATATCAAATAACATAAAATATTGATCTGATCTGATTATTTTGCTTCAATATTCATGTTAAAACCATCAGTTTCAACTGTCAGCTATCAATTCAAACTCATTGGTTACTATTTTCCCATCAACTCTGTCTTGTTAAAAATGCTACTGCATTCAGATCAAGCTATAGAGCAGGGGGTCCCAGCCTGAGTCCATGGAACCCCTCAGTTAATTGTAAGGCTCCATAGCATTTAAAAAAGTCTGGGAACCCCTTCCCTAGAGCTTTGACTTTTTACAGATTTCACTTACTCCCAATTCACTTTCTGCTGCATAGTTTTGCTTATGCTGTCTGACCTTTCTTGTGCTTTAATTTCATTCTCTTCACTAACCCATGCCATTGCTCAGTCATGCTTTTTTGATTTATTCAAGTTCTCATCATTAAAATCCTACCTGCTACCCCCAAATAGTCATGTGAGTGTAAAAGTTTAGTATGAGAAAAAGTGAAAACAAAACGTGAAAATTTGTACACTGAAAAAATACCACAAATATATACATAAACAAGAGAAAATCTGCAGATGCTGGAAATCCAAGTAACACACACAAAATGCTGGAGAAACTCAGCAGGCCAGGCAGCATCTATGGAAGAAAGTACAGTCAACATTTCTGGCTATAACCCTTCACCAGGACTCTGATCTTTTTCTAACGGTTGTTTGCTGAAGTTTCTTTGAATAGAGTACCCATTTTATTTGCTACAATTGCACCTCCTACTAGGCTAATCAAATAATATTGAATATGTGGAGAAATCCCAGACAAAAAAAAACTGACTCCATCTCCAGGTATAATGCTAATCTACCTGGGTCCCATTCTCTGAATTCAGGATACCAGTCTGTAGACTGGAAATGTTACTGTAATGAAATTAGAAATAATTCTCTGTCATGTTGGGGCTACTTGTATTGTGAATTCATGTCATTGAACTGAAGAGTTGATCCAGAGTATAGGTGTCCCTTAATTTTTAATGGTTCTACTTGTCTTTTTTGTCAGGAAGATCACAATTTACTCACCTGACAACTGCCTGAGAGAATGGGAGTGGGAAGAGAGAATTGATTTGAGTTGAATAGACTTTAATTCTTACATCGTTCATGTACATGAGGAGTAAAAATCTTTACATTATGTCTCCGTCTGAATGTGCAATGTGCAAATTATAGTAATTTATAATAAATAGTATGTAGAGTAAGATATACAACAGAACAGTCAATATAGCCTAGAAATACAATTGTGTCAGCATGAATTAATCATTCTGATGGCCTGGTGGAAGAAGTTGTCCTGGAGACTGTTGGTCCTGGCTTTTATTCTGCAGTACTGTTTACTGGATGATAGCAGCTGGAACAGTTTGTGTTGGGGTGACTCGGGTACTGATGATCCTTCGGGCCCTTTTTACGCACCTGTTGCCCTAAATGTCCTGAATAATGGGAAGTTCACATCCACAGATGCACTGGGCTGTCTGCACCATTCTCTGCAGCGTCCTGCAATTGAAAGAGGTACAGCTCCCATACCAGGCAGTGATACAGCCAGACAGGAAGCTCTCAATTGTACCCCTGTAGAAAGTTCTTAGGATCTGGGGACTCATGCCAAACTTCTTCAACCGGCTGAAGTGAAAGAGGTGCTGTTGTGCTTTTTTTCACTAAATAGCTGGTATGTACAGACCAAGTGAGGTGTATACCGAGGAACTTAAAGCTTTTCACCCTCTCAACCCTAGATCCATTGATGTCAGTAGGGGTTAGCCTGTCTCCATTCCTCCTGTAGTCCACAACCAGCTCCTTTGTTTTTGTAACATTGGGGGGGGAGGTTGTTTTCTTGATACCACTGTTTAGGATGATGACTTCTCTGTAGGCTGCCTCGTTATTATTTGAGATAAGGCCAATCAGTGTAGTATCATCAGCAAATATAATTAGCAGGTTAGAGCTGTGGGTGACGACACAGTTATGAGTATACAGAGAGTAAAGGAGGGCTCCTGTGTTGAGGGTCAGAGGGCAAAAGAGGGTAAAAGCAGGAATGATGTACTAATAGCAGAACCAATTGTAACATCGGCAGCTTTCAAGATTCTTTCTCTCTGCGTGTAAATAGTATGAATGGTGGATGCAGGCAAGTTCAACGCACGCACAATGTCTTTATTTCCTTCACCACGATCGAAACGCTTAATTACCTCCAGTTTTACGCTAAGCATGACACCCTTACGAGCTCTCTTAGGCTTTTCTGATACCTTAGGACACATCTTGCTCACGGATGCACAAAATAAATTGAGATAAAACACTCTCGCTGCTCGGGGCGTGCGCTGCCTCTATAACGGCTTGCTGCAAAACAAATGCTGAACGCTATTTTGGCTTTTCGTAACACCCTTACGAGCTCTCTTAGGTTTTTATGTGAGGGACTTGAACATCCGCAAATTTTGGTATCCGCGGGGCGTCCTGGAACCAATCCCCTGTGGATACGGAGGGCCAACTGTACTTTTTTCTATAGATGGTGCCTGGTCTGCTGAGTTCTTCCAGCATTTTGTGTGTGTGGCCTGGATTTCCAGCACCTAGAGATTTTCACTTGTTTGTCTTGTATATTAAACTCTGTTAAATTTTAGGTACTTAAGTGTACGTACTTAATTTAATTTTAAGGTAGTATATTATGCCAGACTCTTGATATATTTTAATGTTTAGGTGTTTTGAACTGAAATTATTGAGTTCAGGATTGCAACCAATACATTTATATTGATGGTTGCCTGAATTGTGTTTTGTGTTTACGAATTTTGACTTAATAAAACGTTTCCCAGAACAGCACCTTTTTTATGAATTGGAGAAAAACAACCATAGGCCTGAGAAATTTAGTTGAGAAGGATATACGAATGCCTTGGGTGGAATGAAGTAATTAATGTATCATAAACACACAAGAGATTGGGCATGCTGGAATCTGGAACAACAACCAACATGCTGGAAGGAAGTCAGTGGATCAATTCAGATTAACAGACTATTCCCAAAGCATTGACTATACGTTTCCCTTCATAGATGCTGCCTGACCAACTGAGTTCCTCCAGCATCTTTATTCATGTATCATCTGACCATGCCATCAATTGTGTAGTAGTTAGAAACATAGCAAATGCTTTATATCTCATTTATTGAACTATTTGCCTCACTTTTTTTGTTTATATGGTATTGTCCAAACTACATCCGGTATGCAGGAGTTTAGTAGACTTTTGTCTTTTAAAGTATTTTGTTCTATTCTACAAGTTATCCCTTTTTGGTATAACATAATTGTCATATTAATCCTATTACATTTTTGAGTTTATATCTACATTGGCAGACTCTGTGTGATTTCTTTTAAAGTGTCAAGGAATACAGTTAGATCCTTTATTAAGTGATATTAATCATATCAAAGTTAATGCCAACAAAGTTATTCAAAAGGTGCTAAGTAAAATTGGTAAAAGAACAGATAACATTGAACCTTCTTATCTTTAATTCCTGACTCTTGTGTGGTACAAATGCAACTTCTATTACGCTTAAATATATTAAATATAATTATACTGTTCGTAATAAGTCCAGGCTGAAGCTTCCCTAGGCAATACAGCCGGCAGCTAATCAGAAGAAATATCCTTAGCAGTCTTCCCAAATGAAATTTAAATAATTATTTTAAGGTATAAAGCTGTGTTTTACTACAAAGCCAAAATAGAATTTGGATTAATTGTTCCTATTTCACTGAATTTTCAGTTTACTTAGCTACTATGAGGAGGGAAATTTGTAAGGAGAATCCACCCCATATTGCTGCTATATATTTCGTAGCAACTAGGATAAAAATAAAACTTCCAAATAAGTGAGAAAAAGCATATATACCATCATTAACTTGTTCTATAATCAAAATGTCAGTTGTGTGGCTGCTAAGATTTTTTCCCATTTTAAATAAAAGTAAGTTTAAATCTTGATTTTCTTTTCAAAATCATGCATCTATTTTAATCCATTGCCAAAAAAAAGGTAAACATTTCTATCAGTGTTTTGGCTGTACAGTTCAACTCGTTAACAAACAAAAATCCTAAAAAGGTCAGTTATGCATGTCCACTGTTCTAATAGATATAAAGCATCTTACAGAATAAGGGAGCATTTTCAGCTCTTGAGGAAGCTATTAACTTGTGAGGTAAGCCCACTAAGCCTGTGTTGACTGTCTGCAAGAGCAACTAAATCATTGTTACCACTTGCAATTGTACATTACTTTGTCCCAAATATATCTATTAAGTTCTCCATTTTTATGTGAAAGTAATAAATGAATTTGCGTCCACTACCGTTGATGGTAATAAATTCCAAATTACGATTGCTCACTGTTCTTCATCATTTGTTATTTCGATATTCACTTTAAATGTATGTCTTCTGGTTCCTGCTCTTGGAGATATCCTTGCAGTATAGCATAACCAATTCTGGATCAAAGCTGAGTTAGAGCTAAATCAGTGTTCTGCAATGGTACAGAATAATCCCTTTAAAAGATGGATTAAATGTGGATTTTCTTGTGCACCTTCTTTGTGAATAATCTGACATGTAACATTTTCTATCCCTATTTTAATGCTGATAAATATTAGATTATTGTTGAGAATTTCTATGAATCCTTCATCTGAGATATAAATAGCATAGTTCCTGATTAAAGTCAAATTACTACCTCTCTACTCATTAAATTTTAAAAGCATTTTCAAATGCTTTTGCATTGTATTTATTGCTTCAGAAATTTCAAAATTTCATTATCAACTTTAAGTGATTAGTCTCTCAGTTAATAAGGGGCTAGCTGCAACAAAACATTAAATTGCAAAATTACTTGACACCTGTGTTAATCTACAAGAAATCATTAAGCTATTTATGAGAACAGCAGCCTCAGGGTCTTTTAAAAATAACCACTGGTTTGTTTCTTAAATGAACTTTCAGATTGGCAAGATTAAATGTGTTTATGCTGAAGAATTTGATGTTCTTTATCCTTTGTTGCCACATCAGTGATGATTTGTAGTTACCTCTGCCTGAGTGGCAGGACAAAGCAGGAATGTTGTCAAAATCACCTTCAAAACTGTAGGATAGTATTTAGTGACAACAGCTGGAGTAGTAAGGTATCTACTCTTCCGTAGTGCCTGTAGGCAACATCATTCAGACTCTTATATTCTACAGTCAGGTTCTAGCACTAAAGAAGCAACTTAAATGAGTTAGTACAAAGATGAAGAGTATTGCTGACAGCTGTGAAGGATCATCCAACAAAAGAAAAGAGATGATTATAGTTGGTCTTGGCCTCGACAGTATAAACGGCTGGATTCGATTATATTATCTCGAATGCATGTTACAAGGCAGGCTGGTTTCACAGCTGTTCTCAAGCTGTTTAAAAAGCCAGACATTTTGGGGGGTTTTGAATGGCTGGGTACAGATGGAAAAGAAAACAGAAAATAAGAATAGCCCTACAATCCAAACCAGGTGCCAGGATACCTTTAGAGAATTGGTTACATTAAGTCAATAGCAAATAAAGAAACATCAGGTTGTGCATTCAAAAAATCTGTCCTTTCCCAGGAGTGCCCTTTGTGAAGCTGAGAATCAGTGGCAAGAAGATCTTCATTTCCATATATATTTATATTTTAACCACCAAGTAAGTTCAGGTTCATTGCAAACATTCTTGCAAACCTAAATTGGAGCCAGTATATTTTATTCTTGTGTCATTTTTAAGATGCCTTGAATCCACTGACCCACTCTGAAGTGTGATGTCATCAAGGGGTTAAGTTGATGATAGTGGAAACAGTTATGAGTAGGGGAGATCACGGCTTCCTTTGTGAAATCCAAGGGAGATCTCCTGATCCTTTTAGTTCTGCCTCCAAAAATAAATTTTTGGATACTTTTGGAAATGCTTCAAATATTATGATATAAATTTATGAATTTCCCATCTGCTGCTGGTAGTCATTTTAGTTACTTAACTGCAGTTGACAGTTACCTTCGTGGTCAGCGGGGTTTTATTGAAAATAGGTCAGAATGCAAAATGTTCAGTTTTAAAGGCTGCTTAATCCATTGCCACCAGTTGACATAGTTTAAATTTCCTTACCTGGATAATAAAAGATTTTTGATTGCTACCTTATGGGACTTCTTAAGAACTGTTGATTACTTTATCTTTCATCGCATTTTGTCCCAAGCAATAATTCCTTGATTTATGATGGTTTGATTTACAGATTTTCACTTTAATGCCTTTGATCCTTTGGGATACGCATCTATGGGTTATTATGCTATTTTGGGCAAAAAATGAAAGTGTGCCACTCTGTACATTGGATTACACTGTATTGAAATGCAAATAATGCATTCTGCAAGCCTTTTTCATTTATGAAATTTTGCTTTTTGAGACATTTTCTAGGGATGCATCCCTGTGGCTAATTGAAGAATTTGTATGAGGAACTAGTAATAGCCCAGCTATTTTTGTTTTTTGTTACTGAACATGGAAGGCTGAGCAAGCTAATCCTTTCAACTGTCCGCTGACATCTAGTGAGGATAATGGGCTTCATGCTGTGCTTAACCATCAGGCTGCGTATATTCTGCCATTACTTGAGTCCAGAGTGTCCTGATACCCTTCGACTGCACAGGCTTATGATAAATTTATATAACTTTAAAATACATGTGTACTTAAAATTAAAATACACTAAACACTGGGAGGTTTGCTAGCATTAAAATTAAGTACGCAATTAAAATAAATTAAGGATGTTAAGTTCTTCCACCAGGTCAGTGATGAGTTCACTGATGGAACAAGAAGTCTGATGTAGCAGCGTGGAACCTTCCGGATGATTTGGACAGCTACTACAGTTTGACCCAGCGGTTATCCAGTTCTGCTAATAACTAGTTATAATGTGATTCAAATAAATCATTATAAATTGGTGCGATGGTGGCATGGCAGATCGTGCGATGCTATTACCATTTGGGGCGTCAGAGTTCAATTCCAGCATCCTGTAAAGAATCGGTACATGTTCCCCATGGAATGCGTGGGTTTTCTCTGGGTCCCCTGGTTTCCTCCCTCAGTACAAAGACAATAAGGGTAGGTTAATTGGGTAGTATAAATTGTCCCATGATTAGGTTTAGGTTATATCAGTGTTGTCGGAGGTTGCTGGGCAGTGTAGCTTGAAGGGCTGGCAGGGTCTATTCGAAGCTGTATCTCTAAATAAATAAATAGAGATGTTTATAGTTTTTTAGCTGTTCCTATCTAGGCATTCGAGTAGGTATTAAATTTTAAATATTAGGTAAGGCCTTTTGTGTTGATTTTATCATTTTCCTCAGTGCTACACTTAGTCACAATGTGTTTCAATATGGTTACCCTGCAGGTCCTTCTCTGCATTTTCTGATTCCATTGTATTTCAACGCACACCAAAAATAGTAATGTTACAATTGGAAGGTATTTTTAAATACCCATCTAATATCATAATATCCAAAGATTACTGAAGAGCCCCTGATTATCTTTTGTAGAAGCATGACAATATTTATTTATTTAAAGATACAGTGTGAAACAGGCCCTTCCAGCTCAATGAGCTGCACTGCCCAGCAACCACCGATTTAACTCTAGCTTAATCACAGGACAATTTACAATGGCAAATTAACCTACCAACCAGTAGGTCTTTGGACTGTGGGAGGAAACCCTCGCACTCATAGGGAGAACGTGAAAACTACTAGAGATGGTGCCAGAATCGAACTCTGAACTCCAGAATGCTCCAAGCTGTAATAGTGTTGCACTAACCACTACGCTAATGTGGCGCCCATTGCAGTTATGTCATAACAGCAAATATAATACCGAGCTCTGTGGACTTAAAGACTGAAAAGAGATCATGCAGCTTTAGCATGTTGAAGTTTAAAGAACTCCAGATGCTGGTAATTTGAAAATAAAGCAAAAAAGAAAAATCAGATGTTAAACAGTGCAAACATTAACTGTGCTTCTTGTTCTTTAGATACTGCTTGACCTGCTGAGTGTTTCCAGCATTTTCTATTTTTAGGTTAGGTTCACACTGTTGATGTATGTTTCATCACTATATACCTATTGTGGACTAAACATGATCTTGATATAAATATCCATGCTAATTGTTTATTTGCCATAACCTTATGTTCGGTAGATTTGTCTTGGATGTTCCTCTCTAAAAGATTCTTCTTACTGGCCTTAAGCTATTTAGTCTGTCATTGTCCGGTTAAATTTATTGATTATCTATTACATTGGACAGAATACTGTTGCCTCTGGAATGCAAAATTTGAAAAAAAATGCAATGTGTTATTTTTATTCATCTGCAGAGAGTGAACCAGCTCCAAACAGTGCCCTGGCAGAATACCTAAATGAAAGGAAGAAGTATGAAGAATTACGCAGACAAAAGCCAAAGAATGGCTCAAGCCGTGAGGAACAGGTAATGAATCTTCAGCCATGCTTTTAACTGAACTGTAAAGGAAGCATTCATAATAGTATTGATAATTCATAATACAAATAACAAACCAAGTTTAAAGTTTGTAAAAACATATGTAAATTACTAGAAAAGTGCACTATCAACATTTTATTACCAAAATAAGCATACCTGAGAAAACAATTTAGACATCGCAAATCCATTTACCAGACTTTAACGATCGTGCAAAGCTGCAATGTTTTAAATGTTTTTATCAGGATCAGCTGTCGCTGTTTCCTCCCAAACTCTGCACTAGTAACGTATCCCAATACAAAAGTACTAATTGTTGTTCTGAAGAAAAAGAAACTTAATATTTCACTTTCTTCAACCTGTACTTAATCAGCAGAAGAGTTCCTATCCCAACTAATACTGCCATACTGTTGATCACACTCAATATTTGACTGGACACTCACCTTGTACTGACGCTTCAATTCTTACTCTAAAATTAAACAAGATACTTAAGTTTTCCTAGTAGGAGAAAGGGTTTTTCCAGTTATTTTGTACGCTGATGTTTTCTCATGAACCTAAGTTCTTTCAAATATCTGAGTCCGTTACTTCCATTTATCAAAATACAGCGCAAGGTAGAATAAGAAGTAACAGCGTGCAGTTCTTACCATTTCAAAATGACGGGTGACAATATCACTGATGAGGAGCCAGAGCAGCAATAGTTATTTTTTCAAGGGGGTCAGGTCAAAGTTCAGCAACCTCCTTGGTGCATGCTCTGCAAACAAAATAAAACACTTACTTCTGTTTTCCTAGTAGAAAAAAAAGATTATTTATCCATTCTGAACTCTGACTGCAATCAGATAATTAAGAGTAGAATAAAGTGACAATAATTAATAAAACACCCATTGCAGGAAGATGATATCAACTTTGCCACAGATTACAGTGCTGTTGAAGATGATAAGGAATTATGTTCCATTCACAAGCATGTGAAGTAAATGGCAAGAAGTTATTACTTGATCTCTCAAACTTGTCCAACATTAACGATTATAGGAGGGTTATGACCAGAGACTGACTACATTACTATATTTATCCCTTCATTTGCGGTTCTGTAATATCCTGAAAGAAGCAAAATTAAAACAGAAAGAAATTCAGGGCTAGAATGAGAAAATAGACCTGTAAATTTTCTTTCTAGTCACAATGGATAGTGATAAACTAATCCAAGAGACCTCATGGATCATACTTGTATCAATTGGTAAATAATATGTAATTTTTATGTGATCCCTAACCTACCTAAGAAACTATGCAGTTCTCTTTTGACTACGTATATTGAATCTGTATAAATCATATGAGTCAACAATGCATGTCAACTGTAGTCATATGTTCTAGGGAAAAAAGAACCACCAAACAAATTCAAAATCCATTTTACTGTTGTAGGTTTATACAGTTCTTGCTGAAATGGATACTTAATTCATTTATCAATTTGCAACTTATGAGGAAAAAAAACCTATGCTTTGCATTATTTAGTTGATGTACTATTGTTGACATACCTTAACATCTACACTACCCTAAAATTAATAAATAAATAAATTGATAAGTTCTATCCAAAAAGCTAGGGTTCTTTAAGCTTCAAATTATTTTTCTGGCTTCCCTCTGAACATTTTCGTAGCCAAAAAAAGGAGGCAGTATCAAGATGGTCTCATCAAGTACTTATATGAGGACAGAACTGCATCTTTGGAGTTGAGTACAGTGCCTCATTAATACAATGCTTCTAATATAGCAAGATGTTATTTTTCTTTTCAGGGTTTTTTAGTCCTCTGAACAAATTGCCCGGTTTAACTGTGCTTTGTCATTATAGTAAAAATTACAATTATGTCTTTTTTGTTTGTTCATAGTTTCTCTGTATTGATCATGTACCTTGAGTAACCTTTTTCACAACAATAACTAAATTACCTGTTTCCACCTATCACCTACAAACCTTTGTCTCACCCCTCCCTCTCACTTCTGTATTTTCCCTCCACATTTTCAGTTGTGATACAAGATCTTGATCTGAAACATTAAGAACATCAACATTCCCAGATGTTGCTTGACCCTCTGAGTTCTTGCAGCAGTTTATTTTTTGCATGTTGGAGCATCTCCAGTCCTTTGTATCTCTTTTTTTGCTCATGAATTAAATTAGTTCATGAATCAAGTGCTGGGAATAGTATTTCCTGTCTTGGTCCGAACTACATTTTTGAGATTAATTACCATTTGCCACTGGATGGTTTTTCCACTCAGATACATAAATAAATATCTGTGGAGACACAGCAGCAGAGACATCTCTATCTTAAAACCCACTTTGTAATATAAAAAGTTGTGTGTATGAGTCATTGCTAAATTACATTTATTTTTCTGTAATGAATTTTGAATGGGTGTCCAGTCCAGAAGCTATAATTGCTAAAGCTACCCTCTTTCACGTTATCCACAAGTGTCACTTTCACTGAGCATTTAAATACAGACTTTATATGCAACAACATAGGAAATAGGAGCAAGAGTAGTCCATCTACCCATCGAGACTGCTCCACCATTCAATAAGAGCATGGCTGATCGGGCCATGGATTCATCCCCACCTACTTGCCTTTTCCCCAATGCCTTTAATTCCTTTACTATGCAAAAGTCTATCTAACCTTGTCTTCAATATATTTACTGAGATAGCCTCCACTGCTTCATTGGGCAGAGAATTCCACAGATTCATCACCCTCTGGGAAAAGCAGTTCCTCCTCATCTCCATCCTAAATCTACTCCCCCAAATCTTGAGGCTATGTCCCCTAATTTTAGTCTCACCTATCAGTGGAACCAACTTTCTTACCTCTATCTTATCTGTCCCTTTCAAATTTTATGTGTTTCTATAAGATCTCCTCTCATTCTTCTGAATTCCAACTAGTACAGACCCAGTTAACTTAATCTCTCCTGAAAGTCTAACCCCCTCATCTCTGGAATCAACCTGGTGAACTGCCTCCAAAGCCCGGGATATTCTTCTTCAAGTAAGGAGGCCAGAACTTTACACAGTACTTCAGGTGGGGCCTCACCAGTACTCTGTACAGTTGCAACATAACCTCCCTGCTCTTAAATTCAATTCCTTTGCCAATGAAAGCCAACATCCCATTTGCTTTCTTGATAGCCTGCTGCACCTGCAAATCAACCTTTTGTGACTCATCCACAAGCACTCCTAAGTCCCTCTGCACAGCAGCATGCTGCAATTTTTTCACGGTTTAAATAATAATCTGGTCTTTCATCTTTCCTTCCAAAGTGGATAACCCTCGCCTTTACTAACATTGTACTCCATCTGCCAGACCTTTGCCCATTCATTTAGCCTATCTATATCTCTTTGCAGACTCTCCACAACTTCTGCATAATTTGCTTTTCACCTCAATTTAGTATCATCAGCAAACTTAGATACACTACACTTGGTCCTATCTTTCTGGTCGTTAATGTATATCGTGAACAGTTGCAGGCCCAGCACTGACCCCTGTAGTACACTGCTCACCACTGATTGCCAAGCAGAGTAACACTCATGTATCCCAACTCTCTGCTTTCTATTAGTTAACCAATCCTTTATCCATGCTAATACATAAACCTGAACTCTATACATCCTTATCTTATGGATAAGTCTTTTATGTGGCACCTTATCAAACACCTTCTGGAAATCCAAGTAAGTAATGACCATCTGTTCCCTTCTATCCATTGCGCTCATTATATCCTCAAGGAACTCCAGTAAGGTTGTCAAACACGACTTGCCTTTGCTGAATCCATGCTGTGTCTGCCTGATGAATCCATTTCTTTCCAGATGCCTTGCTATTTCTTCTTTAATAACAGCTTCAAGCATTTTTCCAACTACAGATGCTAAACTAACTGGCCTATAGTTATCTATCTTTTGCCTACATCCTTTTTTGAACATGGCGCAACATTCACTGTCTTCCAATCCGCCGGGACCTGCCTAGAGTCCAGAGAATTTTGGTAAATTATCACCGAAGCCTCTACTATAACTTCTGCCATTTCTTTTTGTGAGATAACCCACGAATGTTTTTTGTAACAACAGTTTTAGAAAGGCCTTTACACCTATCTATATAGTAATCATGTCAATATTTTCTTTCATTGGCCTGGACTGTTAATGCTGTATTTGAGTTTCAAAAGTGGTTATGAAAATAACTGAGAAGAATCTCATCATAGAAAATTTCATCCCAATATTATTACAGTAGGTTTTCAGGAGCGAATACTACTTCAATTTATTGAAATAATGCTTTGGTACACCTGCAAGCAAAAAAAATATAATCCTTAAACTGTTCAGAGATAACTATAAGCAACACACACAAAATGCTGGAGGAACTCAGCCGGCCAGGCAGCATTTATGCCCCTTCATTATTTTGTATATTTCTTTAAGGACTTCTTCCTATCCCCTCTGCTCTACAAAAAGAAACCCCACCTATCCTATTTTTCTTATAACTGAAGTGGTCTATCCCAGGCATTTGCACACAGTAAGCTGTTTACTTAAGCAATGTTCTTACTGGGAGATTAATGATCCCTATGTTGAGATCTGTCAGATTATTTGTATTTTCTCATCCGAATAGAAGGAGCCCTCAAAGTGGAATAATGATAAAGATTTGTAGACGAAATGATTTCCAAACTGCTGACTGGTTGATTCTTTAATGGTTGTTCAGGTAATGATTAAATAATGCATCTTCAGCTAAAGGCCTAATTTGTCCAGTGGAATCAAAGTTTTTAGGACACCTAAAGTAAAATATTTTGTATGCAAGGAACGTCCATGGCATTAGTAATCTCTTACCATAATCATTGGATGAATATTACCCTTAGGTACTCAAATTGTTAGGCCTGTTGCTTGTGTGTTTCCACAGATGATGATTTAGAGTTATACCACTGTGGACAACATTAGCCAGGTGTTTACCTTTTGCAACAGTTAACTAGACTTGCACTAGAAGCAGATAACAAAGGTACCTTTGTATTGGTACTTCATGCTCTTTATAAACTCCAAGTTTTCCCAACATGCGTATCAAATTCAGGTGAGTTCTGTTTCTTGGGAATATGAGGATATCTCCAGATTGTGGTCCAACCACTTGTGAATGAAAACATAGCTTAAGTACAAATCTTTCATCCTATCATATAATTATCAGAAATGTGATAATTTTTATCGTACCTCACTCCTATACCTAATGAACAGATTCTTCTGAACTGTTCTAAGGTTATTGCGAGGGGATGTTTTCTTACTGAAATGTGTTGCTGATTTTAAGCATCCGTAATCCATTGGTCTTTGGGAAAGTTTAGCAAAAATAGTGAACTCCACAGTGTGTCTCTTTTTTAAATATAATCTTTGGCATAGTGTTATGATCAATAGTAGTTAAGTGACAGTTATCCCCCATTCTCATTCTAATACGTCAATTCATGGCCACCTCTACTGTTACGATGAGGCCACACTCAGGTTGGAAAAACACCACCTTATATTCTGCCTGGGTAGCCTGCAACCTGATGGTATGAACATCGATTTCTCGAACTTCTGGTAATGGCTACTCCCCCACCCCCCACTCTCTCCTTCACCAGTCCCCATCCCTTTTTCCCTCTCTCACCCTATCTTCTTGCCTGCCATCGCCTCCCTCTGGAGCTCCTCCCCCCTTTTCTTTCTTTCGTAGCCTTCTATCCTCATCTGTCAGACTCCGCCTTTTCCAGCCCTGTATCTCTTTCATTAATCAACTTCCCAGCTGTCCCCCTCCCGGTTTCACCTATCACCTTGTGTTTGTCTCTCCCCCTCCCCACCTTTAAAATCTACTATTCATCTTTTTTTTTCGCTAGTCCTGCCGAAACGTCGAGTGTACTGTTTTTTCCATAGATGCTGCCTGGCCTGCTGAGTTCCTCCAGCATTTTGTGTGTGTGTTGCTTACAGTTATTTCCAAACAGTTTAAGGATTATATTATTTTGCTTGCAGGTGGACCAAAGTATTATTTCATTAACTTGAAGTAGTATTCACTCGTCCTAAAAACCTACTGTATCTATTCTTGACACATGATTACCATGGAAACAGAAACCTAGATATAAAGATCAAATTGTAAGCTGGAGAGTCTGTCTATCTTTTCTTATCTCTGAAGTGAAATTTTAAACCTCTGATCTCCAATGCAGAAACCACAATCAACACTCTTAAGTTGATTTTTAATGTATATTTTTATTTGCATTCACAAAGCATGTTGTTTTTAAGTGATAAAATTTGAAATATTGGATGGATAGCTTTAGTGAGAGAGAAAATAGTACATTGTTTTTGAAAGCATTCAAAAAGCATTTTTGAAAGCAAATAAACTACAGCATGAATTAAAAACTCAGGTTGTTACAAGTGAGAAAGGATGTGGACTTTTCTCAAACCTCACTGGCAAAGACTAAAGGTCTGCTAACATTATCCCATTCTCTAGTAGGGAAAATGAGAGAGTAATTAGGAGTCTGTCTCTTTCCCTATTGGACTAATTTTTGGACGGAGTTTGATACTAATTATCATTTAGAACAATAATGATTATAGTCAGCTTTGATTTTTCAAGGGAAGGTCATATTTGACTATAATTAAATTTTTTTAGGTAGGTAACAAAGTGGGTTGATGAGGGTTATGTTATTGATGGTACCTACTTGAATTTTAGCAAGGCTTTTGATAAATTCCCACATGTCAGATTGATCATGCAGGAGTATGTTATTTGAACTTTCATGTAGTGCCATGATTTTGAGATGCTACCTAAGTTAAATCATTACTAAAAAGCACACTATCCACCAATCCATCTTCGGGACAGCTCCATGCTTTAAAACATGTATCCAAATCAAAACCTATTTTATAAATTTCATGATCACTGTTGTAATTTAATGGTACTAGTCAACTATTAGTCTGGTAAAGTGAGTTTATCTAAGAATGGGTGAAGCATGACGTTTCTTTTTGAAAAAGTAGAAATGTTACTGCACTATAGTAAAAGAGTAAGGAGGAAATATAGGAACAATTTGCCCTGCTGTACCTGGCTTACCCTAAATTAACTTATTTTATTGGATTTGCACCTGCCAGCTGTTAAATCACGGTTCTCAAATAGCAAGACAGTAGGGTAATGGGGGTGGCATTTAAGTTCAAAATTGTGAAATGTGACTGCCGTAACATTATTCATAGCATTTGACTTACCTTGATAATGATCTTTAAGTAGATTTTTTTTCCATTGGAAATCTTTAACTCGTAGACAAAATAAGTCACTGAAAATCAGTACACTGTTTTCATTTTTGGTGTTTAAGATTATGTATCCTCTATTTAGCTATATACATAGTAATTATAATAATTATTTTCATGGCCACAGCAATCCTCCTTGGCCCTAAACTCACCTTTGGGAATCTTTTCACTTTTAACAACAGGCATCCATATAAGCATATTTACAGTGATGCCTTCAGCATCAGATTACATGTGAGCTAATTTTTATGTAATGTTATTAGGGCTACTAGAGAAGATTATTATTCCAATATGCACTAGGATTAAGCTCTGAAAATACAATGCAAAGTTTTTGTTATGCAATGCACTCTTCCAAAAATATGGTCATAAAGAAAGGAATACAGTGGGATCTAGTTAATTGGAACACATTGGAACCAGTACATTTTGTTCCAATTAACCGCCTGCCTCAATTAGCTGAAGCAAGGCATAAAAGAAAAACTGAGTAACAAATTATGTATTTAAATAAAATACAGAGCAAATTAGAACACTAACAAAAACACTATTATATACACTACTATAAAACTGTGCATTAGTTCCTAGTAGTTATCGACGGAGGAATTTATCCAGAGTACCCTGTCATGTTCTCTCAATTGTAAATGAACAAAATCAGTTAGTGCAGATAATGGACTGCCTTCATACAATGTTTTTGCTAATTCCATCCTCCAATTCTTCATTTTAATTTTAACATTCAAGATGATTGTCGATACCTTCATATTCTTCTTCGTTTCTAACTTGTAGATAAAGTGAAATTGTTTCATTTTCATTTCTTGCTATTTCTGGCATCTCCAAGCCTAAATGCTTGAAGCCACACTGAGCAAAACAGTTCTGATTTGGCTTACTGTTTATTTCTCACCAACTGTCAGTGAAAAAAAATTACTGCTTTTTGAACTCAAGCACACACAACTGATTAGTTTTTTGTTAAGAGTTGTCCCAAGTAAGTGGCTGCCCCAATTAACTGATAGCCCAATTAAGCTGAGTCCAATATATATCCTTACCATGCATTTCCATGATTAACTTGTATAAAACAGCAGATGAACATAAGGCTTATGAAGTACAGAAAGTTTTTATTCCAAAAATCAAAACAATTTGTAAAACCGAGCATGATTTCAACAGATTTTAATTACTGAGAATTTCTATTCACAGACTTTGGCATTGCTTGATCGATTCAAATCAAAGCTTACAAAAGCTATCTCAGAAACTCCAGAGGAAGATGTAGTTCAACCACAAGGAGATGACGATGAAGGCTGGTGAGTTCTATTAACAACAAGACACCATATTTATCTTGTATAATTATTTAATAATTAATTTCCAATCTATTGTTAATATATTTATGTTTTAGAAAAAACTTTGGTAAGGATCCTTTATTCTGCAAACACTGGCCAAGAAATTCTTTGTGTTAAAAGAAAATTATCTTACTGAAAGAGAGGACATGATTGAGTGTTTTGCAGCAATTTCATAAAGCACCATATGTTGCCTTGTCACAGTAAAGGATGTTGAATATGAAAATGACTTGGGTAAGAGTAAATGAAGAGAGTGTACTTTAAAATTTGATATTCTGATTCAGATTTATTTATCTATCGCATGTATGTGAAAACATATAGTGAAGTGCATCTTTTGCATTAACAACCAGGATGTGCTGAAAGCAGCCTGCAAGAGTCACCACACATTCTGGCGCCAACGTAGCCTGCCCACAATGTTTAGTAGGACACGCAAGCAACAGCAACAACAGCAAATGAAGCCTCTTGCCTCCCTCCCACCCACCCACTCATACACACACAGACAGGGATATCTTTTAAATAAACCAGTTAAGAGAAAGCTTCGCAAGTTACTAAGAGAAATGAAAGAGGCATTTGAAGGAGAGACTTTTATAGCAGAGATTTTTGCCAGAATCTACTTTTCCATCAAGCTGTTTAAGATGTAGCACCTCTCTGGACTGGACAATTAATTTTACAACGAGCTTTCTAGCATCTCTTTATCAATTTCTGACCTATTTACTACCTCTACTATATCTTACTTTGTTGATAATCTGGTGGAATCTTGGGTACAGATGAATATAAAATACTCTCATTACCTCGGTCATGCTCTCCACCTAGTTTTTGGTCCCACAGTAAGCCCATCTCCTCTTCTTATACTGTTACTATTTACAAGCCTTAAGGACATTTTTTGATTTTTATTTTATTTTCACAATCTTTTTCATTCTCATTTTACCCTTCTTTCTTCCCCTTCTATCCTCCTTCTTTCTCCCTCTTTGCGTGCACATATGCAAGTACAGCATACTCCATTCTTACAGCAGCTTGCATAATTACAGAATTCACAAACGACTACCAAAAAACTGAGATATAGAATTAAAATGTTCCTTTACAGAATTTATGTGGGGGGGAAACCTAACTAAACACGACATCGAAAAAAACAACAAAGGTTGAAAACTTTTAACAACAGTTCATGTTGCAAAAAATCTAAATAAAACCAATTTTATAGGAAAGCAAGCCCTCCGACAGTGCTGTTGTAATAAGTTCAGAATGTAGATTTGATTCTTTTACTATGAAGTACATAAAGTAAATTACAGATTGCCAGGTATGATGTTGTAGCCATCACTGAGTTGTGGCTAAAGGATGGTTGTAGTTGGGAGCTGAATGTCCAAGGTTACACATTATCTCGGAGGGATAGGGAGGTAGGCAGAGGGGTTGGCATGGCTCTACTGATAAAGAATGGCATCGAATCAATAGAAAGATGTGACACAGGTTTGGAAGATGTTGAATCCTTATGGGTTGCGTTAAGAAACTGCAAGGATAAAAAGACGTTGATGCCAGTTATATACAGGCCTCCCAACAGAGGCTGGGAGGTGGACCACAGATTATAACAGGAAATAGAAAAGGCATGTCAAAAGGGCAATGTTGTGGTAGTGTTGTAGTGACAGGGGGTTCCATAGTTAGAGGAGCAGAGAGCAGATTCTGTAGGCACGAAAGAGACACCCAGATGGTATGTTGCCTTCCAGTTGCCAGGATCAGGGATATCTTGGATCTGATCCACAGCATTCTGAAGGGGGATGGGGAGGGTGAACAGCCAGAAGTTATGGTACATATTAGTACCAATGACGTAAGTAGAAAAATGGAGGAGGTCCTGAAGAGACAATATAGGGAGGGGGAGGCGTGGCTTTATTAGTAGGAAATGATATTAAATCATTAGAAAGAGGTGACAGAGGATCGGAAGGTGCAGAATTTTTATGGGTTGAGCTAAGAAATCGCTGGGGTGAAAGGACCCTGATGGCAGTTATATACAGGCCTCCAAACAGCTGCAATGATGTGGACTACAAATTACAACAGAAAATAGAAAAGGCTTGTCAGAAGGGCAGTGTTATGATAATTGGGGGGGATTTTAACATTTGAGTGGATTGGGAAAATCAAGTCGGTACTGGAGCTCAAGAGAGAGAATTTGTAGAACGTCTGCGAGATGGCTTTCTAGAACAGCTTGTTGTTGAGCCCACTAGGGGATTGACTGTACTGGATTGGGTATTGTGTAATGAACCGGAGGTGATTAGAGAGATTGAGGTGAAGGAACCCTTAGGAGGCAGTGATCATAACATGATTGAGTTCACTGTGAAATTTGAGAAAGAGAAGCCGAAATCTGATGTGTCGGTATTTCAGTGAAGTAAAGGAAATTATAGTGGCATGAGAGAGGAACTGGCCAAAGTTGACTGGAAAGAGACACTGGTGGGAAGGACGGCAGAGTAGCAGTGGCTGGAGTTTACACGAGAAGTAAGGAAGGTGCAAGACAGGTATATTCTGAAAAAGAAGAAATTTTTGAATGGAAAAAGGATGCAACCGTGGCTGACTAGTGAAGTCAAAGCCAAAGTTAAAGCAAGGGAGAGGGCATACAAGGAAGCAAAAATTAGTGGGAAGACAGAGGATTGGGAAGTTTTTAAAAGCTTACAAAAGGAAACTAAGAAGGTCATTAAGAGGGGAAAGATTAACTATGAAAGGAAGCTAGCAAATAATATCAAAGAGGATACTATAAAAGCTCGTTCAAGTATATACAGAGTAAAAGACAGGTGAGAGGAGATATAGGTCCTATAGAAAATGATGCTGGAGAAATTGTAATGGGAGATAAGGAGATGGCGGAGGAACTGAACAAGTATTTTGCATCAGTCTTCACTGAGGAAGACGTCAGCAGTATACCGGACACTCAAGGGTGGCAGGGAAGAGAAGTGTGTGCAGTCACAATTACAACAGAGAAGGTACTCAGGAAGCTGATTAGTCTAAAGGTAGACAAATCTCCTGGACCAGATGGAATGCACCCTCGTGTTCTGAAGGAAGTAGCTGTGGAGATTGCGGAGGCATTAGCGATAATCTTTCAAGAGTCGATAGATTCTGGCATGGTTCCAGAGGACTGGAAGATGGCAAATGTCACTTCGCTATTTAAGAAGGGGGGCAAGGAAGCAAAAAGGAAATTATAGACCTGTTAGCTTGACATTGGTGGTTGGGAAGTTGTTGGAGTCGATTGTCAAGGATGAGGTTACAGTGTACCTGGAGGCATATGACAAGATAGGCAGATCTCAGCATAGATTCCTTAAAGGAAAATCCTGCCTGACAAACCTATTACAATTTTTTGAGGAAATTACAAGTAGGCTAGACAAGGGAGATGCAGTGGATGTTGTATATTTGGATTTTCAGAAGGTCTTTGACAAGGTGCCACACATGAGGCTACTTAACAAGGTAAGAGCCCGTGGAATTACGGGAAAGTTACATACATGGATAGAGCGTTGGCTGATTGGCAGGAAACAGAGAGTGGGAATAAAGGGATCCTATTCTGGTTGGTTGCCGGTTACCAGTGGTGTTCCACAGGGGTCCATGTTGGGGCCGCTTCTTTTTACGTTGTACATCAATGATTTGAATTATGGAATGGATGGCTTTGTGGCTAAGTTTGATACGAAGTCCGGTATACCGCTGATGATACGAAGATAGGTGGAGGGGCCAGTAGTGCTGAGGAAACCGAGAGTCTGCAGAGAGACTTGGATAGATGGGAAGAATGGGCAAGGAAGTGGCAAATGAAATACAATGTTGGAAAATGTATGGTTATGCACTTTGGCAGAAGAAATAAACGGGCAGACTATTATTTAAATAGGGAGAGAATTCGAAGTTCTGAGATGCAACGGGACTTGGGAGTCCTCATACAGGATACCCTTAAGGTTAACCTCCAGGTTGAGTTGGTGGTGAAGAAGGCGAATGCAATGTTGGCATTCATTTCTAGAGGAATAGAGTATAGGAGCAGGGATGTGATGTTGAGGCTCTATAAGGTACTGGTGAGACCTCACTTGGAGGACTGTGGGCAGTTTTGGTCTCCTTATTTAAGAAAGGATATGCTGACGTTGGAGAGGGTACAGAGAAGATTCACTAGAATGATTCCGGGAATGAGAGGGTTAACATATGAGGAACGTTTGTCCGCTCTTGGACTGTATTCCTTGGAGTTTAGAAGAATGAGGGGAGACCTCATAGAAACATTTCGAATGTTGAAAGGCATGGACAGAGTGGATGTGGCAAACGAGAGGGCATGACTTAAGGATTGAAGGGTGCCCATTCAGAACAGAGATGCGAAGAAATTTTTTTAGCCAGAGGGTGGTGAATCTATGGAATTTGTTGCCACGGGCAGCAGTGGAGGCCAAGTCACTGGGTGTATCTAAGGCAGAGATTGATAGGTACCTGAGTAGCCAGGGCATCAAAGGTTATGGTGAGAAGGCGGGGGAGTGGGACTAAATGGGAGAATGGATCAGCTCATGATAAAATGGTAGAGCAGACTCGATGGGCCGAATGGCCGACTTCTGCTCCTTTGTCTTATGGTCTTATGGGAGTTGGGCAGAAAGCTGAAAAGCAGGACTTCCAAGGTAGAAATCTCTGGATTGCTGCCTGTGCCACATGACTGTGAGAGTAAGAATAGGATGATTTGGAAGATGAATGCATGACTGACGAGTTGGTGCAGGGGGCAAGGTTTCGGATTTCTGGATCATTAAATCTATTTTAGGGAAGGTATGACCTGTTAAAAAGCACAGGTTACACCTGAACCTGAAGGGGACCAATGTCCTTGCAAGCAGATTTGCTGAAGCTGTAGGTGAGGACTTAAACTAATTTGGCAGAGGGATGGGATTGGGAGTGATAGGGCTGAGGATGGGGTAGTTGGTATACAAATTGATGTAGTGTGTAGTGAGACTGAAGAAGGACAAATAGATGATAGGGCAAAATTGCAGTCAGTGGGATGAGTTAAAGTGTAACATGGGGCCAAAATCAAAAAGGGTGACGAATGTAGCACTGAAGGAGTTTGCTTCCGTCAGAGTCGACAGAGATTCGGCGTGACATCTAAAACTTTAATTATTTTTGCATTTGCTGTTTGTTGTCTTTTGCACTCTGGTTTGATGTTGTGGGCACCTTTGAGTTATGGCTGAAAGAAGATCATAGTTGGGAGCTTAACGTCCAAGGATACACAATGTATCAAAAAGAGAGTGGTTGGTGTGGCTCTGTTGGTAAAGATAAAGAAATTAAATTTTTAGATTGAGGTGACATAGGATCAGGTGTGGAACTTTTGTGATTAGAGTTAAGAAACTGCAAGAATAAGAAGTCCCCGGTGGGAGTTACATATAGGCAGTAGCCAGGATGTGAGCTACAAATTAGAATGGGAGATAGAAAAAGCATGTTAAAAGGGCAGTGTTACAATAGTCATGGGGGAGTTTCAATATGCAGGTAGATTGGGAAAATCAGGTTGGGGGTGGATCCCAAGAGAGGTAATTTGTAGCATGCTACAAGATGGCTTTTTAGAACAGCTTTATGGTTAAGACCACTAGGAGAAAGGCAATTCTGGGTTGGGTGTTAAGTAATGACCCAGATTTGACTAGGGAGCTTAAAGTGTAGGAATGCTAAGGAGGCAGTGATCATAATATTATTGAATTCACCCTGCAGGTTGAGAAAGAGAAGCTAAAATCAGTATTACAGTAGAGAGTGAAAGGAATTATAGAGGCATGAGAGAGGAGCTGGTGAAAGTTGATTGGAAGAAGACACTAGCAGCGATGACGGCAGAACAGCAATGGCTGGTGCTTCTGGGGGAAATTCAGAATGTGCAGGAAAGGAACATCCCAAAGATAAAGAAGTATTCTAAAGGGAAGATGAGGCAACTATGGCTGACGAAGAAAGTCAAAGACAGCATTAAAGTAAAAGAGAAAGCATAAATTAGATGGAAGGTAGAGGAGTGGAAACATCTTAAAAGCCAACAGAAGCCAACTAAGACAACGATAAAGGGAGAAAAGTTGAAATATGAAGATAAGCTAGCCAATAATGTAAAAGTGGATACGAAAAGCTCTTTCAGATATATAAGGAGTAAAAGAGAGATGGAAGGGGATTTCAGACCGCTGGAAATTGACGCTGGAGTGGTAGTAATGGGGGACAAGAAATGGTAAGCAAACTTAATAAGTATTTGTTGGAGCCTGTTATTAAGTTTGAGGTTTTGGGGTACTTGGAGGCACATGATAAAATAGCCCAAATTCAGCATGGTTTTCTCAAGGGCAACTCTTGCCTGACAAATCTGTTGGAATTCTTTGAGGAAATAACAAGTAGGATAGACAAAGGAGTGTCAGGATGTTGCTTTTTTGAATTTTCAGAAGGACTTTGACAAGGTGCTTCAGATTAGCATGCTTAGCAAGATAAGAGCCCATGGTATTATACAGGAAAGGTACTAGCTGAGTGGCAAGAAGCAAAGGTGGGAATAAAGGGAGCCTTTTCTGGTTGGCTGCCGGTGACTAACGGTGTGCTGCAGGTGTCAGAGTTGGAATCAATTCTTTTCACGTTATATGTCAATGATTTAGATGAAGAGATTGATGACCTGCTGGCCAGGTTTGCGGACGATACGAAGGTAGGTGGAAGGGCAGGTAACGTTGCAGAAGCAAGATGTCTCTAGAAAGACGTACAAATTGGTGGAATGGACATAGAAGTGGCAGATGGAATATAGTTTAGGGAAGTGCATAGTCGTGCACTTTGGCAAAAGGAATAAAGACGTGGAATATTTTCTAAATAGGGAGAAAATTCAAAACTCTTGAAATATAAAGGGACTTCTCATGCAGGATTTCCTAAAGGTTAACTTGCAGGTTGAATTGGTGGTAAGGAAGGCAAATGCAATGTTAGAGTTCATTTTGAGAGGACTAGAATACAAAAGCAATAATGTAATGCTGAGGCTTTATAAGGCATTGGTCAGACTGCATTTGGAATATGTGAGCAGTTTTGGGTCCTGATGTAAGAAAAAATATGCTGGCATTGAAGAGTACATTTGTGGTTTACGAGATTGATCACAGGAATGAAAGGGTAGTGTTTGATGGCTGTGGTCCTGAACAAGCTGGAGTGTAGAACAATGGGGGGGCGGGGGATAGAATCTCATTGAGGACTGTCGAATATTGAAAGGTCTAGATAGTGGTTGTGGAGAGGATGGTTCCTGTAGTGGGGGAGTCTAGCACCAGGGGGCACAGCCTCAGAATAGAGTGATGTCCATTTAGAACAGAGATAAGGGAAAATTTCTTTATCCAAAGGGTGGTAGATCTGTGGAATTCATTGCCACAGACAGCTGTGCAGGTCAGTTCATTGGGTAGATTTAAGATTGATGTTGTTAGGTTTTTGATTAGTCAGGGCAAAGGTTACAGGGAGAAGGCAGGAGAATGGGGTTGAGATGAATAATATACAATGATAATAATAATATCCATGATGGAATTGGCCTAATTCTGCTCTTTTGTCTCTTGGTCTTATTCTACCACCCTGGCAATGCGGATATACAAAACTATACAATGAGTTAGGCAGAAAGCTGAAAAGCAGGACTTTCTCAAAAATCGCCCGAGTCAGAAACTTCCTTCAGGGTTTATAATGAAACCTTACTTGTGGAACTGCAGAAAGTTAAGTAAAATACATATTAAGTTCAATACAGAATCGTTGCACCCCTGAATCGGTGTTAACCAAGGTAATACACACGCCACACTCCATAATTATGCTGCGTAAACAAGAATAAATTTGTGGCACAACAATAAGTGATAAACTTCTTGAAAATATATCTACTAAATGTGTACCAATATTAACGAAACTTAAGACTCACAGATGTTGCTATTTCAAGGGCAAATAAAGAGGATTGAGATGGATGTCTTTCCACCGTGTGCTTCATGTCGAATCCAAATTAACCAATCCAGGAAATGATATAAAAACTGCTTATGTACAAGAAGTGATGTTCATACAAAATGAACTGCAACACTACAGGCCAAAACCCTACCCACCTAGCTTTCATAGGATGTCAAAATTATTGAAACAAAAGTCAAATGCTTGTTTTATTAAGTGTTTGAAAAAAGAGACTTGTGTCTTGAAAGCATTCTTATTACACAGTCTTTAACCATTCTCACATCGAAAATACTGGCCTTGATGACATTGCTGGGGATCAGCAAGAAATTCAAGGCAGTTACCCATGAGAAGAGGGTGAGCTGATTAGCTTGGAGCCCTGTTTTGGTATGATCAACCGGGCTGAGATCAGTGGGATCATCATTCCATTGGCTGTTCTGAGTTGATTGCCTGATAAGTTAGATCCTATTATGTACATACAAGTAGAATTTCCCTGTTTCATTAGCTACATAAAATGAGCACAACTTTGCTGTCGGTGAAGTGCTCAATATTATCTAGTTATGTGTCCAGCTCTTCGGTTATCATTTCTGCTGTCTCACTACTAGAACAACAGTACTGAGTTCAAGCAACATCTGTGACTTTCAGGTATGCAACAGCATTAACTTTAGTTGACACATCACAGAAAAGGCAGATCTCTTTCTTTTGAGCTGTAGCTGGAAGAGTTGTTGTTCAAGTTCTTGGAATTTTCAAACCTTTAAGGTTCTGAAGGGAAGAACACCACTGCTTATATTTCTCTTTGGAGAATGGAACATCCCATCCACAAGTGCTCAAGGTCAGCTCTCTTACCCTGGATACTGACTGGCGCAGCAAATCCAAGAGGGTCAAATAAGCTATTGATAGTCAGTAGTGCGCCACGACGGGTTAAGGGTCTTTCGGTATCAGTGACCTGGAAAATAAGAGTGTTGGTAACGGGATTCCATCCAAGGCCCAGACTGCATTGCATAGGACGAAGGTCCTTTCCAAGATCAAATTTCTGCAGACCTTTGGACGGATGTTCAGATGGGAAATGCTGTAAGACCTCAGCGTTGTTGGATGTGATCTTATGCAGTTTGAGATTAGACTATCAACACATCTTGCACTGCTTTCAGTGCAATGACTGCTCTCTACTAGAAAATGACTTAAGACCATCGACAAGTTAGAAATACCTTTCTATGTGCCTACAGTCCCGAATTCCTTCTCTCCTTCAGTTGCTGTCCTCTAAGGCCATAGATTGCCACAGTTGGTGAGGGACAGGTACTAACTACATGAACTCTCATGTGGTACTTCAGAATCTCTCTGTCCACTTGGTGGTCATGAAATCACAAGAATCTGAGATTGCCATCACTGTGACAGACTCAGTTCTGAAGTGTACGAGGACCCCAAGCAGACTATTATTGAGGTCTGAACCCTGCAAGAACACATTACTTAGTGATACGCCTTTGAATTGAGCACTTGAATCAAAGACAATTCATATTTGTGCTGGCTTCTGGGCATGGTAAATACTGAAGCTGGGCAAATACCAGTTTTCTTTTATGGGATCCACTAACTCAGCATGATTGTTCCTTTGGGTCGTTCTGTGAACTCCGTGTAATGATCTTTCATTTCTGGTTCATAGAAACATAGAAATCTACAGCACATTACAGGTTCTTCAGCCCACAATGTTGTGCTGACCATGTAACCTACTCTAGAAACTGCCTAGAATTACCCTACCACGTAGCCCTCTATTTTACTAAGCTCCATGTACCTCTCTAATCATCTAAGACCCTATTGTATCCGCCTCTGTCACCTTCACTGGCAGTGCATTTCACGCACCCACGACCCTGTGTGAAAAACTTACCTCTGAAGTCTCCCTTGTACCTACATCCAAACACTTTAAAACTATGTCCCCTGGTTTTTGCCATTTCAGCCCTGGGGAAAAGCATCTGACTATCCACTTGATCAATGCCTCTCATTATCTTACGTACCTCTGTCAGGTCACCGCATTCTCTGTCGCCCCCAAGGAGAAAAGACCAAGTTCACGCAACCTATCGAGGCATGCTCTCCAATCCAAGCAACATCCTGGTAAAGCTCGTCTGCACTCTCTCTATAGCATCCACATCCTTCCTGTAATGAGGTGACCCGAACTGAACACAGTGCTCCAAGTGGGGTCTTATATAGTTGTAACATTACCTCACGGCTCTTGAACTCAATCCCACGGTTGATGAAGGCCAATACACCATCACCTTCTTAACAACACTGTCAACCTGCACAGTAGCTTTGAATGTCCTATGGACACGGACCTCAAGATTTCACTGATCCTCCACACTGCCAAGGGTCTTACCATTAATAATTATATTCTGTCTTCAAATTTCTACCGAAATGAACTACTTCACACTTATCTGGGTTGAGCTCCATCTGCCACTTCTCAGCCAAGTTCTGCATCCTATTGATGTCCTGCTGTAACCCCTGACAACCCTCCACACTATCCACAACACCCCCAACCTTTGTGTCATTAGCAAGTTTACTAACCCACCCTTCTACTTCCTCATCCAAGTCATTTATAAAAATCACGAAGAGGAAGGGTCCCAGAACAGACCCCTGCGGAACACCACTGATCACCAACCTCCATGCAGAATTTGAACCGTCTAAAACCGTCCTTTACCTTCTATGGGCAAGCCAGTTCTGGATCCACAAAGCAAGGTTTCCTTGGATCCCATGCCTTACTTTCTGAATGAGCCTCGCATGGAGAACCTTATCAAATGCCTTACTGAAATCGATATACACTACATCCACTGTTCTACCTTCATCAATGTGTGACTGAGAGACCTGAGTCAACAAAGGACTTGCTCTTTGTTTGACCGTTGTGGAGAGTGGAAAAGAAAGGGAGCTACCCAACTGTTTGACACATCTTTACTAAACACGTCGTTCATGATTCGATGGAAGACCTCGTGTTCGATGGCTGGTGCCAGCTTATAACCATCTTCGAGTGACAGAAGACTAGCTTGCCTTAATCTGGTTGAGCAGAGGCAAGTATGTCAGGGTGCTTGATTTGCTGTCTACAATTTTGTCATTCTTATGGATTCTGCTCTCACAGGGTCTAAAATGGCTTGAACACCGTTCTTTAGGACATTACTCTTAAATGTGCTGACAATGGGCTGATGAGTGCTATCACTTCACGCACTATGACACAACTCAGGTCCAGTCATTGGGCAAAAGGTGCATTGTACCAATCATTGCACTGTTCACATACCTTATGTGCATGGATGGCATCTCTGCCAAGCAACAGGAAAATCACAACAGAAGAGTTAAATGGGGATATCCTCAGCTACGGCCGTAAGATGTGAGTGTCAGTGTGCAGCTTCAGGAGTTAGGATTTCATCCCTGTTGTTGGGAATATGGTCACTCTCAATTCAATGAGTGTTGGCAAAGGTAAGCAGATCTCCCCTACTATTGACTCCACAACAAATCCACTGGCTCCTCTTCCTGCAATTCCTGATGTTCCAGAACACAACTTTAGAGTGTATGGGGAAACAGAACTTTGAATACTAACTGTGTCAAAGAATGTTGATTTTGCCAATGATATATTGCTCTGCTCATCCAATATAACATATACCTTTAGGTTTTTGACTAAACATATCATAGAGCAGGATTTGCCTTAGAAGCCCTTCCCACATACCTCTGTTGTAGAAGTAGCTACATCCGACAGATGCTCAGCTGGCATCCTCCATGCTCTGCTGTAGATTTGCTGGAGCTAATAGTGACCAAAGTTGCTGGCCAGTGTTGCACTCACTGATAGATTTACAGTCTTGCGTGGTGCTCTGTTGAAGCATGAAATTTGAAACATATTGAGTGCTCCTTTAGAAAGCATCTCCTATCTGCAAGTGGTTTCTCCCTGCATCCTCTGCACTTCCCTAAGGGGCGAGGTTTCTTATGGACCAGGCATTGTCTGACGGGCTTCGAATGGAATTTTCCACTTGTGATTATGGTTTCCCATTCTTCTGTTGGAGACCTCTCTATGGCGAGTTAACGGAAGTTGAGAGCACAAGACTAGAGTCATTTTGCATTTTTGCGTGGCAGCAGACAAATTCCACAAAGAATGAAAATTGCAGTTAGAAGGCAGGATGCTTCAATTTATGCTTGAACCCTTCAGTTATCCACTGTTTTTGCATATTGTTTGGTTTCTCCACCTTTGTGTTTATTCCTCTTGATGTTTCCTAGTAAGTAACCTTCATTTTTTGTGGCTTGCAAAGCAAGCTGCAGTAGCTTCTGCAGTTTGTGTGAAAGCTTTGGAAAATTATCGAGTCTGCTGAAGAGAGATTCTTCAATTGCCACTGGAGAGCCATCGCATTTGTCCAGCCTCTGCTACAGCACTTACAAACCCATAGTTGTATTGGTAATGTGCACTTCCCTAACCCTTTTGTATGTTTACGTGACTCCCCATCAATATGCTTCTAGAGAAGGTCTAGCCTTTTGCTAGGTTTGAGACTTGGTCCTTCCACAGCATTGCGAAACCTTGACTTCCAAAACAGATGAACTGGCAGACTGGTTGTCGAACACCTTTAGTTCTGCTGTGACTAAGTCTCGATGAGCCAGAAAACAAGCCAAATTTAATGCACCTGTGACTCCTGAAAGAGGACATTGTGGAAACTGGTTTGCCAAATGTGTGTCCTGGGATGGTTGGAAGTTCAGTCTGTCCATGTCTGTGCTGATGGAATTGACATCGGTAGCAATTCTTGACTGAAGTCTTTGCTGTGATGAAACTGCAGAAAGGGATGTCATCGGTCTTTGCAACTGTAGACCTTGACTGTCAAAACCTAGACTATGTGAAAGGTATATTGGCTGCATGGTTTAGACAACTTCTCGTAGAGCTAGAGCACCATCTTTTTATAGCCAAAATGTGTTTGGACATATTCTTTAGTAAGCTGCATTGACTGTTGTGATGGCAAAGCGTTACTGATTCTGGTTGTACTTTCACCACTGTCTGAGTCAGCTGCTGCCTCATACACCTTTGCCTCTGCTGAGGCAGCCTCTTACTTGAGCACACTTAATGTAGCCTCTACACGTGCTCTTTTCTTGTCTCTGTGAGTGTTCTCCATGAATATGTGAGCTTTCTCTGTTTACAATGTCAACTTTGCTTTTAGCCCAAGTTGTTCTCATTCTTGCCGCTTCGGCTCTGGTACAGACTCGTGCTGCAGCTATGATAATGATGGACTCTTTCTAAGAAGCAATTGAATCACCACGTTTTGATCTCATTTCCAGATCTTGGCAATCGTCGTTGCTCAGCTCAGAGGCTGACATTGTCGTGTAGCATTCAAACGCGTCTCCCCTCTGTGCGCCATGCCTCTGAAAGTGAATGATCTTTTCACAGTTGAGTGGATATACTCTACTGTGTATGTAGATCCCCTTGCAGTGTGGATATACAAAGCTATGCACTGAGTTAAGCATTTTCTCAAAAATCGCCTGAGATGAACACTTTCTTCAAGGTTTTTAATGAAATCTTACTTGTGAAACTGTAGAAAGTTAAGAAAGTTACATATTAAATTTAATATAGAATCACCACTCTCCTGAATATACTAATCCTGTTGATTATTCTGATAATCGGTGTTAACCAAGGTAATACACACACGCAGTACTCCATGATTATGCTGTGGCGTAAACCCATGGCGCAATGATAAGAGATAAACACAACCCTTCAAAATAAATCTACTAAATGTTTACTAATATTAACAAAACTTAAGACTCACAGATATTGCTGTTTCAAAGGCAAATAAGGAAAGGATTGAAATGGATGTCTTTCCACCATGAGCTTCATATCGAATCCAAGTTAACCCATGCAGGAAATTATATTTAATAAACAGCTTATGTATGATAAGTGATGTTCATACAACTGTGGCTCTGGAAGCCAGAACATTTGCATTGTCTGATGTAGCCAGCAGGAAGCAGTCTTGTCCTGTTAACACTTGAAATATGAAGTTAACTTAACGTAAATACTTTAGAGTTAGAATACTGTATGTTAGAAACAATTGTTGCACCAACCCTTTAAGTTTAGAGTCTCAATTATGTTGCCACTTGAATATGTGATTAATGCCTTATACTGGTTCTCCATTTACCTGCTATACTTCTCCCTTTAGTTCCTTTTCCCCTCCCCCACCCGAGGAATGGAATTTAGTTGGCATGCAATGCACACTCATTTTTATAAACTTTCACAGTTGCTATATATTTTATATATGTTGGTTGGAATTTGTAATACTACTACAGATATTTTGATTTTATTTTTATACAGTATATATGAAATTAATACAAAAAAAATGTAACTGAAGGAAGATAGGACTGAAGTCTAGACAAATAGCGATGTGGTCTGCGATACGTTTACATAGTGAATAATTTTGTTATCCAGCTACTTTCATTTGTGGTTATTATGTAGGTCTTAACAGCAGATTTATCTGTAAAAGCTTGGTCCCAATATATTAAAAAAAACATTTGTTTTGTACTTATTGCTGCATTTTCTTTATACATCCAGAATGGAACCAAAATTATTTTATTTGTAGTTTGATGTTTCTACTACCAATTAAGTATTGCAACTGTCACGTAATCATATATTGTGCAATTCTAGTTTATGCTGCTGTTAAACTAAGTGGACATGGGATAATTGGACATTATTGAAACAAAAAAAAAGTCTGATTTGAATTCCAGAAACTCCATTTAAAAATACTGCATTCCAGAGGGGTTTCAATATTTTGGACATTTTGAGCATTCAATCATGTATTACATTAACTTTGCTTTCATCGGTTAATATTCATAAAAATGTACCCTTTGCATTGTAGGGAAATTGTTCGTGATGTTTCATTTATTCTATTTTGAAATGTTTGTTTCAGCTTTCATTTAATGTCAGAGTGACATGCAATTTGGTTAGACTAAGAGAGCCAAGAAATTTACTGGAATCAGTAATAACTTCTACAGTGGATTTTTTTTCATTTAACTCATTTCCCTAGACATCTTCAGTACCAAAGTCAGCTACAGATATTAAAACTTTTTGCTTTTTCATGCCCTTTATTGCTGGAAGAATGTAGTGGGGAGTTCTCTTTCTGAATAGCTGCAGTTTATCCTCAAGTCCATTAATCTGCTCTATTAAATTATGACTAATAATAAAGTCTAATGATCACATTAAATCCAATTTTTATTTGTTAAACTGGTAATTCAGTACCTTCAGTATTTAGGTGGTACAAGATTTGTAGATCTTCCATATGATTTGATGTTATTTAAATTATCAACACACTTTATTGCACTTTTTTAAAATGTTACTCAGCGTAGTAGTACACCAACACTTCCCGTGAACCTAAGTTTCAAGGGAAGCTGTGAGACACAACCAGGTGAATTTAAAGAGAATGCAAGTATCTGGAACCTGGTGTGTTTGAAGGGAATGTGGGAAACAGGGTCTTGGTCTATTGAAAGGGAGTGTGCAAACTGAAACTCTAGTATTCTAGAGTTTGTGTGCAGGTTCTTGGGGGCTTCAGGAGAAGAGTACAGGAATCAGGGGTTCTGGTGCATAGAGAGGGCGTGGGAACTAGGCCCAGTCAGCCCAATAATGAACCAGCAATCAGATAACAGTTTATCATGGAAACACAAGAGACTTCAGATGCTGGAATCTAGAGTACCTGCAGTCTCTAGTGTCTCCAAGAGGAATAAGGCTAGTCAGGCAGCCTCTGTGTGGAGAGAGGAATTGTCAACGTTTGGATCGATAAGTTGCATCAGGACTGTTTCAGTGTTCTGATGCAGGGATTCAACCATAAACTACAATTATTCTCTCTGCACAGGTAGTACTCAAATCTGGTAAATCAGCAGTTTATTTTTTGCAGCGGATTATAATTTTATTTTGTTTTGCGTATTTCATCTCGTTCAAAGTAAATTTATTTATTTATTTATTGGCATACAGCACAGAGAAGGCCCTTCCCACCCTTCGAGCTGCGCCACCAGTAATCCCCCGATTTAATCCTAGCCTAATCACATGACAATCTACAATGACCAATTAACCTACCAGCCGGCAGGTCTCCGGGCTGTGGGAGGAAACCAGAGCATCCAGAGGAAACTCACGTGGTCACAGGGGAGCGGGAGTGTACAAGCTCCTTAAAGGCAGTGGCAGGAATTGAACCCTGTAAAGGTAGTGGCCTGTAATAAAGCGTTGTTGTAACTACTATGCTACCGGTATATTATCAAAGTACATAAATGTCACTATGTACCTCCCTGAGATTCATTTTCTTGCAGGCAATCAGTGAAAAACTAGACACAACCAAAGTTTGACAACCAATCAATCTGCAAAAGAAGGCAAATTGCGCAAATACAAAAAAAATGAAAGACTCAGACAGGTAGATACAGCACATACACAGGTAATACTGAGAACATGAGTTTTACAGTCTTTGAAAGTGAGTCAGAGTTGAAGTGGCTGAAGTTATCCATGCTGGTTCAGGAGCCTGATGGTTGAAGGGTAATGACCGTTCCTGAAACTTTCTTAGGCTGCTGCACCCTCTTCCTGATGGCAGCAGCGAGAAGAGACCATGGCCTGGATGGTTGTTGTCCTTGATGATGGACGCTGCTTTCTTGTGGCAGCACTCCTTGTAGATATACTTGGTGATGGGAAAGGTTTTTTCTGTGATTAACTGGGCTGTATCCACCACTTAAGCTTTTCCATTCTTCGGCTATGGTGTTTCTATACAAGGCCGTGATGCAACCAGTCAGGCTACTCTCCACTGTGCATTTATAAAGGTTTGTCAAAGCTTTAGATGACATTGAGAACCTGCACAAAATTCGTAGAAAGTAGAGGTGCTGCCATGCCTTCTTTATAATGGCCCCCCCAGCACAGATCCTCTGATATGATAACTCCAAGGCATTTAAAGTTACTGACCCTCTCCACCTCCGATCCCCTCATGAGGACTGGCTAATGTACCCCCGATTTCTTCCTTCTGTAGTTAATAATTCGCTCTTTGGTTTTGCTGATGCTGAGTGAGGGGTTGTTGTTGTGGCACCATTCGAACAGATTTTCATTCTCTCTCCTATAGGCAGATTTGTTACCACTTTTGATTCAGCCAACAGCAATGCTATCAGCAAACTTAATTGTGACGTTCTACTTAGCCTCTACTTAGTAGTCATAAGTATAAAGCCAGTAGAGCGGAAGGGTAAGCACACTTGCCTTGTGGTTCTCCCCTTTGCTTTCCTAAAGTAAAAATTCCAATTACATCGTGCCAACAGTATTGTGCCATGGCTGTAATTTTATCCTCTACATCTGTATTTAAGATACAATCTCACTTCAGATTTACAATGTAACTTTCTACTGCATGCACTTCAGATATCAGGTAATATTCAGTGATTCAGTTAAGACTCACTTTATGTGGCATTTTTGTAATTATAAAACTTCAGATGCTGAATTTGGGGAAAAGCCCTTTACTAATCTGTGGAACAACACAATTGAAAAAAATAAGGCATTTAATTTACAGTTAGAACAGAAAATTAGCTTGCTTCACCAGCATTTTAATATTGCTTATTAGATTTAATACTTAAAGAACAGCTAGTTACAAAGAAATCCAAACAAATCACGAGATCCACAGGACAGCCTAATGAAACACGAGTTGATAGGAGAGCAGTAAAGTAGAAAGGAAGTATTGCAGATAGCACTGGTGGGAGGTTTAGAACAAGAAGCAGTCAGTGACTTTTGAGGCCTACTAACAGAATGTGGGTTATAGTAGGTCAGACACTGGAAGTCAAGTCTGGGCCATGAATGTAAACTATTCCATCTGTGTCTCTCAAAGGAGATTACTTTTTTCTTCAAAAGCAAAGAAAACAAACTGGTCTGAGGCCGTGTGTTACAGCAGTGCGAAATTAACTGTTAAGAGATATGGATAAGCATGTGCAGCATGGTAGGGTTTCTTAAGAAGCGATAATTCTAGATGGTGAAACCAGGGAGCTGTGAGGATTGTGACTGTTAAATGAATTAACATATCTGCTATCAGCCATAACTGAAGCCTAGGGATATCCAGGAGTAGCTATGACATTCTAACTTCAGCATGTGGACACACACTTTTAGTTTAATCTGATTGATACCCAGTCAACTATCAATAAATTTGCAGAATAACCATGCAAGTTTTTAGTCCTCAATAATGATAGGATAGTCATATAATAGGAGTCTGTCTCCTAATATCTCAACAAAGTTAAGGGTAGAGTGAGTGTTGCCCCAACACAAGTGGCATTCTCCAATAACTTTTTATTCTGCTTTGGCTATAAATGAGACCCCTTCACTCAGTCTGATTTGAAGTTATGTGATGGTCACAACTATTTAGAATCAGACAGTACCAAGCAAGAAAATAGCTTTAAAAATAGCTTAAAGATAGCTTTCTTAATATTTAGAATTAAGAAAAGTGTGTGCCATAAAAGTAATTGCAGCAAGCAAACTAACTTAATTAAATAAAATCCTTACCATTCCCCTAGCACAAGGGTCCCCAACCTTTTTTGCACCATGGACCGGTTTAATATTGACAATATTCTTGCAGACCAGCCGACGGTGGGGGAAGGGGGGTGTTTAAGTTCAGCAGTGCAGACAGGGAATGAAGAAAGGTGCAGCTGACTCATATCGCCAAATCATATCGTTTCCTCGTGGCCCGGTAGCACATGCTTTGCGGCCTGGTGGTTGGGGACCACTGCCCTAGCAGAAAGTTAAATTATCACGCATTGATTCCAGAGTATTCAGAGTGCAGTTCTGCTGTGAATCTTGACATCAGATTTGCCCTTATGTAGAAATAAATTGCAGGTAGTCATCTGAAAATAATTGTTAATTAGTTGAAAACTAATCAGTATGATCCTATACATTATTTCAGTGAGGATCTTTAATTTGAAAATCCATTTATCACCAGAATCAGTGTTAAGGCAACTTAAACTTTGTTTTAAAATCCTAACTTTATATTACAGAGAGGATGCAAAATGAAGAAGCAGAGTAGTTTATCTGTCTTGGTAGTTTGTTTTTACCTTCTTTGAATTCTGTGAGTACTCCACGCATTGCGAATCCATGTGTATATCTGCAAACTTCACAATGGTTTACATTTTTTTTTGGGAAGGGAATGATTTGTGGTTTATTATCTTCTATTTCATTGTTTAACTGAACAGAAAACCTTATACAGGTTCTGGGGCTTAAGATGTGTAAGAAGTGGGAAGTCACTTCCTAACAGCATAAACTGCAGAATCAAGGCAGCATTCCTATATCCACTCTCTCCATATGATTCCTCAGAATTTATACACATATTTACAAAATGTGAAAATATTCATTATGTTTGTTCTCAAGTTCAAGTTGAAGGTAAAATATGGTTATTGAAATCTTTTCTCTATATTTTAATTGAACGTATTAATTGGTATTCATTGAATTCTAAACATTTAGAAGTCTTGCTTGGTATTTAATTTTCTAATAATAAAAGTACAGGTTTCCCCCGCCATCCGAAGGTAGAGCGTTCCTATGAAACGGTTCATAAGCCGGAATGTCGTAAAGCGAAGAAGCAATTACCATTTACTTATATGGGAAAATTTTGTGAGCGTTCGCAGACCCAAAAATAACCTACCAAATCATGCCAAACAAGACATAAAACCTAAAATAACAGTAACATATAGTAAAAGCAGAAATGATATGATAAATACACGGCCTATATAAGGTAGAAATACTTTTCCACAATCATTGCCTGAACTGTTCTCCGTAGCGAAAATCTCACGCAAGCGCTCTCCAGTAACCTTTAAGCTATGAATCTGCCAAATCATACCAAATAACACATAAAAATGTACAACCTATATAAAGTAGAAATAATGTATGTACAGTGTAGTATCACTTACCGGAATTGGAACAGCGCCAAGCACACTGATGATGGTGTGTTAGGCTGAGTCGTTGCAGGTTGGGGTGGTGCAGTGGCCCCCATCTTCTGGGCAGCGAACCAATACTGATCCGCGAAGTATGCAGGGGTCCAGCAGTAGCTGGGACGCACCCAGCACATCTTTAAGAAAAAAGCTGAAATAAACAAGCTAATTAACTAGGTGATATCCGTTACGTAATTGTTGGCCCAGATCAGTGCCGATTTCCGATTGCATCACCTATGATCTGGGCCGACAATTACGTGTCGGGCGGCACCTAATTAATTAGCATGTTTATTTCGGCTTTTTTCTTAAAGATGTGCTGTGTGCCTCCCGGCTACCGCTGCATTCTCCGCGAATCGGTATCTGTCCGCGGCCTGGGGTTGGGGTGGTGGGACACTGGGGTGTCATCTCATCGTCGTCTGTTTCCATTAGGGCAGGCAGGTCATCTGCTTCTATCTCTGCCTGCCTCGATGTCGAAGGTCGAGGTTTGTCATCTGCTGTGGCTGATGTGGAAAGCTTGCTTGACTGCTTACCCTCGCGCATTTTTAGATCATACAGTTCTTTGTAAGGACTCAAACCATCTTGCAAATATGTCCTAAACCGACGTACCTTTTCAAATTAAAGTCATACTTTATCATTACTCATTCAGTTTCGATTGTTATCCTTTCCTCTTCCAATTGCATCAGCTCTTCATCTATCAGTTCTTGGTCATGGGATGCCAAAACCTCTTCAACATCATCTTCATCAACTTCCACAAGCCAAACTCACTTTGTCCTTACTTCATTCACCACGATCGAAACACTTAATTATGTCTAGTTTTACGCTAAGTGTAACACCCTTACGAGCTCTTTTAGGCTCTTCCGATACCTTAGAACTCATCTTGCTAACAGCTGCTCACAGGCACGTGTTTAAGCAATGCCGGCTAGAATGCAGTTCCAAATCCAGGGGAGAGCGGCTGCTCGGAGCGCGGGCTTTTTTCGTAACAGCGAGGTGTCGTAAAGCGAACGTTCGAAAAGCAGGGGACACCTGTACATTCTGTAAGTCTCCCTTATGAATCTCCAAAGTCCTTGAATTAACTATAATGCTTTATCTAAATACTGCAATTGCAATGATATCTTATTGAAGTTACATATCCTTTTCTGAAAATGGTGTTGTAATTGTGTGGTATCTATTCTCCTTTTATGATTAATATAAAATCTATATCATGAAATTTAACTCACTATTTTGTGAGTGAATTACCTTTCCTCATAATAGTTTAAAACTGATTGGCAGATTTATGCAGTCAACAGTTTTGTACAGATTTTATTATTTTCCTTGCTGATTTTATTTTCCAATATATATTAATATATATAATGTATAAAATTCTATATCATTTGATCCAGATACATTTGAATGATATGTTTGTTTAATAATCGAAACCTGGTCCTCTGTACCTTCCTCTACAACTGGATCCTTTACTTCCTCTTCAGGAGACCACAGTCAGTGCGGATTGGAAGTAACATCTACTGCTTATTGACGATACAACACCGATGTAGCTCAAGGATGTGTGCTTAGCCTGCTGTTCTACTCTCTCTACACCCATGCCTGTGTGGCTAGGCGCAGTTCAGACACCACCTATACATTTGCTGATCATAGAATGGCTGGTTGAATGATGTTGCAAGTGTCAAGTCAAGTCAATTCAAGTTTATTGTCATTTAACTTCATACGTGGAAAAATGGATATAACCATATAAATTATATAAAAACGAGGCAATGTTTCTCCAAGCCATGGTGTAAAGCACAGTAGTAAACATAACACACAATAACTTATGAAGGTAATGATAAAATCTACAGATGAATCAAACATAAATAACAAACTAAAGTGCACTTTATATTAATATTGTAATGTACAGAACAGATTAACCAGTGTCACTTCAAACACAATGCAGCAGAGAATTCAAAAGCCTAATGGCCTGGAGGAAGAAACTGTTTCGCATCCTGACCATTCTTGTAGCCTTCTGCCTGATGTTAGAAAGTCAAAGAGGATGTTGGATGGATGGGTGGGATCCTTAATAATACTAAGGGCCCTGTGTATGCAGTGCTCCTGACAAATGTTTCTGATGGATGGTAGGGAGACCCCTATGATCCTCTCAGCTGTTCTCACAGTCCTTTGTAGGGCCTTCTGGTCTGATGCTCAGCTGCTCAGCTGCTCCCATACCAGATGGAAATGCAAATTGTCCAGATGCTGTCAATGGTGCTTCTGTAAAACAGTTAAAATGGAGGGTGGTGGGAGCATTGCTCGCCTCAATCTTATTAGGAAGCACTGCTGTGCCTTCTTGTTCAGGGAGGTGATAGAACGGGACCAGGTGAGGTCGTCTTGATCTGAACTCCAAGGTACTTGGTGCATTGAACTCTTTCTGCAGAGGAGCTATGTATTCGCAGAGGAGGGTGCATCGGTAACTTGGCACTGAACATCAGTAAGACGAAGGAATTTATTGTGGACTTCAGGAGAGGAAGTTGAGGGAACACACAGAGTCCTTATCAAGGGGTCAGAATCAGAATCAGCAGTGGAAAGGGTGAACAGTTTAACAGTTTAAGGGTGTCAACATCTCTGAAGATCTATCCTGAGCACATCATATTGATGCAATTATGAAGAAGACCTGACAGTGGCTATATTCATTAAGAGTTTGGGGAGATTTGGTATGTTACCCAAGACGCTAGAAAATTTCTACAGATGACCCATGGCGAACACTCTAACTGATTACATCACTGTTTGGTATGGAGGGACCACTGCTTAGGATTGGAGAAAGCTGCGGAGGGTTGCAAACTTAGCCACTCCATCATGGGCACTAGCTTCCTCGGCATAGAATCATCTTCAAAAGCAATGCCTCCAAAAAGGCAGCATCTATCATTGAGGACCCCCATCTTCCAGGACATGCCCTGTTCTTGTTACTACCATCACAAAGGAGACACACACTCAACATTTTAGGAGCAGCTTCTTCCCCTTTGCTGAATAGACATTGAATCAACCCATGAACACTACCTCACTATTTTTGCTTTCTTTTTACGCTACTTATTTAATTTATTTTATATGTATTTCTTATTGAAATTTATACTATTTTTGTGTATTGCACTGTACTGCTGATACAAAACAACAAATTTCATGACATATGTCTGTGATGTTAAATGTGATTCAGATTGAGTCACACATGTAGTTCCTTTCACAGTTACCCCACCACAATGTATTACTATAACATCTTAGAGGTGCAAAGCTACCATCTTATGCTCATAACACTGTAAAGTTCAATCATCTTAACTTAAATGATATTGCTTGTTTACAATAATGTGAGGTGGTTCATTTTGGGAGGTCCAATATGATGGCAGAATATAGTATTAATGGTAAGACTCTTGGCAGCGTGGAGGATCAGAGGGAACTTGGGGTCCGAGTCCATAAGACACTCAAAGCTGCTGCACAGGTTGACTCTGTGGTTAAGAAAGCTTACGGTGCGTTGACTTTCGTCAATCGTGGGATTGAGTTTAGGAGCCCGAGAGGTAATGTTGCAGCTATATAGGACCCTGGTCAGATCCCACTTGGAGTACTGTGCTCAGTTCTGGTCACCTCACTACAGGAAGAATGTGGAAAGCATAGGAAGGGTGCAAAGGAGATTTACAAGGATGTTGCCTGGATTGGGGAGCATGCCTTATGAGAATAGGTTGAGTGAACTCAGCCTTTTCTCCTTGGAGCAACGGAGGACGAGAGGTGACCTGACAGAGGTGTATGAGATGATGAGAGGCATTGATCATGTGGATAGTCAGAGGCTTTTTCCTAGGGCTGAAATGGCTAGCATGAGAGGGCACAGTTTTAATGTGCTTGGAAGTAGGTACAGAGGAGATGACAGGGGTAAGTTTTTTATGCAGAGTGGTGAGTGCATGGAATGGGCTGCTGGCAACAGTGGTGGAGGCGGATACATAGGGTCTTTCAAGAGGCTCCTGGACAGGTACATGCAGCTTAGAAAAATAGAGGGCTATAGGTAACCCTAGGTAATTTCTAAGGTAAAGACATGTTCGGCACAGCTTTGTGGGCCGAAGGGCCTGTATTGTGCTGTAGGTTTTCTATGTTTCTAAGAGTTTCTGATAATACCACAGTAAAAAAAATTGGTTAATTACATTCCTTGTCACTACCACTTCAGAAATCATGAAGAGACGTGTGTGTTTATCTATTAATAACGGAGAATCTGGCATACATGAAATGTTATAAGTATCTTTAGAGTTCATTTGAAGTGGCATTACCTTAGTATGTCTTTACAATAGCAGGTTTCTGATTGATCCCTGCTTGGAGATGTTATTGTTGTAGAAGGACATGTTTTGTTTTATTTTTAAGTTGTTTCCAAAGACTTTCTAGGTACATAAATTTTGAACTGTGTTACTTTCTAATTAGTTGCTTATTTTGGCATATTAATACAAATGAATGCTTCTCAAATTATGTTTAATACTTATCCTATGCCAGTGTTTCTTTTGAAGATACCTTTTCATAATACATCTTTCCTTGCCTTGTCTTGCACCCTTAACCCCTGGTGGAGTCGTTGGGGCGCCGTCATGTCAAACTTTGCACCAGTCTGTTCCATCTGTTGAGGTCGTGTGCCAGAGCCTGGGTCACCACAAATGTTTTCACTGTCCATTCTTTAATGTTGTCCGTCCATCTTTTCCCTTCCATAGTTCCTTGTAGAACAGTCTTTGCAAGGCCACTGGATCTTGTTACATGGCTGTACCATCTCAGCTTGCTTTTCTCCACAGTTGTGAGAAGGTCTTCATGGGGGCCATTGTGGTGCTGGATGGTCTTGCTGACCTGCTCGTTTGTGATGTGGTCCAAGTATAAGATGCCTAAGATATTGCGATAGCATCTCATTTCCAATGCCTGTATCTTCCTCTGTAGCTCTGCTGTGAGGGTCCATGTCTCACATGCGTACAGGAAGATGGAGAATACCAATGCACGCAGGAGTCTGATCTTGTACTTCATGGTGATGTTGCTGTCCCTCCGTATTGTCTTGAGTTTGGAGAGTGCAGTCATAGTCTGTATGGTTTTTGCCAGGACTTCTGGTCTTGATCCTTCATCACTGATGATTGCCCCCAGGTATTTGAGCTGCTGCACTGTCTCAAGTTTCTGACCATGGACTGAGATGTCTGTTGTGATGGCACCATTAGCATTTGCCATGAGCTTGGTTTTCTCGGCACTTATTTCCATTCCAAACTTTGTGGAGGCTCTGTCAAGGTGGCTGATCAGGTTGGCCAGTTCATCCTCTTTTCCTGCAAGTCCATCAATGTCGTCAGCAAATCTTAGGCTTGTGATGTTCCTCCCTCCGATGCTGACTGTGCCCACATGATCTTCAAGGGCAACACTCATGATCCGTTCCAGGAAGACATTGAAGAGAGTGGGGGAGAGAAGGCAGCCCTGACGGACTCCTACAGAGGTATGGAACCACTCCCCCGATGGTGCCCTGATCGAGTACTGTACTGGTTGCCCTGGCGTAAGGCTGATGGATTGTATGAATCAGCCTCTGCCCCATGTTGAATTTCTTCATGGTGGCCCATAAGGCATCATGCCAGACTCCGTCAAACACCTTCTTGAAGTCTATGAAGACATGATAAAACTCTCTTTGGTGCTGAAGGTGTTTCTCACAGAGGGTGCGGAGGTTGAACGTGTGCTCAGTGGTGCTTCTGCCTTTACGGAAGCCTGCTTGTTCCTTGGCAATGATGTCTTCTGCCTGAGGTCTCAGTCTGTTCAAGATGATTCTGAGCATTACCTTGCTTACATGGCTGATCAAACTGATGGTACGGTAATTCTGGCAAAGTTGGAGATTTCCTTTCTTGGGAAGCACAACGATCAGCAACTGAGTCCAAGGTGTCGGCCATTCACCTGTCTACCAGATCTTATTGCAGATGGTGGTAAGCATGTCTATCGTGGCCTCTCCTCCATGCTTCAGCAGTTCAGCAGGGATGTTGTCAATTCCTGCTGACTTCCCGCACTCCAGTGATCGTATTCTGGCTTCAACTTCTTCACACATGATTGGATAGTCATCCTCATTGGAAGATTCCTGTACATTCAGCGCACTTGGATCCCCTTTGCTCAGGTAGTTGTACAGTTCTGAATAGTACTCTGTCCACCTTTCCATTATTTCCTTTTCTTCTGTGAGACTTTTGCCATTTTTGTCTTGGATGGTGTTTACTTTGGCTTGTCTTTCTTTGGTAAGATCTTTCACCAGTTGGAATGCCTTCCTTGTGTTGTTGTTGGAGAGGCTGCCTTCAATGTCCGCACATTGTTTGGCTATCCATCTTTGCTCTGCTTCCTTCATTTCCCTCCTGATTTCCTTGTTGATTTTCCTGTATTCTGTTCTTCCCGCTGCTGTGTTTTTATGTTTCTTTAATTTCCTTCTTGTGTCACACATATCTAGTATCTTGTTAGTGACCCATGGTTTAGACTTGCAGCAACTTTTCCCCAGAATCTTGCTTGCTGTTTCCATTGTCACTGTGTTAAAGTTATTTGTGGTGGTCTCCAGGTCTTCATCAAGAAGGAGTATTGGTGCAAACTCCCCCCCCCCCAATTGCTGCCTGAAATTCTTCAGAGGTGCCATGGTCTTTCAGTTTTTGGAGGTCGAATCTCAGCTGCTGTTTTTTGGCTTGTTGCTTCTCCTCAAGGGCACTCTGATGTTCATCATGACAAGGTCATGGTCACTGCCCACGTCTGCTCCTGGGGATGTTCTGGTCTTCAGTCTGTTCACACCAAATTTGTGCCATCTTTGCACCAGGATGTAGTCAATCTAGTGATGTTGACCACTGGGGGCATGCCAGGTCCACCTTCAGGATGCTTTGTGCTCTCCAAGTGTGTTCGACAGCACCATGTTGTTATAACTGGCAAATTCCAGCAGGCGTAGTCCCCTCTTATTGGAGGTGTCATTGCATGAGGAGCCGATGAGATTTCCCCAATCATCTTCTGCGTCTCTGCCCACCTTGGCATTCTAGTCACCCTGAATGATCAAAATAACTTTTTTGTCCACCTTGTTGATGCATCTTGTAGTTTCCTATAGAATTCTTCAATGTGTTCATTGTCATAGTCTGTTGTTGGGGTGTAGACTTGAACCGCTGTGATGTCGAATGGTTTTGCTCGCAGGCGGATGGTCATGAGCCTGCTTGACACTGGTTGGCATCCTCGAACAGCATTCTTGATGGACTTGTTGATTAGGAACCCTACGCCATTTTCATGTCCATTCTCTTCTCCACTATGATAGAGTACACGTCCTTCCTCAGTATGCAGTTCTTCAGCGTTCTTCCATCTGGCTTCACAGAGACCGAGGAGGTGCCAGTTGTATCTTTCCAACTCATGCGTGACTTCCTTGAGTTTCTCTGCTTGGTTCAGCATTCTTACATTCCATATGGCGATTGTGATGTTCTCTCTGCCACGGATCTTCTGTGTCGAATCTTATTCGACACAGAAGATAATACACCTAACATATGTATAAAAATAATTATAGGTGATTGCAGTTACCTTTATGTTTTGATTTGCTATCATATTAACTGATAAATCATTGTCCGTGTTTTCCATAATTGATTGTGCTTCATTTCATTCAGGAGAATTTTATTGCTTATATTGTACTTGTCTTATTTCTTTCTATTCCAGGATGTCTCACGTTCTTCAGTTTGAAGAACAAACAAGAAAAGTAAAGGATGCAAACATGCAAGATGAAGACACATTTGAAATACACGATCCCCGGAATCCAGTGAATAAAAGACGAAGGGAAGAAAGTAAGAAGATCATGAAAGAGAAAAAAGAAAGAAGATAAACCCTAACATACCTAAAAGAAGAAGCTGTATATATATGATAAATTCTTCACAAATCATCCAGTGTCTGCTAATATTTAAGCAGCTTGAAGCAGTCTGTAATGTTACAAATTTGCCAAGTGATGCTCATTGAAAGAATACATTTTCTAATAATTTTTCTTCAAATAGCAAGAAAATAAATTTTATTATAGCAATTTTTTTTGTTCTTCTGTAGTGTCTTTAATAATGCCAAGTATTTTATGTCTCCTGTGCACAAACTGCATCATTACCTGGTAGAATACTCTTTGTAAAGTTTAATATTTCTTCCTGCAGCCTTCACATGCTATCAGAACTTAAAGCTGTACATCTGGCTGTACTTCTACTCCCGGCTTACATGCAGAGACTGGGGACCACAGCACTAGTGGTGAGAACCATGAAGGTGTGGTCAAGAGAGGTGGACGAGCAGTTACAAGACAGCTTCAAATTGGTGGAATGGGCAATATTCAAAGATTCGTCTGCAGATGCCACATTTATCACCAGCTCCATCAAGACCTGCATGGATGAATTTGAGCCTTCAAGAACATATTGTACATACTCAAAGCAAAGGCCATGGATAAACCTTGAGACTTACTGTCTACAGAGGGCTAGATCTGTGGAGTTCAATACCGTTGATCCAGAACTCTACAAGAAGTCCAGATATGACCTATGGAAGGCTATCTTGAGAGTGCAAAGACAATTCTGAATGAATTTAGATACAAAATTAGATGCAATTCAGCTCTGGCAGGGTCTAAAGGCCATGACCTCCTACGAAGTGAAACCCAGCATCATAAATAGTTGTGATACTTCACTGACGGGTGAGCCTAATTCCTTTTATGCATGCATTGAAAGGGCGAATAAAGCCACATATGGTAACGCTAAGTTATCTGTTTCAGAGGCCAATGGCAGAACATCTTTCAAGAGGTTGAACCCTCTCAAGGTGATGGTGTATCTGGTAGGGCACTGAAAATCTGTGCCAACCAACTGGTGTAAGTTTATAGCAGATGCAATCTCACTAGCTCTCCACTCGGCCTTGGACCAGCTGAGAAACAGCAATACAGTCAGCCCTCCTTATCCGCGAGGGATTGGTTCCGAGACCCCTCACGGATACCAAAAAATGCGGATGCTCAAATCCCTTATTCAACCTGTCTAAATATGGTGGATCTTAGGACCCAACAGAACCCCAGACCTTATTTAACCTGTCTCAGTGCAGTGGGCATTAGGACCCGGTGGCGGAGCTCTGAATCCACAGTGTTTCTGTTCACGAAAATAATCACGATCACGATTTAAAATAAAGTGGAAATAATAAAGCGATCGGAAAGAGGTGAAACGCCATCGGTCATTGGAAAAGCGTTAGGCTACAGTCGGTCAACGATTGGAACAATTTTAAGGGATAAAGTGAGAAAGGCCCTGCCCCGATGGAAGCTACAATTATTACTAAGCAACGCAGTGGTTTAATTATTGGGTTTTTGGGTTTTTGATCCTCCACATCAACCCAGCACGGATGGAGAGCGCGCTCGGGAGTGTCTGTCACTGGATCGAACTCAGGAATTTCCAATCCCGAGCCCAGCGCTGAAACATACGTTTCTTAAGTGTTTTATATGCATAGAAAGGTAAAATTACTAAGACAAACGTTTAACTAACTGGCGCTAAATAATATCAGATGTACCTGTTCCGACTTACTTAGTAAGAGAACTTACAGGTTTTTTTTCAATCCTGATCCACGATAACCTACGCACATCCTCCCGAATACTTTAAATCATTTCTAGATTACTTATAATACCTAATACAATGTAAATGCCATGTAAAATAGTTGTTATACTGCATTGTTTAGGGAATAATGACAAGAAAAAAATGTCTGTACGTGTTCGAACAACAAGTGCTGGAAGAGCACTTCCAGGTTTTCTCGATTCACAGTTGGTTGAATTCGCGCATGCGGAACTTGCGGATAAGGAGGGCCGACAGTACCTACATCAGGCTGCTGTTTATTGATTACAGTTCAGCATTCAACACCATCGGTTCCTCAGTACTAATCAAGAAGCTTCAAAACCTGGGCCTCAGTATCACCCTCTGCAACTGGATCCTAGACTTCCTCATCGGGAGACCACAGTCAATGTGGATTGGAGCTAACATCTACTCCTCATTGACAGTACAACACCAGTGCACCTCAAGGATGACTGCTTAGCTTGTCATTCTACTCGAGTCTTTCTCAACCTTTCTCCCCTGGAGGAACCCTTGAAATAATTTTCAGGTCTCAGGGAACCCTTGCATAAAAAATTATTATATCCAGAGCTCTCAATACGTTACTGTGATCAGCAAATTGTAGATATAGTAATCCAAAAATAATTGTCAATGCTCTTTTGAGTAGGGAATGAATTTTTAGCCAACCTCCCTTGGAAAAAAAAGCACCAGATAGTTAAGCTTAGCTTGCCTTTCTTGAAATTAATCTCTTTCTTTCTCTTTCATAAATTTTAAAAACTCATAGGGCAATCTAATAAATTTCTCAGTTCTGGGTTGAACTTGAGATAAGCTCACATGGATTTCACCTTCAACTGAAATGAGACAATTGCTGTCCTCGCTCTTGATGCTGGTTAAACAAGAAGTAACTTGCTCACACATGTAAGTAGCTGAAAACTGCAGCAAAATGTTCATTGCTTTCCTATGCAGGATACTCTTCTTTCAGAGAAATCCAGGGCTTATCCAGGGGCAGGTCAGTAAATCTTATCTTGAATGCATGATCAGATTGCCACTCACAAAGTTCTTCTTCTCTCAAAATCAAGTTCTCAGGCCGAGCAGAAGATTCAGAGAAATGGTCCCTCATCCAGTCATACAGTGTTGAAAAGGAGGAAAAATGCTATTCAATTTTGTTCAGCAGTTCTTGCAGATGGTTTTCAATAAGACTCAAGACTTTCTGATATCCTTCCTCACTCTCAAGCCAAGCAGCAATGGAAACATTTCAAGATTTCCTTTTTCAACATGATTTTTCCAAAGTTTCAGTTTCCTTTTAAATCCAAGAATCTTGTTACTTGAATTCAACATATTTTCTTCAGGGCCTTGCAGAGACTTGTTCAACTGGTTCATATGATGAAAAGTGTCTGTTAAGTAGGTCATCTTCTGCAGCCATTCTTCATCTTCAAAGCACTTGGCAAAACCTGTCCTACTATTTTCTTGAAAGTACTCCTGCAATTCACCTTTCAGCGCAAACACCCTATTGAGAACTTTCCCTCTGCAAAGCCACCGTATTTTTGTATATAGCAGGAGATTGGTGTGCTCCTTGTCCAGGCTTTCACAGTTTTTCAAACATTCTTGAGTGAACTGGTCTTAAAACTACTAAATAACTTCCCTCCTCCACTTTTTACTGACTGTGGCTTTATTTTCAAAAGCTTTAATCCGTTTGTTTTAAGATAGTTATTTAAAATAATCAGCACTTGTACATGTCATATGCCTGTAATTCGTACAGTTGAAGTCGGAAACTTACATGCACTTAGGTTGAAGTCATTAAAACTCATTGTTTAACCACTCCACAGATTTCATATTAGCAAACTACAGTTTTGGCAAGACGTTGAGGACATCTACTTTGTGCATGACACAAGTAAATTCTCCAACAATTGTTTACAGACAGATTATTTCACTTTTAATTGACTATATCACAATTCCAGTGGGTCAGAAGTTTACAAACAAAATCAAAAGAAATCAGCCAAGACCTCAGAAAAAAAAAATTGTGGACCTCCACAAGTCTGGTTCTTCCTTGGGAGCAATTTCCAAATGCCTGAAGGTACCACGTTCATCTGTACAAACAATAGCACGCAAGTATAAACACCAAGGGACCATGCAGCCATCATACCGCTCAGGAAGGAGACGCATTCTGTCTTCTAGAGATGAATGTACTTTGGCGCGAAACGTGCAAATGAATCCCAGAACAACAGCAAAGGACCTTGTGAAGATGCTGGAGCAAACAGGTAGACAAGTATCTATCCACAGTAAAACAAATCCTATATCGACATAACCTGAAAGGCTGCTCAGCAAGGAAGAAGCCACTGCTCCAAAACCGCCAAGCATTTTGAAAAGCTCGAACAGATAGATAGAGGTGTAGCTCAAGTGGAGGGCCTGTGGAAAGCGGCCAGTGAGTGAGTAGGGAAAGAGTGGAGATTTGAGGGTTTGACAAGAGGCGGAGGACAAGCTTGCTCGCAGTTAGTCTTTACAATGCCTCCTGAAAGGTGATGTGCCTCTCATGTGAGATGTGACAGTCTTGGGGGAACGTCCCTCTCCCGCAGAGTCACATCTGCCAGAAGTGCATGCGGCTGGGCGATCTGGAAGACCGTGTAAGGAATCTGGAACAGCAGCTGGATGCCCTTCAACTCATAAGGGAGAATGCGGCAGTCATAGATGAGAGCTTTCACAATGCACTGGAGGAACTCAGCAGGTCAGTCAGCATAAGTAGAAAAGATTAGTCGATGTTTCGGGCTGAAACCCTTCATCAGGACTGAAGGAAGAACTTTGGGGAGGGTTTGAAGAATGCTGGTAGTTGAAAAAAATCAGTAATTTGAAAGACAAAGGGGTGGGGGAGGGGAAGCAGGGAGGTGATTGGTAGGAGAACAATGCGCAGTAGTAGAAGGAGGCGGAACTATGAGGGAGGTGATGTGAAATAGGGATAGAGGAAGGGAGGGGGAGGGAATTACCAGAAGTTGGAGAATTCTATGTTCATACCAGAGCTACAGGGAGGTAGTCACACCTAGGCTGTCGGAAGCAGGTCGTTGGGTGACAGTCAGAGGGGGGAAAGCGAAGGTGAGCAGACAGGTAATGCAGAGCACCCCTGAATAATAAGTTTACCATGCTGGATACCATTGGTGGAGACGACCAACCAGGTGTGAGCCACGGTGGCAGGGCCTCCGGCACTGAGTCTGACCCGGTGGTGCAGAAGAGTGGGATGGAGAAGAGGAGAGCTGTCGTCATTGGAGACTCTATAGTCAGGGGAGTAGACAGGAGATTTTGTGGATGTGAGAAGGACACCCGCATGGTCTGTTGCCTCCCGGGTGCCAGGGTCCGGGATGTGTCTGACTGGGTGCACGACATCCTGGTACGAGAGGGAAAGCAACCGGAAGTCGTGATACATGTTGGTACGAACGACATAGGCAGGAAGAGGGATGAGGTCCTGAAGTATGAGTTTTGGGAACTAGGCAGAAGGCTGAAGAACAGGACCTCAAGGGTGGCGTTCTCAGGATTGCTGCCAGTGCTACGTGACAGTGATGGTAAGAATTGGAGGAGATAGCAGTTGAATGCGTGGCTGAGGAGTTGGTGCAGGGAGCAGGGTTTTAGATTTTTAGATCATTGGGATCTCTTCTGGGGAAGGTGGGACCTGTACAGGTTGGATGAGTTGCACCCGAACTCGAGGGGGAGCAATATCCTTGCAGGTAGGTTTGCTAGCATAGTTCGGGAGGGTTTAAACTAATTTGCAAGGGGGATGGGACTGGGAGCGATAGAACAGTGAAAGAAGTGCATGGAGTAAAGCCAGATCTAACATATAGAGAGGCTTTGAGGAAAGAGAAGCAGAATAAATGGTGTAAAGACAGTAAGGTAGAAGGGCTGAAATGTGTGGAGCTCAATGCAAGAAGCATCAGGAACAAAGGTGATGAACTGAGAGCTTGGACACATACATGGAATTATGATGTAGTGGCATTCTATAGGCCCCCTGGTAGCAGCAGAGATACAGAGGAGCAGATTGGGAGGCAGATTTTGGAAAGGTGTAAAAATAACAGGGTTGTTATCATGGGTGACTTTAACTTCCTTAATATTGATTGGCACCTGAGTAGTTCCAAGGATTTAGATGGGGCAGAGTTTGTTAAGTGTGTCCAGGACGGATTCTTGTCACAGTGTGTGGACAGGCCGACTAGGGGGAATGCCATACAAGATCTAGTACTAGGTAATGAACTGGGTCAGGTCACAGATCTCTCAGTGGGTGAGCATCTGGGGGACAGTGACCACCACTCCCTGGCTTTTAGCATTATCATGGAAAAGGATAGAATCAGAGAGGACAGGAAAATTTTTAACTGGGGAAGGGCAAATTATGAGGCTATAAGGCTAGAACTTGTGGGTGTGAATTGGGATGATGTTTTTGCAGGGAAATGTACTATGGACATGTGGTCAATGTTTAGAGATCTCTTGCAAGAGGTTAAGGATAAATTTTTCCCGGTGCAGAAGATAAGGAATGGTAGGGTGAAGGAACCATGGGTCACAAGGAAGATGGAAAATCTAGTCAGGTGGAAGAAGGCAGCATACATGAGGTTTAGGAAGCAAGGATCAGATGGGTCTATTGAGGAATATAGGTAAGCAAGAAAAGAGCTTAAGAAGGGGCTGAGAAGAGCAAGAAGGGGGCATGAGAAGGCCTTGGTGAGTAGGGTAAAGGAAAACTCCAAGGCATTCTTCAAATATGTGAAAAAAAAGGATGACAGGAGTGAAGGTAGGACCATTTAGAGATAAAGGTGGGAAGATGTGCCTGGAGGCTGTGGAAGTGAGCGAGGTCCTCAATGAATACTTTTCTTCGGTATTCACCAATGAGAGGGAACTTGATGACGGTGAGGACAATATGAGTGAGGCTGATGTTCTGGAGCATGTTGATATTAAGAGAGAGGAGATGTTGGAGTTGTTAAAATACATTAGGACGGATAAGTCCCCGGGGCCTGATAGAATATTCCCCAGGCTGCTCCATGAGGTGAGGGAAGAGATTACTGAGCCTCTGACTAGGACCTTTATGTCCTCATTGTCCACGGGAATGGTATCGGCGGATTGGAGGGAAGCGAATGTTGTCCCCTTGTTCAAAAAAGTTAGTAGGGATAGTCCAGGTAATTATAGACCAGTGAGCCTTACGTCTGTGGTGGGAAAGCTGTTGGAAAAGATTCTTAGAGATAGGATCTATAGGCATTTGGAGAATCATGGTCTGATCACAGATAGTCAGCATGGCTTTGTGAAGGGCAGATCACGTCCAACAAGCCTGATAGGGTTCTTTGAGGAGGTGACCAGGCATATGGATGAGGGTAGTGCAATGGATGTGATCTATATGGATTTTAGTAAGGCATTTGACAAGGTTCCACACAGTAGGCTTATTCAGAAAGTCAGAAGGCATGGGATCCAAGGAAGTTTGGCCAGGTGGATTCAGAATTGGCTTGTCTGCTGAAGGCAGAGGGTCGTGGTGGAAGGAGTACATTCAGGTTGGAGGATTGTGACTAGTGGTGTCCCACAAGGATCTGTTCTGTGACCTCTACTTTTCGTGATTTTTATTAATGACCTTGATGTGGGGGTAGAAGGGTGGGTTGGCAAGTTTGCAGACGACACAAAGGTTGGTGGTGTTGTAGATAGTGTAGAGGATTGTCGAAGATTGCAGAGAGACATTGATAGGATGCAGAAGTGGGCTGAGAAGTGGTAGATGGAGTTCAACCCAGAGAAGTGTGAGGTGGTACACTTTGGAAGGACAAACTCCAAGGCAGAATACAAAGTAAATGGCAGGATACTTGGTAGTGTGGAGGAGCAGAGGGATCTCGGGGTACATGTCCACAGATCCCTGAAAGCTGCCTCACAGGTAGATAGGGTAGTGAAGAAAGTTTATGGGGTGTTAGCTTTCATAAGTCGAGGGATAGAGTTTAAGAGTCGTGATGTAATGATGCAGCTCTATAAAACTCTGGTTAGGCCACACTTGGACTACTGGTCCAGTTCTGGTCGCCTCACTATAGGAAGGATGTGGAAGCATTGGAAAGAGTACAGAGGAGATTAACCAGGATGTTGCCTGGTTTTGAGAGTATGCATTATGATTAGAGGTTAGGGGATCTAGGGCTTTACTCTTTGGAGAGAAGGAGGATGAGAGGAGACATGATAGAGGTGTACGAGATAATAAGAGGAATAGATAGAGTGGATAGCCAGCGCCTCTTCTCCAGGGCACCACTGCTCAATACAAGAGGACATGGCTTTAAAGTAAGGGGTGGGAAGTTCAAGGGGGATATTAGAGGAAGGTTTTTTACTCAGAGAGGGTTGGTGCGTGGAATGCACTGCCTGAGTCAATGGTGGAGGCAGATACACATGAAGTTTAAGAGACTACTAGACAGGTATATGGAGGAATTTAAGGTGGGGGGTTATATGGGAGGCAGGGTTTGAAGGTTGGCACAACATTTTGGGCCGAACGGCCTGTAATGTGCTCTACTATTCTGTGTTAAAAAAGCCAGACTACAGTTTGCAAGGGCACATGAGGACCAAGATCTTACTTTTTGGAGAACTGTCCTCTGGTCTGATGCAACAAAATTTGAACTGTTTGGCCATAATGACCATCGTTATGTTTGGAGGAAAAAAGGTGAGGCTTGCAAGCCAGAGAACACCTTCCCAGCTGTGAAGCATGGGGGTGGCAGCATCATGTTGTAGGGGTGCTTTGCTGCAGTAGGGACTGGTGCACTTCACAAAATAGATGGCATCATGAGGAAGGAAAATTATGTGGATATATTGAAGCAACATCTCAAGACATCAGCCAGGAAGTTAAAGCTTGGTCACAAATGGGTCTTCTAAATGGACAATGACCCCAAGCATACCTCCAAAGTTGTGGCAAAATTGCTTAAGGACAACTAAGTCAAGGTACTGGAGTGGCCATCACAAAGCCCTGTCCTCAATCCGATAGAAAACTTGTGGGCAGAACTGAAAAAGCGTGTGCGAGCAAGGAGGCCTACAAACCTGACTCAGCTACACCAGGTCCGTTTGGAGGAATGGAAAAAAATTCCAGCAACTAATTGTGAGAAGCTTGGGGAAGGCTACCCAAAATGTTTGACCCAAGTTAAACAATTTAAAGGCAATGCTACCAAATACTAACGAACTGTATGTAAACTTCTAACCCACTGGGAAAGCGATGAAAGAAATAAAAGCTGAAATAAATCATTCTCTCTACTATTATTTTGACATTTCACATTCTTAAAATAGAATAGTGACCTAAGACAGGGAATGTTTCCTAGGATTAAATGTCAGGAATTGTGAAAAACTGAGTTTAAATGTATTTGGCTAAGGTGTATGTAAACTTCTGGCTTCAACTATAGTCTTTTCAATTTTGCTGAGCCATTGCTGCATTTGTATGTTGTTTGCCACAGAATAGGCACGACGGAATAGGTTATTTCTTCAGCGGTTTGAACGGGGCACAACTGCGCAAGCGCGTGGAGGTCGGCCAGTGAGAACATCGGGAAGAGTTGAAAAGTGAGCAGAGTTTAAAAGGTGACAGTTATTTCTTCAGCAGTTTAAACGGGGCGCAACTGCTCAAGCACGTGGAGGTCACCCAGTGAGAACAGTGGGAAGAGTTTAAAAAAAAGACAGATTTACAGAGCGGGCATCGGAGGAGCAGGTGATGGAGTAGTGGGAGATAGAGTAGGAAAGCTTTGGCTCAACGGGGCTTAGACGATAAGGGATCGAGGCCAGGTAGGTTATCTATTTAAAGTAAAGACAGAAGGTATGTGTGTGAGGCCAGTTTTCTGTGCTCGGTGTCAGATGTGGGAAGTCCTGGAGACTCCCGGCTTCCCAGATGACCACATCTGCACCAGGTGTGCTGAGCTGCAGCTCGATGACCTTCATCTGGTCAGGGAGGGTGAGGACGTGATAGAGAGGAGCTATAGGCAGGTAGTCACCCCGGGATCACAGGAGACAGAGAAGTGGGTAACAGTCAGGAGAGGGAAGGGCAAGAAGCAGGTGCTTGAGTACTGTTGGGGTGGATGGCCTACCTGGGGCTGAGCCTCTGGCACAAAGTCTGGCCCTGTGGCTCAGAAGGGTAGGGAAAGGAAGAGGATGGCAGCAGTGATAGGGAACTCTATAGTTAGGGGGTCAGATAGGCGATCTGTGGACGCAGGAAAGAAACGCGGATGGTAGTTTGTCTCCCAGGTGCCAGGGTCCAGGATCTTTCTGATCGTGTCCACGATATCCTACAGTGGGAGCGAGAACAGCCAGAGGTTGTGGTACATATTGGTACCAACAACATAGGTAGGAAATGGGAGGAGGTCCTGAAAACAGACTACAGGGAGTTAGGAAGGAAGTTGGGAAGCAAGATCTCAAAGGTAGTAATCTTGGGATTACTGCCTGTGCCACGTGACAGTGAGTATAGGAATAGAATGAGGTGGAGGATAAATGCGTGGCTGAGGGATTGGAGCAGGGGACAGGGATTCAGATTTCTGGATCACTGGGACCTCTTCTGGGGCAGGTGTGACCTGTACAAAAAGGACAGGTTGCACTTGAATCAGAGGGGGACTAATATCCTGGCAGGATGGTTTGCTAAAGCTATTGAGAGTTTAAATGAGAATTGCTGGAGGGTGGGAAATGAACTGAAGTGACGGAGGAAAGTGAGGTTGCCCACAAATAGAGAAAGTTTGGAGACAGTGCGAAAGGGAGGATAGGCAGGTGATAGAGAAGGGACGCACTCAGACTGATGGTTTGAGATGTGTCTATTTTAATGCAGGGAGTATTATGAATAAAGTGGATGAGCTTAGAGCTTGGATCAGCACTTGGAGCTATGATGTTGTGGCCATTACAGAGGCTTGGATGGTGCAGGGGCAGGAATGGTTACTTCAAGTGCCAGGTTTTAGATGTTTCAGAAAGGATAGGGAGGGAGGCAAAAGAGGTAGGGGTGTGGCACTGTTGATCAGAGATAGTGTCACGGCTGCATAAAAGGAGGAAGTCATGGAGAGGTTGTCTACTGAGTCTCTGTGGGTGGAAGTTAGGAACAGGAAGGGGTCAATAACTCTACTGGGTGTTTTTTTGTAGACCACCCAATAGTAACATGGACATCAAGGGGCAGATAGGGAGACAGATTCTGGAAAGGAGTAATAATACAGGGTTGTTGTGGTGGGAGATTTTAATTTCTCAAATATTGATTGGCATCTGCTTAGAGTGAGGGGTTTAGATGGGGTAGAGTTTGTTAGGTGTGTTCAGGAAGTTTTCTTGACACAATATTTAGATAAGCCTACAAGAGGAGAGGCTGTCCTTGATCTGGTATTGGGAAATGAACCTGGTCAGGTGTCAGGTCTCTCAGTGAGAGAGCATTTTAGAGATAGTGATCACAGTTCTATCTCCTTTACCCTTGCATTGGAGAGGGATAGGAACAGACAAGTTAGGGAAATGTTTAATTGGAGTAAGGGGAAATATGAGGCTTCTAGGCATGAACTTGGAAGCATAAATTGGAAACAGATGTTCTCAAGGAAACATATGGAAGAAATGTGGCAAATTTTCAGGGGATATTTGCGTGGGTTTCTGAGTATGTTTGTTCCAATGAGACATGGAAAGGATGGTAGGGTACAAGATCCATGCTGTACAAAGGCTGTTGTAAATCTAGTCAAGAAGAAAAGAAGAGCTTACGAAAGGCTCAAAAAACTAGGTAATGATAGGAATTTAGAAGCTTATAAGGCTCGCAGGAAGGAGCTTAAGAATGAAATTAGGAGAGCCAGAAGGGGCCATGAGAAGGCCTTGGTGGGCAGGATTAAGGGAAACCCTGAGAAGTATGTGAAGAGCAAGAGGATAAGACATGAGAGAATAGGACCAATTAAGTGTGACAGTGGAAAAGTGTGTATGGAACCAGAGGAAATAGTGGAGGTACTTAATGAATACTTTGCTTCAGTATTCACTGCGGAAAAGGATCTTGGTGATTGTAGGGATGACTTGCAGTGGGCTGAAAAGCTTGAGCATGTAGATATTAAGGAAGAGGATGTGCTGGAGCTTTTGGAAAGCATCAAGTTGGATAAGACGCCGGGACCAGATGAGATGTACACCAGGCTACTGTGGGAAGTGAGGGAGGAGATTGCTGAGCCTCTGGCAATGACCTTTGCATCATCAATGAGGACGGGAGAGGTTCTGGAGGATTGGAGGGTTGCGGATGTTGTTCCCTTATTCAAGAAAGAGAGTAAGGTTAGCCCAGGAAAGTATAGGCCAGTGAATCTTATTTCAGTGGTTGATAAGTTGATGGAGAAGATCCTGAAAGGCAGGATTTATGAACATTTGGAGAGGCATAATATGATTAGGAATAGTCAGCATGGCTTTGTCAAAGGCAGGTCATGCCTTACAAGCCTGATTGAATTTTTTGAGGATGTGATTAAACACATTGATGAAGGTAGAGCCATAGATGTAGTGTATATGGATTTTAGCAAGGCATTTGATAAGGTACCCCATGCAAGGCTTATTGAGAAAGTAAGGAGGCATGGGATCCAAGGGGACATTGCTTTGTGGATCCAGAACTGGCTTGCCCACAGAATGCAGAGAGTGGTTGTAGATGGGTCATATTTTGCATGGAGGCCGGTGACCAGTGGTGTGCCTCAATGATCTGTTCTGGGACCCCTACTGTTTGTGATTTTTATAAATGATCTGGATGAGTAAGTGGAGGGATGGGTTAGTAAATTTTCTGATGACACAAAGGTTGGGGGTGTTATGGATAGTGTGGAGGGCTGTCTGAGGTTACAGCGGGATATCGATAGGATGCAAAACTGGGCTGAGAAGTGGCAGATGGAGTTCAACCCAGATAAGTGTGAGGTGGTTCATTTTGGTAGGTCAAATATGATGGCAGAATAAAGCATTAATGTTAAGACTCTTGGCAGTGTGGAGGATCAAAGGGTTCTTGGGGTCTGAGTCCATAGGACACTCAAAGCTGCTACGCAGGTTAACTCTGTGGTTAAGAAGGCATACGGTGCATTGGCCTTCATCAATCGTGGGATTGAGTTTAAGAGCTGAGAGGTAATGTTGCAGCTATATAGGACCCTGATCAGACTGACTTGGAGTGCTGTGCTCAGTTCTGGTCGCCTCACTACAGGAAGGATGTGGAAACCATAGAAAGGGCACAGAGGAGATTCACAAGGATGTTACCTGGATTGGGGAGCATGCCTTATGAAAACAGGTTGAGTGAACTCGGCCTTCTCTCCTTGGAGCGACGGAGGATGAGAGGTGACCTGATAGATGTGTACAAGATAATGAGAGACATTGATCATGTGGATAGTCATTTCCCCCAGGGCTAAAATGGCTAGCATTTTAAGGTGCTTGGAAGTAGGTACAGAGGAGATGTCGGGGTAAGTTTTTTACGCAGAGAGTGGTGATTGTGTGGAATGGGCTGCTGGTGGTGGAAGCAATAGGGTCTTTTAAGAGAGTTCTGGATGGCTACATGGAGTTTAGAAAAATAGAGGGCTATAGGTAAAGCCTAGGTAGTTCTCAGGGACATGTTCGGCACATCTTTGTGGGCCGAAGGGCCTGTATTCTGCTGTAGGTTTTCTATGTTTCTAACTTGGATCACCAGTCCATGTAAAACCCATTGATAAATCGTGTTCATTGTTAAGCCAGTCTTTTTTGTGTCTGTTGTTGCACTAGTGCAGTGAAATGACTCTGAAGATTGTAATTCTTCATCATTAACTTTATCAGAATTGTCCATAGGCTGAAGCCTAGAATCTTTTTCTTCCATCTCATACTTCCTCTTCAAAAATCGACACAATGGACAATGGACTGCACCCAAATGGACAGACAACAACCAATGTGCAACAATAAAACAACAAGCTGTGCAAATACAAAAAGAAAGGAAAGATAAATAAGCAACAAATAGCAAGAACATGAGATGAAGAGTCCTTGCAAGTGGTTATGGGAACAGTTTAGTGATGGGCCAAGGGAACTTCTCCCCCCTGGTTCAAGAGCATGGTGGTTGATGGATAATAACTGTTCATGAACCTAATGCTGCCGGTCTTGGGGCTCCTTTACCTTCTTCCTGATGGCAGCAGCAAGAAGAAAGCATGGCTGGATGGTGGGGGTCCTTGAAAATGGGTGCAACGAGTGTACAACAGTTGTATGATGACACATACTTCATACTCCATGAATTGTTTTGTAATAATCAAAGAATATCCAAAAGTTTTTTGCCTACATTTCTTTACAAATCTGTTCATAAAACTCAAAATATTCGCAGGGAGAATAAGAAACACTGAGTAGCATACTGTTAGCATGAACACCAGTCAAAAAATTATGTTCGTATAAACAAAAAAGGTCTTGAGAAAGCACAGAATAGCAGCACACAGCATGTTTCATTGTGGATGTTGGTCAACCCACCATCTCAAGACATTCAAAGAGGATGTGTTAAATTTTTCACAAACAGAACTTCCCAGTGTTTGTCAATATTTTGACCTTTATTTTCCATGACTTGCTTATTGTTTTCTGTGGTCAAGATTCCTGGTTCATGGAGTGTTTAGCAGCACCTTAATATATATCTTCTGAAGTTTTCTTTCCCAATCTTTACCCGTTATTTAGCAATTTTTAAAGCTCTGATCGTTTTCTGGAAGCGTCACACAATTTCCATAGGGACAAAGAGGAACTTCTTCGACCCAGAGTTCCACATTCAGAGATCAAGTTTTTAAAAAACAATAATTTCCTCAGTTTCCCATGTGTAACAACAAGCAGCATTTCCTTTCTGTGATCCATACTTAACTAAAATTATGCATTGTTTTGTTTTAGTTTAAAAGAACCTTCTCAAATTTTAGAGACAGATGGTAAGAAGCTGTAAGCTTGACTGAATATTCAACCTTGTCACACATCAGGTTAGTTGTAATGTGAAGCCTCGCTTGTACCTGTTGAGAGCACTTCAGATTCAGATTTATTTCTCACATGTACATTAATAACCAACACACCCAAGGATGTGCTGAGGCAGCCCACAAGTTTTGCCACATAGTATGATGCCTCATACCGTGCCCACAAAGTTCAGAACTTGGCCCCAGATTCTCAGACTCACAGAAGTCCAGGCTCCAATCTCAGACCCTGGCATGGACTCGCAGTCTCTGCTAGTAACGCAGTTTTGGGTCTGGATTGAAGGATGCAAGGAGAGATGGTGACAACTAAAGGTGTGTACAAATGTGTGAGGGCAAAGACACAAAGATACTTCCATCTCCCAATAATTACATTGCACATTTAAGTATAATATGTCACTGTTCAAGGTACCCCTTCAAAAACTATCAAATTTAAACTATCAAGTGTGGAAATGCGCATTTGAATAGCACGAGGAGGAGCAAGCGATGCTGTATGAAATGATGCAGGTAGCATGCTGTTATAAATATAGATGAAACAGAATATCAGCCTGGATTGAATGGAAACGAGCAGTGCTTTCTTTATGATCTGATAACACACCAGCTATTTTTTTTACATTTTCGGTAAGTAATTATTATAGTAAACTCTTCTCGTGCTTAAAATCGAAACCTGTACCCAGCAGGCAGCCTATTTGTCATAAACACTGGGAAAGCACAAGATCCTTTTTCAATTATTACAGTAGTTATAAAACTCTTAGCAGACTCACCCATTTGAAGATTAGGCTGCAGTAAAAGTACAGTGGTGTAGCAGCTGGTGGTGATGGCTCACAGCTCCAAGGACCTGGGTACATTCCCAACCTCGGGTGCAAGATGTCTGGAGCTTTACTTTTCCTTCCTTTACCATGTGGATTCTCTGGTTTCCTCCCACAGTCCAAAAACATGCTGGTGGGTTAATTATCTACCTGAGTTACGCTGTATTATTAGTGCGACCAAAAAATAAATCTCAAAGGGGAATTGATAGGCATATATGCAGGAAAATAAATCACAGATACAAACAAATCAGGGGAGAAGGGAATGTTGGAAGTGGTTTCCAAGAGCATCTTATAGGAGGAAAAAGAAATAGAAATGTTTAGAGAAGGTATTTCATAGATGAAAAAAGGTGAAGGTAAGGCTACCTATGGTGGAGTGCTTAAAATCAGAGATATCTAAGAGGTGCAGGTGGAAGGAGAGGTGAGAGCAAGGATTATGTTTTAAAATTTGGAGTGCCATTTATTAGGATCAATGTAGGTCAAAGAGGGAATGGGCATGATAGGCAATGGACGCCAGGTTTTTGGATGAAAGAAAATAAGGTATCTGGACATATGCCTTGGAATTGCAACAAATAAAAACATTAGTAATAGCTGTGCTGAGGAATGGAGTCAGGTAGTGTTATGGAGATGGAAGTGATTTAATCAGAGGATGAGATATGTATCACAAGATAAATTAACCGTTTATCTCCATTGGTAACCATCCCTTGAACCGCATAAGCTTTAAATTATAGAAATTCTTCCCCCAACCTTTCTGCCTCTTTTTCACTCTCCTTTTTGGCGTGACATTTTGTCACTTCCAGTAGAGTCACCTTTTATTTCTCTGTGTCAGATTTTTGCTAAGTAATGCTCTTGAGAACTATCTCAGATCGTTTGGTTTGATTGAAGGTGCCTCATTGGTGCAAAATTTTATTAGTTTTAAAAGTAAGTCCAGAGAGCACAGCCTCAGAATCGAGTTATGTCCCTTTAGAACAGAGATGAGGAGGAATTTCTTTAGCCAGAGGTGCTGAATCAGTGAAATTCATTGCCACAGATGGTTGTGGAGGCCAAGTCATTGGGTATATTTGAAGCGGAGGTTGATAGGTTCTTAATTAGTAAAGGCATCATAGGTTATAGGGAGAAGGCAAGTGAATGGGGTTGAGAGAAATAAACCAGCCATGATAGAATGACAAAGTAGACTGGCTGGAATGAATGGCCTTATTCCAGTCCTATCTTTTATGGTCTTAAGGTTTCTATAAGAGAACTAGCTCATTGCATAGCAGGAAGTCATTGAAAATGGTTTGTTTATCCTTTAAGTCCCATCTTAGCCATATGTTGTAGGATACACAGATTGTGAACCGCTTAATTTTCAGGCAATTATGAAGGAGAGTGTTGGAGCTACAGTTAGGCTGGTGAATTTGTGGCTGGGTATAACAAAAATATTTAGATTTCTCTCATGATATTTATATCAATTAAGCATTTTATAGATTTTTTTGAAAATGGTCTACTTAGATAGTGTTGAGGTTGGGCAGAATATCAACAAGGTTTCAATGGAACTGAAGCCATGTTTGGATAATGACCTCAAGAGAAAATATAGAGCTGAGATGCAAAAGGGGTCAATGAAATGATTATCTGGGGACACTAGAGGTAACGGTAATAAAGTAGAGAGAATTCATATAGGAAATTATCCAATTTCAATTATAAATACATACGTAAACAATGCACTTATGATCCCGAACAACTCTGGTAAGATGCGGTGTTGAAGGAGGATGTGCAGTCAATCATGCAAAGGCTGCAGACAAGTTGAGAAGGGATCCCCTATCTTTTCCATCGTCACATTGGATGTCATGTGACTTTGATAAAGAGTCACTTGGGCAAAAGCAAAACTTAATTGGAGAGATTCAAATATGGAATTCTGCAGACAACCAACAAGAAACCTGAGATGTAGGAGCATGTTGAAGAAGACTGGAGATGCAGCTATATCTTACACTGCAGGAGCATCTAGATTTCTGAAGGGAAGGTCTTTGGTTTCGGTTTATTATTGTCTAAGATACAGTGAAAAACCTGTCTTGCATTATTTTTATTGTCAGTTTGAAAGAAAGAAAGCAACTAATATCAATGAAAACCAGAAAGAGAATAGGAAATGTGGGAATATTGTGACAACATTCAAAGAACTACAAGAATTGAGGGGAAATATTTCAGAGAGAAACTGGGGAATTATAGACCGGTTAGCCTGACATCGGTGGTGGGGAAAATACTAGAGTCAGTTATCAAAGATGTGATAACAGCACATTTGGAAAGCGGTGAAATCATCAGACAAAGTCAGCATGGATTTGTGAAAGGAAAATCATGTCTGACGAATCTCACAGAATTTTTTGAGGATGTAACTAGTAGAGTGGATAGGGGAGAACCAGTGGATGTGGTATATTTGGATTTTCAAACGGCTTTTGACAAGGTCCCATACAGGAGATTAGTGTGCAAACTTAAAGCACATGGTATTGGGGGTAAGGTATTGATGTGGATAGAGAATTGGTTGGCAGACAGGAAGCAAAGAGTGGGAATAAACGGGACCTTTTCAGAATGGCAGGCAGTGACTAGTGGGGTACTGCAAGGCTCAGTGCTGGGACCCCAGTCGTTTACAATATATATTAATGACTTAGATGAGGGAATTAAGTGCAGCATCTCCAAGTTTGCAGATGACATGAAGCTGGGTGGCAGTGTTAGCTGTGAGGAGGATGCCAAGAGGATGCAGGGTGACTTGGATAGGTTAGGTGAGTGGGCAAATTCATGGCAGATGCAATTTAATGTGGATAAATGTGAGGTTATCCACTTTGGTGGCAAAAACAGGAAAACAGATTATTATCTGAATGGTGGCCGTTTAGGAAAAGGGGAGGTGCAACGAGACCTGGGTGTCATTATACACCAGTCATTGAAAGTGGGCATGCAGGTACAGCAGGTGGTGAAAAAGGCAAATGGTATGCTGGCATTCATAGCAAGAAGATTCGAGTACAGGAGCAGGGAGGTACTACTGTAGTTGTACAAGGCCTTGGTGAGACCACACCTGGAGTATTGTGTGCAGTTTTGGTCCCCTAATCTGAGGAAAGACATCCTTGCCATAGAGGGAGTACAAAGAAGGTTCACCAGATTGATTCCTGGGATGGCAGGACTTTCATATGAGGAAAGACTGGATCGACTAGGCTTATACTTGCTGGAATTTAGAAGATTGAGGGGGGATCTTATTGAAACTTTTAAAATCCTAAAGGGATTGGACAGGCTAGATGCAGGAAGATTGTTCCCGATGTTGGGGAAGTCCAGAACAAGGGGTCACAGTTTGAGGATAAAGGGGAAGCCTTTTAGGACCGAGATTAGGAAAAGCTTCTTCACACAGAGAGTGGTGAATCTGTGGAATTCTCTGCCATAGGAAACAGTTGAGGCCAGTTCATTGGCTATATTTAAGAGGGAGTTAGATATGGCCCTTGTGGCTAAAGGGATCAGGGGGTATGGAGAGAGGGCTGGTACAGGGTTCTGAGTTGGATGATCAGCCATGATCATACTGAATGGCGGTGCAGGCTCGAAGGGCTGAATGGCCTACTACTGCCCCTATTTTCAATGTTTTCTATAGGAATTAGGGTTTCCTTATTATCAATATATTTAGAATCCTTTTGTTATAAGTGTTTCAGATTTTAGAATCAGTTTCATTTATTTATTACATGTACAATTAACAAGCAACACAAGCTAAGGATATTCTGGGAGCAGTCCACAAGTGTCGCCACACATTCCAGGATGGCATGCCCTCAACATTTAGCAGATCAACACAGCTACAAAACAAAAGCAAAGCAGACCCCTTTTACCCCTCCCACCCACAATCCACCAACACAGGACAGGCTGTCTCCAAGCCTCCAATCTCCAGTCCCTGGGCTGTATTCAGACTCACAGACATTGAACTTCTGACTTCTAGACACACTGACCTAGGGGCCTTGACTTCCAGACCACCCGACTTCTGTCTTCAACCCTCGGTATCAACCCCAGGACTCACTGATTCATGGAGTGTTGAAGTTAGGACTAGCATGAGACTCGCCAACCTGAGGGGTCACTTGCCCTCTGGCCTTCTGTTCACATGAACCTCCGATCCCCTGTTCCTGGGGCTCACTGATCTAGGGGTTCACCAGCCCTTGTCTACTGGGCCCAATTACCTTTGTTATTGACCACAGGGTTTGCTGGTTTACATCTCAGCACCTGACGACCCAACACCTGTTTACAAGGATCACTGACTTTCTACCGTGGAACACGAAATCTGGACTACAGCTCTTCATTTACTACCCCTTACCTTCAACTCAGCGATTCAGCGCGCGCCGCCATTCCGAATGATATCGATATGTGTAACTAGGGGTGCCGTGCACAATCCGGATTTGATGGAGACAGCCGTGAGGAGTGCAGAGGAACAGCTGGAGTAACTTCTGAAATGCCTGCTTCGCTGCCGTTGCTACTGTGCGATCGAGAATCTCCGGAGACGAAGGCCCCAAATCCTCGGCTTTGCGTATCGCCGGGGCCGGGGTCGAAGCGCTTGGCAGAGATGGTGCTTGGTGCTCAGTGTCGGAGAGCCGGTCGGAGGCTCGGAGTTTTCAGACGGACTTGGAGTCGGGCTGTAGTCGGATGCTTCCGGGATGCTGCATCGGCAAGTTGGCGGTGCTGGAAGTTTACCGTCTGCGTGAGATGATGGGGCTTTTGAGAGACTTTGAGACTTTTACTGTGCCCATGGTCTGTTCTTATCAAATTATGGTATTGCTTTGTAACTATATGTTGTAATTATGTGTTTTTTGTTAGTTTTTAAGTCAGTTTATCATGTGTTTTCATGATAACATTCTGGAAAAACATTTTATCATTTCTTAATGCATGCATTACTAAATGACAATAAAAGAGAACTGTGTGTCCTCATAATCATAATAATAATAATCAACTCCCCTTAACACTGTCCCTAAACCCAACCTGTCCCCTATCTACTCACATTGCCCCTAAAACAAATTGTTGTTCCTTTCATCGCAATGCGGCAACCCTGCTGCATTTGACTGTTCTTTACGAGGCTGAGTCGCTGGCTCAGTGCTCAGCCTGAATGGAAAGCATGCAAGGAGCTGGCCAGATTCGAACCCAGGACCACTCGCCACCGGTTCGCCGGTGCTGATGCCATTACACCACAGTCCAGGTAACCAACAATATCTATAAGAGCCTAAAAACAAGTAAGTCAGCGCCAGGACCTTGATGGCACAGTCTTGACCGGTCTTGATCACAGAAGTTGGCATATCAGAAACAAAATATATTCGTGACAAAAATTAACATCATCATCATAAGCTACTGAACACCTCTTGCCAAATCTGCCATTTAATAAGATTATGGCTAATCATTTACCTCTTATCAGGAATCAATCTGATGCACTTGGTGGCATTTTGCATATCATAAGTCAATGTGTTGTTAAGGGGAGAGCCCAGAGCTATATGCAATATGCTAATTATGATTTCACCAGCGCTTTGTATAATAGGAACAAGGCACTTGCAGAAACAAATTACAAGGATGTTGCTGGGAACTGAGTTATAAGGAAAGGTTAAACAGGTTAGGACTTCATTCCCTAGAGCATAGAAGAATGAGGGGAGATTTGATAAAAGTATACTGAATTATAAGTATAGATAGGGTAAATATAAGCAGGCTTTTGATAAGGATGAAAGGTGAAATTTTTAAGGAGAGCATGACAGGGAACTTCTTCACTCAGAGGGTGGTGAGAGTGAGAAACCAGCTGCCAGTGGAAGTGGTGGATGTGGGTTCAATTTCAACATTTAACAGAAGTTTGGATAGGTACATGGATGGAGGGGTACGGAGGGCTTTGGTCAATGAGTCCAGGCAGATTAATCGTTCAGCATGGACTTATGGAATGAAGGGCCTGTTTCTGTGCTGTAGTATTCTATGATTCTATGACTTATACTGTTGGGCTCAAAATCCCTTTATAATAGAGCCCATCATGCAATTTGCCTTCTGAATTGTTTAACATGCCTGTGTGTTAAATTTCAGTGATTGATCTGTGATGATATCCAGGTTCCTTGAAGCAACGTAACTTTTCAAACTTTCACTATTTAAAACATGCTCCCCCTTTTTAATATTTATTAACAAAAATAGGTATCATTTTTCCACATTTACCCATTCTCCTCTAACTCCTGAAGCTTTTCTACTTTCTCTTTTCACCCCTCAATGCTGCATTGCTTTGTTTTACGGGGAGATTGGATATATTACAAGTAATCTCCTTATCTAACTTATTTAGAACCCCAATTCCAGTCTGATTCCTGATTTTCCTATCAATTTCCCCGAATGTGTCTTCTGTAAACCTGAAAATGTTGCATTTAATTCCATCATACAAACCTTTAACATTTATATGAAATGTAATAATACAGCGTGTTGGCACGTGGCCAAGTGGGTAAGGCGTTCGTCTAGTGATTTGAAGGTCGCTAGTTTGAGCCTTGGCTGAGGCAACATGTGTGTCCTTCAGCAAGACACTTAACCACACATTGCTCTGCGATGACACTGGTGCCAAGCTGTATTGGCCCTAGTGCCCTTCCCTTGGACAACATCGGTGGCATGGAGAGGGGGAGACTTGCAGCATGGGCAACTGCTGATCTTCCATACAACTTTGCCCAGGCCTGTGCCCTGGAAACCTTCCAAGGGGCAAATCCATGGTCTCATGAGACTAACAGATGCCTATTATTAATAATACAGCCTATTCTCTGACTATGAGAAATGCCATGAGAGTTCTACTAGTAATTTTTTTTTGTTTTTGTGTATAATTCAAAGACTAGTCCATCCTCTCAGAATAAGGGTAACACAATTCCCATTGATTCTATTTGTTTTCTGTTTGTAAATCAATTTAAACATATTTACCTTTACTACTGAAACAAAATTAATTACTAATTTTAATATGGCCCAATATTAAAATTCAAAACGCAAACAACTAGTCCTGACGAAGGGTCTCGGCCTGAAACGTCGACTGCACCTCCTCCTAGAGATGCTGCCTGGCCTGCTGTGTTCACCAGCAACTTTGATGTGTGTTGATTAAAATTCAAAAGACTGTCCTTTAATATCCCCTAGTAAACATTATATGCAGAATGAAAGAAGAGTAAAAATTTTTAAATAGGTAACACCAAAATATTTTACATTTTTATAATGACTATCTGACTATTCAGAAATCCCAACTGTTTTACATCTGCCTCACACGATGTTATTGGCCACAGTTCTGACAATACCCATCCACTCACTGTGCCTTGATTCCTGTGTTCCCTTCAAACTCACTTGGTTCTAGTTCACATAACGCCCTTTAATACGTTATATTATTTGGTGTGTACTATAAGACCACAAGTCAGAGATCTTTTTCTGCATAGCAGGTAAGGGGAAAGTGTAAAAGTGATTTACCTTGAGCTACCTTGCAAACAGCTCAGTAGAGGGAACTTTGAAGCAAAGTGAGTGAAGAATAATGATATATAAGTCAATGTGGAATGTTTGACTGAAATAAAGTAAGAAATTTTACATGACTCAGAAGAATTTTAATCAATGTTAGTATTTTCTTCCACCTTTCAATAGAAAATTTTACTACTATTTCACCATTTTACAAAAGAAATGAAGAATCATTGGAATCCAAGGTCACAAAGAGCAAAGTGCTGGCATGTTTTCATGGCAGGAATAAAATTAATGGGTAAAAGATTTATCAAAGTATTGCCACAGTATATTTGACAGCTCTGAAGTGTGAAGTATATAAACCAGCTCAGTGGTGCAACAAAATTGCCATATGAAACCATATATTGGCAGAAATTATTCCTTAATGCATTGATCAATTAAAGTACAAAATATTTCAAACCACATTTACAGTATATGATTGATACTTTGCTTTTAGAGATATGTAATAGTGAGAGTAAAAGCTCAAAATTCCTTTCCTATAATCTATTACACAGTTGAAAGAGAATGCCTCCAAGTAGTATGCCTCTTAAGAGATTTTTAAAAATTAACCACAATTCAAATAACTTTTCTTTTCCAAATCCTGATCTGGCCAATTCCACTTTTTATTCTCCTATTATTATCAGTCTTGTTAAGTCCAAACTGCAAGAGTTTTATCCTTTCTAAATGAGATTTCAAATGTTCCAGCAGGAAACTGAGCATAAGTTGATTCTTAAACAATTCAGAAAGAGGTTTGATACACATTTGAAAATGAGGAATTACCAGATTATGGACAATAAGAGGTATTGTGGACAACAACAGGAATTCTGCAGATGCTGGAAATTCAAGCAACACACATCAAAGTTGCTGGTATTGTGGAACTAGGTTCAGAAAGGTCCCTATCTGTTTTATTTTTTTATTTTATAATTGTAGACTTTATTAATATGTATATTAACTCTGCTGTTCCTTCAGATGAATTGAATAATGTTCTTTCTCTTTTTCACAAATAAAAGTTTATTCTGTTAATCTTTGCATATTCCATCATAAATGTACTTATTCATTATTTGTTAATGTATATCTGCAATGGAATGTATAAAGAGTAATGGAGTAAAATTTTATTTGTTTATTTTCTTTGTATAAAAGCTGAGAAGATCTAACAATAGGAACATAGACTCATTATATTAAGATAGACAGCCACACTCAGAACGTTATATCTCTCCAGCGGATGATCATAGAACAGTAGAATATTGAACAACACAAGGATCAACACTAACAGATCAGTAATGAAATGTGTAGGGGTTCTGTTATTCATATGGCAAATTTGGGAAAGACAAGATACTGTAAAACCAAGGCCTTTGTATTTAGCATTATTTGCATGGAATTATTTAGCAGCATTTGAGGAACTGGCAATGGTCCTGGGGAGAAAGAACACAAAGTCATCAGGTCAATCAATCTGGAAGCAGGCTCTTGCCAGGCATTGAGTACCTAACTGCATTTATCTCATTTTCCAGCACTCTGCTTAAAGCCTCTAGCTCAGTTCTGAGATTTAGCAGAACAAGACTGAGAGTCCTGAAGTTGAACACGTTGCAGTACAAATCCTTTGTTCTGATAATGTAGCCCTTTATGGAATGTCTTGCCCTCTTTAATCATGGTTCCTCTTTCTTACAATATCCAATTTTGTTTTCTGAAAGTGGCAGGTTCCCTATGTGTGGTCATATTCCCGCCTGGAGTCCAACAGGAGTCAGTCTGCATGATTAATCACTTCCATTCCAGCAAGTGGCCAGGGTTTGCAGAAGTGGATTGAAGCACCTCTCTGGTACTATTGCAGGGGGAATCCATACCCTAGTAATGTGTTTTCACATACTGAAGCCAATACACAATGCCTAATGTAAGCATCATTTAATAATCAACTTTAGGATTGCAATTACTTTGTTATACTCAGACAATGGATAAGAAGTTGACAGTCTTGTGAGTTGGTGAATAAGTAAATGAAGAAAATGCTAAAATGGTAATAGTGAGCTTAAGTAAAGTGCACTCAATTCATATAGTGGCAATTAATGAACTTGAATAGATTATAGAACTGATCAGTAACTAAAGAACCATTAACTGCAGATTTAAGCAGCTGTGACACTTTGTACCTGGATACTTCCGATCACTTCAAAACCACTTAAGGGACAACCATTCTCAGAAAGTAGAAAATCAGGCCTATAACTTTGTGTAAGTTTGTGACCTTGGTCCTGTCTGTTATGTTACAGTGCTTCTAACTGAAAAGCATGCAGGTGAATAATAAAACACACATAAGGTGCTGAAGGAACTCAGCAGGCCAGGCAGCATCCATGGAAAAGAGTAAACATTTGACGTTTTGGGCCGAGACCCTACATCAGAACTGGAAACACAATTTGTTTACTCTTCTCCATGGATACTACCTAGCCTGCAGAATTCCTCCAGCATTTTGTATGTGTTGCTTAGATTTCTAGCATCTGCAGATTTTCTCTTGTTTGAGATTAATAATACATTTTAGATAGAAACACTATTTGTTGCAAATAATATTCAACAGTGAAATTGCAAGACTTCTAATAATCTTTTGCAATTTAAAATATGCAGATATTTTTCTCTAAAATCACAAAACGGTGGTTTTGTTTATGATTCATTTTAAAATTTTGAGTGACCCATTTCTAAGAGAGCAATAAAATTATCAGAAATAAAGCTTAGAAAGTAGAGGAATTACTCGACAGTATAAGAAACATTTACAGAAAGAGACAGAGTTAACATTACCATTCAATTTCATCAGTTTTTTTCTCACATTTTTAGTTTTTATTTCAGATTTTCTGCATCTGAAATATTATTTCTTTTAAGCAGGAAGGTCAGTTTCTTAGTGTTAAATGGCAGTAAGATTATGGCCCCCAAGAAGCTCAGCAAGAGTCAGAGGAAATGATATCAAAGCAACACAAGCAAAATGCTGGAGGAGCTCAGCAGGACAGGTAGCATCTATGGAAAAAATACAGTCAATGTTTTGGGCTGAGACACTTTCAGCAGGCCTGGAGTAAAAAAGAGGAAATGATATGATCGTGCTGGGCTAATTAATGGTCTAATTTTAGTCAATATTTACCTGGATAATCAAGTAAAAGCTGATTTAAGCAAGAAATTGATCAAGTAGAAAAACTGTCAGCCTGAAGATGAATTTTAACAAAAGAGATTAAGTTAATGGCAACCTTCATTTTTTATGTAATGTACTGCTTTCAAATACCCACAGGAATGTAGTTACTTTTGTTTTTTAAATATATTCATCCCTCAAAATTCAATTTAAATTAATGAAATATTACTGATCAAATACAGAAGTTTTAATCTTAGTATACTATATTGCAAACTGCCTTGGGAGTTTAGAGGTATATGAGGAGGGGGGAAAATTAATCCAGATTATAGTATGCAATTTGCAAACAGCATCCAGCATCTAATTGTATTGTGTGATAGCTGTAGGGCTCTTGAACAGGTATGAACGCATTCTGCCTGGTATACAATGTTGTAAAAAGAGCCGAAGAAAACATATCCTCTGACTTTTTTCGATTTGCCCCGCTACCCTTCATCTTTGCTTTTCTGGATTACTAAATTCTCTTCATTTTTTCTTTGTTACTGTTTCTTGTTTCCCTTATCAGAATCAGGTTTAATTATCACTGACGTATGTCAAGAAATCTGTTGTTTGTGGTAGCACTGCAGTGCAAGGCAAAAAAAAATTACCGTAAGTTGAAATAAGAAACATAGAAATAAGAAGCAAATAAATAGTTCAAAAAGGTGGCTAAATGGTAAGGTATTGTTCATGCGTTCATGGACCATTCAAAAATCTAATAGTAGAGGGGAACAACCTGTTCCTAAACTGTTGAGTGTGTGTTCTCAGTTTCCTGTACCTGCTCCCAAATGGTTGTAATGAGAAGAGGGGATGTCCTGGACGGTGAGGGTCCGTAATGATGGATGTCAGCTTCCGGAGGCACCGCCTGTTGAAGATCCTGTTGATGGTGGGGAGGCTCGTTCTCGTGCTCGTGCCTGTGACAGAGCTGGCTGAGTATGCAACTCTCTGTAACTTTTCTCGATTCTCTGTATTGGAGCGTTCTTGCTAGGTGGTGACGCAGCCAGTCGGAGCACTCTCTACAGTACCTCTGTAGAAATTTGCTAGAGTCTTTGGTGACATACCTTTTCTTCTTTTCAACTATCCATAGCCAACACATTACATGACACTGACAAATGAACAGTGCTGGATACACTGTTTGTCCCTCTGTTCCCACTCCGCAATAAAAGAAAACTGCTTTGGAGTGGATATTGCTGAGTACACCTGCATAACTAAAATACTTCTATTAAGATTATTGGTCATTCTTTAATTAAAATTATGCTTCCTTAATTATTTTTTATTGGATATCAAAGAACAGCAAGAAAAATACTGACATTAACAGCACATGACATCTGGGCATATGAGGACAGAGACAAATGGGCCCAGGTTATGTGGCAACCCTCATAAAATGTATACTTGGAACGCCTGCAGAACAGCCAGATGTGATTGTGTCATAGTTATGAAATTAACTTAAGATTTCAAATTGCCTATCGTCCAGCTGTAGCGACAAAGCGAACTAATCATAAGTATATAAGTAACAAAAGGTATTCTGCTGATGCTGGAAATCCAGAGCAACACACACAAAGTGCGAGAGGAACTCAGCAGGTCAGTCAGCATCTATGGAAATGAAAAAGCAGTGGACATTTCAGACTGAGACCCTTCATCAGGACTGTAAAAGGAAGGGGAAAATAGCCAAAGTAAGAAAGTAGGGGAAGAGGAAGGAGTACAAGCTAAAAGATGATAGGTGAACCGAGGTGGGTGGGGTAGGTAAGTAAGAAGTTTGACCTTTTCCATCTATCACCTCCCCTGCTACATCACCCTTTTTCTGTACTTATTTTCTTCGATGCTGCCTGGCCTAATGATTTCCTCCAGTGTGTTGTTTGTGTTGCTAATGATACGTATTATCAACTTTATTGATATCCTGAGATCTGTCGAGCCATCTTCAGAGAGTGTAGACATTCGCCAAAACAGGAAAAGATTTCACTTCATAAATGCACCTCTTTAGTCGAGTCTAGTGATATCTCTATGCAAACGCGTTTCCTGCACAATCTGAGAAATCCAGCCCTTCTATCAAGTTAGCAGTCTTGGAGGGAATTTTCTCTCCACAGTCCTTTCCCCAGTAGCTTCTGGGGAAATTCTGGAAAAGTTTTCTTGGCTTTAGTTTCTTTATCCGATCTGGTTTCGACATATATTGTGCACAGAGTGCTCAATTTACCACAAAATTGATGCCATGTCTGTTTTTCATTTGGCTGCATAAGGCTCACCTCTGAGCAGTTCATCATCCTAAGTACTTCTTCAGCCTTTTCTGACAAGATATCGATATAGCAAAGTAGAAGTAACACATGATGCTCAGCTGCAGTTTTGTATAAAGTATCACAAAAAAATTGTCAACTTTTCATAGTTAGCAAGATATTTATTCCAGGGATGAGAGACTGTTTGCTTGATAGGAGAGAGAAATTTGGTGCGTCAGAGTTGCATTGGTGCATCAATAGATACTGGCATGGTTCTGGAGGAATGGAAAATTATAAATGTCACACCATCTTTTCAGGAAGGGAGAGAGGCAGAAGAAAGGAAATTATAGGCCAGTTGGCCTGATCTCAGTGGTTGGAAAGATGTTGGAGTTGATTGTTAAGGATGTGTTATTGGGTACAAAGAGGCACATGACCAAAGTAAGCATAGTTTCCTTATGGGAAAGTCTTGCCTGATAGATCTGTTGGAATTCTTTGAAGAAATAACAAGCAAGATAGACAAAGGAGAATTGGTGGATGCTGTGAACTTAGATTTTCAGAAGGCCTTTGACCAGGTGCCACACATGCGGCTGATAAACAAGATAAGAGCCCAGGATATTTCAGAAAAGGTACTAGCATGAATAAAGCATTAGCTGATTGGCAGGAGACAAAGAGTGGGAATAAAAGGAACCTTTTCTGATTGGCTGACTGTGACTAGTGGTGTTCCACAGGGGTCTGTGTTGGGATTGCTTCTTTTTATGTTGTGTAACACTCGCTTCACCTAGCAGCTTAATATAGGGGGTGATAACCCCCTGCCCGGCCAAACTTAAGAAATCTCGTTTGGTTGGATGCTGCACAGTGTCCCCTGTTACAAATCTGTACCCCGAGATAACAAACAGTACACAATATGTGATTAAATGATTAAGCTTTATAACTCTTACTTTGACTATATGGTTAGTAGAGAAACAAAATATAAAAGAAAAAGGGCCCGAAGCATAAGATATAATAATAAACAGTATGTGCACAAAGTTGGATCTCATTTGGTAGTCCTTCTTCCACCATCGGTCTTTTCCGAGCATCACCGACTTTCGGACCCCCATCCAGCAGTCTACCAAATCTCTCCACTCGCGTCTTCTCCCTTCATCTCTCTCTCTCCCTCTCCCAAAAGCCCGCAAAATCAACTGCTTCCAGAATCACAAGACAGGGCAACAAAATCCTGATTGGCTAACATGGATCCACAATCCTGTTACCTCCAGCCATAACCCAAACATTGCTGACACAGAGAAACCATTACTTCAGCAGTGAACGTTAATACATTAGCAGTGAACCCTTACAGCACGTTACAGTTGTATGTCAACAATTTGGATGATGAAATTGATGGATTTGTGGCCAAGTTTGTGGACAATACGAAGATAGGTGGAGGGGCAGGTAGTGTTGAGGAAGCAGAGAGGCTGCAGAAGGATAGATAGATTAAGAAATGGCCAAAGAGCTGGCAGGTGGAATACAGTGTCAGGAAGTGTATGGTCATGCACTTTGGTAGAGGGACTAAAAGCATGGACTATTTTCTAAATGGGTGAGAAAGTTCAATAATCCGAAGTTCAAAGGGATTTGGGAGTCCTCATGCAGGATTCCCTAAAGGTTAATTTGCAGGTTGAATCAGTGGTGAGGAAGACAAATGCAATGTTAGCATTCATTTCAAGAAGACTAGAATATTATTGCAAGGATGTAATGCTGAACCTGTAAAAGGCACTGGTGAGGCCTCACTTGGATTATTGTGAGCAGTGTTGGGTCATTTTGTTACCAGGTTCGGATGTGGCCCAAGTGTGGGGTGAGAGACATTGAAGCAGGTCGATAGTTCACAGACTTTAATACGAACAGTGTTAAAGGGAGAATAAAACAATAAATGCTAGGCCAAACAGAGTTGTTAACTAAAACTCTCAAAAGGAAAACAAAGTCTACACTGCGGCTGAAAAGAACATCTAAATATTAAACAAATACCACTAGTCTTCAGAGGCAGTTGACTTGAAAGTCCGGTATTTCAGGGAAGGCCAAATGCAAAACAACAGCGAAGCGTTGCTGTGCTCTGTCCAAGTCTCGATAAGAATTACGACGCCAAGTATGGAGTTAAATACCATCACGATTAGATAATAATTAACTGACATGTGCAAATTCACAGGTGCAATTGCCATATCTACTGCGCTGCCGAATCCGTGGTTGTGACACCTTTATCTAACAAAGGATGTGCTGACACTGGATCGGCTTCACCAGAATTTCACAAGAATGATTCTGGGAATGAAAGGGTTATCATATGAACAGCGATTGAAGGATCCTGGGCCTGTGTTCACTGGAATTTAGAAGAATGAGGTGGTTCATGTGAAATGACGCATTTCACTATTTTGAAGTACATGTAACAAATAAAGCTAATCTTTTAGAATCTTTACATAACTGGCATCCAAGACAACTACATAAAATTGGTCTCCTTGCAACAGCAGGACACAGTGGAGGGGAGGTAAAGACGTGTTTAGTGGTAGGATCCCTTTGGAAATGGCAGGAGGTGTGGAGGGTGACACATTGGATACAGAGGCTCATTGGTGGTAAGTGAGGACAAGAGAAGCTATCACTGTTAAGGTAGTAGGAAGATGGGATGAGTGCGGATGTTCAGGAAATGGAGGAGATGAGGGTGAGGGCAGCATCTATAGTGGGGGAAGGGAGACCTTGTTTGAAGGAGGAGGATATCTCTGATATTCTGGAAAGGAAAGCATCATCCTGGGGATAGATGTGGTGGTGATGAAGGAACTGAGAAAAAGAAATAGTGTGTTTACAGGAGCCAGGGTGGGAACAGGTGTAGTTGAGATAGCCATGGGATTCAGTGGGTTTAGAATAGAAGTTGGTTGACAGTTTGTCTCCTGAAATGGGGACAGAGTAATCGAGAAAAAGGAGGGAGGTGTTGGAAATGGACCGAGTGAATTAGAGGGCGGGGTGGAAGGTGGGGGCAAAGTTGATGAAAATGATGAGCTCAGCATGGGTGCATGAGGCAGCACCAATGCAGTCATCAACGTAGCGGAAGAAACAAAGAGCATTACTGGGGTAGGCATGGAACATGGACTGGAAACAGATTGCAATGTTGTGGCACATGGTGTTCTTGTTCCGCAAATGTGCCCGAACTGAGTGTTACGTTAGCTTTTAGGACGAGCCAAATCCTTGAGCCAACTTGTCAATTAATTTAGATCATGATCAAAGCATTTTTCAGCACTGTTCATACGCCTCGATATAACATGCCTCAGAATACGAGCTTCACCCTAGATGCTTCAGTGTTGACAAGCATCTCTACAACTCGAGAGGTAAAGCAGCAGCTTTGAGGTTGGGCGGTGTTGTTTTCCAGTAACAGCACATTTCACCCCTCCCTCAATAATCAATAAGCACTTTGTTATGTTTTGGAATGCCAAATCATAAAACTGATCAAAAGAAAAACACGGAGAGACCAGAGATAAATGAGCGTACTTTGTTTTACTGTAGCGAGGCGCGTAACATAATGACATATGCCATTCATATACTTTAACATAGAACCCATAATGAATTATGTAAACAACAAAAAATGCTTTATCAAACAATATATTTACAATATTACTCAACTCTTACTGAGATATTAATGCCAACACTTACCCTGCTTAGCTACAAACTCCAACTCAATATAGAATGCAACTTATATACATATACAGTATACTATATAATACAAGAACCATATAGACATCCACAGCATACCAAATTTTAAATTGTTTCATTCAGGACTAGAGACTTATTCGCTGTGGAAGATTTTGTACTCTTGAGGGATAATGTTTTTGCTGACAAGGGTGGGTCATTCTTCTTGGCAGGTGAGATTTGTGGCTGTGAAAGAATGAGAGCTTCTGGTTGACTCTGCTCTCCTCAACTGATCGATGTGTCATCTCCAGATGTTATCAGTCGCAATCTCCACCATGTAGGAGAGTGGTCCAGTTCTATCCTTAAACTTTCAGAGTACCCATATCTGATTACCTCCGTAGCCTCTCACCAGGACTGCTTGTCCGGAAGTGAAACATCTCACCTCCTTGGTTGAGGAGCCCTCAGTTTGTCTCAGCTGTTTGTCCTGCATATTCCTTCTCAGGTTGGGTTTGAGGAGATCGAAGAGTGAGTGCAAAGGACGACCCAAGAACAGCATAGCTGGTGAGTTGTTGGTCGTGGAGTGTGCTGCATTGCAATATCCAAGGATGAAATTGGCAAGCTTCTGAATCAGTGTTAATATACTGTGTTCTGCTGATATTGCTAACAGTGTGTTCTTCAGACTCTGAACAAACCTTTCCGCCAAGCCATTGCAGAAGGGTGGGACGGTGCAGATGTAATATGTCTTATTCCATTAATTTTTCAGGAATGATGAATACTGTTCCGCAACAAACGGTGGTCCATTGTCATTGACTAGGTGTTATGGAACACCAGCCCTGTGAAGAGGCTTCTCAACACATCAGCTCTGTGCAAGACTGTAGTGGAGGCTATTGGAAACTCTTCTGGCCACTTTGTAGCTGCATCCGTTACTACCAAGAATTTTGTGTCCATGAATGGTCCAGCAAAATTGACACAAATCCTCTTCCAGGGCAATGCAAACCATTCTCAGGGATGGAGAGGTGCTGCTCTTGGCATCATCTGTAGGCATTGAGATCCTGAACAGTGCATGCAAGCTGCTCGAACTGTTGATCTATTCCAGCCCACCAGACAAAGCTTTAAGCCAACGTTTTCATTTTGACTAGATGACCAGCATGTAGCTCCTTCAACACTTTAGCTCTCAGGTTCAGATTAGATTGTAAAACAACTCATAATCTCAACATAATGCAAACCTGTCAAGGGCAGTTTCATCCCAGCACCGGTAACAATGAGGGATCTGGAATTTCATTTGCATATTCAAGTCATTTTGGGTGATCGTGTAGACCTGAGACAGTATGGTGTCTCTTCGGTTTTCCTTTGGATGATCTTTGCCACTTAAGGAAGAAATCAGGAGGGCTGAAAGAAGGCATGAGGTTGCCTAGCAAACAAGATGGAAGAGAATCCTAAGAGATTCTACAGATAAAGAGCAAAAGGATTACAAGGGACAAATTTGGTCCTCTGGAAGATCAGAACGGTAACATATGCGTGGAGACAAAAGAGGTGGGCGAGATCTTAAATAGATTTTCTGCATATGTATTTATTCAGGAGATGTACACAGAGCAGGAAGAGACAAAGTGGCAGTAAGATCATGGACCCTACACAGATTATAGAGGAGGAGGTGTTTGTTGTCTTGAGGCAAATTGGGGTGGATTAATCTCCAGGGCTTGACAAGGTGTTCCCTTGGACCCTGTGGGAGTCAAATGCAGAAATTGAAAGAGCCCCACCAGAGATATTTAAATCATCCTTAGCAACAGCTGAGGTACCAGAGGATTGGAAGATCCTGGTACCTCAATTATGTTCTGCTGTTTAAGAAGGGCTTCGAAAATAAACCTAGAAATTATAGGCTAGTGAGCCTGCTATCAGTAATGGGAAAATTATTGGAAGGTATGCTAAGGGACAGGATATATGAATATTGGATAGACAGGGCTGATTAGGGATAGACAGCATGGCTTCATGCATGGTAGGTTGGGCCTAACCAATCTTATAGAGTTTTTCAAGGATGTTACCAGGGAAGTTGATGAAGGCAAGGCAGTGGATGTTGTCAACATGGACTTTAGCAAGACATTTGACAAAGTACCGCATGAGAGGTTGGTTAAGAAGGTTCAGTCGCTTGGCATTCAAGATGTGGTAGTAAATTGGATTAGACATTGGCCTTCTGGGAAAAGCCAGACAGAGGTAGTAGATGGTTGCCTCTTTGACTGGAAGCCTGTGATTAGTGGAGTGGTGCTGAAATCGGAGCTGGCTGCATTGTTGTTTTTCATTGATATCAGTGATCTGGATGATAATGTGATTAACTGGATTAGCAAATTTATGAATGACACCAAGATTGGGTTGTAGTGGACAGTGAGGAAGACTATCAGAGCATGCATTGGTATCTGCACCAGCTGGAAAAATGGGCTGATAAAAAGGCAGATGAAATCTAATGCAGAAAAGAGCAATGTGTTGCATTTCAGTAGAACTGACTAGGGTAGGTCTTACGCAGTGAACCATAGGATACTGAGGAGTGCGGTAGAACAAAGGAATCTGTGAGTACAGGTCCATAATTCATTGAAAGTGGTGCACAGGTAGACAGGGTCATAAAGAAAGCTTTTGGCATATTGCCCTTCCTAGATCAAAGTATTGAGTACAAGAGATGGGTTGTTATGTTGAAGTTATATAAGACGTTTGTGAGGCTTAATTTGGAGTACCATGTGCAGTTTTGATCACCTACCTACATGAAAGAATTAAATAGGGTGAAAGAGTACACTAGTTGTTGATAGATAGATACTTTATTGATCCCAAAGGAAATTACAGTGTCACAGTGGCATTACAAGTGCACAGATATACAAATATTAGAAGAGAAGCAGAAAGAATAAAAAATAAGTTACCTCAAACAGCTAAACAGGAGGGGGTCATCACTTCCCCGGCTATAGGTTGCCTCCTTATAGAGCTTTATGGCTCAGGGTAGGAATTACCTCATACAGGCTATTTGGAGCAGCACAGTTGTCTTAGTCTATTACTAAAACTGCTCCTCTGTACAGCCAAGCAGGCATGCAGAGGGTGAGAAACATTGTCCAGAATTGCCAGTATTTTCCAAAGGGTTCTTTGATCTACCACAGCCTCCAGTGTGTCCGGTTTCAGTCCTATTACAGAGCCAGCCTTTCTAATCAGAGTTTTGAGCCTGTTGACATCACCCGTGTTGATGCCATTTCCCCAGCACAGTGATGACGGTAAACTCACCTATACAAATACTGGTTGAACCATTTTACACCCCAAACCAGACTCAAGGCCTCGCTGTCAATGTGCGCGTAATTTTTCTCTGCAGCGGTAAGGAATGTGATGCAAAACTATGGGACATGCACTTTCATCACTCATAACATGTGACATGAATGAACCAATACCATGACGTGAGGAATCACAGGCAAGCTTCACCGGATAATATCGATCATAGTGTCTGATTCACCATTTCCTTTACCGTTTGGAAGGCCACCTGACATTGCCATTTCTTCCCAAGCTGTAGTAACGAATTCAAGGGGTGGAGCACAGTAGCCAGATTTGGCAGGAACCTGTTATAGTAATTGACAAATCCTAAAATGGACCACAACTGTGACTCGTCCTTTGGCCTTGGGGCATTCACTGTTTGAATTTTCTCAGCACACTTGAATAAATCTTGTGTGACAATGGTGTGGCCACAGTAAGTGTTGCTTGGTTTAAATAAATCGCACTTGATGTGTCATGCTCTGAGCCCATAATCTTTTAATCTGTTTAACACTGCCTTCAGATTTTGGAGATTTTCCTTGTTATCCTTACCAATAACAAAGATGTCATCCAGGTAACACCAAGAGCCAGTGCAGCCCAGCAGCACCTGGTCCATAGCTTTCTGCCAGGACGCAACTGCAGAGGCAACACCAAAAATAAGCCTGTTATAGTGATAAAGTCCTTTGTGAGTGTTTAAGGTAAGAAACACTTTGGATTCTTCTTCCATCTCCATCTGTAGGTAGGCCTCAGCTGTCCACTTTGTTGAAGTGCTTTCCTCCAGAAATGTTTACAAGTTATCCTCTATCCTGGGCAGGGGGTAGTGATCTACCTTCAGTACTAGGTTGATGGTTACATTAAAATCACCACAGGTCCCTTTCTTCATGGCTATTGGGACTACTGGTGTTACCGTGGGCTAAATTCAACCTTGCAAAGATTTTCTTCAGCCTCTGTGTGATCTAGCTTGCCAGCTACTTTACCAAGGATGGTATAAAGAACGGGCAGGCTTTGTAAAACTTGGGTGTGGCATTTTCATTTCACACTATTTTACCCTTGATATGTTTGAATTTTTCAGTGCCATCTTTGAACACTGCCGTGGCATCATTCAGTACCTTTCTTGATTCACTTTCAATCAAGTTGTAGTTGTCTCAGTTAATCACAGCCCCTCAAAGTTGTCCTTCATGTTTTTACCCTATACAAGTCTAATGTGGCTTGTTGGTTTTTGTAGTTCACTATTACGAATATCATTTCCACAGGAGTTATCTTTTCTCTAGTTTAAGTTCTTACTTGGATGCTTCACAAACAAGAGAAAATCAGCAGATGCTATGTGTGTTACTCAGATACTTGCAGAATTTGATTCAGTATCTTTGAAATGCCATTCAAACTCATTTTATGGAAGTATTGAAACAGCTGAGCTGGTGTCCAATTTTGTTTTAATTAATTTGTGGTTCACTTCTGGTGTAAACCATATTGTTTGTCTCTTGTTAGTTTTCATATTTTAAATCTTAAGGCTGTCATTCCTATGTCACTCTCGTCATTATCAGATTTTTCATTAACAGTGTGCAGATTAGTGCTCTTTTCGAAACGGGAATTTGACTATTTAGCTTTTTCTCTTCCCTGTGTAGTCCATTTACTCTTTCTGCCTGACATGCTCTTTATATGTGTATTTTCTAGAAGTTTCACCATCAAGCCTGCATTGGTCTGGTGTATGTGAGCCCCTGCCACACAGTTTGTTCAGCCAGGCAGCTTTCTGTTTAGACATTGCAATTTTGATCTTGCTCGTTTTCATTCCTGACAGCAACTCAGCTCTGTCTCTATCTGGTGATTCCACTGATACAGTGATTTCAACCACTCTGTTAAATGTGAGTAATGCTTTAGTTGGCCATTTTTGAATGCTTTCTTGAAAGATTCCACAAAATAAATGACCTCTCAGTGAATCATTGTCCATCACTGAACTGACAATGCTCTGACAATCTCTTCAATTCAGCCACGTACACTGAAATAGACTCCCCTTTCTTTTGATTGCACTTATGAAACCAAAAGCATTTTGCAATCAACAATGACTTCGGTCCTAAATGTCCCTGCGTTACTTTCATGATTCCAGCAAGCTAACTTTAGCTGTTTGGTTGGAACGATTAAACCTCAAAGCAAACTGTATGCTTTTCCACCTCTAGCACTCAGTAACACTGGCATTAGCTTTTCATGGACTATTTCATTTGCTTCAAAATGCTTCTCAATTTGTTCAGTATACAACATCTAGTTACCTGTTCTGCAATCGAACGCGTCTATCTTTCCAATGTGACCAGCCATTTCTGCTTTTTAAAATTATATTATCACCCAATACTCACTGCTTATGAACCCATGAATTTCATCTGTTTTCTGCCTTTTTTTAACTCGACCATCTTTCTCCACCTGCAAAGGAAACAAAATGTGCTGCAATTCTGGAAAAAAAAATGCTACGCTTTTTAAAAAATTTGAACATCTTTCTCTCTCGCCCTTATGAAGAAAGAACATGTTGCACTTCAACAGGGAGTTTGTCATCTTGGGATTGTCTTGAAGAAAGATAGGAACCACATTGAGCATGAGATCTCTTGGAACTGTCCATCGAATGCTGCTAAACACTCCTGTTGTTCATGGTTGTAGCTTTGCTAGGCTGACACTTTGGTTTTAGATATGCCAGTGTGACGCCAAACCAATCTATCGGACAATTGATGCTAATTGGAGAGATAAGAGAGACAATGGAGAAACATTCAAAATGCTAATAAGAGAGGAGAGAGGGATTAACGGAAAAGAAACACAATTCAGAATATTGACAGACCGGTTACTTTGAACCTGAACTCTTTGAAGTTTGATGGATAGGTGATACCCCAGTAGGGGGATAAAAAGAGCAGGTTCACTAAGGCACGACACACACCATGAGATCATGAGATAACGAGACCCTGGAAAGAGCGGTGTGCCCCCACAAGTTGGTGGGGGTTTGGAGGTCCGGTTAATGGGAACCGACCATAGGCTCACAGGGTGTAAAGGTACGATCGGTGGAAACCTGGTGTGTGTGTCCGCCCTTGCCTGGGTGCTGGGTTCACAACGGAAGAATGATCATTTCCGGAACGGAGGGGTCACAGTCGGTGACCACAGCGGGATAGGAGACATAAAAGGGTCCGCCCGAAACCAACTGTGAAGACATCGAAGGTCTGCCTGAATCAAATTGCATCCTCCTCCCTCTCTCTCTCTCCAATGGCACAACAGCGATTACTGCGAACTGTACTAAGCTGAACTGAACTCTGCATCACTTAAGACTGATCATTTTACCCCTAGACTGCAATAGAACTTGGTTGATCCCTATTACCCTAGTTCTGTGTACAGGTGTGTATTATCATTGCGAACCTGTTGCATTTATATCCTTACAATTAGAGTACTGTGTTACTTATTTCTTTAATAAAACTTTATTAGTTCCTAGTAATCCAGACTCCAACAAGTGGTCCATTTCTGCTGGTTTGGCAACCCAGTTACGGGGTACGTAACACCAGGCACTGCTTCTGATGTGCACTTCCTCCCTCCTCATTGGATTATTGTTTGTCGCCTGGCCAATGTACTAAACAATCTGTCGGTTCTGGCAATAATTGATTTTGTAGCATTTTGACATTAATAAAAAGCACGCCTGTTTGTTATAGATGACAGCTGAACATCAATAACACAAGTGGTAACACAGAAGAAATCTTGCAGGCGCTGGAAACACTCACAAAATGCTGGAGGAACTTAGCAATTCAGGCAGCATCTATGGGGCTGCCGGGTAGGGGGGGGCGGGTGGAGTAAACAGGCAACATTTTAGTCATTAAGAAGGCTCTCAGCCTTAAGTCTGTAGTTTCTACCTGACTTGCTGAATATTGCAAGTACACCAGGCCTGGTTAGAAGGATCAGAATCAAAATCAGTTTTTATACCATTAGCATATGTTGTGAAATTCGTGGTTTTGTGGCAGCAGTACATTGCAAAATGTACTAATAAAAACTATAAATTACAATCAAAAAGTATATACAAAAAAGAAAATTAAATTAATTAAGAAATGCAAAAAGAGGGGGGAAACATTCTGATGTTGTGTTCATGAGTTCATTATCCATTCAGTAATCTGAGGGCAGAGGGGAAAAAGCTGCTCCTAAAATGTTGAGTGTCTGTCTTCCGGCTCCTGTACCTCCTCTCTGATAGTAGCAATGAGAAGAAGGCGTGTCCTGGGGGAATGAGGGTTCTTAGTGATGGGTGCAGCCTTTTGAAGATGTCCTTGATGCTGGGGAGATTATGCCCAAGATGGAGCTGGCTGAGTTTACAACTTTCTGCAACTTTTCCAATCTTGTGCCACGCAGTGATATATGATTTCTCCTCCATACCACACAGTTAGTATGCTGTCTAGGGTAGGTGTAGAAATTTTCAAGTGTTTTTGGTGACATATCAATTCACCTCTAACTCCCAATGAAATATAGCTGCTGTCATGTCTTCTTTGTAATTGCAAAAATATGTCGGGCTCAAGACAAATCCTCAGAGATATTGACAACTAGGAACTTGAAACTGTCCACCCTTTCCACTTCTGATCCCCTGATTAGGACAGGTCCATGTTCCCTCGACTTCCCCTTCCTGAAATCCACAATCAACTCCTCGGTCGTACTGTACACTTGCTCATTGCCATCTGAAATCTTGCAAACATTAGTTGTGTCATCAACAGATTTATAGATGGTGTTTGAGCTGTGCCTAGCCACACAATTGTGGGTGTAGAGAGAGTAGAGCGGTGGGCTAAGCACGCATCCTTGAGTTGCACCAGTGTTGATTGTCAGTGAGGAGGAGATGTTATATCTGATCCACACAGATTTCCTTTTGAGGAAGTCAAGGATCCAGTTGCATAGGGAGGAACAGGGGCCCAGGTTTTGGAGCTTGTTAATGAAGATAGGATTGCGTTGAACGCTAGCTGAATTCAATAAACAGCAGCCAAATGTTGGTATGCTATGAATACATTGCATTAAGTGTATAATTGCTATAAGTGACTCTTCCTATTACTATCAAGCAGGCAGAGAATTTTTAATGGACTGATAAAGTCAAGAAGATAGATAGATAAAAGAATACAGCACAAAAACAGGCCATTCAGCCCACAATGTTATGCCAAACCAGCTAAAAAACAAAGCAAAAATACCCAAACACTAATCCTCCTACCTACACCATGTTCATATCCCTCCATCTTCCCTGCAGGAGTAAAATATTTAAAGTCTGCAATCACTGACTGCAACTGCTGAGATGATTTTTAGTATGTGTAACAGCAGTTGTTTCTGTTTGAATGTTATGTTTATTATGACAACCGTGAGTGTCATCTGGAGAAATATTTAAAACTGATCTGTGTATCTGCATGGAATTACGGAGGAAGACAGTTCCATTACATCCTTTGCTTATGACCGGACAATTGTATGTGCTTTTAGTCTGTGCTAATCAGCTTATATAAATTAACACTCAATGCTGACAATACCCATTGCTAGAAAATATAATACTCAATCCATACAGTTTGTAACCTTCGATGGGGATATCTACTTTTCCTTGCCGGAAAATGATTTCCTTTCACCAATATGTTTTCCCTTCATCACTGCAAGTTAAGACTTGTGCCAAAACGATCATCCTCTGTCTCCTTGCTTGTGTCAGTTATAGGGAGTAGCCCAGTTAATATTTATCCACTCCTTCTTGTAGTATGTACTTCAGACAGCAAATAATGCCCACAACATTAGTAAGGGACAGTGAGTACTGGGTATCAGGAATTAGTCAAGTTTGACTAGTTCCTCACACCCAGTACTGAATAGGTGGAAGGTCTAATTTGATTAAAATAGAACTAAGGATTTCTGCTTTTTTGACAAATATAGGACCATAGCATGCAGCATGGCAAATGGACCAGCCCTTCCAAAGGAAAAGTTAGCAAACATGTTACACACAAAGAACTATCAGTCTGGAATTCTCTTCTGCAAATTGCAATCAATGCTGATTTAATTGATAACTTTAAATATGAGATTCTTAGTTTCTTCTGTTGCCAAAGTTACCAATGGATATTGGACATAGGTGGGTACGGGCACTTGATAAAAATCCTGCAAATGCAGGAAATCTGAAATCAAAGTGGTAAATGCTGGAAAAACTTAGTAGATCCGACAATATCTGCATGAATATCACCAGGATACTGGCAAGGATAGGCATTTCAGTTGTGAGAGTTGCGATAGTCTACATTTCCTTTCCTTGGAGGCTGAAGGGGTATCCAGTTAGAATGCTCTCCACAGCACATCTGTAGGAATTTGCTGGAGTCTTTGCTGACATGCTAGATCTCCCCAAACTCCTAATGAATTAGCCACTGATGTGCCTTATTCGTAATTGCATCAATATATAAGGTTGTCACAGTAATATGGAGGTTAGGGTGACACTACTACAGCTGAGGCCATCAGAGATTGGAGTTCAATTCCAATGCAATCTGTAAGGAGTCAGTACATCTTCCCTGTGGAATGCGTGGGTTTTCTCGGGTTCTCCAGTTTCCCCCTGCAGTCCAAAAACGTACCAAGTAGGATAATTGATCATTGTAGATTGCCCCGTAATTAGGTTAGGATTAAAATCGGGGTTGTCAGGGGTTGCTGAGCTGGCGTGGCTCAAAGGGTTAGAAGGGCCCACCTCATCATTAAAAGAAAAAGTATATATTGGCTTCAGGATAGATCCTCAGAGATGTTGACACCCAGGAGTTGAAACTACTCACCCTTTCCACTGCTTATTCCTCGAACTGATCACTAGTGGTTTATATAAACATCTGATCTGATGAAACAAAGAAGGCCTTTAATTTCCGATTAATGTGCTGTATTTGACCCAAGCATGCTGGATTCCACTGGTAGTTGTATAAAATAAACCTGTATTCCATTTGCCATTATCCAGCATTTTATCTTAAGAAGTCCAAAAATCACCAAGTGAATTTATTTGTTTTTATTCATACTGTTAGTTTTGCAGTTCTGGTCATTATTTCAAAGTTCAAAGTAAATTTATCATCAAAGTACATATACATCACCATATACAACACTGAGATTTACTTTTTTGAGACCATACTCACTAAATCCATAATAGAATAATACCCATAACAGAATCAATGAAAGATCACACCAACATGGGTGTTCAACCATATGCAAACAGTAACAAAATGCATAAATACAATAATAAAGAAATGATAATAATAAAAAAGTAACTCTACATATTAAGAACATGAGATGAAGAGTCCTTGAAAGTGAGTCCAGAGGTTGTGGGAACACCTTAGTGATGGGGCAAGTGATGTTGAGTGAAGTTATCCCTTTTGGTTCAAGAGCCCAACGTTGAGGGGTAATAACGGTTCCTGAACATGGTGGTGTGAGTCCTGAGCTTCCTGTACCTTTTTCCTGATGGCAGCAGTGAGAAGAGAGCATGGCCTGGGTGGCAACAGTCCCTGACGATGGATGCTGTTTTCCAGAGTTGACGCTTCCTCTAGATGTGGTCAATGGTGGGGAGAGCCTTATCCGTGATGGACTGTGCCGTATCCACTAACTTTGCAGGATTTTCCATTCAAGAACATTGATGTTTCCATACCAGTTATGCAGCCCATCAATATACTCTCCACTACACATCTATAGAAGTTTGCAAAGTTTCATCAGTTCGTAATGATTGACACATTTAGCATTTAATGGATGTATTCTTCGCTTTTTGCTCTGACTTGTAAGTCCGATAGCACTGGCTGCTGTAGTGAAAATGGCTGCATGAGCAACATGTAGACAATCTGGCAAATGAGAGAAGGTGGAGTTAGGCAATTGGAATAAGAAAGTTAGAGGGAGGCAAAATGCTGTGCCATTCAAGATTCGAAGATTCAAAGTACATGTATTATCAAAGTATGTATGCAATATGCAACCCTGGACTTCATCTTTGCACAGACAGCCACAAAACAAAGAAAACCATGGAATCCTTTTAAAGAAAAACATCAAACCCCAATGAACAAAAAAAGAACAAGTCACACCAAAACTGGCAAAAAAGGAGCAGAAAACACACAATACAAAACATCAAATCACAAAGGCATCAAAAGTGTCCAGGTACTTTCAGTCCAGCTCAGTTCAGTTTAATCTCTCACTATCTGCAGGCTGCAACATAAGCCCACCCCATCAAAATTGTACAAAGCAGCAACAGAAAACTGGGTGACCAGAAACCAGAAAGACATCGTAATGTGACCTACAGAGTCCATCAGTCCTCAAACCAGGTCGACTAAATCCTGCCCAAGACCCCCAAGGACTCCGGCACCATTCACCGGCAGCTTTGAGAAACACCATTCGTTCATACATAGGCACCTTCCTCCAGGGAAGCAAGTGAGAAGGAGAGAGAGAGAGACCTTCCACACACAGGTAGATGATGCTAAGCATCTGCCCGCCTTCTGCTCTCGTTCTCATTGATTTCAATCTTCCTCGACGCTCTAATCGGCAGGATTGGGGAGAAATGGAGTCGATCATAAACTGGTTTGCAACCAGCTCAGGAAGTATTCTGCTGGAAGATGGAAATATATTATTAAGCTGCTCTCTCAGGCACAGGTCTAACTGGCAGTGTCCAGACTGGACAAATGGTGTAGAAAATAATTACACCATTCCATTTACTAAAACAAAATTGTTGATTCAATTTTGAGTTATCATTGGTGGTTTCTCACAATCTCTTCTATAAATATCTCTAAACTCCAATAAACAAACCCTGATCTGCACAAAGTCCTGTTTGTCCAACACCCTATCCTCAACCATCCTCTGCGTAAATTAAAATCCAGCCCTTTTTATGAAAATATGAGTGCGGTTTGAAAATATATTCCCAATGTTAATATAGTTTCTAAAATGCAGACAGTAATAAACCCATTAGGTCTCTTGAGAAAAAGCTTTTCAATTTGATTCAATCGATGTTGCCAATTTTTTAAAATTTCCTGTTAAGTATTCCAGGTCTAAATGTATAACTTTAACATTCTCAACTATTACAGATAAAGAATGAGAAATACTTTTACAATGATGATGATACCACAAAAATGCAAGCATAATTTTTTTTACTCTCTTCATGAATTCTGGTATGTAACCTTTAAACCAAGGCTGAACTTTGATGGACATAGCCTGGAGCCTTATAACTAAAGGGATTAATGGTACCACAAATTGCTGTGTATTCTATCGTTGGTGAAATAAAAAGCAGAACTCCCATCCACGAATGTATTTGAAACAAACTCCTGATGCATAGATTTGCGGAGGCAGGCATATGTGGCATTGTATATTGATAGGAATTGAGCATGCCTCACTATCCAATGTCACAAAAATTGTCTGGAATCTGGATGAAGAAATTGCAGTTCATGTTGGTAGTTTAAATATTCAGAACCACCATATAAGCTTGACGATTGAAGGTCAGAATTCTAAAATCAAGCTACACTAAAGCAGTTTTATTCCTAATAGCCATTTGATTAATTATCGGATCCTTATGATAAGAACATATAAGACTTAGGAGCATAATCAGGCCACTTGGGCCTTTGAGTCTGTTCCGCCATTTCATTGTGGCTGATCCATTATCCCTCTCAACCTCATCCTCCTGCCTTCTCCCCATAACCTTTCACACCCGAACTAGTTAAAAACCTACCAACCTCCGCTTTAAATGTACTCATTGACTTGGTCTCCACAGCCGTCCATGGCAATAAATTCCATAGATTCGCTGCCCTCCAGCTGTAGAATTATTACTTGTGTAAAAATGATGCAGATTTGAAAGATTAATGACTGTGGTAATTATTCTCCTAGCTATTATAATCTGATTATGTGAAGAATGAGCTTGTGTTTTGTGTTTTTTTTTACATTCCTGCAATGCCCCACGGTCATTTCAAATCTGTCGATCCCTTTTGTAGTATATTCCTTGTTGTTTAGTAAACTCCTTATCAGTGAACCATTCCTACCAAGGTTTCATAAACAAACGAGTTGATTGATCAGACAGTGTGCTTTGTTGTCGTTGCTGGAGGGAGGAGTTATGGTCAGGTATGCAGAAAGCCCAGCCTTTGTCTAAATTATACAATGGGAGCTCTTTCATCCAAAGAAGCAGATAGGAAGAATAACTGTAAGGACGGCCGTCGGCACTCTTCTGCAATTCATAGTCAGCCATCCTGACGCAATCTGGCATGTCACAGTGAGTATTCCATAAAAGGGTATTACCTTTTTTCATAACAGAGCAGGTTTTATAGCAATCAATATGAGCACGTGTAATGCATCAAAGCACCTGTTCATTTCATGTTACGATCTCACTTTGTAATTCATTTTACATTGCTGCTAATTGTGTAGTGAAATAAAATGGGTTTTCTGATTGAATTTCTAGAAACCTGTAACTGTTTCAGAAACAGATTGCTTCTTTTACTTGAGCTGCTCTGTTTCTCCATATCTAAGAAAAAGTTGAAAGCAATGGTTTTAATATTATTATTTTTGGGATATGCCCCTGTGATTTTTCAGATTCATATCAGATGTAGCAGAATACAGGACATAGAAGAGAACAACACAATTTTAAGCCATTCAGCCACAATCTCTGTGCCGATCAAGATGCCAAATTAATCAAAATCTCTTCTGCCTGCAGCTAATCCACGTCCCTCCATCCCCAACGTATTCATTTTCCTATCTAAAAGCTTCTTCGAAGCCACTATCCTATCCACTTCCAGCACTTGTCTTGGCAGCCTATTACAGGGCCCTACCACTATCTGTGTAATAAATTTGTCCCACACATCTCTTTTAAACTTTCCCCCTCTCACCTTAAATACATGTCCTATAGGGTGGCGGGGTGGAGGTACGTCTCTACCAAGGGAGATCAGGGTCACGTGAAGCCATGGGACGTCGATGGTGGGTGAGTAACTGGTGCATATCACAAGTCCTGGTTATGTGACTACCGACACCAGGCAGACAATCTCTGAAGAGTATTGATAATGGCTGGGGTCACTAATCTTGTAAAGACGCTGCCCAGAAGAAACCAGTGGCAGGCCACTTCTGTAGAAAAATTTGCCATGAATGATCATCTACGTCATATGACACGGCATATAATGATGATGATGATTATAGCATTTGACATTTCTGCCCTGGGAGAAAAGATTCTGTTTAGTCTGCCTATACATCCCATAATTTTATAAACTTCTATCAGCAGAATAAGGCTTTAATAAATAAAACTGCATGAAGTCGTCTCTACAGTCTCTCACTATTATGGTATGGAATGAAATGGAGACGGCAGAATTTTGTACACCATATCGGGCTGAGAGGTGAAATGATTAGTGAGGGAGACTTAGGGGACAGAGGTGGAGATGCTTTTGAGAGAATCAGAAGTTGATGAAAAGCAGCTGACGAAAAATGCAGGTGAATAGAGAGAGGATTCTAGGTGGTGGGGAGAGATAACTGGTGATGGAACCCTGAAATGGGCTAGGGAGCAGGTCAGGAGAAAATGAGTAGATCAACCCTCTAACCAGATAATTAGAGGGAGCATGGAAAAAGGAGTTGAGAGGACATTGGTAGAGAGTGGTTGGGTGAGGAAGGAATCACTATGGATGAGAAGATAATGAAAGATTCTGATGCCTCAGTCTACCCTGTTGATGCTCATATTAGGTCAGCCATCTAAACCAACACCCAAGTGGTCTTCACCAACCTGTTCAGACACATACTAGAGCTTGAGGTATGTGTCGTTCTCTTGTGAAGTGTGGAAGTCCAACATTTGGTAGGTGTATGTATATCGTATGTACAGAGCATAAGAATCACATTTCCAGAGCGCACAGTGTTCCCACAAAGAATCTGATATCATTTAGCAATCAATATTTGATAACATTTTTCTCATATAGAGATTGAAAACATCGTATTAGACAAAATGTATGGTTATGTCCTTCAACACAAGTACCTGGACTTGCAAAGACTGAGATGTTTCCATCACAAAGGATATTAGTGCATCAATTTGTATCTACAGCAATCCACCTTCATTGCCTTTTGTTGTGGAATTTTTTTTTAATCCACAAGGTGAGGTTTTTGTGCACTATTTTCTTAAGGATGCTTAATTCTCTTTTCCTGAATGTAGGGGATCCCAGGAGTATAACCCAGTCACTTGTATCAATCCAACAAAATGAGTCCAAAATACCATTAAAAATATACTTTAATGTAATGGTACCTGTTCTAGATATTGTGAAAAAGCTTGGAGTAAGAGTTAAGATAGGTAGGATCAGACCAAAAATATTAACTTTAATCAGACCTATACTTAGTTCAAGATATAAACCAAGGCTTGTTAATGTTTTTCTCAGATTAGTTAGAGAGTTTGCTATTGTATTTCTGAAATTAAAAAACCATTCAATTTATCATGTTGTGCTTCTCTCTAAAAGAGTTAAAACCAACTTAAGAATAACTAGTATTAAAAGATACAGCACATTTATTGCAAAGGAAATCTTTGTCTGAGAAAACCCTGAGAAATAGCAGCTTGGACTGTAGCTGTCAGTAGGACCTCCATTTACTGCAAATTGCAGGTAGGAGATACGGTCCTCCTTGTGCATAAGTGGAATGTGCAGTGAGGATTAATCTTATTGTCACAAAAGGACAGCACTAAATACGTTTTCTTTTAAAAGTTTTCTTTAATTGGCATTTCAAACAAAAACATCAACTTGTTTGAAAGAGATGGATTTCTGGTGTTGACATGTACACTGTGTTGGAGAAATTCAACTGTCACCTGGCATCCAGTGTGGACAGAAATTGATATAGTTCGAAGAACAAATTATATTTTTGTAAGACAGTGTAAAGGAACATATTATTTCCAAAGGTTTAAGCATACCTGTTTTTTTTTGTAATGATATTTTGTCTGCAATCTTTTCCCCTCCAATAGTTTGGAGTGTATTAGCTACAAGGAGAGTTGAACAACCTTGGATTGTTTCCAATTGAGCATCAGAGCATCAGAATCTGAGGGGTGACCTGATAGAAGTATATAAAATTGTGAGAGGCATAGATAGGATACAGTCAATGTCATGGAGTCATATGTCTTCAACCCAATACGTCCAGGTCAACCAAGATGCCAGCCTAAGCTCATATCCCTCTAAATGTCATAGTCATTGTCATACTTTATTGATCCCAGGGGGAAATTGGTTTTTGTTACACTTGCACCATAAATAATAAATAGTAATAGAACCATAAATAGTTAAATAGTAACATGTAAATTATGCCAGTAAATTATGAAATAAGTCCAGGACCAGCCTATCGGCACAGGGTGTCTGACCCTCCAAGGGAGGAGTAAAGTTTGACGGCCACAGGCAGGAATGACTTCCTATGACGCTCTCTGCTGCATCTCGGTGGAATGAGTCTCTGGCTGAATGTACTCCTGTGCCCACCCAATACATTATGTAGTGGATGGGAGAAATTGACCAAGATGGCATGCAACTTAGACAGCATCCTGTTTTCAGACACCACCGTGAGAGAGTCCAGTTCCATCCCCACAACATCACTGGCCTTACGAATAAGTTTGTTGATTCTGTTGGTGTCTGCTACCCTCAGCCTGCTGCCCAGCACACAACAGCAAACATGATAGCACTGGCCGCCACAGACTCGTAGAACATCCTCAGCATCGTCCGGCAGATGTTAAAGGACCTCAGTCTCCTCAGGAAATAGAGACGGCTCTGACCCTTCTTGTAGACAGCCTCAGTGTTCTTTGACCAGTCCAGTTTATTGTCAATTCATATCCCCAGGTATTTGTAATCCTCCACCATGTCCACACTGACCCCCTGGATGGAAACAGGGGTCACCGGTACCTTAGCTCTCCTCAGGTCTACCACCAGCTCCTTAGTCTTTTTCACATTAAGCTGCAGATAATTCTGCTCACACCATGTGACAAAGTTTCCTACCGTAGACCTGTACTCAACCTCATCTGCCTTGCTGATGCATCCAACTATGTTTCCCATCCGTGATACCTGTCCAAATGCTTTTAAACCTTTAACTGTACTTGCCTTTACTACTTGCTCTGACAGTTCATTCCAGATACCCACCACATTCTCTCTGAAAATATTCCCCCTCCCCAGGTCCTCTTTAAATTCTTCCACTCTCACCTCAAATGTATGTCCTCTGGTTTTTGATCCTCCGGCCCAGGGAGAAAGACTATGACCCTCCACCTTATCTGTGCCCTCATCATTTTGTATATCTCTGTAAGACTAGCCCCTCAGTCTCCTTCAATCCAGGGAGAACAGTCCCAGCCTATCCAGCCTCTACGTATAACTAAATTCCTCCAGTCCCAGCACTGAGAATGAAAAATTCTGCTAACACATTGATGCCACGCCAAGACTGCATTGCCTTCTTTCTTCCCTGTATTTTAACTTGTGCCCAAAACCTACCCCTAGTAGCATAGTAATTAGCATAACACTTTAGAGTCAGTGATAGTTAGATTGAGATGCACTTCCTGCCACTGTTTGTAAGGAGTTTATATGTTCTCCCCCCTGTAACTGTGTGAGTTTCCTCCGGGTGCTCCAGTTCCCTCCCACATTCAAAAGATGTATACCTGGGTTAGGGATAGTAAGTTGTGTGTATAACAACACTTGTGGGCTGACTCCCACTCATTCTTGTTGGTCATTGTCCAAGCAATGCATTTCACTGTGAACTTGGTGGCCACTTTGTGAGGCACAGGAGTGGAATCCGGTGTTCTCTTCTGCTGCTGTAACCCATCCATTCAAGATTTGACATGTTGTGCATTCAGAGATCCTCTTCTGCACACCACTGTTACCTGAGTTACTGTCAGCTTCCTGTCAGCTGAAACAAGTCTGGCCATTCTCCTCTGACCTCTCTCATTAATAAGGTATTTCCATTCACTGAACTGTCATTCACTGGACTTTTTTTGTTTTTTGCACCATTTTCTGTAAATTCTAGATACTGTTGTGCATGAAAATCCCAGATTTTCAGTTTCTGAGATACTCAAACCACCCCATCTGGCACCAACAATCAAAGTCAATTAGATCACATTTCCTCCCTGTTCTGATGTTTGGTCTGAACAACAACTGAACCTCTTGAACACATCTGCATGCTTTTATGCATTGTGTCCCACCACATGATTAGCTGATTGGAAATTCACATTAATGAGCAGGTGTACCTAATAAGGTGGCGACTGGGTGGATGTTTTGATGTTTTGACATACATGTGACAAATAAAGCTAATTTGCTAATGTTAAATAACAATGTGGAGAAATCCAAGTTTCATGAGCTGCAGCAATAATAACTTGTAAGGTGTTGAGTATCTGCCAATTTCTGCAGCGAGGTTGCACGTATTAGAACGCTCAACAGCACATCAATGTAACAGGAACACTATTAGCAACTACCAGGAAGCGTTTTGAAAACATTTTTCAATTCCAGACATGGTCAATCTTGATCTCATCTGAAATGCAACCTTTTAAGAAGCAACTGTGAAGATCAGAATTCCATCTGAACTGATTTGATTGTCACTGATTCCATAAAACTTATCAGCTACATCTGTGTAGAATGCTTTACATCATTCTATTTTGTCTGGACTTCACAGCAGATCAAGGAAATGTTTTTTTTAACATAGTCTGCATGATTAATAGGCAATGTAAGTATTTAGGTATGAAATCCTAAACATATGTGAGCATGAAGAAGCAATTAAACACCTGTTTCAAAGAAAGGAAAGATTTTGATCGGGTCATTACAAATAATCTCAAATGTTGACACTGAAATACACTTTTTCCTCAATGTTGTTAATAAGGTATTAATGGAATGAATTGTGCGTGTTATAGATTGTGAGTTTCAACAATCATATGAAACATTAACAGATTTTGGAATTTATCCTTCATTTATATACTTTGTGTGCCTGAATTAAATGGAGACCTTTGATGAAACTCATGGAAGTGTTGAGAAACAGAAAATAAGAAAAACTAACTGTGCCCTAAATCCCATTTTATTCAGTGCAAGCATTCCTAGTTTCCATTATTGCATGTGTTACACACAAACCTGACTAATTCTCATTGTATATCAGCATTAGTGCTGAGTATTTATTTCAATCGAACAACAGAAGAATTAGAGTCATAGTCCTATGGTAATTCAGCATGGATACAGGCCCTTCAGCCCAACCAGGCCTTGCTGACCACCATGCTCACCCATTTTGTCCCAGTTTCCTCTGTTCAACCAATATCCCTCTCAACCTCATGCCCGCATGTACCTATCCAAATGCTTCTTAAATGATAATACTATACCTGCCTCAGCCACTTCTTCCGGCAGTCCATTTCATATACTCAGCACCCTCTGTATGAAAAAAATTGCCCCTCAGGTCCCTCTTAACTCGTTCTCCTCTCACCCTAAATCCGTCTCCCCTATTCTGGAGGAAAGATTGGTACATCCACCTTTTCAATATCTCTCATAATTTTAACTAGGTTTCATTCTCCTGTACTCTGAGGAATAAAGACTTGGCCTGGCCAACCTTTCTCTTTAACTCAGGCCCTTTAGTTCTGACATATCATTGTAAAACCTTTCTACACTCTTTCCAGTTCAACTACATCTTTCCTATAACAGCATGACTAAAACTATACAGAGTGCTCCAAATGCAGAATCACCTATGACTAGCACAACATAATGTCCTAATTGCTATAATCAGTGCCCTAAATGAAGAAGGCCAGCATACTAAAACACCTGTTTCTTTTTAGGGTGTGACTTGTAGTCAATTCTCATTGGTGCACGGACATTGGGGTTTTGTCAACTGCTTGTTCCCCTGACTTAGAACAACTAACAATTAAGTGTAGACCATTCTAGTTGCCTCAGGAGTTCTCATCCACGATACTGCTCACAGTTTACATCCTATCAGTGGCCAATTATAAGCAAGCACTCGCGAAACTGCATGAAGCTGTCTGTAAACAAGAAACAGCCAATCCTGAATCATTTCAAATTCTAGTCAGTGACTTCAAACCCCTCCTCAGTTATCACCAGCACGTACCCTGTTACACCAGAAGTCCGAGCACACTAGACCACTGCTACACCATGTTCCTTTCCGAGATCGCATTTTGGCAAGTCGGACCATTTGTACTCCTGCTACCTGCATACGGACAGAGCCCGGAGAGCAAGGCTCCAGGGATCAAGATAACCAAGAGGTGGTTGCAGTAGGCTGAGGGATGGTTACAGGATTGCCTTGTGTCAGTGCACTGGGCCATGTTCAAAAACTCATCTGAAGATCTGAATGACAACATCAGGGTCGTTACAGACTTTATTAAAACAGCTGTGGATGAATGTGTCCCCACAAAATAGTTCAGGGCTCTCCCCAATCAGAAGTCCTGGATGAACAATGTAATCTGGAACCTGTTGAGAGCCAGATCAGAGGCATTCAAGTCTGGAGATCAAGAGTGCTACAATAGGTGCAGGTATGATCTCCAGAAAGCCATCTCATGGGTGAAGTGGAGATTCTGGACGAAACTGGAATCAAAGAGGGATGCTCGACAGCTGTGGCAGGGTTTGAATGCCATAACCTCCAAAAAAGTTAAATCTTGCAACATAGGGGAGAGCAGAGCTTTGCTTCCAGATGAGCTCAATGCTTTCTATGTTCATTTTGACCACCAGAACAGGGAGGAACCATTACATACCCCCATGTCTCCCAGTGATCCTCTAGTCAGGATCTGAAGATGACATGCGGGTTGAGAGTGAATTCAAGGAAAGTATCTGGTCAAAACGGAGTACCTGGCCGAGTACTGAACACCTGTGTGAACCAACTGGCTGGTGTATCCATGGATATCTTCAACCTCTCACTCTGGCAGTGTGTGGTACTCACCTGCTTCAATCAGGCTTCAAGAAGAACATGGTGACCTGCCTCAGTGACTATCGCCCAGTGGCACTTACATCCACAGTGATGAAATATTTTGAGAGGCTGGTGTTGAAGCATATCAGCTCCTGTCTAAATGGAGATTGGATCACCTCCAATTCATCTACCAATCTTGTTGGCTCTTCACCCAACTCTGGAGCATCTGGTCAGCAAAGATACATACAGCAGGATGCTCTTTATCAAATACAACTCAGCATTTAATACCATCATCCCCTCAAAACTAATCAGTAAACTCCAAGACCTGGGCCTCAATACCCTTTTGTGCAACTGGATCCTGGATTTCTTTACACTCATAGATCCATGTCAGCTCAGAGTGGCAAAAGCATCGCCTCCACAATCTCCATCATTACTGCAGGGTGCACTGCAAAGATGTGCACTTAGCCCCCTGCTCTACTTGCTTTACACTTAAGACGGTGTGGCTAAGTACAGCTCCAACACCATATTTAAAGTTTTTGCTGATACCACTGCTGTGGGCTGTATCAAAGGTGGTGATTAATCCACATACAGGAATGAGATTGAAAACTTGGCTGAGTGATGTAATAACAACAACCTCTCACTCAATGTCAATAAGACATAAGAACATAAGAAATAGGAGCAGGAGTTGGCCATCTGGCCCATCGAGCCTGCCCTGCCATTCAGTAAGATCACCTACCTGCCTTTTCCCCATAACCCTTAATTCCCCTACTATGCAAAATCTATCCAACCTTGTCTTAAATATATTCACTGATATAGCCTCCACTTCTTCATTGGGCAGAGAATTCCACAGATTCACCACTCTCTGGGAAAAGCAGTTCCTCCTCATCTCCATCCTAAATTTACTCCCCTGAATCTTGAGGCTCTGCCCCTTCCCTCTTCAATCCTGACGAAGAGTTCCGACCCAAAACGTTGACTGATTATTTCTAGGGATGCTGCTCGACCTCCTGAGTTCCTCCAGCATGTTGTGAGTGTTGCTTTGACCCCAGCATCTGCAGAGTATTTTGTGTTTATGACTCCAAAACCGGTGTATTCCGCAGCATAACCTCCCTGCTCTTAAATTCAATCCCTCTAGCACGGAAGGCCAACATTCCATTTGCCTTCTTCATAGCCTGCTGCACCTGCTAGCCAACCTTTTGTGATTCATTCACAAGCACTCCCAAGTCCCTCTGCACAACAGCATGTAATCTTCTACCATTTAAATTATAATCTGATCTTCTATTTTCCCTCCAAAGTGGAGGACGTTGCATTTACCAACATTGTACTCCATCTGCTTGACCCTTGCTCACTCACTTAACCTATCTATATCTCTCTGCAGACTCTCTGTATCTTCTGCACAATTTGCATTTCCATTCAATTTAGTGTCATCAGCAAACTTAGATACACTACACTGGGTCCCCTCTTCCAGATGGTTAACGTAAGACAAAAAAACTGATTGTAGACTTCAGGACAGGGAAACCAGAGATCCATGAGCCAGTCCTCATCAGAGGATTGGGGTGGAGAGGGTCAGTAACTTCAGGTTGGAGGCCACTCAGACAGAATATAAAGTATTGTTCCTCCAACCTGAGTGTGGCCTCATCACGACAGTGGAGGAGACCATGGATATGGACCAAGACATGGGCCAAGATCTCCTTAGATTCATAGAGTGATAAAGTACAGAATCAGGTTCTTTGGCCCACTTTGTCCGTGCCAACCACAACATTCTCCTTGCTACTCCCAGTTTTCCAATTTTGCCCATAACCCTCCAATCCTTCCCCTCCATGTACCATCTAAATGCCTCTTTAAATGTTGCAATTGTGCACACTTCATCCACTTCCTCTGATAGCTAATTCCAGGTACTCACTTCCTCGGGCTAAGTTTCCTCTCAGGTCTCTTTCAGTTAATTCCCCTCTTGTCTTGTATTTATATCTTGTTTCCCTTGTCTCTTGACCAACAATGATTTTTTTCTCCTCCTTAGTGAACACCAAGGAGAAAAAAAAATCATTAAGAATCTCACCTATCTCATATGGTCGAAGACACTGGTGACCCTGTTGATCACTAAGGGTTCTTATTCTCTCCTTAACTACCCTTTTATTCTTATGTAGTTATAAAATCCCTTAGGATTTTCCTTAGCCTTATCTGTCAGATCCATCTCATTCCCTCTTTCTGCATTCTTGATTTTTCTCTTAAGAGTATTCTTAATCTTTTTACAGTAATGAAAGGATCTACTCAGTCTTGAGTTCCTAAACCTAATGTATGTTTCTTCCCTTTTTTGACCAAAGCTTCAATGTCTCACTGTCCAAGGTAAACTTGTCATGTTTACTTTTCAGCCTAAAAGGAACATGCCACTTCTGAATACTTGCAATCACTTTCTCCAAAGCCTTCTACATGACATTCATTAATTTCCCTACAAACAGGTTTATAAATTGACCTCTGCTAAATCCTCTCTAATTCCTGCAAAATCAGCTGTTGTTCAGTTTAGGAACCTAACCTATGTAACTGGCCTTTCTCTTCCCCTCATTATCTTATAACTAATAGAACATGACTATATAATAGAGGCAAATTGCTCCCTGACTGCCTCTTCAGTTACTTACCCTGGCTTATTTCCCAAGAGGAGGTTCAGTATTACACCCTCCCAAGTGAGAACCTCGACATATTGACTCAAGAAACTTTACTGTGTAGAGTTCGCAATCTATTCCTCATCAAGTGAAGTCAGATTTTCCTTTCCCACCACTGGCCTTGATCCCGTCACTTCACTCCTTTGAACTGGATAACCATCTGCGCTTGAATACTTTTTCCTTTAGATAAGCATTCAGAATAAAGAGGCACTAACTCCTTATCTCTCAGTTAATCTACAGTTTATTTTATTATCGTTGAGATTCAGCATGGTTAACAAGCACTGTGGGCCCCAGAAACGCCTGTGCCACCCAATTCCACATAGGCGACCAGCTCAACCATACACCTTTGGAATGTGGGAGGAAACCGGAGCATCTGGAGGAAACCCACAGAGAGAACATACAAACTCCTTAGAGATGGCAGCAGAATTGAACCCACTGTAATGAATAGCGCTATGCTAAATACTACACTACCATACCCTTTCCTTGAATATATAGCCTATATGCATCAGGTTTTCTTACTGATTACTCCTTTTGCCACTGACCCACATCTTCACTGATCCACATGAAGTAAGAGTCAGTTTGTCAACCCTTTAAGCTTACACTGCTAATTCATTTTGATCGTGGATGATCTGTGCTCATTCACAGTGTTCCAGATCCCTTGATGCCCATATCTCAGAAAAGTCCAAGATTTTATTCTTTTCAACCCCCTCAAATCAGGGACAGTTTGGGATAGAAATTTCCAGGGTTCCAGCATGATCCAGCATCAGGGTTACTGTCATCCATTAGAATATATGGTGATGACCTGCTTACAATTCATCTGAAGATAATGTTTCCTTTTTCATTCCTTAGCATTATCATTTCAGAGGATCAGTCCTGGATCCAGCATTAAGTTCCATTACAAAGAAGTTACAGTAGCACCTCTGCTTAATTAGAAGTTTGCGCAGATTTGGTATGTCATCTAAAACTTTGACAGACTGCTATGGATACACAGCGGAGAGTATACGGACTGGTTGCTCTAAGGGATGGTATGGAAACACCAGTGCCTAAGATCAGAAAAGTCTACAAAATATAGTGGAAACAGCCAGTCCATTACAGGAAAAGCCATCCCCACCATTGAGCCCATCCATAAGAAAGCAGCATCCGTCATCAAGGAGCCCCCACTATCCAGGCCATGCTCTCGCTTGCTGCTGCTATTCAGGGAAGAGGTACAGGAACTTTAAATCCCTCACCACCAAGTTCAGGGAGAGTTATTACCCTTCAAGCACTTGGCTCTGAACCAGTGTGAATGACTTTACTCACCTCAACGCTGAACTGATTCCACAACCTATGGACTCACTTTCAAGGAATCTATTGCCATGTTTTAGTCAATAGACCATAAGACATGGGAGAAGATTTAAGCAGATTATGCTTCGAATCTGCTCCACCATTCCATCATGGCTGATTTATTATCCCACTGAATCCCGTTCCCCTGCCTTCTCCCCATAACCTTTGATGCCCCAACTAATTAAGAACCTATCATCCTTCACTTTAAATATATTCAATGACTTGGCCTCCATAGCTGTTTTTGACAATGAATTCCAGATTCACCACCCTCTGGCTAAAGAAATTGCTCCTTATCTCTGTTCTAAAGGGATGTCTTTCTGTTCTAAGTCTGTGGCCTCTGGTCCTTGACTGATCCACCAGACGAAACATCCTCTTCACACCCATTCAAGGTTCAAGGTTCAAGGTACATTTATTATCAAAGTACGTATGCAGTATACAACTCTGAGATTAGTCTTCTCCAGTCAGCCACGGAACAAAGAAAATGATGAAAATCATAGAAAGGAAAACATTAAACACCCCCCCCAACACACATGAGAAACTATATTTTATAGGCTTTTCTGATCTTAGGCATTGGTGTTTCCATACCAGCCTTTAGTGCAACCAGTCTGTATACTCTCCACTGTGTATCTCTAGAAGTTTGTCAAAGTTTTAGATGACATACCAAATCTGCGCAAGCTTCTAAGAACCTTTGACTCTTTCAAAGGTTCATTTTGTTATCCAAGTATGCATGCAGAATACTGTACAAGCCAAACCTCAGAGCTGTCTTCTGCACCCTGGTTGAATGTCCTAGTTGAGCGGTCTTTCATTGATTCTGTTATTCTATAGATTTATTGAGTATGCCCACAAGAAAGTTAATCTTAGGTTTGTATATGGTGACAATATGTACTTTCATAACAAAATTTACTTTGAACTTTGAACTTCATTTATCCTGCACCTTTGAATTGCCTTCAGAAAATCCCTGCTATTGCTATTCTGCCATCATCCCTGATTGTGTCCTCTTCCAACCAACTTCGGCCAGCTCATCTCTCGTGCCTTTACTCCACTGTAATACTGATACATCTGACTGTGTCTTCTCCCTCTTAACTGCAGGGTGAATTCTATCATATTTTGATCACTCTCTCCCAAGGGTTCCTTTACCTTAAGCTCCAATCAAATCTGGTTCATTACACAACACCCAATCCAGAATTGCCATTCCCCTAGTGGGTTCAACCACAAACTGCTCTAAAAGTCATCTCCTAAGCATTCTACAAAAGTCCATCTCCTGGGATCCAGCACCAACCTAATTTTTGCAATCTACCTGCATATTGGAATCCCCGATGACTATCATAACAGTGCCCTTATTAAATGTCTTTTGTGTCTTTTGTTGTAATTTATCTCCCATATACTGGTTACTGTTCAGAAGCCTGTGTACTGTATAACTCCCAACAAGGTCTTTTTATTCCTACAGTTTTTTAACTCTATCCACAAATATTCTACATCCTCTGATCTTGCGTCACAGCTTTCTAAGGATTTGATGTCATTTTTTACCAAGACAGTCCCCCACCCCCTTTGCCTAACTGCCTGTCACTTCGATACAATGTTTATCCTTGGATGTTAAGATCCTAACTATGATCTTTTCTCAGCGCAACTCAGTGATGCCTCTACCATCATACCCACCAATCTCTAACGGCACTACAAGATCACCTACCTTCTTCTGTGCGTTCAAATACAACACCTTCAGTCCTGTATTCATCACCCTTTTCAATTTTTTTCCCCATGTTCCATACACTCATCCTACTGGCTGCAATTTTTCCCTATTACCTGCCTGTCCTTCCTTACAGTCCCACTGTACAGTCATCCAGGTAACTCTGAGTCCCCAGGCAATGATGCAGTACCTGGTCCTTAGTGTTCTGCCAGGGTACAGGTGCAGATGCTACTCCAAAAATAAGCCTATTATGGTGACAAAAGCCCTTTGTGAGCGTCTGTGGTGAGAAACACTTTGGACTCTTCTTCCATCTCCATCTGTAAGTAGGCCCCAGCTAAGTCCACTTTGCTGAAATGTTCCCTCTAGAAAGGTTTGAAAGGATATCCTTTGTCCTGGACATAAGGCATTGATCTACTTTCAGTACTGGGTTGATGGTGACCTTAAAATCACCACAGATCCTGACAGACTCATTCTTCTTGGCTATTGGGACCACTGGCATTGTCCCGTGCTCTACTTAACCTGGGAAAGAATGCCTTCAGCCATCATGCGATCTAATTCACTGTCTACTTTATCATGGATGGTATAAGGAACTAGATGGGCTTTGTAAAACTTGAGCATAGCATTTTCATTTAGCACCATTTTACCCTTGATATATTTGACTTTTCCAGTGCTGTCCCTGAACACTGCTGTGGCGTCATCCAGTACCTTTCTCAATTAGCTTTCTGATAACTCTACTGCAAATGGTGGATGGTTCTCCAATCAATTTGCACTTGTCTCAGTCAATCACATCCCCACAATGCTGGTCCTCCTCTTTTGAACACCTACCAGTCCAATGTGGCTTAATGGTTGTTTATTTCATTGCTATGAATGTCATTTCCACGGGCGTTATCTTTTCCCCAGTATAAGTTCTTAGTTGAAGGACTGCAGGCTTCAGTTTGGTATATTTGAAATGCCGTTCAAACCCATTTTGTAGAATGACTGAAACAGCTGAGCCAGTGTCCAAATCCATTTTAATTGAATTACCATTCAATCACGTGTAAGTTATTGTATATTGCTTGTCTATTGTTAGGCAACCCAGTCCTGTGTCACTCTCATTATTATTAGATTTTTCAGCAACAGCATGCAGATTAATGCTCTTCTTGAAACTGTAACCTGACGTGCTCTTTGTATGTGCCACACTTTGCTGCATTTCCTGCAAGTTTTGTCTTTAAGTCTGCATTAGTCTTGTATGTGTGAGCTCTTACCGCAATGGAAAAACAAATTGTGTGTTGCAATTTTGTTCATGCTCACTTTCATTCCTGATTGCAAATCAACTGCATCTCTGTCTGCTGTTTCCACTGATACTGCGATTTCCACTGCTCTTTTAAATCTGAGCTGTACTTTAGTTAGAAGACATTTTTGAATGCTTTCCTGTAAGATTCCATAGGCTAAATGATCTCCCAATGAATCATTAAGCCCATTACTGAACTGTCAATGATCAGACAATATCTTCAATTTAGCTGCTTACACTGAAATGGACTCCTCTTCCTTCTGACTGCACTTATGAAGCCTAACGTATTCTGCAATCAACAATGGTTTCGGATGTAAATGTTCCTGCATTACTTTCACAATATCAGCAAAGCTGCTTTCGGTTGGTTTGGTTGGAGCAGTTAAACTTCTAAGCAAACTGCATGCTGTTCCACCTAATGCACTCAGCAAAACTGGCACTGGCTTCCCTTTGGCTATTCTATTTACTTCAAAATACTGCTCAATTTGTTCCATAAACAGCGGCCAGTTATCTTTTGTGCAATCGAAGTGTCTATCTTCCTGCCGCTGCCTGTAAGGAGTTTGGAGGTTCTCACCGTGACTGTGTGGGTTTCCTCTCACAGTCCAAAGATGTACTAGCTGGAAGATTAATCAATCATTGTAAATTGCCCCATAATTAGGCTAGGGTTAAATCAGAGGATTGCAGGGCAGCATAGCTTGAAAGGCCGGAAGGGTCTATTCCACGCTGTATGTCATCAAAAATGAATAAATAAATATCTTTCTGAGGTCAGCAGCCATTTCTGTTCTTTTCTTTATTATTTATGATTACTATCACCTGGTACTCACTGTTAATGAACCCGTGAATTCATCCATTTTCTGCCTTTTTTTTACACAACCGTCTCTGTCCTCTTTCAAAGAAAGCGTGCTGTACTTGTTTTTTAAACTCAAATATCTTGCTGTGCTTCAACAGGTGGGTTGTCATCTCAGGTTCATTTTAAATCTGACTCGTAGGCACTGTTATGTGTTAAAACTCGACAACATAAAAATAATTGAAAGAAAAATGTGGAAGTCTGGAATGTGTGTGCATTAGTTTGTTTTTACTCTTAGTGAGGCACATTCTTATAATATGGTGACATAATGACATATGCCATTCATGTGCTTTTACATACAACTCGTAATGGATTATTTAAACAACAAAGAATGCTTAATCAAACAATATATTTATAATGTTACTCAAATATTACTGAAATATTAAATGCATTTCAAACATCATGGCCAAGAAAATGTCTTCTCAATAGCAGTTGGAGATGTGAAGTGAAATCATCCTTTCAATTGACACAACCCAGTGTTTGAGAAAGCTGCTAAACCCACGAATGCAAACTGACTGCCCAAAGGTCAACCACAAGGTCGTGCTGGCAAACATCTGCTGGTTGCCCATCCAAAGGCAAAGGTAGGTAGCCAACTGAGTCTGATCCGAGAGACGTGTCAGTCAGTATGGATTCAGTGAACTAAACCAGCTCTGTAATGGGCACTAGCCTCCTCCACATTGAGGACATCTTCAAAAGACAATGCCTCAAAAAGGCAGCATCCATTAATTAGGACTCCCATCATCTAAGACATGCCCTCTTCTCATTGCTATTATTAAGGAGGAGGTACAGGAGCTTGAAGATGTACACTCAATGCTTTAGGAACAGCTTCTTACCCTCTACCATCAGATCCCTGAATGGAAAATGAACCCATGTAGACTATCTCAACATTTTTGCACTCCTTCTGCATTATTAATTTAACCTAAAAATATATTTTTCTTATCATTTTTTTATTATTATGTATTGCAATGTACTGCTGCCACCAAATAACTAATTTCACATGTGCTAGTGATATTAGACCTGACTCTGATTCTGATTTGCAGAGTTTGTCTTCTTTTGCACTTTGGTTGTTTGTCAGGCTTCATCTTTTTTATACAGAGCTCTTTGTAAAGTTCTATTGTATTTCTCTTTTCCTGTCAATTCCTGCATGAAAATGAATTGCAAGTTAGCAAAGTAGTAATACATAGGTACTTTGATAATGAATTTACTTTAAACTTTGAATGCCTTTCCTGAGTTAACCAGCATTTCATAAACAGCATGTCTGGTAACTTGCCTGTCTGAAATTTCCTCCAGTAAGGGAGCAAAATGCAATGACAGCTCACCTGAAGCGCATCTTTCCAAAATTAAGAAACATTCCCTCATTAACTCGATTGCATTGAATTAGTGTTTTAAAGAGAATGACTGAATGAGTGTCCACTCCTTTCCTCCTGCTTGGGTGATCATTACTTACAGTCCTGTTTTACGCAACTTACAAGGGAGTTGAGCGCCCAGTTACTTCAGAGAGATGAATTTCATTGTTAGTCCTGAATACAGAAAGGTCGTGATCCCCTGTGCAACTGAAATAAACTGACCCTGTCAGTCTGCTTGCTGCAACTTGATCACATTCCCATTATACAGTGCCTAGAAAAAGTATTCACCCCCCCACCCCCTGCCGTGGAAGTTTTCATGTTTTGTTGTTGATTCTCAGTGGATTTAATTTGGCTTTTTTTTTACACAGATCAACAGAAAAAGCTCTATTGTTTTAAAGTGAAAACAGATCTCTACAAAGTGATCTAAATTAATTATAAATATAAAACATAAAATAATTGCATAAATATTCACCCCCTTTAATATTACACACCAAATCATCACTGGTGTAGCCAATTGGTTTTAGAAGTCATGTAATTAGTTAAATTGAGGTCACCTGTGTGCAGTAAAGCGTGTTCCAATTGATTGTGGTAAAGATACACCTGTGTCTGGATGATCTCACTGCTGCTGAGTCAGAATCCTGGCAAAAACTACACCAAGAAGATGAACGAGCACTCCAAGCAACTCCATGAAAAGGTAATTGAAAAGCACAAGTCAAGAGATAGATCCAAGAAGATTTCCAAGTCACTGAATATCCCTTGGAGTACAGTTAAATCAATCATCAAGAAGTGGGAAGATAATGGCACAGTTGTAAATCTGCCTAGAGCAGCCATCCTCAAAAACTGAGTGACTGCGCAAGAAGGGTCCAGTCAGTAACAGGAGGAGACATTGTGATGGGGTTTCTCACCGGTTGGTGACACTTGTTTAAAAAGAGATCTTTGCAGGTGTTCAGTCTCATTCTGACATCCAATCAGAGGCAGGAGTAGGCCACAGCAACAAGGTTTCTCACAGGCCAGCACGCTTGTTTAAAAGTACAGAAGGCACAAACGGGGTGGCTATTGTTGAGAGTAGACCAGTCAGGCTTTGGCTCAAAAGAGGTGTTGACTTTGCATAAGTTTCTGTTAAAGTTCCTTTTTGTTTCTCTCTTACTGTACCTAGGGTAGTAAATGGTCGTTGTGTGTTCTTCATGCTGGATGTTAGAATAAATCTGCATGATTTACATCTGGCTGCAGCTCCTTGAAGACCGTGTTGGGGATCTGGAGCAGCAGCTGGATGACCTTTGGCTTGTACGGGCGAGTGAGGAGATAATCGATCAGAGTTACAGGGAAGTAGTCACCCCGAAGCTGAAGGAGGCGAGTAGCTGGGTGACTGTCAGGAGAAATGGAAATGTGAGTAGGCAGTTAGCACAGAGCATCACTGTAACCATTCCCCTCAATAATAATAATAATACTTACTATTATACTGTTATAAGTATATTGTTTTGGGGGATGCCATGGAGATCGAGTTACGGGCACTGAGCATAGGTTCGCAGTGTAGAAGGGGAAGAGGGGGAGCGGTAATGATAGGGGACTCAATAGTTGGGAGAACAAACAGGGGAATCTGTGGACGTGAGCAGGACACCCGAATGGTATGTTGCCTCCCAGGTGCCAGGGACAGGGACATCTCAGATCACATCCACAACATTTTGGAGAGGGAGGGAGAGCAGCCAGATGTCTTGGTACATATTGGTACCAATGAAATAGGATGGAAAATCAAAGAGGTCCTGAAAACATAATTTAGAGAACGAGGTAGAAAGCTGAGAAGCAGGACCTCCCAGGTAGTAATTTCTGGATTGCTGCCTGTGCCGCACACCAGTGAGGGTAGAAACAGGATGATTTGGCAAATTAGTCTGTGGCTGAGAAGCTGGTGCAGGGGGCAGGGCTTGAGATTCTTGGATCATTGGGATCTCTTCTGGGGGAGGTATGACCTGCTGGAAAGTGATGGGTTGCACCTGAACCCAGGGGGAACCAATATTCTCACAGACAGGTTTGTTAGAGCTATTAGGGGGGGTTTAAACTAATTTAGCAGTGGGGTGGGAAGCGGAGTGAAGATGCGCAGGAGAGGATGGATCGTACAAAAAGCAAAGGTAGCTTGCAGTCGGACTGTCAGCAAGGGCAGGCAGATGATGGGACAAAATTGCAGCCAGCAGGGTGAGTATTAGTGCATTAATGCAGAATCAAAAAGGGTAGCAAATGCAGCACTCAAAGTGTTATATCTCAATGCATGGAATGTAAGAAATAAGGTGGATGATCTTGTTGCACTATTACAGATTGCCAGGTATGATGTTGTGGCCATCACTGATTCGTGGATGAAGGTTGGTTGTAGTTGGGAGCTGAATGTCCAAGGTTACACTTTATATCAGAGGGATAGGAAGGTAGGCAGAGGGGGTGGCGTGGCTCTGCTGGTAAAGAATGGCATCAAACCAGGAGAAAGTTATGTCATAAGATCAGAAGATGTTGAATCCTTGTGGGTTGAGTTAAGAAACTGCAAGGATAAAAGGACCCTGATGGCAGTTATATGCAGACCTCCCAACAGTGGCTGGGAGGTGGACTACAGATTACAACAGGAAATAGAAAAGGCATGTCAAAAGGGCAATGTTATGATAGTCATGGGAGATTTCAACATGCAGGCTGATTGGGAAAATCAGTTTGTAAATGGCTGCCGAGAGAGTGAGTTTGTTGAAAACCTGTGAGATTTTTTTTAACATCAGTTTGTCATTGAGCCTACTGGGGATCAGCTATACTGGATTGAATGTAATGAACCTGAGGTGCTTGAGGTAAATTAACCTCTAGGAGGCAGTGATCACAATATGATTGTGTACAACTTGAAATTTGATGGAGAGAAAGTAAAGTCTGATGTAGCAGTATTTCAGTGGAGTAAAGGAAATTACAGTGGTATGAGGGAGGAGTTGGCCAAAGTAAATTGGAAGGAGATGCTGGTTGGGATGACAGCAGAGCAGCAATGGCATGAGTTTCTAGGAAAAATGAGAAAAGTGTAGGATAGATGTATTCCAAAAACAAAGAAATACTCAAATGTCAAAATAGTACAAATGTGACTGTCTAAACGAATGTAAAAACAGAAGAGAGGGCAGACAACAATGTAATAATTAGTGGGAAGACAGGATTGCAAAGCTTTTAAAACTATAGAGATCAACTAAAAGAATCATTAGGAGGGAAAAGATCAAATGTGAAAGCAAGCTAGCAAACAATATCAAAGTCAAAAGTAAAAGCTTTTTCAAATATGCTTTTTTTAAAAAAAAGAGATGAGAGTGGATATTGGACCACTGGAAAATAAAGCTGGAGAAATAGTAATGGGGTCCAAGGAGATTGCAGATGAACTAAGTGATTATTTTGCATTAGTCTTCACTTTGGAAGACACTAGCAGTGTGTCAAATGTTGAAGGGTGTGAGGGAGAATAAGTGAGTACAGTTACTACTACAAAGGAGAAGGTGCTCAAAAGGCTGAAAGACTTAAGGGTACATAAGTCACCCAGACTAGAACTGCACCCTAGGGTTCTGAAGGGTGTAGTGATGGAGATTGTGGAGGCATTAGTAATGATCTTTCAAAAATCATTGGACTCTGGCATGGTGCCGGAGGACTGGAAAATTGCAAATGTCACTCCACTATTTAAGAAGGGAGGAAGACAGAAGAAAGGAAATTATAGAACAATTGGCCTGACCTGAGGGGGGTTTGGGAGGACATTGAAGTTAATTGTAAAGGATGAGGTTATGGAGTACTTAGTGACACAGGACAAGATAGGACAAAGTCAGCATGGTTTCCTTCAGGAAAAATCTTGCCTGACAAACCTATTGGGATTCTTTGAGGAGATTACAAGTGGGATGGATAAAGCGGATGCAGCGGATGTTGTATATTTAGACTTTCAGAAGGCCTTTGACAAGGTGCCACACATGAGGCTGCTTACCAAGTTGAGAGCCCATGGCATTACAGGAAAGTTACTAACATGGTTAGAGCATTGGCTGATTGGTAGGAGGTAGTGTGGGAATAGAAGGATCCTTTTCTGGCTGGCTGCCAGTGACCAGTGGTGTTCTGCAGGGGTCGGTGTTGAGGCCACTTCTTTTTATGCTGTATACAAATGCTTTAGATGATGTAATAGATGGCTTTGTTGCCAAGTTTGCAGATGATATAAGATTGGTGGAGGGGCAGGTTGTGTTGAGGAAGCAGGAAGGCTGCGGAAGGACTTAGACAGATGAGCAAGAAAATGGCAAATGAAATACAATGTTGGAAAATGCATGGTTATGCACTTTGGTAGTAGAAATAAATATGCAGACTATTTTCTAAACGGAGAGAAAATCCAAAAATCTGAGATGCAAAGGGACTTGGGAGTCCTTATGCAGAAGACCAGGAGGGTTAACTTGCAGGTGTAGTCAGTGATGAGGAAGGTAAGTGCAATGTTGGCATCAGTTCAAGAGGGCTGTGATGCTGAGGCTTTATAAGGCACTAGTGAGGCCTCACTTTAAGTATTGTGAACAGTTTTGGTCTCCTCATCTAAGAAAAGATGTGCTGGCACTGGAGAGGGTTCAGAGGAGGTTCACGAGGATGACTCTGGGTGTGAAAGGGTTATCATACGAGGAGCGTTTGATGGCTCTGGGTCTGTACTTGCTAGAATTCAGAAGGATGGGGGGGATTTCACTGAAACCTTTCGCATGCTGAAAGGTCAAGGCAGATGATGTGGAAAGGATGTTTCCCATGGTGGGAGAGTCTAGAACAAGAGGGCCTCAGGACAGAGGGGCATCTATTTAAAACAGAGATATGGGGAAATTTCTTCAGCCAGAGGGTGGTGAATTTGTGGAATTTATGACCACAGGCAGCTGTGAGGGTCAGGTCGTTGAGTGTATTTAAGGCAGAGTGTGATAGGTTCTTGATTAGATATGGCATCGTAGGTTATGGGGAGTGGGGCTGAGGAGGGGAGTAAAGGATCAGCCATGATTGAATGCTGGAGCAGACTCAATGGGTCAAATAGCCTGATTATGCCCCTATGTCTTGTGTCTAAGGGGACTAGTGAGGAAGGCCACCAGGAGACCTGTGACAATTCTGGAGGAGTTACAAACTTCAGGCTGAGATGGGAGAGACTGTGTATACAAAAACTGTTGCACAGGTACTTCACCAGTCACAGCTTTGTGGGAGAGTGGTAAAGAGAAAGCCACTATTGTGGGGGGAGGGGGGACTCTCAGAAATCTTGGCTAGAATTTGCCAGAAGGCATGTGGGAGACTCTGAAGTCAGCTAGAAGAAGGTTGTACAATCTGATGAAACCAAAACTGAACTTTTTGGCCATCAGACTAAACACTATATTTGGCAAAAGCCGAACATCTCACATCATCAAAAACACACCAGCCCTACTGTAAGGCATGGTGGCTGCATCATGCCATGGGGATGCTTTACTGCACCAGGCCCTGGAAGGTTGGTGATGGTAGAGGGTAAAATGAATGCAGCAAAATACAGGGAAATCTTGGAGGAAAACCTGAAGCAGTTTGCAAGAGAACTATGACTTGGGAAACGATTTCTTTCCCAGCAAGACCGTGACCCCAAGCATAAAGCCAAAGCTACACAGGAATGGTTTAAAAAAACAATGCTAATGGCTTGATGTGGCCAAGTCAGACCTCAATCCAATTAAAATTTGTGGCTGGAATTGAAAAGGTCTGTTCACTCACAATTCCCTTGCAATCCAACAGAGTTTAAGCAGTTTTGTAAAGAAGTATGGGGAAAAAATGGTAGTGTCCAGATGTGCAAAGCTGATAGAGACCTATCCACACAGATCTGAAGCAGTAACTGCTGCCAAAGGTGCCTTTACTAAATACTGACTTGAAGGAGGCGAATACTTCTGCAATCAATTATTTTGTATTTTATATTTGTAATTATTCGAAATGACTTTGTAGAGATCTGTTTTCACTTTGCATGGAAGAGTCTTTTCCTAATAATCAGTGTCAAAAAAAAAGCCAAATTAAATCTACAGATTCAATGTAATAAAACAACAAATCATGAAAACTTCTAGTGGGGAGGAGTCCTGACGAAGGGTCTCGGCCAGAAACGTTAACTGTTTGTTTCCACGGATGCTGCCCGACCTGCTGAGTTCCTCCAACGTGTTGTGCGTGTTGCTTTGACCCCAGCATCTGCAGAGTATTTTGTGTTGTAGAATACTTTTTATAGGCACTGTTAACATGAGAACCTCGGCAGATGCTTGAAATCCAAAGCAACATACACAAAATGCTGTAGGAACTCAGCGGGTCAGGCAGCACCTACGGAATTAAATAAACAGTCGATGTTTATGGTGAATACACGAATGTCATAAAGTGACATCAGAATTGGGTTTAATATCACCGACATGTGTCATGAAATTTGTTAATTTTGCAGCAGCAGTATAATGCAATACATAATAGAGAAAACTATGAATTATAGTAAATATGCCTATATTAAATAGTTAAAATAAGTATTGCAAAATAAAAATAGAAATAGAAAAAGTAGTGAGGTAGTGTTCATGGGTTCAATGTCCATTTAGAAATCTGATGGCAGAGGAGAAGAAACTGTTCCTGAATCATTAAGTGTGTGTCTTCAGGCTTCTGTACCTCCTTCCTGATGGTAGTAATGAGAAGAGGGGATGTCTTGAGTGATGGGGGTCTTTAATACCACCTTTTTGAAACCTCGCTCCTTGAGGATATCCTGGATACTATGGAGGCTCATGACAATGATGAAGTTTACAACTCTCTGCAGCTTACTTTGATCCTCTGCAACAGCCCACCATACCAGACGGTGATGAAGCCAGTTGGAATGCCCCCTGTGGTACATCTGTAGAAGTTTGTGAGTGTTTTAGGTGACATACACGATCTCCTCAAACTCCTAATGAAATATAGCCACTGTCATGCCTTCTTTGTAGCTGCATCGATATGTTGGGTCCTGATCAGATCCTCAGATATTGACACCTAGGAACACGAAATTGCTTGCTCTTTCCACCTGATCTATCTGAGGACTGGTGTGTGTTTCCTCTTTTTACCCTTTCTGAAGTTCACAATCAGTTCTTTGGTCTTACTGACATTGAGTTCCAGATTTTGCTGTAACACCACTCAATGAGCTGGTATATTTCCCTCCTGTACACCCTCTCATCACCATCTGAGATTCTGCCAACAATGCTTGTATCATCAGCATATTTATCGATGGCATTTGAGCTGTGCCTAGCCACACAGTCATGGGTGTAGAGAGAGTAGAGCAGTGGGCTAAGCTCACATTCCTGAGGAGAACCAGTGTTGATTGTCAGCGAGATGGAGATATTATCATTAATGTGCACAGATTATGGTCTCCCAGTGAGGATGATGAGGATCCAGTTGCAGAGGGGGGTACAGAGGCCAAGGTTCTAGAGCTTTCCAACCAGAACTGTAGGAATGATATAAACATGGACACATGAACTTTAGCCCTCAGAGTCCACACCATCCATCACCCACTTTTACATTAATCTACCCATAATTATTTTATTCTTCTCATAATTCTATCAACTTCCCCAGGTTCTACGACTCATGGACAATTGACATACCAATCCGCATATGTTTGGGATGAGAGAGTAAGCCAGAGGAAATCCATACAGAAGCATATAAGATGTGCAAACTGTGTAGAAAATGGGGTGGATTGAACCAGGTTTGTTAGCAGCCTTGGTAATTTCACCACACTGCCACCTTTATGTCCTTAGAAACGAAAACCATGGCCCTTGCAGTTACAGAAGAAGACATCAAAAACCAGTTCAAATCCAAATATTACCAATCTATATTTTAAATCTCAATGCTTCGTGACAGTAAGATTGAATTAAATCATACTGGCTGTGGGTTGAGCTTTCAAAATCAACCACCGGTATTCAGCCACTCCCAGATAGATCTCAGACATGTTGAAGATAATTACTGGTGCAGATTCAAGAGTCATCTTCAGTAGCTATTCTTCCAAGGTCAATATATTCAAAGTTCAAAGTAAAATTTGTTATTAGAGCACATCCATGTCACCACATACAACCCTGTGATTTCTTTTTCCCTTGCGGGCATACTCAGCAAATCTATAAAACACTATCTATAAACAGGATCAAGGAGCAACAAACTGCAAATTCAAATCTAAATTAATAGCAATAAATAATGAGAGCATGAAATAACAAGCTGGAAAAATCCTTGCAGTGAGATAATTGGTTATGGGAACACCAGAAATAGAATGAGTGTAGTTATCCCCTTTTGTTCAGGAGCCTGATGGTTGAGGGGTAGTAACTGTTCTTGAACCTGGTGGTGCGAGTCCTGAGGCTCTTGTACCTTCTACCCGATGGCAGCAGTAAGAAGAGAGCATGGTCTGGTTGGTGAGGATCTTTGATGATGGATGCTGCTTTTCTACAACAACATTTCATGCAGATGTGCTCAATGGTTGGGAGGGCTTTACCATGATGTACTGGGCTAAATCCACTACCTTTTGTAGGACTTTCCACTCAAAGGCATTGGTGTTTCAATCGCAGGCCATAATGCAGCCAGTCACTACAATTTCCACCACACATCTGTAGAGGTTTGTCAACGTTTTTGATGACATACCAAATCTCCACAGACTGAGAACTCCACTCGCCATTCGAGCTGCAGCCTCACAAAGCTTCTACATTGATGCACCATCTGACCTGGTCCTGCAGGTACAAACGTAAGCAGGCCAGTGGCTTCTCTGATTACTTTCTGCACCTTAATTTTAATCAAGTGTGGAGATTGATACACCAAACTCAAATTGTTTTGACTTTCAGATTTTTTTAGAAAGTACCATATCCAGCTATTGCTTCTATTGTAAATGACATATTACCTATTTTCCACAATTTCACCCCATTGCTTAATTTGTCTTTTTATAACACTAGTTTCTATTTAGACTGCTCAAAATGTAACCTATTTTTGTGTGAGGGAAAACTTGGCTTTTTACCCCATCATCAGTATTATTCATAAATTTACTGAATAAATTGAGGCATCAACATGTAATTCAGTTTTTGCTTAGACTACCACATTCAATTTACGGTAGAGGATTCCTAATTACAAAGATATTTAAGTGCACAGTCTGGTTGGCAGGAATGAACCAGTATTAAAGGGAAGGCTGCAGACGGTGTGAACTAACATTACCTTTAATCAGCCACCAGACTGGAAGTTTATTTCAAGCCTTCTAAATAATCGCTGAATTTAGTAGGTCTCCAGTGAGTGATGCTAAATTTATAAAGGCAAATACAAAATGAGTTCAATTTGTGGAAAAAAAACATTATTTACTCATTTACAGGAGTAAAATTAGTTAAAGGATCTATAAAGTCTAGGTTTATAAATGTAAATATTTTTAAAAAACTTACTATTAACAACAATGAACTAAAGATTTCTTAAATTTTCAGGTTGTGTTAGAGCAGCCTTGATTCATCACAGCTCAGCATAATTTCCTTTGAATATTACCGAGTCAATTTCCATTTGAAGTATGAATAAAGTCATTTAGAAAGACTGGGAAATAATTTTAAGTTGACTAGAAATGCCAATCTAGCTAACCTTTTAGGCAGTGCTGATACCTAGAGCTATCTGTAATTCATTTAGAAATATCACAACACGGATATCATCAGTGTTATGTTTAAGTGACTTTTTTTTCAAGTGACTTTGTAGCACTTTCTCAATATTTCTTGTGGGAATTCATTTAGAAATGTAGAATTAATTTGACCATCATAATCAACAATACTACTTTTTATTTATTATTGTACCTTTAACAAAGAAAAACAAAATTAGTTACGAAGATCCTTGGAATGGAGATTATTTTGAAATTGAACAAAATATCTTCACAAGTCATATATTAGGAAAGATGATCAAAGCTTGTTGAAAGAGGTCAATTTTAGAAATTTTGAAGGGAGAAACTGAAACATAGAGAGTGTAAAACGCAAGAGAAAAGTCCAGAGATGAGGTCTTGAGACTAAGGTCTGCCAGTGGTCAGGTAATTACATTTTGGGATGCCCGGGAGAAAGAAGGACGGAAGTGCAGACTTTGCAAAGTTCATCTATAGTAGAATTAGGTGCATTTAATTAAAAAAAAAAAGCGCTATAAGTTTTTGCTAAAGAAAGAACGGTTTAGAGCAAAAGTGTCATCACAGAGCAGAAAGTGAGCATTCGTGAGCAGGTTATTGACATGTGCCATTCAGACTAGTAATGCTTCACTTTGAATTTAGGAAAGTCATGCTTATGGGATAATAACAAAGTATACCAAACCTTAACCACCTTAATGATCAGGATTGAAGATAACCGCAAGAAGGCTAATAGCAAGCCATTGACTGCCTGGTGTGGACAACACCCAAAATAAAACTGAATGTGGATTGGGAAGTGATGTTACATGGAAGGAAGATTGACATCTGGGCTTTGAAGGTGTCTGGTCAAATTCATCAAATTGCTACAGAAGGATAAAAACCACTAATTTTAAGAAATGTGGTTCAGTTCATAACCAAGGAAGAAATATGAAACCTTGAAATACCATATTTGGCCTCAGTTATTGACTGGGCACAAGTGAGTGATTTTACCCATTGTTGGGTAAACACCAGTGGTGTAGCTGTACCAGAACAGTTTGGCTAGAGCCACAGCATTCTGAAACAAACGGCCTGCAGCATTACTCATGGGGTATTGTCATGGTCCATGGCTCTTGATGCTTCCAGCATGTTCACCTGTTTCTTAACACCACACAAGACAAGTAATAGTAGCTGAAAACAGTGTTCTGAGTCACTTCCAAGCATGATTGAAGACTGAATAAATGGAAATTGTCTTGCTCAAGTCAAACTGATTAAGGAGAGATTTAATAGAAGTATTGATGATAATGAAGGGCGTCAATAGGATAATTGGAAAATTATTTGCACAAGTGGTGGAGTTGTAATCAGAATATACAAATATAAAAACAGCAGACTAAATGAGAAGAAAGTTCATTACAGAAATGAAATTTCATCTTGGAGATGCAGGAATCTCCATCATTGCCCCAGCAATCTCATCTCTTTCTTCCCATTCTATCCTTTGTTGATTGAGATAGATCCCGTCCAGTCCTGGGGATTTATCCATCTTAATATAATCCAATATTTCTAGCGCTTCCTCCTTCCTGTTACTAACGTGTGTCTGTATATCAAAGTGCTCCTCGCTTAACTGTCCAGCCTCTATGTCCTCCTCCCAGCTGAATACCAATGAAAAGTATTCACTGAGGATCTTGCTTGTATTTCCTAGTTATTTGCTTAGATTACCTTTCTAGCCCCTGAAGTAGCCTACAGAATTCTTTTAGCTACCCACTTGCTCAAATATATTTATGAAAGGTTTTAGGATTCTCCTTAATTCTACTTGCCAAGGTCATTTCATAAACTTTAATATATATTTTTCCTTATAATTTTTAGTATATTTTATTTATTGCACCGTACTGCTACCAGAAAACAATGAATTTCGCAACACATGTTAATGATAATAAACCGGATTCTGCAATTACTGTGTATGTTCTGGCCTGGTTTGCAGTAGGTATGTCGCATCCGGAATTTTCCGGTTAGCGGGTGATTTCCATCCATGCTGCTCTGACGTATTGGGAAATCGTGTACGAGGCAAGCTATAGCAGTGGTTTGCCATTGCCTTCTGCTGGGTGAGTTGCTTCCTTTTAAAGAGATCACCAGCTCTTAACCCAGCACGGATGGAGAGCGTGCAAGGGTGCCGTCTGGAATCAACTTCCCAAAATGCCTCACTTAACATGTTTGGCTGACAAAGGCCTTCCAAAAATCCAATTACATGTAACCCTCCGGTTCTGCCAGCAAGCATTTGTTTAGGGAAAGACGGCCTCTGGCCCAGCCAAACTGAGAAACCTCATTTGTGCGGATGCTGAGTGCTGTGTTGCCTGGTTACAAATCTGAACCATGAAATGTCAGGCAGTACACCATATGCAATTTAACGATTGAACTTTATAAATCTTAATCTTACTATAGAGTTAATAAAGAAAATAAAAAGAAAAAGGGCCCATTTTAATGAAACAGTCTAATGTGCACAATGGAGCTCATGGATTCGTCCATTCGTTCCCCATCAACCTCCTCTGAGTGTCGTTGATCATCAGACCCTCGCTCCCAGTCCACTCCGTCCGCTGGTCTACCAACTCTTTCCATTTGCATTTTTTCTCTTCATCGCTCGCCAACAAAAGGCCACCAAATCCCTGCTCCCAACCCCACAAGAAAGAACAACATGCCTCCCATGGGTGGCGCACATTCTGAAGGCCCCGTTATCTCTAGTCATAACCCAAACATTGCGGCTACAGAGAAACCATTACTTTAGCAGTGAAACATTACAGAGAGGCCATTACATTAGCGGTGAAGCCTTACAGTGCGTTACATATGCAACACCAATTGATTCCCCTTTGTCTATCCTGCTTTTTATTTCTTCAAAGAATTTGAATATATTTGTCAGGCAAGATTTTCCCTTGAGGAAACCATGCTGACTACAGCCTATTTTATCATGTGCCCCTAAGTAACCCGAAACCACATCCTTAACACTTGATTTCAACATCGTCCCAACCAGTGAGGTCAAACTAACTGGTCTATAATTTCCTTTCTTCTGCTTCTCCACCCCCCCCCCACCCCCGAATAGTGAAGTGACATTTGCCACTTTCCAGTCTTCCAGAACCATTCCAGAATTTAGTGATTCTTAATAGATCATTACTAATGCCTCCACAATCTCTTCAGCCCTGGGGTGTACACCATCAGGTCCAGGTGACTTAACTACCTTCAGACCTTTCAGCTTCCCAAGCACCTTCTCCTAGTAATAGTAACTTCACACACTTCATGACCCCTGACACCAGGAACTTCCTCCATACTGCTACTCTCATCCACAGTGAAGAATGTTGCAAAATACTTATTCTGTCCATCTGCTATTTCCTTGTCCCCTATTACTACCTCTCCAGCATCATTTCCAGCGGCTTGATATCCACTCTCGCCTCTCCTTTATTCTTTATATATCTGAAGAAATATTTGGTATCCTCTTTAATATTATTGGCTAGCTTACTTTTGTATTCCATCTTTACCCTTTCAATGATTTTTAGTTGAATTCTGTTGGTATTTGAGAGCTTCCTAATCCTCTAACTTCCCACTAATTTTTGCTCTATTATGTGTCCTCTCTTTGGCTTCTCTTGTTAGCCATGGTTGTGCCATCTTTCTTTTAGAATACTTCTTCCTCTTTGGGATGTATATATCCTGTGCCCTCTGAATTGCTTCCAGAAATTACAGTCATCGCTGCTCTGCCATCATCCCTGCCAGTGTTCTTTCCCAATCAATTCTGACAAACCCCTCTTTCATGCCTTTGTAATTCCCTTTACTCCACTGTAATATGGATAAATTTGACTTTAGCTTCTCCTTCTCAAATTTCAGGGTGAATTTGATCATATTATGATCACTTGTCCCTAAGGGTTCTTTTACCTTAAACTATCTAATTAATTCTGGTTCATTGCACAACACCCAGTCCAGAATAGCCGATCCCCTAGTGGGCTCAATCACAAGCTGCTCTAAAAAGCCATCTTATAGGCATTCTAGAAATTCCCCCTCTTGGAATCCAGCACCAACCTGATTTCCCAATCTATTTGTGTATTGAAATCCCTCTTGACTATTGTAACATTGCCCTTTTGGCATGCATTTTCTATTTTTCATTGAAATTTGTAGACCACATCATTACTACTGTTTGGGGGTCTGTATGTAACTCCCATCAGGGTCTTTTTACCCTTGCATTTCCTTAGGCCTATCCACAACAATTCAACATCTTCCGACCCTCTGTCACCTCTTTCGAATGATTTGATTTCATTTTTTATCAACAGAGTGACGCTGCCCCCTCTGCCTTCCTGCCTATCCTTTTGACACATTGTGTATCCTTGGAAATTAAGCTCCCAGCTATAATCTCCTTTCAGCCATGATTCAGTGATGTGTAAAACATCATACATGCCAATCTGTAACTGTACTATAAGTTCATCTACCTTATTCTGTATACTGTGTGCATTCAAATATAACACCTTCAGTCCTGTGTTCACCCTTTTTCAATTATGTCCACCTTTTACATTGCAAAACATCCTGTTGACTGCAATTTTGCCCTATCATCAGCTTCTCCTTACTAGAAGTAATGCTACACATTGTCTCTGTTTGTAAACCAGCTACCTCATCTTCAGCACTATCATTCCGGTTCTCATCCCCCTGTCACATTAGTTTAAACCTACCTGAACAACTCTTGCCAACCTGCCTACAAGGATATGACTACCCTTGGATTCAGATGTAACCCATCCCTTTTGTACAGGTCATAACTTCCCCAGAAGAGATCGCAATAATCCATAAATTTGAAGCCCTGCTCCCTGCACCAGTTCCTCAGCCACACATTCACCTACCAAATCATTCTATTCATACCCTCACTGGCACATGGCATAGGCAGCAATCCTGAGATTACTACCCTGGAGGTCCTGTTTCTCAACTTTCTACCTAGCTCCCTAAAATTTCTCTTCAGGACCTCCTCAATTTTTCTACCTACGTCATTGGCGCCAATATGCACCAAGACATCTGGCTGCTCACCCTCACTCTTGAGAATGCCACTGACCTGATCTGAGATATCCCTGATCTTGGCACCAGGGAGGTAACATACCATCTAGGTGTCTCTATCGCATCCACAGAACCTTGTCTCTGTTCCCCTGATTAAGGAATCTCCTATCAACACTGCAGTCCTCTTCACCTCTCTGCTCTTCTGAGTTACAGCACCAGACTCAGTGCTAGAGACCTGGTCACTGTGGCTCCCCCCAGTAGGTCGTCCCCCTCAATGGTATCTATAATTGTGTAATTATTATTGAGGGGAATGTCACAGGTGTACTCTGCACTGGCTGTGTGTTTCCCCTCCTTCTCCTGACAATCTCCTTCAACCTAGGGGTGACTACCTCTTCGTAGCTCCTGTCTGTCACCACCTCATTCTCTCATAAGAGAACTGCAGCTCCAGTTCCTTAATAGGTTCTCTCAGGAGCTGCAGCTCTGTGTACCTAGTGCAGGTGTGTTTATCTGGGGGACTGGAGGTCTCCCAGACTTGCCACATCCCACACAGGGTACAAAACACAACGCATGCAAAGACACTTAATCCTTCCAATTCAGCTGGAACTCATCCTTATTGTACAGGTCACCCACTCTCCCAAAGATGATCCTAACAATCTGAAACTCAAGAGACCTACTTCCTGTTGTCCATTTCTGTCTGATGGCATACAAATTTATGGGCTGTATACTGTTAGGTTGCAATGTAAGCTGCTGGTCAGGGAGAAAATCCTAAAATAAAGCTGTGTTTAAAAAAAATTTAGTATAAAATATAATTAATTATACAACAATAGCCAACAAGCTCTGCCCTTTTTTCACTCCTCCAAAGATGTTCCATCATTTTTCTATCATTTTATCCTTTTTATTTCTCTTTTGATCATCTGTTTTATCCCTTCTTTTTGCTCCTTTACCTTTTTCCATTTCTCTTAAGCTTTTCTCTCGTGTATCAAGGTTTTGTCTTGGTAACTCTGGTGCATCCATGAGAATTGAATATTAATGAAAGACCTTTGGCATATGTAAATTGATATTCAATTTTTTGGGAAAGAAGATGTATTCTCAGAACAACAAACACAAAATTCAGCAGATCTGGCAGCATCTACAGAAAGGAATAAACAATTGATGTTTCAGGCCAAGACCCTTTATCAGGACTGGAAAGGAAGGGAGAAGAAGGCAGAATAAGAAGACGGGGAAGAGGAAGGACTATGAGCTGGTGAGGTTGGTTGGTGGGTGGGAGTGGTGAAGTGAGAAGCAGGGAGGTGGAACGTGGAAGAACTGTAGGGCTGAAAAAGGAATCTGACGGGAGATGGGAGCGTCCCATGGGAGAAAGTGAAGGAGGAAGGGTACCAGAGGGAGTTGATGTGCAGGTGAGGAGGAAAAGCGGTAAGAGAGGAGTCAGAATGGGGGATGGAAAAAGAGAAGGGGTGGGAGAAAGGTCAGTGAGTTAGAGAAATTGATGTACGTGCTGTCAGGTCGGAAGGTATTGGGTGCCACAGTAGCCTGGTATTTAGTGCAATGCTATCACAGCTCTGGGCATTGGAGCTCAGAGTTCAATTCCAGTGTTTTATGACATTCCCAGGTGCATGTGGATTTCCTTCAGGAGCTCCAGTTTCTGCCACAGTCCAAAGATGTACTGGTTAGTAGGTCAATTAGTCATTTTAAATTGCCCTGTGATTCAGCGATGGTTACATCAGTGGGTTACTGGGTGACGCAGCTAGGGGACTGGAGGGGCCTTCTCCACACTCACTAAATTAAACTAAATTAAACACTTGGAGTACTGTGTCCAGTTCTGGTCACCTCACTATAGGAAGGATGTGGAAGCATTGGAGAGGGTACAGAGGAGATTTACCATGATGCTGCCTGGTTTAGAGAGTATGCATTATGATCAGAGATTAAGGGAGCTAGGGCATTACTCTTTGGAGAGAAGGAGGATGAGAGGAGACATGATAGAGGTATACAAGATAATAAGAGGAATAGATAGAGTGGATAGCCAGCACCTCTTCTCCAGGGCACCACGGCTCAATACAAGAGGACATGGCTTTAAGGTAAGGGGTGGGAAGTTCAAGGGGGATATTAGAGGAAGGTTTTTTACTCAGAGAGTGGTTGGTGCGTGGAATGCACTGCCTGAGTCAGTGGTGCAGGCAGATACACTAATGAAGTTTAAGAGACTACTAGACCGGTATATGGAGGAATTTAAGGTGGGGGCTTATATAGGAGGCAGGGTTTGAGGGTTGGCACAACATTGTGGGCTGAAGGGCCTGTACTATGCTGTACTATTCTATGTTCTATGTTAAGATAATAAAGGTACTCTCCCAATGCCATTTTCTGGCCCTATCTGGATGCCGCTTGATTCCCCTAATATCAATAAATCTAGTGAATTGTTTAGAATGAACTCAGTGACTGAGTTTCCACAGCTCTTTGAAATAGTACTGGTTTTTCAGGGGAGTAGAAGATATTAATCAAAGTGGCTGAGTTTCGTAGATGCTGCCTGCTGAACACCTCCTGCATTCTCAGTCTCAGCATCTGTTGTTGTCCTACAAGATCAAAGGGAGCTTGTTTTCCTGTGATGACTGTGTTAGGTGTGATTTCAATTAAGGGTGACTACTAATGACATCATTAATCAGAACTGTCAATAACAAATTAAACTCGGATAAGAATCAAAACCCAAGCTGCAATCTGACCAACACAAATAAACCAATTTTTAAATAAACTTGGAAGAGTGCAATATTAGCCCTTCTCCTAGGGCATGGGACAAGGTAAAGAACTGAAGTGGAAGTGAGGGTGTACTTTGCCTCAGGGGACCATGATCTATTATTTTTGAGAACGTGATGGAAAAGGATAGTACTGGTCCACAGGTTAGGGTTCTAAACAGGAACAGGGCTACTTTTAGGGGAATTAAGCAGGATCTAGAAGAGGTCAATTGAATGAACCTCTTTGAAGGGAAAGGAGTGAACAGTAATTGGGAGATTTTTTAAGAGAGTTATAGCACAGGAGAAGCATGCTTCTATTAGTATGAATGGTAAACTTGGCAAGCTGAGGGAATCCTAGTTGATTACAGGTAACTTACCCGTGTAAGCGGAACAAGTGCTACACATGCCTTTGCACTTCCTCCCTTACCACCATTCAGGGCTCCAAACAGTCCTTCCAGGTGAGGCAACACCTCACCTATGAGTTGGCTGGGGTGATATACTGCGTCCGGTGCTCCCGATGTGGCCTTTTATATATTGGCGAGACCCGACGCAGACAGGGAGACCGCTTTGCTGAACACCTACGCTCTGTCTGCCAGAGAAAGCAGGATCTCCCAGTGGCCACACATTTTAATTCCACATCCCATTCCCATTCTGACATGTCTATCCACTGCCTCCTCTACTGTAAAGATGAAGCCACACTCAGGTTGGAGGAACAACACCTTATATTCCCTCTGGGTAGCCTCCAACCTGATGGCATGAACATTGACTTCTCTAACTTCCGCTAATGCCCCACCTCCCCCTCGTACCCCATCTGTTACTTATTTTTATACACACATTCTTTCTCTCACTCTCCTTTTTCTCCCTCTGTCCCTCTGAATATACCCCTTGCCCATCCTCTGGGTCCCCCCCCCCTTGTCTTTCTTCCCGGACCTCCTGTTCCATGATCCTCTCGTATCCCTTTTGCCTATCACCTGTCCAGCTCTTGGCTCCATCCCTCCCCCCTCCTGTCTTCTCCTATCATTTTGGATCTCCCCCTCCCCCTCCAACTTTCAAATCCCTTACTCACTCTTCCTTCAGTTAGACCTGACGAAGGGCCTCGACCTGAAACGTCGACTGCACCTCTTCCTAGAGATGCTGCCTGGCCTGCTGCGTTCACCAGCAACTTTTATGTGTGTTGATTACAGGTATTGATGCTCTGGTCAGGAAGGAAGAATACATAGGGTTTAAGGGGGCGGAGTGCGGAAATCCCTTGATGCTGGTTAGCGAGAGAGTAGATCAGCAGGCCATGGGAGATGGGTAGGGTTTTTAACAAATATTTCTCCTTGGTGTATACTAAGCAGACAATCATGGTTTCACAGGAAGTAAGAAGATTCATTAAGGTGACAAATTCGCAGGGCCTCATCAAGTCCATCCTGACGTTGCGGGAAGCTAGAGAGGAAATAACAGAGCCTCTTGTGGAGTCATTTGCCTCAAATTCCCAAACTAGAAGCTGGCTAACGTAATTCCATGGTTTAAAAAAGGTAGCAAGGAAAGGTCAGTGAACCACAGGCTGATCGGTCTGACATCAGTAGTGAGGAAGTTACTGGTGGAAAGTCTGAGGGACAGGGTTCTCCAGCGTTTGGATAGACTGATTAGGAGTCAGCATGATTTTATGTACAGAAAGTTGGGCTTTTCAAATCTCTTGTGTTTTTTTTTGAAGAGGTAATCTAAAAGGTAAATGAGGGTTGGCGACTGGATGTTGTCTATTTGGAATTTGGCAAGGTCTTTTACAAGGTCCAGTATGATAGGCTGGTTTGGAAGATTAGGTCCCCTGGAACCCAGGGAGAGGCTGGTTATGTGGATTCAAAATTGCATCGGACGTAGGAAGCACAGGGTGGTGGGTGAAGGTTGTTCGTCGGAATGGTAGCAGATGACTCGTGGCATGCCACAGGGATCAGCTTTGAGACATTTGTTATTCATTATTTATATAAATTATTTGGATGTGAATGCACAAGACTTGATCAGCAAGTTTGCAGATGATATGAAATTAGAAGTTGATGCTAATAGTGAAGAAGGTTGGCATAGATTACAGGGGGATCTTGATCAGTTAAGGAAGTGGGCTGAGGAGTAGCAAATGGATTTCAATACAGCTAAGTGCAAGCTGATGCAGATTTGACTTCCTAAAATGCATAGGACTTGTATTATGAATGATAGTGTACTAGGAATGTAATGGAACAGAGGGACTTGGGAGTACAAGTTCATAGTTCATTGAAAGTAGGTCACAGGTAGATGGAGTGGTGAAAAAGGTGTTTAGCACACTGGCCTTCATTAGACAAGGCACTAAATATAGGAGTTGGTATATTATATTGCATTTGGGTAAGTCATTGGTGAGGCCACACTTGGAGTATTGTGTACAGTTTTGGACACCCTGTTTTCAGAAGGATGTGGCTAAACTGAGAAATATACAGAAGAGATTTATGAGGATGTTGCCAGGACTTGGGGGTCTGAGTTACAGGGAGTGGTTGTCTAGGCTATGTCTTTATTTCTTGGAGTACAGGAGGATGAGGGGTGACCTCATAGGGTTGATTTTTTAAAAAATCATTAAAGTCCTAGATAAGATGGATGGTAACACCTCTTACCCTTTTGGTAGAGGAGCCCCAACCGAGGAAGCATAGATTTTGGGTGATAAAGGCAAGATTTAAAAGGACCTTTTTCATGCACAGGGTGTAGAGTATATGGAATGAGCTGCCAGAAGTGTATGAGGCATGCATTCAAGAAGCACTTACAAAGATACCTGGAGAGGGTGAGATGAGAGGGATATAGGCTGAATGCAGGAAATTGTGACGAGATGGTGGGCTCTGTGTACTTGCTGGGCTGAAGGGCTTGTATCCGTGTAATGTTACTCTGTAATTCTATATACTCACAACAGCAAATTCAAATATTCTTCAGGCTGTTTGAGGATGTTTGAAAGCCAGCTGTCGGTATCCCGGTAGAATGTAACTAATTGCAACTGTCGTACGTAAGTGTGGAAGTACATATTTACAAAACATTAATTCAATGAAAGAAATTTATTTCTGCAAACAAGCAAAATGGCAGTAAAATCAGGATCAAAATAATTTGCGTTTGCAGTGTAAGAGCCTAGGTCTTATACAAATTGAAAATGTGTTTAATTCCTTCAGGATATTTGATGTAAATGTTCCAGTTTCAATAGCAGCATTACAAATTATCAGATACACTACACTGCATTAAGATGAAAAATATTTTTTGCAACCATTTAGATTACATGTACAGAACCATGATATATATTGCAGAAGGTCAGGATATGTTTTTTTTCTACAGGATCATACTGTAAATGAGAAAACAAGATCTAGATTCTAGCTGATTTTAACAAGACCCTGCAAATGAAGTCTGTTTTTATATAGTTGCTTCAGAACATACAGTATATACAGTGGCATGCAAAAGTTTGGGCACCCCGGTCAAATTTTCTGTTACTGTGAATAGTTAAGTGAGTAGAGGATGAACTGATCTCCAAAAGTCAAAGTTAAAGATGAAACATTCTTTTCAACATTTTAAGCAACATTAGTGTATTATTTTTGTTTTGTACAATTTCGGAGTGGGAAGAAAAGGAAAGGAGCACCATGCAAAAGTTTGGGCACCCCAAGGGATTTGAGCTTTCAGATAACTTTTACCAAGGTCTCAGACCTTAATTAGTTTGTTAGGGCTATGGCTTGTTCACAATCATTGTTAAGAAAGGCCAGGTTATGCAAATTTCATAGCTTTATGATATCCTGACTGCTCAGACCTTGTCCCAACAATCAGCAGCCATGGGCTCCTCTAAGCAGCTGCCTAGCACTCTGAAAACTAAAATAATTGATGCCCACAAAGCAGGAGAAGGTTATAAGAAGATAGCAAAGCGTTTTCCGGTAGCCGTTTCCTCAGTTCCTAACGTAATTAAGAAATGGCAGTTAACAGGAATGGTGGAGGTCAAGTTGAGGTCTAGAAGACCAAGAAAACTTACCAAGAGAACTGCTCACGGGGTTGCTAGAAAGGCAAATCAAAACCCCCGTTTGACTGCAGAAGACCTTCAGGAAGATTTAGCAGACTCTGGAGTGGTGGTGCACTGTTCTACTGTGCAGTGGCACCTGCACAAATATGACCTTCATAGAAAAGTCATCAGAAGAAAACCTTTCCAGCAACCTCACCACAAAATTCAGAGTCAGAAGTTTACAAAGGAACATCTAAACAAGCCTGATGCATTTTGGAAACAAGTCCTGTGGACTGATGAAGTTTAAAAAAGAACATTTTGGCTGCAGTGAGCAAAGGTATGTTTGGAGAAAAGGTGCAGAATTTCATGAAAAGAACTCCTCTCCAACTGTTAAGCACGGGGGTGGATCGATCATGCTTTGGGCTTGTGTTGCAGCCAGTGGCACGGGGAACATTTTACTGGCAGAGGGAAGAATGAATTCAATTAAATACCAGCAAATTCTGGAAACAAGTATCACACCGTCTATTAAAAAAAAGCCGAAGATGAAAAGAGGATGGCTTCTACAACAGGATAATGATCTTTAACACACCTCAAGGTTCACAATGGACTACCTGAAGAGGCGCAAGCTGAAGGTTTTGCCATGGCCCTCAAAGTCCCCCGACCTAAACATCATCGAGAATCTGTGGATAGACCTCAAAAGAACAGTGCATGCAAGACAGCCCAAGAATCTCTCAGAACTAGAAGCCTTTTGCAAGGAAGAATGGGTGCAAATCCCCCAAACAAGAATTGAAACAGAAAGCGTTTACAGGCTGTGATACTTGCCAAAGGGGGCGTTACTAAGTACTGACCATGCAGGTTGCCCAAACTTTTACTTCAGGCCATTTTCCTTCTTTGTTATTTTGAAACTGTAAAAGATGGAAATAAAAAAGTAATCTTGCTTAAAATATTAAAGAAATGCATCATCTTTAACTTTATGCCTTTTGGAAATCAGGTCATCTTTTACTTGCTTAGCTATTCACTGTAACAGACATTTTGACTGGGGAGCCCAAACTTCTGCATACCACTGTATTGAATATGCATATGTATTACAAGTTTATATTATCCTGCAGACAATTTATAGAATTGATCTATTAAATAAACAACAAGGAAACAAAACTGTTTCTAGGTTTAGAAGCTGCACTTTTATTGTTTTAAATTACCAAAGAAAAACAGTCCTGTGTCACAAATACAGAACACCATTTCACTGCATTCAGCATTAACTTTCAATATACGTAGTGAAATGAATGGAGAACAAGTGTCATGAAACATGGCAATAAATTAGCATATAATTTACCAAAAAGGAAATATTTAATAACAGTGTACCACATTAATACTGAATGTAAAATATAAGCAACTAATCACAATAATACAATGCTAGTTCCATTCTGGATAAGGATATTTATGTGACATTCAGTGATTAATAGAGTCCATAATTAAATGTACCGCTCCATGAAGTATGCACCTTGGGGGTATTTCTGTGAACAAGCCCTTTCTTAGTCTATATGACCAGATGCTGATAATACTGTAGTGTCTGCCTTGGGCTCTTCATTGTACTGGCTACAAAGTAGTATTCTTCTCAGTATGGCAGGCCTGTCAAATTCCTTTACAGTTTAAACAATTAACTGTTATCAGCTTGAGAACTACAAAGGATTCAGTCTTTGATATTAAGGTGGCTACAAGGTAGCAGCAGCAATAAACTGTGCTATTTAAACACTTTCTGATCCAATTTCTGTCCATTTTATTTGGGTCCCAGTTGAAAATTTATTTTCTTGGTTTATTAATTTGTTTTTTGTATCCTTTTCCCTTTGATAATGTTATCCAATAGAGGTTGAGGGAGTTGCATTAATTCCACTGTCAGTGCTCTCTTATAGTGTAGATATGTGCATTCAACTCCCTTGTAATATAGCACCAGTACCACAAAACAATAAACAAACCAATCCATGGAAACAAGTCTTGCAATGTTAATACATAATCTGAGGTAAGGAGGAATTAGTTAATCATAGTTCTTTGTTAAAGTGAAATATTTATTGATTAAAAGAGTCATGCCCTGGAGTATTAAGCACTGGTTCTTGGGATTGTCATAGCAACACTGTTCCCTTTATGATAGCTCAGATTTCTCAAGGCATGACAGCACCAAGGTAGACTGATTAGTTTTATTCAAGATGATGTCCAATATATGGAACTAGTTTGTAAGCAAGCCCAATTATAGGCATTTGAACAAGCACCTCATTGGCAAGGCCAGTTGTATTATAGAAGAAAGCAGTTTAAAAATACTGTCCAGAGGTAGTAGGTGACAGACAAGATTTTCATGATTATGACTGAGTGTGCAGCACAACATCCTATATAGATTGTCAAAAACTTATGTTGCTCTGCATTTACTGTACATCTGAAAAGGTTTTTTTCGTACATATGACTTTATAAAAATATGCAAAATGACAATTTCCTGTGCAAGATGCCATTAGAGGAAATTATTAACTTGTACATTGTTGTGTAACAAATCACATCCTTGCTGATTAAGTATTTTAGCTGATGTGTAATTAGCTAGTTAGTTTTCTTTATTTTAAAGAATCACATTTTTCACGAAAATTACTTTAAAATAATTCCTTTGAAATGAAAATAAATGTACTCTACTAAAAATTTGTTTCATTCAAAATCTACAGAATCTCACTTAACTGATGAAAAGTGCCCTGTTTTGCATGTTAATGGATTTTGTACACAATGATTTACAAATATTCTCACTTACGATAGGTTCATTGCACTAGACAAAAGAGGCACAGTTCAACACAAATGCACATTCATTAAGTACTTGCTGCAGCTTGCAAGTGTTCAAGTACTATAGTAATATGAACAAGTATCCTCTTTTATTACCTCCATATTGAGTCTTTAATCAAGCTAGGCCATTTACTTTGCAAGCACTGGGCTTTGGAATTATGTCTGGTTTTACCTTTAGTGTACAAATACTATGTGGTTTCACATTTAAATATTATTTCAGGTAAACAATACATTGTCAAATCTAAACATAATGTATTGCTAATACTCCTACTGAGAGTAGTGCTACTAAAGCTTCTAACATCATTCATATTTTCTCTTTTCCAAATATTCTTTGGCTGCATTTATCTCGACAGCAGCACAAAAATGATTTTGAAACAAGGGTTTCCTCTTTTGAAATAGAAAAGCACCTGGAGCATTTTTTTTATTGCAAGTTTTTTTGATAGGTGTGTCTCATTTCAAAGCAGATAGTCTGTGTGTTATACCTAGCATGGTGGTCTCAACCAGAACTGCTTGAACGGAGCCTGGTTTAAGAAACTAGATGCCTGTGTGGACAAAGCCATTCCAAAACCAGTGGTGTAAACAAGGGCAGTTAGAGCAGTACATTTCAGGCTCTGCGCATCTTTTAGATTGGGAGGGCAATGGCTGAGAAATCTCTGCCTTCCCTTACTTCACAATGGTAAATTATCAGCCATGTTTGCCTTTAATTTGTTGAAAAACATAGCAAATTTAAAAAGTGTTAAAATTACTTTGTACACTTAAGTTTGAAACTTCAATGTCTGGTTGGCAGCAAGGAACCTTCATTGATTTGGATGCACTCAATAGCCTTACTGGAATAATTTTTCAATTTCATTTACTAAATGGAGCAAACCTGACTCAGATTTCCAGTGTTGGGGTATCGTCTTTTTAAACCACATAGTTTTGAAAATAGGAATTTTAGTGGAAAGGACTAGAAATGTAGCACCATGTACAGAAAAAATCTGTTCCATTTTTGGTTTTTATTAAATAACTTATCTGTTGATACTATAAAACTTCTTTTGGTCACTGTTGTGAGAGATAAATAATTGTAATTGTTCCTAAAGTGTGTTGAAAGCATATCTTTCAGAGTTTTTATTTAGCTAGGCAAGCTCACATAATTATTATTTTCTGCTTTATCAGCTTTTGAACATATACAAACTGTTCTCTCTTATTTAGGTCCAATATATATTACATTAACTTTCTGGTCCCTGGAGATGAACCAACTATTCAATTTGTTCAAGTGAACGTGCGTGTCCTTAACAGCTGAGTGTTTTTCATGTTGCTGAGCAGAAAACTTAGAACTGGCATCTCCTCCACTCTGTGTCCAGCACCTTAGTTTAAAAAAAAATCCCACTTCACAGAAGTTAAAATAACAGCAAATTATTGTCAGCTGAAGCTGACCAGTGGTTACAATTTCCACAGGGTAGAGTTTGTGGGACATCAAATCCCGATCCTTTTTGAATTCAGGGCAGGCACATTTTCCATGATAGAATTAACGAGGCTTGCTTTGGGTCAGTGTCCTTGGCAGGTCTTACAGCACATCTGTCTAAAGTACGCCCTGCTGCAGAACTTGAACTTCAGCACCAGTGGGCAGTAAGCCACTTTGTTCACATCTTTGCATTCTATGAAATAAAAGAATTGATAACACTGAGTATAGATATGAAATTATCTCACTTCCAAGATGTACATATCTCTACTGGAAACATCCCACATCTTCCAATGTAGAAGAACTAAACTTTTAATGAACTGACGTGGGATTTTTCTCAGTGTTTCTTTTAGCATTGCAGAAACCACTTTTTCATATATAATCATTCATTTGGGTTACTTATTAATTGAGATACTGTGCAGAATAGGCCCTTCCAGCTCTTTGAGCCACGCCACCCAGTAACCCCTGACTTAACTCTAGCCTCATCACAGGACAACTTACAATGACCAATTGATCTACTAACCGGTACGCCTCTGAAAAGTGGGAAGAGACTGGAGCACCCATAGGAAATCCAGCCATTCCACGGGGAGAACGTACTGACTCCTTACAGATAACGTTGGAATTGAACTCTGAACTCTGCTACCCCCACTTGTGATAGCGTCGCTCTAACCGGTATGCTACTGTGGCACTCATATGGTACGCATATGGACAAATTCTCTGGATCTGTACCCATCGAGAGGAACTCACTTTAGGAAAGCACAGGTCAGAGCCACATTTAAAACATTCCAGTACTCTCTCTCTCTGAATCATGCTTCCATCAAACTCAAATTTTCACTGGCACTTATCCTATAATTTGTTGCTATGAGAACTTCTGGTTAGTCATAAACAGAAAATTTATATTATGGTTTCCAAAAATCTGTCAAACATGTTCTTTTGAAAATATGATATTGGCTTAGTCTAACTATATTGAAAACACATTACAATTTCATAATTTGTAAAAATACAACTGTAAAACAATGTTTAAAATTAACTTCTTTAGAAAATTGTCATTTTATCAGCCCGATGAAAGATTCTTTCCAGTAGATTAATTAATATTTCTCCTTCAGATACTGACTACAGCAATGCTTATTTTTGCCATTTCCAGTTTTTACTTTAGATTTATGACGTTCATAGTTTACCTTTGTTTAATGATATGGTTTTGCAAAATGTACTATAACCATGAGAAGAATGTTCTCTGTGAAATTTGCCTAGCCATTGGTTAAAATAATACTTCATCTGGAATCAATGAATTGTAAGAAATATCCATGTCTTGACTTACAGATGTGGAATGCACCAAGGATATACATTACGGTCAAAACAATAAATACTAAATGGCAAGTACTTGCAGCTACTGTGAGGGGTGCTTTAACACACTACATAAACTACAAAAGAACTTGAAACTGCATGAAAAATGATTAAAATGCCATTTTGGTTCAGGTTTCAGATGACCTTGGACTGTCTGGATCCTGCAGCCACACACGTACTTTAAAAGAAATGGTACAGAACTGTATTTCATCCACTGTAGCTGTGGTTGGACTATTGGTGTTTGTACTACAGTATAGTCTCAACAGTAAATGTAACATTACACTTAACAGAAGCAATCCTTCAAAGTCTGGCTTCAAAAAAATACAGTAATTCAAAAGTACAACTCAAGAATTCAAACAGATGCTGAGTTCAACATCATGTCTTTCACTGGTATAAACTTTCACAAGTGGTTAAAATAAATGTAACCTCACTTCTGTCATCAATTGAGAAAACATACAGATATTTCTTTCAAATTCTTTAAAAACTGATTTATTGCAAGGAACTGATTTTGACTGCAAATGCCTGATATGCTCCAAAACCAAGTACCATATTTAACACTAAGTAAGGAGCATAGAAGAAGCTGACTTTGCCAGTTACTCAAGATGAAAACAATCTACTGGTTCAGATCGTTTCCTTATAAATACCAATCTTGCATGTGGCTTGGTGAGTAGCAACACTATTTTTCATGCTCCCTGTCAAAATCTGGGTGTTATTTATATGGTGAAATGATCTATCAAAATTGTGCATGTCTTCAAATTATATCCTTGAATGGCCTGACCTTTATAAGTAGATATGACCAATTTCTTTACACTTGTAATAAAAAAAATGACGTAAATCTGCTGCTTATTTACAAATTTCTACGCAAGTATGATTCTTTTGAAATTGTAGGAAGGGCCTGAAGTTCGCAAATTCTGTGGTTTTAACTTGACAGATCATTTTTTTGGCATTATTAATTGATCCGGCACTCAAACAGCAAGCAGCACACCGCACTGGAACAACTTGGAAAGTTACAGCACCAGGGAACGTGTACAAAAATCCTTGAAACAATTCAGAATGAAGAGATCCCAAAAGACTCATTCCTGAAATGTCACCCACTCAAGCTGTATATTTTTAAGTACTTACCTTCTGCATTGGTGATAGGAGTAGTGTCACATTTACTCTCACACTGTTGCATTGAGGGTGGTCGAAGGGTTTCAGGACACTCAGTAGATGGCTGGCCAGTGTACGAAAGACATTGAACTGTTCTCATCTGCTGGCCAAGACCACATTGTGCAGAACACTGCAATAAATCAAGAATAAAAATGCATGTTAAAGGCTGTCCTTGTAGACCCCTGCTTTCAGACTGTTCTTACTCCAAGAACATTATTTCTTCATACTTCAACCCTATTCTGTACCCATTGTTCATTTTCCTCCCATTTTCAGCCCATGGAAGCTCTGATGCTGTCTGACACTTTGACAGTCTTCAGCTTCGAGTCGCAGATGCTTTATTTACACCATGGATATTCAGGCCCTTCACACCTTTATTCCTTAACAGGATGTTAAGGGGCACATTCTCCATGAACAGAGGTCCAACCAGTCCCCCACCACCACTCCCCTCATCTGCCAAGATGAGCTTCTTTCATTCACTACTTCCTTTTTTAAATCCTCTAACTTTCTCCAAGTCAAAGATATGGCTATGGAAAGTCATATGATTCTAAGCTACAGTGGTTTTTGCATGCAATATTTGGAATAGATTTTGTTCAGTCCAAATTTGGTAAATTGATTGTATTTCTTAAACTTCTAGATCTCAAACCAAACTGAAAAATTACCTTACTTTGCTGCAAATTTCCACTTTGTTCTCTGTTGTGTATGTGGCCTGTTTACACAACTAAGTTATTAATAAAAACGCTGGAGAGGGGAACTAAGTTTCATGGTTCTTTACAGGTAGGGTCCGAACTTTTACACACACATACGCACCTAATAGCGCATGCAACAATGTGTTACTAAAACATAAAGTAGTCCCTTATAATGTAAGCTATACAGTACATTCTCATTTTCACAAGGGCTGCCTCTTACTCTTTCCTTTCTCAACTTTTCTACTTTAATCTCAGATGATAGATAAATGACAAGTATCCATCCAAAACTGACACACTCCAATAGCTATCTTGTTGGCCTCCATGCTGCAGGACTGCTTTGCTGATGTCCACTGGAATGTCTTCCATGATCAGGGTGTCTCCAAGTCCACAGATGGAGTCATGTGCTTCATCCGGAAGCGCATTGACATTGTTGTTCCCCAGAAGTTGGTCAGGATCTTCCCAAACCAGAAACCTTGGATCAAGAGTTCCGTGTGAGCAATTAACCGCGCGACACAGGGCTTACATTGCCGGCAATCAGAAGCTCATGAAAAGCAGCTATGATCTGAGCAGAGCTATCAAGACTGCAAAGCAACAATATTGGGACATGCTTGAGTCAAGATTCACAACGAATAGCACACGTGACTTATGGTGAGGACTGCATACCATCGCAGACTTCAAAGCCAAACATTGTGGTGTCACCAACATTGCGGCCTTTCTCCCAGATGAGCTCAATTGCTTTTACGCTTGGTTTGATGTTGCTAACTCTGAGCCTCCAAGGAAAGTCACCGCTACAACCTGCAACCTGGTCATCTCTGAGACTGAGGTATGCAGATGTTTCCAACGAGTGGACTGTTGCAAGGCTGCGGAACTGGACGGCATCCCAGGGTGAGTAGTCAGGATGTGCACAGCACAGCTGGCAGGCGTGTTTACAGACATTTTTAATCTCTCCCTCTCCCAGTGTAGAGTGCCCTCCTGCTTCAAATTACCCACCATTCTCCCTGTACCAAAAAAGAAGAAGGTAACGTGCCTGAACGACTGGCATCCTGTCACACTCACCTCAATAATAAGCAAATGCTTTGAGAGACTGTTTAAGTATTACATCTGCAGCTTGCTACCACCCAAACTGGACCCCCTACAATTCGCCTACTAACACACCCAATCGACAGATGACACAATAGCCACAGCTCTACATACTGTCCTTACACAGCTGGAGAAGAGGGATGCTTATGTGAGAATGTTGTTCTTGGACTACAGTTCAGCATTCAACACCATAATTCCATCCAGGCTCGACAGGAAGCTCAGAGACCTCGACTTTAGCCCTGCCTTGTGCAGATGGATCCTGGACTTCCTGTCAGGTCGCCAGAGAGTGGTAAGAGTGGGCTCCCCCACCTCCAACCTTCAAATCACACTGATTTGAGTGTATTTCTATGTTACATTGACTGGTCTATTTCTTATAAATTACTTTGATCGCACATTTAGACAGAGATGAAACGTAAGGAATTTTACTCCTCATGTATGTGAAGGATGTAAGAAATAAAGTCAATTCAATAATAATTGACACCATCTCCCAGATTCCTTCTTGGAAAATCACCTCCATTGTCCCCTAGGCTCTATTGTATCTGTTCTGGTGATCGACACCTTTCACACCAGTGCTTATGAGATGTCTTACTCTTTTCCTCAACCATGACAAAACTCTCAATTGCAGCTGTTGCATTTTCAGCACTTATTTGACCCTTCTCCCCCTTATCATCTTGTACTTCACTAGTCACCAGATTCACAGCATCATCATGTGTAACATCTGCCATTTTAAAGTTGTTACCACCAAACACATCTTCTCCCTCCTCACCCAGCATTACGAAGGGACTAATCACTCTGTATACCCTAGTTCGCTCTTCCATTAAGACCTACATCCATTACCCTCTTAGGGCACTTTCCCTTGCAACTGCAGAAGATGAAGCCCTTGTCCATATATGTCTTCCTTTCCCACCTGTACAGGGAAACAAACACTCTTTCAAGGAGAACACTGATCCATGTGTACCCTTTAGAGTAATGAGTATTGCATCTGATGGTCACAATATTATCTCCAGCACCTGGAGAACCAAATACAGGTTGTGTAAGAGCTTTGTAAAACATGTCTATTTAGTCCACAAGGAGACCCTGAGCTTCCAGTTGCTGTCACTTTAATTCTTCATCTCTTCAAGCTTTGATCTCTATATTTTTTGGCCATTTATGTGTTTTTTGGCTATTAACTATGTTAAAGTCAACCTAAGCTGCAGAAATGCCATCTGATTTTCCAACTTTGGATGTTACAATTTTCAATATTGAACTCAACGATTTCAGATATCCAGCCTTTCCAGTTTAATTCAGCATTAACCGGTAATGTTAACTTCTCTCTCTCTGCACATACTGCCTGACATGCTGAACATCTAGCATTTTGCTTTTATTTCAGATTTCCAATAATTTGTAGCATTTCATATCTTGTAGTTCCAACCATTTTGGCTTTTGTTTATTTCCTTCTAGTTCAACATAACTACCAGATCAGCTGTGATTCTCAAACTTTCACCAACTGCTCTCAGCAGGCACCACCACTATTTGTTATTACCTTTATTTTGGTTTCAGTCACATCGCACCCTTTATTCTCTCTGCTTACCACTGACCCTCCTACCACCATTCCCTTGTTCCACAACTGAAAACATGATTAGTTTCTAACTTTTCTCACATCTGATGCGTGTTTCACTAAAGATGTTTCACTCCATAGATGCTGTCTGACCTATTAAGTATTTTTAGCAATTTCTTCTTTATCTCAGATTTATAGAATCTGCATTATGTTTCGCTTTTCAATGTTTAATTGTAACATTCATCCACAGCAAATTGAAAATAAAAATATGCTCAACATAAAAAAATTATGATTTTAAAGCTGCAAGGTCATCTAAGACTAAGCCTTTTACTCTGAGATAGTTCTGTTGTAAAAGTTAGCGCTAACATTGGTTGGAATGTACTAGGGGAATTCAAGTGGCTTCAGACATCTGAATAATCTTTGTGGCCTCAGTATCTCTACTTAGAGGAAATGCACTGCTCTGGTGTAAGATAAACTTTAGTTTACTGCAGTGAGAACCTTCTCTTGGCATATTATGAATAATCCATCTCACTTTCTGAGACCATACAAATCGGTTTACAACCTTACCCAGGTTTTTCTGCCGTTTGGATATGGACTTGGACTATGGACTTTTTTCTCCCCAGTCTTATAGTTTTTTTTTAATATTCTGTATTTTTTGCCAATCCTTGTTTTTTTGTGTGGGGGAGGGGATTGGAGGGTTGACGAGCATGTTGCAGTTCTTTTCTTTCTCGGTTTCGTGGTACTTGGAGAAAGAGAATTTCAGAGTTGTATACTTTGACAAAAAGTGAAACTTTGAGATGTGCTTCAGGATACCTCAGGCACTAAGACCATCCAATTCTTCTCATGGAATTCTGCACTTTTTTTTCTCCAAACATACCTTTTCTCATTGTGGCCAAAAAGTTCTATTCAAAAGGTTCAAAGGAACAAGCCTGATGCATTTTGGAAACAAGTCCTGTGGACTGATGAAGTTAAAATAGAACCTTTTGGCCGCAGTGAGCAAAGGTATGTTTGGAGAAAAAAGTGTACAGAATTTCATGAAAAGAACACCTCTCCAACTGTTAAGCACAGGGGTGGATCAATCATGCTTTGGGCTTGTGTTGCAGCCGGTGACAAGGGGAACATTTACTGGTAGAGGGATGAATGAATTCAATTAAATACCAGCAAATTCTGGAAGCAATTCTGGAAGTAAAAAAGCTGAAGATGAAAAGAGGATGGCTTCTACAACAGGATAATGAACCTAAACACACCTCAAAATCCACAATGAACTACCTCAAGAGGCGCCAGCTGAAGGTTTTGCCATGGCCCTCACAGTCCCCTGACCTAAACATCATCGAAAATCTGTGGATAGACCTCAAAAGAGCAGTGCGTGCAAGGCGGCCCAAGAATCTCACAGAACTAGAAGCCTTTTGCAAGGAAGAATGGGCGAAAATCCCCCAAACAAGAATTGAAAGACTCTTAGCTGGCTACAAAAAGCGTTTACAAGCTGTGCTACTTGCCAAAGGGAGTGTAACTAAGTACTGCCATGCAGGGTGCCCAAACTTTTGCTTCGGGCCCTTTTCCTTTTTTGTTATTTTGAAACTGTAAAAGATGGAAATAAAAAGTAATCTTGCTTAAAATATTAAAGAAATGTATCATCTTTAACTTTATGCCTTTTGGAAATCAGTTCATCTTTTACTGGCTTAGCTATTCACAGTAACAGAAATTTTGACCAGGGGTGCCCAAACTTTTGTATGCCACTGTAGTACTGTACAGGCATTTCAACCCAAAATGTTGTGCTGGCATTTAATTTGCTCCAAGATCAATCAAACCTTCCCTTTCCTATAGCCCTCCATTCACCTATCTTAGAGTCTTATAAATGTCTTTTATAAATCCCCGGCAGTGTGCTCCATGCACTCAACATTTTCCGTGTATTTAAAAAAACAACAACCTCTGACATCCTCCTTTTACTTTCCTCCAATCACATTAAAATTATGTCCTCTCATATTAGCCATTGCCACTCTGGGGGGAAAAAAGATGCTTGCTGTCCACTCCATCTATAGCTCTTATCGTCTTGTACACCTCTATCAAATCTCCTCTCATCCTCCTTCATTCCAAAGAGAGAAATACCAACTTGCTCAACCTTTCTTTACAAGACATGCTCTCTAATCCAGGAAGCATCCCGGTAAATCTTCTTGGCACTCTCTATAAGCTTCTGCATCCCTCCTACAATGAGGTGACCAGAACTCATCACAATACTTCAAGTGTGGTCTAACCAGAGTTTTATGGAGCTGCAAAATTACATCATGGGTTCTTGAACTCAATCTCCCAACTAACAAAGGCCAACCACTATACGCTTAACCACCCTACCAACTTGCATTGCAACTTTGAAGCATCTATGGACATGGACCCCAAGATCCTTCTGTTCTTCCACACTACTAAGAATCCTGCCATTAATTTTGTACTCTGTCATCAAGTTTGACTTCCCAAAGTGAATCACTTCATGTATTTCTGGATTGAACTCCAATGGCCACTTCTTAGCCCAGCTCTGCATCGTCTCAGTGTCACAGAACAAAGAAAACCTAAAGCACAATACAGGTCCTTCAGCCCACAATATTGTGCCGAACATATACTTATTTTAGAAATTACCTCGAGTTACCCGTAGCCCTCTATTTTTCTAAGCTCCATGTACCTATCCAGGAGCCTCTTAAAAGACCCTATTGTAACTGCCTCCACCACCGTCACCTGCAGCCCATTCCACGCACTCACCACTCTCTGTGTTTAAAAAAAACAACAACTTACACCTGACATCTCCTCTGTACCTACTTCCAAACACCTTAAAACTGTGCCCTCACATGTTAGCCATTTCAACCCTGGAAAAAAGCCTCTGACTAATCACACGATCAATGCCTCTTGTCATCTCATACACCTCTATCAGGTCACCCCTCATCCTACATTGCTCCAAGGAGAAAAGACCAAGTTTACTCAACCTATTCTCATAAGGCATGCTCCCCAATCCAGGCAACATCCTTGTAAATCTCCTCTGCATCCTTGCTATAGTTTCCACATCCTTCCTGTAGTGAGGTGACTAGAACTGAGCACAGTACTCCAAGTGGTGTCTGACCAGGGTCCTATATAGCTGTAACATTATCTCTTGGCTCTTGAACTCAATCCCACGGTTGATGAATACCAATACACCATATGCTGCCTTAACCACACAGTCAACCTGCGCAGCAGCTTTGAGTGTCCTATAGACTCAGACCCCAAGAACCTGCCGATCCTCCACACTTCCAAGAGTCTTACCATTAATACTATATTGATCATTGCCAGAGGCTCAGCAATCTCCTCCCTCGCCTCCCACAGTAGCCTAGGGTATATCTCATCCAGTCTTGGTGACTTACCAACTTGATGCTTTACAAAAGCTCTAGCACATCGTCTTCCTTAATGTCTATAGCTCAAGCTTTCCAGTCCTCTGTAAGTCATCGCTACAATCGCCAAGGTCCTTTTCCGCAGTGAATACTGAAGCAAAGTATTCATTATGTACCTCTGCTACCTCCTCCGGTTCCATACTCATTTTTCCACTGTCACACTTCATTGGTCCTATTCTCTCACGCTTTATCCTCTTGCTCTTCTCAAACTTGTAGAATGCCTTCTCAGGGCTCCTTCTGGTTCTCCTAATTTCACTCTTAAGCTCCTTCCTGCTAGCCTTATAATTTTCTTGACCTCGATCATTATCTAGTTTTTTTGATCATTTCATAAGCTTTCCTTCTTGACAAGATTTTCAACTGCCTTTGTACACCATGGTTCCTGTACCTCACCATCCTTTTCCTGTCTCATTGGAATGTTCCTGTGCAGAACGCTATGCAAATATCCCCTGAACGTTTGCCACATTTATGCCGCACATTTCCGAGAACATCTGTTCCCAATTTATGCTTCCAAGTTCCTGCCTGATAACTTCATATTTCCCCTTACTCCAATTAAACACTTTCCTAATTTGTCTGTTCCCATCAAGGAGATAGAATTATGATCACTATCTCCAAAATGCTCTCCCACTGAGAGACCTGACACCTGACCAGGTTCATTTCCCAATACCAGATCAAGTACAGCCTCTCCTCTTGTAGGCTTATCTACATATTGTGTCAAGAAACCTTCCTGAACACATTTAACAAACTCCACCTCATCTAAACTCCTCGTTCTAGGCAGATGCTAATTAATATTGAAGAAATTAAAATCCCCCATTATGACAACCCTGTTATTACTGTACCGTTCTAGAATCTGTCTCCCTATCTGCTCCTCTATGTCCCTGTTGTTATTAGGTGGTCTATAAAAAACACCCAGTAGAGTTATTGACCCCTTCCTGTTTCTAACCTCCACGTACAGACAGACAGAAGACAATTCCTCCATGACTTTCTCCTTTTCTGCAGCCTTGACACTATCTCTGATCAGCAGTGCCACTCCCCCACCTTTTTTGCCTCTCTCCCTGTCCTTTCTGAAACATCTAAAGCCTAGCATTCTAAGTAGCCATTCCTGCCCCTCAGCCATCCAAGTCTCTGTAATAACCATATAACCATATAACAATTACAGCACGGAAACAGGCTATCTCGGTCCTCCTAGTCTGTGCTGAACGCTTACTCTCACCTAGTCCCACTGACCTGCACTCAGCCCATAATTCTCCATTCCTTTCCTCTCCATATAGCTGCCCAATTTAACTTTAAATGACAATATTGAACCTGCCTCTACCACTTCTGCTGGAAGCTCGTTCCACACGGCTACCACTCTCTGAGTAAAGTAGTTCCACCTCATGTTACCCCTAAACTTTTGCCCCCAACTCTTAACTCATGTCTGCTTGTTTGAATCTCCCCTGCTCTCAATGGAAAAAAGCCTATCCACGTCAACTCTATCTATCCCCCTCATAATTTTAAATACCTCTATTAAGTCCCCCTTCAACCTGCTCCAATCCGTCAGCCACACATTTATCCTCCACCTCACTCTATTCCTATACTCACTATTGCATGGCACAGGCAGTAATCCGAGATTACTACCTTTGAGATCCTGCTTCTCAGCTTCTTTCCTAACTCCCTGTAGTCTGTTTTCAGGAACTCCTCCCTTTTCCTACCTATGTCATTGGTACCAACATGTACCACAACTTCCGGCTGTTCAACTTCCCACTTCAGAATATCGTGGACGTGATCAGAAACATCCTGGACCCTGGTACCTGGGAGGCAAACTACCATCCATATTTCTTTCCTGCATCCACAGAATCGCCTGTCTGCCTCCCTAACTATAGAGTCCCCTGTCACTACTGCCAATCTCTTCCTTTCCCTACCCTTCTGAGCCACAGGGCCAGACTCAGTGCTAGAGGCACGGCCACTGTTGCTTCCCCCAGGTAGGCTGTTCCCTCCAACAGTACTTAAAACAGGAGTACTGGGCTACTTATCAAAGGGTACAGCCACAGGGGTACTCTCTCTAGTTTCTGACTCTTGCCCTTCCCTTTCCTGACTGTTACCCACTTATCTGTCTCCTGAGGCCCCGGTGTGACTACTTGCCTATAGCTCCTCTCTATCACCTCCTCACTTTCCTTGACCAGACGAAGGTCATCGAGCTGCATCTCCAGTTCCCTAATCTGGTCCCTAAGGAGCTGCAGCTCAACACAGATGTGGCCGTCCGGGAGGCTGGGAGTCTTGTTGTAACCTATCACAGCCATCACTACACATAACATCACCAAACCGTGTCACCTGCATACTAATTCACAATTCCATCTATGTTACTTATAAAAATCACAAAGAGTAGGGGGTCCCATAACTGACCCCTGTGGAACGTTAGTGGCGATAAACCTCCAGGCAGAATGCCCTCCATCTACAACCACCCTCTGCCTTCTGTGGACAAGCTGATTCTGAATCCACGCAGCCAAGTATCCTACAGGGAAATTACCATTGAGAACTTTGTCGAATGCCTTACAAAATCTATATACACCACATCCATGGCTCGACCTTCATCAGTTTGTTTCTCCTCAAACAGGTGAATCAAACCCTAAGGCCTGTCCTCACAAAGACAACTCAATTGTTCCCATTCCGACCACACTCCTTTTGAATGCTCTGCTCTCCACACCCTCTGCACTAATCCTAACCTTACTATAAACCTGCCGATAAGGCAGGTGCTGTTGCAGTCTGGCGTAATGACCTCTACCTTTCCGAGGCACAGCGACAACTCGTGGATACCTCCTCTTATTTACGCCTCGATCATGACCCCACTAAGGAGCACCAGGCCATTGTCTCCCACACCATCACCAACTTAATCAGCTCAGGGGATCTCCCATCCACTGCTACCAACCTTATAGTTCCCACACCTCGCACTTCCTGTTTCTACCTCCTACCCAAGATCCACAAACCTGCCTGTCCTGGCAGACCCATTGTCTCAGCTTGTTCCTGCCCCACTGAACTCATTTCTGCATACCTCAACACTGTTTTATCCCTCCTTGTTCAATCCCTTCCCACCTATGTTCGTGACACTTCTCATGCTCTGAATTTTTTCAATGATTTTAAGTTCCCTGGCCCCCACCGCTTTATTTTCACCATGGATGTCCAGTCTCTATATACCTCCATCCTCCACCAGGAAGGTCTCAAAGCTCTCCGCTTCTTTTTGGATTCCAGACCTAACCAGTTCCCCTCTACCACCACTCTCCTCCGTCTAGCGGAATTAGTTCTTACTCTTAATAATATTTCCTTTGGCTCCTCCCACTTCCTCCAAACTAAAAGTGTAGCTATGGGCATCCGTATGGGTCCCAGCTATGCCTGCCTTTTTGTTGGCTATGTGGAACAGTCCACGTTCCAAACCTATTCTGGTATCTGTCCCCCACTTTTCCTTTGCTACATCGACGACTGCATGGGTGCTGCCTCCTGCACGCATGCTGAGCTCGTTGACTTTGTTAACTTTGCCTCCAACTTTCACCCTGCCCTCAAGTTTACCTGGTCCATTTCCGACAGCTCCCTCCTCTTTCTTGATTTTTCTGTCTCTATCTCTGGAGACAGCTTATCTACTGATGTCTACTATAAGCCTACGGACTCTCACAGCTACCTGGACTACTCCTCTTCCCACCCTGTCTCTTGCAAAAATGCCATCCCCTTCTCGCAATTCCTCCGTCTCCGCCGCATCTGCTCTCAGGATGAGGCTTTTCATTCCAGGACGAGGGAGATATCCTCCTTTTTTAAAAAAAAGGAGTTTCCCTTCCTCCACCATCCACTCCGTTCTCAAACGCACCTCTCCCATTTCACGCACATCTGTTCTCACTCCATCATCCTGCCACCCCACTAGGGATAGGGTTCCCCTTGTCCTCACCTACCACCCCACCAGCCTCCGGGTCCAACATATCATTCTCTGTAACTTCCGCCACCTCCAACGGGATCCCACCACTAGGCACATCTTAACTCCCCCCCCCCCCTCCGCAGGGATCACTCCCTACGCGACTCCCTTGTCCATTCGTCCCCCTCATCCCTTCCCACTAATCTCCCTCCCGGCACTTATCCTTGTAAGCGGACAAGTGCTACACATGCCCTTACACTTCCTCCCTCATCACCATTCAGGGCCCCAGACAGTCCTTCCAGGTGAGGCGACATTTCACCTGTGAGTCGACTGGTGTGATATACTGCGTCTGGTGCCCCCGATGTGGCCTTCTATATATTGGCGAGACCCGACACAGACTGGGAGACCGTTTTGCTGAACACCTATGCTCTGTCCATCAGAGAAAGCAGGATCTCCCAGTCGCCACACATTTTAATTCCACGTTCCATTCCCATTCTGATATGTCTATCCACAGCCTCCTCTACTGTAAAGATGAAGCCACACTCAGGTTGGAGGAACAACACCTTATATTCCGTCTGGGTAGCCTCCAACCTGATGGCATGAACACTGACTTCTCTGACTTCTGTTAATGCCCCACCTCCCCATCGTACCCCATCCGTTATTTATTTATTACTATTTTTTTCTCTCTCTCTTTTCTCCCTCTGTCTCTCTCACTATAACTCCTTGCGCATCTTCTGGGCTCCCCTCCCCCTTTCTGTCTCCATAGGCCTCCTGTCTCATGATCCTTTCCCTTTTCCAGCCTGGTATCCCTTTTGCCAATCAACTTTCCAGCTCTTAGCTCCATCCCTCCCCCTCCTGTCTTCTCCTATCATTTCAGATCTCCCCCTCCCGCTCCCACTTTCAAATCTCTTACTATCTCTTCTTTTATTTAGTCCTGACGAAGGGTCTCGGCCCGAAATGTCAACTGTACCTCTTCCTATAGATGCTGCCTGGCCTGCTGCGTTCACCAGCAGTTTTTATGTGTGTTGCTTGAATTTCCAGCATCTGAAGATGTCCTCGTGTTTGTGCCAATTCAGTCTATGTGAATTTAGCTAACTCAATTCAGTCTATGTGAATTGGTTGACACACTAACTAAAACAAAGGCCACTGGACCAGACAACATTCCAGTCCTGGTACTGCTTATTGTACTGAAGGTTTGTGCTCCAGAACTAACTGTATTTTGAGCCAAGCTACTCTTGTGACATTGATGTCAACCCAACAATGTAAAACTTGTCCAGTTAATATATTATTAATGGTAAGATTCTTGGCAGTATGGAGGATCACAGGGATATTGGGGTCCATGTCTATAGGACACTCAAAGCTGCTGCATAGGTTGACAGTGTTGTTAAGGTGTATGGTGAGTTGGCATTCATCAACCATGGGACTGAGTTCAAGAACCGTGAGGTAATGTTACAGCTATACAAGACTTTGGTCAGACCCTACTTGGAGTACTGTGCTCAGTTCCGGTCACCTCACTACAGGAAGGATGTGGAAACTATAGAAAGGGTGCAGAAGAGATTTACAAGGATGTTGCCTGGATTGGAGAGTATGTCTTATAAGAATAGGTTGAGTGAACTTAGCCTTTTCTTCTTGGAGTGACAGAGGATGAGAGGTGACCTGATAAGAGATGTATAAGATGATCAGAGGCATTGATTGTGTGGATAGTCAGAGGCTTTTGCCCAGGGCTGAAATGGCTAACACAAGGGGGTATGCTTTTAAGGTGCTTGGAAGTAGGTACAGAGGAGATGTCAGGGGTAAGTTTTTCACACAGAGTGGTGGGTGTGTGGAATGCACAGCTGGTGGCAGTAGCAGAGGCGGATACAGTAGGGACTTTTAAGAGACTCTTAGATAGGTACATGGAGCTTAGAAAAATAGAGGGCTATGTGGAAGGGTAATTCTAGGCAGATTCTAGAGTAGATTACATGGTCAGCACAACATTGTGGGCCGAAGGGCCTGTAATGTGCTGTAGGTTTCTCTGTCCTATGTTCTAAGTCATGTTGAAAAAAAGTAGGACTAGTCAAAGGCATTACAGTTAGACAGTGAGAAGACCTTCATCAGTCTGGTTAATGAGTACAGGAGTTAGGAAGTTATATTGTAGTTGTACAGGACATTGGTGAGGTTGCACCTGGAGTACTGTGTATAGTTTTTGTTACCCTGCTGTAGGAAAGATGTCACTGAGCTGCAAACAGTACAAAGAAGAAGCACATTGGAGTGATGCAAGGATTGTCCCTGGAGGCTTAGCTTTCACAGTTTGTATCAATGATTTGAATAAAGGGATTAAGTTTATTTATGATACAAAACCAGGTGACCATATGAGGTTTGTGGAGGATACAGAGGCTTTATGAGGAAAAATGAGAAGCTCACCATCATTCTCTTGTGTTCTCCCCACAACCTTTGACACCCTCACTAATCAAGAGCCTATCAAACTCTGCTTTAAACATATCTAATGACTTGGCCTACACAGCCGCCGGTAGCAATGAATTCCACAGATTACCCACCCTCTGACTAAAGAAATTCTTCCTCCTAGAGGGATAGCCATCTATTATGAAGCTGTCCCCTTTGATCCTAGACTTCTCTAGTACTGGAAACATCCTTTCTATGTCTACGTTTGACAGGTTTAAAATGTCGAATTGATGCCTGAGGAATTAGTCACATTAAGAAAAATTAATATATAGGAATGCTAACATTTTACTGAGCTTTGCATGAATGGGCTCTAAAGTTGAAATCTATAGAAAACGGGGAAATTACTCTCCAATAGTTGACAACAACTTACCCAAAGTTGATTGTGGTTGTTGAAAGTCAATGTTCATGCCATGTTCATCCTACAACAATATTCTAGGCCCAAATACTTTTAGCTCTTTATAAATAACCTACCTTTCCCCATACACGTGAAGAGGGGGATGTTCAGCGATAATTTCATATGTTCATTTCTATATGCTAGCCTTCCCAAAATGAAACTGTCCCTGTCACCACGTAGTAAACCCAAAACAAATTCAGGCATGAGCTGATAAGTACAAGAAGTATTTGTGCCTCAAATATTACAGGCAATTACCGTCTCCATCAAGAGGGAGGTTCACAATTTACCTTTGAAATGGAATGGCATTACCTACATTAAGTTACTTATCATTAGTGTCCTTTGGGTCACCTTGGACAAAAACCTTTATAGAATCAATGACAAAAATACACTAGGTATAAGAACAAATCAGAGGCTGGGCTTTTCCTCATTCTGTTATTGCTTTTCGTTTGTACTACCTCCATAAGCTCATGTTTTGAAATTATCTACAAGTTTTGGCTTGCAAAACTAAGTTTTTCACCATATCTTTGGCATATTATAATAATAAACCAATTCCAATTATTCCTGCAGTGAATAGCTCACCTCTTTCAAAATCAAGGCTCAACAAGATAGTTAGTGACAGAATACCATTTGCCTCATCTAGCGCAGCTCCAACAATACTTTCTTAAGTAACTGTGTTTAAGAAGTTTGCAATTTTTATTAACACAACTGAATAGCTCTGCAGTGTCCACAAAGATCATAATCCAATCATCTTATTTCAGTTGTTTGGGATTTAAAAGACCATTTATTGTGAACATTAAGTATAACTCATTTTTGGAAAAAGTACCTAATAAATCAAAGACGTGGATTCTAAACAGCTGATTGCAAAAGTTGATGAAAATGTGTAAATAGCATGTTCCAAAATTCAAAGATACCTGTATTCATATAATTTAAGTTTGTGTGAGCTAAGAAAAGAAACACGTGAATTAAGAAGAAACTTCATACAATCTGGAGATCACGATGGACTCTTCAAAACTATCCATACAATTTTTTACATGAAATACAACACATATTAATTTATGCACCAGAAATCACCAGGTAGATGAGTGTTAAGGAAATGGAATACCATAACTTTAAATTGGTCCCAGCTTACCAGGCCCCATTCTCCAGTGACCCATCGAGGAGGTGGGCATCGCCCAAGGCTGCAACGAATCCGGGCTGGAGGTTTGCTTTCACTCGAGCAATGGGAGGGTGGGAAAGTCTTGCTCAGGTCGCTGCTCTTACATAAAACAATTCGATGCTTAAATCCTGGGCCACATTTGGGAGTACACTGCAAAAGATGGTTCACACTTAATATTTCATCAGTCAAGTGTTTTTGTATTTAAAAACATCAAAGCCTATTCAGGGTTTCCAGTTATACTAGATATTTTAATATCTACACGTAAGACTCAAATGAGGCTAAGCGTGAGGAGGTTAGTTCACAACAGGGGGATGGGAACCAGTGCAGAGAGACAGTGGGGTGTAAAGTGAGGGTAGAAGCAAAAAGTACTAAGGAGAAGAGTAACAGTGGCGGCCGACAAATCCAGGGCAAGCATTAAAAAGCGCCACTTTTCAACATAATTGTATAAGGGCTAGGAGAGTTGTAAAAGAGCGCCTGAAGGCTTTGTGTGTCAATGCAAGGAGCATTCGTAATAAGGTGGATGAATTGAAAGTGCAGATTGTTATTAATGATTATGATATAGTTGGGATCACGGAGACATGGCTCCAGGGTGACCAAGGATGGGAGCTCAACGTTCAGGGATATTCAATATTCAGGAGAGATAGACATGAAGGGAGGGGAGGTGGGGTGGCGTTGCTGGTTAAAGAAGAGACTAACGCAATAGAAAGGAAGGACATAAGCCGGGAAGATGTGGAATCGATATGGGTAGAGCTGCGTAACACTAAGGGGCAGAAGACGCTGGTGGGAGTTGTGTACAGGCCACCTAACAGTAGTAGTGAGGTCGGAGATGGTATTAAACAGGAAATTAGAAATGTGTGCAAGAAAGGAACAGCAGTTATAATGGGTGACTTCAATCTACATGTAGATTGGGTGAACCAAATTGGTAAAGGTGCTGAGGAAGAGAATTTCTTGGAATGTATGCGGGATGGTTTTTTGAACCAACATGTCGAGGAACCAACTAGAGAACAGGCTATTCTGGACTGGGTTTTGAGCAATGAGGAAGGGTTAATTAGCAATCTTGTCGTGAGAGGCCCTTTGGGTAAGAGTGACCATAATATGGTCGAATTCTTCATTAAGATGGAGAGTGACATAGCTAATTCAGAAACAAAGGTTCTGAACTTAAAGAGGGGTAACTTTGAAGGTACGAGACATGAATTAGCTAAGATAGACTGGCAAATGACACTTAAAGGATTGACGGTGGATATGCAATGGCAAGCATTTAAAGGTTGCATGGATGAACTACAACAATTGTTCATCCCAGTTTGGCAAAAGAATAAATCAAGGAAGGTAGTGCACCCGTGGCTGACAAGAGAAATTAGGGATAGTATTAATTCCAAAGAAGAAGCATACAAATTAGCCAGAGAAAGTGGCTCACCTGAGGACTGGGAGAAATTCAGAGTTCAGCAGAGGAGGACAAAGGGCTTAATTAGGAAGGGGAAAAAAGATTATGAGAGAAAACTGGCAGGGAACATAAAAACTGACTGTAAAAGCTTTTATAGGTATGTAAAAAGGAAAAGACTGGTAAAGACAAATGTAGGTCCCCTACAGACAGAAACAGGTGAATTGATTATGGGGAGCAAGGACATGGCAGACCAATTGAATAATTACTTTGGTTCTGTCTTCACTAAGGAGGACATAAATAATCTTCCAGAAATAGTCGGGGACAGAGGGTCCAGTGAGATGGAGAAACTGAGCGAAATACATGTTAGTAGGGAAGTGGTGTTAGGTAAATTGAAGGGATTGAAGGCAGATAAATCCCCAGGGCCAGATGGTCTGCATCCTAGAGGGCTTAAGGAAGTAGCCCAAGAAATAGTGATAATTTTTCAAAACTCGTTAGATTCTGGACTAGTTCCTGAGGATTGGAGGGTGGCTAATGTAACCCCACTTTTTAAAAAAGGAGGGAGAGAGAAACCGGGCAATTTTAGACCGGTTAGCCTAACGTCAGTGGTGGGGAAACTGCTGGAGTCAGTTATCAAGGATGTGATAACAGCACATTTGGAAAGCGGTGAAATCATCGGACAAAGTCAGCATGGATTTGTGAAGGGAAAATCATGTCTGACGAATCTCATTGAATTTTTTGAGGATGTAACTAGTAGAGTGGATGGGGAGAACCAGTGGATGTGGTATATTTGGATTTTCAAAAGGCTTTTGACAAGGTCTCACACGGGAGATTAGTGTGCAAATTTAAAGCACATGGTATTGGGGTAAGGTATTGATGTGGATGGAGAATTGGTTAGCAGACAGGAAGCAAAGAGTGGGAATAAACGGGACCTTTTCAGAATGGCAGGCGGTGACTAGTGGGGTACCGCAAGGCTCAGTGCTGGGACCCCAGTTGTTTACAATATATATTAATGACTTGGATGAGGGAATTAAATGCAGCATCTCCAAGTTTGCGGATGACACGAAGCTGGGTGGCAGTGTTAGCTGTGAGGAGGATGCTAAGAGGATGCAGAGTGACTTGGATAGGTTGGGTGAGTGGGCAAATTCGTGGCAGATGCAATTTAATGTGGATAAATGTGAAGTTATCCACTTTGGTAGCAAAAATAGGAAAACAGATTATTATCTGAATGGTGGCCGATTAGGAAAAGGGGAGGTGCAACGAGACCTGGGTGTCATTATACACCAGTCATTGAAAGTGGGCATGCAGGTACAGCAGGCGGTGAAAAAGGCGAATGGTATGCTGGCATTTATAGCGAGAGGATTCGAGTACAGGAGCAGGGAGGTACTACTGCAGTTGTACAAGGCCTTGGTGAGACCACACCTGGAGTATTGTGTGCAGTTTTGGTCCCCTAATCTGAGGAAAGACATCCTTGCCATAGAGGGAGTACAAAGAAGGTTCACCAGATTGATTCCTGGGATGGCAGGACTTTCATATGAAGAAAGACTGGATGAACTGGGCTTGTACTCGTTGGAATTTAGAAGATTGAGGGGGGATCTGATTGAAACGTATAAAATCCTAAAGGGATTGGACAGGCTAGATGCAGGAAGATTGTTCCCGATGTTGGGGAAGTCCAGAACAAGGGGTCACAGTTTGAGGATAAAGGGGAAGCCTTTTAGGACCGAGATTAGGAAAAACAACTTCACTCAGAGAGTGGTGAATCTGTGGAATTCTCTGCCACAGGAAGCAGTTGAGGCCAGTACATTGGCTATATTTAAGAGGGAGTTAGATATGGCCCTTGTGGCTACGGGGATCAGGGGGTATGGAGGGAAGGCTGGGGCGGGGTTCTGAGTTGGATGATCAGCCATGATCATAATAAATGGCAGTGCAGGCTCGAAGGGCCAAATGGCCTCCTCCTGCACCTATTTTCTATGTTTCTATGTTTCTATGACTAAGGTCATGGTAGTTTTCAGGAACTTGAAAATATCTTTACTTCTGATTGCAATTACTTGGTATAAATATTTATAGACTGTAGTACTGTGGGAGTGAGATACCAAATGGGTAAAAGCTTTCAACATTCACAAACTGAGCAAATTTAGCATTGCAGTCATTACTGTGATATACTGACTGAAAAATATTTGGTGTCATAACAAGTAAAAGTCCTGCCTTGGTATCATTATTTGGTTTTGGATTCAACTAAAGAGTAAGTGCCCAATTTTGATTCTTGGTCTTATCTGTTTAACATCAAGTCAACCAAAATACCAGTAGCATGATTACAGTAAGTCTGAGTGCCCCATGTCTGGATAAGGGAACTTGACTGTGGTTACTGATCTGATCACTAAACAATGGGTATATATGTGTGGATGTCAGTTGATAATAGGTTAGAAGCCAAATGCATTGATCCCATCTGAAATATATGCCACCATTCACAAACAGGGCATACAAAGAAGGGATCAAATCACAAACAAGAGAAAATCTGCAGATGCTTGAAATCCGAGCAACACACCCAAAATGCTGGAGGAACTCAGTGGGCCAGGCAGCATCTATGGAAAAGAGTACAGTTGATGTTTCGGGCGGAGACCCTTCAGCAGGATACAAAGAAGGAGCCAGAAAGAAGAGAGTCCTTGTGGAATACTAATCCATAATACAAGCATTAGTCAAAAGTTTCAGGTGAACAGAGAGAAAAACCTTCCTAGCATTGAACAAGTACCTGCCACCGATAGAGGTGACAAAATATTACAAAGGAAATACATTTAACGCAAGAGCCAGCATTGTACTCTCAGCAGAATAATGGAATCTATTGAGAAACAGCACGATCAGACATTTATATCTTTCCCCCAGGGCTTTGTTGATTTTCTGCTGAAACTATGAAGGGTGAACAAGAACCCACATTAGGGACTATTTCTCTGTGCTTAGAATATTCAGAGTCCCATGATTTGAGTTCTCCTATTGTGAAACTCCATGAGTACAGCAAACCCTTGTTTCTGAACTATATCCATGGGATCTGAGCTGTCCTATAACTCAATATAACATCCAAAATGAACAGGACCAAAGGGAGACTGTTATAGCCCAGCTCATACAACTCTGCCTTACGTCTAAGAGTTCTTCTTTAAGGAGAAGGAACTAGCTGACATTTATTTAGCACGCTTCATAACCTTAGAAGTTAAGTCATTGCTCTCTGGTAAGGTAATGTAAAAATAATTTAAATGCCTGACAGTACTCCATGCCAATTTGTTTCTTTCAGGTTTTTAAAACAGAACTTTAACTATCAATGACTGGACAAACAAAACACAGCCAAAAATCCCCAAACCTATACATCTCAGAGATCAATCTGAACAAATTTATGACGACTGAGCTCTGACTTAGTTGGAGAGCAGAATCATGGCCAGCTGGATGACATGTCAAACCTGTTCAGGGTCAGTAATTCAAATTTAGAAATATAATCTCTCTTGAAACCTGCATGCAGCTTTGCAGAACTGCAAGTTTGGACTTCTTGTACACTGGAAATGTAAAAACCTGTCCAGAGGGCAAGGGTCTATGTCCTTAGCAGTGGGAGAAGGAAAAAATGTCATCAGCCATCTGCTAATATACTGGGATGGTAACACGTAGGCAAAAACAGAGACCATTCCGCCCATCAGGTTCTCCAATTACAGCAACACATGCAGTCCCACTCCTCATTCTTCCTCCATAGTCTGTTCTTTTAGAACTCACCCAACTTCCATTTGAACACCTGAAACACTTAGAAAAGAACACATTCTGTTCTTTTAGAAACTCATCCAACTCCCATTTGAACTCTTGGAATGAATCTGCCTCCATTACAATACCTGGCACTGCAATCCAGACCATAACCATTCATAGCTCTTCTTTTTTGTCAATTACCTTCATTATATGTCCATTCAGTCCCTCTTCTGGAAGGAATATTTTCTGTCTATTCCATCTGCATCCTTCATTTTAAACACCTCTGTCAGATCCCCTTTTTACAACTTCCTCATTTCAAGGAGAACAACCCCAGCCTCTTTAGTTTCTCAAAATAACTATTCTCTCCCACTAGGCAAAATGTACAAAAGCCCGAAAGCATATACCACAAGCTCAAGGACCACTTCTATCCCATTGTTATCGATTCTTAAACGGACCTCTTGTACAATAAAATGGACTCTTGGCCTCACAAGATATCTTGTTACAATCTTGCACGTTATCTTTTACCAGCACTGCACTTTTTAGTAAGTTTTTACACTTAACTTTACATTGTTATTGTTTTATCTTATTCTGCCTCAATGCATTGTGTAGTGATTTAATCTGTTTAAAGAGTATGCGGCAAAGCTTTTCATTGTTAATAATAAACCAACACCAACACCAAACTGATGTTTCATGAAAATTCATTAATATTTCGTTGTTTGTTATGCCTCTATTCATAAAGTCCAGGTCCCCACTCTGCACTTTCAAACACTTATACACACGTACCAGTGATCGCATACCCATTTTAAAATTGCTCCTTCCAGTTTATATCGCTTCTTCTCATTTTCCTATCAAAATATATGTAACTTTGCATTTCTCAGCGTTAAATTTCATCTCTCATATATCCACCCATCCTGCTAGCCTGTTTATATCCTACCGAATGGCAAGGTGAACAAAAGGGGTTGATTACTGTACTCTTATAGTTACAGTATGTCACAATTCACTACATTTCTGTTTTTGTGTCATCGGTAAATTAGGAAGTTGTGCCACAGACCCTGACATTGACAACCAGCCTTCGCAGTTGGATGAAAAAATGAAATGTTTCCCCTTTGGTTCTGTGCTCACCCTCCTCTGCCTTTGGGCAATATATTAAGGTTATTACTGGGAATGCTGGCAATTTACATTGTCCCATGGGGGTCTTCTGTCATTTTCTGATGTCCCATCTAAATGGGGAAAATAAAAGCTGTATTTACCCATCCTTAACCAATCTCTTATTCAGATGGTATGGGACAGAGAACCTGTAGCACCCCACAATTTCTGTTCATATGAGACCTCCTCCACCTCCCGCAATAATAGGCCAGGTGCCCTGAGGAAATTAAGAATCCGTGAACTGATCTACATCTCACAACTAAACATTTCCGGAAGGAAATGGATAATTACCAGTGTAGTTCTGCTGAGGAGATTGAGACAGCTGCTTGATCCACAGTAAATCGTTTTATTCCATAACCACTATCTCTCATCTTGATAAACAACCAAAAGGACAATCATGCCTTTTGTAGTGCCAATGAAGCAGCTCTCAGAAAACATGTCAAACTTGGTCAAAATCAATTTTTATAACAACTTGCATGCAAGCATAAAAGAATTGCATCATAAAAATCTGTAAATGGCATTACAAGATTGCAGGACATGAAACTGTACCCCTTAAATGTTTTGATAACCAATGCAGAATATCAGATGACAGTAGGTTTTTTAGCTATAGAAAGTTCAGTCATAAATCGTCCTCTCACTAAGCACCCTGCAGAGAATGTTCAGGGTATAAAATAAGCACATGTGAGACTCATTACCCAGTAATAATACCAAAATGGTGTTTCTTGTTTTCCTTTTTCTTAAGCTAGCAGGAGTTTTTACTTATAATTATAATAAATGTGGTAAATTTGTAAATGCCTTTGATCAGGCTAAATATAAGTAGCAAAAGCAGGAAGCACATTGGTGTCTGTACCTCAGACCAATCCAGCGCGACCCACTGCGGGGGACAGGACTGATTATTACAGGGCTCTTTCTCAATTGGCCTGTGGGTGAGACAGTGGCTGTCATCTAGAGTTTCTTCCTCGGATGGTCCAATTTTCCTAATGCACAATACAGTTCGTATACGCATTCCACCATCACATGTTTTGCTGCATTCTGACCAATCTCCAATAAACCATCTAGAAGACAGAGAAAATAAAGTTAAGAGTTATTGAGTCATACACCCAGAAGGCCATCTATCCAGTACTACCTCTTGAATGAGTCCCGTTTCTTTTCATGTACATACGCATTACCCTTTTGAAATTGCCAATCTCATAAAAAATGTCAAAACGTTTCTCATATTGTAACAACGTGACTACAGACTTGAAGCACATAAAAATATACATTAAATTATTTAGGTAGCTTATATAAATAAATATGTTGACCAGAGTGGATTTTCTGATGGTAGAAACTGCTAATACCGATACATTTGTTCTTGGATCACAAATGCACTGTCCAGGCTTTAAAGGGATACCAAGAGATTTCATAACGCTGCCTGATGTGTAAATCCAGAATTCAAAGTGTGGGCTAGTTGCAGCCACACACAGCTGGTAGGTAGCATGCGTAAGTGCTTCCTCACACCCCTGTAGAACTCCCCGCAGCTTTGCAAACAGGCTAATCGTTATCACTGTCAATGATCAATCAGAACCCCCTCAGCTTTGAAGCAAACTAGAAGCTTTTTGTAGGGAACTTTTTGAGCACATTTTATGGAAGTCTCAGTTCAACATATCAAAGGTCATTCCAAAATCCACCTAGGGGATCACTTCCTCCAAAAGGTTTGTCCAGCAGAATTTCTGTGTTCTGAATCATGACTGAAAACTGTTTACAAGACTATTGTTTTGTAAACGATCTTCGTTTATTTCTGATAACCAAATCCATGTGTTTACCTAGCAGTGAAGTAAGATAAATTGAGCCTCTGAACAGTGGCACCACATTAATCTGTTTCTAGTCTGATGGTACCTCCTCAAGGTTCAATTCTCTGATGGCCATCAATGCTTCACTGAGCATCTTTCCAAAATATCTATGTGGTCACTTTGTTTTTTTAACCTATTTACTATATTAGTATTTTAATTTATATTATTTCAATTCATTAATTCTACATTGTTGCACCTAGGTAGCGAGATCATTCTGCTTGTGGAAAGACCTATAATTTTATGAACTCCCTTTCTTTTACACTAGGTGTTTTGTTTCCAATTCTCTAATTGCTTATATTAAAATCTCAACAGTACAAACTTGAAACAGAAATCTTACTGTTGCGATTGATGGTTATGATTGCCTCAATGTTTCTCTCTGCCCTGAACATCCCTTCAATTTGTCTCTTTAAGTTCTCCCATTCATTCAGGTCTGCTCTTTCCTCCCTGAATTATTTATGCAGGTTGCTCTTCCTCTTTTGCCTTGCTTTTAATTTGGGTCATGCTTGCGTAGTCTAGGCCTCTTGACCTTAGGTATTCATTCATCCTTCCTGTTCAGTATGTATTACTTATCTTCTGAAATATGCAAGACGCTCTAGTGATCAAATTGATTCAGATGCTTGCAAGTTGTTTTTAAATTAGACATTGCCCATAGTCCTTTCAAATCTCTAAATACCACATCACATTGAACATGATAATTCTGAGGTAACAGTTCCGTAATGCTGATACCAAATTCCTTTCCTGTTTTTTCTCCAGATAAGTTATCATACCATTACAAAGTTAAATGTGCATCGTCTCCCAAGGCTTTCTTGATACACTTAAGCACCAAGCAGTTATGTATCTCAGAATCCAAATTGCTTGGGTATTCCCAAATTAACGAAATTGCCCAGAAAATAATCTTCCTGTTTACGTGTGTCCTTCTTATCTGTAAGAAGTCAGACAGTCTTCCATTTTTTTTCTAACCTAGTGACTTTCAATGCACTTCCAGTGTATTTTGTTTGTATTTTTTAAATGATTTAACACAAGGAACACAGTATTAACCACAGCTCTTATACTTCTTAACTTCATGAATCTCCCATGTGCCTCTGCCTTCCAGAACTGCAATACTCCCTTTCCAGTCTCCCACTAGTTTGTCGAATGCTGTATGCTCCTGTATGTTGCATTCATTACAATCCTCTGGAGTCAATCATGCCTCTGATTTTCTTATCAGATTGCATTCCTTACTGCTACAATGGCTTCCATTTCTAGCATAGCTGATACTTTTAATTCACAAGAGAACATATTTTACCGTAGATCTGCCTCCTTACTCAAGGCTGAGTCTGCCTGCTCCTTGTTCTCCCTCCTATTTGTCCTACTCTTCTGAGCTGTATGTGAACATATATCTTCCACACAGTGATCAGCACTGACTGTGATCTAATTTCCTCTCTGCCATCTCCCCAGCCTATCTGGTTTAAATTATTCTTCCTAGCTGTCTCCTATGTTCCTTGGAAGTCTCATGCTCTTGCTTATTTAGGTCCTGTTCAAGTCCATAGTTTCACAATTAAACATAAAGAAATCGTTTTGCTCCTGATATTTGCCACTTCTTTATGTTCTTTAATTTCTTGGTCAATGCTATACTTTGACAAAATGCTAAATACCAAGAAACATTATTTTGCACTCCTATTCTTTGATTTCTTAATCATCCCTTGAGCAGCTTTAAGAGCCGTATGTATATTTTTTCTCTCTATAAGCTTATTGCTACATAAATTAGCATCACGGGGTTCCTTCTTATATACTTTGGTTAGTGTCTTCAATATGTTTCACCGTAACTCAAGATAAACATGCCACCATTCTAACAGTGACTGTCCTCTGCATGCACCAGAAATTCCACATTCCTAAGGAAGAGTTCCTGTACCAGATGGATTATCGAGCTGATTAAAGGATAAGCAGTCCATTTTCAATAACTTCCTGCTATGCATTGAGCTACTTCTCTTATAGAAACCATGACCATAAAAGATAGGAGCAGAATTATGCCATTCATCCCATCCAGTCTGATTTATTATTCCTCTCAACCCCATTCAATGCACTTCCAGTGAGGAATTCTCTGCCCAATGAAGCAGTGGAGGCTACCTCAGTAATACGTTGTTAAGACAAGGTTGGATAGATTTTCGCATAGTAGGGGAATTAAGGGTTATGGGAAAAAGTCTGGTAGGTGGAGATGAGTCCGTGGCCGGATCAGCCATGTCCTTATTGAATGGCGGAGCAGGCTTGACGGGCCAGATGACCTATCCTGCTCCCATTTCTTACGTTCATTCACCTGCCCTCTCTCCGTAACTTTGATGCCTTTACTCATTAAGAACCCATCAACCTCTGCTTTAAATATACGCAATGACCTGGCCTCCACAGCTATCTGTGGCAATGAATTCCACAGATTCACCACCCTCTGGCTAAAGAAATTCCTCCTCATCCCTGTTCTAAAGAGCCATCCCTCTTTTCTGAGGCTGGGTCCTCTGGACTTGTGATCAAAACTAATAACATTTTGCACCTACGTAGCACCTTTAATCAAATCAAAAATTCCAAAATAGTTCTCAAAAGCCTCATTGGCAAAATCTGACACAGAGCAATAAAAGGTGATTCTACTAGGAGCGACAAAAAGCTTATGCAGCTGAAGGGATGGCCACCAATAGAGATAAAAGTTTAAGTTATCTTGTGATACATATCTTATCTTATGATGTCTTTTGATTTAAATTGCATTTTGAAAAAAAAGACAATGGTGGTGCTTCCAGAGTGGACAGAAGTACAAAGAATAAGATTCTGGAAACTTACTCTGGTGGGCATGGTTCCGTGTTGCAAACTCTCTGAGTTTCTGGTGGCTTACTGTCAGGGTCACAATAACTATTCTGCACAATGGAATTGTCATCTAATCTTTTACAAACTACTTCTTGTTTCTGTGCACCTGTAAAAAAGAAGCATTTTATCCCTATTTATTATGAATAGTACATTCTATAAGTGATAATTCATTATGAAAACATCTTTGTTAATATATTGCAATTATTGAAATGGAAATACTTGGAGATTTGTTGGGATCCTTTGAAAAATATTTGATGTAAAGCATTACATGAATTTGCCTCAATATGAAAATATTTACCATAAGAATATGACTTTTTGTATGACATTACATGTTGTATCACCCACGATATCATTAATCAATCATAGCTAGAAGAATTTTAATTTTCTAGAACATTATGTTTGGATAGATGAATTTCATAATTTCTAAATATTACTCTGTGGAGGTGGATAGTAGCAGATTTTAGGAGGACCTAGCTGAGTAGGGAAATTTAAAGTCTACTTTATATGCATGAAGGTATTGTCTTTTGGAAAGACAAAAATTGAAAAAATGTAATAAATAAACTAAATGATAATTTTTTTGAAAACTCTTGCAGAGAAAAAGGGTCCTGGGTTTTCACATGGACAAATCTTTGGAGATACTGGGACAATTTATAAGGCTGTTATAAAAACATAATGGAATCTTGGCATTATAAAAGAGATAGACAGGGGCAAATGCAAAGAGATTTATTAAACCTATATAAAGCAATATTTCAGTTTTAGCTGTAGCATTACTGTATGTCTAATTCTGGGCACCAGCCATTGAGAAGTTGTCAAGACACTAGAGAAGTTGTAAAAGAGATTTACCTGAATGTCAACTGGGATGAAGGACATTCATTATTATGTAGAGGGTTAAACACAGATTTAACAGTAGTGTTCAAATTTGTATTCAGTTTTTGATTGAATGCGTTTGAGCAAACTCCTTCCAGTGGTTCAAGGTTCAGGAGACATTTTTTTAAGACAAGGATACAAATGCATGTAGAAGTAACATACTATTTTAAGAAGTGTATTTTTTACTCCAATCTTGAAGAATGGAGTGCAGATTTAATTGTAACTTTTAAAATGGAATTCTATTTGTGGTTGAGAAGAGTAACTTCACAGAACTATGACCAAATGCAGGTATTTCAGACAAGTAAGATGTCACAGTGGTTCAAAGGCTTACTCTGTGCTGTAAGATTATATTGAAAGTAAACGTAGCTGGTTTGTGAACAAGGTGTTTTACACTTGCACGTGTAAAATGTGTCCTCAAGAGGCGGAAATACTCAAAAAGAGTTCCAACTCCTGCTGAAAGAACAGATTCATATTTCAAATGCAGAAACATTATCACAGTCAAGTGAATTTAACAGCTAAGTTTCTAATTAATAATTCACATGATTGAGGGATAAACAGGAGAACATCTGCAGATGCTGGAAATCCAAGCAACACACACAAAATGCTGGAAGAACTCAGCAGGCCAGGCAGCATCTATGGAAAAAAGTACAGTCGATGTTTCGGGCTGAAACCCTTCGGCAGGACTGGAGAAAAATGCTGAGGAGTAGATTTAAAAGGTGGGGAGAGAGGAAAGAGAAACACCAGGTGATAGGTAAAACCTGGAGGGGGAGGGATGAAGTAAAGAGCTGGGAAGTTGATTGGTGAAAGAGACAGAAGGCCATGGAAGAAAGAAAGGGGGGGGGGGGGGAAGGAGCACCAGAGGAAGGTGATGGATGGGCTGGGAGATAAGGTGAGAGAAGGAATAGCAAATGGGAAATGGTGAAGCGGAGGGCAGGTGGGGAACATTACTGGAAATTGATGTTTATGCCATCAGGTTGGAGACTACCCAAACAGAATACAAGGTGTTGTTCCTCCAGCCTAAGTGTTCTGGCAGACAGAGCGTAGATGCTCGGTGAAGCGGTCTCCCAATCTACGTTGGGGTGATAACTTCATGCAAGAAATTTACTTCAACTCTAAATAATTTGTGTAGTTCATCCTTTCTTCAACTTGCTGCATTGTTACAATTTTGATGTTATCCTTTCCCATACTATTCTAAACATTTTATAAAGTTTCCATATTGGTTTTATATACACTTGTTACACCATCAGGAGAAAGAGAATGACAGAAGAAGTGCTGAAGACAACCATCATCTTCCAGGAGCTCTGGCAAATTTCTGCTGAAGAAATAGCTAGTGATTAGGCTAATCCCTTGGAAATACAAGGCCGTTGTATTTTAGGTGATGTAGTTTGATTACATGCAGTTATCCCTCAATCATGACATTTATTAATAAGAAATTTAGCTGTTTTATTTTAATTCTGAAATCACCAAAGTAACACATGATTCTAATATCCTTATTAGAAATAAACACTACTAAGGGTAAAATAAAATAGAATTCTTTTCCCCTCTCCAAAATATTGAGGGTCAAATTCAAATACTATATTTATCAGCACTTCAAATTTGAGACCAGATACTGATCAGCAGCACAATAGCCAAAAGTGGAATATGTCAATGGTTCTTCACCCTAATTCACGATCTTCCAGTGGACATCAAGATTTGGAACAGGAACTAAGGCTGAATTTCCTCTCCTGCCCATATTCAATAGTATTCAGTTACCACCGCTTAGCGTTAGCAGGAAGTTTTGTACGGCGTGAAAACTGTATAGAGAACATGTTAGTGTAACTAAACCCTGCCAGAATTAAGTTCTTTGTTTTATCCATTCCGACACTCTTACCCCCCCCAAACATCAATCTCTGCAACTCAGAACATACCTGTTTTGTTTCCCAGTTCAAATGAAGAATCTTTGACCAGAAACATTAACTCTTGTTTCTCTTTCCACTAACAGTCTTTATCCTGAAAATGTTTCCAGTGCTTTCTGTTTTTATTACATTCCATTGTATATGGCTTATCAGCAATCCTTTATCCCTATTAGACTATTTGATACATTACCATTGACCTTTAACAAGGCCTTTTGTTTCTTCTTAAATGTTACTTAAAGGTTGGCATAATGGTATAACTAGTAGAGATGCTAGCTCACAGTGCCCGAGACATGGGTTCAATCCTGACCTCAGGTACTTTCATTGCAGAGTATTTACTCAATGCTCACTTGGATTTCTTCCAAGTGTTCTGACATCTTCCCCCATCGTCAAAGGTGTGTGTGTTGATAGCTTAAGTAGTCATTGTACAACTCTGGTATATAAGTGAATGATAGTATTGCGGAGTGATGAAAATATGAGAAGAATAAAAAATAAATGGGACTGATGTAGCTTTAGTGTAAATGAGTAGTTCATGGTCAGTGTGGGACTGAGGGGGTTGTTTCCTTGCTGTGACTGTGATTCTATGTAGCATTTTAAATGGCAAGGAAAATTATAACATTTAATATTATAATATAAATATATTAAATATATTATAGTATAAATATTAAATACATTATACTAAAATCATAATATTTCATACCCTAATATTAAATATTATAATTTACAAACTGTGAAGGAGCAGAGAGTGGAATATTTTCCTCTTTGAGATGAACAGCTTTCTTCATCACTGCATAATTTTGAGTTTCCAAGTCTTTATTACAATCAAACTTATTAATATTTGGGGAAATGTTTCAAAAATGGATTTGAATACACCATAGGAAGATTTCACGGTTCCACTGATAGTTTAAAGACCAGGGTTATCTATGCTACTGCAATACTTAAGTGATTCTACCTCCAGCACAGGTGGCTGAGCATTCTGACCATGGCAGATGATGCCATGTAAATCCCACTTCTGTATCACCACTACCAGTGCGCGTGATTGGAACGTTAAACTTGTACTGAATCCCTTGGTTCGGTTCTTGTAGAAGCACCTGAGACAAAACAGAACAGAATTGAGTCTAGAGCCCTGTTTAAAAGGTTTATGTATGTATAATGTCACGCACATACTGTACTGCTATTCCATGTAACTTCTAACATAAAAGCAATTTCTTTGCATTCCACTATCTGAAGAAGTATATATCTATTTCTCTGTGCTAATTAAGCTTAGTGATGCCAGAAGCCTAGCCCTGGATACTTCATCCATATTTATCAATGAGACGCCCAAGTAAAGAGTGTGCAGTGACTCAGTATTTCTAGCACTGCTATTTACACCTGCTCTCGGCTTCTTTTTTGGATTTTCAGAAGTGTGAGGGTAGGCAAGTCTTGAATCCAACCCACCAAACTAATGAAAGGGTGGCAACATCCAGTAGAATTCCTCAAAGAAACCTGCCTCTTATTTTTGGAAGTCACAGGGAGCTTTCAGAAATAGCAATATTGATTTAGAAAACATTCCTGGAGCGGGAGAAAGAAAGAATTTTGGGGAGAGCAATCAAACAGTGAAAATGTGGGGGCGCAAGAAGAAACAGGAAACATGCAGAACTCTAGTCGAAGCCATCTGCAGCCAGCCTCAGAGGGAGTATATGTCAATATGGAGATCAAAGCAACATGCTGCAAAAACATTGTGGTGGTCAAAATCGGAAATTTTAGTTTCCATATATACTGGGAGATGCACATCTTAAATGGCAAACAAAATAATTTAGAAATTGGACCATTCTCAAACTAGGGTGCTGTCCAGGAGCAACACATATTGGAATGTGGCTAGACTGTAGGACCTTAGTTTGCTTGTGTCAAATGATGCCAAGGGTGGCATCAGGTTCACCCTGATGACTGCTGGTGCTACAGCAAGTTTGGCTGGCTCAGAACCTAGCCTAGGGACAGAAGAGAATCTCGGGAACAATCAGCTGGAGGTGTGAACACTGGCCACCAATGACTCACAGTCTCATATAGAACTCAGAAAGCCAAAACTCCTCCCTCGTGGTTCCACCTTATGTGTTGAAATGTTGAGAAATCTTCAATAAAGAAATCTCACAGCAACATATTAATACATTTACTGTTGTTCTAAGAAAATTAATTAGAAAAGAATTCAACAGTTTTCTTGTCAAAGGTTAAATGGAGTTTCTTGAGCCTGCAGGTGCAGCTGGCAGGGAAATCAATCTCACTGGATGTTACCCCAGAAAATTCATTGCAGGTAGGAGCAAATATTGTATACTAATAGCTGATAAAGGCCAAATGCTAACTGAATGCTTATTTCTACCAAGGGCTCCTTTGGAGGAAATTCTCCAAAGCACAATTTCCACAAATGAAGCAGCAATTTCCAAAGTGGCCGGTGTGCAAGTTATTTCAGCAATTAAGTATGCAAGTTTAAAGAATAAGGTAGACATTGTAGACAGTGAAAATAACAAAAATAGAATTAGTCTTCATATTCCTGCACAGATCTATGAATGGTAGTAAATTGGTGGAGCTTTTTGTTTCAAATGCTACATTCTTTCCAGTTTGATCATGTTTAAGTGATACAGTTTTGTTTCCACATCACTATCAACTGTGTTGCACTCACCATCTTTTAAACTTAAAGTCCTTCCAGAATGTTCTTAACCATCTTATAACAGGTGTACTTTGGTAATTTGTGAATTATCATTAAATACCACCTGCAGATGCGAGTACAATTAGGTTGATGGAACCTGAGGGAGCAACCATATTCATACCCAATAAAAAGGACATTAATTGTGTCTATCTGAGCTCAGTATTCAGAACAAGGGTCCTCAGAGGAACATACTCAGGCCACTATCATTGATATTTATATTATTCTTTTCTTCTGTCATAACATCACACATGATATTCCAAACTACTCAGTCCATTCACCACTTCTCTGTTAATGAAGCAGGCACTGCTTTCTGTTGCTCCTGAGTAACACCCATGGCAAGTAATTTTTATCCCACACACGTTAGGTAATTACCATTTCAATCAAGAGGAAGCTGAGCCAAATGAGCTCATCACTAGTACTACTGAGCCCGATTGACATCTTGAGTACTACCGTTAATCAGCGATTTTATTCATTCAATTTTTGGGAAGCAGTTGTCAAGGCCAGGATTTATTGTTATCCCAAGGTCTACTGTAAAAGCAGGGCTTCTGTTGAAAGTACTCCCATAGTGTTGGAGAGAAGACTTCAGGATTTAGACCCAGTAATGAAGTAGGTTAGTACTGAGTGAGACTTGGAGGAGGACATGGTTCTCTCACGTGGCTGTTGTAGTTTTCTTCCTGTAGCCAATATAGGCGTAATATGTTTGGGAGCTGCTGTCAGAGCCCAGCTTTGAGAACAATGTTCTGTGTTTTTGAAAGGAAAAAGAATTTAGGATGGTGGATAGGATACCAGTCAAGTGGGATGCTGTTTGCTGGATGATGTTGAGTTTCCTGAGAATGTTTCTCTCTGTCCCCATCCAGGGAAATGGAGAATATCATATCATGTGCCCTTTTGATGATGGAAGAACTATGAGATTAAGTCCCTCCTTGCATGAGACCCAGCCTCTTAACTATTGCAGCAGACACAGTATTTATGTAGATGATTCCGTTTGAGTTTCAAGTCAGGACATTGATGGCTGTGGAGTTAGTGATGATATTGCCATTGAATGTCAAGGGTAGATTGTCAGACTCTTGGTTTTAGTTTTGGTGGGGGGGTGTGGAATTATCACTGACTAGTGAGAATGTTACTTGCCACATAGTAACCACACCATAATGCTGTATGCATGGTTCTGTTGTATGCAGATATGGGATGCCTCAATTGCAGAGAAGTTGTAAATGGATTACCCTCTTTCTTCCTTTTCTCCAAGGGCAGTCGTTGATGCGACAATTGAAGATAATTGGATCCTGGACATGATTCTGATGATTTCCTGCATTGATTCCTGAGACTAGGAGAATTAGACATCAACAGCCACAACCAGCCCCCCAGTGTCAAATATTTGTTGTGGCTATTAACTTGCTATATTAGCTAGAACAGCAGGGCAGGGAATGGTACCCTTCAATAAACTGCTGATCTCCTAACATTTCAAAGTTTATCCAATGTCAAGGAGAGTCAAGGTTTGGTCGATATAATTACAGCAATGCTGAAGAACTAAGATTTATTTATAATGAATCTATTCACAAGTTGGTGCCCTGCTACTAGACCCAATATTAATTCTAATTCTGCTCCATTAACACCACTCTTGTCTGCAAGATGCATTGCAATAACTCCTCAATATTACCTGAATATTAACACACACCACCACCTTTTCTGCTATCTCTATGGCCCAGAAGGAAAGCAAAAATAAAATATGGGGATTCCAGCACTTCGAAGTCATATTATCTGGATTTGGTCAGATATTGTCATTCTTTCCATCATTCAGTTAAAGCCTGGGATTCCATGTCAACATTACCCTGGAAACAGTGTTAGCTGGTGGATGGTATAGCATACAGAAGGCTCACCATTATCTTATAAGCAGGGTTGGCGAACTTACAGCATACGTGCCCAAGATGTCATATGCAAAAATTTTGTTGGCACACAGCATGCTGTGTTACCCATTGATTCTTTAAATCCCACCCATGATAACGCAATACATAATGATTATCTGTACTGCCAAATGAAGCACCAAATGATCATTTACAACCCAAGAACAGTGAAATATTTTCATAGAAAACGTTTCATGTCGGCTTGGTGCACCTAAACTTTGAGGAAATATAAGCCGGATAAACAAAAGAGAAATAGTGGATGTTGTGTACAGAAGGCCGCTGATAAGTTACCACACATGAGGCTGCTTAACAAGATAGGGGCACACAGCATTTCAGGAAAGATACTCGCATGGATAGAGAATTGGCTGATTGGCAAAGAGTAGGAATAAAGGGAGCCTTTTCTGGTTTGCTGCTGATAACCAGTGTTTTTCTGCACAGTCTTCTGCTACTTTTTATGTTATATGTCAATGATTTGGATGACGGAATTGATGGCTTTGAGGCCAGCTTTGCAGACAGATGGAGGGGCAGGTAGTGTTGAGGAAGCAGGGAGGCTGTAAAAGGAGAATGGGTAAAGAAGTGTGAGCTGGAATACAGTGTTGGGAAGTGTACAGTAGAAGGAACAAAAGTGCAGACTATTTTCTAAACAGGCAGAAAATTCAAAAATCTGAGGTACAAAGGGACTTGGACCTGCCCGAAAGGTTAATTTGCAGGTTGAATTGGTGTTGAGGAAGGCAAATGCAATATTACCATTCATTTTGAGAAGACTAGAACATAAAATAAAGGGTAGAATGCTGAGGCTTTATAAGGCACTGGTGAAGTATTGTGAGCAATTTTGGGTCCCTTACCTAAGGAAGGATGTGCTGACATTGGAAAGGATTCAAAGGAGGCTCAAGGGACTGATTCCAAGAATGAAAGGCTTATCGTATGAAGAGCATTTGATAGCACTGGGCCTGTCCTCATTGGAATTTAGCAGAATGAGGTGGGATCTCATTGAAACCTATCAAGAGGCCTAGACAGAGAGAATGTTTCCAACAGTGGGGGAGTCTAGGACCAGAGGGCACAACCACAGAATAAAGGGACCTCTATTTAGAATGGAGATGGAGAACAATGTCTTTAGCCAGAAAATGGTGAATCTGTGGAACATGTTGCCACAGGCGGTTATGGAGAATCAGTCATTAAGTATATTTAAAGTGGAGGTCGATTAGTCGGGGTGTGAAAGGTTATGGGGAGAAAGCAGGAGAATGGGTAAACGTATTAATGGAACTGAGGAGGGGAAATGTATTAGCCATGATGAAATGGTTGAGCAGATTTGCTGGGCCAAAATGACCTAATTCTGCTCCTGTATTTTTATGGTCTTAGACAGTTGTGAGAATATGTGACATTGGGTGATAAGTTTTGAAGTCCTTGTACACCTGGTATATACATCAGTAGTTTGGACAGTAAATGGTTACAATAACAATGCTATTTACAAAGGATGTTATTTTTCAACTGTTTTAAAAATAAATATTAATAATTTTTGAACGTTTTCTAAAATGATTCATTTATTGAAGGAGATATTTGCAAGAGAGACATGAAGTCACTGAAAATGAGCATCGAGAGGTGGGAGGACATCGCAAGCGATCGCTCTCACTGGAGGCTGGAACTATGCAGAGGTCTAAAAAGAGGAGAAGAGAAGCTGAGGCTTGCTGCTGAAGAAAAGCGCACTCGTCGGAAAAACAGCACCAAGACAACACCGGGGGACAGCGCCTTCAAGTGTAGTCGCTGCAGCTGAGACTGTCACTCCCTTGTGGGACTCTACAGCCACAACAGGCGCTGCTCTAACACAGACTGAAGCAAGACTTTCCAGGCGCAGATCCATGGTCTCGTGAGACTAACGGATGCTACCATCATATGAACTCTTCAAAAAATGGAGCGCTATGTGAGATGAAGTGTTAGTTTGATTTTGGATTCGGTTAAAAGGTCAGCACAACATGTGGGCTGAAGGGCCTGTGCTGTGCTGAAATGCTCTACTGTATGTTCTTGTTACAAAGAAGTATTGCAATACCTACTAACCAGGATGTCCAAATTCCTAAATGTGCTCTCTGTAGAGAGCACTCCATATTTGGAACTTGGGATTTTTAAGGCTCTCTTATGGGTATGAACTCATTTCTTTGGACAGATTCCAATCCTTAATTTGAAACAAGCCAGATGAGTAAATATGTAAATAAAGAAGACATGTTATGGCACATCAATTCTAATGAAATCTTTGACCTGAATAATTAACTCTGTTGCTCTTTCCAAAGATGCTACCTGACCTACCAAGTGCTTCCAGCATTTCCTGTTTTTAATTCAGATTGAAAGCAACTGTATCTCAAGATGTGTTTAAGTTTGATAAGCACTTTTTTATTTAGTGAGGTGGTATAGGCAGAAGAGCTGTGCTTCCAGTGATGATGGTTTGAAAATTGATACCGTGATGCATTCTGACATAATTAGTGTGATCACATTGTGTGCTTGTAAACAGCAAAAAAAAAAAAATAGTTTTTGACATTTGGTGAAGCTGGTGCCCTTAGATTAATAGGGCAGGCTAGTATTCAAGAGGATGAGTGATATAAAGCATTGCCAATTACCAAAACAAATTTTAATAGCTCCAATACCAGGCAATGATACATTAGCAGTTCTATAAGCACCTCCTGCAAATACTCATTACCACAAACCCTTGCATTCTTGTACCATGCATCAGCAAACTTTAGATTTCCAAGAATAGGTCCACATTAACAGAAAATTATAAGTGGTATGATATGCCTATTGAAAGTAATTCCCATTACAGCAACACACACAAAATGCTGGAGCATCTACAAAAAGGAGTATAGTCAATGCAAAGGGCCAAGACCCTTCATCAGGAGTTCCTCCAGCATTTTGTGTTGTTTTGCTTGGATTTCCAGCATCTGCAGATTTTCTCTTATTTGTGATTAGCCTATTACTGCAATTGCCTTTCCATCTTAACCTAGTCCTCTACTTCTCCTGGGTGGTACTCGAGCAAAACAATCCGTCTGCTACATTTGAAAAACAGTCTTTAGAGATTGACATGAACCTCGTCTCTTGTTAGGTAAACCATGAGATGGAACTGCCTGAAGAGGCTATTGAGGACCATGGATCAGATGAATTACTGCAAACTCAGCCATCACCGATGGGACCACTGGCACAGCATGAATTTTGAATGGTGGGAAAGCGGAACTAATTGTTTCAAAGAAATCAACGATACTCAATCTCATGGTTGCCCGCAACCAGCCAGGAACACAGAAAAAAGAGAAAAATACCCTCCATGTACTGTACCAGGGGTGCTGTAGCTGCAAAAATCCCTGCAGCTGCCATATGCTGCACAGAGGCCATTGTGTTGCATAACAATTCTGTAGTGAACTGTACATTAAGCTAATGAATGCCTCCATTCCAGCCAGCATCTGATACAACTGCCAATCAATAACGCCCATTTCTTTTTAAACACAGGACCCCTAAGATCTAAAGTACCCTAAGATCATTGAATCTTCCAACAGTAAATGATGTGTCCTAATTCTTCAGTCAACAGCACACTTTCAAATGGCAGTGCCTGCTGATATGGTGTGTCACCAATGGACTCATGTCAGGCTCACTTTCCAAGTCTCCTGAGCTAGAAGTCTCTGAAGGGCAGGCTGAAGAACAGAGCACACAGTACTTTCAGCTAAAGGGCTAATAGACATCAGAATATGATTCGGTGAATATCAACAAAGGTAGGAAAAGAGACAAAAGCTTTTCCAAAGGTGCACTTGCTCGTAGACCCCTGATATCCTTCAGCCTCTCACGTTAGGACACAATGAGAGGCCAGGGTGCCAGACTGGAAATCCTGACTGGTGTTGGTTGCACACTCTCTCCTCAGGGATTTAGCTGAACGTTTTCATCATAGAAGTACGGAGCTGGGAAAGGAGGGTGGAGAACGAAGGGTTCAGTGAAAGGAACTTCATTACCCTTCCATATAAAGACTCTGATATTTCTTGGAAAATAGATATTTGAGAGCTCTAAAACTGATCACCATTTAAATTCTGCAATAGCTTACGAGCAAGCATTTCAGCCCTTCCATTTATAAATTCCTTTGTACACCTGGGATGACCAGGAAAGGAAGGGATATGGATTCCCCCAATTCCATCCTTTCCAATAGTCCTGATAGTTTGCCTTTCATCCAAAATGCAAATGCGATTATCAACTGGGACTAGCAGACTGACATGGACCAAAAGGGCATGTTTCTATGCTGTATTGCTCTGTGACACTAAAAATCATTAACTAGTTCCTTATCTGCTTTAGCCCAATAGAAGAGTAACTAATCAGTGACATCGCTCGAGCCTCAGCTATAGATTTTCCATACCCAGGTGATGCATCATTTCTTCCAAGTGATTAAGCATGAGGTGTGGGCAGTTCTGAATATTCAACCTTTTAAAAGTAATCAAAAATAATTAACTGAAGAGATGTCAGAAATGTAGTTGAAATACACATCATCAACTTGGTGCTTGTTTTGATCATACTAAATTATTGCCCCGATCCAAAAACAAAAATGAGCAGTTCCCATGATTTTCATAATAACAATTTTGCAAAACACCACAAAATAAAAAAAGAGAAATGCTTTGAAACTGATGTCTGACATATCTCAAAGTTAACACATTTCGAGTATTAGCCAATGTTAGAGTATTCATTTCCTAAACCGAGCTCATATTCAACTGCACAGCAAATTTAGAGTCTATGTGCAAGGCTTGCAAACTTTGCCTGATAATACTTCTGCAAAGTACCTGCAAATTACTTTACATTTATTAATCTATGAACTCTGTTGCATGATGTAAAATAATTCTACTCCTGCAAAATAGTAATTCTTATCTTCATGAGGACAAAAATACAATTTTACACTATGAACCAAATAATTCCTGCACATATGCAAAGGCAGATTCATCCTGACATGGCTCTCTATCTGAACTTGCAATCTGTCAAAGGCTTCGTAACAATCTCTAAGCACTTTTGGTAGTCAGGCATTTAAAAGACAATTCAGTAGTTTGAAATTATTTACAAATAATAACATATTTAAAATAAAATATGAAATACAAACAAATAATCAAAAATACGGAAATAAAGTTAAGCAAATTGAAGATTTGCAAACCCATTTAAATGGATAGATATTCCAGCAGTACCCAGAGAATATTGACAAATGAGCAGATAAACTATGCAAATCAATTGGGCAGGTTGATCCTCTAACATTTGATTTAATCTGGGGCACCAAAACATGCACAAATATGAACTACGTATGTTATAGTTTTCCTTATTGTTCATAGTTTGATCTATAAAGTATAACTTCACCAGAATTCCAGCTACTATCTGGAAATATGGATAGGTTAGGGTCAGATGTGGCTATAATTTTTGCTGACAAATGCTTGTTCTGAAGGCGACAAGTAACAAGCGGACAGTAAACATTCATCAGAACTAACAGATGGATGTTTTCACAGTTTCTTACGTTGTAGAAGGAGACCATTTCACCCATTCAGTCCTCAGAGCAATTTCCTCTCTGCTAATTTCTCTGCAACCCATTTTCTTTCACAGGCCTGTCCATTCTATTTCTATTTTCCTACCCCTCATCTATGCACCAGCACCAACTAACAGTGGCCAATCGGCCTACTGGCCAGTAATCATTGGGAAGTAGGAGATGAGCACCTGGGGGAAACTCACATGGGCACAGGAAGGAAGGGCAAACAGACAACACTGGAGATCAAGATGAATCCAGGCCATGATCTGTAAGTATCAACATTACCTGCTGCACTACTATAATGCCCATAGTGATACATTTGAAAAGGAAGTACAGGGTGAAAACAGATAGAAAAATGGGAAAAGAGTAAATTAATGCAGATTTTTAGATAAATTACCATGACAACTAAATTTTCTGTGGTGGGCCCTAATGCCTCCAAAGACTCTGGCTCGTCTGCAGGTCTCTTATAATGGAAAGCTGTGCCAGCAACTTCAAATTTTCTTGGCCAGTCAATAGTCCAGGCACCGTTTATGTAATATTCATCACCTTCAGATTTCAAAGCTACAAGTAAAAATGTTTCAAATTATTCGTAAAGCAAAATTTTCACAACTTCAAAATAAGATAAACAGAAATACCGAAAAGAAAAAAAAACAAGTGCATGTGTTTTGTGCGTAATACAAAATGTGCTCAACTTAAAATTGCACAAAATGCTGGAAAGCTCAGCAGATCGGACAACATCAATTTAGGGTGTGAGAGATTGGTGGAGGGGTTAGGGGGAGGGGAAAGAGAGAGAGAGAGAGAGAGAGAGAGAGAGAGAGAGAGAGAGAGAGAGAGAGAGAGAGAGTGTGGGGGGAAGGGACAGAGAGAGGAGGGGGAGGGACAGAGAGAGAGAAAGGGGGAGGGACAGAGAGAGAGAAAGGAGGAGGGATGGGAGTGGGGGAGGGGGAGAGGAAAGGAGAGAGATAGGTAGATACAGGACAGTCCTGCCTATGATGTTAGAGTATTTTCTATTTATATTTGAGTTTTCCAACATATAAATGTCTTGCATTTGATTTTACTGCTTAAAAGTTGTTTCACCAAATCAGTTTAATCTTTTTTAAAATTAGTTTATTTCAAATTTATAAGATTGGTACTCAGTTGTTAATCTTTGCAAAGAAAGACTTCCACAAAGTTAAACAATCAGCCAATCTCTATACATACACTCACCAATATAGTTTTTTGACATTGCCAGTTCCTGTATTTCGATATGGACTGAGCCTCTTGGAATCTGAACTACTTCCATGTATCCTGAAAGCATAAAGTTTGAATCCTGAATTATCTCACATCAGATAAAAAATCAAAACTTTATGATACCTTTTATTAAAAAAAATTTGTAATTTATTTTCACATATGCCAAATACTAACTGAAATTCGAATTACTACTGTAGCTTACCTCAGGATGATTTGATCTGAATGCTTGTTCTAATGTTAAAACAGCTAAGAACAGGGACAAAATAAACCAAACATCCTTTAGAAATATTACCTCAATGTAGTTAATGCTTGTAACCTTCCATTAAATGAATTCTTAATTGCTAATCTACATCAAACTGTTCTCTTCAGCTTCTTCCCAATGACACCCTTCATCTCTGTGATGAAGTAAACTTTTTCCAAATGGCTAATGTACATTTCAGTCATAGTAATGGTCCTATTTTGATAAAGGGTCATCCGCCTTAAATGTTGACTCTTTCATTCTCCAGAGATGCTGCTTGACTCCAGAGATGGTTTATGTACAGTTTTGTTCTCATAAATTCAATTTAATTTTCTTGATTTTTCTGTAAATGCCTGCAAGAAATTTAATCTCGTTTTCTTATACATTAACGAATGTGACATATACAATACGTACTTTGATAATAAATTTACTTTGACTTTGACTCTCTAAGTATCCCCTGGCATTCTCTGGTTTTATTTCAGATTTTGAGTACCTGGGAACTTTGCTTTTCTATATGATGGGTCCCTATACTTTATACTCTATACTACAGGTTGAATTTCTAGCACCTCAATCCATTTTAAATGGGTCATGTTAGCATGTGAAGGCAGGTTGAAAAAGTCAGACATAGCTTGGTAGTACGCCGTTAAGTAAATGTCCAAGACATTTTTTGGCAGAAATGGATAATTACTGGGGATAAGCAAGAACTATAATGTAACTAATGTAACAAGAACTAATGTAAATAATTTCATTAACCATAACCTTACCAAATTGTACAGAAGGCTCAAAGAGTCATCTGGTCTACATCTGCTTCTGGTCTGTATATTTGTATGAATCAATGTTTTTTGAATGACTCTTTCAAGAATTATTAGTTAGGTTACAATGCCTGCTGCAACTAAGCAGAACCTATTTTAAAAAAATGTTTCACCCTTATGCCCTTGAATTTGCTATTTAAGAGACCACAATTCTTTACAGTTTCTTACGGCCTTGGGCTAAGCAGGTGCATACCAAGCTGTTCTGCGTTTGGTTAGGTGCTCCTATAAAAATTGGTGAGGGCTAGAGGGCCTCCCCAGATTATTAACGTCCACGTATAGCCCGTACATATGTGTGTGTGTGTTTGGGAGACGGGCAAGACTATCTATACCTCTAATAATTTTATAAACCTATCAGTTGTCCCCTCAGAGAAACAATCCATTTATCTAGCTTCTCCTTTTAGCACAAATCCTCTCATCCAAGCTGTATCCTTAGTGAACGAGGTTTGGGGGAGTATTTTGGGAGCAAGATAAGGAGGTACTGCTTTTCCCAGAGTACTGCACCTGTGAAATTCTCTGCTCAGGGAAGCAGTGGAGGTTACCACATTAAATATATTTAAGATATAAGTTGGAGAGATTTTTGCATAGTATGGGAATTAAAAGTTATGGGGAAAAGGTGGAGCACTGAGCCCACAACCTGATCAGCCATGATCCTATTGAATGACAGAGCAGGCTACATGGGCCAGACAGCCTTCTTCCTCTCCTATTTCTTATATCCATATGACTTAACAGCGACTTCAAAATGTAACATATTGCTGGCACACTTTAGGTAAGACAAATCACAATATACAATTCCATGATTTTACAAAGGAGCGAAACACACCGATGTTAATTGCACATTTTCCTATTTTTTCCTTGGTTCTACGCTTGGAGAAACATCTACTGCACCAGCCCTAAAAGCTCCCCATGTCTCCATAAATGACAAAACTAAATCATTGCTAATAAGGCATGATACGGGTACTACAGCAATATATACTTAGAATTACCATAACTTGAACAAAAGATGAGCAATTCTAATAATTTTTACCAAAAGCTTCATATATTTCTGCATCATGTGTTATCTGTGATATCTTTAGTATATTCCAACTCCACTGAGACAGTTAATATTCCAGATTTGCATGTGAGTTTCAACTACATAAATATTTCCAAACACTGAGCATTAGATGTGTTTAAGTCACAGCCTTGGTTAATAATTTCTCAAAAAATCTAATTTTACTAGATAATCTTACTGTGCTGTTCACGCTTTTCTGAGCGCAATATTTGTAAGTAGATTAGGTGATAAGCTCGTTCCAGTTTTTACTATTAAACTAGATAATTAAAAATAAATCTACTTGGTAATAATTACTCAGTTTTTCTTGTTTTCTGACTAACTATGTATTAAAGGACTTCAAATTGCATCTGCTAGGAGGACAAAGTTGTTTGCATAGTCAAGATAATTAGTCACTCAGCCAACAATTATTACACCCCACCATCAGATATTTGTAATAAAAGTTTCAGAATATGTTGAACAGGCCTGGGTTGTTTATGAAGACTTATCTCAATCGTTTAAAATCACCGACTGTTTTCCATCTGCTTTCACTGCGCACTTCTCAGTGTATAGTGAAAGACTATAAAGGACTGATGGTATGAGATGCACAGTACATCTGATTTCTCTGACAATCCAGAGCTCAAACAGCAAGTGACGTCACTAGAGTCTACCTTAGAAGTTAGGACAGTATCCTTTCTGGATTATAAATTTAAGGAAAGGTAAAGAATATCAATATTTTTATAGAAAGCTTTGTTTATTTCTGCATCACCTTTCAAATGCTGTTTCAATCATTTCAACTCAGCTCAGCCAGTTATTACTCTAGCTTTGTAATTGTGTACATGTTTCGGATAACAAGTATCTCAAAATCTGAGAGCTATAGATATATTTAGGTCTCAGTTTTGGTTAATAATTGCTTGACAATGCACAGAATTGAAAAAGCTGCAGAGGGTTGTAAACTCAGCCAGCCAGTCAGCCTTTCTGACATCAAGGACAACTTCAAAAGACAGTGCCTTAGGAGGGCATAATTAAGGACCCTCCCAATCCAGGACATGCTCTTTTCTCAATACTACCATAAGGGAGGAGGTACAGGCATCCGAGGAAACACTCTCAACTTTTTAGGAACAACTTCTTCCCTTCCGCTATCAGATTTCAGAATTGTCCATGGACCATGAACTATGACTGGCCAGTTAATGATCTGGATGACAAAATTGATGGCTTTGTGGCCAATACAAAGATAGGCAGAGGGGCAGGTAGAGTTGAGGAAGGAGGGAGTCTGCAGAAGGAGAATGGGCAAATAAGTGGCAAATGTAATGTAGTGCAGGAAGTGTATGGTCATGCACTTTGGTAGAAGGACTAAAGACACAGACTATTTTCTAAGCGGGGAGAAAATTCAAAAATCGGAGGTGCAAAGGGACTTGGGAAACCTCATATAGGATTCCCTAAAAGTTAACTTGCAAATTGAGCTGGTGGTAAGGAAGGCAAATGCAATGTTAGCATTCATTTTGAGAGGACTAGAATATAAAAACAAGGATGATGATAAGGCAATGGTCATGTGGGGGATTATATGGGAGGCAGGGTTTGAGGGTCGGCACAACATTGTGGGCCGAAGGGCCTGTAATGTGCTGTACTATTCTATGTCACACCACACTTGGAGTATTGTGAGCAGTTTCGGTGTCCTTATCTAAAAAAAGATGTGCTGGCATTAGAGAGGGTCCAGAAGTGGTTCACGATAATTAACCTGGGAATGAAGTATTAATGTATGAGGAGTGGTTGATGACTCTGGGCCTGTTCTTGCTGGAGTTTAGAAGAACAAGAGGTGTCTCATTAAAATCTATTGAATATTTGATAGAGTGAATGTGGAGAGGAATTTTCCTGTAGTGGGTGAGTCTAGAACCAGAGGGCACGGCCTCAGAACATAAGGACAACCTCTGAAGCAGTGATGAGGAGGAACCTCTTTAGTCAGAGGGTGGTGATCTGTGGAGGCCAAGTCATTGGGTATACTTAAAGTGGTGGTTGGTAGGTTCTTGATTAGTGAGGCTGTCAAAGGTTACAGGGAGAAGACAGAAAAATAAATTTGAGAGGGATAATAAATTTGCCACAATGGAATGGCAGAGGGTTGAATGGGCTATTTCTGCTCCTGTGTCTTACGGTCTAACAGTACCTCATGATTTTGATATCTCTTTGCAGTGCTTATTTTTTAATGCATAGTAATTTTACATGCATTGCACTGCACTGTGCTACAAATCAGTAAATTTCATGGAACATGTCAGTGATAATAAACCTGATTCTGACAGTGCTGTTGTTTCACCTCCAGCGACTTGTGTCAGGTGCCAGTTAGAATTTACATGCTGTCTCTGTAACTGCACAAGTTTTACCTAGGTGCTCCAATTTCCAATCACGTTCCAAGATGTACTGATCGGCTACTATAAATGATCTTGAGTGTAAGTAAGTGGCTGAAGAATCAAAGGGGACTTGACAAGCATGCAAGTGGTAGTAAGCTACAATTTTACAGGGAAAAGAGAGAGAATAGACATGGTTTTCCTCTGCTGGGTGCCAGTATGACCTCAATGGGCTGAATGACCACCTTCTGTATCATAGTGAGTAAATTGATCCAAATGTAGCTATTATGATGCAGTTCCCTAAAAATCAGTTCTGTTTTCATAAAAAAAATAAAACATAATAAAAAAAACTGGGAATGTAACCATGTGCATTGTAAAGTTTACAATCTTTCGTAAAGGTCTGAGTGCTGATGCACAGAGAACCCATTAGCTATGTAATGATGTCAACTGATGGGCAGCACACAATTGAACACCTAGATCCACAACTCTCATTCATGTTTGTTTAGCCCATGCATTTCACTTGAGGCCCAAGTAGAAGATATCTGTGCCTAAGTGGCCTGTTTTATTATTACACAAAGGACCACATGAGCATATACAAATCTGGCGTCAGGACCCTGAATCCATCTACCCTTCAACCACTTTCACACCTAATGTTCCCTCCTAATCCTGGTGCTGAGCACTATGCCTCCATATATTTGTTAGCCTTAAGCTACTCCTTCGTCCACACAAAATCAGTCACTTTCCACATCATACATCCTCCCTGTAGATTTCCTCAGTGCCCTCCATTCAGTTGTTCACCTCCACAAACACCTATCCTCTCATCATCTCTTCATTCCTCATGATGATCTTGTCAAATCCTTCAAATGTCTCCATTACCTGCTTTAATCATTTTGTAGCTCCGACCCTACCACACTTATTTCTCTAATACCCCTTGGTCAACCCTGTTCACTTGCACAAACCACGCTTGCTAATCACTTTCCATCAATACTATTCCCCCCTGCCTGCATCACTCTTCTGAAGGGGCATAATTAGTAAAAGAAAAAAAATGGCAGGTTGCATTGGAGCATTTTGCTCACGTTTCTGTGCAGACTATTAATGTTCACCTGAATTGCTATAAATATGTCTAAATGCGCAATGTAATCATTTCACAGTGGCTCAGAACATTATTTAGGGCTGTCATAGATATGATGGATCAAATAGCTCCTACTGTGAAATAAATTCTGTGATTAATGAAGAAGAACAACATCGACAGGAGATAAACTTTTGTCCAGCTAATTTAATGTTCTTTTTCTGGATTCATTTGGCGGCTTGGTTATAAAAGGTTCATGGTCTAAAGTCAGAAATTGACTAAGAAATTGAAAGATATTGGTACTTAGGGGAACCTTGTACAAAATTCATTGTGTAGGTAAAAAACTAACAATTAAGAAGACAGATAAATGCAGACCTCTACTGCAAGAGGACCTGAGTAACAGTAAAGTCGTCTCAGTGCAGTTGTACAAGTCCCTGGACTACTATGTGCTGGTCTGATCTTCCTACCTAACGAATGAGATAGTTATGATGGAGATTATGGAATGAAGTTTCACTAGATGGATTCCTGATGGCAGATTTGTCCCTCAAGGATGAAACTAAAGAACCTGTCTTCAGACAAACGCAAGGTGAACTCATTGAAACAAACAAACTTCTTGTGTGATTTAACAGATAAAAGATACAAGGATGATGGTTTCCTTGGCTGCAGAAGTTGGAACTAGGAGTCAGTATCTCAAAATAAGAGAGTTAACATTCTGGACGGAAATATTTTCTAACCAGTTAGCAATGAATCTTTGGAATTCTACCGAAAAGTGGTATGGGGGCCCAATCGTTGAATACAATGAAAACAATGGCTGATATATATTTTCAATATTAAGGGAAAGTGTTGCTGAGGTAATCGCTCAGCCCCGATCTTATAGAAATGTTGGAGCTGGCATGAGGGACTGAAAGACCTGCTCCTGTGTCTATTTCTTATACCTTAATGACCAGAAAAGGATGGCAGATTTTCCTCCCGTAAGATCATGAGTAAACAGAAGGGTTTTTATGGCCATCTAATGGATTTATTATTACATTAGTTTGACTAGTATTTTTTTTAATTTTCCAGATTTATTTAACTAGATGAATTTGAAATCCACAGCTGCTTTGATGGGATTGAATTCATATCTCTGGATGAATAGTCCCAAACTATTCTCATAACAACCACTGTGATAACCTGCTGGGGGATAGTATATTGAAGGAATGTCTTGGGAGGTTACTTGAACATCTGAGAAGGGGTAAAGAGCCAATGTATCTGTTTCACTAGGTATAATTGTATAAGTAAGACTAAACAGGAGCAGTTCCTACAGCTGGGCAAAAGAGGATGAATACATGAACTATGTTGCGGGCTACTATTTGGTCAAGGTGACAATGAATAGACTAGTATGGTCCCAGTCCAGAAAATGACTTTTGTTACATACACTGGCAGTGCATGAAATGAGATTGGAAGGACTCAACTTAGATCTCATTAAAACTTTTCTACATATCTCCTAAAACACAGCTGGCTGCACTCTGCTTGCTGACCTATATTGGTCTGGAAATCTTGATTTTAAAATCCCCCTCTACGGCCTCATCGCTTCCTATCTGAATTTACCAGAATAAGTGCAGTCGTTCCTTGAACTTGGTGTTTGTGAGATTCTGAGATCCCTAAGCGCTCTGGTGTTAGGTCTGTGCATTCTTTAAAGTCAGTGGTTTTGGCACCATCTGTTCTCTGAAGTCTATTGTGTTGGTGTTACGTGTTGCCTGAATGCGACTGTGTCAGGGCTGTACATTTTCTGAACCCTGTAGTATTGTCATAGCAACTTCTTTCTGAAATAGTGTCACCAGTCAGGATTCTCGGAACTTCAGTGATGATCCTACTGTTTTCTAGACTTGTTGTTAATCCTGTCTATTCCCCGAACTCCAGTGTTAGTACTGTGTGTTCTCAGAATTTATTAGAACTGCTGCCCTGTGTTGTATGAACTCGATGTTTGCACCTATACTCATTCCCTGAACTTCATACTTGTTGCATTGTGTATTCTCTGAATATGAACTTGATAGTAGTGGTGCTGTGGGTTCTCTAAAATAAACAGTGTTAGTGCTATGACTTCTCTGATCTCAGCAGCCTGCCTGATAATGGCCAGAACATATTATGCATAGCATGAACTTGTATTACACTACCACAAACCATATCAAATTATGCATACCAGACAAATGCTGGCTGAGTACTGCAGTTTCATACTTTAAACTAGTAAAAAAAGGAATTCAGATACTTGCACCACAATGATGTTAAAAAGGGAGATGAATACTTAAATTGTTTACATAAAAATAAAAGTAGTACAAAATCCAAAAGGAGCTGATTAGGTGTAATGATAAGAGGACACAAGGGTGTTTCTAATTTGGACTTGCTGAAAGGTTATCTCCATTCTTGTGATGTTTTGAAACTTTGGCAAGTTTCACAGCATAATCTATAGGTGGCTGGGCAGGAATAAAATTTTAAACCTGTATCACAGTTGAAAGTTACGTTGCATGCAAGTTCTGTTTCACCTAGTTACAGTGTGCATCCAAAATAGACAACTGGAAAGCACTAGAATATTGTCAAATTGCAACTGCTCTTTATATTAAAAAAAAGTATTTATCACTTTATCTGCTTCGATTCCACATCCTCCAAGAGAAATAAAACAAGTTATAAAAAACTTGTGAATGAATAAAAAATGTAATATACTAAGCAAAAACATGCCACACAAGAATAATGTCTTGATTGAATGTCCAACTGGTCCAGTTTCAGAGAAAATCTAGGTAATTTGCCACATTACAAATGCTTTTTTTTAATTAATAAAATGACCTCACTAACATAAATGATTTAAATCTAAGGAAAATAATCACCTTTGCTGTTATCCAAGAACAAAAGTTATCGCTATGGTTTACTTTATCGGCAGAATTGAATTAACGTACCCCTACCTCCACGAGGCAGGGAATCATTGAATAAACCTTCTGTTGCTTCACATGTGCTTCCATCACCGCCGCAAACACGACATCTGTCTTCTTTTGCATCAGAGCCCAAAATGTGATCACAGCCTACATGCTATAGAAGGAAAGAAATGTTTCAGTTTATACTGCAAAACTGATTAAAACAAAGGGAACTATTTACAAAGTGTACTGTAATATACTTTTTACATTACAGAATATCAAACATAATCTTTTTTTCTTTAGTTTCAAGTAGTTTAGAAGTTAAATTTCAACTTCTATCAGACGAACTATATTGTTCAGCAGTTAAACCTAATGATTATGTAAATAAATTGACAATTTCAGAGTGAAGGTTTAACCTTTGCCCTTCACTCCTTATGCATACTTCTTCGATAGGGATAAAAAAACAGTTCCCTGTTTTACTAACAGCAATTAAAATGTGACCTTTGCTCATTTGTGCCAAACATGCTAAATCGACTGCTGCAACATTTCTTTCACCAAAATAAATGTTTACAAGAGCGTATTTATCAATGTAATAATGTGGGGTTGAATGAAAGAAAGAAAGAACTGGGGTATTTTTGGAATACTTGCTGTAGAATGTGGCTATTAACAGTATTTATTTTGTTTTTTTTTGTGGCCTCTGCAGGTGTAGGCAATCTTTAAAAATACCATTCATGGATACACAAGAGATTTACAGAGTTCTTTTTGGGTTGATGGAGGAGCAAGTATGTACAAAGCTCCTGCTGTTTCTGCATTTCTGTGCTCCATAGCATTTGCAACTGTAGGAATTACCACATTGTTTATTTGGCTGCTTTCTTTTAGTGAAATTCCTTGGTTAGTTTAAATGGGTTAGTCTGAAGAATTAGGACTAGAAATTCAATGCCTGAGTATGTGTGCTAAAAGGGCACTGCCCTGGGGATTTGTGCCAGTTTCCTTTGAGACTGCTGCTAGCCATTCTCTTCCACACAAAATGTACAAATACCATGAACACTGCATTACTCAAATAATCCCACAAAGGACCCTTCTTGTTCACCTCTTTAAATGCAATATTCCATCATAGTGACAGCAGTTTGAGAACCAATACCATGCATAATAGGGCTGATTTGCAATTATTTTGCCTTTGATTCATCTGTGGTAATGGATGTCATCCAGTAAGATACCGTGCAGTTAGAACAGAATCTCTGTTACTTTAAGAAAGGAAAATTCTTACATGTGTGATCAAATACATGATACCATCTGAAAGACTTACAGAGCTTTCTTCCTTGGCAGAATCCCTAACAGCAACTAAGGCAGACACAGTCTGCGACTTACCCAGGAGCAGGCCTTCAGCCCCGTTAGAGGGGTGCCCCTGCACATGAGGAGCCTGCTAATTCTGAAGCATGTTTGTATGATACCATAATGCAGAAGTGACATGAATGTGATGCTGCACTAGGACAGAGGTTACTTAAGCACACACCTTGGTCTGCTTCTGAAATCATTTGCAGGACTGCCATAGCTTGCATCACAGCACCTGATGAGATTATGGATGTACTTGTACTTCCATGACAGCATGTAAAACATTAAAATATTGTGCTACATGACAGGATACCTTGCCCTTAGCAGTTTAAAATATGTACGTCAGTGGGTTGAGACTCTTTAAACTTGAGAGTGAACCTAGTCAGCTGCATTATAGCAAATTCATTTGTTTAGCTCTTTCCCAGGATGGTGCATGCCCAGTAAAAATGGAAGACAGACTTTTTTTTACAAAATGGCACATAGCTGCTGTCTCCACTGGGGCTGCAGCTCGGGCTTAGTTTTTTTTAGATTGACTGGGATGCTTTTGGGAACAGAGAGGGGAGTCGGGTCAGGGTAGGGTTTAGGGACAGGAATATAGGGAATTAGAGGACAGGCTGAAGTCTAAGCTTCTGCTCCACGTACGAAGGCTAGCAGAGAGGATGCAATCGGTTGTCTGATAAGGATGTTCAGGGTCTTGTCATTGGCATGTCCTACGTTTGGGCCCTCACCCAAGGTCCTCACTCACCATTATTTCAGGTCTGGGTCAATACCAAAGATCAATACCCAAAGGTCGATCACAGGTCCAGATTAAAGCCTAAAGGTCAATCTTGGGTCCAGATCGAAGCCCAAAGGTTGACTGGAAGTCCAGAAGTCAAGGCCTGATGGCTGGAGCCTGGATCTGCAAATTTCTGGGAATCCACTGGGCAAGTTGGAGTACACTATCTGTGAATGCGCAAGTTGACTAGAGGCCAAAGAAGACAGCCTGTCGTGGGGTTAGAGGACCATGTATGAGCATTAGGGAGAATGGGGCTTGTTTTGCTTTGTTGCTTGGTATGTTCTATTTTATTGTTTTCTTTGTTGTTCTGCTGAAATTTGTGACATACTAATGACACATTGCACTGTATGTTTCAATGTAGTGTATATGCAATAAATCAATCTAAACCTGAAATCTGAAAAAATCTGATTGAAATCTTGATGAACTTCACCACTGTTGAGTAATATATAAACATGATTTACAGAAAACTGAGGACAAATTAACCCTTTTCATTATAGACCCCAAAAATTAGATTTATTCATGCACTAACCCACAAAATCATTTAGAAATAAATCTCAACATCATGTTGTCATTGGTACAAGTAAAACATATTAACCAGTGTCCATGTACCTTCATCTTCCTTTGCTATACTTATTTGTTTAAGTGATGAACTCAATGGGAAGCAGGCTTACAGGATATTCCTAAGCAATATGCCTAACAGATGTGAACACTGGGTCACATGGTTCAATTTTACTCTTTACGCACTACCTTGAACCTAATTTTTCCTTAAAGTTTTACTTTAATTAGTGTTCCAATTATTCTAACTCATGCAAGTGCTTGATTATGTTAAGCACAGAGAGAAATACTTCTCACTATATATTTTATCACTCTTTTTTATGTGTTCATGATCAAAATACTTTTCTATAATCCTGTTCCCTCAGAGCCATAAATAGGCAAATCAATAGTAGGTGGTTATACACTGCAGTTACATGGATACATCACAAGCACATCCCTCTTCATCATTAGCAGTACCTACAGGAAGTGTTGCCTAGAGAAGGCAACATCTATCATCAAAGATTCTCACCATCTGGGCCATTAAGAAATGGTTGATTTATTTAACTAATGTCCTCTTCTCACAGCTACCATTGGGCAGAAAGTATCAAAGGCTTGGGTCTCACTCGGTTCAAATACAGTGATTTCCCTTCAACTGTCCTGTTCTTGAACCAACCAGCAAATCTCAAATAACTGCAGCATAGCAACAATATGACCACTTCGATCTCTTTGCACTAAGATGAGTTTTTTGTTCTAATTGTGCTTGTTCCTGTAATTACTTTATAATTTGTGTTTAAACTATGTTCTTCTTCTGAATGCTGCTTAAATGATGCAGTGTGCCTGTGATACTACAAGCAAGTTTTTCATTGTACCTGGGCTTTGACAATAAACTGACTAGGACTACATCAATAGCTGTACACGCATTCTCCATTTTAAAGGATGTGACCAAAAGTAAAGGTCAAACTCAGGCAGGACAACTTAAACCACTAAAAGGAAGAATAAGCCAGTAATTGTGCAATTTACTATTGAAAACTAGGTCTGTCAAAGTTAAGAAATTGCTGTATTCGACTTATCTGAAAAGTAGATGACACTTTAAAAGTACTATTCAATCCAATGTATTTACTTGCCTCTTCGAAAAAGCTACAACGTCTTTCTCTGGAGATTGCTACATAAACTTAAAATATTTCCTTCAATTATCAATCCAGTTTCTCTTTCAGAAGTTACTCCTTATTTCTCTTCTCAAAATACATAACAATTTTGAATTTTTCTATTAGATGTGCTCGCTGCTTGCTCTCTTTTAATGAAAACTTTGTAGTTTTCTCTGATAAAATTTCTTATAAGTTAAAGTATGATTTTACTTTTTAACAAAGAGAAATAATTTTAAGTTCATCGTTGGGCATAATATTTTCTCATAGCTTTTCATGAAATACTTAAAAGACATGAGGAATTGGGAACTATTTAGGAGTGGTTTAACTCAGAAATAGTTTCCAGTTTTCATGCCTTTTAGTGTTTAAAAGACATGAGGAACTGGGTGGTTTAATATTAAAGTACAAGGAACCTTGCATTCTCCATTAATACAGATGTCCAGTGAGTCTGCATGACAGCGAGTTCCATCAATGACGGCAGGAGATCGTTCAGTGTAAAAGTTATATCCTTCAGCCAAGCAGTTCAAAGCACATGGCTTAACACCACCTGTTGAATGAACACAAATAGTTAAATGCAAATGAAGAGGTACAGCACTTTAATGTTTCTAAAGGTGAAAATTTGGAAGAGTAACACTTCATAGAATATATTCGCTTTAAGCTTCTGAGTTTATTAATTTTGCTATAATAAGAAAATTAAAACATGGTTACCTATTCTATCTTTAATTTTCTTCCACCTGCCTTGGAATCCATGATTGATGGAAGGATCTAACTACAACAGCAGTGTCATCTTCCTAATCTCCTATCCAAATAACCTTTCATCACTTGCCAACCTACAAAACCACTGAAATATTTAAACTTTTGGCAAGGGGTGGACTATAAGTAGTTGAAGGCAAAACGTATATCAGACAGGATGTACATCAGGCAGCTGGTGTCTAACAATTCACTGACATTAAGTGTTTAAAGGAATTTTATCCTCAGATGGGATGTGCTTCTAAAGAAAGACATTTCCAACATTTCCTGTCAATCATAGACAAGTGACTTAAGTTTTATATCCATAGTTACCCATTGCTTGTTACTAATATTAAATGAAATTAAGAATTAAGGGATGGCTTCTTTGATTTTATCAGCATTTACAGATGCAGATAGAGAGTAGAATGACACAGAACTTCAAAGCTACAGCAACAAAATAAGGAATGTTTATTTCTGTGCTTCTTATCTTTGTTGGTACAGGAAGCAGATGTAAGATCCAGTAACAAGGAAGGGAAATAAACGGTTAATTGCCTTCACATTTCATCCTAGGATCAATTACAGATTAGGGCTGTCGGAGAACTAATACTGATTTATCCCATGGTTACTTCCCATTGGTCAAGGCAGAGTGCTAAGGGAAAAGGAAAAATAGTCAGACAGATGGAAAACAAAAAACCAAAATGGCCACCCATCACACTAACCTCCAGTGTATGGCTTCCAGTTGTAATACTTTCCACGGAAAGGTAAATTATCAAAGTCTGCACACTGCTTTTCACGAAAGTCGCGTGATCCAATTGGACAAGGCTAAACAGAATGTTGGGGGCAGAAAAAAGTCACTTTATTTTGTCCATTTTTTTGTTTCTGACAGAATTTTTCTCACAAGAAAAATACATTTTTGTCATCACCTGCTGCAGGAATTGAATGTCAATTACCACTGAATGGACATCTTATAAATACAAAAATTCTTTTTCTACAAAAATGAAAGTCTCTTGAAACGTAGCCATGCACTGTATTTGAACTTCTTAAGTTTAGCTTTCAATACATGCAACCAAATCACTACAAATATATTAGTATGGTATCTGATTTAAAACTCAAATTGTAGTGGAGTATTTATTATAAAGTATTTATTAATGTTGAAACTAGAAGCAGAATGATGCAAACTTATCTATCCCTAATAAATAGTCCGTCATGATGACTTCATGGCAAAACATATAACGTCTTATTATTATTGCAACAGGTTTACTTTTGAGTTTGTCCACTATTGATAACAGTCAAACAGGAACACTTTAGCAAATCACTATCAACAGTCGTCATTAACAATTGATTCTAAATATTAGAGAATTATTAAGGTACCTGCATAGTATTTGCTATTTATGCAATAAGAATCAACATGAACTGAATTATACAATTTCTATTACTTTTGTTGTTGAATCCAAACCAGTTATTGGTTTGTGTTTTTAGTAGTAGCACTACATACGTCAGATTTGAACACAGAACATACGTCTGTAGAACAATACTGCACAGTACAGGTTCTTTGGCCCACGATGTTGTGCCAACTTTTTAACCTATTCTAAGATCTCTCCTACACAGGCCTCCATTTACCTTTCATCCATGTGCCTATCTTAAATGTCCCTGATGTATCTGTCTCAACAACCATCCCTGGCAGCACTTTGCATGCACCCACCACTCTCTGTATAAAATACCTACCTCTGACATCCCTCCTATACATTCCTCCAACCACCTCCACACCTCATTGTATTAGCCACTTCTGTCCTGAGAAAAAGATGCTAGCTCTCCACTCTTTCAATGCCTCTTACCTTTATTTAAATCTCTTATATGATTTATATCTATTAGTTTCATTTAAAAACTATAAAAAAGATTTAACCTGTCTAGTGAAAGGGCATCAGGACATTCTGGATTAAGAACTCAAGTAAACGATGTACATATCTGGAGTAAGAACTAGAATAAATGATACACAGCCTGATGGTTTGAATTTCATCACAGCCTAACACAATATTTCTGTGAAATGGCATTGCATGGAAACAATATACATCGATTGCCTTTATTGTTCAATGTTACGACTGGATGGCACAATGGTGCAGCTTCCACGGTCCCTGTCTCACAGGTCCAGCAACCTAGGATCAAGCCTAACCTCTGATGCAATCTGTGCAGAGTTTGCACTTTTTCTCTGTTGCTTGTGGGTTTTCTCAGAATCCTCCAATTTCTTCTCAAATCCCAAAAGTATGCTGTTTGGTAGGTTAATAGGCCACTATAGTGTGTAGATGAGTGTTGGAATCCAGAGTAGTGATATGAATACGGGTTAGGGTACAACAGTGTTAAAATGGGTGCTTGCTTCTTGCTTCCTCCACCACCCACCTTCTGGCTTATATCATTTCCCTTCCCTCCAGCTTCTTGTTCTGGCTTCATCCCTCTTCCTTTCTGTTCTGGTGGGGGAAGGGGAGGTCTTGGCTTCAGATCTTGACTGTGTATTCATTTCCATGGATGCTGCCCGACCTGCTGAGTTTCTCCAATTTTTTTTGTGTTGCTCTGGATTTCCAGCTTCTGCAGAATCTTGCATCTATATTTATTGTATTTTTAGTATTGTTTTCTTTATGTTATTGTGATTTTTTTTGTGCTGCATCAGATCTGGAACAATAATTATTTCGTTCTACTATACACCGTGTACTGGAAACAACATGAAGCAATCTTGAATCGTGATGGCTAGCACGGACTTGGTGAGCTGAAGAGCGTGTTTCTGTGCTGTATTCTGATCTATAAATATATTGATGTTGACAATCCCAGTAGTTAACATCCGGGTGTAAGTGACAGGATACATCTGCTCAGAACTATTGATGCTGACCTGCAAAAGTTCATGGCTACGTAACGATCTCAACTGGACATGGTGATGATTCCAGTTGCAGCAAAACTCAGGTTTAACCCCAGGAGATTCTGCAGATGCTAGAAATATAGAGCAACAGTCACAAAATACTGGAGCAACTCAGTAAGTTCGGCAGCAGCTATGCAGGGGAATAAAATGTCAATATTTCAGGCTGAGACTCTTTATGAACACTGGAAAGATTTCGGCCAGAAACATCAACAGTTTCATAGATGCCACAGATGCAGATTTCCTCCAGCATTTTGTGAGAATAAAACTCTCAGGAGCTAGCCAGATGAAGGGACCACACAGAATCAGTCAAGTCTGGTGCCACAACCATCCAAATATTCTTTTTGCACACTATAAATGCAAGAATAAGGTTAAGATGGCTTCATGAGTTGGAGGATTGGGTTCAAGAGCCACGAGGTAATGTTACAGTTTTATAAAACCCTGCTTTTACACTGATGGAATATTGTCTCCAGTTCTTGTTGTCTCATTATAGGAAGGATGTAAAAGCTTTAGATATATTTGCTAGAATACTGCATGGATTAGAGAACATGTCTTATGAAGATAGATTACGTGAGCTTGGGCTTTTCTCTTTGGAGAAAAGGAAGATGAGGGGCAACTTGATAAAAGAGTACAAGATGATAAGAAACATAGATTGAGTGGAAGGTCACAGGCTTTTTTCCAGGGCAGAAATGGTTAATACCAGGAAGCATAATTTTAAGGTGATTGCAGAAAAGTATAGGAGGGATATCAGAAGTGTTTTTTTTTTTACACAGAGACTGGTAGGTACGTGGAAGACCCTAGCAGGGGTGGTGGTTGAGGCAAATATATTTGGGTTACTTAAGAAAGGCTATCTTAGATAGGCACGTGGATGATAGAAAAACAGAAAGGTACATAGGAGAGAAGGTTAGATTGATCTTCAAGTAGTTTAAACGTAATTTAAGTATCTGGGACCAAAGGGGAGTGTTCTATGTTCTAACTTCCTAGATTGCTCCCTTTTCTACTATTGGCTTTTCTCATGGGTGGATAGAGGATACTTCAAAAAAAGCCTTAGATACTTTGGAATAAGGCAGGAACCTTAATTGCAACTGTGCCCAGTTAATTTGCAGCAATCATTATCTCCTCCCCCCCTTAATTCTACCTCACCCCTCCAAGAGGCATTTGATGGCGCTATGGTGGGACGGCACTGGAGACCTTCTGTTTTTTTAGGTTTATTAATTATTTGTAGACAATTATGTATATCAATTTAGGTTTACTTGACTTGGGCCACAAGATGAGCACTGGAAATGCAGATAGACCAGGTACAGTATGTTTGTACAGATGAGTGATCTGCCACATAGAGAAACAGAAATGTCTGTGTTGTAGGGAGTCCTTGGCTCCACCTTTTCACAGATGCTGGTTCAAGACATTGGAATTGTCGTCGACAGATACCCAGAGAGTGTTTGCGTCCAAAGTAAAACTTTTTCTGGAGACTCCCTTCCCCACATGCTGATTTTAATATACATTTTCAAACATTACAGTGCTGCTTTACAGGATGTTGGTAATAAATCTACAAAAAGACATGTTCTCCAAACTGCTGTCTGAGATGAATGCTTCCACCACACTAGCCAAATCTACATATCAAATTAAGTTTCTAAATTATTCACAATTTTGGAAAAAAACTGGAAAAAACATTTCATTCCAATGAGTCACTTTCACTGTTTATAAGCAGCAGATAATGCAGAAATACTGTATATTGGCAGAAATATGAAGGCTTTGTGGTCAAGTTTGCAGACCATCAAAAATAAATGGAGGGGCAGGCAGTGCTGAGGAAGCAGGGTATCTGCAGAAGGACTTAGACAGTTTAGGAGAATGGGCAAAGAAGTGGCAGATGGAATATAGTGTAAGGATGTGGATGTGTACGGTCATGCAGTTTGGTAGGAATAAAGGAGTAGACTATTTTCTAAACGGAGAAAATTCAAAAATCAGAGGTGAAAAGGGACAGGAGTCCTTGTGCAGGATTGAGTCTGTGATAAAGAAAGCAAATGCAATGCTGGCACTCATATGGCTAACACGAGGGGGCATAGTTTTAAGGTACCGAGGGGATGTCGGGGTAAGTTTTTCACACAGAGAGTGGCGGGTGCGTGGAATACACTTCCGGCGGCGGTGGTGGAAGCGGATACAATAGGGTCTTTTAAGAACCTCTTAAATAGGTACATGGAGCTTAGAAAAAAAGAGGGCAATGCGCTAGGGAAATTCGAGGCAGTTTCTAGAATAGGTTACATGGTCGCCACAACATTGTTGTCCGAAGAGCCTGTAAATGTGCTGTAAATTTCTATGTTTCATTTCAAGAGGACTAGAATATAAAAGCAAATATGTAACAATGAGGCTTTAGAAGACGTTGGTCAGACAAAATTTGGAGTATTGTAAGATGTGCTGGCATTGGAGAGTGTGCAGAGGAGGTTCACAAGAATGATTCCAGGAAATTAAAGTGTTAACATATAAGGAATATTTGATGCCTCTGGGCCTGTAATCACTGGAGCTTAGAAGAATAAGGGGGGAATCTCATTGAAACCTTTTAAATATTGAAAAGCCCAGATACAGTGGATGTGGAGAGTAAGTTTTCTATAGTGTGGGAGCCTAGGAGTAGAGGGCACAGCCTCAAAATAGAGGAACATCCATTTTGAACAGAGATGAGGAGGAATTTATTCAGCCAGAGGGTAGGAAATCTGTGGAATTCATTGCCACAGATGACAGTGGAGCCCAAGCCATTGGGTATTTTTAAAGTGGAGGTTGATAGGTTCTTGATTAGTCAGGATGTCAAAGGTTACAGGGAGAAGGCAGGAGGATGGATTTGAGAGGATAAAGAATCAGCCATGATGGAATGGTGGAGCAGTCTCGACGGGTCGAAATGCCTAATTCTGCTCCTATGTCTTATGATCTTATACAGCTTTCTCTATGTTGTGCTTGCAATTACTCAGCAAGAAAATATATATTACCAAGTTCAATTATGTTTCTACCTCTAAAGAATTTTATTTGTTTAAATTTTGCATAATTTAACTGTAGTCAAGAAGTGATAACTTTTTAAATATTGCACAAAGGAATCATTTTACCTTGAAATCTTATTCTTTGAAAGGGGATATTTTGCTCAATTGTTGGCTGCTACTTGCCTGTCTTCTTTTAACATTGTCAGTAAAATGAAATTAAACATTGAACAACAAAATGTTCTCTAACATTGTTCAAGTTCCGGACTCAAATTATCTGAGGCATTTCAATTCCTTTTTGAACTAGCCTTAAGCATTTTCAGGGAAGCTCAAAATTGTTTTACTCTCCTTAAATTACATATCTGCGGCTAAGCTACGGATGTATTATGGATTAACAATAGAGTGACAATTTAAATGTTTGAAAGGGTTTAGAGAACATTAAAAACAAGATTGTAGGGGAGAAAAGAGAAATGAAGAAAGCTGTGTTGTTTTATGGTAGAATCTTACAGTCCAGTAAATATTGTTGCCTGCATTATTACCTTGCCCCAAATCACAAAGCACAAATAACAAATTTCAAATTGACTCTCCAAAAACCTTTCAAGTATTCTCAATATTTCAACCATATTTTGAATTTTTACAGTCTAGTTAGCAATTCTCATTGGAATAAAGTTATAAAAGTTTCTGGTTGTATTATTATTTTTCAGTGAAGGAATCCACAACAGACTGGTTATCATGAAGTGCAGGAACAGGCTGTCTCATGTAAGGTCGCAGCTGGCTGGCTTTTAGGGCTGGGTCTTTGGTGAACAATTTAAATAACCAAAATATAAAAACATTGGCCTATAAGTTAATAAATCTTTCAGGTGTAAGTTATGACTAGATGGATACACTGTATACCTCCACAGAATTCTGTATTTAACCTAGATCAACAGTTACTTACTGGGGGGGGGGTCATTGGTTCAATAATTGCACAAATAAAAGTTTACATTTCTATCCATTATAATTGCAAGCAAATGATAAAGGCTCTACTTACATCAGTGTTACAAGAGCGATATCGCTTTCTTTCTCCAAGGCAGTACTTTCCTCCACCAGAAGGCCTATTTTACAATTTTAAAAGAAACTATTAGTGAAATGGTACTCTATTTTCCTACACAGCATTGAAAGGCCAACAAAATAGAAACTTAAGATGACCTTAGAATAAAATTAGCAAAGCAATCAATTTAATGAAATACTGAAAATGAAAGGATGTTTTTTCACCTTTGTGACAGAAGCAAAATGATCATTGTGGGAACAGAATTTAAAATATCAACTGAATACTGCTAAGTAGAAATTACTTTTGCAAAATAGCCATTGGAAATGTTTCATTAAGATCTCTTGGAATGTTCTACATACACCTGTCTGTCTGTCTAGGTACCATATCCGATGCGGACTTTGGTGACCATGGTTTTCCATATAGATCAAAACTACATACACCATCTATATAATTATGCCTAAAAATTCTTCTGCTATGACAAGAGCACTAATAAACCATTGTACAGTTCTCCCAAACCTATTTGTGGCAGTGCAATGGGACTGAAGTTCAGCTCACAATCCTAGTGTTTTTACTAGGTTATGCTAGTAAAAGGGAGACAGTATGGATCCTGATACTTTGCTACAATGTTAATGCAACTACTGGTATTTAGTTGTGCAGGAAATACATCAGGACTCAAGTCCCTCTTCACAAAGCCACATCACTGCTGCTGGGAGTGAGACTTGAGAAAGTGAGGGAGAGAGGGAGAGATAGATAGATAGAGATAGAGATAAAAAGGGGAGGAAGCATAACTGTTGTCGATGGATGTACTTCGTGCCAGGAAACTAAATGAAACAGGCACAGGTATGGTACAAAGTGGATACACTGAACTATAGAGAGACGTTTAAAGGTATATCAAGGTGACCACTTTCATTTCAAATCACATCTCAAATAAGCTGACTTCAGCTTCAGCTCACATTCACCTAGCATCCACTCTATAAAGACAAAGGCAGGCACATGCACATCCCTCCAGCTTGCATTCAGGGATCAGGAGGTATCTCACGATCCACACATACACACTGAAGCAGACATACCCCCAGTTATTATCACCACATACTCAGACACAGGTAGGCACAATCCCCACGCACCTTCCAATACTCATAAGAAGGCTGGGCACAAAGGCCCCAAATTCAGAGACGGGGTGGGGGGGGCATATTCCCTTACACACCTCCCCACTTGGATAGAGGCAGGCACATCGTCACACACTCCCTTCACACAGAGAGATGGATGTACACTCAGACACAAACAGGCACACAGCTACACACATCCCCTTAAGCTCACACCAAGATAAAAGTGGGGACACAATTACACAAGTCACATGCACACACACATGTGCAGTTACACAAAGACCTGCATTCAGCAACAGCAAGGAACTGCTTGTTGTGAACTTTTGGGAGCACTTCTCTGCAGAAAAGAATGCCACCTTCTGATAGCTTCAGCATGTGAAGTCTCATGGAGTTAAGGGGAGAGTCACCATTGTGCTCAGCAAGAGCCCTTGCCAATGATAACTAAAGACTGTGACTGCATAATTAAACCTTCACAAGTTGTACACTAGTAAACTTGCAGTGGCTTCTCAGTGACAGTGACTGAAGAAGAACTACTGTCACACATCAAGAAAGGAAGGGAGAACCCAACTCTCCCAAGTGACAGCCCTGGGGGCTGTGCTGCCCATGAAATGAGGCAGGCAAGAAAGACAATGAGGAGTTATGTAAGCTCCTTTGATATCTGAAACTGACTATGAATGTAATCCTGGCAAAACCATGTGTGCTCTAAGTCTCACATTCTCTGGAGGAGGAAAAATAGAGAAAGATTCTTTTCACTGGATACAGGGTATCAGCGACCTTTGCCACATTGCACGGTACGATAGTGGCATGCTCGGCTGCAGCAGCCTCTCTAAAGAAAATTGCAATGGTTTGCCCTTTATGTCAATTTTTTACAATCACAAGGCACTGCTGGATATTAAGAATATCAAGTATGGCAGGTCTACCCCACCAGCGATATGTTGGATAGCTATGGAGCTAGATTTTTTGTGCACCATATTGCAGTCTGCTTCAGCCACCCAGGCAGTGTGCGATCCAACAAACAATGGAAATGACTGTTCTGAATGTTTTTCTTGTGATCACAAGAACCTGTTGGACATTGGTAATGTAGTATACTATGAGTCCGAGTCACTGGCTTATTGCCAGACTGGTTGTAGGGGAGCTGCATTGCCTAGGTTGTTGTGCGAGCAAGGTCTTCTTGCCTTGGAATTACTTGTTACAGTGGCAGGCAAAAGAGACACTAGATCTAGCTGTTTGCTACTGGATTCCATGTACGGTTAGGGGCTGGTCCCTCCCATCTGTGCTGGTCTCCAGTGTTTGCTCCCAGGAAAACAAGCCAGAATGCCTTTATTTGTGGCTGCACTTGCATGAAATGAGAAACCGTTGCGGCTTGTTCCTGCAGAAACATGGTTCCAGGACAACACTTATGCACCAACAATCTACAGGCCATGACACTCATGGACTTGGGCTACATTATTATTCTACAAACGTATTTAGTAACTGTTTTTTGAAACTGTATGTTTTTGCTCTCATAATTATATATGCTGTGTGCGACTGTTGGCACTGTGTACTGTTAAAAGTTCAAAGTACATTTATTATCAAAGCACATACTGTATATGTCACATATACAATCCTGAGATTTATTTCCTTGTGGGTATACTGAATACATCCATGACTATAATAGGATCAATTCAAGACCGCACCAACAAGGCATACAACCGGTGTGCAAAAAAAACTGCAAATACAAAAGGAAAGGGAAAAAAAGAAATAATAATAATAGTAATGTCTGGCTCAGAGTTGGAGATCTCCTCCCAAAAACAGAGGGGTTCCTTGTGGCAATAGAGGACCAAGTGGTGAAAATAATCAAAATATATAATAAAAGACCAACAAATTCAAGACGATAAATGCAGAAAATGACAAGAGAAACCAGAAACAATCCAATATATTACATGATTTTGCAGCAGTTTAATTAAATATAATTACTTACACAGACACAATCAAGTGGCAAACATCATTCACCAAAATCTTGCTTTAAAATACAGACTCATAAAAGAAACTGTACCTTACTATAAATGCAAGCCTGATCTAGTTTTAGAGCCAAGAGTCCTACAAATTACATTACGACTGATCTATTATTACAGATAGGACAGTCTGTAATAACCATCTAGATATAATATTACAAGATAAACAAGCAAGAACAATGTACTTGATAGATATAGCCATTCCATACACACATAACATACAGAAATCAATAAGGGAAAAAACATCAGAATATGCTGAATTCAAAGAGGAAATTGAAAGACTATGGAACATGAACAAGATACACATTGTCCCCATAGTAATATCCACAACTGGCATCATCCCAAGATCACTACACAAAAGCATTAAACAATTAGGGCTACACAGCAATATTTAGGTAAATGTCCATAAAGTCACAATACTAAACACCATTAGAATAGCCCAAAAGTTCATAGCAATTGAGAAATGAGTGTGCTACGCTATGCCTGTACCTCAGGTTTTACCAGCTTGAGTTGAGAAAAAAAATAAAAACATAATAATAATAAATAAATAAGAAATAAATATCAAGAACGTGAGATGGAGAGTCCTTGAAAGTGGGTCCATAGGATGTGGAAACTGTTCAGTGATAGGGCAAATGATGTTCAGTGGAGCTATCCCCTCTCGTTCAAGAGCCAGATGGTTAAGGGTAATAACTGTTCCTGAACCTGGGGGTGTTAGTTCTGAGATTCCTTTAAATTCTACTTGATGGCAGCAGTGAGAAGAGGGCATGACCTAGGTAGTAGGGGTGCCTGAAAATGCTGCTTTCCTGCAACAATGCTCCGTGCAGATATGCTCAATGGTGGGGAGGGATTTACTTGTGATGCACTGGGCCCTATTCACTACTTTTAATAGGTTTAATAGGTTCCAGGGCATTGGTGCTTTCATTCCAGGCAGTGCTGCAGCCAGTCAATATACTCTCCACCACACATCTATATAAGTTTGTCAAAGTTTTAGATGTTATGCCAAATCTTCGCAAAGTTCTAAGGAAGTAGAGGCGCTGCCACACTTTCTTCAGAATTGCACTTACACGCTGGGCCTAGGACAGGTCCACTGAAATGATAACACCGAGGAATTTAAAGTTGCTGCTCTCTCCGCTACTGATCTCCAAATGAAGACTGACTCATGGACTTCTGGTTTCCTCCTCCTGAAGTCAATAACCAACTCCTTGGCCTCGCTGACATTGAGTAAGAGGTTGTTGTCATGGGACCACTGAGCCAGATTTTCAATCTCCCTCCTATGTGCTGATTCATCAGCACCTATGACAGTGCTGTCATCAACAAACTTAAATATGGCATTGGAGGGGGCTAACTTGTGGTGCACCTGTGTCGATGGAGATTGTGGCGATGTTCTGCTAATCTGAACTGACTGGGGTCTACAAGTGAGGAAATCAATGATTCAATTGCACAAGGAGGAACTGAGGCCAAGGTTTTGAAGCTCATTGATTAATATTGAGGTAATGATAGTATTGAGTGCTGAGCTGTAGTCAATAAATGGCGTCCTGATGCATGCATATTTGTTGTCCAAATGCTCCAGGGTTGAGTGAAGAGCGAATAAAATGGCTTCTACTGTGGACTTATTGTGCTATTAGGCAAATTGGAGTGGATCCAAGTTACTTCTCAGGCATGAATTCATGTGTTTCATCATCAACCTCTCGAAACACTTCATCACTGTGCTACTGGGCAATAGCCATTGAGACAAATTAGCAAGTTCTTCTTCGGCATCGGTATTACACCTTGGCCTCAGAGGATTGCTGCTTTGTTTGGCTTTATTCCTAAGTGTGGTTGAATGACAATTAAACTTGAACTTGGACTTGAACTATAGAGAGCAAGATGTGCAATAGGTCAACCGGTGTGGCCTGCCTGGAATAAATTAAAGGCTAGGATGTTAAAGTGACAGTGACTTTTGACTTCAGTGAGCAGGGGAAAGATACACAGTTGAAATTGTTGCTGCAGAGGTTACAGATCTCTGTCACAAATAACTGGGAAAATCTGAGCCTCCAGCAACTTTGCTCCTTGATAAATGGCCAAGGAAGACATATAACAATATAGCACAATGTGGGCCCTTCAGCCTATGACATTGTGACCTGTTAATCAATCTAACCATTTCCTCCTAAGCAGCCCATAACCCCCCACTTTTCTTTCAGCCATATGCCTGTCCAAGATTATCTTAAATATCCTCAATGTATCAGCCTCAACCACTAACCCTGGCTGTGAATTCCAGGCACATACCACTTTCTGTATAAACAACCTACCTCATACAGAGTCATAGAACACTACCACACAGGAAGAGGCTCTTTGGTCCCATTTAGTCTGTGGCAAACCATTAATCTGTCTACTCCCATTGACCAGCACCCAGACCATAGCCCTCCATACCCCTGCCATCCATGTACATATCCAAGTTTCTCTTAAATGCTGAAATCAAACCACATCCACCATTTGCACTGGCAGCTCGTTCCACATTCTCACCATGTTCTGAGTGAAGTAGTTCCCCCTCACGTTCCACTTAAACATTTCATCTTTCACCCTTAACCCATGACCTCTAGTTCCAGTCTCAGCTGACCTCACTGGAAAGAGCCTGCTTGCATTTACCCTATCTATACCCCTCATATTTGTGTATAAGTCTATCACATCTCCCCTCCATCTTCTATGTTCCATGGAATAAAATCCTAACCTATTCAGCCTTTCTCTATAACTCAAGTCTTCAATTCCTGGCAACATGCTTGTAAATTTTCTCTACACTCCTTCAATCTTATTTACATCTTTCATGTAGTTAGGTGACGAAAACTGGACACAACACTCCAAATAAAGCCTTACCAATGTTTTATACAATTTGAACATGATATTCCAACTTCTGTACTCAGTACTTTGATTTATGAAGGCCAATGTGCCAGAAGTTTTCTTTATGACCCTAACTGCCTGTGTCGCCACATTAAAGGAATTATGGATATGTATTCCCATGTCACTCTGTTCCTCCGCACACCTCAGTACCCTACCACCTACTCTGGTTAGTCCTCCAAAAATGCATTAAATTCGATCTGCCATTTTAAGCCCATTTCACCAGCTGGTCCAGATTCCGCTGTAAAACTTGATAGTCTTCCTCGCTCTTCACTACACCCCCAACCTTGGTGTCACCCATGAATTTGCTGATACAGTTTACCACATTATCATCCACATCATTGATATACTGTAATGACAAACAACAATGGACCCAACACCGATCCCTGTGGCACACCACTAGTCACAAGCCTCACAAGTCACATGTCTCTGGCTTCTTCTGCAAGGCCAATACCTAATCCCATTTGCTATCTCATCTTGAAAACCAAGCGACTGAACCTTCTTGACCAAACTCCCACGCGGGACCTTGTCAAAGGCTAAAGTCAATGTAAACAACATCCACTGCTTTGCTTTCGTCAACTTTTCTGGTAACTTCCTTAAGAAACTCTATAATATTGGTTAGATAAGATTTACCATGCACAAAGTCACGTTGACCATCTCTAATCGTCCCTGTATATTCAAATACTTCTATATCTGGTACCTTCCCAAACCTTCCAATAACTTACCCACTGCTGATGTCAGGCTCACCAGCCTATAATTTCCTGGCTTATTCATGGCTAATTTAAGACCTTCCCCATCTGTTTTGCTCCACACATAGATGACTACTCTGATCTTCCAGGCGACCACTTTTGTCCCTTTGTATCCTATTGTTCTTAATATATCTGTAGAAGCCTTTAGGTTTCTCCTTCACCCTGTCTGCTAGAGAAACCTCCTGCCTTCTTTTAACTCTTCTGATATCCTTCTTAATATTCTCTTGCAGATCCTTTAATGCCCTAAGTACCTCATTTATTCCTGCCTACCTGTACCTGCTATGCATCTCCTTCTTTTTCTTACCCAGGTCCTCAATATCTCTTGAAAACCAAGGTTCCTTCCCTATACATTATCCTTGTCTTCTATCCTGACAGGAACATACATATTCTCTACTTTCAAAATTTCACTTTTGAAGGTCTCCCACTTACCAAGTACACCTTTGCCAGAATAGCACCTCTCCCAATTCACACTTGCCAGATCCTTTCTGATACCATAAAAATTGGCCTTTTCTCCAATTTAGAATCTCGACCCGAAGACCAGGCCTATCCTTTTCCATAATTACCTTGAAACTAATGGCATTATGATCACGAGATGCGAACTGTTCCCCTACACAAACTTCTGTCACCAGCCCTGTCACATTCCCTAATAGGAGTTCTAGACCACACTCTCTCTAGTTGGGACTTCTATGTACTGATTAAGGAAAGTTACCTAAACACATTTCACAAACTCTATCCTATCTGGTCCTTTCACAGTATGGAACTCCCAGTCAATATGTGGAAAGTTAAAATCACCTGTCACAACCTTGTGTTTCTTGCAACAGTCTGTGATCTTTCTACAAATGTGCTCCTCTAAATTCTGTGGACTGTTGGGTAGTCTGTAGCATAGCTTCTTTAATGCAGTTATAGCATTCTTATTCCTCAGTTCTACCCATAAAACCTCTCTAGAGTTCTCCAGTCTGCCCTGAATGAACACTGCCATTTTATTTTCCTCGACTGGTAACATCATCCCCTCCCCTTTAATCCCTCCTGCTCTATCACATCTAAAACAGTGGAACCCCAGAACACTGAGCTGCCAGTCCTGCCCCTCCTCATCCAAATCTCACTAATGGCTACAATGTTTTAAATTGCATATGCTGATCTATGCCCTAACCTCATCTGCTTTTCCTACAGACTTGCTTGCATTGAAATATATACAGCTCAGAACATTAGTCCCACAATGCTTGACCTATTGATTCCTGACTTTGTATGTAGGCTTAACGCCATCTTTCTCCAGAACCTCTCCACTATCTGTTCTGAAGCTCTATTTCCCATCCACTGCAACTCTAATTTAACCCCCCTTCCTCTGTGCAGTACCAGCAAACCTTCCTGCCAGAATATTACTCCCCCTCCAGTTCAGATACATACCATCCTTTCTGTACAGGTCCCAACTTCACTGAAAGAGAGCTCAATGATCCAAAAATCTCTCCTACACCATCTCCTTAGCCCTGTGTCAAACTGTATGATCTTCCTATTTCTGTTCTCACTAGCACATGGCACATGTAAAAATCCTGAGATCACAACCCTGGACCACGACCTCTCACTGCTTGCTCTCCCTCTTAAGAATGCTGTGGACTCTGAGATGTCCCTGACCCTGGCAAAAAAAAAAACATCCTGGAATCTCATTCTTGCCCATAGAACCTCTATTCAGTTCCGCACACCACTGGATCCCTTATCATTTCAGCTCGCATTTCTCCCCACTTTCCTTCTGAGCCATAGAACCAAACTCAGTGCCAGAGACCCAATCGCTATGGCTTTCCTCTGCTATTTCCCCAACAGTATCCAAAACTGTTGCTGAGTGGAACAGTCACAAGGGTATTCTGCACTAGCTGCCTGTCTTCTTTCCCCCTCCTGTCACCCAGTCACACGTGTCCTGCACCTTGGGTTTAACTATCTCCCTGTATGTCCTGTCTATCAAACCCTTAGCCTCCTGAATAATCCAGTTCCAGCTCCAAGTCCTTAACACAGTCTATTAGAAGCTGTAGCTGGATGCACTTCTTGCAGGTGTAGTCATCAAGGAAATTGGAGGTCTTCATTCTTTCCCACATTCCGTAAGAGAAACATTCCAGTATCCTGTCTGGAATCTTCACTGCTTTAAATGTGCAATAAGAAATAAAGAAAGAATAAATAATAAGCAAAAATCTACCTACCTCTAGATTCTCCTCGCCAAAGCCTCCAATCCCCCACCCCAACACTGCCCACTCACACAATAGCCACTCCAATTAAATTTAACTTTTCTTTTATTGGTCCTTGCCAAGTGCCTAATTATGCACAATCCAATGTCTCCTCGGGACTGTGGCACAGAAAATGTGCTGGCTAACCCCACTTGCTCCTTGTAACCTCTCTCTCCCTCCAAGCAATCTGGTGTCTTCTCAGGAATGCGGTGCACAAAAATGGTGCCAACTGCCCCACCTCACCTCTTTTACTTTCTCTCCCACCAAGCCATTCAGTGTCTCCTCAGGACTGTGCCATGCAAAATATCTCCCCTAAACTTTCCTCCACTCACCTTAAAAAGTTATCTTCTTCTATTAGGCATTGCCACCTGAGGAAAAGGCACTAGCTGTCCACTCTACGCCTCTTATCATCTTATACACCTCTATAGGGTATGTGGGTACTTGCTTATGCAATAGAGCATCATATTAGTGCCTGCACTAAAAAGCCATCCTGTGTTCCTTCCTCAGGGTTCTCAGGCGTGTAGAGTGGTACAGATATCATGCAAAGTATCTAAGGCTGAGGTTTGGCAATCACTGTCCAGACTGTTCTATTGCAGCAACAGACTTCTGAAGTCTGAACATCTTAGATTTGCAGCTGCATAGCAAAAAATACCATAACAACTCAGTTCTCTTGTGACTAACTAACAACTAGATTTATTTGGATCAGAGGCTAATTTCTCCCTGCCATGCTCCAAAGAAACACCACTCAAGAATTTTTTTACATGTTTGCACCACAGAAAAAATGCTTTATTTGCACAAGTGCCAATCTTTATGAGAAGCGTGTAGTGCAATTTCTGCAGTAAATTCTGAAAAGCAATAATATTCCACCATATAGTGCTGAAAAAGCCAGTGTAATACAGTTTTTGATTTGTTCAAATATTGAACAAACTATTATTACTGCAACATCATAGTTTCCTTACACCTCTGATTACTCAGCCATTTTCCATAGAAAGCAAAACACGGTATATGATCACCACAATGGGTTCAGTACAGATCTCCATGCTGCTGGATCCATTGAAGAACAGCCTGAGTTGAAATAGCACAATGATCTGTACGTGGAAAATGGGATTCTTTGGCCACTGCAGTATTAAACAAGGCTGGTAGTGACTTAAGATGTTTATCTCGAACCTAGGAGAGCCCTGTTCCTTCTATAGCACTCAGCCCCCAGATGATACTGACCAGAGTGAACTGCCTCCACCCAGATAAAATTTTGTTGTTTTTGTTGACATCATTCATAGCCTGATTTAAGCATCCAATTAGTCTGTTTTAAAGATCTCCACATATGGGTTATGGCTATAGAAAGGCTGGGCTGCGGAATGTTTTTCTAAAACATTGGGATTGCCAAGAAGACTCAAAAAAATTCCTAATTTGTATCAAATATAAAGCATGCAATATTGATCATCCATTATATACCCTCTCAAACCTAAATTATCTACTTAGACACGATCAAGATTTATAGTTCACCCTGCCTACAAGTTTCTCTGAATCCTTCATAACTTCATGCTGAATGAAATATGTGTTATCTTGTCATAGAATACTGAATATTCAAGTACGCCAAGTCCACTGCATTCCACCATACCCATCTTTTCCTCAAAGTATTCTTAATTGTTAAACACAATTTCCCTTAATACTTCATCGTGATATCTAACAATTTTGTCTTTAGTTAAAAAGTCAAATATTTCACAGGCAAGAATGTTGATATAGCTGCCATGTACTTACCTAGGTTAACAAGGGATACCTATTTAGAGATTGAAATTAGATTTACCAGTGTCCAGATGTGTGTCTACTCTGAATGGCATGCTAAAATATAATGGGTGAAGTTTCATAACTCTTTGTCCAGGAGCACCATCCTTACCACTTCTCCAAGTTTATTGAGATAGGAGAACACTAATATACATCTAACTCATAACTTTTTGCACTATTAATCACTTTTTACATTTTCTGGTAAGGTCCTTGTATATGTTCCATCAGATTCTGTGATTTGCTTCTTTTAAATCAGAGATTTCTCTCTATATCCTAGTCACTAATAAGAAACATTAATTGAGGCCAGATCTGTTCTACATTTATGGAAAAAGAGAACTGAAGATTTATTTCCTTTGAGAACAAAAGATTTCTTTGTGTTGACAGCAGTGTTCCATGCTTGTCATGACTCATTGAGGAAACTTTAATTTGCTGCAAATAGTGCTAACGGGTGATAATTGATAATAAATATCATTGGTAGCGTTAACCCTACCGTTCCACCCAGTTAATTCAAACAATATTACAAAACATTTCAGAAATGTCTAACACCAGAGAGGGCCACTTTCATGAACCCAATTATTTTAAGTGATAGACCCTAGAAAGAGTGCGACATTTGATTTGTGGCAGTGAGAGGGTACATACTCTGATCGGTTCTCATGGATGCCAAATAACAGTAAGTTTGCTTTGGAACAAAGAAAAGCAGAAGTTTGTTTTGGAGCCTACAGCATTACTTATGGTCTACTGTTGACCTGGCACCCTCTCCTCACACTTGCCTTGCAGCTATTTTGGGCTGAACATTTATCAAAATGGTTTAAAGTTTAAATTATGAGATCAACTTGGCTTGCATCCTCAGATTTATTGGATTAAGAATAAACCAAATCATCAATGGATATGTAAGGGTAGACATAAACACCTATTTCTACAAGTGGGAGAAGTCAGACTAAGAAGCATATACATAATATAAAAACTAAGTTATTCATGTACAAGAAAAAAATTGAGGATTGTGAAATCTGGTGCTCAGTCTAAAAATAAGTTCCCAGTGTTAGGTCAACTGAACTTTTCTAAATGATGAGAAAAAATATATGCTGTAACACTCATATAAAATACTGGAGGAACTCAGTAGGTCAGGCAGCATCCATGGAAAAGAATGAAGAGTCAACCTTTCAGGCCGAGACCCTTCATCAAGATCTGATCAGGATTAGGCGTCCCAATGAATGGTCTCAGCCTAAAACATTGACTCTTTATTCCTTTGCTTAGATGCTGCTTGACATGATGAGTTCCTCCAGCATTTTCCCAGCATCTGCAGAATCACTTGTATTTAAGATCAAGATATAAACTTTTGTTGCATGTGTCAAGATATGCAGCAAACAGAGGAAAATGAAGTTGATTTGCAATGATTTAAGTTAATAGTGAACACTAACCCTGTTACCAAGCACAAATTTTAGAGGTGACTCTTTCTTTAGTGAGGCACATTAGGTCAATAGTTTAATACAAATGAGACCAAACATTGAAACTGTTGCTTGTCCTTCACCATGGCCAAGTGGCTGGTGCCCCAAATCAAAATTTGTACAGTATGTCATAGCATATGAAACAACAGAGAACTTATGACATAGGCATAACTATTTTTTTTTTGCTGATGTATCAAGATTTTTTACTGGAGATTAAAATAGATAAGTATCACCTTTTCAGTTAAACAAAAGATTGTTCATATGAATGTACAGATATTTAAAAATGAATATATTATTAGATAATAAGTGGATATTCCACTATTTCAGTAAGGGACACAGAACAATGTATACATTTATCTTACAAGGTGCTTCATTGATAGAAATACTGACAATTGAACATGTTATCAAACTCATACAATTTAACTGTTGTCTGTGACCTGAGATATGGTATAAATAATATAACTTCCTGGTTTTATTTTAGAATTATAGAATTTTTATATAATCTTACTCTACCATAACCTTCAATTTCACATTCTCGCAAATACATAAAATAAAGTTACTGGTTTGTTTTCAAGTATGTCTTTTTGCTCTGGCTTACTTTAGTTACTTACGCTGGACTGTCACAGTGCCTTAGAGATGAGGAGACTCCTCCCCCACATGTCCTACTGCATTCTCCCCATATGGACCATGGTCCCCAGCCCCCATCTACACTCTGAGGCCAAGAACCAAAAGGTACACATTCTCCTTGATAACACCACTGTAAGAGACCAGAAAACACATAATTAGCTTTTTAAGTGACAAGTGTAGAAATTTTATTATTACTTCCAGTTAAAAAGTAGTAATTGCATTATTACTTACAGTGCCATGCACTAATAAGTAGAGAAATAAGAAGATGAAAGGCCTGAATCTTTGGCTGTCGGATTGGTACGGGAGAGAACATTTTAGACTTCAGAGTCATTGGAACAATTTTTGGGTAGGTAGAAGCTGCACAAGTTTGACTTGTTACATCTCAGCAGAATCAGGACTAATTTCTACACCAGGGCTGTTAGGGAAGATTTAGACCAGCCTTGCAGTGCTAAGCACGTTAGAATGCATTCAGTAAGGAAAGAAACAAAACAAGTAGTGGAAGGTATAAAAACAAAATGGATGGTAGGGTTATGGAGGGCTACGGTCCAGGTGCAGGTCAATGGGACTACGCAATTTAAATGGTTCAGCGTGGACTAGAATGGTCAAAGGCTGCTTTGTGCTGTACTTTTCTATGACTATGACTCCAAAATGCAAAATAAATATTATAGAGGAAACAAAGCCAAGAGAGAAAAAAAGAGGTGAAATACAGTAAATGATAAAGCACAAAGTTAAAGTTGCTGTATCTAAATGCAGGCATTATTCTCAACAGACAGAAGAACAAATAGAAGCAATATGATATAAGATAAGTACTACAAAGCTGAATATTCAAGATACTCAACATTCAGAAAGGATTAGCAAAAAGGAAAATGTGTGTAACACTGTTAACAAGGGATGAGATTAGTACAGCAGGTGAGGAATGATCTTTGCATAATAGATCAAGATGTAACACTAGAACCAATTTGAGTGGAGCTAAGCAATGGAAAATGGCAGAAAACATCTGTGCAAGTTACAGAATAGTAGTTGTCATTTTGAAAATAGCATAAATCAGGAAATTAAAGATGCCACGTGTTTAATACAGCAATCATGGGAGAGTAGAAAGATCAAGTTAGCAGCAATAGAATAGAGGATAAACTTGTGGAACGTAGAAGAATTGGTTAATTAACAATCTAGTTGTAAAAGGGCCTTTAGGGGTGAGTGACCATAATAAGATAAGAAATCAACATTGAACTTTAAAGTAATTTAATTCAAACTGAAATAAGGGCTTTAAAGCTAAACAAAGCAGACTTCAATATTATAAATAGACAATAGACAATAGGTGCAGGAGTAGGCCATTCGGCCCTTTGAGCCAGCACCGCCATTCATTGTGATCATGGCTGATCATCCACAATCAGTATCCAGTTCCTGCCTTATCCCCATAACCTTTGATTCCGCTATCTTTAAGAGCTCTATCCACCTCTTTCTTGAAAGCATCCAGAGACTTGGCCTCCACAGCCTTCTGGGGCAGAGCAGTCCATATATCCACCACTCTCCACCACAAGGGAGAGCTGACAATGGTTGATGGGAAATAAAGGGTATACTGGTGAACAGGCATTGGGTAGCATTGAAAATGATCTGCAAAAATAAAATTACTCTAAGGTTTTAAAAGAAGCACTGAATAAAAATGATCTGTTTTATGACAAAACAGTAGTTATCGATTGTATAAAATCAAAGAGAGAGGTCAGCAAAGTAGCAGAAATACCAGCAGAACTGATGATTAGGAATGAGAACATGAGAACAGGAAGGCAGAACATGAGGGTAATCTGGTGAGAAACATCGAAATTGCATCTAAGACATCAACTGGAACGAGGAAAAGGCTTGTAAAAAATGTGGGTTCCTCTCAGACAGAGATGATGTCATTTTAGATCATGAATCAGAAAATGGCAGCAAAATTAAATATTTACTTGGCATTTGTTTTAGCAGAAGAAAACAAAAAGAAAAATTGCCTGAAAAGATACAAACAAATGGTAGTTCTTAAGATTGATGTGTTTCTGGACATTAAGGGAGTTAAGGGATATTGAGACAGTGAACAAGAATTGTGCTTATGTTGAAGATTAGCTATGGAAAAACAAAAATATGGCAGAAAAATAGAAAGGTGGCATATTATTGGAGAGGAATTAAGTTTGTATTAATATACAATGAAGCATGAGTGCCATTGTACAGCAATCGTGTAGGGGCAGCAAGTAATAATTAGGAAGGCAACTAATACATTAACTTTCTAAACAAGATTATCAGAGTTGAAGAAGAAGGACATCCTGCTACAAATTGAACAGAGATAAATGAGACCAGACTTGGCAGTGTTGTGTGCAAATTCTGGTCTGTATACTTAAGAAAGTATATATTTACCAGTGAGAGAGAGGATTTATGGTTTACTAGCCTGATTCATGACAGGATGATAGGACTGCCATATGGACTGAAGAAGTGAACAATTTTTGAATTCACTAATCTGAGAATAATGAGAAGAGACCTAATTGAAAATTGCAAAATTCTGAAAGCCTCAGGTTAAAGAGCAGGTTTCTTCACTGAGAAGCTGTGAAACAATGGAATTTGCTACAACAGAATGCTGAGGAAGCTAAGTCGCTCAATATTTTAAAGGAAAGACGAAGTTCTAATCACAAAAGCTATCAAGCGAAGAGTAATGTGGTACTGATGCATATAATCAGAAGTGATCACATTGAATAGTGGAGCAGGCTCAAAAGGTCAAATGGCCGATTCTTTCTTCTATTTTTTATTTTTCCATTTCAACCTTGATGAATGTTGCAGCTGGCACAAAGAGCCAGATGGTCTATTGTTCCTAATTCTTATGATTTTGTTTATGCTTCTTAATTCCATGCCAAACACTATTATTCTATCAATCTAAAACAGTTTCAAGGACAATCTTTTAGGTGAGTGCTTTTCCCTTCTATCACTCGTCTTCCCAAATAAAAACATTTTATTGATGGTTATCATATGTTTCCATTATGGACTATTTAAATCCAAAACATTTTCTAAAATGTTCTGCATTTTGCATTAAAAGTGTTTTCCAAAATGAAATTACTGTTTCAATCCATTTAACAGACACAAGTGCAATACATTAAAAATGCCAAAAAAAATCACCCAGCTGTTCATTTTAAATTGATACCATGAATTTGTGTCCTGCACCCTGACTTTTCCATTCATTACAGGAAATAAAGTGTTGGGAAAGAACATGGGAGATGGTCATTTTACACTTTGATTGAAGATTTCCACTTCCTCATTCTGACAGATTATTTACCTGTAACTATCAAGGTCGATTTTCTAAATACCATATTATTAAACGTACATCATAATTTCAACAAATTTATTTAAATTTCACGAGAAAATTACCAAATCTCAATTACAATTTTAGCTCAATAATACATGATATATTTTAGATATCTCAGATATGAACAATACATTACACATTATTGCAATGCATTGATTCAAAAGTAAATAAAGAATTCAGAAAGATTTTACAAGAAAATTAATAGGCTTTTATATATGATAAGTAATGACCCTAAACTAAAATGGCTCAAAACCGAACTAGTCATCTTCCTATAAGAGGCAATGAATTAATATGGGCAGAAATGATTACACAGGATTGAGATGCTTACATGGGCTTAGTGTCACAATGTCAACATTTGTACATGCATATATAGCAATTTTTCTCAGTTACTGTCAAACTTGTTTTCTCTTAAGGTTCGTGGAAGGCAGGGAATAACTCTAATGAATCCAATAGAAAATTTACTAAATTGGCCCCAAGAAACAAATAGACTGTGAAGTTTAGTCTGCCATTATGAGAGGAGCAGCAGCATATGTAATGTTTGCATGCAGGAAACGTGCACAAATGTCTGGATTAAAACTTCGATGACATTGCAATGCTGAGTTAATGCTCAAATGGATCATAATGGATCCTACTAGAATGCTTTCAACCTGGAGAGATGACAAAGAGTTGGATAGCAAGAAGTAGCCCCTGGCCCATTCTCATAAACTGCTTTTCAAAAGGTTGACTTGCAGGTTTATATATGTTTCAGTTAGATCATGCTGGATGAAGTTATCTACATGCTAGTCATGTTCCAGGTGTTGTGGTCACTTTGGTAATCTTCATTAATTGGTTTTACAGAAGGGTGTGAGTGTGCATTTGTTTTCAGCTTCAAAGGAGCGTTTTGCTCCCAAATATAGGTACAGCATGACAGAGAGTATGAAGAGGGAAAACCTCATGCAGAACATGATTTTCAGCTGGAGAATTCATCCAGTAATGGTGCTTAGGGAGCAATTTTCCTACATGTGCCTCAGTGAGAAGCAGTGTCTTAAGAGACTGCCTTATGGAGAAAGCCAGAGATATGTCACATGCTGCAGCCTCAACTGCACTTACTGAGAAGGTCCAGAATCATTTTGATGTTAAGATCAAAGAAAGAGTAATGTCTTCACAAAGACATTAAGGCATGTATATCGAAGAGGCATGAGTTAATTGCAAGATAACACACTTCAGCTACTTCTTCAGGTTAAAGGATAATAAAATTACTGTAATAATGTAACAATGATGCATATTGCAATTCTATTGAATAGGACATACACATGACTCTCCTGTCCAACAGGATCACAATATGAATACAAACATGGTTACACACAGAATGTGGCATGTTTCATACTTAACAGCACAGCAGAGTGCTGATCTCCTTTATGCCTTCCAATGTGTCCACACTGGTTCATCTACATTCCACACTTCGCAGACAAAAGCAGGTAGCAAAAGCCTACAGATCTGCCAGCACTATGAGGTTCCTAATCCTAATTTCAGCAACACCATTTAGGGCAGCATACTTGAATGCTGAGGTGTTCTGCAACTGAAAACATCTTAGTCTGAAGTCAGTTAGTAATATATGAGGAGCATCATGATGGTTAATGCCCATCATTGTGTTCAGCAATAACATTGTGGGCCTGTTCCTGTGTTGTACAGTTCTATGTTTTGAACATGGGTTCCATTATTATTTAAAACTTCATGATACTAAGTATCTCCATCAGATGCCTTCTCAAACTCTTCTGTTCCAAGGTAAACCATAGTTTTTTTCAGACTATCTCATCCGTCTGTCCTGGAATTAAACATAGAAAACAATACAGGCCCTTTGGCCCACAAAGTTCTGCCGAACATGTTCCTACCTTAGAAATTACTAGGCTTACCTATAGCCCTCCATGTTTCTAAGCTCTATGTACCTATCCAAAAGTCTCTTAGAAGACCCTATTGTTTCCGCCTCCACCACCATTGCCGGCAGCCCATTCCACGCATTCACCACTCTCTGCGTAAAAAACTTACCCCTGACATCTCCTCTGTACCTACTCCCCAGCACCTTAAACCTGTGTCCTCTTGTGGCAACCATTTCAGCCCTGGGAAAAAGCCTCTGACTATCCACACGATCAATGCCTCTCATCATCTTATACACCTCTATCAGGTTACCTCTCATCCTCCGTCGCTCCAAGGAGAAAAGGCCAAGTTCACTCAACCTATTCTCATAAGGCATGCTCCCCAATCCAGGCAACATCCTTGTAAATCTCCTCTGCAGCCTTTCTATGGTTTCCACATCTTTCCTGTAGTGTGGTGACCAGAACTGAGCACAGTACTCCAAGTGGGGTCTGACCAGGGGTCCTATATAGCTGCAACATTACCTCTCGGCTCCTAAATTCAATTCCACGATTGATGAAGGCCAATACACTGTATGCCTTATTAACCACAGAGTCAACCTGCGCAGCTGCTTTGAGCGCCCTGTGGACTCGGACCCCAAGATCCCTCTGATCCTCCACACTGCCAAGAGTCTTACCATTAGTACTATATTCTGCCATCATACTTGACCTACCAAAATGAACCACTTCACACTTATCTGGGTTGAACTCCATCTGCCACTTCTCAGCCCAGTTTTGCATCCTATCAATGTCCCGCTGCAACCTCTGACAGCCCTCCACACTATCCACAACACCTCCAACCTTTGTGTCATCAGCAAACTTACTAACCCATCCTTCCACTTATTACTCCAATAAAATCCATTCTGTACACTCACTAAGTATGTCTATTGTGCACGTTTAGTTGAAACAATTATTTTGAGCAATTTGATTGCAAAATGGTAGTATTGGTCTTACAACATCATTGTTGGTGACGTTCTCTGGCTATTCATTAGAGCAAACACTAATGCCCTAGCTTACATGATGCCCAATATAACCCGATCCACAAGGATGCACACACCAGTGACATTTTGAAACTCTAAGACTAATAACACTGGACAGCAATTTTTTTAAGTGTTGCTTCCTTGGAAAGATTTTGTGGTAATAATAAACCACTTCAAGCTGAACACAAATATAATTTCAGACTACTTGCATCACATAGAAAGTAACTTTTATTGAATATAATAAGTTTAATTGCATGATGCTGCTGACACTTGACGCAATAGTCCAACTAAGCTAAAAATGTTTTGTCGATGATTTTCATTTGTACTCAGTATCTGAGGCTCCTTGCTTAAATGTCCAACAATAATCAGCTGGCAATGATGGATTCCAGTTGTCCTAATACTGTTTTTCCCTGAACACAATTTCCTGGTGAAATTTTTCACCATGCTCGACAATGACAGCACCAAGATTTGCGGGGAAAATTCTAAATGGGAATGCAGAAAATGAAACTTTAGTGACATGCCACACTTCATGGTTTTGTGTGCTTGAAGCATGCTGTCAACCAACTGCATGTAGTTTGAAGCTCTGTAGTTGCCAAGAAAATTTTCAACAAGATCCATCAATACCTTCCATGCAATTATTTCCAGTCCCACTAGAAATTCTTCAAATTGTCTGTCAATGGTGATTTGTGGACCAACAAAAATGCCTTCCTTAATCTTGGCAACAGTTATTCTGAGAAACATCTGTCTCAAATATCGAAACCCTTCAAGAAAATTTTTGTGCCTGGTGACAGCAGATTCCATCCTTGCGGTCTTGAACCCAGTAATTCTGCTTTTGCCCTTGACAAAGCCAAGTCTCCGACCAGGTCATTTAACTAAGATTGAGTTACCAGAAGAGATTCACACAACATAAAGGGTTCAAAATCTGTATCAGTATCAATGTCGTTTTCCATTCCTGGCTCATGCATCATGACATCTTTATCTGCCTCCTCTAGACTTTAGGTCACTGGTGGCTTCGGTACTGGAAGACTATTGTTATGCGGCACAGTTCTCATGGCTGAAAGGAGGTTGGTGTATTCAATGGATTTTTTTGTTTTTAGCAGAGAAACCAGAAACACTGGTCAGACAAAAGTAGCTGTCTGTCACAGGGTCCTGCTGGGCTCTCTGCATACCATCAGGACAGCACACAGCATTGACTTCTGAGTACCTGTGAACCAAGTTCTATGATCCACAGAGCATGTTGCACAACAAACGTGAGGAGCCCAGGCTTTGCCTTGGTCACCAGTTTTACGCCCACAGTAGAACTTAGGCTTTTTTAATAAGAGGGGTCATGCTCTGTCATTGAGATTTAAGCATATACTCGTCACAAATATAACAGAAAGTATCATGGCTGTTGCAACGTTGGCACGATATTTTGCTATCATAAATACTCCTGAAAATACACTTACTTTATAATAATGAGTACACACAATATACTATGTGCATCAACATGTTTGCAAACCAATATACATGTAAGCATAATGCATAGAACGGTGTGTGTGTGATGCTTTTATAGCCTTTCTAAAACCTGTCCCACCATGCAGCATCTGCCCTGCCTAACCATGCCCAGGTACGTCTGGACAAGATAGAAAACTTTCCAGCTTACATTGTGGGCAACATTGTAATTGACTTGAATTGTGAATTGAAAAATCTGGTGCATAATAGGGAAATTTCATGGTGATTTTCATGATTGGCAGCCCAAAATCCATAACAAAAGTATTCAGGAAGCAAAATCTTATTGTCCAGTTTAACCCATCTTTATTACTGTAGGTGCTCATTGAGAGGAAAATGGTTCCTAAGTCATAGGATAACTCTACTCTTCCTTGAATATTTTATATTTACTCAAAGAAGCAGATTTAATGTCACATATGAAATGCCTAGAACTTTCTAGAAATGTCATAGAAGAGTCAGCAAACACTATATCACAGAAATAGTCTCTTTGGCCCATCTGTTCCATCCCAAACTATTAACCTGCTTAGTTCCATCGACTGGCATCTGGACAATAGCCCTCCATACCCCTCCTGTCCATGTAACTACCCAAATTTCTCTTATGTGTTGAAATCAAAGCCAAAATCACCACTTGGACTGTCAGCTCATTCCATACTCACACTATCTTCTCAGTGAAGAAGTTCCCCCTTACACTCCCCTGAAACATTTCACCTTTCACCCTCAACCCATGACCTCTAGTTCTAGTCTCATCCAACCTCAGTGGAAAGAGCCTGCTTGCATTTTCCCTATCTATACCCCTCATAACTTTGAAAACCTCTATCAAATCTCCCCTCATCCCCTTCGCTCTAAGGAATAAAATCCTGACTTACTCATCTTTCCCTATATGGTGACATGGTTCCTAAGTGAACCATGTCACTGTTGTAGCTTCTTAAAATAGATAGCTTGGCTAGGAGCTGAAGTGGAATTGAGTTTTCAGGGTAAGATCAATTGCATTACTAAAGGTGCAGTAATGTACATCTAATGGATCAATCAGTTGATCTAATTAGAAAATCCCAAATCTATGACCTGCAGCTAGAAGTGCAAGGGTACCAGGTTCACAGGGACACCAACATCTGCAAGTTCCACTCTAAATGACATACTATCCTGGCTTGGAAATACACAGTTTTCCTTCATTGTCACTGAATCTAAATCCTGGAACTCCCTACCCAACAGCAAAGAGAGAATTACTTAACACGCCAGAGTGCAATAGTTGAAGGAGGAGTTCACAGTCAACTTCTCAAAAACAATTTGACAATGAGTACTCAGTATAGGCCTTGCTACTGATGCAACATATATCCTGTAAGTGAATCAATCAAAAGGTACTTGAACTGTGTAGTCTGCAGTTCAGACTATGGTTTAGATAAGTACATGACAAATTATGCTTGGGTCTTTAACTTTCTTTTCAACTATCTTCACTGCATATTTTTTCAAGATTGCTAGTTTTCTTTTACAGAATAATGTATCCAAATTTCATAAGAAAATACTGTTTATGTACTGATGTTAAAATATCTGTAAGGAATAGTAATTTTAATACTGGTAGAATATAACCCTATCACATGACAATTACCTGACTTCCAATTTTCCTGCACCATATGCGCCACATGGATATTGATCATATATCCGTGTAACAAAAATCCATTGATCATATCTATGTGACAAAAAATAAAGCTGAACTACAAAAACTTACATGGTTTGCACCAGTAAGCAATCTATACAACATTTAAAGCACATAGAGTCTACAGTCATAATGCAGCCATGAATAGCTTAGATTGTGATCTGGACTGGCCTGTTCACTATGCAGGTTCTAAAATAAACACTAAGGATCTAAATATCCAGCACAGTCCAGCCAGAAATTCAGTGTCAGGTTGACCGAAAGATCAGAAATGAGACTGAGATATCCACTGGTTCCTGCTCTGTAGTTCATGTTTCGGGAAACCTTGTTTGGGTGTAAGCTTTTGCTTATCCTAAACAAGAACATGAATATGACAGAGTGATTTAGACAAGAATGAAAATACAAAGAATAATACAGCAGTTGCTAGGAATTTGAAATAAAACCAAAAATGCTGGAAATGCTTTGCAGATGAAATCCAGGAAGAAACTTATTCTGTCAAAACGTTGACTAAAAAATTCCTTGTTTGTACAATAGTTATGTTGACTTTTTCACGAACATCATAATCAGATATGATTGCACTCTCTATGACCTAGAAATTGGACACTACTTCACCAGTTTGCCAGCTACAAAACTTCCATCATAAATAAGCAGTTTTGGAGGTTTGTGTCTTGCATCCAAAGCGCAGCAAAATAGTGTAGCAGTTATTGTAATGCTTTACTGTGCCAGTAGTTGGAAGATAGAAGTTCTATTCCTGCTGCTGTATATGAGGAGTTTGTATGTTCTCTCCATAACTGTGTGGGTTTCCTCTGGGTTTTCCATTTCTCCTCCACATTACAGAACACAAACAGGTTAGGATTAGTAAGTTGTGGGGATGCTGTGCTGGTACTGGAAGCATGGCGACACATTGGGGGCTTCCCCGGGCACCTTCTTGGACTGTGTTGATCATGGACACAAATGACACATCTCACTGTACATTTTGATGTACAAATAAAGCTAATCTTTAACTTACAATATTACCTGTGGCCACCACCTTAAGTAGGTGTATCACCTCTTAATATTGCCTTGCACCTGTGTGTGTGCACATGTGTTCAAAATTCTACCTTGAGATTCATTTTCTTGCATTTATAGGAAAAAGCTGCGGTAGAATATTATGAAAAACTATATATAAACAGACAAAGACTGACAAACAACTAATGTACAAATGAAGTTAAACTGTAAATAAAAATAATACCGAAAACATGAGTTGTAAAGATTCCCTGAAAGTGAGTCTGTAGGTTGGGGAATCAGTTCAGAGTAGCGGTGAATGAAGTTATCCATGCTAGTTTAGGAACCTGGTGATTGTATGGTACAAACTGTTCCTGAATCTGGTAGTGAGGGACCTAGGGCTTCTGTATCTCTCACCTGATGGAAGTAGCATTGCCCAGATGGTAATGGTCTTTGATTTTGGATGCTGCTTTCCTGCGGCAGCACTCCACGTAAATATATTCGATGGCGTGGAGGGCTTTGCCTGTGATAAATTGGGCTACACATTACTTTCTGCAGCCTTTTCCACTCCTGTGCAATGATGTTTTCATGCCCGGCCTTGATGCAACAAGATACTCTCCACTGTGCATCTATGGAACTCTGTCAAAGTTTGGGTGACGTGTTAAATCTATGCAGCCTTCAATGAAAGTAGAGGCTCTGTCGTGCCTTCTTTGTGATAACACTTATGTGCTGATCCTCTGATATGTTAACATCAAGGAACTGGCTCGTGAACCCCCTGCTGATGCTCCAACCATCAGCAAAACCTAATTCTTTGGTTTTGCTGACGTTAAGTTAGAGGTTGTCGTCTTAGTTGTAATGCGATCATTTGAGTTGGGCATGATGTTCTCCTAAAGGGTTATTCCCTAAATGGACAATGACTGTGCGTGACTTTGTTTAATATGGGGAAGCTGATACACAGGTAGCTACTACACTGTCCTTGACAGATCGGGGTCAGGGTCCAGTGGCATGGAATATAAGACGACTAGGGACCCTTCACCTTTGCAGCCTTCCTCAACCTTCACTGGCATTGTGATGCGTCATCATCTTCCACCAACTCCATCATCATGGTTGGATCACTCTTTGTCTGGAATGTCGCCCTTGAATTTACTGCCAGGGCTAACATTACTGGGAACTAAGCTCCAGACACCATCACTCTTTGGATTTCAGGAACTCAAAAGCCTCTTCGCTATGACAAGGTGCCAATTCTCGGAGAAGGCTATGAATGTATCTGATTCTAAAAAGATGCCAAAGACTGCAACATTCAGAAGAACAGATTTCTCGTTCTGGCCGACCAAGGCAAACTTACCAGGCTATTAAACTTGTTCAGATGACTGATTTATTGACATCCACCTCCCGTTCTCAAGTCAAAACAAAAGAACATAAATGGGGCATTGAGTATAAGAGTAAGGAATTCATGTTACAGCTAAGTAAAACATTACTTAGGCCAAACTTGTAAGCAACTCTGGTCTCCCCATTCCAGGAAGGATGTAGGGACTTTGGAAAGGGGGAAGAAGGAGTTAACTTGGATGCTATTAGAGGGCATGTGCAACATGAAAAGGCTGGATAATCTTGTGTTGCTTTCCCTGGAGCAGTGGAGGTTGAAGGGAAATATGATATATCAGGGGTTCCCAACCATTTTATGCCATGGACCAATATTATCAAGCAAGGGGTCAGGTTAGGTACCCCTGTGATAGTTGGTAGTAGTATTGTGGCACCACCGAACCAAATTTTCAATCTCCTTCCTTCAGTACTGTGTCAAAGTCTTAGGCACATATATACAGCTAAGGCACCTAAGACAATTGTTCAGTACATATATGCCAATTCATCACTACCTTTGATTTGGCCAACTTAAGTAGTGTCATCAGCAAACTTAAAGACAACACTGGAGCTGTACATAGCCACACAACTGCCAAGTATGAAGTGAATAGATCACACCAGCTCGTGATGCGTCTTTGTTGATGGTGAGTGTGTAGGTGATGTTGTTGCTAATCCATACTAACTGGGCTCTGCCAGTAAGGAAATCAAGGGCCCAATTGTACAGGGAGGTATCCAGGTTTTGGACTTGGAGTTTAGTAATGAGTTTCAAGGGGACGACTATGGCAGTGTTAAATGCTGAGATGTGGTCAATGATGGGCATCCTGATGTATGAATCTTCACTGTTCAGATATTTCAGAGCTGAGTGAAGTGTCAATGAAATGGCATCTTCTGTTGACCAGCTGTGATGGCAGACAAATTGGAGCAGGAGGCACTCCTCAGGCAGGAGTTGATATTAACCATCCTCTAAAAGCACTTCATCACTTGGATGTAAGTGCTATTGGATGATAGTCATTGATGCAGGTTACCATGTTCTGTTTGGGCACCAGTATGATTGATACATGCTTGAAGCAGGTGAGAGACAGGCAATGCGAGAGGTTTAAAATGTCCGTAAAGACTCCATCCAGTTGATTAGCCGAGGCCTTCAGTACTTGGCCAGCTATGCCATCTGGTCCAGATACTCTCCATGGGTTCACTCTCTTAAAGGATGCTCTCATGTCGGCCTCGGAGACTGAAATCACAGTGTCGTAAGACATAGACATAGGAGCATAGATCATAAGACATAGGAGCAGAATTAGGCCATTCAGTCTATCGAATCTACTCTGCCATTCCTACATGGCTGATTTATTTTCCCTATCAACGCCATTCTCCTGTATTCTCCCTGTAACCTTTCACGCCCTGGCTAATCAAGAACCTATTGACCTCCATTTCAAATATACTCAATGACTTTGCTTTCACAGCCATCTGTGACAATGAATTCCAGAGTTTCACTCCCCTCTGGCTAAAGAAATTCATCCTCATCTTTGTTCTAAATGGACATCCCTCTATTCTGAGGCTGTGCACTCCTAAACTATACTCTCCCAATATGAGAAATATGGGATATGTCCTCTTGACAGCCATTCTACCTATGCCTTTCAACATTCGATAGGTTTCAATGAGATCCAACATGCCCCCCCGCCCCCCACCATTCTTCTAAACTCCAGCATGTACATGTTCAGAGCCAACAAATACTCCTCATATGTTAACCGTTTCATTCCCAGAATCATTCTCATGAATCTCTTCCAGATGTTTTCCAATGCTAACACATCTTTTTCTTAGATAAGATGTCCAAAAACTGCTCACAATACTCAAAGTACAGTCTGACCAATGGCTTATAAAGCCTCAGCAAAACATCCTTGATTTTATATTTCAGTCCTCTCAAAATAAATGATAATATTGCATTTGCCTTCCTTACCACTGGCTCAACCTACTAATTTTTGAACTTTATCCTCATTTAAAAAATAATCTATGCCTTTATTCCTTCCACCAAAGTGCATGATCACACAATTCCCTGCATTGTATTCCATCTACCACTACTTTGCCCATTCTCCCAATCTGTCTAAGTTTTTCTGCAAACTGCCGACTTACTCAACACTACCTGCCCCTCCTCCTATCTTCATATCATTCACAAACTTGGTCACAAAGCCAATAATAGCATTATCCAAATCAGTGACATATAATGTGAAAAGAAGTGGTCTCAACAACAACCCCTGTACAGCACAACTAGTCACTGACAGCCAGCCAGAAAAGGCTCCATTTATTCCCACTCTTTGCCTCCTGCCAATCTTCCATCCATGCTTTTATCTTTCCTATAATAACATGGGCTCTTACCTTGTTAAGCAGGCTCGTGTGTGGTATCTTGTCAAAGGCCTTCTGAAAATCCAAGTAAAGAACATCCACTAACTCTCCTTTGTCTATCCTGCTTGTTATTTCCTCAAAGAATTCCAACAGGTTTCTCAGTCAAGATTTCCATTTAAGGAAACCATGCCTATTTGGACTACTTTATCATGTGCCTCCAAGTACCCCAAAACCTCATCACTAATGATGGACTCCAACGTCTTCCCAATCATTGAAGTCTGGCTAACTGGTCTACAATTTCTTTTCTTCTGCCTCCCTTCTTCCTTAAAGAGTGGAATGACATTTGCAACTTTACAGCTCTCCAGAAACATTGCAGGATTTCGTGATTCATGAAGAGTCATTACTAATGCCTCCACAATCTCTTCAGCTATCTATTTCAGAACCCTGGGGTCTGGTCCATCTGGTCTTGGTGACTATCTATCTTCAGACCTTTCAGCTTCCCAAGCACTCTCTCCTTAGTAATAGTAACCACACTCCCTTCTGCACCCTGACACTCTTGAATTTCTGATATAATGCCTGTGTCTTTCAGAGTGAAGACTGATGCAATATATTTAATTTTGTCTGCCAATTCTTTCTCCTGCATTACTACCTCTCCAGCGTCATTTTCCTGTGATCCGATATCCAATCTTCTTTCCCAATATCCCTTCCCGGATCACTAGTCTAACCCTCAGTAGAATGCAAATCTCTTGGCTCATTCAGGAAGTCTGGTTGAAGAAGACTCTGAATGACTCTCTGGGTTCACACTCATCCACGCATGCCTTTATAAAATCTGTGTGTGTGTGTGTGTGTGTGTGTGTGTGTGTGTGTACGCATGCACGCACGACATGAATGTGGAAAAGAGAGTGGTGCAGTGGGGATTGAATGGGTGTGGGTAAATGGATGCTAATGACTATCTTACTGAATCACTTGTTCAGTTGTGTGGAGCAGAATCAGATTAATTCCACACAGGCTTCCAACTGGAATGTGAGATTACATAGACACAAGAGACTCTGCAGATGCTGGAAATCTTGAGCAACACATACAAAATGCTGGAGGAACTCAGCAAGACAGACTGCACCTATGGAAAGCAACCAACAGTCAACATCTTGGCTTGAGGCCCTTCATCAGGACTGGAAAGGAAGGGGACAGAAGCCAAAATAAGACGGTGGGATGGAGGGGAAGAGGTACCTTGGCAAGTGATAGTAACGCCAGGTGAGGAGGAAGATAGTGCGTGGGGAAGAAGTAGAAGCTAGGAGGAGATAGGTGGAAGAGGCTGAAGAATAAGGAATCTAATAGGAGAGGACAATGGACCATAGAAGAAAGGGGAAGAGGAGGGGAACCAGAGGAAGGTGATAGGCAGGTGAGGAGAACAGAAGGAACAAGAGAGTTGTAACGCTCAGCTATATTGGCTCGTATTTATCTAGGGGAAACCCCGTCCGCCGCCCAACCATGTCTCCCGGTTGCGTCGGTTGCTGTGCAATGCCACCTGGTACGACCTCAAACATTAAATATCAGACAGCACACAATGTACAGATTACACTTTATAAATCTTACTGGGACTATGAGATTAATAGAGATACAATATAAAAGAAAAAGAAAAAGGCGCCAGACTTATCAAAGTTCAATTTCTTCGTGCGCACAGTTGGAGCTCAAATACCCGGGGTCTTCTCTCTTCTCCCTGCGATCCACTCCAACCCCATCGACTCGCCGCTCGGGACCACCCAAGGCGATCAACCACAGCGCTTCCAGCAGGTCCGTCTTCTCCCGGTCTCTCCTGAAAAGCCCGTCAAACACACCGGTTCCCAGCCACATGAGACAGAATATCACCCCAAAAAAAGAATAACATTGACACCCATTGGTTCATTCCCTCCTTATCATTATTGATAACCCAAACAAGCTGCTAGAAAAAGAATCACTGTCTCAGCAGTGAACATCACAGAGAAACCATTTTAATTATAACATAACAAAGAAGCCATTTTGATGAGCATACGCAGTAACATAGAAGAAGAAACCCCTTACACCCTCCCCCCACCAAATAAAAGTCATGCCCTCATGACATTAAAGGAGTTCACCATTGCTCCTTGCAAAACACAAAACCCAACCCAGGTGCATAAAGCAGTGACATAACTTCCCAGGGCAGTAGAGATCACACCCTGTTCTCCCGGCGCTGTATAGGTCAACCTCTCTGGGGGGTGCCTACTTTTCTGAGACCTCCATACCTCCTCTGGTGACCCTTCTGGCTCAGACACCATGGCAGACACCCCGGGCCTACCTGTTGGACCCTCACCCTCTCCCTCACTGGGACCCCACGGCACCTGTGAGCCCTCTGTCTCGGGTTCTGGTTCCACCCTTCCCCCCGCCCCCCAATGCCAGCTGTATCTCAGGCTGCCCCTCAACACCCTCCCTCCTCTCAGCTAACTCAGTGGGGGAAGGGTGAGAAGCCTCTTCTCCCGGCACCGGGGAATTAGCGAACGGAAGTAGGTGCCACACATCCGAATCATCGTCTTCCGATGACGTATCCCTTTTCGGGGTGGGGACTAACCCCGTCTCTTTCGGAGCGGGCTCTTCCTTCACCCCACGCCCTCTCAGAGTCCTCGTACTAGGCATAAACTCCCATTCGGGCTCTTGGTCTACCTGCACCTTTCGACCCAGAGGCAACAGGTGGTTCCGATGGAGTACCTTGACAGACCCCTTCCCGTCCTCGGGTCTCACCCAGTAAACAGGAAGATTCGGCATCTGGCTCTCTACCAGATAGGGGGTGGCTGCCCAGCAATCCCCCAACTTGTGTTTACCAGGAGCCCTAAATTCCGTACGAGGACCCGGTCCCCGGCAATAGTTGGGCGAACTTCACTTTCTGATCATACCTCCTCTTATTCCTCTGATTCTGCTTGGTGACCGCTGCCTCAGCCAACTCGTACGCCCTTTTCAACTCTCTCCTCATATCGGACACATACTTCAGATATGGCTTTGAAGGTAACTCACCCGCTTCAAAACACAGGTCAATGGGCAACCTCGCTTCCCGCCCGAACATCAGATAATAAGGCGAGTACCCCGTAGCGTCATTGTGAGTACAATTGTAACAGTGAACCAAATGCCCGATGTGCTGACTCCACTTACTCTTCTGACCGATCTCCAGAGTCCTGAGCATATCCAACAGGGTCCGGTCCTGGATTTCTCGACCCCAAGCATATCCAGTAATTCATGGATAAGCCTGTTCTCGAAGTCCCGTCCCTGATCACTATGGATCTGCCTGGGGAGGCCATAATGAACAAAGTACTTCTCCCATAACACCTTCACCACTGTAGTCGCTTTCTGGTCCTTAGTGGGAAACGCCTGAGCATATCTAGTGTAGTGATCCGTGATGACTAAGACATTCGCGGCATTGCTGGTGTTGGGCTCAATAGACAGGAAATCCATACACACCAGGTCCATGGGTCCCGCACTCTGCAAGTGGGACAAAGGAGCTGCCTGCGCAGGCAGGGTCATCCTCCTGATGCAACAATTGCACTTCTTACAGTATTCCTCAACCTCCCCCCTCATCTGGGGCCAGTAAAACCGCTCCTTGAGTAATCCATAGGTCTTTTCCACCCCTAAGTGCCCGGAATCATCCTGTAGTGCCTGGAGCACAGTCTTCCGATACTTCTCAGGCAGGACCAGCTGCCAACGCTGGGGGTGGTCCGGGGGCAACGTGACCCAGTACAAGACTTGGTTCTTCAGCTTCAACCGAGGCCACTCCTTCAGTAGTAGGGGCACTGAGGCATGTTTCGCCTTCTCCGCCTGAGCCATATCCCCTTTTTTAGCCGTGTACCAGATAGTGCCAATGCTCGGGTCATCACGCTGAGCCGCCCCCACTTCCTGGGGGCTCAACTCCAGCAACTGCCTGTTTCTCAGAGCAGTCAAATTACAGTACACAGTGGGTAGCACGTCATCATAGCCAGTGAGCACTGTGAGGGTCATGTTTTTGACTTCTCCAGTGCATTCAACACCATCCGCCCTGCTCTGCTGGGGGAGGAGCTGACAGCGATGCAGGTCGATGCTTCCCTGGTGTCATGGATTCTTGATTACCTGACTGGCAGACCACAGTACGTGTGCTTTCAACACTGTGTGTCCGACAGAGTGATCAGCAGCACTGGGGTTCCACAGGGGACTGTCTCGTCTCCCTTTCTCTTCACCATTTACACTTCGGACTTCAACTACTGCACAGAGTCTTGTCATCTTCAGAAGTTTTCGGATGACTCTGCCATAGTTGGATGCATCAGCAAGAGAGATGAGGTTGAGTACAGGGCTACTGTAGGAAACTTTGTCACATGGTGTGAGCAGAATTATCTGCAGCTTAATGTGAAAAGGTCTAAGGAGCTGGTGGTAGACCTGAGGAGAGCTAAAGTACCGGTGACCGCTGTTTCCATCCAGGGGGTCGGGGTGGACATGGTGCAGGATTACAAATACCTGGGGATAAGAATTGACAATAAACTGGACTGGTCAAATAACACTGAGGCTGTCTACAAGAAGGGTCAGAGCCGTCTCTACTTCCTGAGAAGACTGAGGTTCTTTAACATCTGCCGGACGATGCTGAGGATGTTCTACGAGTCTGTGGTGGCCAGTGCGATCATGTTTGCTGTTGTGTGCTGGGGCAGCAGGCTGAGGGTGGCAGACACCAACAGAATCAACAAACTTATTCGTAAGGCCAGTGATGTTGTGGGGATGGAAATGGACTCTCTCACGGTGGTGTCTGAAAAGAGGATGCTGTCTAAGTTGCATGCCATCTTGGTCAATGTCTCCCATCCACTACATAATGTACTGGGTGGGCACAGGAGTACATTCAGCCAGAGACTCATTCCTCCGAGATGCAGCACAGAGCATCATAGGAAGTCATTCCTGCCTGTGGCCATCAAACTTTACAACTCCTCCCTTGGAGGGTCAGACATCCTGTGCCGATAGGCTGGTCCTGGACTTATTTCATAATTTACTGGCATAATTTACATATTACTATTTAACTATTTATGGTTCTGTGACTATTTATTATTTATGGAGCAACTGTAACGAAAACCAATTTCCCCCTGGGATCAATAAAGTATGACTATGACTATGACTATCATCAGCCCCCAATGGATCCACTGCCCGATCTGGCCCCATCGAGACTCCTGCTTTAGCGTCGCTCACAAATTGACACATGGCCTTCACTCCTGGGGCAGGGACGCTCTCCCACTCATCGCCTGTGCCTGACCCCTCGTGTGCCCAATGAGATAAAGCATCTGCATCGATGTTCCGACTCCCCAGCTGGTACTTCAGGCTGAACTCATAGGCAGACAAGGCCGCCAACCACTCTGATGCCCAGTAGTATCCAGTTTTGCTGAGGTCAGAATATAAGTGAGAGGATTGTTGTCTGTTCTCACCTCAAACTGGGCCCCATATAGATAGTCGGTACAGGACAGACCCCAGACCCTCTCAGCTGGCATCCGTGTGTAGCACATACAGCTTCTGGGGATCGGCAAAGGCCAACACCGGGGCCTGTGTCAGCGCCCTTTTCAGAGATTGGAACGCCTCCTTGCATTGAGCATCCCACCTCGCTCCTAAGGGCTCAGATGGGTTCAAGTATCCTCCTGCCTCCTGCCCTCGGTCCCCCTTCCTTTTCTTCCCCACGGGTGGATAGCCACACAACAGCTGGTTCAATGGGTGACTCATTTTAGCGTATCCTTTCACGAATCGTCAGTAATACCCACAGAACCCCAAAAACGAGCGTAAGGCGCTCACCTTCTGGGGTCTCGGCCAGGTGGTCACCGCGTCTATCTTAGCCGGATCAGTAGCCACTCCATCTCACGAAATTATGTGTCCAACATAGCTGACTAATGTCTTACAGAACTGGCATGTGTCCAGGGAAAGTTTCAACCCTTCGTCCTTCAGCCGGATTAACACCTTCAGCAACCACTCCTCATGTTCCTCCAATGTAGATCCAAACACTATCAGGTCATCCAGATTCACCAACACCTCAAGCAAGTTCATATACCCCACTGTTCTCTCCAAGAGCCTCTGGAAGGTGGCTGGGGCCCCCAATACGCCTTGGGGCATTCGTTCAAACTGAAAGAATCCCAAGGGACAGATAAAGGCCGTCTTCTCTTTATCGGCCCCACTCATCTGAATCTGGTAACACCCACTCCTCAGATCCAATACACTAAACCACTGGGCACCACTCAGACAGGCCTACGTGTTTTCAACCCTCGGGACCGTATACTGGTCAGGGACATTGCGCCAGTTCAGGGTCCTATAGTCCACGCACATGCGTACCTTCCCATTTTTCTTCCTAGTCACTACTATGAGGGACGTATAGGGGCTCCGGGATTCCACGATAATCCCTGCATCCTTCAACTGCTGCAAGTGCTGCCGCACATCCTCCACATCTGCTGGGGCCAACCGCCGCGACCTCTCCCTAAACGAGGTGTCATTTGTCGCCCGGATAGTGTGCCGAGTGCTCTTGGAACATCCCACATCAAACTCGCCCTGAGAAAAGACATCCCCTAGCTTCAGCATCTTCTCCACCAGCCTGCTCTTATACTCCGGCGGTACAGGGGAGTTCTCAAAATTAAAGGCCTCCTCGGTCAACCCCCCGCTCTCCAATAGTTTCCCTCCAGTGGGCCTCACAGGGGCACTAGACATCACCGGCACCGGGAACAAGTACGCGAGGGGCATCCCGCGCTTAAAGGTGATCTCTCTCTCCGTTATGTTCCTTACAATCACCCCCATCCAGCGTGACTGTACAGCTGAGGGCCTCTGCAATTCAGATCTCACCAGCGCCCCAGCCAGGAACCAGGATTCCCCTTCCAGGTCGTCTGGGGCGTCTACTAACAGGGCCTCGCCCGCCGGTACTCCAGGGAATCTGGGGGCCCCATCACGAGTGCCACCTCCCCTGGCTGTATCACTTTAGGCCTCACCTGAGTACACCACACCGTCCCTTGTTCGCACTCAGGATCCAGCCCCTGGGGTCACCCGCTTCTTTGAACACCGCTCGGAACACTGGGTGTACCGAGAGGGCCTCCAGAAAGTTCTCCCCCACTTTCTTCTTACAGGCTCCCAAGAGCCGTCGCACCAGAGGGGAGTTAGTCCCCACTAGCAGGGCAGCGCCACCAGTTTCCACCGGATCCAGACAAACCAACACCAACGTCTCAAGGGCTTCCGACATTCCCACATCGCCCTCCGAGAATTGCAATCTCACTGACAAGTACCCATCGTATGGGTAATCATCATCACTTATACCCCAAATCTCTAGTGCATTAAACGGGGTTACTGGCAAATGCTTTAGATATTTATTGTAGAACAACCGGTACAATAAGGTAACCCGCGACCCTGTGTCAAGGACAGTTCCTGCAAAAATTCCCTCTATCCGTAGGGTCACGCTGGAACAGGGTCCCACTAATACATCCAGAATAAGGGCTTGGGCTTTCGGGGGACCCATGGCTGATTTCTGGGTATGTGTTCCTCCAGAGACTCCAGTCCGTTCCCTCACTGAGTCTCTCCTAAGTTTCTCGACACCTCTCCCTTCTTAGTCGCCCGGGGGCTTGCCCTCCATGGGGCGCCTTGTCTCTCACATTCCCTCCGAAAGTGTCCCTCTTCCCCACAGCTGTAGCACACCCCCGTCCGCTCACATTCCCGCCAGAAATGCCCCTCTTTCCCACAGTTATAGCACACGCTACCCACCGCCCCTCTCCTCCCGAGACGCCCGCCACTCCCAGCCCACTGCGAGTACCTGAAGGGGGTACTCTTCCTGTCCATCCCCTCAAGTGAGGGGTCCCTACCCCCCTGCGACCCCTTGGGTTTCTCAGTCCTCAACCTGGCCACCACCTCCTGTACCGCTGAAGATCGTCCCCAGTGGCCAGAGCTCTCTCTCCGGCCCAACGTGCTCTCATCCTCCCGCACCTCTCTAATCAGCTGCCCAAATAATGGAGGGGGGCTCCTTTTATAGGACTGCCAGAGACTCCAAGCCTCCTTGTCCTCCCACAGGGAACCACTAAATATCTGACATCCTCAACCTCGCCACCTCATCCGCCTTCACTACCCCTCAGCGCCACAACCCAGTAAGCATTCTCTCCAGCCAAAAAATGTATTCTGACAGCTTTTCCCCTCTTCCCTGCCGCATGTGGTGAAACGCCACTAAAAGCTCCCAGGAACCTCCCGACATTCCAAACGCTCCCTCCAAAGCCTCCAGATACTCTGCCAGGGAAGCCAAGGGTTGTTCAACTTTCAGCTCCCGGACGACACCGGCCGCCCCTTCCGCAAACTTTCCACCAATCGCTGTCTCTTTTCCTCATCCGAGCCTGGCCACGCCTCTAACAACTGGGACATATTTTTGATCCATGTTTCATAATCGTCCTCCCCTTCTGGGATAGGCATGGCTCCTGGGAAAATTCTCAGCTTCGGCGGGGCTCCTTGGCCCTGCTCACCAGGGAGGTAATGGTGGCTGCTAACTCAGAGGTCTCACCTCTAGCTGGGGGACGGGGCCTGGCCAAGCCTTCCCACTCTGGCCCTCCACCACTGGCTACTAGCACCTCCCCTGGGGTCTCACCTAGCTCTTCCTCCGGTGTCTCCTCACTTTCTTCCTCCAGGAGGTAGTGGAGGCCCCATGGCCCCGCCTCCCCCGGACGCTGACCGTCACTGGCAGTTCCAACGTCATGACGTCAGCACTCGTATGAACCAACACCCAGCTGGATTCCACTTCTTTACCGCACCTTCTAGTTATCAGTTCTACCTGGCCAATAGCTTTGATCAAACTCAACCCTTGCACCAGTACTTCTCCCGAAGTGCGGAAATCCACCCCACTTAACACACACGCATGATTCACCGGTACCTCCTCTAACTCACACCAGCTTACAATCTTATCTCGATCCATCTCCGCACTACTTAACGTGGCGATTTATACCGCTTACCAAAAATTCAATCCTGGACGAGCCCCCACAAATGCAACGCTTAGCTATATCGGCTCGTATTTTCCTAAGGGAAACACTATCTGCTACCCAACCATGTCTCCCGGTTGCGTCGGTTGCTGTGCAATGCCACCTGGTACGACCTCAAACATTAAATATCAGACAGCACACAATGTACAGATTACACTTTATAAATCTTACTGGGACTATGAGATTAATAGAGATACAATATAAAAGAAAAAGAAAAAGGCGCCAGACTTATCAAAGTTCAATTTCTTCGTGCGCACAGTTGGAGCTCAAATACCCGGGGTCTTCTCTCTTCTCCCTGCGATCCACTCCAACCCCATCGACTCGCCGCTCGGGACCACCCAAGGCGATCAACCACAGCGCTTCCAGCAGGTCCGTCTTCTCCCGGTCTCTCCTGAAAAGCCCGTCAAACACACCGGTTCCCAGCCACATGAGACAGAATATCACCCCAAAAAAAGAATAACATTGACACCCATTGGTTCATTCCCTCCTTATCATTAGTGATAACCCAAACAAGCTGCTAGCTGCTAGAAAAAGAAACACTGTCTCAGCAGTTAACATCACAGAGAAACCATTTTGTTAACATCACAGAGAAACCACATTGTAGCAGCAGAGGAGGCCATGCACAGACATGTTGGTATGGGAGTGTGAAGTTGAATTCAAATAGGTAGCCGCTGAGAGATGCTGTCTTTTGAGGGGGTCAGGGCAAAATTGCTCGATGAAGCAGTCCCCGTCTGTGACGGGTCTCAACGATATATTTAAGACATAATTAGATACATTTTTGCAAAGTATGTATACCATATACAACCTTGAGATTCATTTTCTTGCAGGCAGCCAAAAAAACAAAGAAACACAATAGAACCCACTCAACAACCCCACACACAACAAAGACTATCAAACGCCCGATGTGCAAAAGTTTAAGATCAAATTATGTAAGCAATAAGAAGTGAACAAATAACACACAGAACATGAACCGCAGAGTCCTCAAAAGTGAGTCCACAGCCACAGAACTGGTTCAGCGCTGACCGGTTGAGGGGTCTGATGGCTACGAGCCACAGCCACGGAGATATTTCAGTGCTGAGCTGAGCCTCTTGGATCTGAACACTGGTTTGTCCTTCGCTCTCAGCCTTGACACCTTGATCTTTGTAGTCTGGCTCAGTGCTTAAATCGAATAAACATCAATTCTTTTTCCACTCTCAGGGCCGGGCCCCACCCCTTCGACCGGGCCCGTAGTTTCCGCCCGTCTCTAAGTCTGCTTCAGCAATGGCTGCTGCGGCTGTACCTGCATCCTTCAGGATACCACAAAAACACTAGGTCGTACAGACGGTTCTAAAGCGCAACTCTCAAAGGGAAATTACAGGCTGCAGATTGCAGCGATGGTGGTCCAGAGAAGGTATAATTAATAGAATAGTTAGTAGTTCTGTTTGCCGTCTGCAAAATGTCACGTGTCTCATCAGTGCCATCTTGCCAATATGCCAGAAGCAAGATCAGCAGGGAGGGACAAGTTGACACGGGAGTCACCTACAGTGCGATTTCCACAGAAAGTGGTGATGGGGGTGGGGAAAGATAGGATCCCATTGGAGATGGTGGAAATTACAGAGAATAATGTGCTGGATACAGAAACTCCGGAGGGGGATGGTGAAAGCAAGCCTGTCCTCCCATGTTAAGATGTCCGGGAGGATGAGCATTTCACATTTGATTGGCTTCCCAGGTTCCATAGCTCAACAGCAGGTCATTGATGACTCTCCTCCTACCCAGTAAAACTTGGCTTCGTTCCTTTTCGGAAATTTGCTAATGAGATTTAAAGCCTCATATCAGGCAAGTTGACTGCAGATTTTGCTGTACATTGCTGTTGTATTAACTATTTAAACATTACAAATGGGCCCTGCGTATGTACAAAGTAAACTGTTTTATTTCATTCCGTGCTTCAGTTCAAAAGTAACATGACATTAGAATATCAGCCACAAAATGCTGGAGGAACACAGCAGGCCAGGAAGCATCTATGGAAAATAGTAAACAGTTGTCATTTCAGGCTGAGATCCTTCATCAGGAGTGGAAAACAAGATGAGAAGTTGGCGTAAGAAGGTGGGGGGAGGGGAGGAAGAAGTACAAGGTGGTAGGTGATAGGTGAAACAGGAGAGGGGGAGTGGTAAGATGGAAAGCTAGGAACTTGATAGGTGAAAGAAATAAAGGGCTGGAGAAGGGGGAATCTGATAGGAAAGAGGGAAGGGGAGGAGATTGGCAGGTAAGGAAATAGGATGAGAGAGTGAAATGGGAATAGGGAATGGTGGGCAATTACTGGAAGTTTGAGAAATCGATGTTCATGCCATTGGGTTGGAGGCTACCCAGACGGAATATAAAGTGTTATTCCTCCAACCTGAGTACAGCCTCATCATGGCAGTAGAGGAGGCCATGGACTGACATGTCGGAATGGGAATGGAAAGTGGAATTAAAATCGGTGGCTTATCTATTACCACTGCCACTCTTCTAAATCCCAGATGTTATAGATCCAATTTGCTCAATATTTCCTTGAAAAACAACCCAACCCCAATGTCCCCTCATCTCATAAATCAATTTTGGGAACTCAGACTGCACTGCCTCCAAGGGTATGTAAATCATTCCTTTTAATAGAGAATACAAAACTCTTATAGCAAAACTTTCCTGTTTTTATATCCTTTCCATTTAGAAAAAAGACCAACATTTCATTGGCCTTCTTAAATACTTGCTGTACTTGCATACCAATTATCTGTGAGACTACACTTCAAGTCTTCCAGTTAACTTGTTCCTTGTTGAAGTGCACTCATAATTTAACCGTCTTACTTGTATTTACACTTTAATCACATTTCCTCTTGAATTTCTTTGGAAAATGATTGATAAAGTCCTGGAACCTTTTCAATATATTTTCCATATTTTTCTGACCGTTTACTGTATATGCCAAACCCTGAGCTGATTTTTCTCTGTGTTTGCCAACTGCAGTCTCCCAGCCCTCTTTGTGAAAAATGGTAAATAAAATTTCATATGCTGCTTCCAAAATCATCAAAATGATAGAAAAGGTATTAAGCTTGAGGACAGGTAGGAAAAGGAAACATGCTTTCCAGGTTGCTATACAATTTCTATAAGAACATCTTCAGGAATGATATAGTTACTTCACACATTTTCAAATAGAGGCAGCTGCCAGTTAGACAGAATCCAAATCTTCTGATACCTATTAAACTTACAATAACTCCATATACACAGTTAAACATAACACTTAAAGTGGTCTTTATAGCTTAAAAAAAACAAACAAAAAGTGTTACAAAATCATGATAATGAACAGCTTGAAATCCCTGGTTTGGTTTCATTTGGCTAGAACATAATCAGATCTGATATAAAGTAACATGCACAAAGTGCTGGAGGAACTCAGCAGGTGAAGCAGCATCTATGGAGAGGAATAAACAGTCGATATTTCGGGCCGAGACCCTTCATCAGGACCTGATATTGATATCAAATGTGTTATTGCTTTGGTTGTCTTCTTATTTTCACCTTTTTACATTGTTGATTGGATGTTCCAAATCTTACCACACCCCCAAAGTAGTGAAATGTTCCAATTCAGACAGTTTGCTTAACTTAAATGTTATTAGTTATCCTCTCACTTGGAAACAAGCAAAGTTCTGAAAACATCTGTACTGATTCCACTACCACTTCATTTGGAATTGAATCTCATGTGATGTAAAGTTCCCGTGCCATGTTACTCAAATACTTCTGCAATCGTAGGCATTAAGGCCAATAGAAACAGTTACTCAGGAATCCTTGTCTGACTGGTAAAGTTGACTGTAAACACAAAGGCAACAAATTTACAGTAATAGTATCTTCCATCTGCTGTATAGGTACTTTGCAGTTTATTGTCCACACAGAAACTCCCAACAATGAGAAATTCAAACATTTAGCACCAATAGTATACTTCAAATGAGTTCAAGTAAGTTTGTCAGTAGTATAGATAAGAATCTTATCAGAGCTCTGCTCTGTAAATTATTAACAAGCATGCAAAAAAAAGTTCTTTTTATGAATGAAGTTATTTACCCCTTTTTCAATAGTTCCTGTCTGGCATAGAGTACCTTCAGCTGCAGGGATGCTGTTGGTTACACATCGATTGCTCTTACTGAGGCACCAGAGCTCTCTGCACACTTCCTGGGAAAGAATGCAGAGGCAAGTTGATTAGAAAAACGTTTTAATATGTATGTGGTATCAATTACAGATGTTCAGGTCTTGTGCAGCAAGTGAGCAGACCTAGCACAACTCAAGAGAGACACAAAAGAGTGCAGATGCTGGAACCTGGAGCAATTAATTATCTGCTGGAAGAACTCATGGACTGAGCAGCATCTGTGGGATAAAAAAGGCACAACAAATTGCTGCAATTTCAATGCAAATTCTGGTTCCCCAGGTAGGAAACCAGTTCTGCAGGCCCACTAATGTCATAATTCACTGCTCATTTTCAAACTTGTGGATTAAAGTGCATACTCCAAATTCAAGTTTATTGTCATGGACATATATCAACAGCATATAATGCCATGAAGAAAAACTTTTTGCAGCAACAGCAACACAGTACATTACAAACATTTCCTTTGAACCATGAAGTACTTAAGATTTATCAAAGCAACTGTAGAATGAACCCTAGGGTAAATCACACTTTAAAATTTCACTTGTTGCTAGCTTTCCAATGCTGGCATTTTGCAGAGCATTTAGAGTAGCATGTCACCATCAGCTGAGAGTTCAACATTTGCAGCAATTAAGATTACAGCCTGTCAGCTTGCATATCACTAATGTGGGAATGGAATGTTGCTGACACTACTTCAGGGAAGACCACTATAAGTACACTGATATTCCAGCCAATAATTACTGTATCCCTCAACCAACATCCAGAAACTGATTATTTAGTCCCTGTCAAATGGTTGTTTGTGGGAATTTGCTGTATATAAGTGGCTAACCTGTTTCTTACATCAGAACGGTGACTTCCTTTCAAAGGTATTTCACTGATTGGAAGGTCCTTGGGGATGACCTAAGGTAGGGGTCCCCAACCTTCTTTGCAATGCGGACCGGTTTATTATTGACAATATTCTTGCGGACCGGCCAACTCGGGGGGGGGGGGGGGGGGAGGAGGGGTAGGGTTGCCAACGGACAAGAGTAGCAGTCAAATACATTGTGTTTACCCCAAGAAAGACTACAATGACCATGAAGCCTTGCACGGGCACCAGTGCGCATGCATGTATGTGCCAATTTTTTCTACACATCGTTTTTGGCGATTCTGTCGGGGGGGGTGTTGATCACAAATGGAACATGGGTGATAAATGGCTAATACACTCAATTTCATTTCTAAAAGGATTTATCTAACAAATTTATTAAACACACAGTGCATATTTTCCTCGCATGAATATAGTGATAAGTCAAATATCAGGGGAGGACAGGGGAGCTTGAAGTAAGTGCTGAACGAACTTCCAGTAGAAGTGGTAGAGGCAGGTTCGATATTATCATTTAAAGAAAAATTGGGTAGGTATATAGGCAGGAAAGGAATGGAGGGTTATGGGCTGAGTACAGGTCGGTGGGACTAAGTGAGAGTAAGCGTTCGGCACAGACTAGAAGGGCAGAGATGGCCTGTTTCCATGCTGCAATTGTTGTATGGTCTCAAACCCTCGGTGAGATAGGGAGTTGTCTATCCCAGCATGTGAAGACAGACTCCGGCAGATTGAGCGGACGAGACCTATGGAAGGTCCAACGGTCAAGAAGGTGGTCTCTGCAAGCGTCGTGGAACGTGTAGAGCAGGACAAGACACAGAAGACGTCCTGGTCATCCACTGCGCCTAGACCCATCTCCAGCCGTCTAGACTCTGTCTTGCCATTGGATACAGATGGGAATTGGGAAGAGAGAGTGAGGCTGACGCTGCGCAACTCTCCCTCACTTAAATCCAAATCACGCGCTAGTCTCGACACCATCATTATGGTGTTGAGGTCCTCATCGACGTCAACGATGGACGAACAACAGTTGTATGGTTATATAAGTCACTTATAAGTCAATAGCATCATAACATTTAAGTAACGTTTGGATATTAAACACACAACACATATTTTCCCCATATGAACATATAAATTCATTGCAACACACCAATATTGCTGAATCAGTGGGAGCCCTGGGCTTGTTTCTCTGCAACAAGACGGTGCCATTGAAGGGTGATGGGAGACAGCGATACTCGAAGGGGGTTCCTTATGTCCAGTCTATTCCACAATTTTGTTTTTGTTGCATTCATTGCAGAGATATGTTGGAAATGGAAACAACGTTTTCAGGGCTTTCGTGGCTATCTCAGGATATTTAGCCTTGACTTTGATCCAGAATGCCAGCAGAGATATTATGTCAAACATACTTTTTCAGCCCACCGTCATTTGCAAGCTCGAGGAGTTGATATTCTTCCCGTGCTGACATGGATGACACGTGCGTAATGACCTCGCGTGCGTTCAAGCTCAACAGTGGGCATGACAGGGAATGAGGAAAGGTGCGGCAGACTCATATCGCCAAATCATATCGTTTCCTCACAGCTCGGTAGCACATGCTTTGCGGCCCGGTGGTTGGGGACCGCTGACCTAAGGTCATGAAAGCCACCATGCAAATCCAAGCTTTTTTTCTTTCATTATTTTCTGGATGCAGGAGACTTTCGCTGACTAAATTATTTTTGATGCAGAAATGGATGAAAGAAAGACTTGTATATTTCCTGTGGTTGTACTTGGTCATGTGGACTGATCATACTTGATGCCACACTTCTATGGCCATAACACAAACTAGAGAGAATCAGAACCTGGAACTGACTCAGGACCACATTGACAACTTTTTGAAACCATGTTGCTGTAAAATGCATCTGAGCTGCTTTCAGATACAGATATCTCTAAAGGTTGGAAAGCTGGTAAGTTCAAAAGGATTTTAAAGTTACAAAAATATTGGAAATTATGAAGTAATACATTTACTTAAAATAGATTTAAGTGCCAGAAATCAATTAAAATCAGTAAGATAAAATGAAAATAAGCCTATTTATCTTTCCAATCAAGTCTTACAATTGCATTCAAATGAATGGGGGTGATGCCGCATGTACAGTGAAGTGCATATCCAGTTTTGGGCATGTGCGCTGCTCCTTTGGGCTTTGCGCTGAGTTAAGCAGCAGAGAGAGTAGTAAGTCGAAGTAGTCATAAAGAGCTGACCCACGCATGACAGGCTTCCACCATGGTTAAAGTGATACATAATTTAATTTTAACCCAGCCACATGCTGTTTTCAGCTATGCAGAAAACACCAACCTAAATACAGTTTTTAGGTTCCTTATATGTATAGTTCAGCTTGGAAAGCTGGAAAAGGATGTACTTTTATTCCTTTCTGCTATTGCTGTTTCAATCTCAATATATAAAAATCTGTTTAAATTAGTTTCCATTTGCACAAACCAAATCTAATTCACTGTTAGACACAATAGTACTCAAATCTATTTTTCCGTGATAATTTAGTACTGCACAAGGAATAATTTCATTTGTTTTGATTACAGCACCTGAAACTGTACATTAATATTTACAGATGTTTAAGCTATCTGAACCTTCAATTACTTACAGTGGTCTAAACCTGTAAAACTTCATTGACTTGGAAGTATGGATTAAAGAATACTAGTCTTCCTGATAGTATCAAAATATTTTAGCTACTGTACTGCAAAAATAAGCAGATGCAATATGAGAATTTATTTTCATTTTACTATCTCCTTTATTGGTGCTACTGAGCAATACAGCATTCCCTGATCAAAAGGGGACCCAATCTCCTTATAAGCATCTACCAGCTTATCCATGACAACTGCTTTTAGAAATACATCTTCCAATTTAGTCTCGCTTCTTCTGGAAGTCAAGTTCATTGCATGAGAGCAAGTATGGTGAGGTACAGATACAATAAGAATCTTGCTTGCAGCACCATCATGGGCACATAGATTCAGACAACAAACAGAACTTAAGTTATACATAAATTATACAAGACAATGTAAATACAAAACTGTAAAAACAATATATTAGGAAAAAACACAAGCACAGACAAGTTCACAGTATTTTAAGAGGTGGTGCATGTTGTTGCACTGCTGAGGTAGGATTAGGGTTGTGTAGGTTGGTCCAAGAACCTAATGGTTGTAAGCAGGTAGCTGTTCCTGAACTTGGAGGTATGGGACTTTAAGCTTCTGTACCTCCCACTCGACAGAACTTAATCAAAGTTGTTATCAAATCAAAAATGCTGGAGAAACTCAGCAGGCCAGGCAGCATCTATGGAAATGAATAAGCAGTCAAAGTTTTGGGCCCAGATCCTTTATCAGGACACCATCTAATTCTGGCTCCTTCCCCCTTCCTTTCCACACCTGTGCGTGATATATGTTTTGTGGGTGTACTGTGGTCCAGAGGAGCACTCTTTTGTTTGGTTGTACATATGTACAGCCAGATGGTAATAAATTTGAACTCTCTTGTTGGTTCACCTGCTCCAGACCCAATCTAGCAGCAGCTCTGCAGCACTGAGCCAGGTTAGTCAGTAGTGATGGCACCAAGCCAATCTTGGTGATGGCCGTTGAAATCCCCTGCCTCTCTGCGTGCTTCCTCCAAGTGGTGCTCCTCACGGAATAATATTGATACATCAGTCGAGGAGGGATGGAAGGTGCTAATCAGCAGAAGGCTTGCTTACCCAAGTGTAACCTCATGATATAAAATTTCATGGGATCCAGAGTTAATATTGAGGACTCCCAGAGCAGTTCCATCCCAAGTATATGCCAGTGGAACAGGATGTGCCATGGGATGGAGATGGTGGTGTCTGGGCTGTTGACCATAAGACATGATTCCATGAGTATGATTACGTCAGTTGGGGGTTGACTAGTCTGTAAGACACTTTCCCAGTTTTGACAAAAGCCCCCAGATGGTGGTAAAGAGGACTTTACAGGGTCAACAGGGCAGAGGTTTTGCTGTTTTTTGCCGTTTTTGGTGCCCAGGTCAATTCCAAGTGATCTGTCCAGTTTTACATTCGTGTTTCCTAGCAGCTTATCATAAGTGAATGACTTGCTAGATTATTTCAGATATTCAAGAGTTAACCACAGTCATTGAATTGAGCTTCTGCAATTGTTGGAAATAACTGCTTATTTTTTTTAAAGTTCTTAAGAATTTTTAAGCTATCCACATTTAAAAACTACTTACAAACATTACAGCTTTCACTCCCAGTTTTGCCTTCTGCCAGAACATCTGGGTAAAGCTATTAGTGACCACCCAGCGACTGAAAGCAGTACCTCTGGACAGTAGGTTGTGTTCCGGAAGATCCAGCTAAAATAATACATCATGCCATCCTATCGAAAGGGATGCTTGCCCAGCCAAAGCTGGGAGGGATAAGGGGCAACGTGAACATCAGGAAGCTACTTCAGGCTTTCAATAGTTTAAGAAACATATCAATGCAATGCATATTATAAACAGTGAAAAAATAGCATCAGGTAATACAGTGCAGATTTTCTACCAAATTAGAATAACACGCAACCCTGGAGTAGAATTTTCTTTACCGATAATGTTAGATTTGTGAATGCCCTATGGATGCTGAGGTCTTTGTCTTCCACACTTACACGGATAAACACAACAATATAGGTTCGAGAGCAAAAATACTGAACCTGAAATATAACTGAAAATACTGAAGTCACTCAGGCAATGAAGAAAGAAATAATTCTTCTGGGTCATTTCATCACCTTTCATCAGATGTTACCTGATTTGTTGAGCATTTTGCCATTTTGTGTTTTGATAATGCTCTCTTAGGCACTCAGCAAAGGCCAATAAACTATGTGAGGTGTAAGTGGAGTGAACATTTTTGGACTGAACAGTGTTAGAATGGTCAGGCTTTAGCTCAACAGGCTTGGGCGAGCACAGGCGGTCATCCTAAGTAATTTTTTTTGCTTTCTTTGTCTATAACTAAATAGCTAGTGTGCTTAGAATGGGTCTGATGCTAGTAGTATGTTCTTTGTGTGAGATGTAGGAACTCTGGCAGACCTCCAATCTCCTTGGTAACTACACCCTCATGAGATGGCTTTTTAGAGCAACATGTGGTTGAGCCGACTAGGGGAAAGGAAATTCTGGATTGGGTGTTGTGCACTGAACCAGATTTGATAAGGGAGCTAGAGGTAAAGGAACATTTAGGATCATAATATGATAGAATTCACCCTGCAGTTTTGAGAGAGAGAAGATAAAGTCTAAGGTATCAGTATTACAATGGAGTAAAGGGAAATACCGAGGCATAACAGAGGAGCTGGCCCAAGTTGATTGGAAGGGGACACTAGCAGAGCTGACAGCAGAACAGCAGTGGTCTAGGGACATTTTGGAAAGTGCAGGATAGATACTTCCCAAAGTTGAAATAGTATCCTAAGGGTTGACAAGGGACGTTAAAGATAACATAAAAGGAAAAGAGAGGGCACATAATATAGCAAAAATTAGTGGGAATTAGAGGACTGGGAAGCTTTTAAAACCATCAGAAGGAAACTAAAATGGCCATAAGGAGACAAAGGATGAAATATAAAGGTAAGCTAGCCAATAATATAAAAGAGGATACTACTAAGAATATTTTCAGATTTATAAAGAGTAAAAGAGAGGTGAGGGTGGATATCAGACTGCTGGAAAATACATTGTCGAGGTAGTAATGGGGGACAAAGAAATGGCAAATGAACAATAAGTACTTTGCATCAATCTTCACTGGGGAAGACATGAGTAGTGTGCCAGAAATTCAAGAACGTCAGAGGGCAGAAGTAAGTGGATTGCTATTACTAAAGAGAATGTGCTTGGGAAGCTGAAAGGTCTGAAAGTCACCGGGACCAGATGGACTGTACCCCAGGATTCTGAAAGAGGCAGCTGAAGAGATTGTGGAGGCATTAGTAATAATCTTTCAAGAATCACTAGATTCTGGAAAAGTTTCAAAGGACTGGAAAATTGGAAATGTCACTCTACTCTTTTAAGAAGGGAGGAAGGCAGAAGAAAGGAAATTATAGGCCAATTAGCCTGAATTCAAAGATTTTGGAATCCATTATTAAGGTTGAGATTTCAGGGTACCAAGAGCAGGTGATAAAATAAGCTGAAGTCAGTATGGTTTCATTAAGGGGAAATCTTGCTTGACAAATCTGCTGGAATTCTTTGAGGAAATAACAGGCAGGATAGGGAAAGGAGAGTCAGTGTATGTTGTTTATTTGGATCTTCAGAAGGCCTTTGACAAGCTACCTTACATGAGGTTACTTAACAAGATAAGAACAGGTAAGATACTAGCTTGGATAGAAGATTCGCTGACTGGCAGAAGGCAAAGGGTGGGAATAAAGGGAGCCTTTTCTGGTTGGCCAAGATATGGTGTTGGGACCACTTCTTTTCATGCTATATGTCAATGATGGAATTGATAGCTTTGTGACCAAGTTTGCGGATGATACGAAGACAAGTGGAGGGGCAGGTAGTCTGCAGAAGGACCTAGACAGATTGGGAGAATGGGAAAAGAAGTGGTAGATAGAATATAATGTAGGGAAGCATATGGTCATGCACTTTGGTAGAAGGAATAAAGGTGTAGACTACTTTCTAAATGGGGAGACAATTCAGAAATTAGAGGTACAAAGGAACTTGCAAGTTGTCGTGCAGGATTCCCTAAAGATTAACTTGCAGGTTGAGTCGGTAGTAATGAAGACAAATGCAGTGCTTCCAGTCACTTTGAAAGGACTAGAATAGAACAAGAAAGATGTAATGCTGGGGCTTTATAAGACATTAGTCAGGCCACTCTTTGAGTATTGTGAGGAGTTTGGGGCCCCTTATCTAAGAAAATGCGCTGGAGAAGGTACAGAGGAGGTTCACAAGAATGATTCCAGGAATGAAAAGGTTAACATATGAGGAGCATTTGATCGCTCTGGACCTGTACTCGTTGGCGTTTAGAAGAATGTTTAGAACTGCGGATCTCATTGAAACCTATCAAATACTGAAAGGCCTACATAGACTGGAAGTGGAGAAGATGTTTCCTATAGTGGGTAAATCTAGGACCAGAGGGCACAGTGCCTGTATAGGGGGACGTTCATTTAGAACAGAGATCAGGAGGAATTCCTCTAGCCAAAGGGTAGTGAATCTGTGGAATTCACTGCCACAGTTGACTGTGGAGGCTAAGTCATTGAGTATACTTAAAAAGGAGATTGAAAGGTTCCTGATTAGTCAGGGTATGAAAAGATATGGGGAAAAGGCAGGAGAATGGGGTTGAGAGGGATAATAAATCAGCCATGATGGAATAGCAGAACCAACTCGATGGGCCAAGTGGCCTAATTCTGCTCCTATGTCTTAGGGTCTTACACAGGATAGGTTATTTAGGCCAATCCTATTTTAAGCTTGCTGGTGTCTTAAAAATTGCAATATGTAGAAAATCAAGGTAGTTCCAACCTGCTAACAATAAATGACATTTTAAAATAAACATATGTTTCAGTCTACATAAGGTCTAATCGTGCAGATTTGAAAAAAGAAATCATCCAGATTTTTCATTAACCAACCAACTGATAGTCCTTGTGGCTGAATGGAAGAAATTTACACCCAAACACTTCAAAGAGATCTCTTCTGTGAATTTCCCTATTCTGATTTTGGTTTCCGTCAGCTGTCACCTGCAGTGTTTCTGTGGTATTTGACAACATCAAACAGGCTGAGCAGCCAATCAGATTGAAGAATTCTCACAGACGGCAAACCAGGTACTAAAAACCACTAATTTTATTTAACTATTTAAAGATTTCATGTAGAGCAAAATAAAAACCTAGTCATACAAGGTAGAAACTGAAATATCATAAATCTTAAAAATATTTAATATTTTGAATTTTGAAATACATTAAAGGATTTTTTTGAACACATACTGCTTCTCACGGCCTTGGAGGTGGCTAAACAGTAACTATGACTGACTTCACTCTTTAAAATTGTATTTATTAAAGTATTATATTTCCAGTGATATTGCAAGATTGCAATATCAGAGAGACATCAGGGACTGCTTTGTCCTTTGCTTCAGAAATGTGGCTCACCCCCACCATTTCAGACGCAGCACTACAGCCTGATGACTTTACCATTCTTCACAAAGGGTGAGGAGGTAGAGTATGCTTTATGATTAACTCATCGTAGTGGACAGACGTAGCAGTTCTGTCTTAATCCTGGAACATCTAGGGGTCAAGCATTGTCCATTTTATCTGCCAAAGGAGTTTTCCACCATTATCCTGGTAGTGGTGTACATTCCGCCACTGGCCAACGTCAAGCAGGCACTGGAAGTGTTGAGCACTGTGATCAGCAGTCCCAAAGCAGGGCATCTGGATGTATTCCCTATCATTGCGGGGGGATTTCAACCAGGCCAGCTTGAAGGAGTCTCTAAGCTATCATCAGCATATCACTTGTGAAACCAGAAGAGTCGACATTGGTGTTATATCACCATCAAGATTGCTTCAATTGGCCAGAGGTGGGACATACACAACTACCAGGATAATGCCGGAACACTCCTTTGGCAGATAGAATGGACAACGCTTGACCCCTAGATGTTCCAGGATGTGCCATCCCATGCCCGCCTTTGTAAAGTGTCACTTCTACTTCTATCATGTGGGCAGAGACCAAGACCGCAGCACCAGTCATAAGGCTAAAAAGGTATGGCCAAGGAAAGTGGAAGAGTACTTACAAAACTCCTTTGGAATCGGTGGTCTGGTCAATATTCAGGAATTCATCTTTGACTCTGAATGAATACACTACTGTTGTCATTGACTTAATCAAAATATGTGTGAGAATAAGTGTGTGCCTTCGAGAACATATTGGACATACCCAATCGAAAAGCCATGGATGAACCAGGAGATTCATAGTCTGCTGAGGGCTAGATCTGTGGCATTCAAGATCGGTGAAACAGAACTAGACAAGAAGTCCAGTTATGACCTATGGAAGCTATTTTAAGAGTGATAATGTAATTCTGATTGAGGTTAGAGATGGAATTGGATGCACATCAGTCTTGGCAGGGTTTGCAGGCCATTACTTCCTAACAAGACGAAGCTGAACAACATGAATGGCTGCGATGCTTCACTTCCAGATGAGCTCAATGTCTTCTATGCACGCTTTAAAAGGGAGAATAAAACTACACCTGTGGGAATCCTTGCAGACTCTGTGATCTCTGTCTCAGAGGACGACGACATAACATCTTTCAAGAGGATGAACACTTATATGTCATCAGGCCCTGCTGGTGTGCTGGCTAGGGCTCTGAAAACCCTTGCCAACCAAATGGTGAGAGTGTTCAAAGACATATTCAATCTCTCACCGCCGCAGTTGGAGGCTCCCACCTGCTTCAAAGTGGCAACAGTCATACCAGTGCCAAGAAGAGCAGGCTGAGCTGCCTTAACAGCTATCATCCTGTTCACTCACATCTACCATGATGAAGTGCTTTGAGAGGTTGGTCATGGCCAGAAGCAACTCCTGCCGAAACAGGGACCACGAGGAATTGATTGTGGACTTCAGGAAGGGGAAGTTGAGGGAAAACACACCCGTCCTTATCAAGGAATTAGCAGTGAAAGAGATAAGTACTTTCAAGTTCCTGTGTGTCAACATCTCTGAAGATATATCAAGGCCTAAAATATTGATGCAATTACAATGAAGACATGATAGCAGCAATATTTCATTAGGTGTTTGAGGAGACTTGGATTGTCACCACAGACTCTCACAAATTTCTACATATGTACTGTGGAGAACATCCTAACTGGTTGCATCACCATCTGGTACGGAGAGGACACTGCAGAGGATCAGAAAAAGCTGCAGAAATTTGTGAACTTAACCACCTCCAACATAGGCACTAACTTCCCCAGCATCAAGGGCATCTTCAAAAGGGAACATCTCAAAAAGGTGGCATCCATTAATGACCCCCATCACACAGTACACACCTTCTTCTCAATGTTATTATCAAGAAGGAGGTAGAGGAGCCTGAAGACACACCCCAAATGTTTTAGGAACGGTTTCTTCCCCTCTGCCATCAGATTTCTGAATGGACAGTGAACCCATGTAGATTTCCTCATTTTTCTTTTGCTCTCTTTTTGCACTACTTATTTAGTTTAATTTTTTTTACTGTAATTTAGTTTTTTTAATCATGTATTGCAATGCACTGATGCTGTAGAACAACTGATTTCACAACATATGCCAGTGATATTAAACCTGATTCTGATTCATTATTTCTTACAATGAAAATAGTCCATAAACATCTCATGTTAATTTACTGGTAGTGCATTGACTGCCATGGAAAACTGGGACAGCAAAACCTGTAGTAATAAATCTGACAGAAACTACAGGATTTCCACATTTAATAATGCATGAAAACTCCAGAATTTCTTGCCAGAATCCTCCTTTATAACAAAGACTACTGATAGCTTCTCCCTTACTCTCATCAAAAGTTCCACATTAGTAATTAAGTATTTGGGATTAATAAGATGCAGGTTTTTTTCTGTATTCGCACCTGCTATTTCAGAATTAGAATCAGATGCAGGTTTAATATCACTGGCATATGTCAGGAAGTATGTTATTTTGCAGAAGATTTGGAGGATGTTATCATCAAAAGCACTGTTTGAAGGCAGTCCACTGTCTGCACTACGTATCTGCACTGATTTTGTTCACTTACAGTCAATAAAGAACACATTAGTATGCACTGAATGAATCCTTCGGTCTTTAAATATTAGGAACTAATATACAGTTTTATCGTCCTGTAGTAGTTTTGGTAGTGTTCCAATTTATTCTATATTTCATTTAAATGGATAATTTGTTACTCAGTTAAACAGCAGATTGTCTTTTTTATGTCTTTTTTAAACTATTTCCATGAAACTTCAGCTAATTGGGGCAGCTGTTCCTGAAATATTGAGTGTGTCTCTTCAGGCTCCTGTACCTCCTCTTTGATGGCAGCAATGAGAAGAGGGTATGTACTGGTTGATAGATGTCCTTAATGACAGGTGCTGCCTTTCTGAGGCATTACGTTTTGAAGATGTCCTTGCAGTAGTCCTGTCCATTCTGTGGATGAAAATATCAAAGGAAGATCAAGGTACCTCTACATTAGTATTAGGAAGTTAACTGTGCTCTGTACAAGAAGCTCTTAGGTACTTGTTGGCATTTAACAAAGAACTGCATTGACAAAAATCTGACATGGGACACCCTCTCATCTCAGAGATTGTGCATGGGTCATATGAAACAAAATGTCTATTAATTGAATATGTGCTTCACATAGTAATATGCAATATTATAACAAAATATTAAATAAAATGTCAAAACTATTACATCAGAATTTTGAGCAAAATGGGGGGAGGAAAGATATATTTTTCCATTTACATATTATGTATGATGCTGCAGGTTAGCTTTTGAAATGCCTATAACTGTATTAATATATTTTAGAGACACATGAAAGGCTGTAGTTAAGCAATATCAGAATTCAGATGTCTTACCCCATATTTACACTGTCGTGATGTTGTGCCATACTGGAACCGACACTGTTCATCGGCATCATACACCTGTCCTGGTGCTATTGTTGGATAAAGAAAATCACGCTTTGGTGGTTCGTTATCCAGGCAAGTTCCACGCCCAGAACTGTTTCAAAAATGAATAGTTTTACAATGTGAAGGAATCTGTTCTAAAATAAACTTGAAAATACATCTAGAAAATGTTTTTAAAGTTTACACTTTGACTTTTTAAGGTTATTTGATTCTGTTTTACCGATTTACTGATAGTTTTATAAAACACAACATTTCAATGCACAAGAAACAATTTCAAGATAATAATTATTAAAATTAATTACATTGATAATTTACATTAGTGATTCTGAAAACTGAACACAACACAAAATAACAAAAACAGCTTTTGATGATACTATTGAAAGAGACACTACAAGTTATGATTATAAAGGATTCCATATCAAATAGAAGACAATGAATGGAGTGGAATCTAACCACATAGTTCACCTGATCTAAATTAGCCAGTTAAGACTCTTTCACGCACTCCGAAGAATGATCTGGAGGACCAACTGGATGACAGGCTATTCAGTTAGTCCGTTATTCCAACTGTCATATTAAATTTATTTCCTTTTAAACATAAATAATATTATTTCTATTACGCCAATAACCATTATCATGTTACACTTCAATGTTTATTTCTTTTATCAGTTCATTAAGACTCCTAATGAAATCAAGGTACGCCAACACTTTTTTTAAAACACTGATTCTCTATTACCTTAAGATGATGGTACTGAATTTCATTAATTTGTGTGGTTTGGAAATGATATACCACAAAAGACCATCCACTAACATCCACATAATCTCCAGACGTGATAGATAGGGATAAAAACTGCACCCAAACCAAGAAACATGTGAAACAATTTTCCAGACTATATAGAACATAATCTTAATTTGGCCAAGAAGTTCCTTTATTTGTTTTCAATCAAAACATACCTACATCTGGTTGTATGATTAAAAGTGAGACTAAAGGTAAAACACACAGCTGCACAATGAAAAACTAAACCATTTGGGCAGACTTTATACAGATTTACACTACACAGTTCCTGAGCAACATCCCCCAAGTCCCCACACACAATGTAACAGGTATGCCTAATGTTACCAAAGGTCACATCTCTACCAAAGATCTATGAAAGTACTTAATGATGCCAAAATTCTAAAAGGTGCCTACATGTGAAACAAACTTTGCTGTGCAAGAAGTTAATTTAAATTGTAAATGAAGGACTTTAAATAGGCGAGGGATTGTCCAGGTTTTAGGTGTTAAAGTGGTGTGATTCATGTAGGATTTTTCTTATATTTACTTTGGATTGGAAGATCATTAGGGGAGAATTTGTGTAGAAAGTTGGTATGAGACTCATCTGCGATTAGCCAGCAGCAGTTTCAACCTGTGGAGGTCTTGCGGAAAGTTTGTGCCCAGACCCCCTTGATGAGAAAGTGGCAACCACACATCTTGGCACTGATTTCTGTTTCTCAATGTCTGGTGTAGCTAGAGTCAGTGAGAAATAGCCAGCAATAACTCAGTCCGATACGTTACAGTGAAGTGGCTCGGTGATGGGAAGTCACTTTACATGAGGAGATTGTACCTGCAGGTGGTACTAGGCTACAGAAGGGAACAAATCCAATTTGGAACAAGGTGAAGTGGAGACATTCTTTATTTACAGGGCTACAAAAAGTGTTAATTGGAAGAGACTGCATTGGAGTTCAGTGCCAGATGGCTATATGTAAGGAACTAAGTGCAGTCCAAGAAATTTAATGACCTTACATATACACTACTTCACTATTTTTCTCTTTTTTGCATTATTTAGTTATTTAATATAGTATTTCTTATTCCAAACAAGAGAAAATCTGCAGATGCTGGAAATCCGAGCAACATACACAAAATGCTGGAGGAACTCAGCAGACTAGGCAGCATCTATTGAAAAGAGTACAGTTGACATTTTGGCCTGAAACGTCAACTATACTCTTTTCCATAGATGCTGCCTGGCCTGCTGAGTTCCTCCAGCATTTTGTGTGTGTTGCTAGCATTTTTCATTGAAACTTATAGTGATATTAATGTATTGCACTATATTACTGCTGCAAAACTACAACTTTCACGACATATGTCAGTCATAATAAACCTGATTCTGAAAGATGACCAAGATCAGTGACTCACATTTCTTACTGATACACCACGAATTTCACGCATTGACCCGTTCTATGCGTCCACCTAAATAATATACAATAAACCTTGATCAACCCAAGTTTCAGAAATAACTGATGTCCCACTGCATCCTCGCACATTTATCAGTAGTCCAACCTTCCTATACAAGTCAGACAACTACCGCAAACTTCCAGTTAAATAACCGTGGCATACAGATTACGAAAACATTGAAATGATTTCTTGCAAACACACTTTCCACCCCACCCCTTTGCTTACGGGAAAAAAAGTATTATTCAGCTGCAGGTAACAACGGTAAATTGAAGAGGTGAGAGTTCTTGCAATCACTAGAGTTACATTGCTGAAATAAATTTGTGGAACAAACTGCCTCTTATTTTTTCCTCTTCCTGTCAGAAACAGCAGAAGAGGCTTGGTCCAAAAGCAGAGCAGCAGCGACAAGATAGCAGTGAGCGATAACTTGAATAATCAGCTGCAAAATAACGAACCACGAGGGGTCACAAAACAAGAGAGAATAGATACTAAACTCACAGGCAACAAGGTTGTGTGCTTAGCCATCTGCTCTACTTGCTTTACACTTATAACTGTGTGGCTAAGCATAGCTCCAATATCATATTAAGTTTACTGATGACACCACTGTCGTAGAGTGAATCAAAAGTGTGATGAATCAGCATATAGGAGGGAGATTGAAAATATGGCTGAGTAGTGTCACAACAACCCCTTACTCAGTCAGCAAGACCAAACAGCTGATTATTCACTTCAGGAGGAGGAAGCTAGAGGTTCATGAACTAGTCTTCGTCAGGGGATCAAAGGTGGAAAGGATAAGCAACTTTAAATTACTCAGTGTTATCATTTCAGAAGACCTGTCCTACGCCCAGCACATAAGTACAGTTACGAAGAAAGTGTGCCAATAGCTCTACTTCTTCAGGATTTTGCGAAGATTCGGCATGACATCTAAAACTTTGACAAACTTCTAGAAATGTGTAGTAGAGAGCATATTGACTGGCTGCACCCCAACCTGGTATAGAAACACCAATGTCCTTGAACAGAAAATCCTACAATAAGTAGTGGATATGGCCCAGTCTATCCTGCGTAAAGCCCTTCACACCATTGAGCACATGTATACAAAGCACTGTTGCAAGAAAACAGCATCCATCATCAGGGACCCCCACTACCCAGGGCATGCTCTCTTCTGACTGCTGCCATCAAGAAGATGATTCACACCACCAGGTTCAGGAACAGTTATTACCCTTCAACTATCAAGCTCTTGAACCAAAGGGAATAACTTCACTTGCCCCATCATTGACATGTTCCCACTACCTATGGACTCACTTTCAAGGATTCTTCATCTCTCATTTTCAATATTTATTGCTCATTTATTCGTATTTCTTTCTTACTTTATTTCTATAATTTGTTGTCTTTTGCACACTGGTTGAACACCCAAGCCTTTCATTGATTCTACTATGGTTATTATTCTATTGTAGATTTATTGTGCATGCCCGCAAGAAAACTAATCTCAGGGTGGTATAAGGCGACATATATATACTTTATTAATAAGTTTACTTTGAACTGAAGGCTCGGAACCACTGGTTGAGACTGACTGGTTCAATGGATGAACAAGGTCTTTTGATGAGAGACGGGTTTAAATAGGCTGCAGGTGATGAGTTGGAAACAAATGGCAGGTGACTCCTGTTAGCTGTGTGGAGACGAGGAAGTTCCTGCTGTGCAGATCTGACACTTCCCACCAACATTATCTTAATTTTTTCTATTTATGGAAAGCTTCTGCCTGTAAGAGTCGGCAGAGCTAATCCACAGCAATGTGAAATAATCCTTACATTGCTTTATTTGACATCGGATGTCAACGGCTCAGATAGTGGTCTGCACAACATATCAGACTGGAGGCAGTGTCAGCAGATCATGAGCATCCAGAAACAAGATTGCTACCAGTTTAAGGGTGACTATGTATTATGATCAGAGATTAAGGGAGCTAGGGCATTACTTTTTGGAGAGAAGGAGGATGAGAGGAGACATGATAGAGGTATATAAGATATTAAGAGGAATAGATAGAGTGGATAGCCTGCGCCTCTTCCCCAGGGCACCACCGTTCAATACAGGAGGACATGGCTTTAAGGTAAGGGGTGGGAAGTTCAAGGGGGATATTAGAGAAAGGTTTTTTTACTCAGAGAGTGGTTGGTGCATGGAATGCACTGCCTGAGTCAGTGGTGGAGGCAGATACACTAGTGAAATTTAAGAGACTACTAGACAGGTATATGGAGGAATTTAAGGTGGGGACTTATATGGGAGACAGGGTTTAAGGGTCGGCACAACATTGTGGGCCAAAGAGCCTGTACTGTGCCGTACTATTCTATGTTCTATGACTACTGTTTGCTTAGCTGGGGACAATGATAGGTCTCCAGAGCCCGAGAGCAATCTTCATTCAAAAGTAAACATTCTGCATATTGGTTGGCCTGCCAGTAAATTTGAGTTCAAACTAAAGAAGCATAATGCAATGCATCAGTGAATCTAACCAGCAAGCAATGTCAAATGGCAAAGACTGTTTCCAGTGCAGCTCAGTCAGAAGCTAGCCAATGATGGTGTGCTGTAGTGGAAGATCAGACTATAGCCCTCCCAATTCCATGCATCAGTCCTTTCAACAGATTATTTGGAATGCTGAGAAGACAGTTCTATAAGTGGCACTGATTCCATACAGCACAAAGCGGCAGACCTTCTAGGATTGTCAGCATTTGTTCTCATATCCAATCACACCACTGACTCTGCCATAGTTGGATGCATCAGCAAGGGCGATGAGACTGAGTACAGGGCTACGGTAGGAAACTTCGTCACATGGTGTGAGCAGAATTATCTGCAGCTTAATGTGAAAAAGACTAAGGAGCTGGTGGTAGACCTGAGGAGAGCTAAGGTACCGGTGACCCTTGTTTCCATCCAGGGGGTCAGGGTGGACATGGTGGAGGATTACAAATACCTGGGGATAAGAATTGACAATAAACTGGACTGGTCAAAGAACACTGAGGCTGTCTACAAGAAGGGTCAGAGCTGTCTCTATTTCCTGAGGAGACTGAGGTCCTTTAACATCTGCCGGACGATGCTGAGGATGTTCTACGAGTCTGCAGTGGCCAGTGCTATCATGTTTGCTGTTGTGTGCTGGGGCAGCAGGCTGAGGGTAGCAGACACCAACAGAATCAACAAACTTATTCGTAAGGCCAGTGATGTTGTGGGGATGGAACTGGACTCTCTCACGGTGGTGTCTGAAAAGAGGATGCTGTCCAAGTTGCATGCCATCTTGGACAATGTCTCCTATCCACTACATAATGTACTGGTTGGGCACAGGAGTACATTCAGCCAGAGACTCATTCCACCGAGATGCAACACAGAGCGTCATAGGAAGTCATTCCTGCCTGTGGCCATCAAACTTTACAACTGCTCCCTTGGAGGGTCAGATACCCTGAGCCAATAGGCTGGTCCTGGACTTATTTCCTGGCATAATTTACATATTACTATTTAACTATTTATGGTTTTATTACTATTTATTATTTATGGAGCAACTGTAACGAAAATCCAATTTCCCCCGGGATCAATAAAGTATGACTATGACTATGACTATGACTATGATACATTTGAATCAGCCACACCAGATTCCTGCCACATGTTCCAACTTGGTACAGTCCAAAGCTGGGACATTTATATCCACTCAGAGGCAACTTTGTTAGGTACCTCCTGTTCCTAACAAAGTGGGCACTGAGTGTATGTTTGTGGTCTTCTGCTGCTGGAGACCATTCATTTATATGTTTGATATACTGTGCTTTCAGAGATGCTCTTCTGCACACCTCTACTGTAACTCGTTTTTATTTGAGTCACAGTCGTTTTCTTGTCAACTTGAACCAGTCTGGCCATTTTCCTCTGACCTCTCTCATTAATAAGGTGCTTTTGCCCACAGAACTGCTGCTCAAGGGATTTTTTTTGTTTTTCGCACCGTTCTCTGAGACTGCTATGTGTCAAAATCCCGGAGATCAACAGTTTCTGAGATACTCGAACCACCCTGTCTGGCACCAACAATCACTTCCTGGTCAGTCATATTTCTTACCCATTCTGATATTTGATCTGAACAACAACAGAACCTTTTCACCATGTCTACATACTTTTATGCACCGAGTTGCTGCCTCATGATTGACTGATTAAGTATTTACATTAACGAGCAGGTGTACAGGCGTACCTAATAAAGTGGGCACTGATTGTATCACCAGAGCTGCTTTCGACTGTCCTTCACAGTGTTCTGCAGCCTCCACTGCTCTGAGCCAGTATTCTATCATGTGTCCAACAACAGCAACCAAATAAGTACTACATAGGAGCATTATGATAAACTCAGGTATGGGGTATTAATGTTGAATTTGTTGGTTACTTTTTGGAGATTTTTTGATAAATACATATGCACAGAAAGATAGTTTATTTTTTATCTTTACAAATCAGCAAAACTCTGACCAAACACTGCAAATATGGATTTCTGCTTTCCTGCTTCCTCTTCTGCTTCATTCTTCTCTCGCTTTTGCATCTGTCCTGTGGTCCACCTTCTAGTGGGTGCTGAGTCAATGTTACCATCAGGCTACAGAGACAGCCACAAATTACATATCCTCGCTGGACTCATTCAGAAAGCACTTCAGCTAGCAGAACAGCAACCTCAAGACACCTATGGATGTGAAATGGGGACACTTCTTTTAGGGTGGGTGAGAGAGAGAGAGATCCTGTGGTATGTCAAATTACCAGGTTAAAGTGTAGTCTTTGGGGTACTGCCAGTCTGTGTTTTTATTGATGCTTTGCTGCAGGCTTGAGTGCTTGGTGGAGGGTGCTGATGCTTTTTTGCTGGTGGGAGTAGGGGTGGGGCTGTTGCCTCGCTGCTGCTTGTGCGTGGGAAGGGGAGCTGCGGAGGGGGGTTGGGGTTCTAATGTTTTAACTGTCATTCATGCTTTGAGGCACTTCTCTGTTTTTGTGGATGTCTGTGAAGAAATAGAATTTCAGGATGTATATTGTATACATTTCCCTGATATTAAATGTACCTATTGAAACATATTGTGTGCATGGTTTCCACTGTATATTTGTTTTGCTGTGGTTGCAGGGCTATGCAGTGGTGTCATCAGCAGGCTGCCGAATGGTTGGCAGCTGCTCCGGTACAGCAAAGTCCAAAGTTTAAGGGTACTACGACCTACCTTGAACAGTAACAAAAGAATAGAAGGAGATACCAAAGGGGGAATGGGAGGAGATATATGGTCCTGCTTTGGCTTCAGCATGCAATACATTTCTTTGATTATATCCTTAGTGAAATTCAGATCACTGTTGAACAGTCCTTAATTAGGACAGTATATGTATACCCTCTACGGACAGCACCTCTGCCTGGACCTTTCTCCTCCTCCTTTTTCAGTAGGTGGACCTCCTATTGCATGCTCTGGCCATTGTCCTTGTCGTAACTGCAAGTGATAAAGCAAAATGTGCTATGGTGCATTCCAAGTTCAAGTTCAGTTTATTGTCATTCAACTGTACACATGTATACTGCCAAATGAAACAATGTTCCTCCAGAACATGCACATCACAGTAGATATAACTTACACATACAGTATAACACAAATATTACAAATAAATGTTACCAAAACTAAATTAACAAATGATAAGGTACATATACAAGTTAAAAAGTAATAATATAGTGCTACGGGTGCTTCATACATGACGAGACCATATCATGGTGACAGGGAGTTTAATAGCCTTACAGCCTGCGGGAGGAAGCTGTTTGCGACCCTAACAGTTCTTGCCCTGATACTAAAGTACCTCCTGCCTGCTGGTAGGGGGGGTAAAGAGATTGTTGGACAGATGGGAGGGATCATTTACAATGATGGCCTTGCTTATGTAGCGTTCCTGAAAAATATCTCTAATGAATGGAAGAGAAACCCCAATGATCCTCTCAGCAGTCCTCGCAATCCTTTGTAGCGGCTTGAGATCAGATGCCTTCTAATTCCTGTAACAGAGAGTAATGCAGCTGGTCAGGACACTCTCGATGGTTTTCCTGTAAAAATTGATTAAAATGGGGGGAAGAGCCTCAATCTCCTCAGGAAATGGAGATGCTGCTGTGTTTTCCTGTCCAAAGAGGTCATGTTGAGGGATCAGATGAGATCGTCCATTATGTGCACTCCCAGAAACACGGTGCTCCTAATTCTCTCCATGGAGGAGCCATGAATGTGCAGTGAGGAGTGGTCACCAAAGTCTACAATCATCTCTCTGGCCTTGTCCACATTGAGACTCCTGTCGTTGTGCTCGCACTGTCCAACCAGCCGCTCTATCTCCTCTCTGCTTGCCATCCTGTCATCATTGTTGATAAGGCCAACTACTGTTGTGTCATCAGCAAACGTGATTTGGTGTGAATTGGATCTAGCAACGCAGCATGATCAACATGCAACCCTGGGGAGCGCCAGTACTTAGCATGATGGAGCTACAGAAGTTTCTGCCAACATGGACTGACTGTGGCCTTTCTGTCAAGAAGTTCAGGATCCAGTTTCAGAGAGGTGTTGAGACCCAACGATGGAAGTTTACCCACCAGCGCCTGAGGGATGATCACATTAAATGCTGAGCTGAAGTCAATAAACAGCATAAAATGAATTTCAAGAAAGCTTTTGACACAGTTCCCATTAAGAGATTAGTATGCAAGATCAAAGCACATGGGATTTGAGGTAATAATGTATGGTCATGGCTAGAGAGCTGCTCAGCAGACGGGAAACAAAGGGTAGGAATAACTGCTTTTGTCTGCAAGTAACAAGCAGTGATTAGAGGATTTCCATAAAGTTCAGTAATTGGACACCAGCTATTAACAAATTATATCAATCACTTAAATGAGGGAATTAAATGTAATATCTCCAAGTTTGTGAACAACATAAAGATGGGTGTGTGTCTGTAAAGCTTGGGGAGAGTGCAGAGATGCTCCAGCGTGATATGAGTAAATGAGCACATGAATGGCAGATGTAATACAACATGGATAAATGTGAGTTCAGTGGCAAAAACAGGAAGACAGAGTATTACTTGAGAGATGACAGATTAGGAAATGGGGAGGTACAGCAAAACATGGATGCCTTTGTGCGCAAGTCAATGAAAGTAAGCAATTAAGATGACTAATAGTATGCTACCCTACCACTGAGCACAAAACTGGGGATGTCTAGCTGCAATTGAACAGGATGTTATGTATTATGGGCAGTTGTCTTTTCTTGTTATATGTTGAAGGAGATTCTTGATTTGGATGGAGTGCAGGGAAGATACACCAGGCTGATTCCTGGGTTGGCAATTTTCCCAATGTCAGCACAATTGCAACTTAATCCCAAAGCAGATGTAAGTACATGATCACAAGAGATTCTGCATATGCTGGAAATTTGGAGCAACACACACAAAATACTGGAGGAGCTCAGCAGGCCGTGTAACATCTAAGGAGAGGAATACAGTTGATGTTTCGGGGCGAGGCCGTTCTTGAGAAGCATCAACCATATTACTCTCCATAGAAGCTGCAAGACCTGCTGAGTTCCTCCAGCATTCTGTGTGTGTTGCAAGTACATGATGGCCCTTGTAAATAATGTTATTTGCATGAGGTTTCTCAATATCCCTCAGTCCCTCCATTTAGATGAAGAAAGCAAGAAAAACAAGAGAGACGACCCATGCAGGCAGAGAGGGGACGCATTTCATTTGTGCAGCTCTGAGCCCACGACACAATGTCAGTTCATCCTGCACTTTAACAAAAGAGTGATTATTCTTTGACAGTACTCGACCAAGTGTGGCATCACAAGCCATGGTAAAACTGATGTTACTATGCATCAAAAGGAAAGTATTCCAGTGGTTGGAGTCATGCCTCTCATAAAGGAAGATGGTGGTAGTTATTGAAAGTCAATCAGTCCTTGAACGTCACTTCAGGAGTTCCTCGCTGCGTGTTCTGACTCCAACGAATTTTGACCATTTCACCAACAACATTGCTTCAATGATAAGGTCAGGAAAATAGCTGTTTAATGATGATTGCACAACATAGTTCCAGGATATTCACAACTTTGCTGCAAATAAAGCAGCACACAAGACCTAGATAACATTCACACACGGGTTGGTAACTGGCAAGTAACATTTGCGTCACCAAAGTGCCAGTCACTGGCCTCTCCAACAAGAGAGTCTAATCATCTATTAAGTGCCCCCTTAGCTTTATCTACACCAGGGAAAATAAACCCAGCCTAACACTCTCCCTATATCTGGAACAACCCATCCCAGGCAACATCCTGGTGAATTTACTCTGCACCTTCTCTAATGCAATTACATCCTTCCTGATAATGTTGTGACCAACACATAGTGTGTCATCCGTGACCTAATCAATATTTTACAAAACTACATCATAAATATCCATACCCTGATATTGTATGTGCTCGCTAATGAAATCAAGTATTCCAAATGCTTTTTTCATCATTTTATTGTGTAAAAAATACATTTTTCCATCTAAAAAGCGAAGGTTGGGGTAAACTTCTAATTGGCTGGAGCAGCATTCAATAATCCATTTGACAAACAAAAACAGTAATTGCTGGCAAACCCCTACAGGAGATAGTCCTGAATATACAAAGAGGAAGGTTCAGTGACTAGCATACAAGAACCGGACAGACAAAACCCACTGCTGTAATTTTCTTGTCACATATGTTTAAATTAAATGGCCTCCTAAATTAATTTTTGAGTCTTTAAGTGCTTATAGTCTTATTTTCTGTAAATTAAGCTCTGGCTTTGCTACTTAAGATTCAGAAGGATATCTTTTTCATTTAAGTAATTAACTTCACTGCTGGCAGAGTTTAGATTTTGTTTTGCATCTCATTTTAGGCCTGTGGCCTGCTCTGGATGAAAACATTAAATATTGCCCGTCTTCAGGGAAAGCACACAGCTGGATTACGGCTTTATTAAGGACAGCTCTTAAGATTTCTGTAAATTTTTCCACTTTGGGGAATTAAAAAAAATGACCTTGAGTCTGTGGACAAGTGTTAAAGGCGGATCTGAGTCCTCCTCAAAACCACACTTCATTCTGGGTGGAAAAATTCAGTGATTACCCCCCACTTTGCTTCCAACTTGCATAAAACCCCCATAAGAGCAGTAAGCTATTATTTATACAAGACGGTATATCAGTTCCACATGTCAGCAATACAGAACAAGCCGTTATAACTCATCCCTTTTCAGGCTCCCACCGGCTGATAATGGAAATGAACATTTTGGAGCCAAAATGTTTTAACTGGTTTGATGCTCTGTATTTTCTTCAGCTATCAGGACGAAAGAGAATGTGACAGTAAGAGTCAGAGGCTCCCGCATTATTTTTAGAAGTGCATTGCTGTCAATAACTAAATAGAGAAACACCAAAGATTAATGTCAAAAAAATCACTTACACTCTGCAAAAATTGTAACAAAAATATAGTATGAAATGTTGATCTATTCTGATTATTACACTTATGTTGATCCATAAATATACTCCATGACTTGACTGTGGGGACCAAGTCATGGGGTATATTTAAAAGCAGGGGTTGATAGGTTCATGATAGTAAGGGATGGAATCGCATAGCAGACTTGATGGGTCGAATGGCCTAATACTACTCCTACTTCTTAAAAAATTATGGTCTATTTTTGATATTTTGAGCACATCCCGTGATGTTCCCCATCACCATAAGCAAATGTTGGCTAATTAATTTGCTAAGGACTTTGTTTAGACATGTTACCAATGTGCTGGATAAATCAAAAACAACATAAGGAGTCCATCAAACACATTTGCTCAAAATGCTAATAAATAATCAGCTTTTTTGAATATTTACATTTCTATCTTTAACTATCAGGCTGAGAGTAAAGAAATAAATAAGTATTATTCACTTGGTTTTCTAGCTTATAAATATATGCTTACTTTAGATGGACCAGCAAATGTCAAAATTCAAGTATGTATCACTTTATTCAGTTAATCTAAACCTATCAGTAAGCTTTGAATCCAACAGTATCAATTAGTTTTCTGTTTATTTTGGGGACAAATAGTGGCTTTATGAGTCTGATAATCTAATTTTCTGTGCTACAGGACACTTACTCCAAAAAGCTGGTGATATAATCTCTGCTGCACGTAGACCAGGAGAATGGATTGGTGTTGGCAGTAATGTGAGCTGCCATGAGCTTTGCTGCTTCATGACCTTTCGTCCCACAGGAGTTTCCAATTCCATCATGGTTCATGCCGAAACTATAAAGGAAGAAATATTGTATTAGCTCAGTATGCAACCAGATAACTATCCAGCACGGCACCAAAGCTAATAGCAAATGGTTTTCAAAACCCTTTATGTTACGACAGTAGTCTCTACTTGATTAAGTATGCTGATGAACATTTATTGTCAAAACATTTTCATTTCAAATATGCCTTCACATTAAAACAGTCAGCTGATTTGTTCTTTAGTAGGACTTATTTGTATTATTCTTCAGCAACTGTAGACATTAGTATAAATTCTGTGATGGACAGGTGAAATATAAGAGACAGCAAGAAAATGGCTCAATCGATGAATGAATTACAGCTCTTCAGATATGGATTATATATTACCACTGCATACATGTTTATTGGCAAAAGCCCAATCTGTGCAGATCTTCAGTGTATTGCTACCATAAAAACCAAAGTAAGAAGATAAATCTCTTGTTAGTCTCTTTAGATTAGATTTAGATTAGATTATGAGGACACGCAGTCCTCTGTTATTGTCATTTAGTAATGCATGCATTAAGAAATGATACAATGTTCCTCCAGAATGATATCACAGAAACACAAGACAAACCAAGACTGAAAAGCTGACAAAAACCACATAATTATAACATATAGTTACAACAGTGCAAAGAAATACTGTAATTTGATAAAGAACAGACCATGGGCACAGTAAAAAAAAGTCTCAAAGTCTCTCGAAAGTCCCATCATCTCACGCAGATGGTAGAAGGAAGAAAAACTCTCCCTGCCATGAGCTTCCAGCGTCGCAAACTTGCCGATGCAGCACCCTGGAAGCACTCGACCACAGCCAACTCTTGAGTCCGTCTGAAAACTTCGAGCCTCTGACCAGCCCTCCAACACCGAGCACCGAGCACCATCTCTGCTGAGTGCTTTGACCCTGGCCCCGGCAACAGGCAATAGGCAAAGCCCAGGATTTGGAGCCTTCCCCTCCGGAGATTCTCGATCGCACAGTAGCAGCGGCAGCGAAGCAGGCATTTCAGAAGTTTCTCTAGATGTTCCTCCGTGCTTCTCACGTCTGTCTCCATCAAATCAGGATTGTGCACGGTACCTACTTACAAGTACGATATCATTTCGGAGCGGCCGCACGCACGCTGTGAGGCGCCATCTTCTCCTCCCCTCCATTTTGTGTATTATGTATTGGTAAATGAAGGGTTTAGAATTTACTAAAAGGTTCCTCAATGAAATTAGTCAAATAATGTGTTCCCAATTCCTTCCTCATTACGATGAGTGTCCAAGCTCCTCCAGTCAGCTTCCCATCAATACTTGAGCTCCACAGTCAGTAAGGAAGACATCACATGATGTGTTTTCCCTTAGGTGACCTACCTGTGGAGACAGCACAGGCATTTGCACATTGTGTGACAGCGCAGGAAGTCAAGCTCCTTGAATCCACGCCAGCTCTGACAGTTTTGCCATCAGTCCCATTCTCCCATATACTTTCTTGTGATCTACTCTCACTCACATGCCCCTTCACCCCCTCGGATGTTCCTGCCACCCACCTAAACCAGGGATAATTTATAGTAGTCAACTGATCTCTCAGTATGTCTTTGGGATATGATGTGGGTGGGGGAAAGAACAAAACAACCAGAAAAAAAACACACAACCACAGAAGCTAATACAAACTTCACACAGGCAGCACAAGAAGTCAAGATTGAATGTCCCAACTCTTGAACCAAATGTCTCAATCAATGAAGACAAGCATATCAAATGCCCTTTTCACTACTCTTACAGCCCTACATCGCCACTTTCAGGGACTTGCAACTCAAGGTCTTTCTGTACATCATTGCCCTGAAGGTTCCTGCCATTTATTCCATAGATCGTACACAAATTTGGGTTGATGAAGAAAGATCTGGTCGCATGCACAATGTAAGCTCAGAGGGGAAAAAAAACTACAGGGCTAGAGTACTATAGAATTCTGGAGAAAATCTAGCTCAGTGGGTAGTGGAAGCAAATAAAGAAACAGAGTCAATAATTCAGATTGTGGTAATAATAAAGTCCATGTGTTCCTTGTATTTGGAGGTCAGCACTCAAGAAGCCCAGAAGGATTTGCAGAGGTGGAAAATGCTAGGGTTATCTTTGAAATTCTGGAAGTAACTTGGAAAAGTGAAATTTTGGTAGATGAAAGCAGTGCACACAAGTGGTTTAAGTGATCCAGGCGGATCAGGTGAAGAATGGCAATGCAGAATTTGTCCACCTTGTTCATTTGAGTTGCATGACTTGGAATTAAAGAGACTAGAGATGAGGGTCATTTGGAGAAAATGATCTGGAAGAGGAAAGTAACCATTCCAATGGAAACACGGGCATCAAAGGTGGTATTAGATAGTTTGTTCTAGCAAAGAACATGGTATGGAATAAAACTTGGAGCACGGGAAAGAGATGAGTGGTGCAAGGTAGTGATCAGAAACAGTCTTACCACTTACTGCAGGTAGTGAGAGATCATCAAAAACTCTGGTCAAGGAAGTGTCAATGAATGCTCACTGATGGCATGAGTAATCAAACACACTGAAGGGAGGCAGAGTTAACAGAGTTAGTGATAGATGAGCCACTACCTGAGTGCATAGCAGAGGTACTGCCAGGTTTGAGTTGGATATGATTACGCCTGCGGTGGTTTGTTGATCAGGAAGGTGGGTGAGAGTGCAGTAAGGAGTTACTGATCAGTGACACAGCAACAAATGTACAAATGGCTCAAGAAAGAAACAGAGTGAAGTTGTAAGTTCATCAAACAAAGGGTGGGAGGAGGGCAACGTGGAAGGTGAGAAAAACTGGGGTTGGGATAGGGACTTGAGAGGGTAGAGTACTAAAGAGGATAGAAATAGGAATGACAGTAACAGGAGAACGTAGTTGATGGAGTTGATGTTGCGAAAACAGGACAACATTGCTGAAGGAGGAGTGCATTGACTAGGAGCATCAGTAAGCTGTTGTGTAAGTTGGCGGATAAATGATATCCAAGAAAGTAGGATATTAGAGGACACATTCATTGATGCATTTTCATGGAATTGAAGACCCATGCATGCAGAAGCTTACAAAGGGCAGAAAAAAAGTGAAATAGGAGGTCACCACAAGATCCAGAAATGGCAGAAAAATGTGTCTGGCACCAAGATATGCAATCATAGCCAAGACCAGACTCCAGCTGAAGCTGAAATCTCGGTCACAGACACAGCAGCAGTGGGTGGGGGATAGGCTGTAAACTCAAAATGTAACTTTAACATTTTACTAAAAGTAAACCACAAAACAGAACCATAGCAATTTAATCTTATGATACAGCATAATCTTGATGTCCAATGAAGTACCAGATTTTATACACAATATCTCAAGAATATTCCAGGCTCACTGATGAAAACAACAAATGAGAATTGGGGGGTGGGGTGGGCTGAATAAAATGCGCCCACTTTTAGAGAGATGGGAAAAAGCACGGAGACTGAGACGCAGAAAAAAAGGACGGCAGCAAATGACAAAGGAGAGGGGAACAAACGGCATGTCATTAAATTTACTGCCCAGGAGCCATATAAGCAGTGCCTATAAAAAGTATTCACCCCCCGCCCCCTGGAAGTTTTTATGTTTTATGACATTGAATCACAGCGGATTTAATTTGGCTTTTTTGACATAGGTCAACAGAAAAATACTCTTCCGTGTCAAAGTGAAAACAGATCTCTACAGAGTGATCTAAATTAATTACAAATATAAAACACAAAATACTGTAATTGATTGTATAAGTATTCCCCCTCTTCAATAAGACACACCAAATCATCACTGGTGCAGCCTATTGGTTTTAGAAGTCAGATAATTAGTTAAATGGAGATCTGTTTTTGGAGACTGAAGTGTAGTCAAGGTGCTTCAATTGTTTGTAATAAAAATACACCTGTACCAGGAAGGTCCAACTGCTGTTGAGTCAGTATCCTGGCACCATGAAGATAAAAGAACACTCCAAGCAACTCTGCAAAAAGGTTATTGAAAAGCAAAGTCAGGAGATGGATACAAGAAAATTTCCAAGTCACAGAACATCCCTCGCAGTACAGCTAAGTCAATCATTAATAAATAGAAAGAATACGGCACAGCCATAAATCTGCCTAGAGCATGCCGTCCTCAAAAACTGAGTGACTGTGCAAGAAGGGGACTAGTGAGGGAGGCCACCAAGAGACCTATGACAACTCTGGAGGAGTTACAAGCTTCAGTGTCTGAGATGGGAGAGACTGCGCATACAACTGTTGCCAGGAGGCATTCATTAGATGCTGCTTTATGGAAGAGTGGCAAAGAGAAAGCCATTGTTGAAAAAGACATGAAATCTCAGCTAGTGCTTTCCAGGAGGCATGTGGGAGACTCTGAAGTTAGGTGGGAAAAATTTCAATGGTCTGATGAAACCAAAATTGAGCTTTTTGGCCATCAGACTAAACACTATGTTTAGCGAAAGCTTAACACCACACACCATCAAAGCATGCCATCCCTGCCGTGAAGCAACTGTTTTTGCATTATGCTGTGGGGATGCTTCACTGCAGGAGGCCCTGGAAGGCTTGTGAAGGTAGAGTGTAAAATGAATGCTGCAAAATACAGGGAAATCCTGGAGGAAAACCTGATGCAGTCTGCAAGAGAACTGCGACTTGGGAGAAGATATGCTTTCCAGCAAGACATTAGCCCCAAACATAAAGCCAAAGCTAAACAGATATGGCTTAAAAACAATGAAGTTAATGTCCTGGAGTGGCAAAGTCAGAGTCCAGACCTCAATCCAATTGAGTATTTGCGGCTGGACTGGTAAAAGGGCTGTTCCCTCACGATCCCCGTGCAATCTGACAGAGCTGAAGCAGTTTTGTAAAGAACTATGGGGGAAAATTGCAGTGTCCAGACATGCAAAGCTAATAGAGACCTATCCACACAGACTCAAGGCTATATTTGCTGCTAAAGGTGCATCTACCAAATACTAACTTGAAGGAGGTGAATACCTATGCAGTCTATTACTTGGTGTTTAATAATTGTAATTAATTAAGATAATCTTGTAGAGATCTGTTTTCACTTTGACACGAAAGGGTATTTTTCTGGTGATTAGAGTTAAAAAAAGGAGTTCATGCATTTGAACCCCAACATTTATCTGTTCTTCCATACTGCTAAGAATCCTGCCATTATATTTGTCCTCTCCCATCTAGTTCAAACCACCAATATGAATCACTTCACAATTTTCCAGTTGAACTCCATCTGTCACTTCTCAGCCCAGCTCTGCATCCTGTCAATGTCCTGTTGTAACCAAGAACCATCATTTACACTATTCACAACACTACCAAACTTCACCTTTACTTACCAGCAGAGATGGGTCCCATTGTGCGTTTGTCGTACCCCTTGGTTTCATTATTTTTTATAAACTGCCAAATGTCTCTATGTCCATGGCCTCCCCTTTGCAATAATGAGGACACCCTCAGGGTGGAGGAGAAACATCTCATATTCCGCCTGGATAGCCTCCAACCTGATGGCATGAACAATGACTTCTTCTTCTGGTAATTTTTGTTTCTCATCCTCTTCTCTCTTCTTCTCTTCCCCACTCTGGCCTCTTACCTCTTTTACTCACCTGCCTAACACCTCCTCCTGGTGCCCCTCCTTCTTTCCTCTCTCTCATGGTCCACTCTCTTTACCTATCAGATTCCTTCTTCTCCAGTCCTTTACCTTTCCCACCCATTTGGCTTCACCTATCACCTTCCAGCTGGTCCTCCATCCTCTCCCACCTCTTTATTCTGGTATCTTGCCCCTTCCTCTCCTGTACTGAATAAGAGTCCTTAGCCCACAACATCAACTGTTTATTCGTTTCTATAGATGCTGTCTGACCTGCTGAGATCCTCTAGCATTTTGTGTGTCTTCAGGAGACTTCGGGAGAGTGAAACCAGAGGTCAATGAGCCAGTAATCATTGGAGGAACAGAAGTGGAGAAGATCAGTAACTTTAAATTCCTGGGTGTCACTATTTCAGAAGACTCGTCCTGGACCTACCATATAAATATAATTAATAATAGGCATCCGTTTGTCTCATGAGACCATGGATTTGCACCTTGGAAGGTTTCCAGGGCGCAGGCCTGGGCAAGGTTGTATGGAAGACCAGCAGTTGTCCATGCTGCAAGTCTCCCCTCTCCACGCCACTGATGTTGTCCAAGGGAAGGGCATTAGGACCCATATAGCTTGGCACCAGTATAAATATAACCATGAAGAAAGCATGACAGCACCTCTATTTCCCTCAGGACTCTGCGGAGATTCAGCATGTCATCAAAAACTTGGCAAACTTCTACTGATGTGTGGTGGAAAATGCGCTGACTGGTTGCATTATGGCCTGATATGGAAACACCAATGCCTTTGAGTGGAAAATCCTACAGAAGGTAGTGGATTTGACCCAGTACATCAGAGGTAAAATCCTCCCAACCACTGAGCACAACTACAAGAAATGGTGCCACAGGAAAGCAGCATCCATTGGCAAAGATCCTCACCACCCAGGCCATGCTCTTTTCTCGCTCCTGCCCTCATGTAGAAGGTACAAGTGCCTCAGAACTTGCACCACCAGGTTCAAGTCAGGCTCTTGAACAAAATGGGGATAACTGCACTCATGCAAGTTCTCTTTTATCTTTCATGTGTGTTATTTATTGCTATTTATTTGTCTCTGCATTTGCACAGTTTGTTGTCTATTGATCCTGTTTACAGTTACTGTTCTATAGATTTGCTAAGTATCTCCGCGGAAAAAGAATCTCAGAGATGTACATGGTGGCATGTATGTATTCTGATAATAAATTTTACTTTGAACTTTGTGTTTCTCTGCATTTCCAGCACCTGCAGAATCTCGTGTTTATGAAATGCCCTCTTTTCTAGTTCTGATCACTTGAATCTTTAACTCATTCAAGGTCCCCATGGTAGCGTAGTGGTTAGCACAACCCTATTACAGCTCAGGGTGTTCTGTAATTCAGAGTTCAATCTCCTGCTGTTCTGTAAGGAATCTCTGTATGTCCTCCAGTTTCCTCCCACAGGTCAAAGGCACAAAGGCATACCAGGTAGGTTAATTAGTCATTGTAACTTGTCCCGTGATTAGGTTAGGGTTAATCAGGTTTGTCAGGGGTTGCTGGGCCTTGTGACTTGAAGGGCTGGAAGGGCCTTCTCTGTGCTGTATCGCTAAATAAACAAGCAAACAGACAAGCAAACTGGAAACTCAATCTTTCTCTCTCCAAAGATACTGTTTGATTGATGAATGTCCCCTTGCTCTTTTTATTCCACAGACTGATTAACCTGTAGCAACTAAAATTCTCTCCAATTCATTTTGTTTAAAACATCTTGTGAAAGTTATTAATTTATACCAATGACTACCTCAATAAACATCAAAGTTCTTAACTATATAATAATCAAGCCTTTTAAAACACATCTCTTCTAGCTGGCAGCCTATTCCATATATCCAATGTTCTGGAAAAAGAAGCTTTATTTCTTCTGGGGAAGGGAGGGAAAACTGGCAGGACACTCAGCAATGCTTCCTCTTGGTGACTCAGTCTAGGAGTGGCAAAATGGGTGTGAGGAAATTGCAGGAGGGCTGGAACGTTTTCCATGCTGTTTATGACCAGCTCCTCTGCTGAGTCAGTCACAACTAAAGGGACATCTGGTGGGCCGAGCAAAGTTTTCTTCTGAGAGTGAAGGATAACGTGGGAAGAAAAATACAGAAATTAATCAGAATGTTAGCAAAGCAAATAGGACTGATCATCCCGATGTTCCAAATGCCAAAGAAAGTGACTGTGGTTATACATGCGCATGTGAAAAACGTGAGTGTGTGTGAACATGCAGCTTTTTTTGCTAACAGGAACCTTTTAGGATTCAAATGTTTGCAAATGAAATAAATATGAGAATCCTTGTTATTAAAAGAGGTATTGACTGTCTGGTATCACACTGCTAAAGAAAGCCCTATTTTCCTTAAGATTTTCATGATCTAGGCACAAGACTTTAAAAGGATGAGTACCATCCAGCAAAAACTTGGTAAGATTTTTAATGGAGAGTCCTGCTGACTCGCAGTTGATCCCAAAAATAAACAGAAGCTTACTGAAGAATGGATGAAATGTCTAGTGGGAATTTCCAAAACTACTGGGAGGATTCCTTCAGAGTTAAAGACCTATCCAATAATATTCCCACCCATGAGAAAGTCTGCCCATAACAAACCCTGCCCAAGCAACTTTGCAGCAACAGTTAGCAGTTCAATATCTATCTTTGACAGCTGGGGTAATTCAGAATCAACGTTTACCCAACTGTCTGGAGACTGACATTTAACTGCAGGATATCATTGCTGTTAGTGGGAAAGGAGGAGGTGGACAAAAGGAGAAAGATGGGAGAAATACGGTTGCCAACTGTGCGACTTTGGATGTGATGCACTGGATTTAAGGATGAAACTGACTTCCCACAATGATGCCAACATAAAATATGACCTTTAAGGAGCACTCTTCAAATACTTTCCTTGCTGTTAATGAAAGTTTCTGACTCTGTGTTCACCTCCTTGTTACGTAGTTATCTAATTGAATCAGTTCTTAATGCTCGAATATAAAGTAACTAGACTGCAGTTCATTTATATACTGGATGTGGAAGTCTAACCAGAATAAGTGGAATAATGTGTCAAAGGACTTTCACTCAATTTCTCTTAGTGTCAGGAAAAAGAATTGCAGGATGATTCCTTCAGAGGACAGATTGTCCATGAGCAGTGCCAAGGACACATCCGATTGGATTAATTTTTTGATTCTTCCAATATTAATTACCTAATACTCGCTGACTTTTTAGTAGGATTCTTGCCGAAACAGGAAATCTCTTCTACTTAAATCATGATCAATTTCTTCTGAAGGATGTCAGTCATTTAGAACGGGGTTGGGGGGGCGGGTAACAGGGATTAGAAGGCCTGAGGGATTGCTACAGCAGCCCTGAAGGCCTTCATGAATAAGTGGTCCAGATAATGCATGTGTGGACCAAGACTGAGAATGAGATACAATATTTCATGTCCTTTTATCAGAATCTTCTGTTTTCCTCCAGGTGCCTTTTAAACAGGTACTACAGTGACCAGAACAAAACGTAAAATAACTTAATAGCAAGCAATAAATCCCAAATTTTTCTGAATTTCTTTTTAATTGTGCTGTGCAGCATCTACAAGTTGAAGTAAGAAATTTAGTTCTGAGGCTTGTTTACAACTTAATCCCTAAACAGTGATATAGTTTCTCTAATTAAAATGATCAAAATTCCTTACATTTTTGAAAAAGAATTGTTTGAATTATGCACAACAGGAAATCAAATGTCTCACAGGGGATACTGTACGACTTCACTATTTTTTGATCAGCCATGATTAGGAAAATTCCAGAGGTGATTCTTGGTCTGTGCTGAGGTTACTTTAACTCAGTATGAGTAGGGGTTGGGTCTCTGAGGTTGCTTTAACTCAGTATGAATAGGGGTTGGGTCTCTGAGGTTGCTTTAACTCAGTATGAGTAGGGGTTGGGTCTCTGAGGTTGCTTTAACTCAGTATGTGTAGGGGTTGGGTCTCTGGGGTTGCTTTAACTCAGTACGAGTAGGGGTTGGGTCTCTGCATATAGCCATAGTGTCACTGTAAGGGTGAGGAAAATGATTCCCTCTCCTTCTCACTACATGGACACCCCAGTAGTGACACCCCAAATGTGCCTATGAAGAGAAATTAGGTTTAACTGCTGATTATCATACAGGAAAAAAGAACTTGGGTAAACATTTTCAGGAGGTTAAGAGTGCAATATTCCAGTTAAATGTATCACGTAGAAGTTGCATTTTATTAGATTTTGATAATTTCTGTAAAAATGATCCATACACTTCCCTGCATTTACTGATTTAATTATTTGTTTCACATTTCAAGTTGTTCTAACTGTTCCTTGATCATTTTTTTAACTGTTTGACATTAAACTGACTGCAGAATTGTATCAGCATTTGATAAAACATGTCAGTTTCTATATTTAAATATTCTGACACAGTTTAAATACAACTGTAATTAAAAAAATAGAATTAAAAAGACATTTAACCCTTTCTTTTCTTCACATATATAATGTGGTTGATGTTCTGCTGTCTACTTTCAAAACTAATGTTTTAAGTGCACCTCTGTTTGCAAATTAGGGAGTAGAAAATATAAATATCTGATATATTATAATATCAAAACTTATTAAGATAATATTAATATTAAACATTCTAATTTTAGTAAGAAAAAAAGGAAAGAGTTGTTCTCTTTTTTTTGTGCAGAGTCATGAAGAGTTACATAGTTATACAGCCTGGAAAAAGCCCTTTAACCCAACTCATACATGATGCTTATCCGATCTTGACTGCATGTGGCCTGTATCCCTCTAAATGTTTTCTATCATGTCTAAATCTCTTTTAAACATTAAAGCTTTATGCATACTGGAAAAGTATCTTTCACAGTTTCTCTGAGGCTTTTGGGAAGCGGTGGGAACCAGACCCGCTCATAGCCATCCTTGGAGCAACAAGCTCCCTATCTTCAGCCAATAAGTATGAAAAAATGGCTGTATTATTTGGAATGGTGATTGCTAAGAAGTTAATCCTGCAAATGTGGAAAATGGACTCTGTGCCTACGTACAATCTGTGGCTGAGACAACTGGCAAATACTTTACATTTGGAGAGATTGAGTCTATATAATGAGGACAGAGGGAACATCTTTGAAAGCATATGGGGCCCTGTATTGGACTTTCTTAAGGGGGGAGGACTGAGGTTTTTTTGGTGCGGTGCACCTCTGCTGTGTATGTTTACTTTTGTCTTTATATTTTTCTCCCTTTTGCTGCTCAATATTTAATTTGATTTTGTTATGGTTGTGGTTTTTGAGGATGTGCTGTATATTTTTGTGTTTTTTGGTTTGTTTGCAATAAATAAAAATGAAAATAAATAATTTTTAAAAAACGTTGTAATTGTACCAGTCTCTATAGCTTCCTCTAGTGGTTCATTCAATATAGCCATCACCCTTGGTGTAATAAAGATTCCCCTTAGATCCATTTAAAATTTTTCTCCTTTTACCTAAATCTATCTTCTCTAGTTTTAGACTCCCCTACTTTACCCATCCACTTTACCTCTGCCCCTCATAATTTTATGTACCTGCAGAAAGCCACCCTTTGGCTTCCTATGCAATTCTTTTGACCCAAACGAACCCAACCCACCCCTAGTCATTCCTTATGATCCAAGCTCTTCAGTCTCAGTGGTGTCAGTAAATCTTTTCTCCACTCCAGCTTAATGATGTTCTTCCTATATCTGGCTGACCAGAACTGGGCACAATATTCACAGAGCAACACGCAACACACACACACACACACACACACACACACACACACAGTGCTGGAGCAGCTCAGCAGGTCAAGCAGCATCTATGGAAGGGAATACACAGTTGATATTTCGGGCCGAGAGCCATAACCAAGACTGCTGAAACTACTCTCAGCATATATGGGTGCAATGACTTGTGTCGGTGCAACATGACGTCCCAACTCCTGTACTCAATGTCCTGAATGATGAAAGCTCATGTGTCCCAGCTCCTGTACTCAATGTCCTGAATGAAGAAAGCTCGTGTGTCCCAGCTCCTGTACTCAATGTCCTGAATGAAGAAAGCTCGTGTGTCCCAGCTCCTGTACTCAGAATGATGAAAGCTCGTGTGCTAAATGCCTTCATCACTATCCTGCCTATCTGTGCCTTCACTTTCAGGGAAATTTCTGATAAGGAGAACTCTCGCAACAAAATAAGTGCCCCTTCTTGCATTATCTTGTGGTGAGAAAGCTTATTCTCACAAGGTGCAAGGAGACAAAATTATGTGAGCATAACACCAAGACCAGAAAACTATCTCTTTCAGAAGTTTCAGAAATATATCACCAATTGCACATTAAATAGTAGTTCTCCTTTCTCAACTGGGACAGTATGCTTTGGTCTCTCAAACCCATACATGGACAACAGTTTTCAAAGTATGATTGCTGTCATGTACTAACATGTGTATGAATCTTATTTGTTTTAAATATGGTATTCCCTTACTAACTTAACAAAAACATTTTTGAATCATAGACCCAAAGAGTTGAGTGTACAGAAACATGCCTACCATGTCCCTGCTGACCTTATTGCCCTTCTACACAAATCCCATTTACCTTATCCTTCTATAATTTGCCAATATAAATGCCTATCTAAATGTTTCTTAAATGTAGTGACTGTGTCTGAATTGACAACTACTTCCGGCAGTATTTTCTCAATGTCTACCACTGTAAAAACAAAACTTCCCCTCAAATCCCCTCTAAAACTCTGTCATCTCACCTTAAAGCTAAACACTCTTATTTTCAAAACTCTTACCATGGGAAGAAGATTCTGAATACCTACCCTGTCTACCCCTCTTGTAATTTCATACACATTGCTCAGGAGACCTCTCATCCTCTTTTGTTCCAAGGAAGATAAACCCAGCCTATCCAATTTCTCTCCATAACTAAAGTCCTCCAGCCCAGGCACATCCTGGTGAATTTACTCTGCAGCACAGCCAAATCTTTCCAAGAGCAGGGCAACCAGAATTGTGCACATAACTCCAAGTATGATCTAACTAGTGTTTTGTGAAGATGCAACATCCCAGCTTTTATATTCTAGGCCATGACCAACACAGGGAGCATACTTATCTCCCTGTGTTGATATTTTCTGGTAAATATGGACTTGAACCTCAGGGTCCCTCTGCTTATCAACACTCTTTAGCACTCTACAATTTACGGTATATACCCTACTCCCTGTTTGATTTTCCAAAATGCATTACTTTGCACATGCTTGGAATACATTGCATGTGCCAATGCTCTGCCAACCTTTCCATCTGGTCTACATAGAGCATAGAACAGTCTTGCACAGTAATAGGTCCTTTTACCCATGACAGTGTGCCAAACTCATTAAACCAGTAATTAAATGCCTGACTAAACTCTCCATACAGAATATCCATATCCCTCCATTTTCTGCACATTCACATGACTATCAGAGAACACCTTAAATGCCCCTTTTGTACTTGTCTCCACTACCAAGCCTAGGAGCACATTCCAGCCACCCACCACCCTCTGTGTATGAAAATCTGTCCCGCTTATCTCCTTTGAACTTAAACCTTTTCACTTCAAATATATAAACTCTAGTATTAGACATGTTGACCATTAGAAATGTATACCAGCTGTCTATTTATGCTTCGCATAATCTTACTTTATTCTACCTTAATAGACTGTGTAATGTTTTGATCTGTATGAAAAAGACAGGCTTTCATGGTATCTTGGTGCAAATGACAATAATAAACCAATGCCATTACCAAACTTCTGTCAGGTCTTCTCTAAGCTTCTGCCATTCCAGAGAAAACAATCCATGCATGTCCAACCTATTTTAATATCACATGCCCTCTATCCAGGCAGCATTCTGGTAGGCGTCTTCGACACCCTCTCCATTAAGCTTTCACTTGGGGAGGCAATAATGGGATGACCAGACCTGAATGCAATACTCCAAATGTGACCCAACCAGAGCTACAATATAATTTCCTGTCTCTTGAATTCAATGCCTCTACCATTTGCAAGGCAAGCATGCAAAGTATCCTGCTGTAGACTCAGATGACCTTCCTTGCCATCCACAACACCAATTTTTATATAATCTATCAAATTACTTATCAGATCTCCTACATTCACACCTAAGTCATTGACATATGTCACAAAGACCAACGGTCACAGATTCCAATCAGAAATGTATCCTTTCACTACTAATTTCTGCCAGTATCACCAAGCCAATTTGGGATCCCATTAGCCAGCTCGCCTTGGATCACATGTGCCTTAAACTTTGGACCAGCTTATTTCCACAGGACCATGTCAAATACCTTACTAAAGTTGACATAGACAACACCTACCACCCTGTCTTCATCAATTTCTTTAGTTTTATCTCCTCAAAAAACTCAGTCAGTTTAGGGAGACCAGATCTTGCAGCATAAAACAACTCTGATTATCCCTGATAACCCCTGGATTTTTAAATGCATTAAGTCCTATCCTTTAGGATTTTTTTCCAATAATTTCCCTACTACTGATGTAAGGCACAGTGGCAGACAATTTTCTGATTCATCCCTGCAGCCCTTCTTAAATAGAAGAACAAAATTTGCTATCCTCTAGTCTTCTGGCACTTCACCTGTCGTCAAGGAAGATGCAGAAATCCCTGTCAGAGCCCCAGGCATCTCCTCCCTTGCTTCTCATGGCAAATTGAAATAGATCCCATCCAGCCCCAGGGATCTATCAACTCCTTGTGCATTCCATGACATCTAAAATCTCCTTCATTTTGTTGACCCGCAAAAAAATTATCCATGTAACCGTTCTTGAACTCTCTGTCTTCCATGTTCTTCTCTTTCATGAATACTCATGAAAAGTATTCATTTAGAGTCTCTTACACATTCCTTGGTTCGACATGTAGATTACTCCTTTGATCCCAAAGGGGACTCATTATTTCCCTGGCTATCCTCTTGCTGCTGATATACTTAAAATGTCTTCAGATTCTCTTTGAACTTACTTGACAGACATATTTCATGGCCTTCTCTTGCCCTCCTAATCTCTGTCTTAAGTTCTTTCCTGCACAGTCCATATTCCTTAGGAGAGTCCCTGTAGCTGACATTTGCCATATGTTTAATTTCTTCCAAAATCCAACCTTCAATATTCTTTGCCTTCTATTGATAGAATTTAGTAATGCTTCCAACTCAGTCTGCACAGCTAGCATTGCTTTGTGTACAAACATGAAATCATTTGGACAGTGAAGCATGCAGTACAACAAGTCAGTTTGCAGCACATTAAGACCTGAATTCTTGCTAGTGTCCCTCTATGCTAAAGAATTTCCAATGTGATTGAATCAAAGAATAGCACAGTACTGAATGAGTGAATTTGTCCACTGAATCTGCACTGCAATCTTAATCATCAGTAAGCAGGAAAGTAAGAACTAAAGACTTGCTTCCATCCCACATCAATCAATGTTACTAACTGAATTATGCCTTTGCAATTCTTATTGATCAGGTGGGCGCTACGGCAGAAGCCAAGATTAATAGTACACATAGTCAGAAATACCAAAAGGGAAAGGGATGGGTGGCAAAGCTAAATGAGGCATTAATTTAATAAAAAAGTATTTAGGCAGCACACAATATTTGCAGCTACTGCATTGCTGAAAGGAGGCACAACAGGGGGAAATATCATTTCTTTGACATTTGCAGTTAGGATTCATAAACTAATATCACTTCAAGTTACTGAAAGCTGCATTTCTGTGAACTTGGCACAGTTATACAAAGAATTCATTTTAAAATTGGGAATAGGGATTACTTTTAATTCACTCACTTGTGACCAATCTCATGTGCAATTGTGAATGCTGAACCCAAGCCAATATCTTCATTGATGCTGCAGCTTCGCTCAGGCTCACACATTCCAGCCACTGAGGCCAAGCCTAAGTAAACAGAGGGAGACACAAAGGGTCAAGCCAAGGTGTTTCAGTCTTAAATACTCTTGTTATAATGGTTTAGGCTCTTTTTTTATACACAACTATATAACCTGCATACACAGAAGGAATAATTGGCACAAGGTTAAGTTTATAGTCATTTGCAAATTCACTGGAGGGAATTGCACTTTACAGGCCAGACATTAACTTTTTTTGAGCTACAGCCAGCGCTGGAAAACGTCTAGACTAGGGGTTAGATTTATAAATTTACTTCTGGTAACTTGGGACCACCTGAAATTTGAGCCTGAAGAGGGAACTAAAATCAACATTTCTATTATTTTTCTATTCTTACCTAGCAAGAAGTAAAATGTACTTTTTGTATGGCAATTTTTTTTGGATTAGTAATTTGTTTATATTGCAGAAAACTGTTGAAATAGGTAAGTGTTATCTTAACACATCTGAATTTCTGTTTTATAAATAGAAGAAAAATAGCTCCTAAGTAGTTCAGATTGCTGTCCAAAAGAATTTTTGTTTCTTTTTTTAACATAATGAATTATGCATTTGAAAATATCTAAGTATTAATTCAAATTTGTATCTGACTATAAGACATTCTTACATTTTTAACCCTATATACTTTGCAGTACAACATTTAAGTATTCGGAAAACCTGTGTATTTTAAACTTATAAACAAACTACAAAATTACAAAGAACTAGTCAGCAGTTTTTGATCATTCTAGTATAATTTGTACCATTGGTAAAGATGACATATTATGTGCTGTAATTATTTTCAAATTATATGCAATTAGTTTACACTATAATAAGCTGTAGCAGTCAAGAACCTACAATGCAACAAGTAGTAATTTAATAATTTTCACTCCCGATGTGTGGTGTAAAAATTGACTACAATTATGACAATGGAAACAAGCAGCTTGTGCCAATCACCCACCTACCATCCCACCCCCACTCCAGTAGACATGCTTTTGCTCTATACAGGTCACCCACAGAGAACTGTTCATAACCCAAACAGTTTGCAAGTCGGAAATGCGGCCGCAAACTGAATTCCCGCACAGCAGAAGATGCTGGCAGCCCTGCAGCAGCTGGCAAAGCCATATCGCCGGTCTCCCAAACATTTATTTGTATGTACAGAGCACACATTAAGTCAGGCATTTGTAAGAACCTGAAATATAGATCAATAAGATCTGTCACTCAGTTGTGGTAGTCTTTTGAAAATGATACGCAAAGGATGAGAGGACAGAACAGTTGTTACTATGAAAAAAATTATAGGAGTCTTTGATACAAGAGTATATTCACAAGTGGAATACCAGTAAAATAAATTGTTCTATCTCTGCAGTTTGGTTAAAAAAAAACTGGCATTAAAATTAAAAGAAATTTAATTGATCAGTAAGATTATTGAGAAAAGAATAAGAACATTCATTAGCTACAGCAGTAAAATCTTACCCAGAGTTCCACAAGGCTTATTTTTATAGGTGCAGATGTCATACCTACAGGGAAGAAATTGTGAAGAATTCAGTAGCATATAAAATATTGTTTTGTTTTGTGTAGTTATTCCATTAATATAACATAGTTAACATTAGTAGATGATGATCGGTGAAATTGCCAGCTAGCATTGGTGTTTTCAGCACTACAGTGAAAATGATGTGAACAGCACGCTTACAGGATCTGGCTTCAAACCAATGGGATATCTGCCAGTTAAAAAAGTTAAACGTGATCTTTGTAGTCACAATGCTCAGTGAAAGGAGGTGAAGAGAAACAGCATGTCTGGAGACAAAGCCACAGTAAGTGGTTGGATCTGTTTTTTTAAAAAATCAGAACATGGATAATGAACTTCCAAGATGGTCAAATTGATGAATATTTCCAAGAAGTAATGTACATGGCTACATAAATGTACATCATATGATATAAACGATAGAACACTTCTCTAATCCTGTCTTTTTTGTTCAATGGCAGCAAATGTCTTCCCCAAATCAAAAATATTATTTCATGTTTACAATGGTGTAAGCTTCACGTATGTCAGACTTTTAATCCATTTTCAGTGATAATAATATTTGATATTAAGCTGTTACATCCACCAGCCTCTTCACATATTACATGCCTCTTCTAAGATGTGTCAGTCCTTTCCCCCGGAAAGGCAACATAATGTGTAAGATCACTATAATTTTTAAAAAAAGCAAGCATATTATAAAGAAATCTGAAGGGATAAATACTGCAAGAGATGGAACACATAGTACATTTAGTGGCTATTCTGAATGCTGATTAAGACCCTACTCAAAGATGTATATCTCTGTTCACTAACTATGTCACAGTAGGATACTCTTGCAACTTCTACTAAGGAAGGTGGATCTTTCATGTGTTTCAAAAGGGTAAATGGGATTAGAAGGGGTAAGTAGTCTTTTCTGCAATTGTAAGCATTAGTTCAAGACGGTATGTTTGGTTCTAATTAGGGAAATTTAGGATAGGTTAAAAAAAGATTCCTGGCAGAGGTAGAGGGGAAATGGTCACTCAGAAATCACGATTACTGTAAAATTCAAGATCAAGTTTTAGATTTTAAATAGGAATTTAAAAAGTGAAGAATTTGATTAGATGCTAGGCATAAGGAATTGTTTCCTGCATCTTATACCTAGCTAGTTTGGGAAAGACTTAAAATACAGAGCTGTATTTCAGATCTCTAGGATACAAGGACATGTTCTGGGATAGGTGGCGATTGAACAAAGCAAGCAGATTCAAGTAAGCAGTGATTTGCATACTTGCAAAGAGGTATAAAAGGTAGAATAGAATTAAATTGGAATTATAGAAGAAAATACATTCATGATATTAACGTACATATTTGATGCTTTTGGAAATTTATCAGAATTTGAGTCAGGACAGAACTTAAGAAGAAAGAGGTCCAGAAAGTAAGGAGACTGAAATAGCTGAGTAATTCCACCTAAAAAATTCTGGAATTACTCAGCACCTAAGGCAGGACCATTGATCTGAAACATTAATGCTGTTTCTCTCTTCACAGATACTGCCCAACTTTCTAAATATTTTCAGCTCTTTCTATTTATATTTCAGATTTCCAGAAATAGCAAGCATTTTTTTCAAACTTCAAGGCATTCATATTCTATTAGTTTCAACAGGGCAAGATGATAAACTGTCAGGTGTTGGCAAAGAAAACAACTACTTCACATTTCCATGCATATATATACCTGCAAGAAGAAGTATCTCTGTAATGGACAGACAATCTTTCAACATTCAATATGTCTGTTCTCTCCAATGATACTGCCTGGCTGATTGATGTTGCTATATTCAGTTGTTAGAAAATGAGCATACAGAGGTTCTGAAATATTTCAAATGAAAGGAAAGGAAGGAGAGGGCAGTAGGAAATGTGTTAAATGAAGCATTATAGAGCTTGCTTTCTTGTCTAACTACAAGTAAACGGAGGAATTTTACTGAATTTGCCTAATAGTAACAAAGAATTCGTCTCTTTACTTTGCTTTCCCATTGAGTTAATGTTGCTAGTTATTGAAAAGGATAGTGCTTAAAATGCAGTTTAGCAGTTCAGTTAAGAATTATCAAAGAGCAGGTCATTTTCAAAGCAGAAACTCATAACTCCAGAACTAGTCATATTGGTGAATGAGACTCTCCCTAGCAATGGACAGCAAAGAAGGCTATCAAAGCTTGCAGCGGGATCTGGATCTGCTGGAAAATGAACTGAAAGTGGCAGATGGAACTTAATTCAGACAAGTGTGAGGTCTTGCACTTTGAGAGGGCAAACCAGCGTAGGAGTTACACAGTGAACAATAGGGCACTGAGGAGTGCAGTAGAAAAAGGGATCTGGGAATTCAGATCCATAATTCTGTGAAAGTGGTATCATAGGTAGATATGATCTTAAGGTCATAAAGAGAGCTTTTGGCATATTGGCCTTCATAAATCAGGGTATTGAGTACAGGAGTAGGATGTTATGTTGAAGTTGGTATAAGATGCAGGTGAGGCCATATATGGAGTATTGTGTGTTGCCTACAGGAAAGATATCAATAAATTTGAAAGATTACAAAGATAATTCACAAGGATATTTCCATGACTTGAGGACCTGGGTTACAGAGAAAGGCTGAATAGGTTAAGACTTTATTCCCTGGAGTTTAGGAGAATGCGGAAGATTTGATAAAGGTATGCAAAATTATGAGGGGTAAAGATATACTAATACAAGCAGGCTTCTTCCACTGAGATTGAGTAAGACTAGAGTTCTGAGATTAAGGGTGAAAGGTGAAATATTTAAGGAGAACTTGAGAGGAACCTCCTCATTCAGAGGGTGGTGCAAATGTAGATAAGCTGACAGGAGAAGTGGTGCACATGGGTTCAATTGCACCACTTAAGAGAAGTTTGGATAGGTATATGATGTGAGGGATATGGAGGGCTATGGTCCAGGTGCGGGTTCATGGGATTAGGCAGAATATAAGTTTGATACAGACTACATAGGCCGAAGGCCTGTTTCTGTACTGTGGTGCTCTATGACTCAATCTCCAGATGTAACTCACCATTGTATTGAAAGCCAGAACACATTTTCAATGAAATAGCAATAGAATAACAATTCTCATTGAATACAATGAGAATTTCTTCATGCTAAGTAATTACAATGGCACATGCACTTTGCTACAAATATGGCAAGCTTCAGTTAAAAAGAATGCAAGTTCCACAAGAAAAGAAAACAATGGATTGGTTGTACAAGAATCTTTTATTAAAGGCCTACTTGATACTGATTGTATGGATCAATGCACCGCATGATTTGCAAAAGATGGGTAAATATCTTTGGGTAAGATGGAATCCTAATAATATTTTAACGTGAAACCTCAATTTCCACGCAAATTGGTCTATCAGAATACTTATGTTGTAATTATCTACAGATAAAAATAACCACTGAATTCAAAGGTTTCTAAGTCCTCTTACCTTTGTTAAAGCTATTTGGCTAAAAACCCTAGGACCTACTTTTGTACAGTGATTCCAAAACTTTTAATGAAAATGTCAACTATTTAACATAAAAATATATCGACTTGACATGGTGACAAGCCTGTTTTGATTAACTTATTTTCATTTGTTTATGAATCAAGGGAATATTTTCTATGGGATTCTCGGAATTTTGAAAAGAAACACAGTGGCACTAAAGACACATAAAACACTCATTAATCAAAAGTTATGAGTCTTCTAGTACCCCCAATGCTGCAAAATCACAAGAGATGACATTGAAGTCTTAACTGCAAAAGTCTATTTTCTAATCTTTTGGTCTTTTAGAAACTCTGTTTCTTGAAAATGCTTAAGTAGTAATAGTAGACTATGGAAGATCATTAATAACATTATTGTTCATAAAACAATCAAACCAATAAACCAGAAATTGATTTATATGAGACACAAATGATACAGGTGATTAGAAGGATGAAACCAGATCATGCATCCAAGTGCATCTTAAATCATGAGTTTAATGCCAATCTTTTCTATCTGCGACTGTCAGGAAATGCAGTTAATAGGAAAACTGGAAGGAAGGCATATTTAAAAAGACGGGCAGATCTTGTTCCTGCAACAGAACTGATGTCACCAGTTGCCTATAATGGTTATGGATCAGTCTATCAGAATTGCTAATTGATGAGCTCTGAGGAAGTCTCATTATGACAGTAGGTGGCTGTCCTACTAAAGACATTAGGTGCATCCTGAAAATGATCAGGCAAGGAAAGAGGGAGCAGATGATCTTAACAAAACATGCAAAGGTTAAACTTTTGAGGTGCTGTTAGAGTGTGTCAGAGTGCTCCCCTGATAAGACCTCCCTTAGTTTGCATGATCCTCACCACCCTAAGAACAATTAAAAACAGCTATAGATATTGAAAATCAGAACTACAAACAGAAAAACACTGGATACATTCACTGGAATGCTGGAAAAACGCTGGATAGATTCAGTAGATCAAGCAGCATTTGCAAACACAGAAATAGTGTTAAAATTTCAGGTTGAAGATGAAGGGCCTTCAATCTGACACTTAACTTTGAAAATGCTGTAAACACCCAGTAAGTCAGGCAACATTCGTGGGAAGAAAGTCAGTTTTTATTTCAGAGCCTTAAGGATCCAATTGAACAATTGATGCAGACTCCAATCATTAAGTATAGCTGTAATTTTGCTAAGTTACTTTGACCTTTGCTTTATATAAACCTGGGAAGAAGTGTCTAGAACCTCAACATAGCCTAGGAATAGAAACCACCACACCCCCCCACACTCCTCCCCATTTATTACCTCAGTCACTGCAATGCACTGAAAAAAACTTCAAACCACTTTTTATAATGCTGTTTACATTGTAAATACATGTTGGTAATTATGTATTTATGCACATTTTATTCCATATAATGGAGGGTCAGACACCAAAAATAGGCTGGTCCTAGCCTTATTTCCTGGCGTAATTTACATATTACTATTTAATTATTTATGGTTCTATCACTATTTAATTATTTAAGGTGCAACTGTAACGAAAACCAATTTCCCTCAGGATCAATAAAGTATGACTATGACTATCTGTACTTTAACTTCTAACTATTTTTATACAATTATTTGTTATAATTGCTGATTCTTGTTGTTTGTTGAATGTTGCCCCAGTGCACCATAGAAAATACTTAATACATTTAAGTGTATATGGCGAATAAAGTTGATCTTTGATACTTGAATGAAACTTGCCAATACTAGTTGATAGCCACTTTCTGAAATATTTTAATATTCTGGCTCCTATTTTTTCCTTGGGTTAATACATTTATTTTAAATGTCCCTGCTCATGTAATGAAGAATGTCAAATGTATGTGTTAAGAACCAATTTCCACCAATATTGTCAGCAGACAGTTCCAGGCTATATTTTTATTAATAATATAAAATACTTCCAAGAGTTCCTTTTAGTTCACATATAATTTAAATAAGCTGATTTACAAGCAATTTTAACATCCATTCCCTCTGTGCTGAATAAGGGCATGAATAATCATGTAGTTCTATTTAAAATAGGGAGAAAATATTGAGATATTTAAGAGTATTAAATCCAGATCCATGTCTTTTAAATGCTGTGTATACAAAATGTTAAGTTTAAATATTCAATTATTGTCTCAAAATATATTGCAGAAAAAAATTCCAATTACTTTGTTCTTAAAGTGATTATTTTGAAAAGCTTACTTAATGCACACAAAATGCTGGAGGAACTCAGCAGGCCAGACAGCATCTATGGAAAAGAATAACCGGTCGACATTTTGGGCCAAGACCCTTCTTCAAGACTGAGAAGGAAGGGGGAAGATGTCAGAATATAAAGGTAGGGAGATGGGAAGGAGGCTAGCTGGAAGGTGATTGGTGAAGTCAGGTGGATAGGAAAGGTCAAGGGCTGGAGAAGAAAGAATCTGACAGGAGAGTAGGCAATAGGAGAAAGGGAAGAAGGAGGGTACCCACATGGAGGTAGTAGGCAGGCGAGAAGAAGTAAAAGGTCAGAGTGGGGAATAGAGGAAGGGGAGGTGGGAATTTGTTTACCGAAAGGAGAAATTGATATTCATGCCATAGGTGGAAGAGTTTCCAGATAGAATATATGGTGCTTTTCCTCCACCCTGAGGGTGGCTTCATCTTGGCACAAGAGGAGGCTATGGGTCAACACATTAGAAAGGCAATGGGAGTTAGAATTAAAATGTTTGGCCACCAGGAAGTTCCGCTTGTGGTGAATGGTGCGGATGTGCTTGATGAAGCGGTCCCCAAACTTAGGACAGGTCTCAGCAATGTAGAGGAGGTCACACTGGGAGCACTGGACCCAATAGATGATCCCAGCAGATTAGCAGGAGAAGTGTTGCCTCATCTGGAATAACCATTTGGGGCCCTGAATGGAGGTGAGGGAAGAGGTGTATGGGCAGGTGCAGTACATTGGCTGCTTGCGGAGCTAAGTGCCAGGAGGGAGGTTAGTGGAGATGGACAAATGGACAAGGAATCGTGGTGGGAGCGATCCCTGCAGAAAGCAGAGGGAGGGGAAGGAATTATATGCTTAGTAGTAGGATCCCTTTGGAGATGGCGGAAACTGTGGAGGATGATGTGTTGTATATGGAGGTTGGTGGGGTAGTAAGGAAGGCCAAGAGGAACTATCTGCCTATTAAGTCAGAGAGAATGAGTGAGGGTGGATGTATGAGTAACAGAAGAGATGTGGGTGAGGGCAGCATTAATAACAGAGGGAGGGAAATCCTGTTCTTTAAAGAAGGAGGACATCTCTGAAATGGAATGGAAAGCTGTGTCCTGGGAACAGATGCGGTGGAGACAAAGAAACTGAGAAAAGGAAATAGCATTTTTACAAGAGTCGGGTGGGAAAAAAGAAGTTTAACAATAAATTACCTGATTCACCATGTTAAAATCATTTTTTACAACTTTTATTTTGCACTGGAATATGATTTGATTGTATTGCAGCATTTATCATGGTTACTTAAGGTGAGCCAGGTAACTATTCAATATTTGATCACAGAGCAATTCAACATACAGTTTACCCCATGTCTACTTCTGGGATTAACTCAATCCAGCACGTTTGGGGAAAAAAAAACATTTTCTACTTTACTTCAACACATAAGAACTGCTTCACACTAAAGATGATGTGCTAATCTTAAAATATTCATAGACATGATGCATCTACACATATTTATCAACTTCATTCTCAAAACTAATACCTTTAGAATGAGAATCAGGTTTACTGTCTCTGAGATCATGGCAGCAGTACAACGCAGGCAGAACAAATTACGGTAGTTGCAATAAAAATAAATATGTAGTGTAGAAGAGGAATAGTGAGGTGGTGTTCATGGGTTCATGAACCCTGATGGCAGAGGAAAGAAGCTGCTCCTAAAAAAGACCTCGGGCTCCTTTACCTCCTTCCAAAAGGTATTAGTGAGAAGAGGGCATGTTCCAGGTGGTAACTTTACACTACTTTTCAAAGTAAAACAATCAGCTTTGGTTACAATATTGTAGATCCACATTTAATTAACCTATAGAAATCAAGAAAGCAGTACTTCCATTATAACCTGAGCAATGCTTTTTGAGTTCACAACAGATGCCAGTGATATTAAACCTGATTCTCATTCTCATTCCAACTTCAGAACAGCAGCACTTTACTCCTGCTTTCCCTTCCCCCTCCACTCCAGCCCTCCTGAACTGCATCAAGGATCTATCACTAGGCTCTCAGGGTTAACTTCCTCATGGGACTCCAAAAACACTCTACCACCAGCTTCCTCCCAAGGTTAACACAGCTTTCTACCAGATGGAGTTTTTTTTTTCCTTCATAAACAACTGTAGTCCTGTGCTGATTCACTTTCTTCCCAAAGCAACTCGAATTCTGTTCTGTTCTCCTTTCCACGGCGACAATTCAGCATTCATTTATACATTCCCTAGATCAATGCTCCATCTTCTCGCCTCTGTCCTATCCCCACACAACCTTCACCCCTCTCACGCTTGGTGATTCTGAGTTATGAGGCGTGTTGGTGGTTGGATATGGCAGTAATACAGTTTTCATAAAGGAGTTCATACAAAGACACTGAAGAAAACATTACTGAATAATAAAATAGACATAATCATCTTTTAAATAGATCCTTCCTCCCACCATCCCCCGCCAACACTTTGTTCCTCGTAGACACTGTCATTTTGCCAGAAGTAGACTGCATTGTAAACAACTGGCAAAACGTGTTCCTTGACATTGGTAAGAAGAAACTTAAAAGGGTTTCAGCACTTTTAAAATTAAAAGTGATGAAATTACTTGAAGAACTTAAGCCCAGAATGTAGCATTTAACACCACAGGGGACAGACGCTTAAAGCTTGAGGTCAGGTTAGATGTCAAAGCCTGGGGGAGGAGACTCCTAACACAGAAGGGAATACTGCAGCTGCAGTGCTTAAGGTTGTTGAGATGGGGAGGTGGCAATCATTTGGAGGAAGTCCAGGATCAAATCACAGTCCCAATTTTGGGAGTTCTAACACACGCGAGGCTGCAAACTGGCTACAACACCCCTACCTTGGAGATGGAGAATCCAGTCAGTACCGTGCTACTTCTTCGGTGAGAGATGGGATGAAATAAGAAGTTGGAAGGGGAAACCTGGAGGAGGTAAAGGGCTGAAAAAGAAGAAATCTGATCGGAGAGGACTGTGCATGATGGAAGAAAGGATGAGGGGTACCAGAGGGAGGTGATGATCAAGTGAGAAGAAAAAGGGTGAGAGGGTAACCAGAACAGGGAACGGGAAAGAAGAGAAGGAGGGAGGGGGTTTAAATTACTGAACATTGGAGAAATCGACTACTTCAGATTGCAGACTACCAAGACAATATACAAAGTATTGCTCCTCCAACCTGACAGTGGCCTTATCATGGCAGTTGAGGAGCCCATGGACAGACATGTCAGAATGGGAATGGCATGTTGAATTGAAATGGGTAACAGATCAGGAAATCCTTTTGCGGCATACAGGGCGAAGGTGCTTGATAAAACTCCCTCATACTACATAGGGTCTCATCGTTGTAGGTTAGGTTGCACCGGGAGCACTGAATACAATAGATGACCCCAAAAGATTCACAGGTGAAGTGTCACCTTTCCAAGAAGGACTGTTTAGGGCCCTGAATGCTGGTGAGAGAGGAAGTGTGGGAATAGGTAAGCATTTGTCACAGTTGCAGGGATAAGTGCCAGGAGGGAGATCAGTGGGGAGGAATGAATGGATAAGGGAGTCATCCAGTGCATCCTCCTTTACATCAGTACTTTTATTCAACTACAGAGGTATTTTCATTGAAGCCAATCCATCACTGTCAGTTTTACAGCGAACAGTTAAAATTCATTAATGTGCACTATAAAAATATATTTTAATTATTATTAAATAAACATATTCCTTTTAAATTTTCTTCATGATTGAAAGTATAAAATATTTTTCTGAATAAATTGTGACATTTGCTGATTGAAAATTGGCGCAGTAACAAGATTATTGGAGTAAATGGTTAACAAGAGCACTGGATTATAATAAAATGTAATGTCAAAATCTGAATGGATTTATAATAAATTTATCAAATACTTGCTGAAAATAATTGTATTATTTAAACAATATTGTCCTCCAAAATAAAATCAAACTAAATTAATTTCTAAAAGTAACTTCCTTTGGATTTAGTTCTTCTGAAGAAAAATAGGAAGAATACCAAATAGAAACCAGGAAGACTAGCATGGACAATCACTTCTCAATTTGTCAACAGCTACAAAAATATTTTTAGAAATGAAGTATGTGGTAGCCAAATATTAATCATGTTCTGGAGAAAGACCTGTTTTAAATATAGGATTACTGCCTAGAGTGTAGCATATGTTCTTATAATGATCTATCTTCATACCTTTTCTATGCTCTATTTGTAAGCCCAAGATACTGACCGGCGCAAGCAGGAGTGAAACAAATCAGCTAGTAGAGCAGTTTACTACAAAAACCCTGCACTCAATGTTAGCAAAACCAAGGAACTAATTCTGGATTTTACGAACGTGAAGTAAGGAAACAGGCGCCAGTATTCACCTGAGGTCAGCAGCGGAAAGGATGTCAACACCTGGACGATCTGTCCTGGGCTCAACACACTGCTGCAACTATGAAGGCGGCACACCGATGGCATTACTTCTCTAGAGGTTTGAGGAGCTTCGGAATACCACCAAGTCTCTTGCAAATTCCGATAGATACAGTGGCATGCAAAAGTTTGGACACCCCGGTCAAAATTTCTGTTACTGTGAATAGCTAAGCGAATAAAAGATGAACTGATTTCCAAAAGGCATAAAGTTAAAGATGACACATTTCTTTAATATCTTAAGCAAGAAAACTTCTTTATTTCCATCTTTTACAGTTTCAAAATAACAAAAAAGGAAAAGGGCCCGAAGCAAAAGTTCGAGCACCCTGCATGGCAGTACTTAGTAACACCCCCTTTGGCAAGTATCACAGCTTGTAAATGCTCTTTGTAGCCAGCTGAGAGTCTTTCAATTCTTGTTTGGGGGATTTTCGCCCATTTTTCCTTGCAAAAGGCTTCTAGTTCTGTGAGATTCTTGGGCCGTCTTGCATGCACCGCTCTTTTGGGGTCTATCCACAGATTTTCGATGATGTTTACGTTGGGGGACTGTGAGGGCCATGGCAAAACCTTCAGCTTGCACCTCTTGAGGTAGTCCATTGTGGATTTTGAGGTGTGTTTAGGATCATTATCCTTTTGCAGAAGCCATCCTCTTTTCATCTTCGTCTTTTTTACAGGTGGTGTGATGTTTGCTTGTAGAATTTGCTGGTATTTAATTGAATTCATTCATCCCTCTACCAGTAAATGTTCCCCGTGCCACTGGCTGCAACACAAGCCCAAAGCATGATCGATACATTCCCGTGCTTAACAGTTGGAGAGGTGTTCTTTTCATGAAATTCTGCACCCTTTTTTCTCCAAACATGCTTTTGCTCATTGCGGCCAAAAAGTTCTATTTCAACTTCATCAGTCCACAGGACTTGTTTCCAAAATGCATCAGGCTTGTTTAGATGTTCCTTTGAACCTTCTGAATAGAACTTTTATGTTTGGAGGAAAAAAGGTGCAGAATTTCATGAAAAGAACTCCGCTCCAACTGTTAAGCATGGGGGTGGATCAATCATGCTTTGGGCTTGTGTTGCAGCCAGTGGCACAGGGAACATTTACTGGTAGAGGGAAGAATGAATTTAATTAAATACCAGCAAATTCTGGAAGCAAACATCACACCATCTGTAAAAAAGCCGAAAATGAAAAGAGGATGGCTTCTACAACAGGATAATGATCCTAAACACACCTCAAGATCCATAATGGACTACCTCAAGAGGCACAAGCTGAAGGTTTTACCATGGCCCTCACAGTCCCCTGACCTAAACATCATCGAGAATCTGTGGATAGACTCAAAAGAACACTGCATGCAAGACGGCCCAAGAATCTCACAGAACTAGAAGCCTTTTGCAAGGAAGAATGGGTGAAAGACTCTCAGCTGGTTACAAAAAGTGTTTACAAGCTGTGATACTTGCCAAAGGGGGTGTTACTAAGTACTGCTGTGCAGGGTGCCCAAACTTTTGCTTCAGGCTCTTTTCCTTTTTTGTTATTTTGAAACTGTAAAAGATGGAAATAAAAAATTTTTCTTGCTTAAAAGATTAAAGAAATGTATCATCTTTCACCTTATGCCTTTTGGAAATCAGTTCATCGTTTACCTGCTTAGCTATTCACAGTAACAGAAATTTTGACCGGGGTGCCCAAACTTTTGCATGCTACTGTATCTGATGGAGAGCATTCTGACTTGTTACATCACAGCCTGGTGTAGAGACTCCAATGCACAGGATCACAAGGGGCTGCATGTAGTTGTTGACTCAGCCAGTTCATCACAGGCACAACCCTTCCCACCACTGCTGAGGACATCTGCAAGAGGCAGGACCTTGAGACGACAGCATCCTTAAGGACTCTTTCCATCTGGGACATGCACTCTTCTCACTTCTACCATCAGGGAGGAGGAACAAGAGTCTGAAGGCCCACACTCAACAATTCAGAGCTTCTTCCCTCCATTATCAGATTTCTGAATGGTTCATGAACACTACCCTGTATTCCTTTCCTTGGCACTATTTATTTATTTTGTAATTTAAAGTAATTTTATGTCTTTACACTGTATTGATTACACAAAACAACAAATTTCACTTCATATAAGACAGTGATAATAAACCTGATTCTGATTCTGTGCACAATCACCAGGAGAAGACACAGAGGTGTGCAAGACTGGCAGCTCTCTAGATCCTTATTCCTATAGGCAATTGGTCCTTGCTGTTTCCAAAAGAATCTGGGGAAGACAGCTCTCACGGAAAATTGCTCTTATGAACTCATACAGAAGTGGAGCAGTGAAATGGCAGCTCATAGCATCTGGTATTGCAATAATTTACATCAGTCCTATTTCTTGTAAATACTTAAAATCTTCATAAACTGAGGAAATATTTATTTTAAAACAAACAACAATTTGGATGGCAGCAATCAGGATTAAGTTTTACTTCACAAGTCTGTTTCATGTTACAAAAAACATGAATTTGGATTAAGCATTGCTAACCAGGCAGTCCTCAGCCAAACAATTTGGTGCTGCACGGGACATTGTTTCAACTTTTCCCCGCACAGTGTTAGGAGGTTCTTAGAAATGACATGATGTAATTTAAATGAATCCAGCTGTTGCATTAGTGGTTAGCATAGGAACACCACAGATAACCAGCCTGACTCAATAAACTTTAAATTAAACTTAACCTCAAGACAGAAAAGAGCGATCTTTGTGATTTTTACTCATCATACAAGCACTCTGGCAGACAGTAATAATAGCATTTGACAGTCATGTTGTTTATCAACAGTAATTCTGCATAGCATTCTTTTAACTGACTCAACTTCTAAGTTTGTAGGTTTGTAGCCAGAAGCGCAGACTATCACATTAAACAAATTAATGTTTCCTTTCCCTTTCCTCTAATAACATTTCACTGACAAAATCATCATTTGATCTAACACTTTTTTCTCTGGTGAGATCAATTCTTTGGGTACATGTTTTGCTCTTAGCCCGCTGGCTTGCATTAATAAGATCCTGTCTTTTCAATCGACATCTGGCCACCATCTTGAAAAATGGAACAAAGGAGTTTTTAATCTGGGAGTGAGATGTCTAAAAAAGAATTATAATCCAAATGTGGGATGAAATGTTAAAACTTTACTGGAAGTTTGCTCAGGTAGACATAAGAGATCACAAGACACAATTTCAGATAAGAGCAATGCAGTTTTTCCCCAATGTCCTGGCCAAAATATATCTCTCAGTAGACTGATTATCTCATCATTATCACATTGCTCTTTCTGAGATCTTGCTGCGTGCATAATGGCTACTGCACTTCCTACTGTAACGACTACTCCTTACGTACTCTAACATTTCTGAATCTGGGGCACTTTCAGAACTAGCAGGATGAGGAAAGCTGATACATAAATGCAAGTTTTTTTTTACCCTTTAACAGTAAATAGTGCAAATAATATTGCTCAAAATTAAACAGTAAAAGCAGCACAATAGTAAGGAGTTTCACACTAGCAAAAGTTCAATTTTGAACTGATGTTAGAAAACTTGGATTTCTGTTCCCATCATAGACTCTTAAGCAATTTTGTCACTTACCCCTACAGCCAGTTTTCCCACACCAGGTGGAATGCATATGTCAGCAGATGGCCATTCTCGGGCAAAACGTTCATCAGCAGCAGCATAGACAGCTGCTTTGCCTCTCATGGCCTGGTGACAGTCACAGTGGAAGCATCACAACTGTTATTTTTTTTTAGAGCCGGTGTTCCCAACCTGGAGTCCACGTACCCTTCAATTAGTGGTAGAGGTCCATGGCATTAAAAAGGTTGGGAAACCCTGATTTAGAAATATAGCACAGAATAGGTCCTACTGGCCCTTCGAGCTGTGCTGCCAGCAACCCCTGATTTAACTCTAGCCTAACCAAGGGACAATTTACAATGACCAATTAACCTACTAATTGGTATGCCTTTGGACTGTGCACCTTGAGGAAACCCAAGCAATCCACAGGGAGGACGTACAAACTCCTTACAAAGGACACCAGGATTGAACTCCAACATCCAGAGGTGTGTTGCACTAACTGCTACACTACTGTGACATCCAACTTGTTGAAACAATGGATCCAGCATAAAGACAACACAATAACAGTGATTGCATTTCTAAAACTGATTGAAAATCATGCAAGAATAATCTGTTATACACTTCTATTTGTTAATTTTATCCTAAATTTGCACACATTTTTCGTGACCATAGGCAATTAACATCACAATGTCTTTGGGATGTTAATTGGCTACTGTAAACTACACTTTGGCATAGGATAATGCCAACAGAATCAAAAGGAAATCGATGGGCATGTCTGAGGGGGAATAAAGGGAAATTAAAAAATGGGCTCGGTTGGTTGAGGGCAACAGACATGGTTGGGTCTGCTCTGTGACTACAATTGGTATTCAAGCTGTCCATTTCTAAGAAATGCTCTGGGTGACATGGACTGTAAAAACTAGAGACCAATAGTAAGGATTGTGGGAGGAGAAGATAGTAGATCAAATTTGTGATTAACGCTTGAGATGCATGGGGGAAGTTGAGGCATTTGGAACCTAGATCAGGATCAACATTTAAAATGATGGAAGTGGAGAAATCAAACACTGACAAAATCAATGATTACAATCAGAGGACAGTAGTTTGTGCCTCAACCAGACAGAATTAGGGCAAGCCCTGGAGATCAAGGTGTGGTAAAAGAGAGGGAGAGTGGCTTTGGGTCAGAAGCTCAGCTGTGTGGGAGGGAGGGACACTTACAGGGGGTTGGGTAATAGGTGTCAAAGAACAGCAAACTGCTCAAAGTTTTGCCACATCTTGTTGTGAATGATGGTGGACAATTAAAGAAGGATGAGGCTCTATGACGATCTCCATCCTCAACAATGGCAGATCAGCATTTGAGTGCTGCAGACAAAGCTGAAGCATTCACGGCCACGTTCACCAGAAATGCTCAGTAGATTGGCTGCCCTCTGAGATCCCCAGTACCACACATGGCCATCTTCAGCCAATTCAGCTCTTTCCACATATTATTACAAGATATCTGAGATCACTGGATATAGCAATGCAATGAGACCCACAATATCCCGTACCGGATGCAGCGATTCAAATCGACGGGCTTACTATGCACCGTCAGGATAGATCTATAGAGTCTCTCAAGAGCAGAGGTGGAGGAGTATGCCTCATCATCAACTCTTCTTGGTGCACAAATACATCAGTGCTGTCTCACCAGACCTGGAATATCTAGCAGTTAAGTACCATCCTTTTTACCTACCACAGGAGTTCTCCAGAGTCATTTTGGTAGCAGTATACATTCTACCTGAGGCCAATGTCAATCAGGCTTTAGATGATCTGAGTAATGGGATCAACATGCACAAAACAGCGCACCCTAATGCCTTCACCATTATTTTGGGGGATTTTAACTAGGCCAGTCTGAAAAAAATAACTAAGCAATTACCATCAACAGATCACTTGCAATACTAGAGGAAACAACACACTGGACCATTGTTACAGCACCATCAAGAATGCCTACCGTGTTATTCTACGCCCTCACTTCGGCAAGTCTGATCACCTGGCTGTACTTCTACTCCCAGGGTACAGTTAGAGACTGAAGACTGTAACACCAGTAGTGAGGACCAAGAAGGTTTGGACAAGGGAAGCACAGGAGCACCTACAGGACTGCTTTGAATCAGTGGACTGTACTGTATTCAGGGATTCATCGTCAAACCTGCAGTTGTTACCGACTTCATTAAAACCTGTATGGATGAGTGTGTGCCTACAAAGACTTACTGTACATTCCCAAAACAAAAGCTGTGGATGAACCAGGAGGTACACTGTCTGCTGAAGGCTAGATCTGTGGCATTCAAATCTGGTGACCCTGGCCTGAACCAGAAAACCAGGTATGATTTGCAGAGGGCTATTTCAAAAGTGAAGAGACAATTTTGAACGAGGTTGGAGGTGATATCAGATGTACGACAACTCTGGCAGGGTTTGCAAGACTTTACTTCCTATAAAGCAAAACCCGATAGTATGAATGGCAGCGATGCTTCGCTACTGGATGAACTCAACGCCTTCTATGCACGCTTTGAAAGGGAGAATACAATTACAGCTGTGAAGACCCCTGCTGCACCTGATACCCTGTGATCTCTGTCTCAGAGACCGATGTTAGACTGTCTCTAAAGAGAGTGAACCCTCACAAGGCAGAAGGCCCCGATGGAGTACCTGGTCTGAAAACCTGTGCCAACCAACTGGCGGGGGTATTCAAGGACATTTGAAATCTCTCACTGTTACGGGCAGAAGTTCCCACTTGCTTCAAAGAGGCAACAATTATGCCACTGCCTAAGAAGAATAATGTGAGCTGCCTTAATGATCATCACCCAGTAGCACTCACATCTACAGTAGTGAAATGGTTTGAGAGGTTGGTCATGATTGAACTCCTGCCTCAGCAAGGACCTGGATCCATTGCAATTCGCCTATCGCCACAATAGGTCAACAGCAGATGCAACCTCAATGGCTCTTCACGTGGCTTTAGACCACCTGGACAACACAAACACCTAAGTCAGGAAGCTATTCATCGACTATAGCTCAGCATTTAATACCATCATCCCACAATCCTGATTGAGAAGTTGCAGAACCTGGGCCCCTGTACCTCCCTCTGCAATTGGATCCTCGACTTCCTAGCCAGAAGAGCACAATCTGTGTGGATTGATGATAACAATTCCTCCTCGCTGACGATCAACATTGGTGCACCTCAGGGGTGTGTGTTTAGTTTACTGCTCTATTCTCTATATACCCATGACGCTGTGGCTAGGCATAGCTCAATTACCATCTATGAATTTGCTGATGCTACAAACATTGTTGGTGGAATCTCAGATGGTGACGAGAAGACGTACTGGAGTGAGATATGGCAACGAGTGGAGTGGTGTCACAGCAACAACCTGGCACTCAATGTCAGTAAGACAAAAGAGCTGATTGTGGACTTTAGGAAGGGTAAAACGAAGGAACACATGTGGAGAGAGGGAGCAGTTTCAAGTTTCTGGCTGTCAAGATCTCTGAGGATCTAACCTGGTCCCAACATATCAATGCAGTTATAAAGAAGGCAAGACAGCAACTATACTTCATTAGGAGTTTGAAGAGATTTGGTATGTCAGCAAATACACTCAAAAACTTCTATAGATGTGCTGTGGAGAGCATTCTGACAGGCTGCATCACTGTCTGGTATGGGGGGGGGGCGGTGGTGGTTACTGCACAGGACCAAAAGAAACTGCAAAGGGTTGTAAATTTAGTCAGCTCCATCTTGGGTACTAGACTACAAAGTACCCAGGACATCTTCAAGGAGCGGTGTCTCAGAAAGGCAGCATCCATTATTGAGGACCTCTAGCACCCAGGGCATGCCCTTTTATGATTATGATTATGAAGACATGTAGTCCTCTTTTATTGTCATTTAATAATGCATGCAGGTTCACTAGGTTAATTCCTGGGATGTCCGGACTGTCTTACGCAGAGAGGTTAGAGAGACTGGGCTTCTACACGCTGGAATTAAGGAGATTGAGGGGGGATCTGATTGAGACATATAAAATTATTAAGAGATTGGACAAGATAGAGGCAGGAAATATGTTCCAGATGCTGGGAGAGTCCAGTACCAGAGGGCATGGTTTAAGAATAAGGGGTAGGTCATTTAGGACAGAGCTGAGGAGGAACTTCTTCTCCCAGAGAGTTGTGGAGGTGTGGAACGCACCACCTCATAAGGCAGTGGAGGCGAATTCTCTGGATGCTTTCAAGAAGGAGCTAGATAGGTATCTTATGGATAGTGAAATCAAGGGTTATGGGGACAAGGCAGGAACCGGGTATCGATAGTAGATGATCAGCCATGATCTCAGAATGGCGGTGCAGGCTCGAAGGGCTGAATGGTCTACTTCTTCACCTATTGTCTATTGTCTATTAAGAAATTATACATTACTTCCTCCGGTGTGATATCACAAAACACAGGACAAACCAAGACTGAAAAAAACTGACAGAACCACATAATTATAACATATAGTTACAACAGTGTAACAATACCATAACTTGATGAAGAAGTCCATGAGCACAGTAAAGTTCAAGGTTTCTCAAATGTCCCACATCTCACGCAGACAGGAGAAGGAAGTGCTTTCACGTCCGTTCTCCATCAAATCAGAATTGTCCACGGCCCCTATTTAACAGATATGATATCATTTTTCACCAGAGGGCTGCGCACGCGCGGCGTGCTGCCATCTTCTCCTCCCATCTTCTCACTGTTTTCTCACAGTTACCATCAGGCAGGAGGTACAGAAGCCTGAAGGCACACAGTCAGTGATCCAGGAACAGCTTCTTCCCCTCTGCCATCCGATTCCTAAATGGACATTGAAACCTTGGACACTACCTCACTTTTTAAATATATATTCATTCTATTTTGCATGATTTTTAATCTATTCAATATACCTATACTGTAATTGATTTACTTACTTATTGTTATAATTTTTTCTTCTTATATATTATGTATTGCATTGAACTGCTGCTGCTATGTTAACAAATTTCACGACAACATGCCAGTGATAATAAACCTGATTCTGATTCTATGATACTGAATATGCACTTCAGAACCAACCACTTTTCTAGCTGTGCTATTCCAGTAGGTACAACACTGGTAGCTACAGAACAATGGGGAAGTATCACAAACTCAAGGTTGTACATTACTGACCAATCAGAATACTCTTATTCATCAGTAAATTGTTGGAAGAAGTCCTGAACTGTGTTATCAAGCAACAGTGACTTGCCAATTATTGTTGTCGTGTTCAGTTTTAATAGAATTACTCGGCTCCAATCATTATCATAATCTTCACATCAAGGATCATATAGACCTTCGCATCAAGGTATCATAGAAACATAGAAACATAGAAGATAGGTGCAGGAGTAGGCCATTCGGCCCTTCGAGCCTGCACCGCCATTTATTATGATCATGGCTGATCATCCAACTAAGAACCCCGCCCCAGCCTTCCCTCCATTCCCTCTGACCCCCGTAGCCACAAGGGCCATATCTAACTCCCTCTTAAATATAGCCAATGAACTGGCCTCAACTGTTTCCTATGGCAGAGAATTCCACAGATTCACCACTCTCTGTGTGAAGAAGTTTTTCCTAATCTCGGTCCTAAAAGGCTTCTCCTCTATCCTCAAACTGTGGCCACTCGTTCTGGACTTCCCCAACATCGGGAACAATCTTCCTGCATCTAGCCTGTCCAATCCCTTTAGGATCTTATACGTTTCAATCAGATCCCCCCTCAATCTTCTAAATTCCAACGAGTACAAGCCCAGTTCATCCAGTCTTTCTTCATATGAAAGTCCTGCCATCCCAGGAATCAATCTGGTGAACATTCTTTGTACTCCCTCTATGGCAAGGATGTCCTTCCTCAGATTAGGGGACCAAAACTGCACACAATACTCCAGGTGTGGTCTCACCAAGGCCTCGTACAACTGCAGTAGTACCTCCCTGCTCCTGTACTCGAATCCTCTCGCTATAAATGCCAGCATACCATTCGCCTTTTTCACCGCCTGCTGTACCTGCATGCCCACTTTCAATGACTGGTGTATAATGACACCCAGGTCTCGTTGCACCTCCTCTTTTCCTAATCGGCCACGATTCAGATAATAATCTGTTTTCCTATTTTTGCCACCAAAGTGGACAACTTCACATTTATCCACATTAAATTGCATCTGCCATGAATTTGCCCACTCACCCAACCTATCCAAGTCACCCTGCATCCTCTTAGCATCCTCCTCACAGCTAACACTGCCACCCAGCTTCGTGTCATCCGCAAACTTGGAGATGCTGCATTTAATTCCCTCATCCAAGTCATTAATATATATTGTAAACATCTGGGGACCCAGCACTGAGCCTTGCGGTACCCCACTAGTCACCGCCTGCCATTCTGAAAAGGTCCCGTTTATTCCCACTCTTTGCTTCCTATCTGCTAACCAATTCTCCACCCACACCAATACCTTACCCCCAATACCGTGTGCTTTAAGTTTGCACACTAATCTCCTGTGTGGGACCTTGTCAAAAGCCTTTTGAAAATCCAAATATACCACATCCACTGGTTCTCCCCTATCCACTCTACTAGTTACATCCTCAAAAAATTCTATGAGATTCGTCAGACATGATTTTCCTTTCACAAATCCATGCTGACTTTGTCCGATCATTTCACCGCTTTCCAAATGTGCTGTTATCACATCCTTGATAACTGACTCCAGCAGTTTCCCCACCACCGACGTTAGGCTAACCGGTCTATAATTCCCCGGTTTCTCTCTCCCTCCTTTTTTAAAAAGTGGAGTTACATTAGCCACCCTCCAATCCTCAGGAACTAGTCCAGAATCTAACGAGTTTTGAAAAATTATCACTAATGCATCCACTATTTCTTGGGCTACTTCCTTAAGCACTCTAGGATGCAGACCATCTGGCCCTGGGGATTTATCTGCCTTCAATCCCTTCAATTTACCTAACACCACTTCCCTATTAACATGTATTTCGCTCAGTTCCTCCACCTCACTGGACCCTCTGTCCCCTACTATTTCTGGAAGATTATTTATGTCCTCCTTAGTGAAGACAGAACCAAAGTAATTATTCAATTGGTCTGCCATGTCCTTGCTCCCCATAATCAATTCACCTGTTTCTGTCTGCAGGGGACCTACATTTGTCTTTACCAGTCTTTTCCTTTTTACATATCTATAAAAGCTTTTACAGTCCGTTTTTATGTTCCCTGCCAGTTTTCTCTCATAATCTTTTTTCCCCTTCCTAATTAAGCCCTTTGTCCTCCTCTGCTGAACTCTGAATTTCTCCCAGTCCTCAGGTGAGCCACTTTCTCTGGCTAATTTGTATGCTTCTTCTTTGGAATTGATACTATCCCTAATTTCTCTTGTCAGCCACGGGTGCACTACCTTCCTTGATTTATTCTTTTGCCAAACTGGGATGAACAATTGTTGTAGTTCATCCATGCAACCTTTAAATGCTTGCCATTGCATATCCACCATCAATCCTTTAAGTGTCATTTGCCAGTCTATCTTAGCTAATTCACGTCTCATACCTTCAAAGTCAATTGAAGTGTGGCATGAAGGAAGCCTGGTAAAGCAGAAGTTGAAACACATCAAAGGCAAAACACTTCACTTTCTTAGCACTAAAGGTAAGTGGTTGTGGTTTTTGGAAGGACCCAAAATGGTCACTGCAGTAGTTCCTCAGAACAGCTTCATCAATGTTCATCTTTGCATGAAAAGGAAAAAAAAATTGGATGATTATATAATATTTAATTCTATTTATGGCACTTAAAAAATGAAACAGCTCCCAGCAGGATAGAGGGAATATTCCGGTATGGGTTGATAGGAGGGACATAACTTGATTCTTTGACTTTATCATTAGTGCCAGAAATGTTACCTACAATGACCATCTCTAAAACAAATCCATTACCTAGCCTTGACAGCTGATAAAAAAACACCATGTGGGTCATCACTGACCAGATACTCAAACCTACCTGCTGCCTAAGCATTGTAGCCATAAGGTCAGAGGTTGAGCAATCTGTAGCAAATGACTTACCTTCTAACACCTTCCTCCACATACAAGGCATAAATCAGGAACGTGACAGCATAATCTCCACTTTTTTGAATGACTGCAGTTCCAACAACACTCAAGAAGTTCAATGCATCAAGCCTACTTGTTTGGTACCCTACCCACCATTCTGAACATCCATCCCCTCCACCACTGGTGTATCATGGCTCCTATATGTGTACCATCTTCAAAATATACCAATTACATATCTCGACCACTCCAATAGCAACTCCCAAAGCCATTATCTCTACCACCAAGAAGGATAAGGGAATGAGAACATATGGAAGCACCATCATCTGCAGATTTCCAACCAAGATTTTATATCTGGAAGGCATCTTCAAGCAGTATCATGTACATATTCATATACAAACCCTTATTAAATACGTACATATTTTCGATAGTACTGGGATTTTTCTGGTGTTATTCAGTTTCTTAACAACAGGGATTTTGTCCATTTGTGTATCTTTGTTAATATGAAACAAATTATAATGGTTTCACTTGAAAACTGCAACAGGCAGAAAGATACTTTGATTCATACTCACCTGGTCAGTTAGTTAGTTAATATTATTATTATATTTATTATGATCATTTATTATTATTGCTAAGTACGTTTTTAAATGTTTCCCACTTGGGATCAATAAAGCACCTTATTATTATAATTATTATTATTACTGTATCAGCTTCAATGAACTTATATTTACATACCAGGACTTCTTACACAGAAGGAATGGACATCAATTATTGGTTTTTCTCAAACAATGATCTGTAAAGTTTGTTGGCTGAACCAAATCTAATTCAGGCAGCACTTACTGAGTTAAAAAAAAAACTGCTCACTGAAGTTCAGTTTGGGTTCCCCCACGAATATTTAGCTCCTGACCTTATTGCAGCCTTTGTCCAAACATGGGCAAAAGAGCTAGACTCCAGAGGGAAAGTGAGAACATCTGCCCTTGACATCATGGTAGCATTTGATCAAGAATAGCATTAGGTGTTCTGGCTAAAATAGGGTCAATAGGAACCAAGAGATAAATTCTCTGCTGCTTGGAATCATAATAAAATAAAGGCATCCCTTAAGTCTGGCAAGACCATGGATCTGCACCTGGAAAGTCTTCACTCTCCAGGGCGCAGGCCTGGGCAAGGTTGTATGGAAGACCGGCAGTTGCGCATGCTGCAAGTCTCCCCTCTCCATGACACCAATGTTGTTCAAGGGAAGGGCATTAGGACCCACACAGCTTGGCACCAGAGCAACATGTGATTAAGTGCCTTGCTCCAGGACACAACACGTTCCCTCGGCTGGTGCTCAAACTCACGACCTTCAGGTCGCTAGTCCAATGCCTTAACCACTTGGCCACGTGCCCACGCTTGGAATCACACCACACACAATGGAACATTGTGGCAGCTGAGGTCAACCATATCAGCCACAGGGTAGTGTCCAGAACTCAATCATCTTCAGCTGCTTCAACAATGACCTTTCTTCAATCGTGAAGTCAGAAGGAGGGATGCTCAACGATGATGAACGATGGACAGCATCACTGGCAACTCCTTAGATAACACCTTTCGCATCCAGATGCAGCGAGGTGTTAGACAACATCCAAGCCATGGCTGATAGGTGGCAAATAACACTTGTACAAATCCCAGACAATGACGATATCAACAACAGAGATTCCATCTAACATCCCTGAACATTCAATGGCATTACCATCATTGAATCCACCATTATCAATATCCTGGGAGCAGAGCAGAAACACAGTTACATAGAAAAAGTAGCTACAGGAACAGGTCAAATTAGGAATCCTGCCATGAGCAACTCAACTCCCAACTCCCCAAGGTACTTCCACCATCTATCTGATTCAAATTAGGAATGGGATAGAATACTCTCCACGTGCCTAGATGACTGCTGCTTCAACAACACTCAAGAAACTCAACACCATACAGGACATACAGTAGCAGTCTGTTTCATGGGTACCCATTCCACAATCATTCACTTGCTCCGCCACTGAGCAGCAGCTTGTACCATCTATAGGATGCATGGATGCAATTTACCAAGACCCCCTGGACAGCTCCTCCCAAACCTATGACATCTATCTGCTGAAAGGACAAGGGCAGCATAAGCATGGGAACACCACTATCAGGAGGTTGCCTTCTAAGCCACACATCATGTTGGCTTTTAAACACAGTATATTGCTGTTCCTTCACCACTGCCTGGTAAAAGTCCTGGAACTTCCTCCCGATCAGCAGTGTGGGTACCCCCACACTTCAGGGACAGAAGGTGTTCAAGAAGGCAACTCACCACCACCTTCTCAAGAGGCGATAATGGACGAACAGACCCACTTCCCTTGAACGAATAAAAAAGCAAGTTATAACTTTGCTTGCCTTTTACATAATTTTCATTTTGATATTCTTTCCTTGATTGTTTTGTATAATTTCAAAGTTCAAAGTAAATTTATTAATAAAGCACTGTACATATATGCTACCATACATTACTTTGAGATTAATTTTCCTACAGACATTTACAAGGAAAAAAGTATAATATAATTCACAAAAAAAAATGCATAAGCGGATAAAGACAGACAAACAACCAATGTGTAAAAGGCGGCAAACTGCAAATGAATCATATAAATCACAGAATCAGTTCAGAGTAGTGGTGATTAAAGTTATTCAAGCTGGTTCAGGAGCCCAATAGTTGTGGGGTAATAACTGTTCTTAAAGCTGGTGGTGGTGTGGGACTTAAGACATGGCCTATAAGGTCAGACCCTTTGATGATAGATGCTGCTTTCTTGTGGCTGTGCTCCATATAAATGTATTCAATAGTGGGGAATGCTTTGCCTGTGATGGATTGGGCTGTGTCTACCAGGTAAAGTGAGAAGACATATGGAAGGAGTTTAAATATCATCATAGATCTGCTGCGTTGAGCCGCTTATTTCCATGTTGACTAACTACTTTTAATATTCTATTCACATTTTCTATTTTTATCATTGTAATTATTGCAACATTCGATACTATGCAGGCTTTATGATCCTTTTCAGGTGTCCAATTCACAATGCTAAGAATCTGTGTATGGGGTTGTGTAGTATTTATGACTGCTTGTATGCCAAAATGGGAGAAAATCATAGCTGTTTATCCACTCAGAGTATGGTAAATGTTTATTTATCCCTTGACTTGAATATGAAACACAGTCATTCAAAAACCTTTAGCAACTTTTGAAATACACAGGTTAAATAATTGCAAATGTCACAACCTTGCAGAGCTGTGGAACAAAATCAGGATACAGCATTCAATCTGCTAATGTGATTTGGCACTAAACTTTGGCACATGCTTCAAAGTCCAATCCATAGAAAACTACACTACAAGAAGCTGCATGATGCTTTTCTCTTATATTTTGAATAAATGATATCTGTTAAGACTTTAAAATAATCGCCTTAATGTATGAAAGATTCGTACATTATGGGAACATTTTTCCATTTCTGCAACTTTCTGAACAAAATAATACAGAATTGATCAACCTCAGCACCTAGCTGTTTAAAAGTATTGTGGATAGGAGGGGCAGGAGTATATTTTAAACAGCAACCAGAAATACCTTTTGATTCTCTTCTACTTTTGTTGACATGCTGTTATGTGACCAGAGAAATTCATGCATCAACTGCTCCCCTAACTCTTAAGCACTTCACTTACCATGTCCTTTCAACAGCATCCAGACTCAATAACTTCACTACCACAGCCTGGCTAGATGGATATTTCTTGCAACTTTGAATTCTTATATCCTTCTATGTGTTCTCACTCTCCAGTGAGCCTCACTTCATAGCTTTCAGGAACAAAGATCCATGTTCTCTCTTCCTAACAGTCCCACTCCTCCATTGACAATTGATTGCATTTGTAGCTTATCCCCAGCACAACTCTGGCAATTGGCCTTATCCGATTTATCCCTCCTCGCCCTGCAGCTTATTTTCTCTCCTTTACAGTTCGATGATGATTCTTTGACCTGAAATGTTTACACAAACTGCACAGCCGAACACCTGAGCAATAACAAAGTTCACCGATATCATGACGTTGGTGGGGCTCATCATTAACAACAATGAGTTAGATGGCCTACAGAGAGAAGGTGGAAGAGCTCGAGGCCTGGTGCTAGGCAAGTTAACTCTCCCTCAAAATCAACATGACAAAAGGAGATGATTTGTCTTGTCGAGTCCTGCTGACGGATCTCGGCCCGAAATGTCAACTGTGCTTTCTTCCATAGATGCTGCCTGGCCAGCTAAGTTCCTCCAGTGTGTTGAAAGGAAAAGGTTACTGAGAACAAGAAAACCCACACCACTCCTGCCCCTCTTCACATCAGCAGAACAGCAGTTGAAACTGCGAGCAGTTTCAGACACCCGGGAGTGCACATCTCGCACAGCTTCGCATGGTCCCACAACATATCCTCCACAGTCCAGAAAGCTCACCAATGCCTCTATTTTCTGAGAAGGCTTAAGAGAGTTGGTCTGTGCACATCAATACTCCCGGCTTTCTACAGATGCATAGATGAAAGTATCTGGACATGCTGCATCATGGTATAGCACAGAAATTGCACTGCAAAGGCTAGGAAGTCTTGACAAAGGGCAGTTACAATAAAACTACCCAATGCATCACTGGCACCAACCTACCTGTTATCAAGGGCATATAAAAAGGCGCCAGGAAAAGGCCAGCAATATTATGAAGGATCCCACTCACCCTGCTTATGGACTGTTTCTCCCACTCCCATCAGGTAAAGGCTATGCAGCTTCCACTCCAGGATCACTAGATGCAAAAACAGTTACTTCCACCAAGCCGTCAGGCTGATCGACACCTCCACCCATTAACCACCCCACCATCCCCTCACCACCACCGAGCATCACAATATGTACACACAATCAGTTTATGTATATAACAATTACTTGTACATTGTGTTTTATAAGATTGCTTTTATATCTACATATATTTATTGTGTGTGTTTTATTGTGCTCTTTAAGCTTATTTAAGCATATCAGATCCGGAGTAGCAATCATTTTGTTCTCCTTTTCAATCGTGTACTGAAGAATGACAATAAACAATTTTTAACCTTGAACCTAGAATCTTTCTAAATGCCACCTGACATGCTAAGTATCTTAGCATTTTTTTGTTTTTCTTTTGATTTTCAATGTTATTTCATGTCAAGTCACCAGTTTGCAGCTTAAGGTTTCTGCTACTCAAGTATTCTACAAGCCCAAAATAACTTTTAAGGGCGTGTGGAACACTTCAGTAGAAGAAACTTTAAAATGGAAACTTTGCTTTAAGTTGAATCCATCTCTAATAAGAATATTAAACAAATAGAAGTAGGAGTAGGTTAACTGGCCAGTTGAGTCTACTCCGCCATGAATAAGATCACGGCTGATCTAGCCGTGGACTCATCTCCACCCAGCTGCCTTTTCCCCCATAACCCTCAATTTTCCTGCTTTGCAAAACTATCTAACTGTGCCTTAAATATATTTAATGAGATAGCCTGCACTACTTCCCTGGGCAGAGAATTCCACAGATTCATTACTCTCTGGGAAAAAAGTTTCTCCTCAACCCTTTCCTAAATCTATTCCCTCAAATCTATGAGGTTATATCCACTAGTTCATGTCTCAATTACCAGTAGAAAATACTTCTCTGCCACTATCTTACCTGTCCCTTTCATAATTTTATGTCTCTAAAATGTCCCCTCTCATTCATCTGAATCCCAGTGAGTTTAGTCCAAGGTAGGTCAATCTCTCCCCATAGTCTAACCTTCTTATCTCTGGAATCAACCTGGTGAACTTCCTCTGCACCACCTTGAAAGACAATATATCTTCCGTCGTGTAAGGAGATCAAAACTGTATACACTACTCCAGATGTGGCTTCATAAGTTCCCCCTTACAATTGCAGCATAACCTCTCCGCTCTTAAATTCAATCCCTCTGGCAATGAAGACTGACGTTCCATTTGCCTTCCTGATAACGTGTAGCACCTGCAAACCATCGATTTACAATTCAGGCACAAGCACTCCCAACAGACCAAAGATTGATTCAAGAGATGGCGCCAAGCTGTGCTCTCAGTTGAGGTTGTGGTTCAGAGTTAGCTGTTTTTTAGGTTTGTAGCGACACGGTTGAGCACAGAGAGAGGAGTTAGAAGTCAAGTTAGGGTTTAGGCACAGAGATATAGGGAAGTTAGAGGTCAGGACAGAGTTTAGGCCTCCACTTCATGCTCCACATTCAAAGGCCAATGACATGGATATGTGATGAAGGACATCTGTACATGGATGTCAGGCTGGCAAGCACAATGGATAAAGACCAGAGAGGATGAGAGCTGCTGGCCCCCAGGTTAGCGAGACCACCCAGCTTGATGGGACCCAGGATCGGAAGTTGTGCAGGCAGGAGGCATGCAGGCTGGTGATCCCCCCAGGACATTAGTCAGCAAGTCCAGAATTTGAGGCCTGGAGTTTTGGGTACCATCAATGGGGAGTCTGGAGTTTGGAGTGCCATCATCGGTGAGAACTAAGGTTGATACCAAAGGTCAAAGGTCAATTGGAAGACCAGAAAACAAAGCCCTATGGCAAAGGCCCTGGGTCTGAGAGTCAAGTCAGGAACCCAAAGTCTGCAAGTCTATGAGTCCACTGGGGGCTGGAAGCCTGGAGGCCACTTGTCCTGTGGTTGGAGTGGTGTGTGTGAGTGTGAGTGAGTGTGAGTGTCAGCGTCAGTGCGTGTGCATGTAAGGAAAGGGGCTTGTTCTGTTGTTATTGTTGCTTGTGGTGTTCTGTTGGACATTGTGGGTATGCGATGTTGGCATCAAAATGTGTGGCAACACTTGAGGGCTGCTCCCAGCACATCCTGAAGTTGTGACGGTTGTTAATGCA